>NC_138988.1:56653836-57879836 GCF_964341445.2 Mesoplodon mirus
TGAGCCCTTGACTTTTGGGATCTGACACTCCCTCCAGGTAGATTGTGTTAGAGGTGAGTTGAATTGTAGGACACCTTGGTATTAGAGAGGTACTTTGTGGTGTGGAATAAAAACACACATGTTGGAATTGGTGTGGAAATCTTAGAGGCTGAGGGAGATTTGACACACACAGAAGAGGAGGTGGCAATGTGACCTTGGAGGCAGAGAGTGGAGGGATGAGGCCACAAGCCAAGGATGCAGGCAGCCGCCAGAAGCAATTCTCCCCTTGAGCCTCCAGAGGGAACACTGCCATGTTGACACCTTGATTTATGCCCAGTGATACTGATTTTGGACTTCTGGCCTCCAGAACGTGAGGGAATAAATTCCTGTTGTTCTGCACCACGACGTTTGTAGTAATTTGTTACAGCAGCTGTGGGAAACATATAAAACTAACATATTAGGGGCTTTCCTGGTGGCGCAGTGGTTGAGAGTCCGCCTGCTGATGCAGGGGACACGGGTTCGTGCCCCAGTCCGGGAAGATCCCACATGCCGCTGGGCCCGTGAGCCATGGCCTCTGAGCCTGTGCGTCCGGAGCCTATGCTCCGCAACGGGAGAGGCCACAACAGTGAGAGGCCCGCGTACCGCAAAAAAAAAAAAAAAAAAAAAAAAACACGAAAAAACCCCTAACGTATTAGGTATGGTAAATGTGTTTCAGGTTCTCACTTTGAGACAACTAAACTGGTCCCTTTTGCATAGTCACATGACTATGACCACCTGAAAGCCAAGCGAAGATGCTAATCTGCTAAACAAAGAGGCACCAGGGGAGAGACCTGGACTTGGGGACTCACAGGACTGAGAGAATCACGTAGACATTCTGCACTGGGTTTGCACTGCACTATCTTCAAGACCTTAGAAAATTCTCATTAAAAGTTATAATGCTGACTTTGTTAAAAATACCGTGGTCCCAGGGACCACAGATGCCTGCAAGAAGCTGGCTCAAAATTGGCAAGAAGAGCAGAGCAACGAATAGTCCTTGGTCTGTAAGTCTGGGGCTGAAATGGCAAATGAAAACCAGGGAAGATCTAGGAAGGTCTGAGCACTTCTCGGGTGTTCCTGGGGGAAAGAAACAGAGTCAGCATCTGGATTTCCTGAGATCAAACAGAGTGAGACTCAAACTACTGTGATTCGGCATTTAAAGGAAGTGTGACACGAAAACAAACTGAAAATTTTAAATCATAGTCCTTATAAAGCTTGGAAAAACATGCAGCACAATGCCTCATTATACTAACAAAGGAGCTGAGGCTCACAGGAATCATCAGTCTCAGTTTCCCTGTCTTTAAAGTAGGAAAGGTGGACAAGATCTTCTTAAGTAATTTTAAGCGGTGGAGGGAACGGCTGCTCGGTGGGGGGGGGGGGGCAAGTGTTTGCTGCAGATTGTGCTGAGTTATCAGCCTGCTTTCTGATAAAATATTAAGGTTGAGAATATTTGCCTCACAGCTAAAATTTACCATTTGTTTCTGAGGCTTTTGCTGCCTGTGTTTCTGTCACTTCTTTCCTCATTGTACAACAGCCCCAGCCTTCTGACAAACCTGCTTTGGAAACTGGCCAAGAAATGCTAGCTTGCTCCCAGGGCCGAGTGATGGCATGTCACGTTCTCATCTGGAAAAAATGACTCCAGAAAAGGCCATTTCTCCTTGTATTACCTATTGGTCCACCAGCCACCTTTAGGCCAAATCTGTCAGCCTTCTGTGTGTCTGCTCCAGGACCAGGCCTGAGCCTGAAACTTCTTTTGTACCAGGGAAACTTCCAGATCAGCCCCACACTCCTCACTTGGCTTCTCCGTGGGCAATACAGCAGCAAGTTCCATCACCGATGTCCCAATGGCAAATGAGAAGTGATGGTTTGAGTAGAAGGTACTGTCTGGAAAAGAAGAGAAAGGCAGAGCTTGTGACAGAGCTGTTCACACTTTCCCTGCACAGCTGGGAGACATTAGCTGGATTTCCCCAGACTGGTCTGCTTTCTGGCACCGGTGAGTTAAAAACCCCCCAGAGCCTCCAAGTTTAGCTGGACTTCTATCATACGCATTTAAGCAGCTAAATCACCAAAAGTCGCTTTCAAATATTCATGCAAGGCTGCATCTTTACCCAAGGTCAGGAGTTCAATAGAAGTTAGCAAAAAGGAAAAAAAGGAATGGCAGACAGAGGGCAAGAAAACAAAGAGAAAATATGGATAGATTACCTCGGTTCAAAAGTTGCTTTCTTTTCGAGGGAGTTTGTGCTCCGGAAAGTAGATAAAAGATAGTTCTGCAATAAGTAGGGTGGAATATACAGTAGGAGAATGAACACAAATAGTATTTCTATGTATGTTGATTTCTACTCCTGCCACCCTATTGAGTGGATGGTAAGGAGGTTAAGCATTTGAAATTTAGTAAACAAATAACCCACATTTCAGGATGCTTTCTTTACTACACTTATATCCAGCAGTCTGGACTGCCTCTATCAAAGGCTGTCAAATGATTTTATACAAAAGTTATATGTAAAATCTGTTTAAAACAAAATCTGTTTTGTAGCAAGATATGTGGTCTTTTTATTGCTTTTGTCAAACCTATCTTAAATCAGACATCAGAAAATGTTTTTTATGAATACCTTTTAAATCTTGTGTTATTTGCATAGTGGAAGGGAGAAATCCAAAACAGAGCCTCAGAATAGAAAATGCTGGATTCCAGCCCTACCTCACAGCCAAGTAACAATATTTTCAGCGTGTCCTATAACTATGGGGCACAGCATCCTGTTCCCTTCACTTTAATGGGAACTTAATTATGAAAAATTCTACTTTTCTCAATATCAAGTGATCCATTAACAGCTTCTGATTGCATAGTCAGGTGCTATCTCTGGACCTTTTATTTATACCTCACCTTATTCCAGCAGAAATCCCAAGCTGCTCTATGGGCCAGCTTATAGGATTTTGATGTAGCTTTCAGATTTTAAATGTTTTTCTGAATCTATACAGCAATATCAGAATGGATTTTGAAAGTGTCAGTTCTGATTTAAAATGGCTTAAAACAGGATTGTGTCTAGAAATCTTCATTTATAGCTTGTACCTAAATAATTTAATCCTGCTCACTTAAATGATCTATGTATTCCCTTCTGCCCCAACGTATATAAACATTAAAAAAAGACAAACATCTTTCCACATGTTAATGATATAATCTTAGTATTACAATATAAGAATGGCCTCAAGAGTAATGACACCTGCCCACCGATTCGGAGGCCACGGCGTCCTTGTGTGCCTCATGGGAGCCCTCGTCTGTGGGCTCCGCTCTCTCCCTGGGTCATCACCTCGTCAACTGCACGTGAATAGGCTCACGTCTCCGAAGTAAAGCAAAACCTGTGCACACGCCTTGTTTCTCTCCAGATACCAGACCAGCTTCCCTTTTGGTTGCCAGCTGCTGGAAAGCGTCGTGTTCCCTCCCTACCGAGTCCCTGGCCTCGGCGACCCCGGGCTGGGGGCCACGAAAGCCCGCCGCCCTGCTGAGGCTGAGGCTGAGGCTGGAACCGCCGGTCCACGGTCCGCGGGGCGGGCAAGGCTGTCGTGCCATCCTGAGCGCTCCATGCCATTGGCGTTCGACCAAGTGGCAAACGGAACCTCGGGCGGTGGACTGTCATACAGAAACGAAAGTGGGTGTGGGGACTTCCGCAAACTGGAAGGAACCCCGAAGACTGCAGGGGTCCAGGCTCAGCCCCCTCTCCCTGTCCTGCGACAGCCGAGGCCCAGAAGGAGGGGGAGGGGAGAAGGCACTGCTGGGCATCAGGCTGAGAAATCCACCTGCATCAGTGCTCCCCTTAAGGAAAGGCAGTCACTCGCAGCTCCACAGTCCAAACTCGCCCACAGTAACTCCGAGGCGGCGAGGCGGCAACGGAGAGTGAACTCCCTGAGACTAGGGGCCATATGTCTTCGCGCCCTCAGCAGCACCCAGCACAAGACTGGTACAAGGCATGCTTCAGCAAATGTTTGTTAAATGGTGTTAGCAGACTTCCCCTGTGAAATCATCATGGAGAGACGGAGGAAGATGGCGGAAGAGTAAGACGCGGAGATCATCTTCCTCCCCACATATACATTAGAAATTCATCTACACGTGGAACAACTCCTACAGAACACCTACTGAACGCTGACAGAAGACCTCAGACCCCCCAAAAGGCAAGAAACTCCCCACATACCTGGGTAGGGCAAAAGAAAAAAGAATAAACAGAGACAAAAGGATAGGGACGGGACCTGCACCAGTGGGAGGGAGCCGTGAAGGAGGAAAGGTTTCCACACACTACAAGCCCCTTCACGGGTGGAGACTGCGGGTGGCGGAGGGGGAAAGCTTCGGAGTAGCGGAGGAGAGCACAGCAACAGGGGTGTGGAGGGCAAAGCGGAGAGATTCCCGCACAGAGGATCGGTGCCCTCAGGCACACACCAGCCCGAGAGGCTTGTCTGCTCAGCCGCCGGGGCGGGCGGGGCTGGGAGCTGAGGCTCGGGTATCGGGTTTCAGTCGGAGCGCAGGGAGAGGACTGGGGCTGGCGGCAGGAAGAGAGCCTGAAGGGGTTAGTGCACCATGGCTAGCCCGGAGGGAGTCCGGGGAAAAAGTCTGGAGCTGGCGAAGAGGCAAGAGACTTTTCCTTCCCTTTTGTTTCCTGGTGCGCGATGAGAGGGCATTAAGAGCGCTGATTAAAGAAGCTCCAGAGACGGGCGCGAGCCGCGGCTAAAGGCGCGGACACCGGAGACGGGCGTGGGATGCTGGGGCTGCTGCTGCTGCTGCCGCCGCCACAAGGCCTGTGTGCGAGCGCAGGTCACTGTCCACCCCCCACTTCCAGGGAGCCTGTGCAGCCCGCCACTGCCGGGGTCCCGGGACCCAAGGACGGCTTCCCCGGGAAAGCGCACGGAGCGCCTCGGGCTGCTGCAACGTCACGCCGGCCTCTGCCGCCGCAGGCCCACCCCGCACTGCGTGCCCCTCCCTCCCCTCGGCCTGAGTGAGCCAGAGCCCCCGAATCAGCGGCTCCTTTAAACCCGTCCTGTCTGAGCGAAGAACGGACGCCCTCCGGCGACCTACGCGCAGAGGCGGGGCCAGGTCCAAGGCTGAGACCCGGGAGCTGTGAGAGCAGAGAAGAGACAGGGAAATCTCTCTGTGCAGCCTCGGAGTCAGCGGATTAAAGCTCCACGGTCCGCTTGATGTGCCCTGCGTCTGTGGAATGCATGAATGGACAGCGAATCATCCCAAATTGAGGAGGTGGACTTTGAGGACAAGATTTCAGACTTTCCCCCCTTTTCCTCTTTTTACAACGAATTATCCCAAATCGAGGAGGTGGACTTTGAGAGCAAGATTTTCGATTTTCTCCCCCTGTTCTCTTTTTGTGAATGTGTATGTGTATGCTTCTGTGTGAGATTTTCTCTGTATAGCTTTTCTTCCACCATATGTCCCAGGGTTCTATCTGTCCGTTTTTTTTTCTTTTTCAATAATTACTTTTTTATTTTAATAACGCTACTATATTTTATACTTTATTCTATTTTACTTTATCTTCTTTCTTTTTTTCCTACCTTCCCTTCCTCCCTCCCTCCCTCTGCCCCTCCTTTCTTTCTTTCTCTCTTTCTTTCCTTCCTCCCTCCCTCCTGTCTTTCTTTCCTTCTTTCTTTCCTTCCTCCCTCCCTCCCTCCCTTCTACCTTTCACTCTTTCTTTTTCTTTCCTTCCTCCCTCCCTCCCTCCTTTCTTTCTTTCTTCCGTCCGTCCTTCCTTCCTTCCTTCCTTTCTTTCCTTCTTCCTTTCTTTCTCTCTCTCTTTCTTTCTTCTACTAATTCTTTCTTTCTACTTTTTCTCCCTTTTATTCTGAGCCGGGTAGATGAAAGGCTCTTGGTGCTGCAGCCAGGAGTCAGTGCTGTGCCTCTGAAGTGGGAGAGCCAACTTCAGGACACGGGTCCAAAAGAGACCTCCCAGCTCCACATAATATCAAATGGTGAAAATCTCCCAGAGATCTCCATCTCAACACCAGCACCCAGCTTCAGTCAACGACCAGCAAGCTACAGTGCTGGTCACCCTATGCCAAGCAACTAGCAAGGCAGGAACACAACCCCACCCATTAGCAGAGAGGCTGCCTAAAAACATAATAAGGCCACAGGCACCCCAAAACACACCACCAGACGTGGACCTGTCCACCAGAAAGACAAGATCGAGCCTCAAACACCAGAACACAGGCACTAGTCCCCCCCACCAGGAAGCCTACACAACCGACTGAAACAACCTTAGCCACTGGGGACAAACACCAAAAACAACGGGAACTACAAATCTGCAGCCTGCAAAAAGGAGACCCCAAACACAGTAAGATAAGCAAAATGAGAAGACAGAAAAACACACAGCAGGTGAAGGAGCAAGATAAAAACCTACCAGACCTAACAAATGAAGAAGTAATAGGCAGTCTACCTGAAAAAGAATTCAGAATAATGATAGTAAAGATGATCCAAGATTCTATTTCCAAGATCCAAAATCTTGGAAATAGAATAGACAAAATGCAAGAAACAGTTAACAAGGACTTAGAAGAACTAAAGATGAATCAAGCATCAATTAAAAACACAATAAATGAAATGAAAAATACTCTAGATGGGATCAATAGCAGAATAACTGAGGCAGAAGAACGGATAAGTGAGGTGGAAGATAAAATAGTGGAAATAACTGCTGCAGAGCAAGATAAAGAAAAAAGAATGAAAAGAACAGAGGACAGCCTCAGAGACCTCTGGGACAACATTAAACGCACCAACATTCGAATTATAGGGGTTCCAGAAGAAGAAGAGAAAAAGAAAGGGACTGAGAAAATATTTGAAGAGATTATAGTTGAAAACGTCCCTAATATGGGAAAGGAAATAGTTAATCAAGTCCAGGAGGCACAGAGAGTCCCATACAGAATAAATCCAAGGAGAAATATGCCAAGACACATATTAATCAAACTGTCAAAAATTAAACACAAAGAAATCATATTAAAAGCAGCAAGGGAAAAACAACAAATAACACACAAGGGAATCCCCATCAGGGTAACAGCTGATCTCTCAGCAGAAACTCTACAAGCCAGAAGGGAGTGGCAGGACATAATTAAAGTGATGAAGGAGAAAAGCCTGCAACCAAGATTACTCTACCCAGCAAGGATCTCATTCAGATTTGATGGAGAAATTAAAACGTTTACAGACAAGCAAAAGCTGAGAGAGTTCAGCACCACCAAACCAGCTTTACAACAAATGCTAAAGGAACTTCTCTAGGCAAGAAACACAACAGAAGGAAAATACCTACAACAACAAACGCAAAACAATTAAGTAAATGGGAATAGGAACATACATATCAATAATTACCTTAAATGTAAATGGAGTAAATGCTCCCACCAAAAGACCAGATTGGCTGAATGGATACAAAAACAAGACCCATATATATGCTGTCTACAAAAGACCCACTTCAGAACTAGAGACACATACAGACTGAAAGTGAGGGGATGGAAAAAGATATTCCATGCAAATGGAAATCAAAAGAAAGCTGGAGTAGCAATTCTTATATCAGACAAAATAGACTTTAAAATAAAGACTATTAGAAGAGACAAAGAAGGACACTACATAATGATCAAGGGATCGATCCAAGAAGAAGATATAACAATTGTAAATATTTATGCACCCAACATAGGAGCACCTCAATACATAAGGCAAATACTAACAGCCATAAAAGGGGAAATCGACAGTAACACAATCATAGTAGGGGACTTTAACACCCCACTTTCACCAATGGACAGATCATCCAAAATGAAAATAAATAAGGAAACACAAGCTTTAAATGATACATTAAACAAGATGGACTTAATTGATATTTATAGGACATTCCATCCAAAAACAACAGAATACACATTTTTCTCAAGTGCTCATGGAACATTCTCCAGGATAGATCATATCTTGGGTCACAAATCAAGCCTTGGTTAATTTAAGAAAATTGAAATTGTATCAAGTATCTTTTCCGACCACAGTGCTATGAGACTAGACATCAATTACAGGAAAAGATCTGTAAAAAATACAAACACATGGAGGCTAAACAATACACTACCTAATAACGAAGTGATCACTGAAGAAATCAAAGAGGAAATTAAAAAATACCTAGAAACAAATGACAATGGAGACACAACGACCCAAAACCTATGGGACGCAGCAAAAGCAGTTCTAAGAGGGAAGTTTATAGCAATACAATCCCACCTTAAGAAACAGGAAACATCTCGAGTAAACAACCTGACCCTGCACCTAAAGCAATTAGAGAAAGAAGATCAAAAACCCCCCAAAGTTAGCAGAAGGAAAGAAATCATAAAGATCAGATCAGAAATAAATGAAAAAGAAATGAAGGAAACGATAGCAAAGGTCAATGAAACTAAAAGCTTGTTCTTTGAGAAGATAAACAAAATTGATAAACCATTAGCAAGACTCATCAAGAAAAAAAGGGAGAAGACTCAATAGAATTAGAAATGAAAAAGGAGAAGTAACAACTGACACTGCAGAAATACAAAAGATCATAAGAGATTACTACAAGAAACTCTATGCCAATAAAATGGACAACCTGGAAGAAATGGACAAATTCTTAGAAATGCACAACCTGCCAAGACTGAATCAGGAAGAAATAGAAAATATGAATAGACCAATCATAAGCACTGAAATTGAAACTGTGATTAAAAATCTTCCAAAAAACAAAAGCCCAGGACCAGATGGCTTCACAGGCGAATTCTATCAAACATTTAGAGAAGAGCTAACACCTATCCTTCTCAAACTCTTCCAAAATATAGCAGAGGGAGGAGCACTCCCAAACTCATTCTACGAGGCCACCATCACCTTGATAGCAAAACCAGGCAAGGATGTCACAAAGAAAGAAAACTACAGGCCAATCTCACTGATGAACATAGATGCAAAAATCCTCAACAAAATACTAGCAAACAGAATCCAACAGCACATTAAAAGGATCATACACCATGATCAAGTGGGGTTTATTCCAGGAATGCAAGGATTCTTCAATATACGCAAATCAATCAACGTGATACACCATATTAACAAATTGAAGGAGAAAAACCATATGATCATCTCAATAGATGCAGAGAAAGCTTTCGACAAAATTCAACACCCATCTATGATAAAAACCCTGCAGAAAGTAGGCATAGAGGGAACTTTCCTCAACATAATAAAGGCCATATATGACAAACCCACAGCCAACATCGTCCTCAATGGTGAAAAACTGAAACCATTTCCACTAAGATCAGGAACAAGACAAGGCTGCCCACTCTCACCACTCTTATTCAACTTAGTTTTGGAAGTTTTAGCCACAGCAATCAGAGAAGAAAAGGAAATAAAAGGAATCCAAATTGGAAAAGAAGAAGTAAAGTTGTCACTGTTTGCAGATGACATGATACTATACATAGAGAATCCTAAAGATGCTACCAGAAAACTACTAGAGCTAATCAATGAATTTGGTAAAGTAGCAGGAGACAAAATTAATGCACAGAAATCTCTGGCATTCCTGTACACTAATGATGAAAAATCTGAAAGTGAAATCAAGAAAACACTCCCATTTACCATTGCAACAAAAAGAATAAAATATCTAGGAATAAACCTACCTAAGGAGACAAAAGACCTGTATGCAGAAAATTATAAGACACTGATGAAAGAAATTAAAGATGGTACAAATAGATGGAGAGATATACCATGCTCCTGGATTGGATGAATCAATATTGTGAAAATGACTCTACTACCCAAAGCAATCTACAGATTCAATGCAATCCCTATCAAACTACCACTGGCATTTTTCACAGAACCAGAACAAAAAATTTCACAATTTGTTTGGAAAAACAAAAGACCCCGAATAGCCAAAGCAATCTTGAGAACGAAAAACGGAGCTGGAGGAATCAGGCTCCCTGACTTCAGACTATACTAGAAAGCTACAGTAATCAAGACAGTGTGGTACTGGCCCAAAAACAGAAAGATAGATCAATGGAACAGGATAGAAAGCCCAGAGATAAACCCACGCACATATGGTCAACTTATCTTTGATAAAGGAGGCAGGAATGTACAGTGGAGAAAGGACAGCCTCTTCAATAAGCGGTGCTGGGAAAACTGGACAGGGACATGTAAAAGTATGAGACTAGATCACTCCCTAACACCATACACAAAAATAAGCTCAAAATGGATTAAAGACCTAAATGTAAGGCCAGAAACTATCAAACTCTTAGAGGAAAACATAGGCAGAACACTCTATGACATAAATCACAGCAAGATCCTTTTTGACCCACCTCCGAGAGAAATGGCAATAAAAACAAAGATAAACAAATGGGACCTAATGAAAATTCAAAGCTTTTGCACAGCACAGGAAACCATAAACAAGACCAAAAGACAGCCCTCAGAATGGGAGAAAATATTTGCAAATGAAGCAACTGACAACGGATTAGTCTCCAAAATTTATAAGCAGCTCATGCAGCTCAATAGCAAAAAAACAAACAACCCAATCCAAAAATGGGCAGAAGACTTAAATAGGCATTTCTCCAAAGAAGATATACAGACTGCCAGCAAATACATGAAAGAATGCTCAACATCATTAATCATTAGAGAAATGCAAATCAAAACTACAATGAGATATCTTCTCACATCAGTCAGAATGGCCATCATCAAGAAATCTAGAAACAATAAATGCTGGAGAGTGTGTGGAGAAAAGGGAACACTCTTACACTGCTGGTGGGAATGTGAATTGGTACAGCCACTATGGAGAACAGTATGCAGTTCCTTAAAAAACTAAAAATAGAACTACCATATGACCCAGCAATCCCACTACTGGGCATATACCCTGAGAAAACCATAATTCAAAAAGAGTCATGTACCAAAATGTTCATTGCAGCTCTATGTACAATAGCCAGGACATGGAAGCAATCTAAGTGTCTATCACCGGATGAATGGATAAAGATGATGTGGCACATATATACAATGGAATATTACTCAGCCATAAAAAGAAACGAAACTGAGCTATTTGTAATGAGGTGGATAGACCTAGAGTCTGTCATACAGAGTGAAGTAAGTCAGAAAGAGAAAGACAAATACCGTATGCTAACACATATATATGGAATTTAAGAAAAAAAATGTCATGAAGAACCTAGGGGTAAAACAGGAATAAAGACACAGACCTTCACTTTGTTATAAAGCAGAAACTAAAAAAAAAAAAAAAAAAGACACAGACCTACTTGAGAATGGACTTGAGGATATGGGGAGGGGGAAGGGTAAGCTGTGACAAAGCGAAAGAGAGGCATGGACATATATACAGTACCAAACGTAAGGTAGATAGATAGTGGGAAGCAGCCGCATAGCCCAGGGAGATCAGCTGGGTGCTTTGTGACCACCTGGAGGGGTGGGATAGGGAGGGTGGGAGGGAGGGAGATGCAAGAGGGAAGGGATGTGGGAACAGATGTATATGTATGACTGATTCACTTTGTTATAAAACAGAAACTAATTTAAAAAAAAAGAGTAATGACACCTGCTGGCAAATTCCCAATTTAAATAAAAAGAAAAAAGAATTCTGTCTCAAAAAAGACAATATTTTAGCATTTAGATCTGTGGTTTCCCTGTTTTCTAGAGCCGGGGGCTCATGAGAACAGAGCTAGAAAGACTGAGGCAAATGGAAACAGCGCCAGCCCACCCCTCAAAGAGGAGCACTTTCATTGGTGGTGGTTTTATTTATTGGACTTCTACATAAAATTCAATTAAAGAAAAGGATTTCTTTTTAAATTCTTGTTTTATATTGGAGTATAGTTGATTTACAATGTTGTGTTAGTTTCAGGTGTACAGCAAAGTGATTCAGTTATACGCATATGTGTATCCATTCTTTTTCAAATTATTTTCCCATTTCTTGACCAAAAAAAAAAAAAAAGAAAGAAAGAAAGAAAGAAAAACAAACACAAAAGCCTGATCTAGGTGGAAAGAGGCAAACCAGGAGCCATGAGAGCAGATCTTGCCCATGGAGTTTTTTGGCCCATCATTAAATTTTTAAAACCATGTTGCCAATATTTAAAGACAAGTCATTTTACACAAAAATCTGGATCTCTTTGACAACTGGGGAGGTCTGAAAACACTGGGATCCCATTCCCACAGATAACTGGGTCTGGGTAACCCCCTTTAGAAAGTCACACACCCTCCAGTTCACCAGGTTCCCACACATCTGTTGACCAGAGTGAAGTATTCTGTAAGTAGAGTGTTCTGAGAGTATAGTGAAAGAAACAATAGAGGATGTGTCCTGACCATACCAGACAGCACACAGCCCTCTACACTCTGGTGTGTTGCCCAAGATTCATGCCTGCTCAAACTCAAGCTTTGTGACTTAGACAAATCAAGTCTTTAAGGGACAGAACACAGCAGCTTCCACCAGGGCGTGGTTCAGCTTCAGACAGATTGGGGTTTGGCAGCCTTAACTCCTTGGTAGCATTTTGTGAAGAGAGGCTGGCACTACCTGGGTTAACTTCAGGTAGAATCAGGAGGGCATCAGTTTCCTATCACATACCTAAGGATGACTGATTGCAACTCTGCTTTTATCTAACAGCCCAGACATCTTCCTCCCTTCTCCACCCTACAGTGATCTCAGAATCACAGCTGGGATGAGTCAATACAGGAGGGTTGTGTAAAGAAGAGCTTTTCAAACCTGTTTGTACCACGACCTGCAGTACAGAATGTATTTGGTCACATGTACACACAAACTCACATGCACACAAGCTTGCACTAGCACTTGCCCTTGCTGAGTAAAAATATCCTATTTTGTATTCAAATTTATTGTTTCATTTTTAAAAGTGCTGTTTCTGACGTAGTGTACTGATTTCACAATCCTTAGTAGGTCATAATCTGAAGTTTGAGAAACACGGCTTAAGAGACATGCTGTTCACTATTTACAATAGCCAAGACATGGAAACAACCTAAACGTCCATAGATAGTTGAATGGATAATGAAGATGTGGTACATATATACAATGGAATATTACTCAGCCATAACAAAGAATGAAATAATGCCATTTGCCGCAACATGGATGGACCTAGAAATTATCATACTTAAGTGAAGTAAGGCAGACAGAGAAAGACAAATATCATATGATATCACTCATATGTGGAATCTAATTTAAAAAAAGATACAAATGAACTTATTTACAAACAGAAGCAGACTTATAGATATCAAAAACAAACTTATGGTTACCAAAGGGGAAACGTTATGGGGAGGGATAAATCAGGAGCTTGGGGTTCACATACACACACACTACTATATATAAGATAGATAACCAACAAGAACCTGCTGTATAGCACAGGGAACTCTACTCAATATTCTGTGATGACCTATATGAGAAAAGAATCTTAAAAATAATGAATATATGTATATGTATAACTGAATCACTTTGCTGTACACCTGAACTAACACAACACTATAAATCAACTATACTCCAATAAAATTAAAATATTAAAAAAAAGAGACATGCTGTCAATTTATCTCCTAGATTTTTAAAGTTCTCTCTCCATGGTAGTGGTCATAAGAAAATAACATCTATGTGATACTATTTTAACTCCTTATAGAGATGCTAAAATTGAATTATGAATTAATATTTTACCCTCGTCTTTCATCAAAGGCTGAGATAAGATACAGCCATATTCATGCACAGTGTTCTTTGCAGGGTTGTATTCTTGATATGTTCCTCTTGGAGTTCAAGAAAAATTTTGGTTGGGACTGGTATACAGTATTTTGCTAGGTGATTATTATGGAATAACATCTTTCATTTCCTGTTTTTCCATGACCGTTAGGAAACTTAAAACTTTAATACACATCTGCTGTAGCTTTTCTTAACCTGGATTTTCTAGTTTGATTATTTCTTCTCCATCTCTCCAAACTCACTGTCTTTGCCATTATCAGTTCTCATCTAAATTACTGCAATAGTTACTAACCACTGTCCCCACTTCCTCTACTTCTTATCCTACTCCACACTGTTCTGGACTGATTTTTGCAAAACACAGATGTGGTGATCTAAAACACAAAATGATCTCCCCCATGCTTCAAATCTTTCCACGGTGCCCTTCAGGGTCACCTCCAAGTGCTTTGACTGGAAACTAAGTTAGGTAAATATACTTATATAACATTATAATTTGTAGTACTTCAAAAGCATAGATAGAAAAAGAGAAAAATGTCTAAAGGGCAAGTAAATAATATGTGGTTCTAGACTGTTTTATTTATGACTATATATTATTTTTTAGTAATGTACATATAGAAGCACAGAAAGTTGATGCTTATAGAACTAGGAATGTTCTGACTTACTCAACAAATGAGAGACATCTAGGTATGGATCTTAAACTGGTGGCCCATAGGCCAAATTCAGCCCTCAGCCAGGCTTAGCTTCTCATGTTCAGCATTTTAAAATTTGCCCCTTGAATACCTTCACATAGACGTGTGCTGACTGCTGTACCACTCCTGACTGCCCTACTCATAGCCCATCACGTTCATTTCAGTGACCTGCAAGACCCCAGTGGCTTTAGAATTTATCATTCTTGATAGAAAATTAAAAGATCAAGGAGAGGTGATCAAATGGGGTCCTTCTCATCATAATCTAGTTTGTCTCCCAAATACTGGTGTTGCTTCTCCTTCTCATATTCCGTCCAGGTTTTATTCTAAATGTGCCTGAAATCCCAGAGGAAAGAACTGTCTTCCTACCAGTCTAAATAAATAAGTAAACAAACAAACAAACAAAACCTTAGGTAATGTAATGAGCATAGCATCACTGATTAGGTGGTATTTGAGCTGAGACTGAAGCAGGAGGGGTGAGCTATGCAAAGAGCCAGGCAAAGAAAATTCTAAGAGAAGAAACAGCAAGTGCAAAGGGCCTGCAGCAAAAAAGAGGCTGGTGTGTTAGGTCAGTGTGACAGAGGCTCAGTCAGAAAGAACGAGAATGGCTGTGATGTTAAAAACATTGCCAGGCGTTGGAATGTGAAACACCTCTAGACCACAGTAAGGAGTCTGGGTTTTAGTTAAGCAGTGGTAAGAACACTTTAAGAGTTTTGAGTAGGGGGTGCTGTAGTATGATTGTAGTTTTGACCACTGGGCAAGAATGAATCATAGGGGAGCCAAGGAAAGAAGCTGAGAACACTGCTAAGAGGCCACTGCTGCACACAAGTTTAGGGATGCTGGTAGTTAGACCAGGTGCGGTGGTGGAGGTGGAGGTGGATGTGCGTGAAACACGTTTGGAGGATGAATTGACAGGAATTGCTGGTTGGCTGGTGGTGAAGGTGCTGGAGAAGTAGTATTCAAGGATGATTCCCAGGTTTCAGGCATTATTAACTGAGTGGGCGATAGTATGGGAAGGCAGGGGATGAATGAGGTCACGTGGTGGTGAGTGGGAGAAGGGAAGGCCTGACTCCTTCGGTGCATGTCCGGTTTGAAACCTATTAGCCATGCACTGAAATGGGACTCAGAGGAGAAGCTCCTCACTGGAGACAGATCAGCACTGGCTAAAGTTGGAAATTCAAGCCTTAGTCAGAGTGTGGACAGAAAAGAGGAGGAACCCAACTGAAGGTCAGTGATCCGCCAATAATAGGAGTTGGAGTAAAACAGGAGGAACCAGGAAAAAGTCCTGAGGGGGAACAGCTGAACAGGAAGAAAGAGCACAGGGAGATTGTAACGTCACCAAAGCCACACAGGGAGAAGGTGTCGTCACACTGTTGAATGATGCTCAGAAGACAAGGAAGGTGAGGATGAAAAACAGCCATAGGGCGTCACCAAGTGTGGGTCCTTGGTGACCTGAACAGAACAGTTTTGGTGACTGGTGGAGTGGAAGACAGTTGGAAAGAGGTTGAAGAGAAAGTGTGAGGAGAAGAAAATGCTGATGGTGTGAAAAGGGAATACCTGAGCTTCTCGTAAGTAGCTCTGCATCTCTGCTGTGAGTTCCTTGGATAGCTTAAAGCAGCATGAAAATATGAATTTGGGGAATATGGTTTCAGCATTTCTCTTACCTTCAGGACCCCTTTCAATGTGAGGAAGTCACCCTTTCCCTTGGTTGAGTCACTACTGATGTTTGTCAACCAGCTACTCTTTTCAGAAACAGTTTTCCAACTTGGCTGTGATCATTCTGCTTGTCCGTGTACTTCAGGGCTCGAGGTCATATCAAGATGGTATGTTGGAGTCTGTACAAGTTTAATTGATTTAAAACTTGGACTTGGTAAGAGAGTCTCTTGAGATATAACACCTCCCCCCCCCTGGCAGGATTGGGGATGGGAAACAAATCATACACAGCAAATATCATTTACACCATTCTAACATGTTCATAGCACGTTCACAAAATCCTAATGAAGGGATGGAGAATGCACATGTGACAAGGAAGGTCATAACAAGGGAAATATACAGTCATTTTAAGAATAGATGATCCAATAAGGAAGTTGTGGGTAAGCTACTGACCCAAGTGTTCATTTTTAACTTGAGGAGATATCAGTATTTAGAATTTCAATATCTAAAACTAAAATGAATTCTGTACCTCTCCACAGGAAAAAAATTACTATTATTTTGTACTTGTCGGTATCTAAGCAACAATTCTCTTCTCTGTTAATCATGAAGGAGTTGCATATCTCATTGCAATTGCAGAGCTGTAATAGTCTTTTATGTCCTCATTTTAGAAATTCTGGATCCAGCCAGAACATTGCAATTTAGTCCCAAACACAAATTAAGTCCATTTTAAGCTAAGAGAAGGATCTTGTGTCTTGAGCCTCTGATGGCTGTAGTGTAGAATCATAGAAGCTTCCACTAGAAGGAATCCCAGATTTGCCCTTAATGAAAGTGTCCACCTAAATAACAGGGGTCTTTCCAATCCTGCTTGAAAATTGTGTCGATGGTGTGCTTACCATCAGAACCAATATCATTTTGAAACAGATCTCATAGAAAATTAGTATGATTTCAACTCTATTCTCATCACAGTTATCACAACACTCAAATATTTAAAGCACATGACAAAGTCTCTCCATTAAAATATTCTCTCTTCAAGGCAAATAACAACAGCAAATAAGTGTTACCTTCTTGTTGAATATTTTTACAACGTGTGCCTGTGCAAATTGTTTTACATTTTTTTTTTTTTTTTTTTTTTTGCGGTATGCGGGCCTCTCACTGTCGTGGCCTCTCCTGTTGCGGAGCACAGGCTCCGGACGCGCAGGCCCAGTGGCCATGGCTCACGGGCCTAGCCGCTCTGCAGCATGTGGGATCTTCCCGGACCGGGGCACGAACCCGTGTCCCCTGCGTCGGCAGGCAAACTCTCAACCACTGCGCCACCAGGGAAGCCCTGTTTTACATGTTTTATCCCATTTAACATTCACAGTTCTGGCCTGAGGTGGTTGTGGCCAGCTCTGTCTGTCTCCATCTCTCTTGCCTGCCCTCCTGCCGCAGAGGATAGCAAACCAAATGCTCTTTCTCATAACCTCTCTTGCAGCGAGAGAATTGTTTTGGCCAAGGAGACACAGAGGAAAATCTGCCAAGGGGATCCTGGGAAGACATTTCCTCTTTCTTGAAGGGAGAGGGTCATTTTTGGGGGTGTTTCTCTTCCTCATTCCCCTGCCCGCTCTCACTGCTTCCAACTTGAAACTTGGACTTGAAAGTGTGAGAATGAGCTGTCCGAGGCACTGCTGCCATTTCAACAGGAAAATCAAGGAAGGCACAGAGGACCTGCAAGCCTCCCATCAGGAAGCTGCTGGGGCGGCCCGAGAACTGCTCACCTTTACCTGCAGGCTTTTTCCTGCGTGAACAGGTGATGCCTTTATGGACTGAGCCAAGGTTAGCTGGCTCTTCAGTCACCTGAAGCCACTTTCACCCTGACTGATTCAGTGGGCAGGGTTAGTATCCTCCTTTCACAAATGACTTGAAACACACAGGAAGATGAATATCCTGAGGCTGCCCCAAGAGCAGAGTGCAGAACCCTGACTCAATCAGATAGACTCAGAACAAAAACACCATCTCCTCCAGTTCCCTGAATCAAAATTTTCAGGTCCTGCTTTATGCAGCCTCATACTTTCATAATTTGTTCTCTCAGTACTGTATCTCTCCTTTGAGACTCTTGGGAATTTCCTGGTGGTTCAGTGGTTAAGACTCTGTGCTTCCACTGCGGGGGGCACAGGTTCAATCCCTGGTTGGGGAACTAAGATCCCACATGCCCTGCAGCACGACCAAAAAAAGAAAAAATGTTCCTTATTTGTCCTTTGAAATTCTTGGAGCAGGCAGAGCCCCTCCATAATGTGACTAGTGTAGACGTCAGCCATCACATTTGGAACATGCCCATGAACATGGGCTGGAATTTCACAAGCTTCTACTCGCCCTCATACTGACTCATGTTAAGATTTATTATTTCTGCAACTTCCCTCTGACCTTCCAATATCTATATAATGGAAATACTTTTAGAGAATTAAAAGGAGTCTTGGAAGAAGAATCTCCTTTCATCATTTGCCTTCATACATACACACGGGCTAATGTAGAATTCTTTTTTTTCCAGCTTTATTGAGATACAATTGACATATAACATTGTATAGGTTTCATACACATATATATTGCAAAATGATTACAGCAATAAGGGTCATTAACACCTCCATCACCTCACATAATTACTGTTTCTTTTTCAAAGTGAAAGCATTTAAGATTACACTCTAAGCAACTTTGAAGTATATAATACAGTATGAACTATAGCCATCAGGCAGTACATTAGGTACCCAGAACTCATTCATCTTATAGCTGGAAGTGTACACTGTTTGACCAGCATCTCCCATTTCCCCCACAGTCAACCCCTGGCAACCACCATTCTGCTCTTTTTTTCTATGATTCAGCTTTTTTAAAAGAATTTTTAAAATTCATTTTTATTTTATATCGATGTATAGTTGATTTACAATGTTGTGTTACTTTCAGGTGTACAGCAAAGTGATTCAGTTATACATATATATATATATATATATATATATACATATCTCCACACTTTTTCAGATTTTTTTCCCATAAAGGTTATTACAGAATATTGAATAGAGTTCCCTGCATGATCCAAGTTTTTCAGTTTCCACATATAAATGAGAATATTTAGTATCTGTTTTTCTCTGTCTGATTTTTTTCACTTAGCACAGTGCCCTCAAGGTTTATCCATGTTGTCACAAAAGGCAAGATTTCCTTCTCTTTTTTGTCTGAATAATATTCCATTATATATACAGATCTTCCTTGACTTACAGTAGGGTTATGTCCCAATAAACCCATCATAAGTTGAAAATATAGTAAGTCAAAAATGCACTATTTACCATGACACTCCATCTAACCAGCTATTTTTGGACCCTTAACTGCTGATATGCCCAGAACACATATGACATATGAGTATGTCACATGGGTTAGAATTCAGAGCTACGTTGGAGCCAGTGACCAAGCAGAAGGAAGGAAGGAGTAAAGCCAAGATCTGTTGCAGTTACAATTTCCTTTGATCACTCAGTCTTTCCTCCTTTCCCAGGAGGAGGGCATAGAAGGATATATTTCTAGCCACACCTTTTAGGTTTTTCCCAATACTGAGTTCTCTTTTATATGTTATCCTGATCCAACTATTTTCATAGGAATCAAAATTAGTCTCTAAGGTCTGGATTTTCTGTTTCCCCTGATAACACATTACTTTTTAAAATCTAAACTTAAAGAATTTCACTAGGTCTCCATGAATACCTAATTGCCCTGAGATTAGCCATGGGGTCAATTCTTTACATTGGATTTCAGAAGAACCCAAGTGTGAATCCATTTACTCTTTATCATCACTTTAATCAACTCTAACGACTTTTGTTTAATTATCCTACTTCTTCTTCCATGAAGAGCCTATTCTAGATTTTGGCTCACTCACTGCAATGATTAGAAAAGCTCTTTAGCCTAAAATTCTAAACAAGTCTGAGATAAGCATGTCTAGAGTTCAGCGTTACCAAAAGAACTTGTCATAGCTAAAACCAGGAAGAGATTCAGGAAATAATGATTTGTAAAGAGCGTTACTATTATCTGAAGTGTGTTCTCTTAACTGGTAAAGATGATGTCAAGTAAGGAAAACTATGATATGAGTTTCTCTGAGAACATATTCAGAAATGTTTTATTGCTCTGAATTTAATCTAATTGAGCATTATAGAATTTGGACATTGTAGAAATGTCTTCTTCATTAATGAGATTTACAACTTGGTTTGCCTCCCCAGTAGAAGGAAAAATTGTTACCATTGACCTAGTTGAAGAAGAAACCAGAGTTTGAAGCTACTCATCTGAAGCCTTAAGCTAATAGAAACACAGGTAACAATGGAAACAAAATGATAGCCCATCATTGTTAGAATATTACTGGCATCATTTATCTTAACATATTTTATGAGTTAAACCTCTTAGAAAAGACAAGTGTGACATGCTTTGAAGTTGGTGTTCAGTTTCCAATGGGCCACAGTTGAAGAGACTTGTCACAAGACCCACCACCCACTTCCTTCCGATAGGCACTCAGATGAACTATTTGCTGGACATTATTTATTAGAACAATCTCTAACATCTTGATCTAGGCTGCCAGGACTCTGTGCCACCCCAAGAATATAAAATCAAAATCAGACATTGCCACAAAAGTGAAAACAATTGCCAGTGAGTAGGAAGAATGACCAAGTTCTACTAAATTTTAGCATGAGGCATTAAAAGAGAATAAAAGGTGAGGAAAGTACTGTGAATTCACTCCCAGCCTTCTTCCAAATAGTGCCAAGTTCCAGGGAAAACCTGTACATTTGCCAGATACAACTCTTATGTATTCTTGAATGGAGTGGAAATTGATGCAACTTCTTTGGAGGACAATTGTGCCAAATTCTTCTAAACTAAAAATCTATACTGCCTTTGAGAATTTCATTTTTAGTAGTCTGTGAAGCATATACAATCCACATGTTTTCAAAATTGTATATGACATTTATAAGAACAAAAGATTGAAAGCAATATAAATATGTCAGTGGAGATTCACTCAATTATGGTACATTCACACAGTGGAAGGCTACCTGTCCTTAAAATGTGTGAGTTGCAATGAAACAGTCTTCAAGATGTTTTAAGTGAACAAATAAAATATATAACTTTCTCCCCCTTCCTGGTATATATTTACATTGAATTTCTCCGGAAGGCGACACACAGACAGATGACTGCGCTTCTAGAAAGGGAAACCGAGAGAGTGGGGAACAGGGAAAGGAGGAAGAATTTCATTCTACCACACAAGAGTTTAGATTTTTAACATGTTTATGTATTGCTAATTTTAAAAATTAATTTTTTAAATGGATGCATTGCTATATTCACGGTATCTGTGACTTTTATCATCAATGGAAATCCCATTTCTTATTGTATCACAGTTGTTTCAGCTACCTGGAAATTGCGAAGTTCAACAGCATTATAAATTAGAGCTGTTATTAAATTGGATACTAGATCTTGTTATTTGTGTGCTAATAAACATAGATAACTACCGTTTGGTTAACTGTATGTTAATATAATTTTTTTTTTTTTTTTTTTTGCGGTACGCGGGCCTCTCACTGTTGTGGCCTCTCCCGCTGTGGAGCACAGGCTCCAGACGCGCAGGCTCAGTGGCCATGGCTCACGGGCCTAGCCGCTCTGCGGCATGTGGGATCTTCCCGGACCGGGGCACGAACCTGTGTCCCCTGCATCGGCAGGTGGACTCTCAACCACTGCGCCACCAGGGAAGCCCTAAATATTTTATTTTTATGCCTTTATTTTATTCCTATAAAAGTGTTATTCTGAGAAGTCTACAGGCTTGACCAGATTTCCAAAAGCTCGAGGGGACAGAAAGATTAAGAAAGTCTAGAGTGATGGGCATTTCCTGAAAGATGTATGACTGACATAGGTCTCTCCTTCCTTCCTCCTCCACCCCCCAAAAAACCCTGGAGAAAACCGGGGCACTGAAAGCAATATAAATATGTCAGTGGAGATTCACTCAATTACGGGGACCAGGTGGAGGGTGGCCTGCAGTTCAGCCTTGGGAGAGGCGTGTCATCACCGCTCCTACTTCTCACCACACAGCCTCGGAAGAGTCATTGCAAGCCTGAGGGGCATTTTGAGATTAGCAGCCACAAAAAAAGCCCAGATGGCTGGCTTGGCCCTAATGCCAAGGTATCAAAAAATTGCTGAAGTGTGGATGGACTCAGAATCATAGTGTGGACTCACCATTTTCTCCTGCTCCAAACCAGCAGACCAGTGGGTTACAGCCCCAGACCCATCGGGGTCATTGGTGATGCCTGGAGGGCTGTGCTCTGGGGCTCCTCCCTCCCCTCTGCCTAAATTCACCAGAAAGGGTACCAGCCATGATGTGACCTACACCCCACACAATGCCAGTGTGTTGCCAAACCCCCAGGGGAACAGCCTTCATAGCCCGAAATGCATAGACACTTGAGGAGTGCAGTCACTCTAGGAACACACACTGTGTGTGTGAGGCAGATTTATGGACCAATGGATCCATACTTTAAAGTGAGCCTGAAATCCATAGAAATCTGACATAGGATAATGTAGAGTTGAAGTCCCAGTAAGTAGAAGAAAGCTTGCCCACTGTCAACAGTGACAAGTTTGTCAGTAATTTGCTGTAAGTCCATGATGAAAACTGAAATATTGATAAAGTTACTAGTAATTCTTACGAGGGCCCAGAGTTATAAAAATCAAGTAAGCAACCAACCAAACAACAACAAACAACAACCACAGTTAGTATCAGTCAGGAAGGACCTCTTGGAGCAGAGCTTTGAACCAAAGCTTTAAGATGGACAAAAATAAGGTTTGGTAGAGGGGAAGTGAGGACATTCAAGGCAGACAGACAATATGCATGAAGGCACAATATGTTTTCTGGACAGAAAACCCAGACTTAGAAGAAGCAAGTGGATTCATCTGGCTTGAGCTGAGAAAGTGTTTAGAAGCATGAGGAAAGGACAGAAAATTGATGTAGGTTATTGAATAAAAGATTAAGGAGTGTTACATACTAGGCTGAAGGGAGATACTTAAGGAGGCAACTGACAGATTTCCATTGTACTACACTGATATGTAGGAGTTTGTAAAATACACATCAAATCACATTCACAGACTTCCTTTTTAAATCTGCCCTCATTAATAACCTAACGTCTTCTGTGCAGTTAAAGTCTGGAGGCATCACCAATGCTCCGATGGATGACCTGGTGGGAAACAGGAGTTTCAGGGTTTCATGATAATGTATTGGGGATTTTGTAGTCCTTCTTAGCAAATCTCAGTTTCCAGAAAAGTCATCCTGAAAAAGAGTGCTCTTAGGATTTTTATATAATCATTGACACAATAAATGTCATGGTCAAGATGTTAGGATAACTAGTATTTTTGACAAAGTGGACATGAAAAAGTATTCTTTGTCAGTCAATTAGGTTATTTTCTGTGCTTATTAATGATTTCAGGAATCCTTATTGTGAATTCTGAGGGTAAGATTAGAAGTGTGGTTAGAAGTTGTTTTTAACAAGGTACTATTGTGTTGTATCCATGATGTATACGTATTTTATGTCTTCGAATCCTCACATAAAAAGGGGTCCATATACTTATTTACTACTTCATTCACATCATACAGCTTATAATCTGATATTTCCCAGATTTGAATCCAAAAGTTTATTTGTTTGTTTGTTTGTTTGCTTGTTTATTCTTTAAACTGGAATTTTGATAAGAATTGGATGTTAAATAATTTGCAATTATTTTCTTGGATAGGGTTTTGTTTTGTTTTAGATTTATTTTTATCCCATAGTACCTACAAATAATTTTAGTTATCAAAGATTTTTTTGTTCAGCAGAACAAAAATCCACCAGTCTCTTCATTCCTCTTTCACAGTTCCTCACAACAGGGCCCAGAGTAAATCATTTTCAGCTTTTTTTTGTTGTCTCTTCTGACATTTACATCAGTATTTTAATAATTATATTATTATAATAATATTATATATATATTATATATATAATATTATATTATTATATATATTATATATATTATATATATAATAATATAATATTATAATATACATTAGTATACAGACTTTTTCTCTTGATTCTGGCTAAGAACTAGACAAAATCACTGTTGCCCAAATCATTGTCATTTTAATTCTCATTCTTTTTTATATGACCCATCTTTCTTAAGATCTTTTTTGTCCCTAATGTTTGGACATTTCACAGTCCTCTGCCAGACTGTAGGTCCTTTTTCATACATAGTGCTGGCAATCATATTATTCAGTTTGGGGAAATATTCTTGTATTTCTTCTGCATCATTTTCTCTATTTTTCTTTTTCCCCGGAACTTAGAATATTGGAACTTTATTTTTCTCTTCTTCTATCATCATCTCTTTTTCCTTGTTCAGTTTTGGGAGAGTTCCTCACCTTTGTCTTCCAAAGTTTCCACAGAGTTTATATATTTACTCACGTATTTTAGATTGCCTTCCCATTTCCTTTAGTGGTATGCTGTTCTTGTTTTATTTGTGTAATATTCCCTTATCTCTCTAATGTTTTCTCCAAGGTTTTCCTCTTCTTGAATTTTCCCTTTTTTTTTTCCTGTTTCTGCTTTTCCACTTTGCTTATTTCAGCCTCTCTATTTCTTGTTGGAGATAATCCTCAAATACATGGTTATAATTGACTGTTCTTTTATGTTGAAGAGTGAGGCACTAAAAAATTGCCTGACATCTGTTTGTGCAAGGGGATGGGGTGTGGGCTGGTGGCTGCATTGCAGGCAATAGAGAGGCCGGCTGGCTTTTTAAAGGGACCCCTCTTATCAATACTAGCATGTCTTCCCTCTGGAGTTGTTTGTTTTCTCCACAGAAGGAGTTTCCAATCTCCTGTTTAGAAGGTGAGGTGATGACAGAGGAAGATAAAAAACCCAGCTGATGGGTGTTCTGGAACTGGATGGGGAAAGAAGCCAGAAGGTTTCTCAGCAGTCAGGGTGTCAGTATTCACTGGGTGACATTGTTTTCAGTGTGCCACCCCTTCTACTGTCTGTCCTTGTACCTGGTGTCCCTAGTCCTGAAACTGTGGTTAATCTAGAGGAAAAAACATGTAGTTTCTTACTAGAGTAAGAGAAGCACTCTGACAGTGCAGGACAGAAGTGAGAAGTAGAAGTCCCCATCTCTAGAACTGACCTCCCATTTCTGAGCCTTTTGCAGGTTCTGTAGACACATCTGCTTGCCTCTGTGGCCACTCTTCACACACACACACTCAGTTGCTTAGATAGGACCTTCCTTCTACCATCTACATCATTTATGATTTGTCCATCATTTTATGTATGTACGTTTTATTTGAATTAAACATCTTCCAGTCTCATTGGCAGTGGAATTTGGTTTTTTTGCATCTTGTTCCTGTTATTGTATGAGAATGACCTTTGGAGACAAGAGGTCAAAATACATCTTTATTAGGTTAACCTTGAAATGAAAATCTCCTGGAAAGTGATTGAAGAATAGATCATTTTTGTGATTGATGAGGACTGCATAAATTTTATATTAACACTGTCCAATAAAAGTTTTTGAGATGACCAGGAATATTTTCTTCTGGCACCACTCAATAGGGCGATCACCAGCTCACGTGGATACTGAATACTGAAATATGGCTGAGGAACTGAATTTTTCATTTTATTTAGTTTAAATTAATTTAAACTTTAATGTCTCCAAGTGGCTAGTGGCTATTGTATTGGACAGTGCAATTTTACATGGTAGAAACTTGAGAAGCCAAACCAAGACTCCAGGCCAGATAGATGGCCGTTTCCAATATGGCAGTAGATTTAGTCCTTTCTCACTCATAAATAATTAATGCAATTCCCCAATACTAAATTCTATATTTTTATGGTATTGTGGAGATTATTTTTTGCTGAAAGTTCTATATGTCATCTATCTACAGTAAATGTCAAGAGTACTCCAATGGAATGTCCAATTATTTTTAAGAGCTTTCAGGAAAAAAACTAGCAGAATCAATTACAAATAGCTCCACCAAAGTACAAATGAACTCTCCTACTGTATGAATGTATTGGCTATGTGTTAATTAAGTTTTAGAAGATATTTGCTAAAAATAACTTTTTAGTTTGAGAATAATTAATATTCAGTCCTCTTATGGCAGTTATTGAAAAAAATCTTTGTCCTCTGAGGCCTCTCCATATTCACTGTCACAAAAACATGTAACTTGCATACAGAAGGAATATTGTTTGTTCTATTTGTTATAGCCAAGGGGCATTTATCCAGAGCATCCTGGTCATTGGGTGACAGGATGAAAAGAAGGAAAAACAACATAGCTCCATTGCAGCTTGAAGAGACATTCTGTTTCTGTGGAGTCTGAGACTCGTACTGGTGTGTCTGGAGCAGGCTTCAGATGTTGTAGTAACTGGGTGTCAGGATGAGTCTTTGCTGAGTAACCCATCATAATTCCTGTTTCTGGAACTAAACACCAAGGAAACTCAGGTGAAAACTGAGATTCACGTTACATGATGTCTATCAGCTTTCTTCATGAGATGAAGAATGATGGGGAGAGATCCGTTCCCAGGCTCACTTCCCTGTGTAAACTGTTGTTGAGGAGTAAACTAGAATAATGTCAGGCTGGGATTTCCATCAAATTGCCAGCTCCACACTTGGAGGGGGGTGAAAAATTACTAAAAGAGTCATTTCCTATTTGTAATAGGAAAAGCGAATCCTCTGATAAGATTACAGCCATGGACTAGCTAGATACATTCACTATTCTTCGGTAAAAAAATTTTGATCACAGTTCAGTTGTTTATAATGATCATTTTGACAGAAAGGCAAACATAATGCCAAAATTCCTTTTTGCATTGCCAGTGCCCGGTAGGGACTGTTTTGGTATGAGTCTAAGTAATGTTTGTGTTAAAGCTGAAAGGCTGAATACTTGTTAGTTTCTGCAGTTGAGAATATGACTAAACACCTAAATTTGGGTTACATTTTTTACCTATCATTCTACTGTGAAGAAGAGTAATTGGTTGGTCTCAATAAAGGTTTATGTCTAAATTCCAGCAAAATATGGCTTAAGCATGGGTCCCTGTGCAATGTGTGTGATGTATAAATCAAACACTTGTGAACCCCAGTGTTCTCCATGTACTGAAGGGTACTAATGACTTTAATAAGAGTGAAATGTTGTGCTTAAAGCAAACTGATTAACCTTGACAACAGAAGTGTAAACAAGAGTCTAATGAATATTAATTTTTCTTCTTTCCTGCATTAGCTGTAGCTGTTGACTGATTAGCTCTGACACCTACATGGTCAAATTAACAAGCATATTTGGAAGATATTTTCCATTGTGTATAATAGCAACAATACTCCTGAACTTTGGTAGCTTGTTAATGGCAAGTTGTCATCATTTTTTAAAAATCGATCAGATTACCTTTAAAGCAATCCTAGATATTAGCTCCTCTATTGTAAAAAATGCATATTTTGGAAAGGGTGAATCTAGTTTCAATAATTTATGATGGGATTTCAGAGGCTAAACCATAATGTAATAATGATTGTGTTATTAGACTTTCATATGAGCTGGATTACTTATAAGCAGCACTGATTCAAGGGCAGGCTGGATGTAGCCAGAGCTACCATATTGAACTAAGTGCCACTTCCCATTGTGTCCTTGCCATCTGTATCATGACATCAAAGGAGACAAGGCAGGAGCAGATGGCACCAATGGCACACAAGAGCAAAAGTCACACCCACAGCATGCTGCTGAGTAATGAAAGTGAGGGGACGCGAGGCAGAAAGCAGAAGGAAATTAAGAAAGGGTCATGGTGGAGGTGGTTACTCCCACCACCACTGCGAGAGCAGCAGCCCCACCCGCTCCAACCCCCTCTCTGGGGAAATGCTCTCCCACCGTTCCCAGCATGTGCTTCCAGCAAGGGCTGTCATATTTTTACAGGATCCCAACCTCCCTCACCTTAACACCGGACCCAGTGCAGACCCATTTTGCCTAGAATTTCAACTAAGAAAAAAGAGGTCTTCCTTCTCCAATGGTGATGAGAAGCGCAAGTTGAGAAGCTGTGAGCTGTCAGTAGTGACGTCTCCAGCCATGAGGAGGAAACTAACCTACGGTCAGGGAGAATGGCAAATGATACAACATGAAGTGAGAAACAAGGATGGAAGATACTTGAGGGTGGGTTTCAGAGGACAAAATCTCTGAAATGGAAGACACATGGAGTCAGATCTAACTGTCCCTGATCATGCAGGTAAAGGTGTAAACTTTACAGGCCATGGTCGGAACGTGTAAAGACTGTGGTATCCAACCACAGTGGTCAAGCCTGGCCAGGGCAGCACCTAGACCATTTGCTTCTTCTGATCTAAACTTGCAAAATAAGCAGGGCTGTTTCACAGTCAGTCACTTTCTCCACAATAAGGGAAACCATTTAACTTCGGTCCAACAATTCCTGCCCCTCCCCAGTTCCACTCCATTCAGAAAGCCTCTTCAGAATGCCCAACGTGCTGCCTTCTTTTAATCCTCTTAACTCTAGTGGAAGCCAGAAAGCTCTCATAAATTTATCCTTAGAGATCACTGGGATGTTCAGGGTCTTTGCTATGTGTCCAATGTAGGTTATCCCTGCAGAGCAGATTGGAACTGGGGAGAGAGGCAGTGAGCAAGAGGGACATTCAGTGAATCTACATTGGCTAAAGTATTTTATAGTCATGATGATATTGTGATGGTAATGTGTCAAGTTCTCTACTAAATACATATATTAATCCATTTCCTTCTGGCAACAACCCTAGGAAGCAAGCACTAAAATTATCACTATGTTATAGATGAGGAAACTGAGGCACAGGAGTATTAACTTACTCAAGGTCACATGACTGATGATTGGCAGATCCTAGATGGTAACCAGGTAATCGTGTGTCTGTGTTACACTAAGTCAGTATGAGGATGGGTATAATAAGGTTGATTTGCAAGTGATATCTGAATGACACTGCAAAATGAGGGCCATGAGAATTTTCTCATGGTGCAGTGAATACAATATCTGTCATTTCTCTCTGGGAACCATCATGCCTCAGGAACACCAATATGGAATGGCAGCATGATACTGTGAAAAGAACATGAGATTGAGCTAGCAGGCTGAGATTTGGGAAGAAGAGGTAGTTTATCCCATTAGAAAAGTTTTTTTATCCCAACTGTATCTTTTTTTTAAAAATTTTATTGGAGTATAGTTGATTTACAATGTTGTGTTAGTTTCAAGTGTACAGCAAAGTGATTCAGTTATACATATACATATATCCATTCTTTTTCAGATTCTTTTCTCATATAAGTTATCACAGAATATTGAGTAGATATGTATGCTATACAGTAGGTCCTTTTTGGTTATCTCTCTTATATATAGTAGTGTGTGTATGTGAATCCCAAGCTCCTGATTTATCTCTCCCCCACAATGTTCCCCCTTTGGTAACCATAAGTTTGTTTTTGAAATCTATGAATCTGTTTCTGTTTTGTAAATAAGTTAATTTATATCATTTTAAAATTAGATTTCACATATGAGTGATATCATATGATATTTGTCTCTATTTGTCTGACTTTCTTCACTTAGTATGATAATCTCTAGGTCCATCCATGTTACTGCAAATGGCATTATTTCATTCTTTTTTATGGCTAAGTAATATTCCATTGTATATATATCTTCCTTATCAATTCCTCTGTTGATGGACATTTAGGCTGCTTCCATGTCTTCTTGGTTATTGTAAATAGTGCTGCAAGGAACACTGGGGTGCATGTATCTTTTTGAATTATGTTTTTTTTTTCCAGATATATGCCCAGGAGTATCCCAACTGTATCTTAAATGGTGTGACCTTGTACCAACCATTTCACCCTTTTGACAGTTAGTTTTCTTGTACATAGATGGCCATTTAATAATTATAACATTCCATTATTACATGCTAGTATAGTTGGTCATGTCTATAGAACTTACTTTTATACTTGGGATTAAAAGTGAAATTTCCTGATCATTCAGCAACTGAAATTTCCCATCTTTTGGACAGATGTATAACACTCCCTCAGGGAAGTAGGCATTATAACTATTTAAATGTTTCTTTATCCAAATGAAAGTCAAATATCCAAAAAGTCAGGGCTGGCTGGTGGGAGTGGCCCATGGGACATGGGAATTTTAGGCTTGGTGTCAAGAGCCCAGTGGATGCCTGCTTTCAGCTCACATAGTGAAAGAAGCTTTAATATTGGTAGCTTCAAGTCCATGCTTTCTGCCATGGATTCTAGTAGAAAAGAAAACAGACAAGTACAAAAATTAATTTCTGCCTGGAGATAGTTCATTTGGGAATGAGATGGCCTGTAACCAAAAAGTTTATTTATCTCCCTAAGAAGAGCACTACAAGTAAAAGGAATCAGTTCTCAAAGCTTGTGGGATGTGCAAGTGGGCACAAGGAAACTTTTGGTGTTGCTGGATATGTTCTATTTCTTGACTGTGGTTGTGGTTACAAGGGTGTATACATTTTTCAAAACATTGAACCATACAATTAAATTGGATACATTTTATTGTATTCAAATTCAATAGAGTTGAATTAAAAAAAAAACTCATGGGGGCACATTGTTAGTTTACTCAAAAGGATTCTGTCTCAATTTTTTGAGCTAAAGATAATCAAAAATTCTCAAACACTTAATTCAAAATATGCCTACCTCTCAACTCACAAATTCATTTAGATAAATGATCCTTATAAGGAAATATTAATTGATGAGAACTAAAATTAATCTTTAGGATGTTCACTGAAAAGTTGCTTATAATAGGAAACAGAAGGACACAATGTAAATACTTGGCCTTGTGGGATGGCCAGAATGTTAGTTCAGAGCCCAGTTCTGCTGGTTAATAGCTGGAGGTTTCAGGAAAGTTTCTTAACCTGTCTTGCCTTAGTTTCTCTGTTTCCAAAATGAGGTTAAGAATAATACTTACCTCATAGCATTGTCATAAGGATTAAATAAGACAGTGCTTGGCACATAACAAGTGCTGAATATATAATCATTAACTGAACAAAGTGTTTCTCTTCAGATTACCAGAGTTCAAGCCTAGCAATTGTCCATTTTGATGTTATCTTTTTTCTAGGTCTCTGTTGACACAGTGATTTTATAACAAATATACTGAATTTTGATGATAAAAATAACAAATTATTTTCATAAGAGTTGTAACTTAAGACCTGTAGAACTTTCTTCTCTAGCCTTCTAAGCAATCATCTTTAGAATAGTGTGTATACTATGCTACCTTTTTTAAAGAGAAGGTATATAAAAGTCCATGTGATTTTTTTAATGGAAAAATAAACTAAAAATAAATATAAATGGCTATCTATAAAGGGAAGGAAGGCACAAGGTGGAGATGAAAGAAACGGAAGCCACACTTCTCTGAATGTAATTAGTTTCATAGTTTTGTCTTTGTTTCAATGTAAATGTTTTATGTTAAAAAAAATTAACTCAAAAATGATAGCTAATTTTATGTGTCAATTTGACTGGGCTAAGTGATGGCCAGATAGATAGTAAAACATTATTTCTGGGTGTGTCTGTGAGGGTGTTTGTGGAAGAGATTAGCATTTGAATTGGTGACCTGAATAAACCACATCCTCCCCACAGCCCCACCCCATGCAGGTGGGCATCAGCCAATCCACTGAGGGCCTGGAGAGAACAAAAATGTGGAGGAAGGGTGAATTTTCTCTCTCAGTCTGAGCTGGACATTCATCTTCTTTTGCCCTCAAACAGTGATCCTGGTTCACAGACCTTCAGACTCAGATTGGGATTTTCACCATCTGTCTCTCTACCTTTAGGCCTTTGGACTCATACTGAACTACACCCTAGGGTCTCCAGCTTGCAGATGACAAATCATGGAACTTCTCACCCTCCCTAACCATGTGAACCAATTCCTATAATAAATCTCCTCTTATATTTATCTATGTATATCTTAATGGCTCTGTTTCTCTGGAGAACCCTGACAAATACAGCAAAATTTTTAAATCCCTAAAAAATAAAAGCAAAATGAAACATAATTGTGGGCTTAACCAGAGACTTAACTTTATTTTATATATATGTATATATATACAATTATGCAGAATTAGTGGGATATACCTCAAAAACAAAAAGAAGTACAAGGAAAGCAAACTATGTTTAATAATAATATTGTTCATAATAATAATTATTATTTTGAAATTGTATATTGTTAGGATCAAGCAAAGACATAATTATATTAATTGAATATCATTAGAAACCAAAATTCCCAGCATATGAGAAAGGAGATACAACTATAAAAGCAAATAAGTTAAATAAAAATTGTAAAGTTATTCTAATATTAGTTCATACTCATGAAATATTTTTTCTTAAAAAAAAAGTTCCTAGTTCTGTCTTTTGAAAGGCCTGGAGACAATGACCAACCCTGTGGCAATAAGCACCCTTATGCTCAGACTGTGGTTTCTAAATACCATTTCCCACTAAAAGGAAACAGAGTTGTTGGAGAAATGGCTGAATCCAGACTCAGGTAAGTACAAAAAGAGCCTCTTCTGCCCCAAATCAAGGAAGCTATCAAAGAAACTAAAGGAAAGTGAAAAGGAAAGAGAAGACAACTTGAGGGGTCTGACTTTGGGAAAGGTGAAATAATTTGTCCATTCAAAATATATGATTTTAATGTATTAAAACACATAAAATATTTTTAAATCCATGAGTTCCTAATAATAGGCAATTTTTTTAAACCATCAAGTATTTCTTCTATTTTTATTCCATAAAAACTTTTGCTTCAGGGTAACTAGTAGAGAACTTTATAATTGTTGGATCAGGTTGAAAACACATTAACGCATTAATTTCTCTTAATAGCACCAAATGAAGAGACAATACATTAAATGCCTTCTGATGCGATATGGAAGAATTCAGGATCACCCCTGAAATATTCTTACAAAAAAAGTAAAACCAAATCTGATCAAGCCTCTGGGTCTAATTATCAGTTTATTGAAAAAACAGGGACTAGCTTAATGATATATACGACTAATCAGTAAATCCAGAAAGTGGGACATTGTACATGACAAATCACCTGGTTTCTTTAATAAATAAATAGCAAACAAAAAGAGTGGAGATTCTATAAATTAAATGAGACTTAAGAGATATATGGACCTATGCCACATGTGTCTTTGTTGTATCTTCATTTGAACAACAAAGAAAGAATATCAAATAAAAATTATAAGACAGAGAACTAAAACCCCCTTCAGAGTAAGATGTGGAGATCACCTTCCTCCCCACAGGTACACCAGAAATACAGCTACACGTGGAACAACTCCTACAGAACACCTACTGTACACTGGCAGAAGACCTCAGACCTCCCAAAAGGCAAGAAACTCCCCACGTACCTGGGTAGGGCAAAGCGGAGAGATTCCAGCACAGAGGATCGGTGCCAACCGGCACTCACCAGCCCGAGAGGCTTGTCTGCTCGCCCGCCAGGGCGGGTGGCGCTGGGAGCTGAGGCTCGGGCTTCAGTCGGAGCGCAGGGAGAGGACTGGTATTGGTGGCGTGAACACAGCCTGAAGGGGCTAATGCGCCACAGGTAGCCGGGAGGGAGTCCAGGAAAAACTTTGGACCTGCTGAAGAGGCAAGAGACTTTTTCTTCCCTCTTTGTTTCCTGGTGCACAAGGAGAGGGGATTAAGAACGTTGCTTGGAGGAGCTCTAGAGACGGATGCGAGCCGCAGCTGAAAGCGTGGACACCAGAGATGGGCGTGGGATGCTGGGGCTGCTGCCACCGCCGCGAGGCCTGTGTGCGAGGGCAGGTCACTGTCCACGCCCCGCTTCCAGGGAGCCTGTGCAGCCTGTCACTGCCAGGGTTCCGGGATCCAGGGATGTCTTCCCTGGAAGAACGCACGGCACACCTCGGGCTGGTGCAACGTCACGCCGGCCTCTGCCGCTGCAGGCTCCACCTGCACTACGTGCCCCTGCCTGCCCCCTGGTCTGAGTGAGCCAGAGTCCTCGAGGCAGCTACTCCTTTAACCCTGTCCTGTCTGAGCGAAGAACAGATGCCCTCCGGCGACCTACACGCAGAGGTGGGGCCAAATCCAAAGCTGAGACCCGGGAGCTATGAGAACAGAGAAGAGAAAGGGAAATCTCTCCCAGCAGTCTCAGAAGCAGTGGATTAAAGCTCCACAATCAACTTGATGTACGCTGCATCTGTGGAATACATGAATAGACAATGAATCATCCCAAATTGAGGAGCCAGGAGTCAGTGCTGTGCCTCTGAGGTGGGAGAGCCAACTTCAGGACACTGGTCCACAAGAGACCTCCCAGCTCCACATAATATCAAACGGCAAAAATCTTCCAGAGATCTCCATCTCAACACCAGCACCCAGCTTCACTCAACGACCAGCAATTAACAGTGCTGGACACCCTATGCCAAACAACTAGCAAGACAGGAACACAACGCTACCCATTAGCAGAGAGGCTGCCTAAAATCATAAAAAGGCCACAGACACACCAAAATACACCACCAGACGTGGACCTATGCACCAGAAAGACAATATCCAGCCTCATCCACCAGAACACAGGCACTAGTCCCCCCCACCAGGAAGCCTACACAACCCACTGAACCAACCTTAGCCACTGGGGACAGACACCAAAAACAACGGGAACTATGAACCTGCAGCCTGCAAAAAGGAGACCCCAAACACAGGAAGATAAGCAAAATGAGAAGACAGAAAAACACAGCAGGAGAAGGAGCAAGATAAAAACCCACCAGACCTAACAAATGAAGAGGAAATACGCAGTCTACCTGAAAAAGAATTCAGAATAATGATAGTAAAGATGATCCAAGATTCTATTTCCAAGATCCAAAGTCTTGGAAATAGAATAGACAAAATGCAAGAAACAGTTAACAAGGACTTAGAAGAACTAAAGATGAATCAAGCATTGATTAAAACACAATAAATGAAATGAAAAATACTCTAGATGGGATCAATAGCAGAATAACTGAGGCAGAAGAACGGATAAGTGAGGTGGAAGATAAAATAGTGGAAATAACTGCTGCAGAGCAAGATAAAGAAAAAAGAATGAAAAGAACAGAGGACAGCCTCAGAGACCTCTGGGACAACATTAAACGCACCAACATTCGAATTATAGGGGTTCCAGAAGAAGAAGAGAAAAAGAAAGGGACTGAGAAAATATTTGAAGAGATTATAGTTGAAAACGTCCCTAATATAGGAAAGGAAATAGTTAATCCAGTCCAGGAGGCACAGAGAGTCCCATACAGAATAAATCCAAGGAGAAATTCGCCAAGACACATATTAATCAAACTGTCAAAAATTAAACACAAAGAAATCATATTAAAAGCAGCAAGGGAAAAACAACAAATAACACACAAGGGAATCCCCATCAGGTTAACAGCTGATCTCTCAGCAGAAACTCTACAAGCCAGAAGGGAGTGGCAGGACATAATTAAAGTGATGAAGGAGAAAAGCCTGCAACCAAGATTACTCTACCCAGCAAGGATCTCATTCAGATTTGATGGAGAAATTAAAACGTTTACAGACAAGCAAAAGCTGAGAGAGTTCAGCACCACCAAACCAGCTTTACAACAAATGCTAAAGGAACTTCTTTAGGCAAGAAACACAACAGAAGGAAAAATACCTATAATAACGAATCCAAAACAATTAAGGAAATGGGAATAGGAACATACATATCAATAATTACCTTAAATGTAAATGGAGTAAATGCTCCCACCAAAAGACACAGATTGGCTGAATGGATACAAAAAGAAGACCCATATATATGCTGTCTGCAAGAGACCCACTTCAGACCTAGAGACACATACAGATTGAAAGTAAGGGGATGGAAAAAGATATTCCATGCAAATGGAAACCAAAAGAAAGCTGGAGTAGCAATTCTCATATCAGACAAAATAGACTTTAAAATAAAGACTATTAGAAGAGACAAAGAAGGACACTACATACAAGGGATCGATCCAAGAAGAAGATATAACAATTGTAAATATTTATGCACCCAACATAGGAGGAACTCAATACATAAGGCAAATACTAACAGTCATAAAAGGGGAAATCGACAGTAACACACTCATAGTAGGAGACTTTAACACCCCACTTTCACCAATGGACAGATCATCCAAAATGAAAATAAATAAGGAAACACAAGCTTTAAATGATACATTAAACAAGATGGACTTAATTGATATTTATAGGACATTCCATCCAAAAACAATAGAATACACATTTTTCTCAAGTGCTCATGGAACATTCTCCAGGATAGATCATATCTTGGGTCACAAATCAAGCCTTGATAAATTTAAGAAAATTGAAATTGTATCAAGTATCTTTTCCGACCACAATGCTATGAGACTAGACATCAATTACAGGAAAAGATCTGTAAAAAATACAAACACATGGAGGCTAAACAATACACTACCTAATAACGAAGTGATCACTGAAGAAATCAAAGAGGAAATTAAAAAATACCTAGAAACAAATGACAATGGAGACACGGCGACCCAAAACCTATGGGACGCAGCAAAAGCAGTTCTAATGGGGAAGTTTATAGCAATACAATCCCACCTTAAGAAACAGGAAACATCTCGAGTAAACAACCTGACCCTGCACCTAAAGCAATTAGAGAAAGAAGAACAAAAACCTCCCAAAGTTAGCAGAAGGAAAGAAATCATAAAGATCAGATCAGAAATAAATGAAAAAGAAATGAAGGAAACGATAGCAAAGATCAATGAAACTAAAAGCTTGTTCTTTGAGAAGATAAACAAAATTGATAAACCATTAGCAAGACTCATCAAGAAAAAAAGGGAGAAGACTCAAATCAATAGAATTAGAAATGAAAAAGGAGAAGTAACAACTGACACTGCAGAAATACAAAAGATCATGAGAGATTACTACAAGAAACTCTATGCCAATAAAATGGACAACCTGGAAGAAATGGACAAATTCTTAGAAATGCACAACCTGCCAAGACTGAATCAGGAAGAAATAGAAAATATGAATAGACCAATCACAAGCACTGAAATTGAAACTGTGATTAAAAATCTTCCAACAAACAAAAGCTCAGGACCAGATGGCTTCTCAGGCGAATTCTATCAAACATTTAGAGAAGAGCTAACACCTATCCTTCTCAAACTCTTCCAAAATATAGCAGAGGGAGGAACACTCCCAAACTCATTATACGAGGCCACCATCACCTTGATAGCAAAACCAGGCAAGGATGTCACAAAGAAAGAAAACTACAGGCCAATATCACTGATGAACATAGATGCAAAAATCCTCAACAAAATACTAGCAAACAGAATCCAACAGCACATTAAAAGGATCATACACCATGATCAAGTGGGGTTTATTCCAGGAATGCAAGGATTTTTCAATATACGCAAATCAATCAATGTGATACACCATATTAACAAATTGGAAGGAGAAAAACCATATGATCATCTCAACAGATGCAGAGAAAGCTTTAGACAAAATTCAACACCCATCTATGATAAAAACCCTGCAGAAAGTAGGCATAGAGGGAACTTTCCTCAACATAATAAAGGCCATATATGACAAACCCACAGCCAACATCGTCCTCAATGGTGAAAAACTGAAACCATTTCCACTAAGATCAGGAACAAGACAAGGCTGCCCACTCTCACCACTCTTATTCAACTTAGTTTTGGAAGTTTTAGCCACAGCAATCAGAGAAGAAAAGGAAATAAAAGGAATCCAAATTGGAAAAGAAGAAGTAAAGCTGTCACTGTTTGCAGATGACATGATACTATACATAGAGAATCCTAAAGATGCTACCAGAAAACTACTAGAGCTAATCAATGAATTTGGTAAAGTAGCAGGAGACAAAATTAATGCACAGAAATCTCTGGCATTCCTGTACACTAATGATGAAAAATCTGAAAGTGAAATCAAGAAGACACTCCCATTTACCACTGCAACAAAAAGAATAAAATATCTAGGAATAAACCTACCTAAGGAGACAAAAGACCTGTATGCAGAAAATTATAAGACACTGATGAAAGAAATCAAAGATGATACAAATAGATGGAGAGATATACCATGCTCTTGGATTGGAAGAATCAATATTGTGAAAATGACTCTACTACCCAAAGCAATCTACAGATTCAATGCAATCCCTATCAAACTACCACTGGCATTTTTCACAGAACCAGAACAAAAAATTTCAAAATTTGTTTGGAAAAACAGAAGACCCCGAATAGCCAAAGCAATCTTGAGAACGAAAAACGGAGCTGGAGGAATCAGGCTCCCTGACTTCAGACTATACTACAAAGCTACAGTAATCAAGACAGTGTGGTACTGGCCCAAAAACAGAAAGATAGATTAATGGAACAGGATAGAAAGCCCAGAGATAAACCCACGCACATATGGTCAACTTATCTTTGATAATGGAGGCAGGAATGTACAGTGGAGAAAGGACAGCCTCTTCAATAAGCGGTGCTGGGAAAACTGGACAGGGGCATGTAAAAGTATGAGATTAGATCATTCCCTAACACCATACACAAAAATAAGCTCAAAATGGATTAAAGACCTAAATGTAAGGCCAGAAACTATCAAACTCTTAGAGGAAAACATAGGCAGAACACTCTATGACATAAATCACAGCAAGATCCTTTTTGACCCACCTCCGAGAGAAATGGCAATAAAAACAAAGATAAACAAATGGGACCTAATGAAACTTCAAAGCTTTTGCACAGCAAAGGAAACCATAAACAAGACCAAAAGACAACCCTCAGAATGGGAGAAAATATTTGCAAATGAAGCAACTGACAAAGGATTAATCTCCAAAATTTATAAGCAGCTCATGCAGCTCAATAGCAAAAAAACAAACAACCCAATCCAAAAATGGGCAGAAGACTTAAATAGGCATTTCTCCAAAGAAGATATACAGACTGCCAACAAGCACATGAAAGAATGCTCAACATCATTAATCATTAGAGAAATGCAAATCAAAACTACAATGAGATATCATCTCACACCAGTCAGAATGACCATCATCAAGAAATCTAGAAACAATAAATGCTGGAGAGGGTGTGGAGAAAAGGGAACACTCTTACACTGCTGGTGGGAATGTGAATTGGTACAGCCACTATGGAGAAAAGTATGGAGCTTCCTTAAAAAACTAAAAATAGAACTACCATATGATCCAGCAATCCCACTACTAGGCATATACCCTGAGAAAACCATAATTCAAAAAGAGACATGTACCAAAATGTTCATTGCAGCTCTATTCACAATAGCCCGGATCTGAAAACAACCTAAGTGTCCATCATCGGATGAATGGGTAAAGAAGATGTGGCACATATATACAATGGAATATTACTCAGCCATAAAAAGAAACGAAACTGAGCTATTTGTAATGAGGTGGATAGACCTAGAGTCTGTCAAACAGAGTGAAGTAAGTCAGAAAGAGAAAGACAAATACCGTATGCTAACACATATATATGGAATTTAAGAAAAAAAATGTCATGAAGAACCTAGGGGTAAAACAGGAATAAAGACACAGACCTACTTGAGAATGGACTTGAGGATATGGGGAGGGGGAAGGGTAAGCTGTGACAAAGCGAAAGAGAGGCATGGACATATATACACTACCAAACGTAAGGTAGATAGCTAGTGGGAAGCAGCCGTATAGCACAGGGAGATCAGCTTGGTGCTTTGTGACCGCCTGGAGGGGTGAGATGGGGAGGGTGGGAGGGAGGGAGACGCAAGAGGGAAGAGATGTGGGAACAGATGTATATGTATGACTGATTCACTTTGTTATAAAGCAGAAACTAATAAAAAATAAAAATAAAAAAAATAAAACCCCCTTCAAAAAAATTATAAGGCAACTGGAGAAATTTAAACCATGATTACATATTTGATGATACTGAAGAATAATTGTTGTTTCTCTTTTAAGCATTATAATGGTAATGTGTTTGTATTTTTTAAAAATTTCTTTTAAAAATACGTTTTGAAGTATCTACAGGTAAAATAAAAGGATGCTTAAGATTTGCTTTAAAATAATCCAGATTGGGGATGAAGGGTTAAAGTAGGTGGGGCTATAAGTAAAACAAGTTACACAATGTGCTGATAATTGTAGAAACTGAGTGATGTATACATGGGTTTATTATACTAGTCTCTCTACTTTGGTATATGTTTGAAAATTTCCAAAATATAAAGGTACCACCTTCTCCTGATTCCTAATGTAGTTTTTGGATTCTTCGTTCTTTTCAAACTGTTACTGTTTTACGGTGGATGTCTGTAATTAGATTGTGGGCTGAGGTTTCTTACAATTGAATCAAAACAAGATATGCAGAGTGGGTGGTAGGTAGGAAGCCACCGGTATATTGAACCTAAAAATCTGGCTTTTAAGGAATAATCTATTATTAATACTACATAATCACATGTGTCTTCACTTTTGTTTGACTTCCAATGAAGCGGCATTTCTCCATTTTGCTGCCACTGGATAATAGTGTGTGATGAATGTCAAACATAATTAAAACATAGCAGAGCACAAGGAGAGACATTGTCAGCAGCTCCTGAATACAGTGCTGTTTTTCATCCGGTAAAAAACTGTGCCACAGGCAGCTGAACAGATGCTGCATTTAACTCAAAGGAGTTTATAGAGAAGGGAAGCAATTTCACAAAACAATGTAACCCCGTTCATCTCATCTCCTGCCCTTTATTACCTGGACTGTTCTTAGAGTCTCTTACCTGTTTTCCTTGCCTCCAGGCTTTCCCTCTCTAATCCTTAGTTTCCTAAAACTTGTCGGTTCAGATCCTCCTCTGGCTGCTCAGGACCCCACAGTCTGCTCAAGTTGATCTTGCCCTTGATCGTGGCGTTCAAAGCCTTCTGCCATCTGGCTCCAACCTTTGTTTCTGGCCCTGGCTCTGGGCACTCTCTCTGGCATTCTGTGCCCCAGGCAAGGTAATTCCTTATTGTTTCCTTAACACAACAAAACTCCTCATTTAAAATTGCCACCTAGTTACAGCCAACTTCCCCCCTTTACTGCCCTCCACCCTCCACCCCCCCGCCTCACCACTCCACCAGCGCAGTTAACCTGAAGGGTCATTAAAATTTTAAAAAATATTTTTTAAGAACTCCCAATCCTTTGATTGTCACTCCCTACCTCAATGTCTGCCATTGGCCTTTCAAAGTCATATAAATATGCATTCAACTGTCTTCTCCAGATTCTAAAGCAATTTGTCAGTTTCCTCCCACTTACATCACTCTCCTACATCCTTTCACTCCCCCAGGTTCCTTCTTCCTGGTCAGGCTCACATTTTTTTACCCTGTACCCACCAGGTCCCTACATTCTTCACCCTTTGTGATAAAATTACTTGTTAAATGTGCATCTCCCCAACTAAACCACAATTCTGTATGGTAGCAACCACATTTGTCTTTTTCACATTGTAATCCCAAAGGCCTGCAGCAAAGAGAGAAAACAAATATTTTCAGTGAATGAATAAATGCAGCAAGTCTCTTTGTTTTACTCCCTATTAATCAGCCAATATTAACTTTGTTTTCTCCTTATATTAGTGCATCCTCCACTCTATGTCAAGAATCATTTTTTCTTTCCTTTCCTTTTAGAAAACATTTCCTAAATCCAAAAGTCCCTTACACCAATTTTTTTCAGCATATTCATAAACTCCAACAGTCCTAAAATATCCCAATAGAGTATCTGCTTGTCCTTACATACCCATATCAGGGCTCCAAAACAGGAAAACTGAAGAATAAACAAATGTTTGGGGAAAAGTTCAGCCTAATCATAGAAAATTATGAATGTATAAAATCAGTCTTGGTGCACTGCAGCCATGGGCCAAATCCAGCCTACAGACTGTCTTTGAAAATGATGTTTTATTGGAACCCAGCCACACTCATTCATTCATGTACTGTTTATGACCCTTTTGTGTTACAAGGACAGAGTTGAGTAGCTGTGACAGAGACTGTGTGGCCCACACAGCCTAAACTATTTACTATCTGCCCTTTACAGAAAAAGTTTGAGGACTCCTGGTATAAAAGATTGTTTTTTTTAGGGGATGATGTAGGAAGGATTTGAGTTCTGGCCGATTGAGAGGAAAGACCTCTCCAGGTAACACAGTTTGAGCTACACAATGGACTTTTGGCAATGTGCAGGGAACCTCCCAATAAGAAGGTGTAGTGTCACAAGGTCAAGATAAAAGCCTGAAGGAAAATCGTCTATTACTAGAGAAACAGCAGTACCAACAGGGATGCTCTGTTGGCGGTTTGTGTGAACTCGCAAAGCAAGTATCCAAAGGAAATGGTTCCAAACCCACATCACAGCTGGGTGTGTGCTCCTGAATTAATTATCTGAGAGTTTGTTTTTGGTGTTAAACAACTGGCTTTTGGGTGATATGAAGGTTGGTGCTCAGAGCCATGGTTGGAGTAGAGTTTGAGACCCAGAGACACAGGACACAAGGAGCAGACAGATGGGTGCCCTTGGCAATGAGTTCACCAAAAACCGTGGGCCTCCATCACCCCACACATGAGATGGGGGGCAATCATGTATAAATGCTTAAATAAGAAAATGTGTATAAAAGTATCTGGCATAATCAAATAAATGTATCCTTGGCTAGGCTGAATGGGACACTGCAATCTACCAGCAAGGATTGGTGTCATCATCATGGATATTGGCAGAATAAGCTCTCCATAAATAATAGTGTTTTCCTGACAGTAAAGGTACATGTACATGGTTATATGGGGACCTCTGATGACCTGGAATTACTGTCAGATTTTCCCCTGATCCCAAAGTCACATAAGAAAATCCTGGCCCTGTGGGATTAGACAAGCAGGTAGCATTACCTGCTCCACAGTCTTTCCTACTCTTCCTGTAAGACCATTTCTGATCTGGTGTGTTTGACAATGACTTTCCCAGAAGACAAAGAAATTGTGCTTACATGGCATTTTTCTTTGCCCTTCTAGAGGGAGTGTGCTTTTATTTGTTCATTCAGGGCCTCCCATGTGCTAAATGTTCTCAGACTTGAAAGCACAGTAGTGAACCTTAGTACTTCTTAAGGGAATACTTGCTGCTATAATGAATAAACTCCAAATATCAGTGGGTTGAGCTAACAAATATGTATTTCTGGCCTCTGTAAGGTCCACTATGCAGAAAGAGGGAGAGGACACTCTTCTCCACAGAGTGATTCAGGTACCGGGATGCTGGAGGCTCTGCTGTCTTCTGTCCACGGCTTCCAAAAGGTCCTGAGTTAGCAGATGAGGGCTAAGAGAGCATGGAGGATGGGTCAAGTCTGAAAGGGATACAACTCAATTCCATGCACCTTCCATTGGCCAGAACTCAGTCATGAGGTCCCACATAGATGCAGGACATGCTAAGCAATGGTTGTCAATGGCTAGAAACCCCTTCCTTGCAACAATTCTATGTTGTTAAAGGGGAGCATAAACTTTTGCCAGCTGACCATGCTGCCACCCTTTCCTATAAAAGTGAGACACCATTAACAATTACATGTAAATATTTGAGCAGGATTCCAGTTCTGATAATCCTAAGAGGGGAATTGCTAAGAGGGGAATAGAAGTTCACATTTTTCGCCACAAAAGGGCTCACTGGGAAATTTTAGTAAGCTGTATCAGACTCTCTGAATGAAACCCATAGGGTGCTTTCACACCAAAAGTAGTAAAAGATAGATACACACAAAACAAAAATTAATGCAGAGGTTTTTTCTTTTTCAGTGTAACTTTATTTTACCACTTTTATTAGGTCATTCCATTGTTTTCTCAAACGTTTTTCTTCTCGAATTTGCAACTATAATCTCAGAGGCTGCATCAATCAATCAATCAATCAATCTTTGCTGGAAATTTACTTGATGAGCATCTGTCATGGTATTTAATTATATTTAACAGCAACCATAAAAAAATGCATTAATGACATTCACAGTTCTGAACTGTTCATCATGAAATTATCTGGCTCATGTTGTATTATGAAGTTTTTGCCAGGGAAAAAATCCAGAAATTTCCAACTATCACAGAACTCTGGGTACTAATTAAGCAATCAGAGTCAACAAAGTGTGTATTAGTGTAAGATCACATACCTGGGGGGCATTAAAAAGCTGAAGTCTGTTCTCTGAAAGTCAATTACAATTTGTAGTGTCACAGTATCACTGTAAAATGTCCTATATTGTAACTGAAAGTATCTCCAGAGTTAAGAAGAGAAAGTTTCAATCCTTCTTCTGTGGGTCACTCAGTCTGAAAGGCATTTACCTTTAGGTCCATACATAACTCTACTCCGTAAGAGTTTTTACCTAACTAACATATAAGTGAAACGGAGCAGGACCCTGTGGTCCTTGAACCCCATGTTCTCAGCCTGCCTTTTGTCTGTGGAAAAACTTTAGTCAAACAATAAGTTTAATCAGAGAAGTGAGAAAATGCAGACACAAAGGAAAAGAGTCAAACAAGGCCAAATAATAATAGTTTAGTCATTAAGCAAAGTCAAGGACCTTTAGTCCCTCCTCAAGTGCTAGAGATAATATTCTGAGCCATATCCTGTGAACTGTCTATATTATAGATACTGAAATCCCCACCAGGTGGAAGAAGTTAACTACACGATAGCCAGACTGTAGCCATGACATAAGCTGCCACAATTCTAAGAATTGGCCTCAAAGAAATGAGAACAAACTGACACTGGAACTGAAGACTAACTGTACTTAAAACAATCAAGAAGATGCTGATCAGACCCACATGACCAGTTTCAAGATGACTGCCAGAGCTGACTGTGCTGTTTCTGCATGTAGCCCCCTCTCCATCTATAAAAGCTCTTGCCCACTGATGGGGTGTGTGTGTGGGGAGTCGGCCTTTGGACAAGAGTCCACCGCCCCCCACCCCTCCAGGTTTCTGGTCTCTGAAATAAAGCAAAATTTCCTTTCAACCAACCTTGCTTCTTTACTTGTTTTTGAGCAGGAAGCAGCTGGACCCACTTTAGGTGAGTTTTTGGCTCGCAACATGAGGCTGCCCTCTCGCGATATCTGGCTCCCAGGATTCTCCCAAGCAGAGCAGCCTCCATGACACTGCACCGGGTTGGCTGCAAGGAACCCGCTGCTTGTGGCTTGCTGGCACCGAGAAGGGGGGATTCCTAGCAGCTGCCGAAACCAATTGTTTCAGGGTTCCTCCCTGTTTATCCTCTGCTCCTCACTGGCTGCCAAATTATGCTTTTCCTTGGTAGAAGGGAAAGATACCTCTGGATGAGCTGATGAGCTCCAAGACCAAGTAAGTCCACTGGTGTGCACCCAGCAAACTTCTCTTTTGAGCACAAAATGCTATTTGGGCATTTTGCTAATTGGTTCTGATGTGTGTCTGACATTGAGGACTGTTTCTGTTGGGGAGTGTTTGTTTGGCACTCCATATGGGTCATCCTTCTTGGAGGATTTGTGACAGTTCTGTCTTCTTGTGTGTGTGAAAGTCTATTCCATTTGTGCGATTGGTATCTTTGTTGTCTTTTGTAAAATGGGAAATTCAGGTTCAATTCATTTGAAAAATTTTAGCTATGAGATTATGACTAAAGAGAAAGAAAGATAATTTTTTAAACAATGTATGGCAACAGCATTCTTCAGACTCCAGAGAAACCTGGTTAAGATAAAACTCTTTTGAAACTCCCAAACTGGTTCTTTTTGCATATGCAGTTAGAGAAATTTAGCTTGATAAAATACTGTTTTCAGAATTCTGACCCTGAGAGAACAAAAATGTGCCTAGGAGAAAGCTTGAAGTTAACTCTTATCGTGTCCTTGAAATACCAAAACAGCCCACTTTGCCTGAGACTTCAGCCTTGTGTTAATTAGTAGAACTTCAAAAGATAGGTTTACTAAACACATTAAAGAGAAATTATACTATGAGAAAAATGTAAGTTTTTTAGAAGTTATGGAATATGTTCTTAAGTTTGTCAATCTGTAAATGCTGGTATAACAGTTCAATTACTTGTTTCTTGGTTTTGTTAAGAATTTTAAGGGTTAAAAATTGTAATATGTAAAAATGATAAGGGAAGCATTTCAGTATGTAAAGCAAGTAAGATATGCATTGTCGGAGAGAGAAGGTACAAAGAGTGGAGATAGTTTTCTTGAGGAAGAAAAGGAAAATAATTTTGTCCTAGAGCTGGTTATTTATGTATGGGGAAAATAGGGACACAATATGGATCCAGAAAATGATAAAAGGTTTATGAAAAAGGAACTTGGAGAGAACAACTTTGTATGTTGTCAGGATTGATTAAGATTAGATTGAATTTAATTAGATAAATGAATTTTGTTATTAATAGTAAGGTGGTACAGGACTGGAATCTGGTTTTCTTTCTCCCTGTTAAGAGAACAAAATTTTCCTGGAATATTGAGCTGCTTTTGATAACAGATGGTAAGTTTCTTTCTCTAGCTAACTTTGAGTATTCCAAAGGGGCCTCTAGGCATCTCAGAAGAAATATTAAAGTAACTAGGGTTATTTGGTATGTTAAATTATATTGAAAACATTTGATAACTTTCAGATCATACTGCTGAACTGGGTAAGAAATTTAAAGAATTCTAATGGAAAGCTATTGTTTTGCTTCAAACCATAAAAATTTTTGACCCCAGTGTTCAGGATGGAAAAAATTGTCTAGTGAATTTAACACAGAGTATAAATACTTATGATGTGTATCATTGCTGGCTTTAAGTTTAATACTAAAAGTACATGTACAATGCTTGTGTGACAATTGAGTATAAGTGATGTATAGCCTATAAAATGTTTCCCCATCAACATACCTTTCTGTACTTGTTTGTTATGTCTAATTAGTTGTCCCCCAATGTGGATGACTAGACAAATATATAAACAAAAATTTGGCCTGGCACCAAGGGACATGAATGGACCCAGAGCAGGTAACTGAGCCTCTCTGGCAATGTTAGAAAAATATATTGATTTTTCAGTGCTTTCTATGGAAAGATTTACAATTAAAACTGAAAAATGATGGAAGAAATTTTCACATATTGAGGTATGAGGAAGTCATTCTGGTTTATACATGATTTAATCTTTAAGCTAACCAAAACAGCCTGTTTGTGGCCTATTAAACATACACTGTACATCTGCTTTAACCATTAAGGAAAAAAAGAACACATTTAGAGAATAATACAAATTTGCATTTTGATTATTATCCTCATTATAATACATCTACTAATTTTCAAATGTTTGTCCAGGTACTATGACAAAGTAATCAAAAAGAGAGATAATGTTTTCATAATACAAAATATTGATGCTATAATGTTTTCATAATACAAAATATTGATGCTAAGCTTGAAACTTGAGATTACTTCCAATTCTCTTAATTTCCATTCCCCAAATTAAGCAGGACTACACCCCACTTTAGCAGGAAGTAGCCAAGAGCAGTTGTCGCCCCAATCCCTCAAAGAGTTGGGGAAAATTGGAACAGAAATGTAAACTAAAACAAAATTCCTCTGCCAAGTCTATGATTAACCTCTCTATCCCAAACTTTATTCCCTATTTTGTTCTGTACCTGTCCCTCCTCAAGACTGAAGAGTATCAAAGAAAAGAGGAGATTGAAATGGAGCAGGATCCTATGGTTCCCCCCCACCCACCCACTCCATGTTCTCAGCCTGCATTTTTCTCTGTGGAAAAATTTTGTCCAAAGAATAAGTTTAATCAAGAAGTGAGAAAATGCAGAAGCAAAGAAAAATAGTCCAACAAGACTAAATAATAATAGTTTAGTCAGTATGCATAGTCAAGGAATTTTAGTTCCTCCTCAAGGGCTGTAGATAATATTCTGAGCCATATCCTGTGAGCTGTCTTATAGATACTGAAACCCTCACCAGGTGGAAGAAGTTAACTACATGATGACCAGACTGTAGCCATGACATAAGATGCCACAATTCTGAGAATTGGTCTCAAAGAAATGGGAACAAACTGACCCAGGAACTAAAGACTAATTGTACTTAAAACAATCAAGATGATGCTAATCAGACCACTGCATGACCAGTTTCAAGACGACTGTCAGAGCTGAGTGTGCTGTTTTCTGCATGTAGCCCCCTCCGTCCATCTATAAAAGCTCTTGCCCACTGATTGTAAGTGGGGGGGAGTAGGCCTTTGGACAGGAGTCTGCCCTACTCCCCCAACACCCCTCAACCTGGGTTGCTGGCCTCCATAATAAAGGAAACTTTCCTTTCCACAAAACTTGCCTCTTTGTTGGCTTTTGAGCAGTGAGCAGCCAGACCCAACTTTTGGTAACAGGATTACAGGATCATATGGTAACTCCATTTTTAGTTTTTGTTTTTTTTTTCTGTATGTGGGCCTCTCACTGTTGTGGCCTCTCCCTTTGCGGAGCACAGGCTCCGGACGCGCAGGCTCAGCGGCCATGGCTCACGGGCCCAGCCGCTCCGCGGCATATGGGATCTTCCCAGACCGGGGCACGAACCCACATCCCCTGCATCGGCAGGCGGACTCCCAACCACCGCGCCACCAGGGAAGCCCTATTTTTAGTTTTTTTGAGGAACCTACATACTGTTTTCCATAGTGGCTGCACCAATTTACATTCCCACCATGGAATGTAAATGTAGGAGTGTTCTCTTTTCTCCACACTCTCTCCAATATTTATTCTTTGTAGACTTTTTGATGATGGCCATCTGACCTGTGTGAGGTGATACCTCATTTTGGTTTTGATTTTCATTTCTCTAATAATTAACAATGTTAAGTATCTTTTCATGTGCCTGTTGGCCTTTTGTATGTCTTCTTTAGAGAATTGTCTATTTAGGTCTTCTGCCCATTGTTTTGATTGAGTTGTTTGTTTTTTTAATATTGAGTTGTATGAACTGCTTGTATATTTTGGATATTAACCCCTTGTTGGTCGCATCATTTGCAAGTATTTTCTCCCATTCTGTAAGTTGTCTTTTCATTTTGTTGATGGTTTCCTTTGCTGTGCAAAAACTTTTAAGTTTGATTAGGTCCCATTTGTTCAGTTTTGCTTTTTTCTTTTGCCTTGGGAGACTGACCTAAGAAAATATTGCTACAATTTATTGTAAAAAATAAAATAGCAGAAAATATTTTGCTTTATGTTCTCTTCTAGGAGTTTTATGGTATCACGTCTTATATTTGGGTCTTTAAACCTAAATTTACCTAGCATCATAACTTTACCAATCTTGACTGATACACCCAGAATCTAAGTTCCCACCAACCTCAAGGTCAGAGAAAGAAGAGAGTTTTCCTTTCACCAGGAAAAGTCTAAATCTTGCCTCCCAAATGATTGAAAGAGGGGAATTCCATTGTTCATTTCTCCCAGGGAAAATTGTATCTACAAAACTCTCATCAAAACTCAATAACTGATTATCAGTACATTTCCCAAAATATGGGTCATTCCATATTTTTATTAGTAACAGCTTTATTGAGATAGAGTTGGATGTAATTCACATACCATAACATTCACTCTTTTAACGTATATAATTTAGTGGTTTTTAGTATATTCACAGAGTTGTGCAACTATTGTCACTAATTTTAGAACATTTTTACTCTCCCCCAAAGAAATCCTGCTCCCATTAGCAGTTATTCCCCATTTCTGTCCTCTGCCCTCAGCATCTGGTAACAAGTAATCTACTTTCTAGTTGTCTCTATGGACTTACCTATTCTGGACATTTCATATGAATGAGATTCCACACTATGTGGTCTTTTGTAACTGACCTCTTTAACATAATGTCTTTGGGTTCATCCATGTTGTACCAGGTATCAGTACTTCCTTTTTGTGGATGAATAATATTCTATTGTATAGATGTACCATATTTTGTTTATTTATTCATTAAGCAAAACGGATAATGGACATTTAGGTTGTTTCTACTCTTCAGCTATCAAGAATGATGCTGCTGTGAATGTCTGTGTACAAGTTTTTGTATAGACATATGTTTTCAATTCTGGGTCATTCAATCTTGGAATTACATGTGGACCACAGACAGCCTTGTCCTTTTTCAAAATCTTTCTTCCACTCTGAGATGGTGAAGTTACACATCTGTAGTAGTTTCCTGTAACTGCTGTAGCAAATGACCAGACTTTGGGCTTAAAACAACACAAATTTATCATCTTAAAGTTCTCAGGTCAGAAGTCTAATTGGATCCTTGAGCTAAACTCTAGGTGTTGGCAGGTTCCTTTTCTGGCTTCTACAAGCTGCCTGAAGTCCTTGCTCTTGGTCCTCTTCTGTTTGCAAAGCCAGCAGTCTTTCTCACACTACATCACGGTGACTCTGTCTCTTCTGCCTCCTTCCTCATTTAGAGGACTCCTGTGGTTATGCTGGGCCCACCTGGATAATTTAAGATAATCTTATTATTTTAAAGTCAGCTGATTAGTAACTTTAATTCCTCCTTACCATGTAACATTCCCAGATTCTGGCACAGACACTATGGGGGGCATTATTCTGCCTACCACAGTACCTCTTTAGCTGGCTTAGAGTCTCTGCTCCTAATCCTTTGAAACAACTGTTTGAATACACATACACACACACACTAAGGAAAAGCAATAAACTACAGACACAAGACAATACCTGAAAAAATAAAAATCTATATGGTGGGAATGCAAAATGTTCAGCCACCTTGGAAGATAATGTAGCAATTTCTTACAAAACTAAGCATACTCTTACCATATGCTTCAGTAATCATGCTCCTTGATATTTACCCAAATGAGTTGAAAACTTATGACCACACACAAACTTGTAACTTTATTCAGAACTGTCAAAACTTGGAAGTAACTGAGACATCCTTCAGTAGGTGCATGAGTAAACAAACTATGGAACATGCAGATGATGGAGTAGTATTCAGTGATAAAAAAAAGTGTTATTAAGAAAAAAATTAAAGATACAGAGGAAATTTAAATGCATATTGCTGAGTGAAAGAAGCTAATCTGAAAAAGCTACTTAGTGTATGATACCAACGATATGACATTCTGGAAAAGGCAAAAATATGGAGATGGTAAAAAGATCAGTGGTTCCCAAGAGTTTGAAGGAAAAGACTGAGGGATGAATAGGGCACAGGGGATACTGAGGGCAGTGAAACTACTCTCTATGACACTGTGATGGTAGAAACATGTTTACACATTTGTCAAAACCCCTAGAATGTACAACAGGAAGAGTGAACCTAATGTTAACTGTGGACTTTAGTTAATAATGTACCGATGTTTGCTCATCAATTGTAACACATGTGCCACACTAATGTGAGATATTAATAATAGGGGAAACTGTGTGTGGAGGGGTGAGGGGTTATATGAGAACTCTGTACTTTCTTCTCAATTTTTATATGGACATAAAACCGCTCTAAAAAATAAATTGTATTAATTATTTAAAAATTCAAACTACAGAGATGTACTCTGACCACTATAAAAGTAAGGTTTCACATTATTTCTCAGAAAAGTGTAGGTCCTTAGATCTACCCTTCTCAAATGTCTGGATTTCAGAAATCTTTCTCTCATGTGTACAATTAAAAGTCTATCAGTGTGGTTTACCCCAAAACAAAAGGTCAGTTGGATTCAAAAATAAATTGTAGCTCCTAGCTGATAAAAGACAAAACTTCTAAACAAGAGTTTTTATAGAATCAGCTCACTAAAGTTTCAGACACTTATAAGGCCCATCTCAGTCACCATCACCTTCTTGCACCTGTAACACAGTTAAGAAATCCAAGAATGGGTCTCTAAGCTCAGTAGCTATTTATATTAGCTGAAATTCAGAGGAATTTCATCTCAGATGGCAGCCACTGTAAATTTAATCTCAAAGTAAGATATTTTTGCACTTTTAAAGTCATCCTCAGACCCTCCGGGGTTTACTCCTTTAGAAAAGGAAAAAGTCTCCCCCAGTGAGTACTGAAATAGACATCTGAGCGCTGCCACCATCTCCTGTCTTCTGTGAGGATTTCTAGCAAGTCAAACTCACTCATCGTTAACAGTTCTCTTCAAAAATTATGAAAATGCAAGTCAATCACTGAGAGAGTGAGTTTATTTAAATCTTAGGCAAGGGTTTCCCTGATGGCGCAGTGGTTGGGAATCTGCCTGCCAATGCAGGGGACAAGGGTTCGATCCCTGGTCCAAGAAGATCCCACGTGCCACGGAGCAACTAAGCCCGTGCTCTGAAACTGCTGAGCCTGCACTCTAGAGCCCATGTGCCACAACTACTGAGCCCGCGCACCACAAGTACTGAAGCCTGCGTGCCACAACTACTGAAGCCTGTGCGCCTGGAGCCTGTGCTCCGCAGTGGGAGGCCTGCGCACCTCGGCAGAGAGTTTCCCCCACTTGCCGCAGTTGGGGAGGGCCCACACACAGCAATGAAGACCTAACAGAGCCAAAAATAAATAAATTAAATAAATAAAATAAAAAGAAATCCTAGGCAAGATGCTGGGCTGAGACTCTTAGAGGAGGTCAAAAAATTACAATTAACTTAATGCAAAACTGCTCAATTTGGTTATTCTTTTGTATTGAGCACACCACAATTAGGAATCTCTATAACTTTCTATCAAAAACTGAATTTTCTGGGATTTTATCCCACTTATATGCTAAGAAGCCTGTCCCAATTTCATGGGTGCTGGTGGAAAGCTGAAGACTCCTGGGTCAGAGATGGAGGCTTTGTTACACGACACAGCGAGCAGCAGGGAGTGAGCACATGTATATGTGTCAGCTATCCTTATCCCTAAGTTCCACAGGGCAACACAGGAGGACCTCGGTGGTACAGGAGGCTGCGTTGCAAGAGATCAGCCTTAATTCAGCTTAGGAAACTCACATCTTTTACAATGGCTGATAAACAGATCAGCCCTTTCCTCTGAGGAAAATTAGCCTCAAGGTTGTAAGCACATCTACTCTTGCTCTGGAGGGAGGCATTATCTCTATCTTTCAAGGATTTTCACTATAGAAACATCTTCAAAAGAATATTCTGGGAGAAAGTCTTATAAGGCATGCAGAAACATGTGACCCAAGGAGAACCATCTCCTCATCTTTCCTTGAAGTTCCTGATATATGCTGTACTCCCTATAATAAGATAATCTGATCTGACAAATCCACACCACTCTTTAATTTTTTAATTTATTTTTATTTTATTTTGAAATTTTATATTGGAGTATAGTTGATTTACAGTGTTGTGTTAGTTTCAGGTGCACACCCTCTTTTAATATGTGTTTTGAGTGTTCCTTCCTATCAGAGACAGTGATCTGTCCAGAAGGCTTTAGATTCTCACCTATTGCCCCTTGAAATTGAAGTCTGGTTAGTAATGTGGTTGGTGGTCAGAGAGGAATCCAAGCTAATGGCCACATGTGGGCACTGAACCAACAACTACAATCAGCTGAGCTAGAAACCATCTATTAGATTCAGCCAGACACTGGGAGCAATCGTGCCTGCCACCTAACCCTAACCCTAACCCATACCCAATCAGTCACCAATCCTGTTGACACACTTGGACTAGACTGCCCTCTCCAGCGCTCTCCTGCATGGTCCACGTCCTCTCTCTGCCCTGCTAGACCTGCTGTATTGTCTCCTTACTGACTCCTTTCCCTCCTGATTGCCTCCTCTCTCCCCAGTCTTATGCAACTCCACTCTGCCACTCACATAGCTGCCAGAATAAACTTCTAAAACACAACTCTCAGCATGACACTTCTGTTCTGAAAAATCTACAGTACCTCACAGACTGCAGGATAAATGTCAGCTTCTTAGCATGGAACATGGATCTTCCTGTAATTTGGCTTCTGATAAAAACTTTATGCACAACACTCATTTTATCCTGTCTTCTGCCTCTAGCACTTTCACCGGCAAAATAGTGGTAGTAATAGTATCTGCCACCTAGGTTGCTATGAGAATTATAGGTGTTAATACATGTTTATTGATCAAGACAATGGCTCAAAATAATCGTTCAAGGGGAGTCATGAGAAGAGTAATTCACTAGCCACATCAAACTATCAAGTTCTCCAATAAGCTAGATGAGCCATGATCAACTCCCTGAGGACTTCTTGGATACTCTGCTATCTTGGACACTACTTTTTCTCATTACAGAGCCTATAATAAAATATTGTCTTAAAAAAAATGCTTACAGTCCACTCTCCCCACTGCAGAGTAAAATCCAAAAGGCAGGTTTATGTTTTACCCATATTTGGATTCCTAAGGCCATCCCATTGTCTGTCACATAAAAAGCACTTAATAAATATTTGATGAACAGTGGTATGCTGTTTCTGTATTTATGGATACAAATGGAATACTACCAGCAGATCTTTCCATGTTCTTTTTTTTTTTTTTTTTTGCGGTACGCAGGCCTCTCACTGTTGTGGCCTCTCCCGTTGCAGAGCACAGGCTCTGGACGCGCAGGCTCAGCGGCCATGGCTCATGGGCCCAGCTGCTCCGCGGCATGTGGAATCTTCCCAGACCCGGGCACAAATCCGTGGCCCCTGCATCAGCAGGCGGACTCTCAACCACTGTGCCACCAGGGAAGCCCCCATATTCTTTTCAAGTCTTTAGGTTTTGTAGCTGTATAGCCTTTACTTACAGGTCTTCTGGAGTTTTTGTTCTACCTTTTTTCAGTTTTAATACTTTTTTATTGAAGTATAGTTGATTTACAATGTGTTAATATCTGCTGTACAGCAAAGTGATTCAGTTATATTATATATATACATATATATATATATACATTCTTTTTAAAAAATATTCTTTTCCATTATGGTTTATCATAGAATATTGAATATAGCTCCCTGTGCTATACAGTAGGACCTTGCTGTTTATCCATCGATATATAAAAGCTTACATCTGCTAACCCCATCATCTCACTCCATTCCTCTGCCAACCCCCTCCCCCTTGGAAACCACCAGTCTGTTCTCTATGTCTGTGATTCAGTTTCTGTTTTCATAGATATGTTCATTCATGTCATATTTTAGATTCCACATGTAAATGATATTATATGGTATTTGTCTTTCTCTTTCTGACTTAACTTCATTTAGTATGAAAATCTCTAGTTGCATCCATGTTGCTGCAAATGGCATTATTTCCTTCTTTTTTATGGCTGAGTGGTATTCCACTGTATAGATAGATGCCCCGCATCTTCTTTATCTGTTGATGGACATTTAGTTTGTTTCCATGTCTTGGCTATTGTGATAGTGCTGCTATGAACATAGGGGTGTATGTATCTTTTTGAATTATGGTTTTGTCTGGATATATGCCTAGGAGTGGAATTGCTGGATCATATAATAATTCAATTTTTCATTTTCTCCTTAAGTCCTTTGCTCAGAAACTTAATAGTTTCTGACTGTCACATCTTATCTTCCTCTCTCCCCCACACCCCCACTGTGGCTAGAATTATTATATGTGAATAATTCAAGAGTCATATTCATACTATTTCTTATTGATAAATCTATTAGGCAGGCTTCTGGGTACTGATTTTTTAGTTAGCCCAGAAACTTAGTGTAGAAATATCTCACCTTATAAGATCCATTTACTTAGAATTTAAGTGAAAGGAAGGTGTTATTTCTTTGCTGCTGTATTTTGTCTCACTACCCCTTCTTGTTAGTTTTCATTTTTGTATGTAGTTTTCTATGTAGATTCTAGAAAATAAAAAAGAAACACATTCAAGAAATGCCCTATGTACTCAATTATCTTTAAGAATACATGATTCTGATCACTTTGTTAGGGTGGTATTCACCAGCTTTCTCCACTGTAAAGCGGATATTTATCCTTTTGTAATTAATCAGTATTTATATGGAGATGCTTCAAGACGATGTAAATATTTTGTTCCTCATCAAGCTTTTATTCACTAACTTAGTCTCTGTTGATAATTGTTGCCTGGGTCAGTTATTACTATGATGAGCTCCAAAAGTGATGATTTTCAAACTCACATCATGTGTCCCTTATGTAATGCATTAAGAATGACAAAACATCACATATGTGGTGTTCCTACCTAAAATGTATAACTTGAATCTGATCATGAAAGAAATCAGACAAGCCAAAATTGAGTATATTCTACAAAAGAAATGACATGTAATCTTAAAAATGTCCATGTTGTGGAAGAAAAAGAAAGGCTGAGGAACTATTACAGATCAAAGGAGCCCTAAGAGACATAACATTTAAATGCTATGTGGGGGCCTCCCTGGTGGCGCAGTGGTTGAGAGTCCGCCTGCCGATGCAGGGGATACGGGTTCGTGCCCCGGTCTGGGAGGATCCCATATGCCGCGGAGCGGCTGGGCCCGTGAGCCATGGCCGCTGGGCCTGCGCATCCGGAGCCTGTGCTCCGCAACGGGAGAGGCCACAACAGTGAGAGGCCCGCATACCGCAAAAAAATAAATAAATAAATAAATGCTATGTGGTATTTAAATGGATTGGGCACTGAACCAGAACAATTCACCGTAAAGGGCATTATTGGGACAACTGTTGAAACTGGGGTGTTGACTGTGGATTAGACAATCATATTGTATCAGTGTTAAATTTCACAAATATGGTAACTGCACTGTGGTGATGTGAAAAGAATATCATTGTTTAATAAATATATAATTGGTGCTAAGGAGTAATAGGGGATGATGTAGGTAGCTTACTCTCATGGTTTAGAAAAAATAGTACACATACATATTCAATTACAGCAAGAATGATAAGAGTAGTGTGGCAAAGTGTTAACAATGGGTGAATCTAGATAAAGGGCTCATGAGAACTCTTTGTACTACTCTTGCAATTTTTCTTTTAAGTTTGAAATTATTTTAAAAAATTCAACTCTTGCTCTGCATAAAAAAATGAGTCTATGATCTTGGATATTTATTGTTGTTTTTGAATATGAAAAATCTTTTTTAAATACTATATTAGAAGTCTGTTCTCCTTTTGGTTTATACTTCTTACCTGCAAGAAACTTCTCTGTATATGTATTCTCCAATTGTAGAGAAACCCCTAATCACAAAAACAAGATAGATGAGACTGTATAGTAAGCAAAGGACACTAGAAATACTGACACAATCAAGCCTTTGGGAGCCTGGAATATCAATCATTGCAATTAATGATTCAAAAGCATCTCTGGAAATCCAGCTCTCTTTACTTCCCCTTAGCAGCTGGTGGCCACTAGTCTCTTGCCTAAAGATTATGCTATTGCTATTCTCAGGGCTTAGCTTTTTTCTACCGCAGACTTCCTCTACTATATCTGTTTCTCCTTGTGTATCTTGCCTTCAAAATTTTTCAGAGGAAGGTTTGGCTGGGTTACTTAGTCAGCATCTAATATTGAGCAATGCCATTGGGTGGAGTCCAGTGCATGTCAAAGGCAGCTGGACTCCCCATGTCAAGCTTAGGATCCCAGTTTGATGTACATCAGAATCAACCCAGCTATAAATTCATAGCAGAGATGGTATTCCATGTTATAGCACGAATTTGGGTTATGGCCAGTGGGTCATAGAACGCAAAGAAAAGAAACCTATGAGAGTAGAACAACTTGTGTCACTTTCTTCAAAGGGGACATTCCTTTCCCCCCCACTCAGACCTGTCAGGGGAAATGAAGATTGGCTAGTGCCTATCTGAGTAAATCTACCTATCCCCCATGGAAACCAAATGTACTTTATCTGTGCTACAGCACAGGTATAAGAAAGCATGGTCATTTGTGCCATGAAACTCATGGAGTTTGAAATAAAAGAGACTGGCTCCAATTCCTATGCCCATCACTTATTGGCTTCATGGTTTTGGAAAATTAACTTGTCTGAATCTTGGATTCCTCACTGGTCAAACAAAGATGACAATAATAGCCCCTTGGAGGAGATTAAACAAGATGATATGTACAAAGCATTTAGCATAGTGTTTGGCACATAATAGGAGGTCAGTAAATGACAATAGTTGTTATTATTACTATAAAATCTACTTTAAAGCTACTGCCTATGTGCAGCCAAGGGCAATGTATAAAGCTTTTTTCATCATATTAATCTGAATGGGTGAGGATCTGCCCTGTATTTTCGGTTCCTCTGCTTTCTGATGTCTTTTTAAAAAGAATATTTAAATTTTTTGAAATTGTTTAAGACTCACAAGAATTTATACAATTAGTTCCCATGTATCCTTCACCCTGCTTCACCCAAAGATAATATCTTATCAACATTGTATTTGTCTAAATCAGGAAATTGACATTGGTACCAACTATGAACTCAACTATAGAACTTACTTGAATTCACTGGTTGATTTTTTTCCTCCTTTCTTCCAATTCTTTTCTACCACAATCTCTTTCTTTCTCTTATTCCTGATGCATTTCTAGTTTACAGGTGATAATTTCCAAACTTAGAATTAACAAAAATGAAGCATCCTATTTCACTGCACAGTTTCACAAGATGTTTGTGAGCCCACATTGTCATAGTCATCATACTCCCAGAAAGGTGGGCTGAGATCTCTCTGTAAAACATTGGGCTTTTTCTTTCTGAGAAAGACCTGAAGACTAGCAGAATGGCTCTTCCAATGGCTCTTTTTCTTACTAAGAAAGAACCACATGGAGTCTGGTAGGAGCGGGGGAGAAACCATCTAGTTGGGACCCACTCTCCTGACAAGTGACCCAGAAGAGGAGGGGGGATATCACAAGCTCAGGAATCTTCCCTGGGGAGTGAGGGATTCAAGCCCCACATTGGGCACCCCAGCCCTGGGGTGAACATTGCACCCCAGTGTTCACAGCAGCACTATTCACAATAACCAAGATAAGGAAGCAACCTAAGTGTCCATCAACAGATGAATGGTTAAAGAAAATGTGGTACATATATACAATGGAATATTACTCAGCCATAAAAAAGAGTGAAATTCTACCATTTGTGAAAACATGGATGGAGCTGGAGGGTATTAGGCTTAATGAAATAAGTCAGAAAGAGAAAGACAAATACTATATGTTTTCACTTATGTGTGAAATCTAAAAATAAAACAAACAAATATAATAAAACAGAAAGAGACTCACAGATACAGAGAAAAAACTAGTGGTTATGAGTAAGGAGAGAGGTCAGGGGAGGGGCAAAATAAGTGAAGGGGATTAAGAGATACAAACTAGTTAAGTATAAAATACAGTACAGGGAAAGTAGCCAATATTTTATAATAACTTTGTATGGAGTGTAATCCCTAAAAATATCGAATATTGTATATACCTGGAACTAATATTGTAAGTTAACTGTACTTCAGTAAAAATAAAGGAAGCTCCTACTTGTTGAGGTTAGGGTAGTCTTTGACTTATATCTGTTACTGAATAAATAGCTTCTATCTATCTGGGATAGAAGAAGTAAGAATTAAGTTTTTTAATACAAGATTTTGATTTTATACCACTTTTAATTAATGATCTAATGAAGTGGAGAAATTTTTACCTTTAAAGAGTAGATACTAAGTAATTTTCTCTAAAGGAAAGAACTGCTTTTGAAAAAATACATTGGGAAGTACCGGGCCAGAATGTGAGTCCTCCAAGAGTGAGTGTGAGTTGATACAGAATGCCTGAAGAAGGGCGTTCCTCTACCTGAAATAAGAGCAGGAGTTCGTTGTTTTCATCTCAGAGGGAAAGGGATGTGAGTGGCTACAGGACATTCTTGAGGAGGTGAATGCTTATGGTTCCTCTTAAGATTATTTATATTGCTATAGTTTGAACCCCTCTTTTATCTTCGCCCAAAACTCTTCAGTGAAGTCTGTTAAACTCATGTTCATTTGTGTTTTTCACGTGTTCATGTATTCATCCATTCATTCAACAAATTTTAATTGAGCAACTTTTATGTTCTCAGTATATTCTGGGCTTTGAAGTTACAGCAGTGAACATGTCTGAGTCCATGACCTCTTGGAGCTTACATTCTACTTGGGTAGACAGACAATAAACAGATTAATAAATGCACTACATGTCGACAAACTCTGAAATATTATGAAAAACATTAAAGCAGGGTATTGAGGTAGTGTGTTATTTTAGGTAGGGCATGGAGGAGGTGACATTCATTCCTGAATGAAGTGAGGATGAAGTCTGGAAGAACAGTGTTCCAGGCAGAGGGAACAGCAGGTGTAAATGTCTTTGAGGAAGAAGTCAGCTTGGCATGTTTAATAGAAAATAGCCTCATGTGCCTTGAGACCTGTGAGAAACAGGGAGAGTTTTAGGAAATGATGTGCATGATCGTTATGGAGGATAAGAAAGGACTAAGTTCTGTGTAGTGAAATGAGTGGAACAGAAGAAACTTCCAGAACCCAGGGGCCTGAAAGTTGTGCCAGTTTTGAGAGCATAAGCCATCATCTGCTTACACCATGCTAGAAAACTTAGATGCTAATTTGGACTTCCGAAAAAAAGGGACTGGTGATGGCTGAAGACATTATGATTTCATTTTGGAGGGACAAGGAGACACTATGGTTTCCTCTGATGTAGCACTTTAAAATACTTGAACCTTTATCAAAATTTTAATTTTAGGTCATCATAGTTTTCAAGAAGCCATTGTGTCACTACTACTTATTAAACATAAGACATTAAATGCTGGTAATAAAATCACTAGGATGTAAACTACACAAGAGAGCATCTTTGTCTTGTCCCATACTTCTCAGCTCCTAGGGAAGTGCCTGGCACATAACAGGAAATCAATAAGTACTTGCTAATGGAGTGAAAGTAACAAATCATTCAAGTTTGAAATCCAAACAGTATACATACCCATCCTTAAAGAAGTAAATTTGTTTATTTATTTGAAACCTTAATATCATGAATAATTATGTATTTTTTCTCTATCCAGAGGGTAAATAACACACAACCCATGATTCATCTTGGCTTCCTAAGGAGGATTTTTTTTATGAAAAAATATAATTTGATCACAGAACATCGGTAATACCTTCCAATATTTTCAAGTAATAAATGCTTAATTTAGATAGGCAATGTTCCCAGATTTTGTGACATATCTTATTACCCAGAAGAATTGGTTTGAATAGTGTCAATCTAAATTGAAAATATGCCAGGTTTATTAACACCAGCATTAACAGACTTTTTAATTAAGTTGCTGATTCTGTCAATAATACTGTTTACTGTTGTTTCTGAAAAGAGTCAGATAAGCATTTCTCTTTTTATAACTCTTACTTGGTAACTTTTATTTCATATAGGTGTGGAGTGGGGTAAAGTTTCAACAAAAGTGCAAGAATCCAAACAAAATTTCATGATGTTGTTTTATTCCTGTAAAAATAAAGATGTTTTAGCTTGCTCCTCCAAACAGAAGTTTTCCTTATCAGAAACTTTGAATGAACTAATGAATTAATTAAAATTTGCTGTTTTAAATGTACAGATTGATTCTCTAGAATTCTGGTTCTTGGATATATTGTTGATGGAATCTTCAACATTTGTTTATCATATAGCTTTCAGTGTGCTAGAAATGTGGCCAGACAACACAGTCAAGAAGAGTCTACACTGACAGATTTGCCTAGGGCAGGCTTCAGCTGCAGAGAGCTGCCCTGACTGAGGTCACACCCTCTGGGGCCAACCGCACTCAGGGACTGAGCCAGGCAAGGCTGTGCAGGCCCCAGCATCCCAGCCCAACACTGGACAGTGCTGACAGACAGAGACCCGGCAGGTTGGTGAGGCTCCGTCAGGCCTGCTTCCCAGTTTGCCATCTCTCTCTCTGCCCAGTCCTGTTTCCTCCCCCTCCTTTTGGTATGTGTTGATCATGACTCTAATAAATACCTTGTACCCCACATTCCACCTTAGCATCTGCTGTTCTAAAGAATCCCAACCGTGACACCCAACGAATACCACGCTGTAGCACAAATTCAGACGTGACACAAGCCCACGGAACTGTCAACAGTTTAGCTGTGCAGGCTCACTCTCACCATATTATTAACATTCTGGTGATGCAACTTTATATTTGACACCATTGAATGTTTGGGGGTCTATTAATAGGACCTGGTGGATTTTTATTGTATTGTGTTGTATTTTATTTTATAGTATTAATCAATACTTTAAACTTCCTCTCAATTTTCATCAAAAACAAGAGTTTTCCTTGTTCCCTCACCCTCTCCACTGACAGCTAGGACAGTAGCAGACAGGGCAGCTATCTTTAGGGAGGAAAAAATGGCTGCTTCTCTGCTTCCTTCTCAACTGGCTGATGGAGCGTCACGCTCCTCCAGGGCCAAGGCCAGGGAAGGGTCGTCCCAGAGCACACACTGCCCTTTGCTCCAGTTGTTGGAGCAAGTGCAGGCACCTCCTGGACACTTACAGGGTATTCAGCTGGAGTGCTCAGACTTACCATATCCGAGCACTCGAGCTGAATTTCTAATTTAACATCCTGTCTCCTACAGTGATTTCCACTTTCTTATGCTTAGTATTTGTGTGGTCTATCTCTTTACATTCTTCCATTTTCAATTTTTCTGTGTCTTTATTCCCTAGAAATATCGCTTGTGAAAAACATGTAGGTGGGTATTTTTATATGCAGTCTGTCAGTGTAAGTGGCAGAATTGGCCACCTTTCCAGATAATTCTATGGCTGGCATATGTGAGTAGTAGGGACTCAAGACCTTTCCAGGAGCACTAATGGGGATGGCAGAGGTTGCTGGTGGCAGCCTCAGCCTCATCTTTCTGTTTTCATCATGGACCTCAGCCTGTCCACCTAATCAGCCTATGTCCTCAGCCTCTTTATTGTCTTTTCCCAAACATCAGGGAATGATCTGATTGGTTCATCCATGGACAAACACCAAACAAGTGTTCACTTTCTCATGGGAAAACTGCATTCTAGTGGACAAGAGAACTCCTGCTTGATTTAAAGCTAGAGGAGAAAACACCTAAATATTGACTGGAGAAATTTTTGTAGAGGTCTCACAGAGGCCAAAGGAGAGATATTACTCCAAAACTCTGACCAGGCAAGAAAAGCTAATCTTTGATATGTTTCCCTATTAAGGACTTCTACAAGGAACAGACATATTTTTAATATACTGCAAACACAAAGATGTCACATGATTAAAATGTGAAAGTGGAAGGAATGAAACTGGGAGGTTTTATTCTCTGTGGTGGAATACAAGACCTCTATATCAATTAGAAAGCTTTTAGCTGCAAGTAAAAGATTCCCCAACTAACAGTGGCTTAAGGAATATGAGATTTAGTTATTTCACATAGCAAGGAATCTAGAGATTCCAGTTTTAGGGCAACAGTTTAAAAAAATGTCTTTAAAGCCCCAAATTCTTTTCCATCCTTCTGCTTCTCATTCTCAGAATTCCTTTTTATTTTGGTCTTGGTGCTTGTGCCTCATGGTCACAAGATAGCTACTGTAGCTCCAGTCATCATGGTTACATTCAAAGAAAGGAAATAGGCACACAGCCCATGGCCACCATCTTGAATCGCAGTATGCATGCAGACCCACCAAGCCAAGGTGTCAGGCGCAATGGTTCTGTGCTGGGAACTCTAATCCAATGTGTAAGGTGCAAGGCCTCTGCACAGGCTCCCTAAAGGCAAGTGAAACCAAACCAAGCACAAAAGAAGAGCTACTTTTTGCATGAATTACCTGGACATTTTCCTCCAAAGAAAATGAAGTTTGAGGAAAATTCCAGCAGACTGATTTAGACAAAGTGTGCTCCATGAAATGAGGGACAAATCTGTCTGGTTCTACACTGAATCTCAAGCTCTCACCTCATAATTTCTCACTAGGCACTCTGATCTGAAGTGCCGAGTGCGATGCCACTGCATGAAGCACCCTGTGAACAAGTGAAACTAGACGAAGCACAAAGGAAAAGGAAAAAAAAAGCAAGCTGCAAACATTCTGAAAAAAATGCCTCTGCACCTCTAGCTCTTGTGGAGGTTGGCATCTTCAGTGGAGTCTCCTATTGCAGGGGAACCTTCAAGATGGCAGAGGAGTAAGACCTAGAGATCACCTTCCACCCCACAAATACATCAAAAATACATCTACATGTGGAACAACTTCTACAGAACACCTACTGAATGCTGGCAGAAGAACACAGACTTCCCAAAAGGCAAGAAAATCCCCATGTACCTGGCCATGTGGCTGACAGGGTCTTGGTGCTCTGGCCTGGTGTCAGGCCTGAGCCTCTGAGGTGGAAGAGCCGAGTTCAGGACACTGGACCACCAGAGACCTCCAGGTCCCATGTAATATCAATTGGCGAGACATCTTCCATAGATCTCTGTCTCAACGCTAAGACCCAGCTCCACCCAATGGCCAGCAAGCTCCAGTGCTGGATGTGCCATACCAAACAACTAGTAAGACAGGAACACAACCCCACCCATTAGGTGAGAGGCTACCTAAAATCACAATAAGTTCACAGACACCCCAAAACACACTGCTGGATGTGGTCCTGCCCACCAGAAAGACAAGATCCAGCCTCATCCACCGGAACACAGACACCAGTCCACACCAACAGGAAGCCTATACAACCCACTGAACCAACCTCACTCACTGGGGGCAGACACCAAAAACAATGGGAACTACAAAGCTGCAGCATATGAAAAGGAGAACCCAAACAAAGTAAGTTAAACAACATGAGAAGACAGAGAAAAACACAACACATGAGGAAGCAAGGTAAAAACCTACTAGACCAAAAAAAATGAAGAGGAAATAGGCAGTCTACCTGAAAGAGAATTCAGAATAATGATAGTAAAGATGATCCAAAATCCTGGAAATATAATGGAGAAAATACAAGAAACATTTAACAATGACCTAGAAGAACTAAAGAGCAAACAAACAATGATGAAAAACACAATAAATGAAATTAAAAATACTCTAGAGGGAATCAATAGCAGAATAACTGAGGCAGAAGAATGGATAGGTGACCTGGAAGATAAAATAATGGAAATAACTACTGCAGAGCAGAATAAAGAAAAAAAAATGAAAACAATTGAGGACAGTCTCATAGACCTCTGGGACAACATTAAATGTACCAACATTCGAATTATAGGACCAGAAAAAGAAGAGAAAAAGAAAGGGTATGAGAAAATCTTTGAAGAGATTATAATTGAAAACTTCCCTAACATGGGAAAGGAAATAGTCAATCAAGTCCAGGAAGCGCAGAGAGTCCCATACAGGATAAATCCAAGGAGAAACACGCCAAGACACATATTAATCAAGCTATCAAAAATTAAATACAAAGAAAAAGTATTAAAAGAAGCAAGGGAAAAGCAAAAAATAACATACAAGGGAATCCCCATAAGGTCAACAGCTGGTCTTTCAGCAGAAACTCTGCAAGCCAGAAGGGAGTGGTAGGACATATTTAAAGTGATGAAAGGGAAACAGCTACAACCAATATTACTCTACCTAGCAAGGATCTCATTCAGATTTGATGGAGAAATTAAAACCTTTACAGACAAGCAAAAGTTAAGAGAATTCAGCACCACCAAACCAGCTTTACAACAAATGCTAAAGGAACTTCTCTAGGCAGGAAACACAAGAGAAGGAAAAGACCTACAATGACAAACCCAAAACAATTAAGAAAATGGTATTAGGAACATACATATCAAAAATTACCTTAAATGTACATAGATTAAATGCTCCAACCAAGAGACACAGACTGGCTGAATGGATACAAAAACAAGACCTGTATATATGCTGTCTACAAGAGACCCACATCAGACCTAGGGACACATACAGACTGAAAGTGAGGGGATGGAAAAAGCTATTCCATGCAAATGGAAATCAAAAGAAAGCTGGAGTAGCAATTCTCATATCAGAAAAGATAGACTTTAAAATAAAGACTATTACAAGAGACAGAGAAGGACACTACATAATGATAAATCCAAAAAGATAAAACAACTGTAAATATTTATGCACCCAACATAGGAGCACCTCAATACATAAGGAAAATGCTAACAGCCATAAAAAGGAAAATCAACAATAACACAACCATAGTAGGGGACTTTAACACCCCACTTTCACTAAAGGACAGATCATCCAAAATGAAAATAAATAAGGAAACACAAGCTTTAAATGATACATTAGGGCTTCCCTGGTGGCACAGTGGTCAAGAATCTGCCTGCCAATGCAGGGAACACAGACGTGTTCAAGCTCGAGTATGGAAAAACCCCACATGCCACAGAGCAACTAAGCCCATGTGCTCAACTACTAACCCTGCGCTCTGGAGACCGCGAGCCACAACTACTGAGCCCACGTGCCTAGGGCCCATGCTCCACAACAAGAGAAGCCAGGAAAATGAGAAGCCCATGCACTGCAGGGAAGAGTAGCCCCTGCTCACCTCAACTAGAGAAAAGCCTGCATGCAGCAACAAAGACCCAGTGCAGCCAAAAATGAAATAAATAAATAAATTTAAAAATTAAATGATACATTAAACAAGATGGACTTAATTGATATTTATAGGACATTCCATCCAAAAACAACAGAATATACTTTATTCTCAAGTTCTCAGGGAACATTCTCCAGGACAGATCACATCTTGGGTCACAAATCATGCCTTGGTTAATTTAAGAAAATTGAAATTGCATCAAGTATCCGTTCTGACTACAATGCTATGAGACTAGATATCAACTACAGGAAAAAATGTAAAAAATAAAAACACATGGAAGCTAAACAATATGCTACTAAATAACCAAGAGATCACTGAAGAACTCAAAGAGGAAATCAAAAAATACCTAGAGACAAATGACAATGAAAACAAAATGACCCAAAACCTATGGGATGCAGCAAAAGTAGTTCTAAGAGGGAAGCTTATAGCAATACAATCCTACATCAAGAAACAAGAAAAATCTCAAATAAACAACCTAACCTAAAGCACTTAGAGAAAGAAAAACAAAAAACCCCAAAGTTAGCAGAATGAAAGAAGTCATAAACATCAGATCAGAAATAAATGAAAAAGAAATGAAGGAAACAGTAGCAAAGCTGAATAAAACAAAAAGCTGGCTCTTTGAGAACATAAACAAAATTGATAAACCATTAGCCAGGCTCATCAAGAAAAAAAAGAAGACTCAAATCAATAGAATTAGAAATGAAAAAGGAGAATTTACAACTGACACTGCAGAAATACAAAGAATCATGAGATATTACTACAAGCAACTATATGACAATAAAATGCCAATAAAATATTACTACAAGCAACTATATGTCAATAAAATGGACAACCTAGAAGAAATGGACAAATTCTTAGGAAAGCACAACCTTCCAAGACTGAACCAGGAAGAAATAGAAAATATAAACAGACCAATCACAAGCACTGAAACTGTGATTAAAAATCTTCCAACAAACAAAAGCCCAGGGCCAGATGGCTTCACAGGCAAATTCTATCAAACATTTAGAGAAGAGCTAACACCTATCCTTCTCACACTCTTCCAAAGTATAGCAGAGGGAGGAACACTCCCAAACTCATTCTATGAGGCCACCATCACCCTGATACCAAAACCACACAAAGATGGAACAAAAAAAGAAAACTACAGGCCAATGTCACTGATGAACATAGATGCAAAAATCCTCAATAAAATACTAGCAAACAGAATCCAACAGCACATTAAACGGATCATACACCATGATCAAGTGGGTTTTATTCCAGGAATGCAAGGATTCTTCAATATATGCAGGTCAGTCAATGTGATACACCATATTAACAAACTAAATGATAAAACTATATGATTATCTCAATAGATGCAGAAAAAGTTTTTGACAAAATTCAACACCCATTTATGATAAAAACCCATAGAGGGAACCTACCTTAACATAATAAAGTCCATATATGACAAACCCAGAGCCAACAACATTCTCAATGGTGAAAAACTGAAAGCATTTCCTCTAAGATGAGGAATAAGACAAGGTTTCCCACTCTCACTACTATTATTCAACATAGTTTTGGAAGTTTTAGCCACAGCAATCAGAGAAGAAAAAGAAATAAAAGGAATCCAAATTGGAAAAGAAGAAGTAAAGCTGTCACTGTTTGCAGATGACATGATACTATACATAGAAAACCCTAAAGATGCTACTAGAAAACTACTAGAGCTAATCAATGAATTTCGTAAAGTAGCAGGATACAAAATTAATGCACATAAGTCTCTTGCATTCCTATACACTAACAACGAAAAATCTGAAAGAGAAATTAAGGGAACACTCCTGTTTACCATTGCAACAAAAAGAATAAAATACCTAGGAATAAACCTACCTAAGGAGGTAAAAGACCCGTATGCAGAAAACTATAAGACACTGATGAAAGAAATTAAAGATGATACAAACAGATACCATGTTCTTGGATTGAGAGAATCAACATTGTGAAAATGACTATACTATCCAAAGTAATCTACAGATTCAATGCAATCCCTATCAAACTATGAATGGCACTTTTCACAGAACTAGCACAAAAAATTTCACAATTTGTATGGAACACAAAGGACCCTGAAGTGCTAAAGCAATCTTTTATTTTTTAACATCTTTATTGGAGTATAATTGCTTTACAGTGGTGTGTTACTTTCTGCTTTATAACAAAGTGAATCAGTTATACATATACATATGTTCCTATATCTCTTCCCTCTTGCATCTCCTTCCCTCCCACCCTCCCTATCCCACCTCTCTAGGTGGTCACAAACCACCTAGCTGATCTCCCTGTGCTATGCGGCTACTTCCCACTAGCTATCTATTTTACATTTGGTAGTGTATATATGTCCATGGCACTTTCACACTTTGTCACAGCTTACCCTTCCCCCTCCCCATATCCTCAAGTCCATGCTCTAGTAGGTCTGCATCTATAATCCCGTCTTACCCCTAGGTTCTTCATGACATTTTTTTTTGATTCCATATATATGTGTTAGCATACAGTATTTGTTTTTCTCCTTCTGACTTACTTCACTCTGTATGACAGACTCTAGGTCCATTCACCTCACTACAAATAACTCAATTTCGTTTCTTTTTATGGTTGAGTAATATTCCACTGTATATATGTGCCACATCTTCTTTATCCATTCATCTGTTGATGGACACTTAGGTTGCTTGCATGTCCTGACTATTGTAGATAGAGCTGCAATGAACATTTTGGTACATAACTCTTTTTGAATTATGGTTTTCTCAGGGTATGTGCCCAGTAGTGGGATTGCTGGGTCATAAATATTCTATTTATAGTTTTAAAAGGAACCTCCATACTGTTCTGCATAGTGTCTGTATCAATTCACATTCCCACCAACAGTGCAAGAGTGTTCCCTTTTTTCCACACCATCTCCAGCATTTATTGTTTTTAGATTTTTAGATGATGGCCATTCTGACTGGTGTGAGATGATATCTCATTGTAGTTTTGATTTGCATTTCTCTAATGATTAACAATATTCAGCATTCTTTCATGTGTTTGTTGGCAATCTATATCTTCTTTGCAGAAGTGTCTATTTAAGTCTTCTGCCCATTTTTGGATTGGGTTGTTTGTTTTTTGCTATTGAGCTGCATGGGCTGCTTGTAAATTTTGGAGATTAATCCTTTGTCAGTTGCTTCATTTGCAAATATTTTCTCCCATTCTGAGGGTTGTCTTTTGGTCTTGTTTATAGTTTCCTTTGCTGTACAAAAACTTTTAAATTTCATTAAGTCCTATTTGTTTATTTCTGTTTTTATTTCCATTACTCTAGGAGGTGGGTCTAAAAGGATCTTGCTGTGATTTATGTCATACAGTGTTCTGCCTATATTTTCGTCTAAGAGTTTGATAGTTTCTGGCCTTACATTTAGGTCTTTACTCCATTTTGAGTTTATTTTTGTGTATGGTTTTAGGGAGTGTTCTAATTTCGTACTTTTACACGTACCTGTCCAGTTTTCCCAGCACCACTTATTGAAGAGGCTGTCCTTTCTCCACTGTATATTCTTGCCTCCTTTATCAAAGATAAGGTGACCATATGTGCGTGGGTTTATCTCTGGGCTTTCTATCCTGTTCCATTGATCTATAATTCTGTTTTTGGGCCAGTACCATAACGTCTTGATTACTGTAGCTTTGTAGTATAGTCTGAAGGCAGGGAGCTTGATTCCTCCAGCTCCGTTTTTCGTTCTCAAGATTGCTTTGGCTATTCGGGGTCTTTTGTATTTCCATACAAATTGTGAAATTTTTTGGACTAGTTCTGTGAAAAATGCCAGTAGTAGTTTGATACGGATTGCATTAAATCTGTAGATTGCTTTGGGTAGTAGAGTCATTTTCACAATATTGATTCTTCCAATCCAAGAACATGGTACATCTCTCCATCTATTTGTACCATCTTTAATTTCTTTCATCAGTGTCTTATAATTTTCTGCATACAGGTCTTTTGTCTCCTTAGGTAGGTTTATTCCTAGATATTTTATTCTTTTTGTTGCAATGGTAAATGGGAGTGTTTTCTTGATTTCACTTTCAGATTTTTCATCATTAGTGTACAGGAATGCCAGAGATTTCTGTGCATTAATTTTGTCTCCTGCTACTTTACCAAATTCATTGATTAGCTCTAGTAGTTTTCTGGTAGCATCTTTAGGATTCTCTATGTATAGTATCATGTCATCTGCAAACAGTGACAGCTTTACTTCTTCTTTTCCAATTTGGATTCCTTTTATTTCCTTTTCTTCTCTGATTGCTGTGGCTAGAACTTCCAAAACTATGTTGAATAAGAGTGGTGAGAGTGGGCAACCTTGTCTTGTTCCTGATCTTAGTGGAAATGGTTTCAGATTTTCTCCATTGAGGACGATGTTGGCTCTGGGTTTGTCATATATAGCCTTTATTATGTTGAGGAAAATTCCCTCTATGCCTACTTTCTGCAGGGTTTTTATCATAAATGGGTGTTGAATTTTGTTGAAAGCTTTCTCTGCATCTATTGAGAGGATCATATGGTTTTTCTCCTTCAATTTGTTAATATGGTGTATCATGTTGATTGATTTACGTATATTGAACAATCCTTGCATTCCTGGAATAAACCTCACTTGATCATGGTGTATGATCCTTTTAATGTGCTGTTGGATTCTGTTTGCTAATATTTTGTTGAGGATTTTTGCATCTATGTTCATCAGTGATATTGGTCTGTAGTTTTCTTTCTTTGTGACATCTCTGTCTGGTTTTGGTATCAGAGTGATGGTGGCCTCATAGAATGAGTTTTGGAGTGTTCCTCCCTCTGCTATATTTTGAAAGAGTTTGAGAAGGATAGGTGTTAGCTCTTCTCTAAATGTTTGATAGAATTCACCTGTGAAGCCATCTGGTCCTGGGCTTTTCTTTGTCGGACGATTTTTAATCACAGTTTCAATTTCAGTGCTTGTGATCGGCCTGTTCAGATTTTCTATTGCTTCCTGGTTCTGTATCGGCAGGTTGAGCATTGCTAAGAACATGTCCATTTCTTCCAGGTTGTCCATTTTATTGGCATAGAGTTGCTTGTAGTAATCTCTCAGGATCTTTTGTATTTCTGCAGTGTCAGTTGTTACTTCTCCTTTTTCATTTCTAATTCTATTGATTTGAGTCTTCTCCCTTTTTTTCTGGATGAGTCTGGCTAATGGTTTATCAATTTTGTTTATCTTCTCAAAGAACCAGCTTTTAGTTTTATTGATCTTTGCTATCATTTCCTTCATTTCTTTTTCATTTATTTCTGATCTGATCTTTATGATTTCTTTCCTTCTGCTAAATTTGGGGGTTTTTGTTCTTCTTTCTCTAGTTGCTTTAGGTGCAAGGTTAAGTTGTTTACTTGAGATGTTTCATGTTCCTTACGTTAGGATTGTATTGCTATAAACTTTCCTCTTAGAACTGCTTTTGCTGCATCCCATAGGTTTTGGGTTGTCATGTCTCCATTGTCATTTGTTTCTAAGTATTTTTTGATTTCCTCTTTGAGTTCTTCAGTGATCACTTCGTTATTAAGTAGTGTATTTTTTAGTCTCCATGTGCTTATATTTTTTACAGATCTTTTCCTGTAATTGATATCTAGTCTCATAGCATTGTGGTCAGAAAAGATACTTGATACGATTTCAATTTTCTTAAATTTACCAAGGCTTGATTTGTGACCCAGGATATGATCTATCCTGGAGAATGTTGCATGAGCACTTGAGAAAAATGTGTATTCTGTTGTTTTTGGATGGAATGTCCTATAAATATCAATTAAGTCCATGTTGTTTAATGTATTATTTAAAGGTTGTGTTTCCTTATTTATTTTCATTTTGGATGATCTGTCCTTTGGTGAAAGTGGGGTGTTAAAATCCCCCACTATGATTGTGTTACTGTCGATTTCCCCTTTTATGGCTGTTAGTATTTGCCTTATGTATTGAAGAACTCCTATGTTGGGTGCAGAAATATTTACAATTGTTATATCTTCTCAGATTGATCATTATGTAGTGTCCTTCTTTGTCTCTTGTAAGAGTCTTTATTTTAAAGTCTATCTTTTCTGATATTTGAATTGCTACTCCAGCTTTCTTCTGATTTCCATTTGCATGGAATATATTTTTCCATCCCCTCACTTTCAGTCTGTATGTGTCCCTAGCTCTGACGTGGGTCTCTTGTAGACAGCATATATATGGGTCTTGTTTTTGTATCTATTCAGCCAATCTGTGTCTTTTGGTGGGAGCATTTAATCCATTTACATTTAAGGGAATTATCCATATGTATGTTCCTATTCCCATTTAATTAATTGTTTTGGGTTTGTTATTGTAGGTCTTTTCCTTCTCTTGTGTTTCTTGCCTAGTAAAGTTCCTTTAGCATTTGTTGTAAAGCTGGTTTGGTGGTGCCGAACTCTCAGCTTTTGTTTGTCTGTAAAAGTTTTAATTTCTCCATCAAATCTGAATGAGATCCTTGCTGGGTAGTGTAGTCTTGGTTGTACATTTTTCTCCTTCATCACTTTAAATATGTCCTGCTACTCCCTTCTGGCTTGCAGAGTTTCTGCTGAAAGTTCAGCTGTTAACCTTATGGGGATTCCCTTGTGTGTTATTTGTTGTTTTTCCCTTGTTGTTTTTAATACGTTTTCTTTGTATGTAATTTTTGATAGTTTGATTAATATGCAATGGCGTGTTTCTCCTTGGATTTATCCTGTTTGGGACTCTCTGTGCCTCCTGGACTGGATTAACTATTTCCTTTCCCATATTAGGGAAGTTTTCAACTATAATCTCTTCAAATATTTTCTCAGTCCCTTTCTTTTTCTCTTCTTCTTCTGGGACCCCTATAATTTTAATGTTGGTGCGTTTAATGTTGTCCCAGAGGTCTCTGAGACTGTCCTCAATTGTTTTCATTCTTTTTTGTTTATTCTGCTCTGCACTAGTTATTTCCATTATTTTATCTTCCAGGTCACTTATCCGTTCTTCTGCCTCAGTTATTCTGCTATTGATCCCTTCTAGAGTATTTTTAATTTCATTTATTGTGTTGTTCATCATTGCTTGTTTCCTCTTTAGTTCTTCTAAGTCCTTGTTAAATGTTTCTTGCATTTTCTCTATTCTATTTCCAAGATATTGTATCATCTTTACTATCATTATTTTGAATTCTTTTTTAGGTAGACTGCCTATTTCCTCTTCATTTGTTAGGTCTGGTTGGTTTTTACCTTGCTCCTTCATCTGCTGTGTGTTTTTCTGTCTTCTTTTTGCTTATCTTACTGTGTTTGGGGTATCCTTTTCACAGGCTGCCGGTTCGTAGTTCCCATTGTTTTTGGTGTCTGTCCCCAGTGGCTAAGGTTGGTTCAGTGGGTTGTATAGGTTTCCTGGTGGAGGGGACTAGTGCCTGTGTTCTGGTGGATGAGGCTGGATCTTGTGTTTCTGGTGGGCAGGTCCACGTCTGGTGGTGTGTTTTGGGGTGTCTGTAGCCTTATTATGATTTTAGCCAGCCTCTCTGCTAATGGATGGGGCTGTGTTCCTGTCTTGCTAGTTGTTTGGCATAGGGTGTCCAGCTCTGTAGCTTGCTGGTCGTTGAGTGAAGCTGGGTCTTGGTGTTGGGATGAAGATCTCTGGGAAATTTTTGTCATTTGATATTATGTGGAGCTGGGAGGTGTCTTGTGGACCAGTGTCCTGAAGTTGGCTCTCCCACCTCAGTGGCACAGCCCTGATGCCTGGCTGGAGCACCAAATGCCTGTCGTCCACACGGCTCAGAAGAAAAGGGAGAAAAAATAGAAAGAAAGAAAGAAAGAGGATAAAATAAAATGAAGTAAGGTAAAATAAAATAAAGTTACTAAAATAAAAACATAATTATTAAGAAAAAATTTTAAGAAGTAAAAAAACAAAACAAAACAAAACTGGATGGTCAGAACCCTAGGACAAATGGTGAAAGCAAAGCTATACAGAGAAAATCTCACAGAGAAGCATACACATACACACTCACAAAAAGAGGAAAAGGGGAAAAATAACCTATCTTGCTCCCAAAGTCCACCTCCTCAATTTGGGATGAGTCATTGTCTATTCAGATATTCCACAGATGCTGGGTACATCAAGTTGATTGTGGAGGTTTAATCCTCTGCTCCTGAGGCTGCTGGGAGAGATTTCCCTTTCTCTTCTTTGTTTGCACAGCTCCTGGGTTTCATCTTTGGATTTTGACCTGCCTCTGCCTGTAGGTCGCCTGAGGGCATCTGTTCTTTGCTCAGATAGAACAGGGTTAAAGGAGCCGCTGATTCGGGGGTTCTGGCTCACTCAGGCTCGGGGGAGGGAGGGGTATGTATATGGGGCGAGCCTGTAGCAGCAGAGGCCAGCAAGATGTTGCACCAGCCTGAGGCACGCCATGCGTTCTCTCTGGGAAGTTGTCCCTGGATCCCCGGACACTGGCAGTGGCAGGCTGCACAGGCTCCCAGGAGGGGTGGTGTGGATAGTGACCTGTGCTTGCACACAGGCTTCCTGGTGGCTACAGCAGCAGCCTTAGCATCTCATGCCCATCTCTGGGGTCCGCTCTGATAGCCGTGGCTTGCGCCTGTCTCTGGATCTCCTTTAAACAGCGCTCTTAATTCCCTCCCCTCGCGCAACTGGAAACAGAGGCAAGAAAAAGTCTCTTGTCTCTTTGGCAGCTCCAGACTTCTCCCGGACTCCCTCCCGTCTAGCCGTGGTGCACTAACTCCTTCAGGCTGTGTTCACGTTGCCAACCCCTGTCCTTTCCCGGCATCCGATCAAAGTCTGAGCCTCAGCTCGCAGCCCCCCCCACCCATCCCAGCAGGTGAGCAGACAAGCCTCTCGGGCTGGTGAGTGCTGGTCCGCACCGATCCTCTGTGCGGGAATCTCTCTGCTTTGCCCTCTGCACCCCTGTTGCTGCACTCTCCTCTGTGGCTCTGAAGGTTCCCCCTCTGCCACCCACAGTCTCCAACTGTGAAGGAGCTTCTAGTGTGTGGAAGCCTTTCCTCCTTCACGGCTCCCTCCCACTGGTGCAGGTTCCCTCCCTATTCTTTTGTCTCTGTTTTTTCTTTTTTCTTTTGCCCTACCCAGGTACATGGGGAGTTTCTTGCCTTTTGGGAGGTCTGAGGTCTTCTACGAGCGATCAGTGGTTGTTCTATAGGAGCAGTTCCACGTGTAGATGTATTTCTGATGTATCTGTGGGGAGGAATGTGATCTCCGTGTCTTACTCTTCCGCCATCTTCTCCCTGACCCTAAAGCAATCTTGTGAAAGAAAAACGGAGCTGGAGGAATCAGGCTCCTGGACTTCAGATTATACTACAAAGCTACAGTAATCAAAACAGTATGGTACTGGCACAAAAACAGAAATATAGATCAATGGAACAGGATAGAAAGCCCAGAGATAAACCCATGCACGTATGGTCATCTTATCTTTGATAAAGGCAGCAAGAGTATACAGTGGAGAAAGGACAGCCTCTTCAATAAATGGTGGTGGGAAAACTGGATAGCTACATGTAAAAGAATGAAATTAGAACACTTCTTAACACCATACACAAAAATAAACTCAAAGTGAATTAAAGACCTAAATGTAAGTCCAGACACTATAAAGGAAAACATAGGCAGAACAACACTCTATGACATAATCACAGCAAGATCCTTTTAGACCCACCTCCTAGAGTAATGGAAATAAAAACAAAAATAAACAAATGGACCTAATGAAACTTAGATGCTTTTGCACAGCAAAGGAAATCATAAACAAGACAAAAAGACAACCCCCAGAATGGGAGAAAATATTTGCAAATGATGTAACCGACAAAGGATTAATCACCAAAATATACAAGTAGCTCATGCAGCTCAATATCAAAAAACAAACAAACAACCCAATCCAAAAACGAGCAGAAGATCTAAATAGACATTTCTCCAACGAAGATATACAGATTGCCATCAAACCCATGAAAGGATGCTCAGCATCATTAATTATTAGAGAAATGCAAATTAACACTACAATGTGATATCACATCACACCAGTCAGAATAGTCATCATCAAAAAGTCTGCAAACAATAGGGCTTCCCTGGTGGCTCAGTGGTTGAGAGACTGCCTGCCGATGCAGGGGACACGGGTTCGTGCCCCTGTCTGGGAGGATCCCACATGCTGTGTAGTGGCTGGGCCCGTGGGCCATGGCCACTGAGCCTGCACGTCCGGAGCCTGTGCTCCAGCGGGAGAGCCCACAGCAGTGAGAGACCCATGTACCGCAAAAAAAAAAAAAAAAAAAAAAAAAAAAGTCTACAAACAATAAATGCTGGAGAGGGTGTGGAGAAAAGCGAACTCTCTTGCACTGTTGGTGGGAATGTAAATTGATACAACCACTATGGAGAAGTATGGATGTTCCTTAAAAAACTAAAAATAGAACTACCATACGACCAAGCAATCCCACTACTGGGCATATACCCTGAGAAAACCATAATTTGAAAAAAGTCATGTAACAAAATGTACATTGCAGCTCCATTTTCAATAGCCAGGACATGGAAGCAACCTAAGTGTCCATCAACAGATGAATGGATAAAGAAGATGTGGCACATATATACAATGGAATATTACTCAGCCATAAAAAGAATGAAATTGAGATATTTGTAGTGAGATGAATGGACGTAGAGTCTGTCATACAGAGTGAAGTAAGTCAGAAAGAGAAACACAAATACCATATGCTAACACATATATATGGAATCTAAGAAAGAAAAAAAAAGGTAATGAAGAACCTAGGGGTAAGACGGGAATAAAGACACAGACCTACTAGAGCATGGACTTGAGGATATGGGGAGGGGGAAGGGTAAGCTATGACAAAGGGAGAGAGTGGCATGGACATATATACACTACCAAACGTAAAATAGATAGCTAGTGGAAAGTAGCCGCATAGCACAGGGAGATCAGCTAGGTGGTTTGTGACCACCTAGAGAGGTGGGATAGGGAGGGTGGGAGGGAGGGAGATGCAAGAGGGAAGAGATATGGGAACACATGTATATGTATAACTAATTCACTTTGTTATAAAGCAGAAACTAACACAGCATTGTAAAGCTATTATACTCCAATAAAATATTTTTAAAAAAGAAACGAAATTGAACTATTTGTAGTGAGGTGGATGGACCTACAGTCTGTCATAGAGAGTGAAATAAGTCAGGAAGAGAAAAACAAATACTGTATGCTAACACATATATATGGAATCTAAAAACAAAAAATGGGACTTCCGGGTAAGATGGCGGAAGAGTAAGACGCGGAGATCACCTTCCTCCCCACGGATACACCAGAAATACAGCTACACGTGGAACAACTCCTACAGAACACCTACTGAACGCTGGCAGAAGACCCCAGACCTCCCAAAAGGCAAGAAACTCCCCACATACCTGGGTAGGGCAAAGCAAAGAGATTCCCACACAGAGGATCAGTGCCGAGCGGCACTCACCAGCCCGAGAGGCTTGTCTGCTCGCCCGCCGGGGCGGGCGGCGCTGGAAGCTGAGGCTCGGGCTTCGGTCAGAGCGCAGGGAGAGGACTGGGGCTGGCGGCGAGAACTCAGCCTGAAGGGGGCTAATGTGCCACAGCTAGCCGGGAGGGAGTCCGGGAAAACTCTGGAGCTGCTGAAGAGGCAAGAGACTTTTTCTTCCCTCTTGGTTTCCTGGTGCACGAGGAGAAGGGATTAAGAGTGCTGCTTAAAGGAGCTCCACAGACGGGCGTGGGTCGCGGCTGAAAGCGCAGAGCCCAGTGACGGGCGTGGGATGCTGGGGCTGCTGCTGCCACCGCCAAGAAGCCTGTGTGCGAGCGCAGGTCACTGTCCACACGGCCCTTCCGGGAGCCTGTGCAGCCCGCCACTGCCGGGGTCCCGGGATCCAGGGGCGGCTTCCCTGGGAGAACACACGGCGCACCTCAGGCTGGTGCAACGTTACGCCGGCCTCTGCCGCTGCAGGCTCACCCTGCACTCCGTGCCTCTCCCTCTTGCCCAGCGTGAGTGAGCGAGAGTCCCCGAAGCGGTTGCTCCTTTAACCCTGTCCTGTCTGAGCGAAGAACAGACGCCCTCCGGCGACCTACACACAGAGGCGGGGCCAAATCCAAAGCTGAGACCCAGGAGCTGTGAGAACAAAGAAGAGAAAGGGAAACCTCTCCCAGCAGCCTCAGAAGCAGTGGATTAAAGCTCCACAATCAACTTGATGTACCCTGCATCTGTGGAATACATGAATAGACAACAAATCATCCCAAATTGAGGAGCCAGGAGTCAGTGCTGTGCCTCTGAGGTGGGAGAGCCAACTTCAGGACACTGGTCCACAAGGGACCTCCCAGCTCCACATAATATCAAATGGCGAAAATCTTCCAGAGATCTCCATCTCAACACCAGCACCCAGCTTCACTCAACGACCAGCAAGCTACAGTGCTGGACACCCTATGCCAAACAACTAGCAAGACAGCAACACAACGCCACCCATTAGCAGAGAGGTGGCCTAAAATCATAAAAAGTCCGCAGACACCCCAAAACACACCACCAGACGTGGACCTGCCCACCAGAAACACAAGATCCAGCCTCATCCACCAGAACACAGGCACTAGTCCCCTCCACCAGGAAGCCTACACAACCCACTAAACCAACCTTAGCCACTGGAGACAGACACCAAAAAAAACGGGAACTAGGAACCTGCAGCCTGCAACAAGGAGACCCCAAACACAGTAACATAAGCAAAATGAGAAGACAGAAAAACACACAGCAGGAGAAGGAGCAAGATAAAAACCCACCAGACCTAACAAATGAAGAGGTAATAAGCAGTCTACCTGAAAAAGAATTCAGAATAATGATGGTAAAGATGATCCAAGATTCTATTTCCAAGATCCAAAATCTTGGAAATAGAATAGACAAAATGCAAGAAACAGTTAACAAGGACCTAGAAGAACTAAAGATGAATCAAGCGTTGATTAAAAACACAATAAATGAAATAAAAAATACTCTAGATGGGATCAATAGCAGAATAACTGAGGCAGAAGAACAGATAAGTGAGGTGGAAGATAAAATAGTGGAAATAACTGCTGCAGAGCAAAATAAAGAAAAAAGAATGAAAAGAACAGAGGACAGTCTCAGAGACCTCTGGGACAACATTAAATGCACCAACATTCGAATTATAGGGGTTCCAGAAGAAGAAGAGAAAAAGAAAGGGACTGAGAAAATATTTGAAGAGATTATAGTTGAAAACTTCCCTAATATAGGAAAGGAAATAGTTAATCCAGTCCAGGAGGCACAGAGAGTCCCATACAGAATAAATCCAAGGAGAAATTTGCCAAGACACATATTAATCAAACTGTCAAAAATTAAACACAAAGAAATCATATTAAAAGCAGCAAGGGAAAAACAACAAATAACACACAAGGGAATCCCCATCAGGTTAACAGCTGATCTCAGCAGAAACTCTACAAGCCAGAAGGGAGTGGCAGGACATAATTAAAGTGATGAAGGAGAAAAACCTGCAACCAAGATTACTCTACCCAGCAAGGATCTCATTCAGATTTGATGGAGAAATTAAAACGTTTACAGACAAGCAAAAGCTGAGAGAGTTCAGCACCACCAAACCAGCTTTACAACAAATGCTAAAGGAACTTCTCTAGGCAAGAAACACAACAGAAGTAAAAAACCTACAATAACGAACCCAAAACAATTAAGAAAATGGGAATAGGAACATACATATCGATAATTACCTTAAATGTAAATGGACTAAATGCTCCCACCAAAAGACACAGATTGGCTGAATGGATACAAACACAAGACCCATATATATGCTGTCTACAAGAGAACCACTTCAGACCTAGAGACACATACAGACTGAAATTAAGGGGATGGAAAAAGATATTCCATGCAAATGGAAACCAAAAGAAAGCTGGAGTAGCAATTCTCACATCAGACAAAATAGACTTTAAAATAAAGACTACTAGAAGAGACAAAGAAGGACACTACATAATGATCAAGGGATCGATCCAAGAAGAAGATATAACAATTGTAAATATTTATGCACCCAACATAGGAGCACCTCAATACATAAGGCAAATACTAACAGCCATAAAAGGGGAAATCGACAGTAACACAATCATAGTAGGGGACTTTAACACCCCACTTTCACCAATGGACAGATCATCCAAAATGAAAATAAATAAGGAAACACAAGCTTTAAATGATACATTAAACAAGATGGACTTAATTGATATTTATAGGACATTCCATCCAAAAACAACAGAATACACATTTTTCTCAAGTGCTCATGGAACATTCTCCAGGATAGATCATATCATGGGTCACAAATCAAGCCTTGGTAAATTTAAGAAAATTGAAATTGTATCAAGTATCCTTTCCGACCACAATGCTATGAGACTAGACATCAATTACAGGAAAAGATCTGTAAAAAATACAAACACATGGAGGCTAAACAATACACTACCTAATAACGAAGTGATCACTGAAGAAATCAAAGAGGAAATTAAAAAATACCTAGAAACAAATGACAATGGAGACACGACGACCCAAAACCTATGGGATGCAGCAAAAGCAGTTCTAAGAGGGAAGTTTATAGCAATACAATCCCACCTTAAGAAACAGGAAACATCTCGAATAAACAACCTAACCTTGCACCTAAAGCAATTAGAGAAAGAAGAACAAAAACATCCCAAAGTTAGCAGAAGGAAAGAAATCATAAAGATCAGATCAGAAATAAATGAAAAAGAAATGAAGGAAATGATAGCAAAGATCAATAAAACTAAAAGCGGGTTCTTTGAGAAGATAAACAAAATTGATAAACCATTAGCCAGACTCATCCAGAAAAAAAGGGAGAAGACTCAAATCAATAGAATTAGAAATGAAAAAGGAGAAGTAACAACTGACACTGCAGAAATACAAAAGATCATGAGAGATTACTACAAGAAACTCTATGCCAATAAGATGGACAACCTGGAAGAAATGGACAAATTCTTAGAAATGCACAACCTGCCAAGACTGAATCAGGAAGAAATAGAAAATATGAACAGACCAATCACGAGCACTGAAATTGAAACTGTGATAAAAAATCTTCCAACAAACAAAAGCCCAGGACCAGATGGCTTCACAGGTGAATTCTATCAAGCATTTAGAGAAGAGCTAACACCTATCCTTCTCAAACTCTTACAAAATATAGCAGAGGGAGGAACACTCCCAAACTCATTCTACGAGGCCACCATCACCTTGATACCAAAACCAGACAAGGATGTCACAAAGAAAGAAAACTACAGGCCAGTATCACTGATGAACATAGATGCAAAAATCCTCAACAAAATACTAGCAAACAGAATCCAACAGCACATTAAAAGGATCATACACCATGATCAAGTGAGGTTTATTCCAGGAATGCAAGGATTGTTCAATATACTCAAATCAATCAACGTGATACACCATATTAACAAATTGAAGGAGAAAAACCATATGATCATCTCAATAGATGCAGGGAAAGCTTTCAACAAAATTCAACACTCATTTATGATAAAAACCCTGCAGAAAGTAGGCATAGAGGGAACTTTCCTCAACATAATAAAGGCCATATATGACAAACCCACAGCCAACATCGTCCTCAATGGTGAAAAACTGAAACCATTTCCACTAAGATCAGGAACAAGACAAGGCTGCCCACTCTCACCACTCTTATTCAACTTAGTTTTGGAAGTTTTAGCCACAGCAATCAGAGAAGAAAAGGAAATAAAAGGAATCCAAATTGGAAAAGAAGAAGTAAAGCTGTCACTGTTTGCAGATGACATGATACTATACATAGAGAATCCTAAAGATGCTACCAGAAAACTACTAGAGCTAATCAATGAATTTGGTAAAGTTGTAGGATACAAAATTAATGCACAGAAATCTCTGGCATTCCTATATACTAATGATGAAAAATCTGAAAGTGAAATCAAGGAAACACTCCCATTTACCATTGCAACAAAAAGAATAAAATATCTAGGAATAAACCTACCTAAGGACACAAAAGACCTGTATGCAGAAAATTATAAGACACTGATGAAAGAAATTAATGATGATACAAATAGATGGAGAGATATACCATGTTCTATGATTGGAAGAATCAACATTGTGAAAATGACTCTACTACCCAAAGCAATCTACAGATTTAATGCAATCCGTATCAAACTACCACTGGCATTTTTCACAGAACTAGCACAAAAAATTTCACAATTTGTATGGAAACACAAAAGACCCCGAATAGCCAAAGCAATCTTGAGAACGAAAAATGGAGCTGCAGGAATCAGGCTCCCTGACTTCAGACTATACTACAAAGCTACAGTAATCAAGACAGTATGGTACTGGCACAAAAACAGAAAGATAGATCAATGGAACAGGATAGAAAGCCCAGAGATAAACCCACGGACATATGGTCACCTTATCTTTGATAAAGGAGGCAGGAATGTACAGTGGAGAAAGGACAGCCTCTTCAATAAGTGGTGCTGGGAAAACTGGACAGGGACATGTAAAAGTATGAGACTAGATCACTCCCTAACACCATACACAAAAATAAGCTCAAAATGGATTAAAGACCTAAATGTAAGGCCAGACACTATCAAACTCTTAGAGGAAAACATAGGCAGAACACTCTATGACATAAATCACAGCAAGATCCTTTTTGACCCACCTCCGAGAGAAATGGAAATAAAGACAAAAATAAACACATGGGACCTAATGAAACTTCAAAGCTTTTGCACAGCAAAGGAAACCATAAACAAGACCAAAAGACAACCCTCAGAATGGGAGAAAATATTTGCAAATGAAGCAACTAACAAAGGATTAATCTCCAAAATTTATAAGCAGCTCATGCAGCTCAATAACAAAAAAACAAACAACCCAATCCAAAAATGGGCAGAAGACCTAAATAGACATTTCTCCACAGAAGATATACAGACTGCCAACAAATACATGAAAGGATGCTCAACATCTTTACTCATTAGAGAAATGCAAATCAAAACTACAATGAGATATCATCTCACACCAGTCAGAATGACCATCATCAAGAAATCTAGAAACAATAAATGCTGGAGAGGGTGGGGAAAAAAGGGAACACTCTTGCACTGCTGGTGGGAATGTGAATTGGTACAGCCAATATGGAGAACGATATGGAGGTTCCTTAAAAAACTAAAAATAGAACTACCATATGACCCAGCAATCCCACTACTGGGCATATACCCTGAGAAAACCATAATTCAAAAAGAGACATGTACCAAAATGTTCATAGCAGCCATATTTACAATAGCCCGGAGATGGAAACAACCTAAGTGTCCATCATCGGATGAATGGGTAAAGAAGATGTGGCACATATATACAAGGGAATATTACTCAGCCATAAAAAGAAACGAAATTGAGCTATTTGTAATGTGGTGGATGGACCTAGAGCCTGTCATACAGAGTGAAGTAAGTCAGAAAGAGAAAGCCAAATACTGTATGCTGACACATATATATGGAATTTAAGAAAAAAAAATGTCATGAAGAACAAAGGGGTAAGACAGGAATAAAGACACAGACCTACTAGAGAATGGACTTGAGGATATGGGGAGGGGGAAGGGTAAGCTGGGACAAAGTGAAAGAGCGGCATGGACATGTATACACTACCAAACGTAAGGTAGATAGCTAGTGGGAAGCAGCCGCAGAGCACAGGGAGATCAGCTCGGTGCTTTGTGACTGCCTGGAGGGGTGGGATAGGGAGGGTGGGAGGGAGACGCAAAAGGGAGGGGATATGGGAACATATGTATATGTATAACTTTTTAAATTTGTTATAAAGCAAAAAAAATAAATAAAAAATAAACAACTTTAAAAAAAAAAAGAAAGAAACTTACTCAGTATAAAGGGAAATAATTGGCCTCAGATGATACAAAAAAAAAAAAAAGAATAAAACTGGAGATATCACCCTCTCAGACATCAAAATATACTACAAAGTTACAGTCAAATTAGCATGGTACTACCACAAAAAAGGACACATAGATCGACGGAACAGAATACAGAGCACAGAAATAAACCCACATGCATATGATTAATTAATCTATGACAAAAGAGGCAAGAAAAAAAAACAAAAACAAAAACAAAAAACAAAAAATGGTTCTGATGAACCTAGGGGCTGGACAGGAATAAAGATGCAGGGGTAGCGAATGGACTTGAGGACACGGGGAGGGGGAAGGGTAAGCTGGAACAAAATGAAAGAGTAGCACTGACATATATACACTACTAAATGTAAAATAGATAGCTAGTGGGAAGCAGCTGCATAGCGCAGGGAGATCAGCTTGGTGCTTTGTGACCACCTAGAGGGGTGGGATAGGGAGGCAGGGAGGGAGTCACTAGAGGGAGAGGATATGGGGATATATGTATACATATAGCTGATTCACTTTGTTATACAGCAGAAACTAACACAAGATTGTAAAGCAATTATACTCCATTAAAGCTGTTAAAATATAACAAAACAAAGAAAGGAAATCTTATGTAAACTGGTCAGAGAAGCAAAAAAAAAAAAAAACTCATTGCAGGGTTATTTCTCCTTCTGTTAGAGAAGAGAAAACACTTGAAGATCCAGTCCCCTCCCTAGCAGACTTGCCCTTAGATCTCACTGTAGAAAACAGATTTAACTTTTAAAGAAAAACAAAAATCTGTTTTTATAAATAGCTTCTTATAGGGAGACACTTTGTCAGTCATTAATGTTCACAGTTAGGATGTACATGGCACCTGGGGCTCACCTGCCTCAAGACACTTGCTGCTGAGCAAAGCACTCGGGCAGACCTTGCGCAGGACATGGGTACTGATTACAAGACCAAGGGCTGGGTCAGAACTAGCTGCTGGACTCAGGAGTCCACTCGGGGATCTATAACATAAATTTTTTTGCCAGCTTTTGACGAGAGCTTGAGGCTCAACAAATTTAGTTACTTTTCCTCTTTGAAGTTCATTCTTTCCTTGTAAATCATCCCAAGGGGCTTTGTCAGTTTACCTCGAAGCAACCACAGAATTCTGACATAATCTTGATATCGCTCCCCATGCCTTAGAACAAGGATGTCTTGTTCAGAGGTTTGACTGAGCTCACTCTCCCCTCGATTACCAGGATACTGCCTTGGAATCATTCTCAACATAATGATTTAGGCAGCAATTTCCAAGAGATCAGAGTGGGCACTCAAGATAAAATGATACCTGGCTTTTTGTACTAATGTTGGTTTTATAGCTTTAGAAAAAAGCATAGGTAATTGTGATAAACAATGCACTCTTTTCTTCACTCATTCGTTCATTTATTGAAAACTAACCAAACTCTTACCAAGTGTCAGGTACTTTGGTAAGGCCTGGGTATATGATGTAAATTAATCATAGAAGAATGGAACAAAAATAAAATTTAAATTTGCAACTCAACACCACTGCCACATTCAGTAGGTGTGAAATAACAAATCCTAGATGTGAAGTTTTATTTCATAGTCTCTTGATTCAGATTATTAAGGTAATGCTGGGCTGTCATTTTCCAATGAAGCCCTTTTGCAAAGAGCCTGGAGAGAAACAAGGCAACCTGGAGCATTCAAGTATCTCCTCTGTCCCTTGCAAAACAGAGCAAACCAAACACAGCCCCATATGCCAGAAGCTCAGCCTGTAGAAGAAGACGGAACGTTGCGGAGCCTCCCCAGACAACAAACCTATGGCTCCTTGTGGAGCCCAGCTGTGTCTGTAGACGAAACAGTTGGGATGTGAGTTTCACATCAGTGGTCGCGGCAGCAGCAGGCAGAGGTGTGGGGATGGTGCACTTTGCAGAGGCTTGTCTGCTTTTTCACTCTTTGCGGAGCTGCTGCTGTTGCAGGGCTGTTTGACAGTCCCAGGGAAAACGCCAGCAGACCTGACCCCTCGGCAGCGGCTCTGTAACTGTGGGGCTCACGCAGGCAGATTGGCATCTGCAGGCACATCTTTAGCAAGTTGGCAGCCTCTGTGCCCTTCGCAGGTTGCAATCAAACCTGCCTTCTACAGCGGCCTCTTTCTGGTTGATTAACTTTAATGTAATTTTAATTAAAAACCACAGTGTCAAAGGGTTTAGCTACTCGAGAAATGAGCACAGACTGTGGCCCAGTGGCAGCAGTCACTTGGAAAATGGAAATGTGTCTTGACAACGTTGTGCGGGGGCCAGATAAACAGGGTCGCTGCAGAGCTTTGCGCTCAGGCAGCAGGCAAGGCAACATCAGAACTAGAGGCTGCGTCGACATCAGGAGCTCTAACGTATGAATTTCAGGGGCCATCAACATATTTTAGAGCTTGTTCAGTCCTGGCACAAAATGCACTCCACAGTGGCTGGCTGAGCCCATTCTGTTCTCCTCTTGGCACTTCAGGCTCTAAATCAACACATATATCTGGGTTGAATGTGAATCAAATTTCAGACAAGAAAAAGTAGCCAAGCCTCCCTGTAGCCTTCAATTGTAGACCTTTTTTTCCCCTACTATCTATATTTTATAGGAGACTGGAGATGTTAAATATTAGAAATAGACTTTCCTTTCAAGGAAATGCTTCCTCTGGGTTATGATATCTTTACAAATAGTGCCAAGGAACTAAAATGGAATGATGTCTTCCAAAAAAGATTGCTGCACTGCTTGAATTGGAAGAACAAGAGGGGATAAACTTGCAAATATGTTTGCTCAGGCTAGGTTTAGAATATAGATTTTATCCACTGGATCTTCTTATGCATTAAGGTATAAACATTTTACCATTTCTAGTTAGCCTGAAGATCTTACCTTTTTCAATTCCTCCTTTCCTTTAATTTTTCTGGGTGATGCTGCTAACGGTGAAATGCATGCTGTGTGGGAGAAGCATTTTATCAATGCCAGCGTGGTGAACGTCTCTACCCCACACTGAAATGCCCTTTATTCTTCCTCAATGTAGCTAAATTTTCAGGGCACAACTCTCAGGAGAACACCTAGTGACGTCAATTCTTCGGAGGAGAATTTCCTCCACCAGGTTTGCGGGATGCTGGGGCTGCGTCGCTGACAGATGGGGCCGGTACAGGTGGGCCCAGAGCCATCTGAACAGAAGGGGCCCCTGGTCCCTGACAGAGAGGATAGACAGAACGGTGGGGGAGAGTTTAGGGTAGTGGACAGGGAGGGGCGTGAGGAGGCCTGGAGGATTTCTACACCGAATCCAGCAGAGAGGAAGAAAAGCAAAAACAAGCAGATGGGTGGACTGAGAGAGGTGATTTGAATTGTATAACTTGCTTAAGAGACTAATAAAAAACAATCTCCGGGGATAGAACTTCACTGCAGGCAATCTTGGAGAATTAGAAATTTACCTAAGGTTGCCAAAGCAAAGACAAACGCCAGGAAAATAAATATGAAATGAAGGTAGAACAATGAATTGTGTGTCAGCTTGCAGGATGAGTCCTTTGCAGGCCCCATACATGACCAGGTAGTCTTCTGTGGCTCTTCAGATGGTAAAGAGGCACTGTTACCTCTCATCTGGATTGCTTTCTCTATTAAATGACAAAATAGAATTTTGGTTGTCCGTTCAGCAGGTGATGTAATTGTTCAGAATGGACTTAGGACAACTCTATACATTAAAAAAGTTCTTATGATGACAATCAAAAAAGCAAAACAAAAAAACCACCTATCAGAGTAGGATCTGAATAAGTTAAACTAGAGCATTCCAAAAATATCTTCCCTGGAATATTATTTTTTCAAGATATTTATACATGTCTTTTGGAAAAATGGCCCTATGGTGAAATGAACGTGGGGAGGCCTGGGTTACACACTGAATAGATTTTTTTTTTTTTTTTAATTGCAGGACTTCTCAGGACTTTTTGTGCTTTCTGACGTATGAAGCTTTTCTTCAGTTTTGGTCTGGGAGCTCTTTTTGAAACGTATTTCTTGAGGCTAGGTTGCAAAGTACATACCTCAAGAAACAGAGTGAGACCCTTAGACCAGACAGCAGAGCCTGGGGCTTTGTCCCTGCCAAGGAGGTTTTCTGTGTGGGTGCATTTACAGTGGACATGGGTCTGCATCTGCACTGTGGCTTGTGGTCAGAAATGGCTGACATGGCCCATTCAGCTTATATCTAATAATAGAAATCAAAATACTAAAAACACTCTCTTTGCAGGTGACTTTAGGAGTGGTATTGTTTTTATCTATTTTGCAGTAGATATTTTGAATTAAAGAGTCTATATTTGGTTAGAAGTGATATTAAAAATTCATTTCTAAAAATTATGGCCTAAACACTGACCGGAATGGATCCTGGCCATATACAGAGCTGTACTTGTGTGTGCCCATGGAATGCCAAAACTTCAGAGTTTTTTGGTCTTCATTTGTAATTTACAGTGTCCTCGTTTACAATTAATAGCAAACAGCCCTTAAGCTCTATGACAACAGAAACAACTCTTTGCTTAACCTGTGTTTCCAACATTTATGCAGTCTGGACTCAACAAATATTATTAGAACCAATGAATTATCCCTCTGGATAATGTTGGATACTAGTTGGGAAATACCAGAAAGCATGGGAAACTTTCACCAAAGAATACTGGAAATAACCTTACATCAACAGCTAAAATGAAGTTGTCTTTTTCTTTGTTAAAAGTAATATTGAGCACAAATTCAATGTAAGTCAGTCCGCTATGCACCGTGGGAGATACAAAGGTGAGAGTAACAGAAAGGGACTCTTTAGGGAGCAGATAATTTGGTGGCGTGTGACTTTAACATACGAAGGATAAACCAAATGCAGGGGGGCGTGGAGGGGCTGGGAACTGGGGAGTGTGGGGTGAGTACAGAGCTAGCCACTCTCAGGCTCAAGTTTCCAAATGGGGAAATTGCACTGCATTTAGACTCCATTCAGCCACATAATCAATGTTAGCATTACCTTGGTTGTGATACCGACCAGGGCTCTTGGCCTCCTTAATCAATAGAAATTGATCAGAGGCCAGACAAGAAATTCAGGCAACGCTTTATTGGGGCCCCTGCTGCAGGACGGGGGAGCGAGAACAAACAACAAGTTCCCTTGTTCGCTCCCGGAGAAGGGGCTGGCAAGCAGGTTCCTTACAATGGGTGAGGGTAGGGGTGTGTCCAGGGGTTGGGCCGAGGTGTGGCTTAGGTGGTCTGCCCACCCCCTTGGTGGTGTTGTGTTCAGGGGGGCATGCGCAGTACCCTGCTTTTGCTCCTGGCTCTTCAGGAGTGGCAGCTGGAGGGGTTTTTTTTGGTCTTTTTGTATCTTTTGTCCATAATTTGCCCCAACTGTGCATGAACACAGTTATTTTTAGTCCTTTATAGTTTCTTTGTATTTTGTGGCTGGAGGACAGGTGTGTCCAGGTGCAAATATTGCAGCACTGCAGCAGAGGGTCCCAGGTCCCAGCCTGTCTCAGTTGGGGACTGAGGAAGAAGGGAAGGCACATTCAATGAGGAAACTCCTGTCCATCCCGTGAGCGGGCGGGGTCCAGGTCTTGGGAGATGGCCCAATGGCTGTAAAATGATCTCAGCATTTCTCCTGCAGGATGACAACAATAACCCTCACATTTGCATAACATATTTTTTCACTACTTTAAAATCCATTTTTGCACTTAATCCTCACAGTAGCTCTGGGTGGAAGGTATTTTTGCTCTAATTTTACAGATAAAAGGAAACAGGCTCAGAGCAGTTAAAGTCTTAATGGTTGTAGAACTAGTAGACTCACTGCTGACTAGAGTGGAACTAAAATCTAATTGGTCTGTGTCTGAGTCCTCTGTCCTGACTACTTTCCATCAGCACAACCACCTTGAAGGCAGGTAGTTTTATCTTTGCCCCAACGTCCCACCGAACCCATATCTAGAGGAATCTTGTTTCCTCTGGGCCCGGGACAATGTTTGGTGGTATCACACGTGGCCTGAGCACCCAGCAGGCCTGACAATGGATTCCTCAAGCACCTTTCTGTACTGAGTAAGCAGTAATACTAACATTTGTCTCCATTATTGAACATTTTACTTTGTGCCAGGCGCTGCTAGGCATGTTTTGGGTGTTATTTGCCTGTCTACCCACCAACTACAAATCTCCTGGAGAGACAGAGTGCATGTTACTCATCTGTGAATCTTAAGAAGATTTGAGACCTCAATTGAAGTAAAAATACCCTACTTTTCTTTCTTTTTTTTTTTTTGCGGTACGCGGGCCTCTCACTGCTGTGGCCCCTCCCATTGCGGAGCACAGGCTCCGGACGCGCAGGCTCAGCAGCCATGGCTCACGGGCCCAGCCACTCCGCGGCATGCGGGATCCTCCCAGACCGGGACACAAACCCGCGTCCCCTGCATCGGCAGGTGGACTCTCAACCACTGCGCCACCAGGGAAGCCCAAAATACTCTACTTTTCAAATGCTGTGGGCCAGTCCCCGTATATCTTACAAGCGTTGTTTAGGACTAGGAGGATACCACCACACAAACACAAGTTTGATCTCTATTCTTGAGAAAAATTTCAGTTTTGTAATTCCAAAATAGCCTGACCCTCAGTCTCTGTTGCAATATAAGCTTCATGAGGATAGAGCGAGGTTTGTCTTTTCTATTCCCTTATGTCCAGCATCTTTCTTGCCCTGGAACATAGTAGGTACTCAATAATTGTTCAGTAAATGATTAGCATTGTATTTTTTCATTTTGTGGGGAGATACAATTTTGATAAGTGCTGGAGGTGGAACACGGCAGTGACTGCTAATGGTAAAGCTTTGTTTTCCCAGGTAAATTTGACTGTCAATCTGATGTGGGCAAATGTTGAACAAAACCTATCCTGGAACTTTTCTGATAGCCAATGAATCTGGAAAGCAGAAATGAGGAGTTAAATTATAATTGGTATCCGTTATCAGCCAGTAAGATAGATTTGGAGAGAAAATGGTTATTTCTGTAACGCTTGGGATTCCACATTCTGAAATCTTATTACATATTCATTTAACCTTCTATGTACTGAGGAAGTTTGGATAAGAAGGGCTAAAGGTGAACTACCACTAATTGAGCAAGGAGTCTATGCTGGACACTTTCACTTTCCATGATTTTATTTAATCGGTATAACTCATCAGAATAGGCGTTATTATTTCCAACCTACAGATAGGGAAATTAAGGCTGAGAGAGGTAACTGACTAAGTCCTAAGTATAACCTAGTCAGTGGTAAAATCTGCTCAGCAATTCCCTCACTGACAAAGTTAACTTTCTTTTCTCTCTGCAATTCTGTACCTTGTATGTAATTCTAACATGGCATATATTACACCATATTTTAATTGTCTGTGTACATGCTTATCTTGCCTGACAGACCATGAGTATCTCTAAAGGAGCTGAGTCGTGCTCAAGGCTGCATTCCTAAGCTTTTATCATGATCCCTCTTCATGGAGTAAAGCAGTGACTCTCAAACTGTAGCAAGCATTAGAATCACTGGAAGGGCATGTTAAAATTCAGATTTTAATAGTGAAGTTTTCGGCTTCCTTAGTTCTGGGATAAGGCCCACACTTTTGAATTTCTAACAAGTTTCCAGGTACTGTTTCTGCTGCTCATCTAGGATGACACTTGGGTTTAAAGCCCTCAATAAATATTTATTTGTTTAAATGGATGCTGACTGGGAAAATGTAAGCCTCATTTACCAGTTCCTTCCAGGTATTAACAATCTCCTTGGTTGTGATATCCTATCAACCATAGCTAGTGAAAATGGCATTTATGAAATTGAAAGACCTCAAGTTAAATATAAAGTAGCATGATTGGAAAAAATGTTACATTGCCTTTCCCCTCTTCCCATTCTTAAGGCTACCAAGGAGGTTATGTACCAAACAGAGTCTTTGTTTTACTGCCTGGGATGTTGGATGTGTCACGAAAGGGAAAGCATAGAGAAGGCTGCATCCACTTACGTAAGACAAAGACGCTGATCAGACTGGCGGTGGGGGACGCAGTGGGAGAGGCCACAGAGATGAGGGGAGGTGGCAAAGGAGGCTGCAGTGAGACAAGACACAGAGAAAGAAGAGGAAAGGGGACCCTGACAGACAACGCCAAGAATGGAAAACTGTGGAGAACAAGAAAGATCTTCAAGAGGCTTTTAAGAAAAATTTGTTGTGTTATGTGAGATATAGCTCCTTCCTCTTTCTTTCCGCTAAACTATAGGTTAAAATCCCCATTGTGGATTCCACTTCTGGAATTGCAGTGTGAGGACCTCTGTGGGCTCATTCCTCAGAGAAATAAACATAACAAACATATTTAAAAAGGAAGCAACAATTTACTGTGGAAATTGTACTGAGGTCATTCAGCAAATGAGGAAATATTTACTCAAGAAAATCTACTACAACTAAGAAAGGAAAGCAAGAGTCTATGGCTCTTGAACAAGGGGTGGTGAACATGACTGACAGAGCCTGTCCTTCAGCTTCTGCTCTCAATCTAGCAATTGTCATGCATAACTCTTCCTATTAGAAGAACAATTTTTTAAAAAAAAATTAGACTTGGAAAAAAGAAGCATAGTTTTCTGAATAGTAATGTATTTGTATTCTGTTTTAGATATGAAAGGAGAATATAAATATTTCCTCTCATATCTGAGATACAGATAGATGATAGATAGATAGGTAGATAGGTGATAGATGATAGATAGCTAGAAATATATATATATATATAAATATAGATATATATGATATAGAGAGAGATGATAGAGATGGGGAGAGATATGATATAGCTATACATGATATATAGAGAGAGAGAGAGAGAGAAAGAGATGATAGCTAGCTAGCTAGCTAGCTAGCTAGATATTCTATATGAGTGATAACAGAAGAAATCCAAGCCCAAGCAAGAGTGACCAGATGTCCCACAATCCAGAGACCAAAGAAGTGATGAAGTTAAACATCCCACCTGGCCTGACTCCGGGTCCTCTGTTTCTCACTGCGCTAAGATGGGACAGACCCTGGTGCAAGCTCCTCTGCATTGGTTGGAATTTGCTGAACCTAAGGACATCACAGCAGTGGTGGTGGCCAGCCAGCTCCAGCCATTCCACAGCTTGTGCCTTCAGAGCCCAGGCCAGGAGGGGAATCCCTCTATGGAATACCAGTAGGCATCATATTGCTATATAAGAATTCAAAGGTCATCTTGACCCCTCATCCTCACCTTGAGTCTTTCAACTTGGTCTGGTTCAATATTGTTTCACCTTGGTGAGTTTTTACTCTTCAAGGAATACTTGTCAATAGTCTTGTAGGCAGCCTTCTGTTTTCTTTTTCTGGTTACTTCTGACTCCTCATGTAGTGCTTTCTGTACAAAGTAGGCTCAATAAATGGTGCTGACAATTAAGTCACTTAACAAGTACTTACTGAACGTCTGGTGACCAAAACAAAGATAGCATACTCTCGACATTCAAACTACCAAATCTACTGATCATTCCTTCCTGCTTGTTCCTCCTTGCCTGTTATTTAATTGAAGTATAGTTGATTTACAATGTTATATTAGTTTCAGGTGTATAGCATAGTAATTCAGTACTTTTGCCAGTTATATTCTACCATAAGTTATTATAAGATAATGGCTATAATTCCCTGTGCTATACAGTAAATCCTTGTTGCCTGTTTTATGAATAGTGGTTTGTATCTGTTAATTCCTATCCCTAATTTGCACCTCCCCCTCCCTTTCCCTTTGGTAACCATAAGTTAGTTTTCTCTATGTGAGTCTCATTCTGTTTTGCATATATATTCATTTGTATTATTTTTAGATTCCCCATATAAGTGATATCATACAGTACTTGTCTTTCTCTGTCTGACTTATCTCACTAAGCATAATATTCTCTAGGTCCAAATGCTGCAAATGGCAGTATTTCATTTTTTATGGCTGAGTAATATTCCATTGTATATATACACCACATCTTTTTTATCTATTCATCTGTTGATGGGCACTTGAGTTGCTTCCATGTCTTGGCTATTGTAAGTAGGGCTGCTGTGAACATTCATTGCCCCCTCACTTTTGACACCTAAGCAGACTCCCATGGCAAGCTTTCTCATTTCTCTTCACCATTATTCAACAATTATAAGGAACTGAATCTGTCCCCAGTAGTATATGACTAGTGTAAGTTAGAGCCACAGCTGGAACCCAGGTCTATATGTAATCAAAGATCAAGAAACAGCCACATCTTGGTGATTTTATTCATGGGGAGGCAGCCCAGATGGCCCAACACACAATACATGCTTCTAAATCAGAGAACATTTCCCCAAGGACATTGTTAGGACACTGTCCAGCTAGAAGATATTTAGAGAAAATTCACTCCTTTACCTGCCCCAGGGAAATGGGAAAATTCAATGCCCGAGCCATTTACCCTAGAGAATAATCCACGCTGGAAATTTTGCTTAAAGTATTCTTTTAAAAGGCCCTTCTGTCTTTATTATGACTATAAGGCTGCTGAGTCTGCCTGAGCATATGAGGTTGCAAAGAGTATTTCTTTTGATTCAGACCTTGCATTCTCTATAAAATGAAAAGATTCTTGGCACATAGTTGGCAATTACTCTCTAGGTTTTCTGCATAACATAGGTTTTTTCACTAAGCTTTTAACTCAATTGACATCAGGCTCCAGTGAAAATACGTGTGGACTAACACGAGCAGAAATAAACACGATTCTAATCAATTTAGTTGTTGACAAAAGCATGTGGTTTCATTGCTTGGGGGCAAAGTCTTAAGAGTGGGCTCTGATTTCTTGCAGGCACACCCCTTATATATGTGTGCAAATAGGGTAATTAAGTGTCCAATTACCAGAGTTGCATTGGCAAATGGGGGCTTTGTGTGAGTAAAATTCTCCATAGTTTGGGACCAGCTGAAACTTAGGCCTTTTATTTTTGAATCCATCCCCCACAATAACACAGGCACGATGAAGTTCCCACCTTGTCTCAATCTGAAGCCGTGATTCAAGACTTCCCTGTAGTTTGGTGATTCAGTGAAGCGGACAGCCAGCGTTAGGAGCTGGAGGTTTTTCTTTCATACTCTACTCTGAAAAATAATGAAGCATTTCAAGTGCTTTCAGATTGTCCTTTTTTTCCTGCCAGCTCTGTAGAATGGATTACTGAAGGTGAAATACCTGTAAATATTCTTCATGAAGATTTAACCATACGTAACCAGAAGGTTGAAAGACCATTCATAAAACAGCTTTATTCTTCTCTTCCTCAGTCCTTGGGTGAAATCTAACAGGTCTCATGACTTTTTCAGACTTAAGGTAAGAAGTTTTCTGCACACTTTTAGTCATTAAGCTGGTCTCTTTACAGAGATTAAGATGTTCTTTCTGGGTCCAGGTCTACTCCAGAGAGACTAAGTATACTCCATCCTGTCTCTTTCAATGAATGCAGGGAAACATCCTGGATCTTAAACTCTCTGAGGAGCCTGAACAGTAAATGGTGGCAGGCAGATGGGGGAGGAAACCAGAACTCAAAGTACCATTGAACCCGTGCTAAGTGTACCGTTTTTCCCACCGGTCATCTCCTGCTCTCGACTCAAAGATAGCAGGAAACCCGGAACCACGCACCAGGTGTTACAGACAGAGCTCCAAGAAAAGTCCTTAAATTTTGGTCTGAAGAAGGAGAAACGGAGCCCTTGGGGTCTGAGAGGGAGGAAAGCCCCTGTTTTTATTCTTTCTTTACATCCATTTGGCCCCAGCTCCCAGGCAGTCAAGTCCTGTGGTGGTGGCAATGGCAGTGGTGGTTAGTAAGGTACCAAAAATTCCAAAGAAGAGAACTTATCTCACCAGATAAGCTGAGATAAGAATTCCCATGTTTCTCCCTCTCTGTCCTCTCGCTACCTGAGCTCGGAGGCAGAAGGAGCTGGCCTTTTACTCTTCCTCCATTAACCTTTAATTCGCAGACGGCTTATACACTCCTGGAATATTCCTTTGCTACACTGACCACCAAATTTGTGTATTTATTTCATATCCAGAATAAAGCTCCCTTATTGAAAAAGCCTCCTTTCTAGAAATAGCTTTACCTACCCCCGTTATAAGACTTTATTACAATAGTCTCATAATTTTCTCTAGTTTACAGGCTGCCGTCTTCTTCCGTGGATTCACTCCCACCTTCCAGGGCTTGGTTTAGTGCTTTCAATAAATGTTTAAATAAAACACCAAATTTGTCACCCTCTAAATGAAATATCCCAAGAGATACGAAAAGATATGCATTACGATATCAGTTAAACATTGAAAGTCTGTAAACAGAAATGAATTTATATGAATATTTTATTTTAGATAAGACTGCCATACAATTTGTTGTCCAAGCTGGGGAATCTTTGAAATTGAAAGGGGAAAGAGGCACTAAAATAGTTAAAGGACAGTATTTAATCTACAACAGGTGAAGACTGGAACATACTCTAACCCTCATTATAGACATTGTGGCAAATGCCACCTCATCTCTTGTTAGAGTTTTTTGTGACTTTTTCTCCAGCCACAGTCTGGACATGTATATATATATATATATATATATATATATATATATATATATATATATATACACACCCACACACACAACCTCCTGTAGAAATGTACATTTTAACCTCATGTCATAGTCTAGACTAAGCCAGCTAAGGAAGAAAAAGATGTAGAAACTTTAATGTTGCTTGTAAAATTATCTTCATGCAGCTTCCACCTTTCTTTTTATCTTTGTCTCTTATCTTTTCCCAAATATAGTTTTTCCCATCCAGAAAAGGACAGTTCCCTGGCACCTTGCTCTACTGTGATGTTTGTGGTCAAGATTCTGACTTTTAGAATCATTCTCATGGGTGAATATCTAGGTTTTGCTCTGTACTATCTATATAACTTCAGCTCACTTATCCTCAAGTTTTCTCATCTGTAAAGTGAAAATAATAATGGTAGAATCTCTGAGGGATGCTGTGAGGATTTACTGAGATAATTTGCATTGAAGTTCTTAGCAGAGTGCCTAGCTGGCGTCACTGGTCAATTAGGGTCAGCTCTCATTAGAGTGACTATATAATTCATATAATTGGTTGTGCAGTCTGGCACTGGAGATAATAATTTTGTTGGGATAGCAGGCTTACCCTGGCAGCACAAGCTTAGTGAAGTTATCTCAATTAAATCAGAACATGTGTTCACACCACCCTGTTTTGTAAATGACCCTCTACAGAAGTACCCTGATGACCAATTTCCATACAGTGCCACGGAAGAGGAGCTGTAGCATACCGTACACAAGCCCAGGGTCCTAAGAGAGGCTTAAACCTAAGAGACTTAGAGATATTTCATCTCTTCTAAAACAAAGTACAACTCTCAGGCTGAAATGTGCCAATCCAGTTTTCCCAACATTGAACTGGGAGATGCTCCTTTCTAGTTAATTAGCAAGCATCAATTAAACACCTACTGCATTGGAGGAGAGATACTTCTAGGATGGGGGAGAAGGTAGGAGCTGGCAAAGAGCTTAATAACCAAGTCTTAAGCCAAACCCCAAAGAAAGCCACCGCCACCACCACCACCACCACAGCAACAACAATACATCACACTAGGTTGCTGAATGCAGAGCAAAACTAAATTTCTTTTTTCAAATCCAGAATATTTACCCCAGAGTGCACTCTAATTATCAATTCTCACCAAGCTTAAATCTATATCTTCTAAAATTATCAAACCAGATCAAACTTAGAGGACTATCTGCCTTAGACAAAGCCAATATTTAAATTTGATTTGCTAGAGAAACATATTCTTATGTGGGCACATTCTTATTTGGGCATGGGTGGTGAAGACCAGTGAGTTAGAACTTGTCAAGGGATCCTAGGCTTGGCTGAGTTTCCTCCTGAGCTAGTTGTTATGGCTTCTGTTCATCTGAGGGAAAGAATCCTGAAAGGACCAGGAAGGTGATGCTCTTTGCCTGTCCACTTAGGACACCAACTCAACCTTGAAATGATCTTACACCACTTCATACATCAAAAGGCTAAGAGCCCTTATAGTAGAATAGATATTATTTTGATTGTCTATGTTTCCATCGTCCCCTGGCTGGCTTTCCCATTTCCCTGATTCCTCTGGAAAACTAAAGTGGGTTCTGGTCCTGGTTCACCTGCTCAAGACTTCACATAGTTCTTCCCATGGAAAAAAAATTATCCTAGATGCTACAAGCTTTAAAAGGTAGTTGTGAATAACCTGACTATTTGAGGAATATCACACCCTGGTTAATTACATATGTTATTAACTTACAAGTTAACAGAACATCTTCCTGCTGCCTCCCCTCACCAACACTGCCTCTAAAAATTTTGGTCAAGCGGTCACCTTTCTATGTGAAAATATTATCTAAGTATGTGTATATGCATTTCTGTGCAGTTGTTTGTATCCTATTTTTTCCAAAACGAACTTATTTTGCCTTTGTAAGTACAGTTTATCCCATTTTACTTTTAAATAGTAAATTTCTTACAGTCTTGTATTGTAGGGGTGGAAAACTACAGCCCCAGAGCCAAATTCACCTATTTTTATAAATAGAGTTTTATTAGATCACAAGTACAACTATTTGCTTACTCATGGTCTGTGACTGTTTCTTACACTACATCTTAAGAGTTAAGTGGTTCCTACAGAGACTTCATGGCATGTAAAGCCAAAAATATTTATCATTTGGTCCTTTACAGAAAACATCTGCTGACCCCTTGTCTAGTATAATCATTCTAAACACCGATAGTCATTGGACAGATTTATATAAAGTAAAGTGTGGCATATTCTGTTGAATATATTCTAAACCTAGAACATAGCTTAGAGATACTTAGGTTTAAGGAAATTTATTCCTGACATTAGCTTTTATTTCTCCTTGCTTGCTGAGTTCACAGTAATCAAGATTTCTTTCTTTCTTTCTTTCTTTCATTGATGTATAGTTGATTTACAATGTTACATTATTTTTAGGTGTACAACACAGTGATTCAATATTTTTATAGATTATACTCCATTAAAAGTTATTACAAAATAATGGCTATATTTCCCTGTGCTGTACAATATATCCTTGTTGCTTATTTATTTTATACACAGTAATTTGTACTTCTTAATTGTCTATTCTTACCTTGCCTTTCCCCTCTTTCCTCTCCCAACTGGTAACCACTAGGTTGTTCTATCTGTGAGTCTGTTTCTGTTTTGTTATATACATTTGTTTGTTTTGTTTTTTAGATTCCACATATAACATAGAATATTTGTCTTTGTCTGACATTTCACTGAGCATAATAACCTCTAGGTCCATCCACGTTGTTACAATTGGCAGAATTTCATCCTTTTTATGGCTGAGTAATTATGTGTGTATATATATATCATCTTCTTTCTCCATTCATCTGTAAATGGACACTTATGTTGCTTCCATATCTTGGCTATTGTAAATAGTGCTGCTATGGACATTAGGATGCATGTATCTTTTCAAATTAGTGTTTTTGTTTTCTTTGAATATATACCCAGGTGTGGAGTTGCTGGATCATGTGGTAGTTCTATTTTTAGTTTTTTGAAGAACCTCCATACTGTTTTCCATAGTGACTGCAACAATTTACTTTCCCACCAACAGTGCACAAGTGTTCCCCTTTCTCCATATCCTCTCCAACATTTTCTATTTGTAGACATTTTTATGATAGCCATTCTGATAGGTGTGAGGTAATATCTCATTGTGGATTTGATATGCATTTCCCTGATTATTAGCAATGCTGAGCATCTTTTCATGTGCCTGTTGGCCATCTTTATGTCTTCTTCGGAAAAAAGTCTAGTCAGGTCTTCTGCCCATTTTTAACTTTTTTTTTTCTGTTTTTGATATTGAGTTGTATGAGCTGTTTATATATCCCCTTATAGTCATATCATTTGCAAATATTTTCTCCCATCCAGTAGGTTGTCTTCTCATTTCATTGATGGTTTCCTTTGCTGTGCAAAAGCTTTTTTTTTTTGCGGTATGTGGGCCTCTCACTATTGTGGCCTCTCCCATTGTGGAGCACAGGCTCCGGACGTGCAGGCCCAGTGGCCATGGCTCACGGGCCCAGCTGCTCCACGGCATGTGGGATCCTCCCAGACCGGGGCACGAACCCGTGTCCCCTGCATTGGCAGGTGGACTCTCAACCACTGCACCACCAGGGAAGCCCTGTGCAAAAGCTTTTAAGTCTAGTTAGGACCCATTTGTTTATTTTTGTTCTTGTTTTCTTTGCCTTAGGAGATAGATCCCAAAAATATATATATTGTTATGATTTATGTCAAAGAGTCTTCTGTGTATGTTCTCTTCTATGAGTTTTATGGTTTCAGTTCTTACATTTAGGTCTTTAATCCATTTTGAGTTTATTTTTGTATATGGTGTTAGAGAATGTTCTAATCTCATTGTTTTACATGTAACTGTCCAGGTTTCCCAGCACCACTTATTGAAGAGACTGTCTTTTCTCCATGTATATTCTTGCCTCCTTTGTTGAAGATTAATTGACCACATGTGAATGGGTGGGTTTATTTCTGGGCTCTCTATTCTGTTCTATTGATCTATGTGTCTGTTTTTGTGCCAGAACCATACTGTTTTGACTACCATAGCTTTGTAGTATAGTCTGAAGTCAGACAACTTGATACCCCCAGCTTTGTTCTTTTTTTCTGAAGATTATTTTGGCCCATTAGTCAAGATTTCTCATGTAAAATACAGTAAATTCACAGTAAAGCATAGTTTATGATGACACAGATTCAACTGTTCCTCATGAAAAGTTACATAAAAACTTGAGGTTATTCAATGAAATTTACCAGTACTGAATATATCCTCTGTGTTCATTAATATGTTACATATTTGGATGGAAATAGGAGTAGAAAACTTTAAATATGTTCCTTCTTGTAGTCTTGATGGGGAGACATAATCCTAATAATGCCTTCAACAATTGAAATGTACAACAAAAAGAATGAATACCACAGAGAAGCCAGAATTTGATCTTTCATTAATTTATCATTAATTTACACACATTAGTTCAGCATCTACCTCAGCCCAAGCCCTTTGGTTGGTTGGCCTGAAGTCTAATGTAATACAGAATAAGTTTGGCCCCTGGCCTCAGGGAGCATATAGCTAGAGAGATAATTCATTACCAGAGCAGAATAAGATTAGTCTTTAAAAGAGTTATAAGCCAGGTCTTCCAATAGCTGTCTTAAAGTGTTTGTCTTACACGTCAATGTCCTGTTTTTAAACTAGTCAAAGGGCTCAATCTGAGGGGAAAAGTAGGGGCATATTTTTATGTTTTATTTTAGATCCCTGGTTCCTAAAATTGCCTGCACATTGAAATCTTCAAGTGACTGCAGTTTGCAGCCAAAATTGTGAGCCACTGGTTTAGAGCAATCCTTCTCAAACTGTAATGTGCATACAAATGACCTGGAGTTCTTGTTAAAATATACCACAGGGAACTATATTCAATATCCTATGATAAACCATAATGGAAAAGAATTTTAAAAAGAATGTATATACATGTACAACTGAGTCACTTTGCTGTACAGCAGAAATTAACACAACATTGTAAATCGACTGTACTTCAATTTAAAAAATAATAAAAAGGAATGCAGACTCTTAAATAGTAGGTGTGGGGCTGTGGCCAGACGATGCTGATGCTGCCAGTCCATGGAACACATTTCCAGTAGCAAGAGCTGTGGTTTGGAGTGTGTGTGTGCAGGTATCTGTGTGCATGTGTGTATGTGCATATTCCTAACATAGCTGTTACGTGAAAACAGCTATATTAGGTCTAAAAACCAAACTTGTCTTCTCTCTGGGTTTCCACCTGGCATGGCACACTCAACCAGAGGAGATCTTCCTCTTGTCTATGGAGGATTCCTGATGAACCCACCTATGCAAGGACCCTGGATGGCTGACTCATGCACACAGAACCCTCCTTAGGCCATCAGGATGGTTCTTTTTGCGGCTAGCTCAGGTTTTTGCTCAGATGTGCTTGTGCTGCTCGCTCTGGAGGGGCTTTGCTGATAATGGCATGAGGGCATTCAATTAGCACTTCCAGGTCTCTCTGGGTGTAGACGCCTCATAATTTCTTCACTAATGCAGTTGGATCTTTTTCTTTTTCTAAATCATTAGGCATCTCTTCCATGTTACTTTTCACTTTCCAGCCTGTAGTGGATAAAGATTCTATTTTAATACCATCTCAACACATTTGGGGATAAGACAGGTGTTAACTTATTTTTTTTTTTAAGTTTTATTTTTCTGAATCCCTCTGAGACATCGATCCTGCTTCCTGACTTCATTGAAAGCCAAGTAGGAAGCCTTGGCCTCGATCGTAGGTGCAGCGAAGGCTGTGTCTGCAGATGAGACTGAATCTGGGGAGACAGAAAGAGGAGAGGGGTGGGCCAGAGAGAGCAGACTCCTTGGGGTCGTGCCTGCAGAGTAGGAGGTAAGGACTCCTCTCTTTGGGGAAAGGGCAGAGTTGTTACATTCCCCACTCAAGTGGGGCCAAGGTAAGACCTGGGGGTGCTTCCTCTGATGTGAATTGGGCGGGAGACATCGTGTTTTAGGGCTTCTCACACTTTAATATGCACAGGAATTCTCTGAGGACTTCATTACAAACGTAGATGCTTCTTGGTTAGGTCAGGGCGGGGCCTAAGTCTGTGCATTTCTAACAAGCAGCAGATGCTGACACTCAGGACCACACTTCCAGAGGCAAAGGCTTGGGGGCCCTGGTCTTCAGCCTTTTCTCCTCAGAATCATCTGGAAAGCTAAAAAAAGTCCCAATAATCAGGTCTTACCCTAAACCTATTTGTAAATCAGAAGTCCATGGTAGAGGAGCCAGGAATCAGGAGTTTTGAAAGCTTCTTGTATGATTCCAGTGTGCAGCTGCCTGGGCTGAGAAGGCAGGAGAGGAAAGTGAGAGTCAGTTCTCAAAGTGTGGTCCCAGGGCCAGAAGCATCAGCTCACCCAGGAAATTGTTAGAAATGTGTTCTTGGACCCTGCCCTAGACTGGCTGAATCAGAAATTAGAGCTGGCCCGGCAATCTGTGCCCTGGTGAGCTGTCCACATGAGCTTGCACACTAAGACGTGAGAGCCACTGCTTTATATATTCAGCATCTCAGAGTGGCGTGATGGTCCAGGTAAATACACGATGGATATTAACATGGCTCCCAGCAGCCTCTGTTTAGAAGTAGTAGCAGAACCCACTTACCAGCTATTGAGTGCTTACTCTTTCCTAGGTAAAATGCCAAGCAATCGACTCACAAAATCTTACTTGTTGGCATAACATCCTTGACAAGTAAATATTAATGTTCCCATAACACAAATGAGGAAACAAGATTATGGCGGTTAGGCAATTTGCCAGCTGTCACAAAACTGGTAAATCAGGATTCCATTACAGCCTTTCTGATCCACGTGCTATCTCCTAATCTAGGCTAGGCTTCACAGGGAATAAACAGACGTGTAATTCACTTATTCTGCAACCATTGTGAGCATGTAATATAGGCTAGGTGTCCAGCTACATCTGTCCAGAAGTGGTCCTTGTTTTCATGAGCTTATGAGTGAGTGGGCTTCAGAGAAGAAGCTGGCCTCTATTGCATAGGTGGATGCATTCTATGGAGGTAAAGTCCTCTGTGCTGTGAGCAAAAGTACCTTCTTGGGAATTGGAAGGTGGGGTAGCAGAATGGGAGAAAGATCCCTGGAAGAAGTTACACGGAAAGTGATACCTGAAGGATGACTCTGAAGAATAGGATGCTGGGAGGTGAGCTGGCAGAATGTTCCAGAGAGAGAGAGAGGCCTGTGTATTCAAAAGCCCAGAGATAAAGAGAGTGTGACCCCTGAGGTGGCTGGAATATTACTTTGATTTATAACAAATCCAATCACTTTTATTTATTTATTTATTATTATTACTTTTTTATAAATTTATTTATTTATTTATTTATTTTTGGCTGTGTCGGGTCTTCTTTGCTGTGCGTGGGCTTTCTCTAGTTGCAGCGAGCAGGGGCTACTCTTCACTGAGGTGTGTGGGCTTCTCATTGTGGTGGCTTTTCTTGTTCCAGAGTACGGGCTCTAGGTGCATGGGCTCAGTAGTTGTGGCACGCAGGCTCAGTAGTTGTGGCTCGTGGGCTCTAGAGCACAGGCTCAGTAGTTGTGGCACACGGGCTTAGTTGCTCCACGGTATGTGGGATCTTCCAGGACCAGGGCTCGAACCTGTGTCCCCTGCATTGGCAGGCAGTTTCTTAACCACTGTGCCACCAGGGAAGTCCCCCAGTCACTTTTAAATTCCTCTTGCAACTGCTTCAATTTGATCAAACATATTAATTAAATTTTTGTTTAAAAGGCTATTCCTGTTCTTCCAAAATAATGAATTTCCTGTGATATTGACACCCAACCAGATGATTCTCCATTTGCATGCATGGCTTTCACTGAACAAGAAAGAGTACTGTAATGGCGTTTTTTTGTATGTTTGTTTGTTTTTCAGATCAAGGGGTAAAAGACGAAAGCTCACAAAGTCCACAGAATAATTTTTAGGAAAATTACAAGTCTCCAAAATGTCAGGATTTAACCTGACATTTAATGTTAATGTCATTTGGAATTAAATAGTCCACAGCTAGGATCCAGAAGGTTTGCTTGAAGCAACAGCAAATAAGTGGTGTTCCATCATACTTTGGTTGGGTAAACAAATGCTTTTCTTTGGAATGAATGCAGAACAAATGTCCTAATTATTCAGCATTTTGGCAGGACCAGTGGAAGCAGAAATTTAATATCTGTGCTCTCATCAGTCTTTGGAATAAACGTAACCACTCCTTTACTAGAAGTTAAAAAAAAACTTAGCAAACCAACCTCCCAGCTCTTTCAGTGAAGCTGGTAATTTGATTGCTGTCCTTGGTTCCTACCTTCTTCTCCTTTCCTCCTTCATTTTCCCTCCTCCCCTTTCCACCCTGGAGGATTCTTTCTAGATACAATATTGCTCAGTTGCTTGAGTTATCAATAGCTGGCCTTGAACATTTGTGTTAGTGTTTTGTGATCAGAACCTAAACTTTGGGACCACGTAGACTGGGAGTCAATTCACAGATTCAGCACCTACCAACAGAGTTTAGTCATGCAACCTTTGTTCCATGGGCTCTTTGACTATAAAATGAGGGCAATAAGTGTCTACCTGGAGGACTTGTAAATGTAGCAGAGATAATGATTTGAAACAATTAAATCAAAGAATGATTGTCTCCCCTTTAAATCGTATGCTGTTTTGTAATCTTTGATTTTCATGGTTCTGTTGGGAGGCTGATTCCATCAGAGGAGAGGGCAAGTACTGCCTGGATCAAACAACTTATTGTTCATCTTTTAATCTCAAAGCTAACTTCCTCCTTCCTTCCTCCCTCCCTCCCTCCCTCCCTCCCTTCCTTCTTTCCTGTTTATGTTTAAAACTTACATATAGTAAAGTTGATTTTTTTTGTGTGTGTATGGTTCTATGAAAAATTTTTAATAGATTTTATTTTTTTAGAACAGTTTTAGGTTCATAGGAAAATTAAAGGGAAAATACAGAGGTTTCCCCTATATCCCCTGTCCCCACACAAGCACAGCCTCCCCTGCTATTAACACCCCCCACAGTGTAATACCTCCACTATTACTGATGAACATATATTGACACATCATTGTCATTCAAAGTTCATAGTTTACATGAGGGTTTGCTCTTGGCATTGCTGTTCTATGGGATTTGACATTATACATTATAGAATGACATGCATGCACCTCACTTGATCGGACTGGCCACTGTTGTAAGAACCTGTAGTAGCTGGCCTAAGGGGAGCAGAAAAACATCACAAGTCTTAGTTCTATTGTCATTCTTTCAAAAAACCTTAGTCTTTTAGTTAGATGGAGACTAGATTGGGTCTAGAGCAGTGATTAACCAAAGGCATGAGGCAAGTCCACTCCAAGTCAAAGAGTTTGATTGGATTCACTAGTGTTGAAGAGTTTGTGTCAGAACTCACTTATATTGAAGAGTTGATATTCAAATTAACTCAGAACTCAGAGACCATTTGCTTGTTATTTCACCCATTAGTTTTAAATTCAACATCACAAGAGGCACAAAAAAACAACAACGGCCACATAGGCAGCTGAAAGATTTCTGTCCAGTTTCTTGCCTTCTTCTTGCCACAAAAGGCAGATTAAAAGGCATCATTTTCTTTGACATATGCAGTGTGCAGTCACCTTGCCTGTTAGATTTGGTAGGGAGGGATGGACTTCAGGGAAGTTTGCATATACATTTCCATTAGGGTTCAGGACATTGAAATCCACATCACCCTGGACCACAGAATCCTGAATGAACCATTATAGACCAGGTCGAGCGTGTGTTGCTGCTGCCTTTGGCAGGTTCAAGTCTTGCTCTGGGTGTAATATTTTGTGACTCATTTTTCCTCAAGCATAGAGTAATAGGCTTTAAGTTTGCTAAGCTTTTCTGCCAGCCCTTCGGCCCCTGCTGTTCCATTATATTGAACTTGTAAGCAGGATGCTCTGTCGGCCTCACCCAGATTACCTCGGCAATACGGCCCCGCTGAGGGGCTGGTGTCAGGATAAGTGATTGGGAGGGAGGTCCCCATCTTGGCATGCTGTTCTCATCTTATTAAATTCAGCTTTGTGGAAGCAGGGAGCCTGCCACTCAGTCACACTGGCTCAAGCCTGATCCAACTGCTACTGTCAGACAATATGAAAATAGGCACCACCACAGCTCATGGCAGGTGCTGCTTCACAGCTGAAAAAAAAAGAGAAGAAGGAAAAGGAGTCCAAGGTTAGGGTTAGGGTTATCATGATTAGGATTTCATGAGCCTGTGTGAGCCCACGTTATTTTCCTCTTCCAGACACTTCACTGGACTGAAGGCCTAATTCAGGGAGCCTCATGTTTTTGGGAAATGCACAAGTTTCCATGTTTTGGGGGGCAGAGGCAGATGTGTGGGGAGTTCAGTTCAGAAGACTGCTTTTATCTGCATTCTTTGCTATAGGCTCTAGTGGGCCTCAAGGAAGCTCCTGTTTAAATGAAAAACAACAACAACAACAAAAACAAACACTTAAATCCCTGGGACGGCTTCCCTGGTGGCGCAGTGGTTGAGAGTCTGCATTCCGATGCAGGGGATGCAGGTTCGTGTCCCGGTCCGGGAAGATCCCACATGCCATGGAGTGGCTGGGCCCTTGAGCCATGGCTGCTGAGCCTGCACGTCCGGAGCCTGTGCTCCGCAACGGGAGAGGCCACAACATTGAGAGGCCCACGTACCGCAAAAAAAAAAAAAAAAAAATCCCTGGGAGTCAGGAGGGCCCTAAAATCCTTCCTGTGAAATCATTTAAGTTTCTTAGTGTAACGAAGCAACAGAGGCTCTGCTCAGAGACCTGAATCCGTTGAACAAAACAGAAAACCCAGCCCTGGAAAGAAGTCACTGTGCGGGTGTGAGAGTCCTCATCTTCCCCCCAAATTTCTGCCTTACACTGTGTTCTGGTTACGTAGAAACCACTCCAGTGTTTAGTGGCTTAAACTGACAGGTGTCTCCTTATTTTTTGCGTTCTGTGAGCTGGCACTCTGAAGAGTGGACATTTAAATGACTGGAGCCAGATTCAGCCTCCCCAGCACTGACCTGACACTTGGTGCTGTTTCTCCTGTTAAACAGGCCTCGTTAGATGCTCTTCTGCAGACCTCACTGGGATCTCCCGGCAGCTGTGCTCAGGTTAGGATGGCGCTGGGGCCTCCAGAATCCTTCACTCACAAGTCTGACAGGCACCTTGGCAAGGACGCCCAAGCCTGGGCTCGGCTGTTGGGGGCCGAGTGGAAGGTTGCTCCTTCTCTTTCTCTCCTTACATTGGCCTTTACATGGGGTGTCTTCACCTGGTCTCTCCAGCAAAGTAGCTGGACCTCTTACATTGTGGCTCAAGCTGCCAGGCCTTGGAACTGTCCCGTGTCACCTCCCCTGTCCTAGCAGTTGAAGGGAGTCACAGGCCCAGGACAGGTCCAGCCTCCAAGTAGACTACACACAGCCAGGAAGGCTAGAAAGTGGGGATCACTGGGAACCGTCTTTGGACACAAGATCAAGTGTGTTCTGTACTTTGGTCTTCAGCCTCCAACTGTAATCTAGTGACATCAACTGTCCTGCAGGATATACCTTCCTGCCCACATTATTTATTTAGTTAGTTTAATTTACTTTTTATTTTATATTGTAGTATAGCTGATTTACAATGTTGTGTTAGTTTCAGGTATACAGCAAAGTGATTCAATTATACACATACATATATCTAGTCTTTTTCAGATTCTTTTCTCATATTGGTTATTACAGAGGGTTGAGTAGAGTTTTCTGTGCTATACAGTAGATCCTTGTTGGTTATCTATTTTATGTAAAGTAGTGTGTGTATGTTAATCCCAAACTCTTAATTTATCCCTCTCCACACCTTTCCCCTTTGGTAACCATAAATTTATTTTTGAAGTCTGTGAATCTCTTTCTGTTTTGTAAATAAGTTCATTTGTATCATGTTTTTAGATTCCACATATAAGTAATATAATATTTGTCTTTGGCTGTCTGACTTCACTTAGTATGATAATCATTAGGTCCATCCATGTTGCTGCAAATGGCATTATTTCATTCTTTTTTATGGCTGAGTAGTATTCCACTGTATATATGTACCACATCTTTTTTATCCTTTCCTCAGCGGATGGACACTTAGGTTGCTTCCATGTCTTGGCTATTGTAAATAGTGCTGCAATGAACATTGGGGTGAATGTAGCTTTTCAAATTATGGTTTCTCTGGATATATGCCTAGAAGTGGGATTGCTGGATCATATGGTAGTTCTATTTTTAGTTTTTTGAGGAACCTCCATACTGTTTTCCATAGTGGCTGAACCAATTTACATTCCCACCAACAGTATAAGAGGGTTCCCTTTTCTCCACACCCTCTCCAGCATTTATTGTTTGTAGACTTTTTGATGATGGCCATTCCGACTGGTGTGAGGTGATAACTCATTGCAGTTTTAATTTGCAGTTCTCAAATAATTAGCGACGTTGAGCATCTTCTCATGCTGCACAGATAATTTAGTCAATTATTCTATAACTATTTCAACTGAATGCAAGTTTAAACCTCTGCTTAGCTATCTGTAAAGTGGAACACCCATTGCAGTATGAAGTTCCTCTTGAGGTAATTGAGATTCCATATAATTAAGAAGTGTGGATGGACACAGAATGAGACTGGGGGGATGTGGAAGGCAAATCTCTAAGTGCTTGAGTCAGGATGAAACCAGAGGTACACAGTCATTCCTCAGCATCCAGGGCAGTTGGATTCAAGACCCCCATGGACACCAAAATCCACAGATGTTCAAGTCCCTTATAGAAAATGCATAGTATTTGCATATAACCTACGCATATCCTCTTGTATACTTTAAATCATCTCTAGATTACTTATAATACATAATACAGAGTAAATGCCATGTAAATAGTTGTAAATACAATGTAAATGTTATTGAAATAGTTGCTGGCCTGTGGCTAATTCTAGTTTTGCTTTTTGGAACTTTCTGGAATTTTTTTTTTTTTTTTTTTGCGGTACACGTGCCTCTCACCGTTGTGGCCTCTCTCGTTGCAGAGCACAGGCTCCGGATGCGCAGGCTCAGCGGCCATGGCTCACGGGCCCAGATGCTCTGCGGCATGTGGGATCCTCCCGGACCGGGGCACGAAACCGTGTCCCCTGCATCGGCAGGTGGACTCTCAACCACTGTGCCACCAGGGAAGCCCTGGGATTTTTTTTTCAAATATTTTTGATCCATGATTGGTTGAATCCATGGTTGCATTTTAAATTTGTCTTTTTAATTTTAGTCATTCCAGTGGCTCTAAAATGATAACTCATGGTGGTTCTAATTTGAAGGATGTCATTTTAGAGATGCTTTCCTCTGGGTTGAACCCAGCATATCTTTTTCAAAAGGCAAAGACCAGAGAGAAAGATTCATAGAAACATCAACCCTGGTTTTTTGTCTTTGCTCAGGATTATTTATCAGGTTATTGTCTTAAATGACAAATAATGAGGATAAAGAAAATAAAGTGATTGCCAAGGTGTGCGGTGTTGACCACTGATGAAATATGTACTAGAAAATATGGTACCTGCATCTCATCTCACAGAGAGCATTGCTTTGGCTGAGACTATTTTTTTTAAGTTGAAGTATAGTTGATTTACAATGTTGTGTTAATTATTGCTGTACAGCAAAGTGATTCAGTTATATATATATATATATATATATATATATATATATATATATATACATATATATATATACATTCTTTTTTTTAAATATTCTTTTCCATTATGGTTTATCATAGGATATTGGAGACTAATTTTTAATGAGTGGATCTTTTAAACAGTAATGTAAGTATGTTAGTGCAGTAAGAAACGTGAGGGTGGGCCCCCAAAGGCTCAAGTTTGGGGACCAGCGATGCAGCAAAAGGGCACTAGATTGGGGGTCCAGGGACCCTGAGATTGAATCCCAGTCACTCTAGAAGGATTTTAACCTCCATGAATCTCAGTTTGTCATTATAAAAGTGTTGATGATAAGACCTCATTTCAAAGTGGTTGAGAAGACTGAACAAGATTAAAATACTTTACTAACTTATTTTAATAAGATTAAAATGATGGCAGACAGTGGTTTCACAATTACTCTCATATCTCAATCAAGTTAACATTTCCTATCCCTGCCCCCAATGGCCCAGAGGTTGAAAGATTTCAGGCCCTAGGGTGTCAGTCCACGATGGCACCAAACGCTTTGGGCTGACATGTGGGAGAAAGTAAGCTTTCTGAAGGCAGGAGTGGCCAAGCCTGGCTAGCTCTTTCCCAAACCCACTTCATTCATCCCCTGGGAAGAGAGTTAGACCACACTTCTTCCATTTCTCATTACGGTTACCTGTCACCAGGTGAGTAACTGGGCTGATCTTTATTATGTTAATTCAATCAGATACTGGCATTCTTTGTTACAGCATCTCTCCCACCCTGACTAATACAGTAGGCACTATTACAGCTTTGTGTAGAACTTCCAGAAATTTAAATGGGTGCCTCTCAGGTGTTCAGTAAATACTTGTTTAATTAATGATCAAGGAGCAAACCAATAATTGATTAGAAAAAGAAGGTATAGGTTGAGGAGTGGAGGTAGGAAAAAATATTTTGCTTTCCTTATTAGGTTGCTCAGGTCTGGCCCATGGTAGAGGAAGTAATTTTAATTTCCTTACTTACTGGGTTTTAAATTTTTCTGTTATCTCATGGACCTATTAAGTGTTGGGAAAGCTTGGGAAGGTGACATCCAAGACTGTTTACTAGTAGCCAGTGTTTTCTCTACTAGAGTCTAATTCCTCTCTTTTAAAATATTTTACTGCTGTAGGAGTGGCACCTGGTACAGGAAAATCAAAACCAAACCAAACAAGATAATAACTGTATTTTAAACGATGATTTCTTGGCCTTATTTTAATCTGGGTATGAATGTCTCCAGCAGTATAAGCGTCAAAGACAGAATGAAATTTGAAAAGTGCTGTGCAGGCTAACCCCACTTGTTTACTGATTCTCACCTCCTTAATAATCTGCAAACTCAATACTTCTCACAGAAAACCCAGCAGTCTCACCCCAATTTTCCACCAAGATTTCATAGCCAAGAGCTGTAATGAGGTCTCCTACAAGTGTAACTCCCATCGTGTTTACCGAACATGTTATGGTATTTTTACTGAAAGAGTCTCGTCAACAGTGTGTGTCTCTCTGGGCACAGTTTACAGGGTGATTCAGTAAACTTACATCATTTTTTTTTCAATTAATCTTCCCTCCCAAGAAATGTGCTAACCTGTCTGTACTGGGCCTCCTTGTCATTGGTGTGAATTATCTGATTTTTACTGTTTTCAAAGACATTTTGCATATTCATAAAATGTTATTATTCAAATGTACCATATTAACCCAGAGTGCATTTTAAGCCAAAAGTAATTAATTCTGTTTTGGATAAATCAGTTAGAATTGGAGTAGAGACTATAGGCTGGTTTTGTCTAATTACATCTAGAGAAGCATGTGCAATACAATGAACTGATAACACTGTTAGATCCTTTGTGAAATCATACATTTTCTGAATCAACTGAATAGCAGTAAATTAGTCATGGTACATAGGGTAAGGGTATGTCTAGCTTTAAGAAAATTCAGTATAAAAGTCAAGCTTATGATGGATTTAAATTATGGGGCAATTATTTGTATTACAGGTTAATTATTTGCCTACAGGAGCTTGGTAATTTATTAGTAATTTGACAAAATAGGCTAAGAGGTTAACTGAAGGCATGAGTCAGAAACGTTTTCTTTAAAAAAAAGTAAATATTTTAGGTTTTTGTGGGCCATAGGGTCTCTATCACAGCTATTCAGCTTTGCTTTGGTTGGAGTGTATGTGGAACAAAATCAGCCATGGATAATAAATAAATGAATACTCGTGGTTCTGTGTTCCAATAACACTTCATCTGTGGACATTAAATTTGAATTCCATATGATATTATTATGTTACACAATAATCTTATGATTTTTTAGCTTCTGGGCCATATGAAATCAGGGGATGGCTGGATTTGGCACAAGGGTTTGCCAACACTTGATTTAAAGAATTATGAGCGATCAGAGAGAAATAAAGGTAAAATGCCTGCTATCATAGTGAGTCTGGAGACTAGACAGCAGCACAGAAGTGCAGCTTGGAATTAAACACTCATTGCTGGAATGTCTCTGGCTGAGTGGTACAGATGAGCTCCGGGCACAGGGACACGCCCTGGCTCAGCCTGCGGGAGAAATCGCGTCTGTGCTCTTTCATTAGATGCGTTATTTCCTCTTTCTATTTGCTCAGGGCTCATGCTGAGGAGTTGATGGGATTCTGAATAGTTTCAGCCTCATTTTCCAACTTACTTTTATGCCTTACACAGTATAATTTTTGGTCTTGGGTGACTCAGAATAGCGAGGCAGATTCCTGAGATGCCAACTCAGAAGTTGTGGAAGAGGGCCTTGAAATCTACATTTCAACAAACCAGCCAGAATGTACTGATGCGGGTTCTGGCAGGCAGAGTACTGAGTACTCTCTTTTCTAGTCCAACCCTGGCTTTTGTCTCCTTAGACCATCTTCCATCTGCCCCTCCTTCTCATTCCTTGGTCTAAAGACTCAGCTGTGGCCTGGGGTTGTCTTTTTTGGGATACAGCTTATGGAACAGAAGGTCAGTGCATCTTTACCTCCACTGCAGCTAAAGTGATCTTTTCAATATGCCACACTGGAATCTAAAATACTATACAAATCAACATATCTATGAAACAAAAACAGACTCACAGACATAGAGAACAGACTTGTGGTTGCCAAGGGGGAGGGGGTGGGGGAGGGAGGGATAGGGAGCTTGGGATTAGCACATGCAAACTATCATATACAGAATGGATAAACAATGAGGTCCTACTATAGCACAGAGAACTATTCAATATCCTGTGATAAATCATAATGGAAAAAATATGAAAAAAATATATGTATAACTGAGTCACTTTGCTGTACAGAAGAAATTAACACAATATTGCAAATCAACAATACTTCAATAAACTTAAAAAGAAAAACAAAACAAAATTTTTAAAAAATGCCACACTGCCCATGTCAATACCTTGCTAAGTCCTTTGTTGATTTCCTCTGCAGTTGGGATCAAGGTAAACTCACCAAGGCCTGCCCAGTGTGATCCTTCATCCCATCCACATTTTCGACCTGACCTCATGTTGATTTTCCTTCCTTCCATGTCCTCTCTGTGCCTCTGCCTGCCACGGGGCCTTTGCACTTGCCGGTTCCACTGCCTGTTCCACTTTACCTCTTCCTCCTCCCGGTTGATGTCTATACAGGCTTCACATTTCACTGAAGTGAACTTTACTCACGGAAGCTCTTTCTGACGTCAGCTTTATAAAGTACTCATATATCAGGTGGCACTCATCACGGGGGAAATCTTACGTTTGTTTTTGTGATTATTTGACAAAGACCTGTCTCTCTCAGTGGACTCTGAGCTCCATGAGGACGGGGTCAAGTTAATATTTGGCTCACATTTGTATTTTCTATGCCTAGCATATTGCCTGGATAAGTCATTTGTTGAGTGAATGAACAAAGGAACGTATGAATGAATGAATAAGAGAAGGCTAAATTATGTGCTCTGCTCCAGGCAATTAGAAAGTCTCAGAAAGTGTCCTGCAACCATGAAAGACCCCACGCTGCCCATGGGGAACCAATGGGGAGAAACCCGAGGGCTTCACGCCCTCCTCTGCTCCAATGCGAGGAGCTTGGTCCCTGAACCAGTGAAGGATCATGCTGGAAAGGGTATCATTGTCGAGAGCAGAGGCGAGAGGGCAGTAGCCCCACCACAGCTGACAGGTATAGGGAGGACGAGTGTAAAGGAGGAAGAACTTCTTGAGAATGAGGATTGTAATAAAATTACTAATATGTTACGAAACGTCAGAGAGAAGAAAGAGAATGAGGTTGCCCAGACTTCATGTGTCAAATTTGTATGACAGAATATGTTGATTGGTGCATACATTTTTTGGCAAAAGTTGAGTGTGAGGGCACAGACGTGCTCTACCAAATTGTATTGGGGAAGATCAAATGATGGCCTGACATCTGCTTAAATGCCTGATTCTAGATTTTCAACTGTTTGCAAGTTGAAACACTTGCAAACACTTAAACGATACATAAATGTATCGTATGTATTACACTTACGATATTACACTTACGATACATAAATGACTTGTATGTGCTCTTAAAACATGTTTTTAACTCATTTGTTTTTTTTTATGTAATGTTGTCATTAAGCTGCCCTGACTACTATGGAAATGTAATCTATTAATTTTTAAAAACATGACTTTGAATATCATCTAGTGAACCAAATGTAGTCAAAATTACACTTGTCACAATTTTTTATTTTTGCTGGGGAAGAAATCACTTCATTCTCTTAACATTGAGCACATAGTAGGTGTTCAGTAAGGTTTCTTGAATGATTAAAAGATTATGCTGTTTGCTTATGAACAGAAAATAATCCTTTAGTTGGAGCTTAAATCCCATTTAACAAACTCAGAAACACATGTGTCGGAACAAAATCTCTAAAGTCTCCTATTTCATCCTTTTATCCCATATATTTTTTTTCTAAATAGTTCCCAATGAGAGGTACCTATACTGTCTTCCAGGATTTTTAAGGGCAGAGGTGCCATGGTCTCCCAGGGTCAATCAGCTTCATGTGCAGCAGACCACCCCAAGCCTGGCAGTTTGAAATAATAATATTGATTTAGTTAATATGTCTATGGGTTAGCAATTTGGCCTGGGCTCAGCTGGGTAATTCTTCTGGACTCAGGTGCCAGTGAGTGAGATGACTGCCTCCTGAGTGTGCTGGCTGCCCCTGGGTAAGGGAGATGGCCTCTCCCACCCTCCAGTGGGCTAGCTTAGCCCAACTGGGCAGCTTTCCAAGACCAAGGGCAGAAGTTGTAAAGTGTCTTGTGGCCTGGACTCAGAACTGGCACACAGTCACTGCCATCACAGTAGACCCCCTTATCCATGGTTTCACTTTCATTTACCCACTGTGGTCCAAAAAATTTTACTGGGAAATTCCAGAAATAAACAATTCATAAGTTTAAATCACACACCGTTATGAGTAGCGTGATGAAAGCTCACACCATCCCACTCCATCCTGCCAGGGATCCCCAACCATCGACATGGACATGGCTCCATGATCCAGGAAGCAGATGGTCCTCCTTCTGATGTATCATCAGAAGGTCAATAGTAGCCTAAAGCTACGTCACAACACCTATGTCATCTACCTCCTCCATCTGACCATGTGGTCATTTTATCATCTCACATCATCACAAGAAGGGTGAGTATGGTACAATAAGATATTTTGAGAGAGAAAGAGAGAGACCACATTCGCATGACTTTTTACAGTATGTTGTTATAATTGTTCTATTTTATTACTAGTTATTGTTGTTAGTCTCTTACTGTGCCTAATTTGTAAGTTAAACTTTGCCATAGGTGTGTATGTATAGGAAAAAACATAGTGTATGTAGGGCTCAGTACTATCTGTGGTTTCAGGCTTCCACTTGAGCATTGGAGCATATTCCCAGTGAATAAAGTGGGCGGGGGGATGTGACTGTACTTTTTATTTGCCACAGAAAGTCACAAGACCACCCTAGAGTCACTAGAAGGGAAATAGTCTCCACCTCTTGATAACAGGAGTTGCAAAGTTACCTCACAAGGGACACTGATACCAGGAAAGGTGCTGGATTGTGGTTATTTCTGTGATCTGCCTTAAGAACCCCTTCTCTCCTCTATCAAGACTAGTTCTCCATATCAAATCAAAATCATGCTTCAGCTTATTACCAGCTTGCTATATTCTTCTTTGATGGTAATAGTCACTACCCTCCATACAATAGCTTTTCCTCAAGTTAATAGCATTAATTTTCCCTTCAGCTCTCTTTTATCTTCAAAAATGTTTGATATATTGTATACAATATAACCTGAGAAATTGATCCTTGAGAAGGAAAGATTAACTAGGTACCTTTGAATCCCTTGAAAGTTCACCACATCTGAGAATAATCCCTATCTTGGGCACTCACTTATGCTAAACAATAATAACAGCAGCAGCAGCTAACACTTATATAGCACTATTTGTAATCAGGCACGGTTCTAAGTGCTTTACGTATAATCATATAATCCTCACAATAACCTCCTGTGACAGGTACCATAATTATCATTCCCCTTTTATAAATGGGGAAAATGGAACACAGAAAGGTAAAGCCAAGACCACACGGGCATACAGAAGCAGAGTGAAAATTTGCCTGCAGGCAATGTGGCCTCAGAGCCCAAGTTTCGAATCACTACAAAGTAGTGCCTTCTGTGTGACTTCAGACAAATCACCCAACATCTCTGAACCCGCATTTGCACATCAGCAAAGTGGCAATGGTGTGTCTACCAACACACAGATGTGTGGTGAGACTCAATGAGCCCATGTATCTGCAAATCACTGTAAAAATGTGGGACAAAATTTTACCTTTATCATGAACCTGACCTGGTCATTTTCTTCACTAAGAATTTGAGAAGTCCAAAGAACGCACAAATTGTTACACGGTTCCTATGTGCTATTTAAATAAAGGAACGGATGGTGTCTGTTTAAATGCAAATCAGTCTACAGTGTTAGTGAAATTGATATCAGTGTGATTTTGGGTTAACTATTCTGGTGTGAGGTTTTATTTTTCCATCAAGTGTCCTTCCCCGAGTCTTTCTCCAAAGATGAAGACAACTCTGCTAGTGAAATCTGAGGGAGGAATAAGAACACGAGCTCCCCTTCAAGTCTGTTGGATCCTCTTCCCTGTGTTGCTGGAAAATGTACTCATGTGTATTTCTCCCCAACAAATATTTTGGAATTGATATTTCTTCATCATCGTGAACCCAATTTACAGCAGCAGGCATGCAGTGTGTTATTTCTGGAGCAGTGCTATATACACTGGAAAGAATTTGCACATGAGGGCAAAATGGAACAGACAACTGCTTTTGGGGACTGCACAGATTAGTACATCATTGCATACTAACAAAGTGTTAATTGCTCCTTTGACCATGGGCCCAGTTTACAGAGCTTTTGCACAAATGTGCTCTGTGCACTAAATTACAGAACTAACACTGCATTATTTCTCAGTACAGCTTGCAAATTCTTGTAGGGCAGTATGAATTAGCATTAATTAAACCAGAGAAAGAGAGAGAGAGACAGAGAGAGAAACAGAGAGAGAGAGACAGAGAGAACTAGCTGGAGAGAGGGAGATACATTTTAAAAAGAACAGACCAGATGCTAATTACTTAAGTTACAAATGTTGCACTTGTTCTGCAATACTAGTAAAAGCAAAGAGCATCTCTTCTCAAGGCTTGTATTTGAGAAATACAGTTTCAAGTCTGTGGTGAACATGAACATTGGTGATTAATAGCTGAAATAAGAAACGGTGATTGGCCTTAGCTGTTTTGTGTTTTATCAAATGTGTGTGACTAATTCTTGAGGGGATTGTTTGCACTCAAGATTCCAAATAACTTCTTCCAAAGCAGCTAAGAGAATCTGCCAAGTAGTGAATGAATGAGTTTTCATCATTGGAAAGCATGGAAGGTTCGTGTATAATTTCTCTTACCCTTCTCTTTTTTCATTTAGTCTAGTGTTTTCATCCTTGAGTGTAAATTTATTGCACCTCTGCATATGCTAAAGTACTTGAAAAGTACCTTAGAGTCGATGATTTCCTTATTTAATAAATATTTATTGAGTACCTAATATGTGCTAAGCACAGGAGGTGCAAAGAATCTTTATCTTCAAGTGGCTCAGAGTCTATCTGGATAGATGGGTCCGTAAATGACTAACGCTACCATAAACAGACAAATGTCTCCCTCAAAAACTGAACAAAACCGCTGCTGTGGGAACAGAAGGCAGATGGCCATTTCTGCCTGGAGGATTAGAAGAGGTGTGGAGGAGCAGAGATTTTCCTGCAGTACCTGGAATGATGCATACAGGTGCAGACAGGGCTTGGATTGTGAGCAGAGGGTGGGGAGCCAGGGGTAAGGAATGGTACGACTCTGAACTTGGACTGTGGCAAGGCGATGGAGAATGAAGAACAGATCTGATAACCTTCGCAGAGGTGGACCTGAGAGCACGGGATACCTACTTAGTCTTGACAAGTGAGGGAAATTGACCTCAGAGTTCTGCTTATGGTTCTCCATTAATGCACTAAAAAGACAAGAGAAAGAGCAAACAGAGGGAGCAGGTAAATGAAGGCTGAGGTGGCGTGGCTACTTCTCTGCCCATAACCCCCGGGACTTCTTTACCAGCTCCTGGTGGATTTTCACTCTCAGCCAACACTTGGGAGCAGCCCGAACCTGTATCTCTTTGCCAGGAGCCAACCTGAGCCTGCTGAAACGCCTTCATCTGCATTTACAGAAAGAGGGAACGGCTGGGAAATTACTAAAAGGATTAAGGAGCCCAAGACCAGCCCTTACCCAAAGGCTGATATAGCAGGGAAACATAGGTATTTCTCCATCCTTGTTCCTAATTGGGAGAACTTTGATGTATGACCTACATCCGTGTTTCTCAAATTTTAGTTTGCTTATGAATCACTTGAGAGACCTTGTGAAATGCAGATTCTGATTCAGTAGGGCTGGTGTGGGGTCTGAGATTCTGCATTTCTAACACTGTCCTAGTGACTGATGCCGCTGGTCCATGGACCACACTTTGCGTTGCAAGGAGTTACCACTGTCTTCAGAGTCCCCTGAGGGACTGAACCAAAATTACCCATTCTCTTTCTTGACATTGCTTCCTTGCTTAGCTTCCCTCTCTTCCTGGTCCAGATTCTTCTCTCTCCCACTAGACTTTTCTGAGAACCCTTCTCAATAAATCACTCCAACAGGAATCTTTATCTCAGTGTCTGCGTCTGGGGAATCCAACTTAAGACAGAGCCCTTAGGTTTGGCTTTGAACATGACATATGAGGTGCAGAAGAAATACACAAGATGAAAAGTCCAATAGGTAGTAGGCAGTGGTGGCACTACTGCCTTCCTTCTCTGAGTTCTCCTCTCTTAGTGTCCTGAGAATACAGAACGTGAAGCAGAACTTTGTTGTCTCAGGTTTGTCCCTAACAATTTAAAAGAGCAAGTTTTTCTTGTTAGATTCTGGGTTGAAATCTTTGAAAAGATGTGGCGTATGTGACAAATCCCACTGACCAAAATATTCTGTTTGTTGAGTGCTTCTCAAACATCAGTGTGCATCAGAACCAGCTGTCAGTCTTGCTGAAATTGTGTAGGTCTGGGAGGGGCCTGAGAATATGCATTTCTTTTTTTTTTTTTTTTTTTTTTTGCTGTACGCGGGCCTCTCACTGCTGTGGCCTCTCCCGTTGCGGAGCACAGGCTCCGGACACGCAGGCTCCGCGGCCATGGCTCGCGGGCCCAGCCGCTCCGCGGCATGTGGGATCTTCCGGGACCGGGGCACGAACCCGTGTCCCCTGCATCGGCAGGCGGACTCTCAACCACTGCGCCACCAGGGAAGCCCGAGAGAATATGCATTTCTAACAGGCTCCCTGCTGCTGTTGCTGCTGGTCTGCAGACCACATGGGCCACACTTGGAGAAACAAGGATCTAAAACACTTTGCTTATTCTGAAGTGTAATTTTCAAGGAAATACTGTGAGATTGAATGAAACACTGATAGCAGCAGTAGTGGAAGAGGGACTAGAAGTAGTAATAGTAGTAGTAGTGAGCACAAAATTAAGGTTCTGGCATCTGTACACGCACATGAAGCCATCGCCACAATCAGCAGTGAGCACACTCATCATGACAAAATGTTCCCTCCTGCCCGCTTGTCGTCCCTATCTCTACTCCCTCCCCCACTGCAGGCCATCACGGAAGTGCCTCCCGTCACTGTAGGTTAGTTTGCATTTTCTAGAATTTTATGTATATGGAATCATGCTGTGCGCCCTCTTTATTTTGTCTGGCTTCTTTCACTCAACATCATTATATTGCGATTCATCCATGTGTTGTGTGTGTCAGTGCTTCATTCCTTTCTGTTGCTGACTGGTGTTCCATTGTATGGATATGCCACAATGTGTCCATTCTCCCACTGATGGATATTTGGATTTCTTCTAGTTTATGAATGTTACAAATAAAGCTGCTATGAGCAATCATGGAAGAAAGTAGTAGTGACAGCTGACATTTATTACTTACATTCGGTGAGTAGGAGCACTTCCTCTGTGCTTGGTCCTATTCAAGTTGTAGTATGTATACTAACTCACTTATTCCTCACAACGACTCTAAGAGGTCTAAGAATAAAGAATGGTCAATCTTTTAATAAGGTGACTACTGTTCCATACAGAACTTTCTTGACTTATGATGGGGTTATGTCCTGTTAAACCCATTATAAGTTGAAAATATTCTAAGTCAAAAATGCATTTAATACACCCAACCATCATAGCTTAGCCTTGCCCACCTTAAATGTGCTCAGAACACTTGCATAAGCCTACAGTTGGGCAAAGTCATCTATCACAAAGCCTATTTTATAATAAAGTGTTGAATATCTCATGCAATTTATTGATTACTATACTGAAAGTGAAAAACAGAATGGTTGTCTGGGTACAAAATGGTTGTAAGTGTGTTGATTGTTTGCCCCCATGATCACATAGCTGCCTGGGGGCTGTGGCTGCCCTGCATCACAGGAGTGTCCTATCTCATATCTCTAGCTTGGGAAAAGATCACAATTCAAATTCAAACTACAGTTTCTACTGAATGAGTGTCACTCTCACACCTTTTAAAGTTGAAAAATCATAAGTCAAACCATCATAAGTCAGGGATTGTTTGTGCTGGGAACTTCAGAATATTTGGGGCTTAACCTATACAAGTCTAAAATATTTGGAGTTGTTTTGCTAGTCACCACATTATCTCTAAGAGGAGAGGACATTCTTGGGAAATGAACAGAGCCTAACTTATTTTTATCTGGGGAGCCATGGGAAGGCACCAGATGTATGAGGTAGCAATGAATGAAGTGGCCTCTGTGGTGATGTCACAGGTTGTTGGATTGATTTCAAAACTCAGCTTAACCCCCACTTTACCCCACCATTTTGAGTCAGCTTTGGGCAGTTGGGTCTGAAAATGACAAGGATGACTCAAGCTCTGAAATCTCTATGAAAACATGAGACATCTCTTCCCACCCTCAGCAATCTTTGTTTTCTTCCAAATGCTAAGAACCCACACTTTAAGAAAAAAAAAAGGGGGGGGCAAACTATGTCTAAAATCTTCTGACTTAATCAAAACAAATATTTCTCCAAATCTGCTTCATTTGTGCTTTAAAAAACCTGAAATAAAGTTCAATTAACAATTGAAAGAGGAGTATAGTCACTGTATTTCCTTATTTTCAGAAATCAAATGTTAAGATATAATCAGGCAGCTTTATAATTGTGAAGACAGCCTGTTTTTCTTTTGCATCAGGCTTTGATTTGTGAACAAGAAGACTTACCATGGCTTGAAAGAAACATATGGTCATATCTATTTCTCTCTTATTAAACGTCCAGAATCCTTCATGAAGTATGTGTTATGGCTACTCTCTAAGGCACAGATTTAAAAATTATAGTGGATTAAGGTGGAGCGGAAGGAAGCAGGTTGGCTCTGTGGGGGCCGGGGTGGGGGAAATAACATAGTACGTCCTGGACTATGAATGAATGTGGAGGAATGTGAGAGGGCCTTCTTCTTGGTGTTATATGTGTGAAGTAATCATAAAGTATAACTGTAATGAATCCAATTCTGAAAGTCTACTCTTCTGTAAAGAGAGGAATCTTTTTTAGCACCTGGGGAAATTCAGGTGATGGCAAACTCAGGCAAGAGGAATTGGACTCAGGCTGTGTCAGTGCTGCCTTTTCAGCAAGTAATCTCAGAGCTGGAGGTCGGATTCTGACCAGAGAATGTGAAATATGGTGTTAGGTTTTTCAAACAAGACGTAATATCTACTGTTACTGGGAAGGGAAATTAATTTATGAGGTTGACAGAAATTCCCACACTGTGTTATATGGAACAACAGGTGTTGTGGGTGAGAGCAATTAAAAGGGCTCTTTTGTCAAATAAGTTTGGGAAACCATGCACATTTGCTTGTGGAGATCTCAAGATGCAAAAACATACGAGAGGTTCTTGTTTAAGTTCACTGAAAAAGGATTCTCAGAAAGTAGTATTATGTGGAACTCAGTTCAGGAAATGGAAGAGAATTTTTGGAAAAGTACTTAATTGCAGAGAGGTGTGTGGTGACTTAACCAGTAGGTTGAGTTGCTTACTATAAAGAAGTAGAGAAGCTTTATTAAAAGTATAGCTGTAATACTTGGCCAGATAGTGTACTTCAAGCAGAATGCAAGAGACAAGATTGAGTTGAAAACTATGGGCGAGTTAAGAGTTCTGCCTAGGAAGTAGGGTAATCGATTGCTTGACTTTAGGTCCTTAAGAAATCAGTCATCTGTGCTCAGGGAGGTCATGTCTTTTATGCCTTTGGATGAATGTGCACAGGAGGTGTTGGTGGTGAGGGGGCAGCTCTACTTCAGTTTCCTTGTAAATTAATTGTTCATTCTTATTTTGCCAAAATCCTAAAAAAGGTCTATCCTTACCTAGTCTTTGGAGGTAGAAGGATTACATTTTTTGAACAGAAAATGACAAAATTTGACTATTTGAAGTCAAAAGTGCCCAGGTTGAATTTCTGATCAACACAGCAAAGGAGGCCAAGATACTCTGAAGTCCAGGCATGGTGGTACCACACACAGAGCCACAGCCAAATTCAGAGGGAAGCTGGCTAAGATCTGCAGAAAGAAGAAAATATGCCTAGGAGAGCAGGAAGCTGGCCTGGCCGCCCTCCCATCTGGGCATCCCTTCATGATCCCCTTTGGCTTGAATTGTTGATGTCTTTACTGACACTTTGGAAATTCACAGCTACCATGGAGGGCAACGGGGGATTTCTGCCTTACCACTCTCCCTTTTTCTTCTTGTCTTTGTTCAGTTTGTAGCCTTAATGCCATCCTGAGGTTGAGCTGTCACTTCAAGCTTGTTAGTCAAATTACGGTGATTAATGCAAACAGCCAACATGAACTTTGGGCTGCTCAGATGTTAGATAACCTACGAGCTGGGAGGGAGCCATCCTTCTACATAGCCTAAGTGACTCAGACATCTTTCAACACCAAAGAGAGTCTTCCTCAAGCACAAAATTCTGTGATTCTTAAGTGACTCAGACACCTTTCAAAACCAAAGGACAGCCTCCTGGTATTTGATATAAATGTGATGGCCAAGTTCTTTTCAGAAGATAAAAATAATGAAGCTGTTCACAGACAAATGGCTTCTGGTGAGAAAGGGTTGTGTTCTGTTGACTCCTATCTGGATGCTGACATTTACTAGAGGGTTTTCAACAAAATTCAAGCCTCCATCATCTTTTCTTCTAAATGGAGTCATTTTCTTTAACTGGGTTTGAGAAACAATTGAGAACGAACCCTTCTTACTGGTTTAACTTTTACATGTGGTAAATGGTGATGTATCCACTTCCCCCCCTAATTTGAAGCAGGCATTTTGGAGACTAATAAGAAAAATAAATATAAGATACATAGAACTTTGAAAGAAGCTTACTTATAGAAATGAGACAAAATAAAATATTGTTTATTACATAATAAGGAAGCCTCAGTTTAGAAATTCTCCAGAGAATAAATCACCAAACTTTCTGACCTAATGTGAATTTAGAACTCTTACCACAAGGGATTTCCTGCCTAGACTGGTGTGAAGAAACCAACTATGAGAAAAATGTTCCAATAACATAAATTGAAGTTTTATTGCTGGGGGATACCCTATGAAACCAGCCATTTCCATTAATGAATTTTATGATTTTTTTTTTTTTTTAGCGATACACGGGCCTCTCACTGTTGTGGCCTCTCCTGTTGTGGAGCACAGGCTCCGGACGTGCAGGCTCAGTGGCCATGGCTCACGGGCCCAGCCGCTCCGCGGCATGTGGGATCTTCCCAGATCGGGGCACGAACCCGTGTCCCCCGCATTGCCAGGCAGACTCTCAACCACTGTGCCACCAGGGAAGCCCCATTTTATGATTTTATAAAGTGTGCTCAGAAGGGCCAACACAGGCAAAATTTCTTTTTTTTTAAAGACTTTTTTTAAGAAGATGTTGGGGGTAGGAGTTTATTAATTAATTAATTTATTTATGGCTGTGTTGGGTCTTGGTTTCTGTGCAAGGGCTTTCTCTAGTTGTGGCAAGCGGGGCCACTCTTCATTGCGGTGCATGGACCTCTCACTATCGTGGCCTCTCTTGTTGCATTGCACAGGCTCCAGACGTGCAGGCTCAGTAGTTGTGGCTCACGGGCCTAGTTGCTCTGCGGCATCTGGGATCCTCCCAGACCAGGGCTCGAACCCGTGTCCCCTGCATTAGGAAGCAGATTCCCAACCACTGCGCCACCAGGGAAGCTCCCAGGCAAAATTTTGATGCAGTTGGTTTTGTCCAAATTTCGTCTCCTGGGGGGCTCATCATCTAAGACCAGATTTTAAGACCCAACATCTCATTTGATCCCCACTATTCAGAGCTTGTTGATACTATATTATTATTCCATCATGAAGAGTGGTCTGTCTCCACCTCCATCATAAGGAAGTGAGATCATTAAATCTGGTGTTGTCTTGGGCCGATTTTTATATCTAACCCACTGGGTAACATAGGAGTATGGAGTTCAAACTGAAGATTAATTTTTTGGAGATGGTGGACTGACCTAGCATGTCATCTAAGTTTAAGTTTTTTTTAAAGTCAGGTATTATTTACATAAAGTAAAATTCATCCTTTAAAATGTATATTTCTAGAAGTTTTTTTTCAATTTATTTAATTTATTTATGTTTGGCTGTGTTGCTGTGCGTGGGCTTTCTCTTCGTTGCTGTGTGCAGGCTTTCTCTTCGCTGTGGTGCACGGGCTTCTCATTGTGGTGGCTTCTCTTATTGCAGAGCACAGGCTCTAGGTGCATGGACTTCAGTAGTTGTGGCGTGCGGGCTTAGCGGTTGTGGCTTGCAGGCTCTAGAGTGCAGGCTCAGTAGTTGTGGTGCATGGGCTTAGTTGCTCTGCAGCATGTGGGATCTTCCCTGATCAGGGCTCGAACCCGTGTCCCCTGCATTTGCAGGCGGATTCTTAACCACTGTGCCACCAGGGAAGTCCTAGAAGTTTTGACAAACACAATCATGTAACTGCAATCACTGTCAATGTACAGCACATGTCCATCACCCCCAAAATTCCCTCATGCCACATGTAGGCACTTTCTTATAAAGCAAAATGCACTCTTGTCTTATAACTCAGTAACCCCCATAAACAGAAAAAAAATGTACACATATGTTTATAAGGGATATTTTCATTGTTCTTCCAAACTGTAACTAAGTCAAATAACACTCTCCACATTCCCAGTCCTCAAGCAATCACTGATTTATTTTCTGTCTCTATGTCTTTGCTCTTTCAATGTTGTATAAATGGAATCATACAGACTATAGTCTGTGTGTATGAGTGGGGGGTGGTGATCCAGCTTGCAGTTCTCTGATATCCTTGGATCTGTGGTTTATAACCTTCATTATTAAAAAAATTGTGTCTACTATCTTTTCAACTATTTTTTTTTTGTCTTGAGCTCTCTTCTTCTTCATACTAATTACTTGTATGTTAGAATGTTTGACCTTGTCTCACAGTTCTCAAATGTACTGTTCTTTTTTCCTCACTCTTTTTCCTCTCTGTGTTTCAGTTTTGGTAATTTCTGTTGCTCTCTTTTCTTGTTCACTGTTTATTTTCTTGGCTCTATCATATCTGCTACTGAGCCTATCAAAGGCATTCTTCATCTCTCTTTTCATGATTTTATTTCTAGCATTTCCCTTTGACTCTTCCTTACAGTTTCTATTCCTCTACTGAAATTCCCTGTCTATTTATGAATGGTGTCCCTCTTTCTCACTGGAAATTTTAACATATATATGATAGTTATTTTAAATTCCCAGCCTGATAGTTCCAACAACTGGGTCATGTCTAGGTTTGTTTCTGCTAATTGCTTTGTTTCTTGGTTTTTCTTAATTTTTTGTATATCTCATCACTTTTCATTGAATTACAGACATTGTGAGTAGGACAAAAGATACTGAAGTAATATTATTTATTCCTGCAAATAGGCCAGTTTTGGGTGCTCAGCCATTAATGTGGGAGTTGAATCAATCAGACTTGAGCTGAGTCTGGGTTTTTTCATTGCTATGGTCACCTTCCGTACACCACTGGCTTCAAATTGCTCTAGCATTGTCTTATGTTTGGGGTGGTGGTGAAGAGTTTGGAAGGTTTTTCTTAATGCTTTGTGCCTGCCCACTCCCCCAGCTTTCAGCCTTCCCTGGCATCCTGCTCCACAGCGAGGTCTCTCTCTGAGACAGTCCCTCAGTGCCTGCTGGCTCGGGGTGGGGGCAAGAGTGGCCCCTACTCTTCTGCTCTAGCCTCGGTCCCAGTGATCCTGGGTACCTGAGCCTTGTATGGGGGGAAGCGTCAGAGATCCTGCACCTCCTGCCCATGCCAGTCACACTGGCTGGTATCTTTGCCAATCTTGTGCCCCCCTCTCAACAATAGAAGACCTTTAATATTATTTGTATAGGATCTTGGACCCCAAACGATTTCCTGTTCTTCCCCAGGGATGAAGGGTTTTCTTCTTATTTTCTTTCTTCCCTAGATGCAATGAATTTTCACCTGTGCCATTGAGCTGACAGGGTTTGCTGCCTCTCCTCTAACATCTTAAGGCTTACATTTTGTAGGGTAGAAGGATACAGATGGGGTTGTTTTCTTTTCTCCAGCAGCAGCTGCTCACCTTCTCTAGGCTTTCTCATGAGCACTTGGTGGAGTAGCCATGGAGAAAACCCTGTGAGCAAGTGGAAATTCCTCACATGTCTCAGTATCCCATAGGTCCTATGCTGTCATGACTGCCCTTACTCAGTCTTTAGCAATTTGTTTAGGATTTTAGCTGAATTCTTTATACCTGCATGGGTGATACCCAGGTTCTTCATTTCATCTTCTGCTGCAAGTGAGCCAAAGATCTTCTCCAACATTTCCCTGGAGAAGCCTCTCTTTCCTTGGATTTCACACTACTTTTTTGCCCTATAACCTCAGTAATCTGAAGAGTACAAGGAAAGTTATGATTTTGTACTTTATTCAGCTTTTGTTGTTGTTTGCAGGGATATTGTCTCTAGTTTCTACATCCCAGGTCACAGTGAAACTCTGAACCATGAAAAAAAGAAGTAGGGGATGGGTCAGGAGGGGAGGGGAAGGCTCTATTCAAAGACATGTTTCCAGGAGAATTTACAGATGATGCACTTTGGGGTCGTGGATCTGAATTTGAATTGGCCTGCCAGAAAGGAAGGGGTTGTTCTCTTACTTCTAAATTAGTTGAAAGAAGCCTTAGGAATTAAGATTGAGTCCAGTTTGGATCTGATTTCCAGCTATGGCCCCTCAGTTAACCCAACAACTGGCAGTAGGTAGTAAGCCTGTCCTCTGGTTCCTGATTTAGTGCATTTTCAAACTATTTCACCCACAGTAACCCAGCTTTTCCTGATGTGGGTCTGTAAATGTAACCTAGGCCATCTGGTTTCTCCCTCCTGGGTGGCCAAATGTTATCCTGCTGACTGCTTTCATTTGCTAACTTGTGTACTCAGGAAATGGTGACTCTGTCTGAGTGGAAGGGAAAGGATAATAGTGTATGAATGAGACAATAAGGAAAACCATTGCTCCTGTTTATCAAGCACTTGCCATATACCAGGACTGCGTGAAATGCTTCCCTGCATTGTCTCATTTGATTCTCATAACAAGCCTAAGGGCAGCTACTATTTTTATCTCACTGTAACTATAAAGAACCAATAAATGAATTTAATAAGTGGTTTTGGAAAAAACTGATAGTGACATGCCAAAGAATGAAGCTAGACTACTATCTTACACCGTACACAAAAATTAACTCCAAAAGGGTTAAAGACCTGAATGTAAGACCTGGAACCATAAAACAAAAAAACAGGCAATAAGCTCCTTGACATTGGTATTGATCTTTGGATCTGACTCCAAAAGCAAAGGCAACAAAAGCAAAATAAGTCAGACTACATGAAAGTAAAGAGCTTCTGCATAGCAAAGGAAATCATCAACAAAATGAAAAGGCAGCCTACTGAGTGGGAGAATATATTTGCAAATGTTATATCTGATCAGGGGTTAATACTCAAAATATGCAAAGAATTCATACAACTCAATATCAAAAACCAAACAATCCAATGGAAAAATCAGCAGAGGACCTGAATAGACAATTTCCAAAGAAAACAAACATTCCAAAGATGGCGGAGTTGAGGAAGATGGAGGAAGAGTAAGACGTGGAGATCACCTTCCTCCCCACAGATACATCAGAAATACATCTACAAGTGGAACAACTCCTACAGAACACCTACTGAACGCTGGCAGAAGACCTCAGACTTCCCAAAAGGCAAGAAACTCCCCACGTACCTGGGTAGGGCAAAAGAAAAAAGAATAAACAGAGACAAAAGAATAGGGACGGGACCTGCCTAGTGGGAGGGAGCTGTGAAGGAGGAAAGGTTTCCACACACTAGAAGCCCCTTCGCGGGCAGAGACTGTGGGTGGCGGAGTGGGGAAGCTTCGGAGCCGCGTAGGAGAGCGCAGCAACAGGGGTGCGGAGGGCAAAGCGGAGAGATTCCGCACAGAGGATCAGTGCTGACCAGCACTCACCAGCCCGAGAGGCTTGTCTTCTCCCCCGCCGGGGTGTGCAAGGGGCTGGGAGCTGAGGCTTGGGCTTTGGTCGGAGCGCAGGGAGAGGACTGGGGTTGGCAGCGTGAACACAGCCTGCAGGGGGTTAGTGCATCACGGCTAGCCAGGAGGGAGTCCGGGAAAAAGTCTGGACCTGTCGAATAGGCAAGACACTTTTGCTTCCCTCTTTGTTTCCTGGTGCACGAGGAGAGGGGATTAAGAGCGCTGCTTAAAGGAGCTCCAGAGTCGGGTGCGAGCCATGGCTAACAGCGCGGACCTCGGAGACGGGCATGAGACACTAAGGCCGTGGCTGCCGCCGCCAAGAGGCCTGTGTGTGAGCACAGGTCACTGTCCACGCCCCCTTCTCGGGGAGCCTGTGCAGCCCGCCACTGCCGGGGTCCCGAGATCCAGGGACAACTTCCCCGGGAGAACGCACGGCACGCCTCAGGCTGGTGCAACGTCCCACCGGCCTCTGCAGCTGCAGGCTCGCCCCGCACTCTGTACCCCTCCCTGCTCCCGGCCTGAGTGAGCCAGAACCCCCGAATCAGCGGCTCCTTTAACCCCGTCCTGTGAAACCGAAGAACAGACGCCCTCAGGCGACTTACATGCAGAGGCGGGGCCAAATCCAAAGCTGAACTCCGGGAGCTGTGCGAACAAAGAAGAGAAAGGGAAATTTCTCCCAGAAGTCTTAGGAGCAGCGGATTAAATCTCCACAATCAACTCAATGTACCCTGCATCTGTGGAATACCTGAAGAGACAATGAATCATCCCAAATTGAGGAGCTGTGTGGATGAAAGGCTCTTGGTGCTCCAGCCAGGAGGCAGTGCTGTGCCTCTGAGGTGGGAGAGCCACCTTCAGGACACTGGTCCACAAGAGACCTCCCAGCTCAACATAATATCAAACGGCGAAAATCTCTCAGAGATCTCCATCTCAACACCAAGATCCAGCTTCACTCAACGACCAGCAAGCTACAGTGCTGGACACCCTATGCCAAACAACTAGCAAGACAGGAACAAAACCCCACCCATTAGCAGAGAGGCTGCCTAAAATCATAATAAGGCCACAGACACCCCAAAACACACCATCAGAGGTGGACCTGCCCACCAGAAACACAAGATCCAGCCTCATCCAACAGAACACAGGCACTAGTCCCCTCCACCAGGAAACCTACACAACCCACTGAACCAACCTTAGCCACTGGGCACAGACACCAAGAACAATGGGAACTACGAACCTGCAGCCTGCAAAAAGGAGACCCCAAACACAGTAACATAAGCAAAATGAGAAGACAGAAAAACACACAGCAGATGAAGGAGCAAGGTAAAAACCCACCAGACCTAGCAAATGAAGAGGAAATAGGCAGTCTAACTGAAAAAGAATTCAGAATAATGATAGTAAGGATGATCCAAAATCCTGGAAATAGAATGGAGAAAATACAAGAAACGTTTAACGAGGACCTAGAAGAAGACCTAGAAGAACTAAAGAACAAACAAACAATGATGAACAACACAGTAAATGAAATTAAAAATTCTCTAGAAGGGAACAATAGCAGAATAACTGAGGCAAAAGAACAGATAAGTGACCTGGAAGTTAAAAGAGTGGAAATAACTACTGCAGAGCAGAATAAAGAAAAAAGAATGAAAAGAACTGAGGACAGTCTCAGAGACCTCTGGGAAAACATTAAATGCAGCAACATTCAAATTATAAGCGTCCCAGAAGAAGAAGAGAGAAAGGGACAGAGAAAATATTTGAAGAGATTATAGTTGAAAACTTCCCTAATATGGGAAAGGAAATAGCTAATCAAGTCCAGGAAGCACAGAGTCCCACACAAGATAAATCCAAGGAGAAACACGACAAGACACATACTAGTCAAACTATCAAAAATTAAATATAAAGAAAACATATTAAAAGCAGCAAGGGAAAAACAACAAATAACACACAAGGGAATCCCCATAAGGTAAAGGCTGATCTTTCAGCAGAAACTCTGCAAGTCAGAAGGGGCGGGCAGGACATATTTAAAGTGATGAAGGAGAAAAACCTACAACCAAAATAACTCTACCCAGCAAGGATCTCGTTCAGATTTGATGGAGAAGTTAAAATCTTTACAGACAAGCAAAAGCTGAGAGAGTTCAGCACCATCAAACAAGCTATACAACAAATGCTAAAGGAACTTCTCTAGGCAAGAAACACAAGAGAAGGAAAAGACCTACAATAAGAAACCCAAAACAATTAAGTAAATGGGAATAGGAACATACATATCAATAATTACCTTAAATGTAAATGGATTAAGTGCTCCCACCAAAAGACACAGACTGGCTGAATGGTTACAAAAATAAGACCCATATATATGCTGTCTACAAGAGACCCACTTCAGACCTAGGGACACATACAGACTGAAAGTGAGGGGATGGAAAAAGCTATTCCCTGCAAATGGAAATCAAAAGAAAGCTGGAGTAGCAATTCTCACATCAGACAAGATAGACTTTAAAAAAGACTATTACAAGAGACAAAGAAGGACACTACATAATGATGAAGAGATCTATCCAAGAAGAAGATATAACAATTGTAAATATTTATGCACCCAACATAGGAGCACCTCAATACATAAGGCAAATACTAACAGCCATAAAAGGGGAAATCGACAGCAACACAATCATAGTAGGGGACTTTAACACCCCACCTTCACCAATGGACAGATCATCCAAAATGAAAATAAATAAGGAAACACAAGCTTTAAATGATACATTAAACAAGATGGACTTAATTGATATTTATAGGACATTCCATCCAAAAACAACAGAATACACATTCTTCTCAAGTGCTCATGGAAAATTCTCCAGGATAGGTCATATCTTGGGTCACAAATCAAGCCTTGGTAAATTTAAGAAAATTGAAATTGTATCAAGTATCATTTCCGACCACAACGCTATGAGACTAGATATCAATTACAGGAAAAGATCTGTAAGAAATAGAAACACATGGAGGCTAAACAATACACTACTTAATAATGAAGTGATCACTGAAGAAATCAAAGAGGAAATCAAAAAATACCTAGAAGCAAATGACAATGGAGACATGATGACCCCAAACCTATGTGATGCAGCAAAAGCACTTCTAAAAGGGAAGTTTATAACAATACAATCCTACCTTAAGAAACAGGAAACATCTCAAATAAACAACCTAACCTTGCACCTAAAGCAATTAGAGAAAGAAGAACAAAAAACCCTGAAAGTTAGAAAAAGGACAGAAATCATAAAGATCAGATCAGAAATAAATGAAAAAGAAATGAAGGAAATGATACCAAAGATCAATAAAGCTAAAAGCAGGTTCTTTGAGAAGATAAACAAAATTGATAAACCATTAGCCAGACTCATCCAGAAAAAAAGGGAGAAGACTCAAATCAATAGAATTAGAAATGAAAAAGGAGAAGTAACAACTGACACTGCAGAAATACAAAAGATCATGAGAGATTACTACAAGCAACTCTATGCCAATAAAATGGACAACCTGGAAGAAATGGACAGTTTCTTAGAAATGCACAACCTGCCGAGACTGAACCAGGAAGAAATAGAAAATATGAATAGACCAATCACAAGCACTGAAATTGAAACTGTGATTAAAAATCTTCCAACAAACAAAAGCGCAGGACCAGATGGCTTCACAGGAAAATTCTATGAAACGTTTAGAGAAGAGATAATACCTATCCTTCTCAAACTCTTCCAGAATATAGAATAGCGAGGAACACTCCCAAACTCATTCTACGAGGCCACCATCACCCTGATACCAAAACCAGACAGAGATGTCACAAAGAAAGAAAACTACAGGCCAATATCACTGATGAATATAGATGCAAAAATCCTCAACAAAATACTAGTAAACAGAATCCAACACCACATTAAAAGGATCATACAACATGATCAAGTGGGGTTTATTCCAGGGATGCAAGGATTCTTCAATATACGCAAATCAATCAACGTGATACACCATATTAACAAATTGAAGGAGAAAAACCATATGATCATCTCAATAGATGCAGAGAAAGCTTTCGACAAAATTCAACACCCATTTATGATAAAAACCCTGCAGAAAGTAGGCATAGAGGGAACTTTCCTCAACATAATAAAGGCCATATATGACAAACCCACAGCTAACATCATCTTCAATGGTGAAAAACTGAAACCATTTCCACTAAGATCAGGAACAAGACAAGGTAGCCCATTCTCACCACTCTATTCAACATAGTTTTGGAAGATTTAGCCCCAGCAGTCAGAGAAGGAAAAGAAATAAAAGGAATCCAAATCAGAAAAGAAGAAGTAAAGTTGTCACTGTTTGCAGATGACATGATACTATACATAGAGAATCCTAAAGATGCTACCAGAAATCTACTAGAGCTCATCAATGAATTTGGTAAAGTAGCAGGATACAAAATTTGTGCCCAGAAATCTCTGACGTTCTTATACACTAATGATGAAAATTCTGAAAGTGAAATTAAGAAAACACTCCCATTTACCAATGCAACATAAAGAATAAAATATCTAGGAATAAACCTACCTAAGGAGACAAAATACCTGTATGCACAAAATTATAAGACACTGATGAAAGAAACTGAATATGATACAAATAGATGGAGAGATATACCACGTTCTTGGATTGGAAGAATCAATATTGTGAAAATGACTCTACTACCCAAAGCAATCTACAGATTCAGTGCAATCCCTGTCAAACTAACACTGACTTTTTTCACAGAACTAGCACAAAAAATTTCACAATTTGTATGGAAACACAAAAGACCCCGAATAGCCAAAGCAATCTTGAGAACAAAAAATGGAGCTGGAGGAATCAGGCTCCCTGCCTTCAGACTATACTACAAAGCTACAGTAATCAAGACAGTATGGTACTGGCCCCAAAACAGAAATATAGATCAATGGAAAAGGCTAGAAAGCCCAGAGGTAAACCCATGCACATATGGTCACCTTATCTTTGATAAAGGAGGCAAGAATATACAGTGGAGAAAAGGCAGCCTCTTCAATAAGTGGTGCTGGGAAACTGGACAGGTACATGTGAATGTATGAGAGTAGAACACTCCCTAACACCATACACAAAAATAAGCTCAAAATGGATTAAGGACCTAAATGTAAGTCCAGACACTATCAAGCTCTTAGAGGAAAACATAGGCAGAACACTGTATGACATAAAGCACAGCAAGATCCTTTTTGACCCACCTCCTAGAGCAATGGAAATAAAAACAAAAATAAACAAATGGGACCAAATGAAACCTAAAAGCTTTTGCACAGCAAAGGAAACCTTAAAGAAGACCAAAAGACAACTCTCAGAATGGGAGAAAATATTTGCAAATGAAGCAACTGACAAAGGATTAATGTCCAAAATTTACAAGCAGCCCATGCAGCTCAATAACAAAAAAACAAACAACCCTATCCTAAAATGTGCAGAAGACTTAAATAAACAGTTCTGCAAAGAATATATACAGCTTGGCAACAAACACATGAAAGAATGCTCAACATCATTAATCATTAGAGAAATGCAAATCATAACTACAATGAGATATCATCTCACACCAGTCAGAATGGCCATCATCAAAAAATCTAGAAACAATAAATGCTGGAGAGGATGTGGAGAAAAGGGAACACTCTTGCCCTGTTGATGGGAATGTAACTTGATACAGCCACTATGGAGAGCAGTATGGAGGTTCCTTAAAAAACTACAAATAGAACTACCATACGACCAAGCAATCCCACTATTGGGCATATACCCTGAGAAAACCATAATTCAAAAAGAGTCATTTACCAATATGTTCATTGCAGCTCTATTTACAATAGCCAGGACATGGAAGCAACCTAAGTGTCCATCAACAGATGAATGGATAAAGAAGATGTGGCACATATATACAATGGAATATTACTCAGCCATAAAAAGAAACGAAATTGAGTTATTTGTAGTGAGGTGGATGGACATAAAGTCTGTCATACAGAGTGAAGTAAGTCAGAAGGAGAAAAACAAATACCGTATGCTAACATATATATATGGAATCTAAGGGAAAAAAAAAGGTCATGAAGAACGTAGGGGTAAGACAGGAATAAAGACATAGACCTACTAGAGAATGGAATTGAGGATATGGGGAAGGGGAAGTGTAAGCTGTGACAAAGTGAGAGAGTGGCATGGACATATACACACAACCAAACATAAAATATATAGCTAGTGGGAAGCAGCTGCATAGCACAGGGAGAGCAGCTTGGTGGTTTGTGACCACCTAGAGGGTTGCGATAGGGAGAGTGAGCGGGAGAGAGATGAAAGAGGGAAGAGATATGGGAACATAGGTATATGCATAACTGATTCCCTTTGTTATAAAGCAGAGACTAACACACCACTGTAAAACAATTATACTCCAATAAAGGTGTTAAAAAAAAAAACAAAGATGGCAAACAGGTACCTGAAAAGATGCTCAACATTGGTAATCATCAGGGAAGTGCAAATCAAAACCACAATGAGATATCACCTCACACCTGTTAGAATGGCTAATATCAAAAAGACAGGAAATAACAAATGTTGTCAAGGATGTGGAGAAATTGAAACTCTTGTGCACTGTTGGTGGGAATGCAAAGCAGTCACTAGAAAACAGTATGGAAGTTCCTAAAAAAATTTAAAATAGAACTACCTTATGATCTAGCAATTCCACTTCTGTGCATTTATTCAAAGAAAATGAAAATACTAATTCAAAAATATATATGCACCCCATGTTCATTGCAGCATTATTCACAATAGCCTAGATATGGAAATAACCTAAGTGTCCATTGAAGGATGAATTCATAAAGAAGATGTGATATATATATATATATATATATATACATATATATATATTACATATATATACATATATATATACTCAGTCATAAATATATATGTGTGTGTGTATATATATATGTATATATATGTGTATATATATATATATATGTATATGTATATACACTCAGTCATTAAAAAGAATGAGATCCTACCATTTGCAACAACATAGATGGACCTTGAGGGCATTATGCTTAGTGAAATAAGTCAGACAGTGAAAGACAAATAGCGTATGATCTCACTTATGTGTGGAATATAAGAAACATAGACACAGAGAACAGACTGGTGGTTGCCAGAGGCAAGGGGTGGGTGAAATGGGTCAAGGCGGTCAAAAAGTAAAAACTTTCAGTTATAAAATAAATAAGCCCTGGGGATATAATACACAGCATGGGGATTATAATTAATAATACTGTATTCCGTATTTGAAAGTTGCTAAGAAAAAAAAAGAGCCTGAGACACAAAGAATTGAAGTAACTTATACAAGTTTGCAGACCTAGTAAGACATAGACCCAGATCCAACCTAATATCTTAACTACTCCTGAAGTATATTGACATCTGTCCAATAACAGCATTAAAAAAAAAACTGTTTGATTTCTGGAGTGATGACTCTCATCTAGAAAGTCTTGGGTTAATGGAAATTTTCTATGAAAGCACTGACTTTAGGAGATGATGCGAAGGGTCTTACAGAAGGAGGAAATGTCATTCCCTTGGAGAAACCCTGTCACTCCTGGATGGTGGAAGTCTTCCCTCTCTCCCCAGTGTCAGAAGCCTGCTCAGATGTCACCCTAAACAACAGTAGCTGTGACAGTAAAAGGCAGACAATGGAGGGTATAACAAAAACCCCGAGTCCCTGCTTCCCACCTTGGGCTTGAAAAGCTACCCTGAGACCCGTGGCCAGGGTTTGAGACCCAGCTGCTAAAAGCCTTTCCTTGGTTTCTCCTCAGTGGGCTCCAGTGACTATGAAAGCTTTGGACAGGCACAGCTGTGGGAGAGCTGGGGACCGTCTTGCTGCATTTCTATAAAAAAGAGCAGCTGACCACATATCTGGATCTATCCAAGGATGAGGAATGTACTTCTTCTAAAGTTTCTTGTAAGTTTTTTTTTTTTTTTTTTTTTTGCGGTACACGGGCCTCTCACTGTTGTGGCCTCTCCCGTTGAGGAGCACAGGCTCCGGACACGCAGGCTCAGCGGCCATGGCTCATGGGCCCAGCCGCTCTGTGGCATGTGGGATCTTCCCAGACCGGGGCACGAACCCGTGTCCCCCACATCGGCAGGCAGACTCTCAACCACTGCACCACCAAGGAAGCCCCTCTTGTAAGTTTTGAGGCAGAATAAAAACATTCAGGTGGAGGAAGCCAGATTTTGTCTAATCTTATACCCATTTATTTCTGTGCTTCTTCTATTTTATTCTTATTATAAAAATGATACAGTCACAGATAGAGAAAACAAACATGGTTACCAGGGGATGGCAGGGAAAGGATAAACTGTGAGATTGGGATTGACATATGCACACTGCTTTATATAAAATAGATAACTAACAGTAACCTGATGTATAGCACAGGGAACTCTACTCAATACTCTGTAATGGCCTACATGGGAAACGAATCCTAAACAAAACAAAATAAAACAAACAAACAGAAAAAAAAAACAGAAGTAGAGCCATAGGTGTAGAAAACAAACATATGGTTACCAGGGGACAGCGGCAGGGAAGGATAAATTGAGAGATCGGGATTGACATATACACACTATTATATATAAAATAGATAACTAATAAGAAGCTACCGTATAGCACAGGGAACTCTACTCAATACTCGGTAATGGCCTATATGGCAAAAGAATCTAAAAAAGAGTAGGTACATGTATATGTATATGTATAACTGATCCACTTTGCTGTACACCTGAAACTAACACAACATTGTAAATCAAATATACCCCAATAAAAATTTTAAAAAAGAAAAAAATGATAATGTCACACATTGTGTAGCTTTTTATAGTCTGCAAAGCATTTTACATATACTATTTCATTTCATTTCATCTTATGAGAGCAATAAGGTAGATGGAGAAACTGAGGCACACTCTAGCAAAGAAACATGCACATGAGAGTAAAATGAGGAAGGACAAGAGATGGGTCTGGATCAGCACCCTTTGTGATGACATGACTTGTTGACTAAACTTGTTGCCTATGGTACCTATGGTCCAGTCTGTATCCTGGAGATGAGTCAGTGGGGCCACACTATTCTTGTTCACTCCCCCGTAGCCCCCCATTACTTGGAAAATTCAGACCAACTTACAGTTCTGTCTGCAGTGCCTGTTTGCTCACATCCTCACCAGGCCCAGCTATTATCAGTTGCTAACAATTTTGCCCATCTTATTACCAGTGGAAAATGGTATTGCGTGGGCATTTCAATTCATCTTCTTATTCTTATTAGAGGTTGAGTATCTTCTCATATAGACTGTTTGTAGTTCTTCCTTATGAATTGCCTCTCCATCCTCTGCTTGATATATATTTATAAATCTCCATATTTTCAATCTTTGAATCAATCTTAAAGTATTTCTCGTATAAACATACATGCAGCTTTTTTCTTTTAAAACCTAATCTGCAAGTTTTTCTCTTTCGATGGGGAAGTTAAAATCCTTTGCTTTTCTTGTGATGACACAGGTGTTTGATCTGATTTTCGTCTCTGTTTGCTGTGACCCTCTCACTCCTGGCACTGGATTGACTGGATTTTCTTTGTTCCTTTTCTGATTTTGTGTTCTGCTTTGCCTCTAGTATTTTGGAAGCTGTACATCTTATTTCTGGTTATCTCATGTGTAGCCATATATTTTTAATGTATTGACATGTACTTTTCTATTGTTCAGAATAAATCAATATTTATAACCCATATCCTTAAAACAGGTGTTTGACATATTTTCATTTCTTCCTTTCTCCCTAGAATTATTTTGATTAAAGATTTTTAAATTTTTATTTATGGTTTCTTTCTCTCAAAAGTTTAGTAATTCTTGCTTGTCCATTTAATTTGATAAGTTGATGGCTGATGTCAGTAGTATAAGCAGCTAATATGGGCTTTTCTCAACACATATGAGGTTTTAGGTCTGCAGTGGGGCTCTGCTTTCACTGGGAAGAGTTTCTTCATTGGACAGAGAATGAGAGGATTAAGGCTTCTCTTGGGATGTGGGTAGAGAGTGTGGTACCTCAGATTTAGGAGGCAATGTGCTTTAATACTTGCACTTCACCTGGAGGAGATGCCTTTCTATTTTATATACAAATTCAGAATTGCAGTCCACTTTTCTCACCTGTCCCAATGCTCACTTTTCATTCTCAAAACAGGCCCCTGATTTATTTAGAGACCATTTTTTCAGTTTTAACCTGAGCCCAAAACCATGGCCAAGTGCTGAATATAGGAAGATGGATGGGGGCAAAGATCAACTGGCATAAATATCAGCTGTCTTCTGGTTAATTATCTCAGAGAGCATCACTGACTCAGCCTTTGCTGAATTTCCACTGAGAAGGCTTGGACCACACTAGACAGTCCCCCTCACTCATGGCACGACCTGGGATTGCAAGTTCATGCCTTGATTTTTCTATCCATAAATCATTTCTGTTTCTGTCTTCCAAATACCAAACTTCTGATCCAGAAGTGACACCTTTCCTCATTTAACACGTTCAACCAGAATTACTGACATTTCAGAGACCAGGAACCTGAGGCTTTGAGACGGCAACCTTGAGAAGTAGGAGGTATCATCCAGGGGTACCGTGAGGTTCCCGCCTTGACAAGGTTGGGTAGGGGAAGGCCATTCTGGGAGCCGGCTCTGCTTCTCGCATCAGTGGGCATTGAGTTCCTTCACACTTTTTAAGCACCAATGGTACTCTCTTAAAGAATGATACTCTCTCTTAAATGGTACTCTCTTAAAAAAGGGTATTCTGTTTAAGAATGGTCCCATTCTTTAAGAAGATGTTATTTATGGTCTGATCCAGGTGTGTGAGTTGCCATGAGCTGTCAAGAGCACATTGCCCTTGGGAGACTGGGGAAGCATGGCAGCTGGAGCAGACAGAAATGGATGAGGAACCCCTCTTCCATCATCCTTTTGTTAATTTATTTAACCAAAATGTGTTGAGTGCCTACCCATGATCATATATTCTGTTAATACTGGGTTTGCTGTGGTAAATAAAATAAATAAGCTTTCTGCCCTTGTGGAGCCTGTGGTCACCGCTGTGGTCATATCAGCACTTGACTTCTACTTTTGCTTCTTTTATCTCAACTGTCCTCAGTAAGAGACCCTACTAATCAATGCAGTTAAGCAACTGCTTTCATAAAACTTTGAAACTATCTCTAGTACTGTACTATGAAAACAAAATAGGATTTTACCAACATTGAATTTTGATCAAGAGAGCCACACATTTTTTTTTTTTTTTTTTTGCGGTACGCGGGCCTCTCACCGTTGTGGCCTCTTCCGTTGCGGAGCACAGGCTCCGGATGCGCAGGCTCAGCGGCCATGGCTCACGGGCCCAGCCACTCCGCGGCATGCGGGATCCTCCCAGACCAGGGCATGAACCCGTGTCCCCTGCATCGACAGGCAGACTCTCAACCACTGCGCCACCAGGGAAACCCCACATTTTTTAAATGACTTTTGTTTTAGGTCTCTTTAGAAAGACATTGCAGTGAAGAATGCTCATCCAAAGTTAACATATTGATTCAGGGAAAGCTTCCTTTTTTTTTTTAATTTTTATTTTATACTGGAGTATGGTTGTTTTACAATGTTGTGTTAGTTTCAAGTGTACAGCAAAGTAATTCAGTTATACATATACATGTATCTATTCTTTTTCACATTCTTTTCCCATTTAGGTTGTTATAGAATATTGAGCAGAGTTCCCTGTGCTATATACAGTAGGTCCTTGTTTGCTATCTATTGTATATATAGTAGTGTGTATATGTCAACCCCAAACTCTCAATTTATCCCTCCCCACCCCCCACCTTTCCCCTTTGGTAACCATAAGTTTGTTTTCTATGTCTGTGAGTCTGTTTCTGTTTTGTAAATAAGTTTATTTGTATCAGTTTTTTTTTTAAGATTCTTCATATAAGTGATATCATATGATATTTGTCTTTCTGAACCACCTTTACCATGTTGGATGGCGTATTGCCATCTTCATCAATGGGGGGCCTATAAACTATGCAGCCAAGGTGAGAAATGAAGTCAGATTCAGACTGGGCTCAAACCTCAAGGTAACATGTGGTTTTGGGTATGTTCAGAGTTCTTACCTGGGTTTCACTGTCCTTGTCCAAAAAGGAAGAATGGCACTTGATGATGTCTGAGGTCGTCTAGCAAGAACGTTTACTGGGGCTATGTTAATAAAAATAAAATATGACAAACTCTGTTTTCCTCTTTTTATTTCCACCCACAGAAGACTTTCCTTGGGGTTAGTGGGCAGTCTGTGCAGGAGGAACAAAGAAGAGAGATGGCCACTGGACCTACAAAGTGATGGTCTCACAAAGCCACACGCTGGTGTCGGGTGGCACACCTCAAATTCCCTAATAAGGTGTCAGAAAGAGCCACTTTCTGAAGCAGGGCTCATATTTGAATGACCAGACAGATGCCTTTCTTTGTTGTCTGTGAAGCCCTGGTGATGGGAGAGATCCCTGTGGGGAGAAAAATCAAGGCAGAATGGGTAAGTTCCTTTTTGTAAGACGGTATGAGACGGAGAGATTCTTTCTGGGTTTTGGATTCTTTTCACCCTTCTGTCCTCCCCTCTTTCTCATCACCCCCACCTTCCTCTCCCACCCCCTCTCAAAGGAGAGCTGGAGAAAGCAAGCTTTGGGAGCTGAAAAGGTTAGGACTTACTTTTTACTGCAATTCACACCTTTCCCAAGGAAATTCCTTAGAAACCTCATTAATTGATGAATGATGTTTATTGAATTGGTCTCCTCAAATTGTCACTGGGAAAGCGTGAGAAACTGTTATACATCCTGCCAGCAGCCTGCTGTGGAGACTCCGACTTAAAGGCCCCTTTAGACTTTGCATGGAAGGTGGGTCCATCGAGACTTGTTCCAAGGCTCTAAAGATGCCTTTCCTCCCCTTCTCCTTCTTGCCCTGGTGTCACCTCCAGCACCTCCTGGCCAAACCCACTTATCTACATGCTGGACACACACACACACACACACACTTATACAAGTAACTATAAGGAGCCTGTGGAATGTATTTAAGAAAAAAGCTCAGGAGTCAGACTGCCTGGTTTCTCCGTTTAGCAGCTGTGTAATCTTGGTCACTTCACATTTTTGTGCCTCAGTTTGCTGTACATTGTAGGGTTGTGATAAGGGTGAAATGGTCTCATCCATGTTCAGTACTTAGCACAGGGCTTGGCACGTTGCCAGTGCTCTATAAACGTTAGGTCCTCTGCCTATGATAGACTTTTACTGTGCTTTCATTCTTTGGAGCTCTGGGGAGTGGATACCTCTGGCAGTGAGATTTCAAGTAAAGCACTCTCAAAAGACCAGCCCAGATTGAGCTGGGTTTCCACGTGTGGGCGTCGGGGAGATAAAGTGCTGTGTGGCCTTGCCCTTTGTTCTCACATGAGTTCAAGTCCTGAAAGCAGCTTAGGGACTGGGTGATAATGGCCTCTAAGTGCCCTTTCAAAGGAGGCAAAGTTAAATATCACCTGCCAGGTGCTGAAAGTTATTTCTAAGAAGAGTAGGTTAAGGGAACCAGTTGTATGAAGCAGAGCTGGGAAATGACCTGCTGTGGTCAACCCATCCTGGCAAAGCCCCTGAGTGCTCTCTGTCCTGTGTCTGTGTGTCCCCACCACTTCTGCAAGTGTCACTTCAGCATCACTTCGAGAAGGAGGGAGGGAGGGTAGGTGGGTGGGGACTTCTGATGTGATTCTGACAAATACAAGCAATGGGAAACTTGACAGTTTCTGTCCACATGAGCTCCCTCTGTTTTCTTTTTTCTTTTTTTCTCAGTTGTGATGAGCTCTGGTTTCCTTTAAGTTTAGTTTTGACTTTCAACCTTAAGTAAACTCTGGTGGCAAGGTCAGTATGATTGCTTTGTACAAGACCTGTGGTTGCGTGCACAGGGCTGCAGGGACGCCTCCTTGGGAAGGACCCGCTCTCCAGTTCCCAAACTTGGCTCCCATCAGGCAAAACTAGAGCCTAGTTCTTTTAAACCTCCCCTTCCAGTACAAAAATTGCCTGCAAGGACAGCAAATGAGAGATTCTTAGCTGCCATACATCTTGCTTTTATGGGAGGTGGGTCACAGATTTTTTCAGGCTGCTGAGAAAGGGAGAGAAATACTCATGTTAGTTGAAAACGCATGTGTCTTGTACAGTTTAGGGAAAAGCAGAGACAAAAACACCTTCCCACCCTTTCCATTAATGGAATAGAGGGTTCTAGCTAACATGCATAGAACTTACCACACAGACTTCCTATGGCATAAACACACAGGTCCCTAAAATAGACAGATTTTAAAAGAAATCAAAAGAACAGAAAATAGGAAAAACGCTCCATCACACATAGTACACCAAGCTGTGTGTGTGTGTGTTGGGGTGGGGGGGTCCTAACCTTTGAGGAATAGAATCTCTCTTTCATTTTTGTGAGGCCTGATGGCTAAAAGGAGACAAAGATGGCGGCAGGGAACTTACCAAGATAGTGTCCGGTGAAGCTGTTGAATAGAGGTAGGAGGACGGTGCTCTGCGCCTGTATCCTGGGCTTCTGCCAGCCAGCACGTGTGTGCGCATGCATTCATTCATTCACTCACTCACTCATTCATCTGTAATTCTGGCTAATAGTATCAGCTAAAAGTTACAGCCGTGGCTGTCAGCTAGGAAAAAGAGGGCTGTGATCATGGTTAAGACAGCCGGGGTGACTTCCTTGGGGAGAAGGAGGTCACAGATCTAGAGACCCGGAGATCTCTAAACGCTGTCCTTTGGGGAAAATTAAAATTAGGGGAAAGCTGTGCTCCCAAAAACTATGCAATATGAGGCTTTTCTTATGAGACTTACAAATTCCTGTGAGCCATGGTGGTGATCAGGACTCTGGCTGCTGCTGAGAGAGGGGAGAGGCAAGGAGACTCTGAGAGCCACACGGGAAATCAGCTGCTTCTGTCTTAAGTCCCCTGGAAAAGGCAAGTGTCCCTTTCAAGTGACCCATTCCAGGACCTCCCCAGGGAGGGCAGGCCGACTTTCTCCCCACAGGCCCTGCACTGGCAGGAAATCTTGCACCCAGAAGCACATTCCTGCTGATCCTTGCCTTTGAAGTGTGGGTTCACCCACAACAGGTGAATCAAAGACACATCAAACAAGTGGCAACCCCCATGGCCAGAGTAAGGCCAGTGCTTTGTGAGAGAGGTTAGCTTGGAGATTAGTCACACCTCATGCATCTCATGCAGAGTAACCTTTGCCGTTCCTTGCCTACCTTTATTACAGCTAATTTCAAAATAAATCCCTTTCTTTTTCAAGACATTTTGAAAAAAAAAAGCAACTCTGGCCGATTTACATATATGATTATATCAGCCTTCGCAAGAGTTCTTCAATGTGTCTCAGGCTCCAAGCTGGAAATTTGTCTTATTCAGTCTACTTTGGGATCCCTGCTTACTTCTGTTGACATCTCTAAATACATGGAAGAAAACTGAGGACCTTCCATTTTTAACTGATTATATTTTAGCTTCCCAAAAATGAAATGATCATGGATTTGCATATCTCCACGATCATTTCACTTATCAAATATAAAGGTGTTAATATTTGAACTGGAAAGATAATAAACCTAAAAAACTCAATCTTATTTCTAAAATGTGTGAGCAAATTCCATGGAGGCCAAATGGACAAAAAAACAACAGATCCGAAAACCAGTCTATCTCTTGGACTATAGGTCCAAGTAGACCCACATGAAGGCTGCCTGACAGCCTTTTTTTTTTTTTTTTATTGAAGTCTAGTTGATTTGCAATGTTGTGCTAATTTCTGCTCTACAGGAAAAATGACTCAGTTACACACATATATACATTCTTTTTTAAAATATTCTTTTCCATTATGGTTTATCACAGGATACTGAATATAGTTCCCTGTGCTATACAGTAAGACCTTGTTGTTTATCCATTCTAGATGTGATAGTTTGCACTGACAGCTTTTAGCTACCTCCATGGGACGTCAGACATCACCAGTTCGACGTGAGAGGAGCAGGAATAAATTAGAACTAACCCATCAATGCATGTCTTTTAAAAAACACATTCACTATTTTTGTGAAATGATACTATTAAACTTATAATCATTGTAAAATTCAGATTGGTCAGACATGTAAAATGAAGAAAATGCTGTTTTCTCTTGCTTCGCCTCTTAGAAGTTTCCCTTCAGATACTTTCTCTCTTTTTTCACAGAAGATTCCTTTTGGAGTGGTGTTTTTCTCACTCGGTCAATAATCAAGCAATCACAAATATTCAACAGGAACCAAATCTAAACAAAGTATAGCTCATCCTTCTAAACCCTGTTCCATCTTCCTAGCTCAGCAGATGGGATGAACCTATCTAAGTACCATTGCAAGTGATCTTACTTCTCTGTGTTTCCACAACACTTGGTGCAAGTCTCAGGGCACTGATGTATACTAAGTGATGCTCATATGTGATTTTCTAGTGCATACGCCATCATCCATAGGTTTTTACATCATCCTTCCTGGTTCCCCTGGCTGGCACACAAGTGTTTCAATTGGTTTGTATATGAGTGTATTTCAAACTTCATCAAAGGATCTTGCCATCCCAATTTCACATTTTTAAAAACTAGCTTTTCATTGCTATTATTACCCAGTGTATTATTTGGCTAGGGCAGTTGTAACAAAATTCCAAAGACTGGGTGGCTTCAACAACAGAGATTTATTTCTGGAGGCTGGATGTCCGGGATCAAGGTGCTGGCGGGGTTGGTTTCTCCTGAGGCCATTTTCTCTGGCTTGCAGATGTGTCCTCACACAGCTTTTCCTCTGTGAACATGCACTCCTGGTGTCTCTTCCTCTTCTCATAAGAACTCCAGTCCTCATTCAACTTTGATCACCTCCTTAAAGGGCCCATCTCTGAATACAGTCACATTGGAGCTTCAAAATAGGAATTGTGGGGGGACACTTACTGTCTGTAACACCTGGGGTGGTAGCTGGGTTCTAAGACGTCCCCTGGATTCCCCTCCCCCTGGTATGAAGATGAAGGGTTTTACTCCTGGGACTAGGTTATGTTATAGCAGATCTGACCTGCAGATAGTGAGATTATCCTAACTTAATCACACAAGCCCTTTAAAAGCAGAGAGTTTTTTTTCTGGCTAGCAGCAGAAGGGAAAAGGGGCTTGTATTTGAAAGAGATCTGATGCAAGGGAAGTGCTCTCTTGCTGAGCTGTGGGAGTCACATGGCAGGGGCTCAAAAGTGGCCTGAGGAGCTGAGAGCAGTTCCCACCCAATGGCTGGGAAACAACAGGGACCTCGGTCCAAAGCTACCGGGAATGAACTCTCCCAACACATGAGTGTCTTGAAGGCGGACTCCTCCCCAGAGCCTCCAGAAGACAGCCCGGTCTGGGCAGCACCCTGATTTCAGCTGTCTTGCTCTGAGAAGAGACTTTCGACCCACAGATCTGTGAGATAATAAGTGTGGGTTATTTTAAACTGCTCAGGTTATGGTAATTCATTACACAGTGATAGAATATTGATAACGCCCAGGTATTAATAAGTCATCAGGTCACCCACAGACCATGGAAACAGAACCAGCTGAAGCTAATTCTCCTTCAGCCACGTGCGCATCATCTTTTGGACCAAGTTTCCTAGTGTTTCTCACACCTTAATACACACGCGCATCTCCTGGGGATCTTGATAAAGAGCAGACCCTGATTCAGTAGGTCTATGGTGCATCCTGAGTTACAGTATTTCTAACGAAATCCCAGGGGAGGCTGATGCCTCGTTCTGAGGGTCACACTTAGAGTAAAAATTGTGTGCTTAGGAAATTGGTCTTATCCTCAGAGCCATGGGCAGGCTGAGTGTATCTTCTCTTTGCTTTTTAGTAGTTGGTTAGTCACATTTCTCAAAGGATTTCATCCAGAATTTCTCATGTTACTGTTAAGGATGTCAGAAATTTGAGGTCTGCTGTAACAATAGTTAATATTCATTGAAGATTTGCTATGTGTCATGCACTGTGTTTACACGAATCCCTTTATTTAAATCCTACAGCCTCCATGTAGCATAGAGAGTGTTGTCATCTCCATGTTGGAATCCAAACCTCCAGGAAGGTAAACAACTTGCCCAAGATCACATGGCTTCCAGGCTGGAGTTACAGTTCAAATCTAGAATTTTCTGATACTCCCAATTGTTATTTTATACATCCCTTCCTTCTAACAGTTCTGAAAATAGAAAACAAAAGAAACTCACATGTCCACTCCTTAAGCAATCAGGGAAAAAAATGCATTTTCTTTTGTCCCCCTTTCTGACTCCAAAGACTTGTTTAAGAGGGACCCCTGCCTAAAATTTTGATTTGGAATACGTTCAAGAAACTACTACCGTTTACAAGTTTCTGTGAGATTTTTTTGTCATGCTGAGGTTGGAACCTCTTTAGTTTAGCACAGGTCTTTCTGAGGTTTCTGAAATGCAGAAATAGACCAAAACCTTAGTCTGGGTGGGGATCAGAGAGATAGAGAGCAAAGCGTAATAGAAGAAGAACATTCGGGGGAGGGGAGAACTGGCAGCTGCAGGTTGAAGACAGTGTGCGGGGAAGGAACACGGCAGGTGTCAGGACCTTAGGAGGAAAGACGAACCATGGGCAGGTCCTTGCAGGTAAATGTCTTTGAAGTACAACTGAAGGACACTGGGATGCCAGTATATTGTTCCCTCTACTGAACTCTGGTTTCCTCTGCCTCCTTAACTCCAAAACTTCCAGTCAGAGGCTGGAGAGGGCTTTGTTTGGGAGAGAAGGGACGGGCAGTCCAGTAAAGACAGTGTAATGGTTTCCTCTCCATACTCTGCTAATGCTGGCCTGGCGGCAGCAGCGTCCCACAAAGAAAGGCCACAACCCCAGAGCTGCAGACAGTGAAACCAGCAGAAGCCCAGGCACCCCCAGGACCGCAGTCTGGACCGTGTGGACGGGCCGCCTGCAGTGTGAGTGACTCAGCAAAAACGTGTCTCTACCACAGGGCTTCTCAGCCTCGTTCTGTGGGAATCTGGGCCTTGATCACCTTGGTTGGGGGGCTGTCCTGCACTTTGTGGGATGTTTAGCAGCATTTCTGGCATCTACTCACTAAACGCCAGTAGCACCCTTCTCTCCCCAGCTGTGCCACCAAAAATGTGTCTAGACATTTCCAAATATCCTCTACGGGCAAAATCTTCCTGGGTAATAACAGCTACCCTACAACAAACCCTCCAGAGGGTCCAGGAAGGGCTCAGACACCCACAAAAGCATGGGATGTTGATTTATGCCATAGGACTAGAGAAATCCAGGCTGGAGATCTAGGTTACAGTAACATAAGCAGAAACGTAGATTCAGAAAAGCTTTTGGAGTTAGAGGTGGTTGTGTCTGTGTGTCTAGCTGTTTACATTTAACTAGAACTGGTCTCTAAAGCACTTTTCCCCTCAGGAAATAAAAGTTCTGAGGGTCTCTCACCATTAGCAGGCTATGATGTTTGCCCAATTCAAACACGGTTTTCCTTTACAAAAAAATTCTAAGTATTTAATTGAAATTGCCAAACTGAAGGCCCCAAAGGAGATTCTTCAATTTTGGTTACCAACAGGCAAAGGTTGTGATTTGGTTCAAGCTGCTTGTGAGCTGTCTGCCCGCCACAAGGGCTGCATTTATAGCACCCTTGATTCGATGTGACATTTTTTCACTCTGAGTCTTTTGCCCATATTTGAAGAGACCCACACAGGGGACCTTATTAAAATCTGCAGAAGCCTGTGATGGCGTGAGGATGCACTTATGTGAACGGGAGGGAGAGAATGGATGTTTTATCTTCTGGGAATCTGGTGGTTTTATTTTATAGGAACTTACAAAGGGAAAAGAAGATGCTGGTCTCATTTCAAATGGACTGCCATGTGCCCTCTGCTTGAAAATCTAAGTGGCCAGGGTAAAGTTTAAATTGTTTCCATGACTGACTAAAGCAGGAATTGCTTCTTCTGTTCAACTACAGATTCCTTGGCTAATTACAGTGAAGAGATGTTGTGGAGATCACAGAGCAACAGATCACACACAGATGAGCCCCTGTGTGCTAGGTCTGGCCCACTCGAGTCTGTGTTCATGCCCAGAAAAGATGTGAATTCCACTACCTCCCTGTCCTATTAATCCCTGACTTGCTTTTCTAGCAAAGGGCCCAGGCCCCAGGAGTGGAGACAAGGCTCCAAATCAAGGCTGTGGAATAGGCAAAGCTTGTCTCCAAGTTCCCTTTTCTGTCCCTTTTCTATCTTGGTGGAGCCCTCTCCTCCTTCAATATTCTCATGCTTTTCTAGATGTAAACAAAGGTGGCAGAGCGACCACCGGGGGATGGGGTGGGCTGGGGGCTACTTTGGGTTGGTGTGGTCAGGGAGGGTCTCTCCCAGGAGGTGGGATTTGAGCTGAGTCCTCAGCTACGCAAAGGGATAAGCCTGGGAGATTCTGGAGAAAGAACATTCCAGGCAGAGACCTGACAAGCAAAGGCCCTGAGGCAGGGTGAGGGAGGCCTATTCAAAGAGAGAAAGGAGGGCTGTGTGGGTGGACACAGAGGGCAAGAAAGAGCAGCAGGGGATGAATAGGACAGGGAGGAAGGGGCAGGCCACCCGGCCCTTGGCAGGCCATGGAGAGGAAAACAGTGTTTATCCTGAGTGCAACGGGAAGACACTGAAAACATATAAAAAGCTCTTACAGAGTGAGAGGGAAAAAAACAGCAATGGAAACTTCATGAGTAGATTGCTTATGGAAAAGAAAGAAAGAAAGAAAGAAAGAAAGAAAAGAAAGAAAGGAATACAAACAGCTTTTATAATTTGAAAAGACACCCAATTTCAATTTCTGTTGGCAAAGCAGTAGAGAAACAGACAATACATTGCTGGTGGGAGTACAAACTGGTCCGACCCTTGCTGAGGCTGGGACTTGCTGACGGACTAGGTATGGGAAGAGGACCAAGGTAAGAATCAGAGATGATACCCAAATGTTTAGCTTGAACAGCAGAGTAGGTTATGGCATCCTTTAGTGAGATGGGGAGGGTGTAAGAGAACAGGGGGTGCAGGAGACCGTTCACAGTGCAGTCCACCCAAGCTCAAGGTTGGATATGTTACACTGGGGGTCCTGAACATGCAGTTAAGGGATGATGCCATAGGCAGTGGTATGTGCATGCTGGGAGCTCAAGAGATATGATTTGAACTTGGCAGCCTATATTTGCCATTGAAAGTCGCAGTCTCAGTGGGCCCCTACACGCTTGCTGGCTTCACACCATCCCCACCTGGGGTGGATCATAGTCATGCTCAACTTTCACGGTTCATAAGAATCACCTGGAGAATTTAAAAACTCCCTATTCCTAGACATCATCCCTAGGTGTTCCGATCATGCAGGCAAACATTGGGTTGGGGCCAGGAAAATTCATTTTTTTTTTTTTTTTTTTTTTTTTTTTTGCGGTACGCGGGCCTCTCAATGCCGTGGCCTCTCTTATTGCGGAGCACAGGCTCCGGACGCGCAGGCTCAGCGGCCGTGGCTCGCGGGCCCAGCCGCTCCGCGGCACGCGGGATCCTCCCCGACCGGGGCACGAACCCGTGTCCCCTGCACCGGCAGGCGGACTCTCAACCACTGCGCCACCAGGGAAGCCCGGAAAATTCATTTTTAATATATGCCCCAGATCACTCTGATGCTAGTGGTGTGAAGGCCACATGATGAGAAACAGCCTTAGAACTCTGTAGGGCCAAATTCAAAAACCACAAGAGGACCTTTTAAACTATATAAACCATTAACATTTATACCTAAATGGATCTGGAACACTGGCTAAGTGTTTTATGCTCATTAACTCAATTCCTTTTTTGTTTTCCTAAATTTTTTTTTTTTTTTTTTTTTTTTTGCGGTACACGGGTCTCTCACTGTTGTGGCCTCTCCCGTCGCGGAGCACAGGCTCCGGACACGCAGGCTCAGCGGCCATGGCTCACGGGCCCAGCTGTTCCGCGACATGTGAGATCTTCCCGGACCGGGGCACGAACCCGTGTCCCCTGCATCAGCAGGCGAACTCTCAACCACTGCGCCACCAGGGAAGCCCTTTCTAAATTTTTATGTTTAAAAAGTTAACAAGTTCACATGGTGAAAAGTCAAAACAATATAAAAAGGGAAATGTCAAAATGTATTGCTTCTGCCATTGTTCCCACCCATTATATTTCCAGCTTTGTTACCCGTTAGGACTCCTGTTTCTATTAGTTTCTTCTGGATGCTACAAATATTTATTTTTGAAAATTAAAGGAAATAGAAATATTGGTTCAAATGAATGAAGGTGGTCAAAAGGTAAAAAGAAAAAATAATGCAGATGATGTTAAAATAGACATAGAAATTTTGAAAAGAAAAACAAATGTAAATATATTTTCTCCCCAACTCTTCACCTTTCTTACCCACTTATGTGCAGTATCTGCTCCTGACTTTTTTCATTGAGACCTTTCCACGTCACTACATAGAGAGCAGCCTCATTCTTCGTTTTACAACTGCATAATATTCCATGGTACACATACCCCGTGGTGTAATATCATCAGTTCCCTGTGGATGGACTGTTGGATTGTTTCTAATCTTTGGCTAGTAATTAATGCTGCATATAATGTATATTCATTGCATCATATATTTGAAGTATATCTGTAGGATAAATTCCCAGAAGTGGGATTTCTGGGTCAAAGGGTAAATGCATTTGTAATTTTGATGACAGTTGCCAAATTGTCCTCTGCAGGGGTCGTACCATTTTGCATCCCCACCAGCAATGTATGAGAGTACCTGTTTCCCCACCACCTTGCCAGCAGAGTGTTGTTAGACTTTTGGATTTTTGCCAATCTGATAGGTGAGAAATGTTATTTTACTGTATTTTCACTTTGTCTCTTACATAAGTAAAATTGGGCCTCTTTTTTTTCATATATATGTCTATATATATATGCCTATATATATATGCCTATATATACATGAGAGCTGTTTGTATTTCTCTTTTTTTTCTATAAGCAGTCTATTCATAAACCTCTTGGCCATTTTCTTCTCACTTTCTAGGAGCTCTTTGTATATTACAGAGATGAGTTCTTGTGATATCAGACACAGATACTGTTTCCAGTTTATCTTAGGATTTAACTTGCTTACTTTTAAAATGTGTTTGAGTGTATTAATTTTTAATGGCCTCTGGATTTTGAGTACTTACAGAAGGCTTTCCTCCACTCCAAGGTCATGAAAGAATTTACTCATTACGTTCACTGTTTCAACACTCCTCTGAGTCCGTATCGTCAGCCTTATTTTATGGATGAGGACACTGAAATCCAGCTGGATCTCCCTTACCACTAAGCTTTCTCAGAACACTATTCAAGGAGTAAAAACATGAATTCCTCTTCTCAATATCACTTTGCATCCTTTTTGCTGGGAGATTTGTGAAGATTATTCTTTGTTCTTGGTTCTGAACCTCCAGTTTTAATGCTAAAACACCTGTGACCATTGCAGCAAAACTTCTGCAAAATATTATCTAGGTTGTAAAACAAAGTGGTCCTGTTATTTCTGAGGCTTTAAATAAAAACAAAATCGCCCAGGTCCTGTAAACATGCATGTTTGCATTTAAACAAGCACAAAATATCTCCCAAATCTTATAAACATTGATGCTGGAAGCCAGCATGTTGAAGCAGCCAGGACCACGCGCACCACCTACGGACGTCAGCAAATGTCCCTTTTAATTGAACGCTCAAAAGGATATCTGCCGGCAAGCAGAGCAGCCCTGCGGGGGCCACGCTGGACAGCATTAAGGGCACCTGGACTCCGTGGCAGCCCTTCGTCCCTGTCTCTCCCTTTCTCTCTGCCAGAGCCAGCAGGTAGGGAGATGCTGACGTGTCTATTGAGGACTAGGAAAAATACCGTGTGAGAGCCAATCCTCTGAAGGACGATGACCCAGTTGAAGCCTTCTACCCGCAGCCTCCTCTTCCTACTAAACCCTGGAGCTCTCAGAAAGCACGGTACCGAGCCCTTCACCCACACACTTGGCAGAGGAGTGGCTTATACAGGCTAACCCTCAGACCGAGATCGTGATTTTTTTTTTCTAAGATTGACTCTGATGGACTGGTGAGCACTGCCTAGAACACTGGGTTGAGATGGATTCCAAGCCCACATCTAAGCACAGAGCTGTATGGCGCTGAGATTGATTAGTGATGTCTGTCTCCAACGTGGTAGGGGAAGAAGTCACACGTATGCTAAACACCTGTCAATCCTGATTTAAAGGTTTATACTTGGTTTATAGAACCAAAGCCTAGTGGAGATGACTGAGATAAGCTTACCCACCCCAAAACGCTGAAGTTTTTAGAATGCTTGGCTCTAGAGAAGTTGCTCTGGTTTAATTTCCAGAGGGCTATCTTTATTATTTAAAAGACAGGATTTGTGTTGGTTTTCCCCACCTGTACTATGCTCAATCCCTCTTTTCCTTATCTGAGATCCAGTGCTTCAGGACCTAACACAGGGCTTCCCAGCAGTAGATGTTCAATGAACATTGAATTGAATCAGATCACATACAGCAGATTAAGTTTTAAAAAGTACTTTGCAGGCTTCCCTGGTGGCACAGTGGTTGAGAGTCCGCCTGCCGATGCAGGGGACATGGGTTTGTGCCCCAGTCTGGGAAGATCCCACGTGCCGTGGAGCGGTTGGCCCCTGAGCCATGGCCACTGAGCCCGCGCGTCCAGAGCCTGTGCTCCGCAACGGGAGAGGCCACAGCAGTGGGAAGCCCGCGTACCGCAAAAAAAAAAAAAAAAAAAAAAAAAGTACTTTGCCCATATTCATATAGTCTTTCAACAAATACTTATTTGGCATTTACTTATTTGCATAGAACTAGTTAACTGTTGGGATTACTGGATTAAATGATTAGATATGATCTCTAAAGTGTAGATTTTCCCCAAATGTATGTTTTAAATTTTGATGAAGTACAATGTATTTTTTCATTTATGACTCACGCTTTTTTGGTGTCATCTAGATACTCTTTGCTTAGCCCTAAATCTTGAAGATTTTCTCCTATTTCTTTTTTATAGTTTTATATTTACATCAACTACCCACTTTGAATTAATTTTTGTATAAGGTGTGAGGTTTAGGAATCAGTTCTTTTTTTTTCTCCAATAATATATCTATTTATTCATCTTTTTAAACTTTTTATTTTATATTGGAGTATAGCCAATTAACAATGTTGTGGTAGATTCAGGTGCACAGCAAAGGGATTCAGCCATACATATACATGTAGCCACTCTTCCCCAAACTCCCCTCCCATCCAGGCTGCCACATAACATTGAGCAGAGTTCCCTGTGCTACATACAGTAGGTCCTTGTTGGTTATCCATTCTAAATATAGTAGTGTGTACATGTCGATCCCAAACTCCCTAATTATCCGTTCCCCCCATGCTTCCCCACTGGTAACCATAAGTTCCTTCTCTAAGTCTGTGAGTTTGTTTCTGTTTTGTAAATAAGTTCATTTGTATCATTTCTTTTTAGGTTCTGCATATAAGGGATATCATATGATATTTCTCTTTTGCTGTCTGACTCACTTCACTCAGTATGACAATCTCTAGGTCCACCCATGTTGTCGCAAATGGCATTATTTCATTCTTCTTAACGGCTGAGTAATATTCCATTGCATATGTGTACTACATCATCTTTATCCATTCCTCTGTCGATAGATATTTAGATTGCTTCCATGTCTTGACTATTGTAAACAGTGTTGCAATGAACATTGGGGTGCATGTATCCTTTCAGACCATGTTTTTCTCCAGATATATACCCAGGAGTGGGATTGCAGGCTCATATGGTATCTCTAATTTTAGTTTTTTTAAGGAGCCTCCATACTGTTCTCCATAGTGACTGTACCAATTTACATTCCCACCAACGGTGTAGCAGGGGTCCCTTCTCTCCATGCCCTCTCCATCATTTATTGTTTGTGGATTTTTTGATGATAGTCATTTGACTGGTGTGAGGTGATATATCACTGTAGTTTTGATTTGCATTTCTCTAATAATTAGAGATGTTGAACAGTTTTTCATGTGCCTCTTGGCCATCTGTATGTCTTCTTTGGAGAAATGTCTATTTAGGTCTTCTGTCCAATTTTTGATTGGGTTGTCTGTTTTGATGATATGAAGCCTCATGTGCTGTTTGTAAATTTTGGAGACTAATCCCTTGTTGGTCACATCATTTGCAAATATTTTCTCCCAATCTGTGTGTCGTCTTTTCATTTTGTTTATGGTTTCCTTTGCTGTGCAAAAGCTTTTGAGTTTAATTAGGTCCCATTGTTTATTTTTGTTTTTATTCCCATTATTCTGGGAGACAGATCAAAAAAGATATTGCTGTGATTTATGTCAGAGAGTGTTCTGCCTATGTTGTCCTCTAGGAGTTTTATAGTGTCTGGTCTCACATTTACGTCTTTAATCCATTTTGTGCTTATTTTTGTGATTGGTGTTAAAGAATGATCTAATTTCATTTTTTTACATGTCGCTGTCCAGTTTTCCCAGCACCATTTGTTGAAGAGACTGTCTTTCCACCATTGTGTAGTCTTGCCTCCTTTGTCATAGATAAATTGAACATAGGGTGCATGGCCTTATTTCTGGGCTTTCTATCCTGTTCCATTGATTTATATTTCTATTTTTGTGCCAGTTCCATACTATTTTGATGACTATAGCTTTGTAGTATCGTCTGAAGTCAGGGAGCCTGATTCCTCCAGCTCCATTTTTCTTTCTCAAGATTCCTTTTACTATTCGGGGTCTTTTGTGTCTCCATACAAATTTTAAGATTTTTTGTTCTAGCTCTATGAAAAATGTCATTGGTAACTTGATAGGGATTGCATTGAATCTGCAGATTGCCTTTGGTAGTATAGTCATTTTTACAATATTAATTCTTCCTATCCATGAACATGGTATATCTTCCCATCTGTTTGTGTCTTCTTTGATTTCTTTCATCAGCATCCTACAGTTTTTGGAGTACAGGTCTTTTTTCTCCTTAGGTAGGTTTATTCTTTTTGATATGATGGTAAATGGAATTGTTTCTTGAATTTCTCTTTCTGATCTTTCATTGTTAATGTATAGAAATGCAACAGATTTCTGTGTATTAATTTTGTAACCTGCAAATTTACCACATTCATTGATTAGCTCTAGTACTTTTCTGGTAGCATCTTTAGGATCTTCTATGTATAGTATCATGTCATCTGCAAACAGTGACAGTTTTATACTTCTTCTTTTTTATACTTTATACTTTTTTTATACTTTTTTATACTTCTTTTTTTATACTTTTTTATACTTCTTTTCCAATTTGGATTCCTTTTATTTCTTTTTCTTCTCTGATTGCCATAGCTAGGACTTCCAAAACTATGTTGAAAGTGGTAAGAGTGGACATCCTTGTCTTGTTCTTGATCTTAGAGGAAATGTTTCAGCTTTTCACCATTGAGTATGATGTTAGCTGTAGGTTTGTCATATATGGCCTTTATTATGTTGAGGTAGGTTTCCTCTATGCCCACTTTCTGGAGAGTTTTTTTTTTATCATAAATGGGTGCTGAATTTTGTCAAAAGCTTTTACTTCATCTATTGAGATGATCATATAGTTTTATTCTTCAATTTATTGATGTGGTGTATCACACTGATTGATATGCAGATCTTGAAAAATCCTTGCATCCCTGGGATAAATCCCATTTGATCATGGTGTATGATCCTTTTAATGTACTCTTGGATTCTGTTTGCAAGTATTTTGTTGAGGATCTTTACGTCTATATTCCTAAGTAATATTGGCCTATAACTTTCTTTTCTTTTCCTTTATCTGGTTTTGGTATCAGGGTGATGGTGGCCTCATAGAATGAGTTTGGGGGTTTTCCTTCCTCTGCAATTTTGAAAGAGTTTGAGAAGGATAGGTGTTAGCTCATCTCTAAATGTTTGATAGAATTCACCTGTGAAGTCATCAGGTCCTAGACTTCTGCTTGTTTGGAGTTTTTAAATCACAGTTTCAATTTCAGTGCTTGTGATTGGTCTGTTAATATTTTCTATTTCTTCCTGGTTCAGTTTTGGAAGGTTGCACTTTTCTAAGAATATGTCCATTTCTTCCAGGTTGTCCGTTTTACTGGCATTTACTTTCTTGTAGTAGTCTCTTATGATCTTTTGTATTTCTGTGGTGTCAGTTGTAACTTCTCCTTTTCGTTTTCTAATTTTATTGATTTGAGTCCTCTCCATTTTTTTCTTGATGAGTCTGGTTAAAGGTTTATCAATTTTGTTTATCTTTTCAAAAAACAGCTTTTAGTTTCATTGATCTTTGCTATTGTTCTCTTTGTCTCTATTTCATTTATTTCTGCTCTGATCTTTATGATTTCTTCTAATCACTTTAGGTTTTGTTTGTTCTTCTTTCTCTAGTTGTTTTAGTTGTAAGGTTAGGTTGTTTATTTGAGATTTTTTCGTGTTTCTTGAGGTAAGATTGTATTGCTATAAACTTCCCTCCTAGAACTACTTTTGCTGCATCCCATAGGTTTTGGATCATTGGGCTTTCATTTTCATTTGTATCTAGGTACTTTTTGATTTCCTCTTTGATATTTTCAGTGATCCATTGGTTGTTTAGTAGCATATTGTTTAGCCTCCACGTGTTCGTGTTTTTATAGTTTTCCTTGTAATTTATTTCTAATCTCATAGCACTGTGATTGGAAAAGATGTTGATATGAGTTCAATTTTCTTAAATTTACTGAGGCTCACCCTGTGGCTCAGCATGTGGTCAATCCTGGAGAATGTTTTGTGTGCACTTGAGAAGAATGTGTATTCTGCTGCTTTTGGATGGAATGCTCTATAAATATCAATTAGGTCCATGTGCTCTAATGTGCCATTTATAGCCTGTGTTTCCTTATTGATTTTCTGTCTGGATGATCTGTCCATTGATGAGAGTGAGGTGTTAAAGTCCCTCACTATTATTGTGTTATTGTTGATTTCCTTTTTTAAGGCTGTTAGAATTTGTCTTATATATTGAGGTGCTCCTATGTTGGGTGCATATATATTTACAATTGTTATATCTTCTTGGATTGATCCTTTGATCATTATGTAGTGTCCTTCTTTTCTTTTATAACAGTCTTTGTTATAAAGTCTATTTTGTCTGATATGAGTATTACTATTCCAACTTTTTTTTTTTTTTTGGTATGCGGGCCTCTCACTGTTGTGGCCCCTCCCGTTGCGGAGCACAGGCTCCGGACGCGCAGGCCCAGCGGCCACGGCTCACGGGCCCAGCCGCTCCGCGGCATATGGGATCCTCCCAGACCGGGGCACGAACCCGTATCCCCTGCATTGGCAGGCGGACTCTCAACCACTGCGCCACCAGGGAGGCCCTATTCCAACTTTTTTTGATTTACATTTCCATGGAATACCTTCTTCCATCCTTTCACTTTCAGTCTGTATGTGTCCCTAGGTCTGAGGTGGGTCTCTTGCAGACAGCATGTATACAGGTCTTGTTTTTGTATACACTCAGCTAGTCTATGTCTTTTGGTTGACACATTTTATCCATTTACATTTAAGGTAATTATTGATGTGTGTATTCCTATTGTCATTTTCTTAATTGTTTTGAGTTTGTTTTTGTAAGTTTTTTCCTTCCCTTCCTCTTTGGTTCTGTTCTCTTGTGGTTTGATGACCATCTTTAGTGTTGTATTTGTGTTGCTTTTCTTTTTGTGTGTGTGTATCTATTGTAGTTTTGGGGTTTGCTGTTCCCATGAGGTTTTTAATATAACAGTCTATATATGTACACTTTTTTTTTTTTAAGTTGCTAGTCTCTTTCCCCCCTAGAGGAGTTCCTTTAGCATTTGTTGTAAAGCTGGTCTGGTGGTGCTGAATTCTCTTAGCTTTTGCTTGTCTGTAAAGCTTTTGATTTCTCTGTCAAATCTGAATGAGAGCCTTGCTGGGTAGGGTATTCTTGGTTGTAGGTTCTTCCCGTACATCACTTTAAATATATCATGCCACTCCCTTCTGGCTTGCAGAATTTCTGCTGAGAAATCAACTGATAACCTTATGGGAGTTCCTTGTATGCTATTTGTCATTTTCCCTTGTTACTTTTAATATTTTTTCTTTGTCTTTAATTTTTGTCAGTTTGATTACTATGTGTCTCAGCATGTTCCTCCTTGGGTTTATCCTGCCTGGGACTCTGCTTTCTGGACTTGGTTGACTGTTTCCTTTCCCATGTTAAGGAAGTTTTCAACTATAATCTCTTCAAATATTTTCCTGGGTACTTTCTTTCTCTCTTCTCCTTCTGGGACCCCCATAATGCGGATGTTGGTGCATTTAATGTTGTTCCAGAAGTATCTTAGATTGTCTTCATTTCTTTTCATTCTTTTATCTTTATTCTGTTCCACAGCAGTGAATTCCACCTTTCTATCTTCCAGGTCACTTATCTGTTCTTCTGCCTCAGTTATTCTGCTATTGATTCTTTCTAGGGTGTTTTTCATTTCAGTTATTGTATTGTTCATCTCTGTTGGTTTGTTCTTTAGTTCTTCTAGATCTTTGATAAACATTTCTTGCACCTTTTGAATCGTTGCCTCCATTCATTTTCTGAGATCCTGGATCATCTTCACTATCATTATTCTGAATTCTTTTTCTGGAAGGTTGACTATCTCCACTTCATTTAGTTGCTTTGCTGGTGTTTTATCTTCTTCCTTCATCTGCAACATAATCCTCTGTCTTTTCATTTTCTCTAAATTTCTTTGATTGTGGTTTTCATTATGCAGGCTGCAGGACTGTAGTTCTTCTTGCTTCTGCTGTCTGCCCTCTGGTAGGATGAAGTTCTTTTTATTTTTAAATTTTTTTAAATGAATTTGCTTATTTATTTATCTACTTTCTATCAATCTATCAATCAATCAATCAATCAATCTATCTATCTATCTATGGCTGCGAATGTCCAATTTCTCTGACAACATTTGCTGGAAAGACCATCCTTCCTCCAATTAGTTGTGTTTGCATCTTGTTCAAAACTCATTTGGGGGCTTCCCTGGTGGCACAGTGGTTGAGAGTCCACCTGCCGATGCAGGGGATACAGGTTCATGCCCCGGTCCAGGAAGATCCCACATGCCATGGAGCAGCTGGGCCTGTGAGCCATGGCTGCTGAGCCTGTGTATCTGGAGCCTGTGCTCCACAATGGGAGAGGCTGCAACAGTGAGGGGCCCATGTACCGCAAAAAAAAAAAAAAAAAAAGTCATTTGGGCATGTTTGTGTGAGTTTATTTCTGGTTTCCTTACTCTGTTTCCTGATCTATGTGTCTATTCCTCCACCAGAACCGCACAGTCTTGATTACTATAGACTTGAATAGAATAAATCTTGAAATTCCTTCCTCCCACTTTATTCTTCATTTTCAAAATTGTATTTAGCTATTCTAGTGTGCTTCCTTTTTCATATAAATTTTAGAGTAAACTTGTATATATCTACAAAAAATATTTCAAATATATTGATAGGAGTTTTAGTTTGAGGAGAATTGCTATCTTTGGCATGTTGACTTTTCCAATCATGAACAGAGTATATCTTCCTATTCATTCAAATCTTTTAAAATTTCTTTCATTAGTGTTGTACAGTTTACAACATAAAAGTTCTGTACATGTTTTGTTAGACCTACACCTAAGTATTTCATTTTTTGAGCAATTTTAAGTAGTACTTTGAATTTCAATGTCCATGTGTTTCTCACTAGTATTTAGAAATACAGTTGATTTTTGTATGTTTATCTTATATCCTATGACCTTGATAAACTCACTTAATAGTTCTAGGATTTTTTGGTAGAGTCTTTGGATCTTCCTATATAGGCAAGCATGTCATCCACAAATAGGGGCGGTTATATTTCTTCCTTTCAGATCTCTATCATTTTTTTCTACGTATTTTAATGCCTCTTTATTGCCTTATTGTACCAGTTAGAACTTCTAGCACGTTGTTGAATATGTGTGGTGAGACCAGGCATTCTAGCCTTGTTCCTGATGTTAGGTGAAAAACATTTCTTCACTAAGTTTAATGTTAGCTGTAGAGTGTTTTAGATGCTCTTTATTGAGAAAGTTCCTCTCTATTGTTTTTTTATTTTTATAAGTTTTTCTTAAAAAATCATGAATATGTATTGATACACTTATCAATCAATGCAGAAATTAGTGTGTTAATATAGTGGATTAGCCTATTAATATAGTGGATTACATTGATTGATTTTCAAATATTCAAACAGCTTTCGATCCCTGGAATAAATTACCCTTGTTAATGGTGTATAATTCTTTTTATTTACTGTTGAATTTTATTTGCTAACAACTAAGACCATCTTTTCCTTTTTCTGTCTTTTTCTGATTTTAATATATGGGTAGAATTAGCTTCATAAAGTAAATAGGGAAATGTTCCTATCTCTTCAACGTCCTGGAAAAGATTATATGGAATTGGTGTTAATTCTTTTTCTTTTTTCCACATTTTTAAAAACATCTTTATTGGAGTATAATTGCTTTATATTTTTGTGTTAGTTTCTGCTGTATAACAAAGTGAATCAGCTATACATATACATATATCCCCATATCCCTTCCCTCTTGCATCTCCCTTCCATCCTCCCTATCCCAACCCTCTAGGTGGTCACAAAGCACCAAGCTGATCTCCCTGAGCTATGTGGCTGCTTCCACTAGCTATCTATTTTACAGTTGGTAGTGTATATATGTCCATGCCACTCTCTCACTTCGTCCAAGCTTACCCTTCCCACTCCTCATGTCCTCAAATCCATTCTCTACGTCTGCATTTTTATTCCTGTCCTGCCGCCCCTAGGTTCTTCAGAACAAGTTTTTTTTTGTTTTTTGTTTTTTTTTTTAGATTCCGTATATATGTGTTAGCATACAGTATTCGTTTTTCACTTTCTGACTTAATTCACTCTGTAAGACAGACTCTAAGTCCATCCACCTCACTACAAATAACTCAATTTTATTTCTTTTTATTGCTGAGTAATATTCCATTGTATATATGTGCCACATCTTCTTTATCCATTTATGTGTCGATGGACACTTAGGTTGCCTCCATATCCTGGATATTGTAAACAGTGCTGCAGTGAACATTGTGGTACATGACTCTTTTTGAATTATGGTTTTCTCAGGATATATGCACAGTAGTGGGATTACTGGGTCATATAGTAGTTCTATTTTTAGTTTTTCAAGGAACATCCATACTGTCCATAGTGGCTGTATCAATTTACATTCCCACCAACAGTGCAAGAGGGTTCCCTTTTCTACACACCCTTTCTAGGATTTATTGTTTGCAGATTTTTTGATGATGGCCATTCTGACCAGTGTGCGGTGATACCTCATCGTAGTTTTGATTTGCATTTCTTTAATGATTAGTGATGTTGAGCATCCTTTCATGTGTTTGTTAGCAATCTGTTTATCTTCTTTGGAGAAATGTCTATTTAGGTCTTCTGCCCATTTTTGGATTGGGTTGTTTATTTTTTTAATATTGAGCTGCATGAGCTGCATGTATGTTTTGGAGATAAATCCTTTGTCAGTTGCTTTGTTTACAAATATGTTCTCCCTTTCTGAGGGTTGCCTTTTCATCTTGTTTATGGTTTCCTTTGCAGTGAAAAAGCTTTTAAGTTTCATTGGGTCCCATTTGTTTATTTTTGTTTTTATTTCCATTTCTCTAAGAGGTGGGTCTAAAAGGATCTTGCTGTGATTTATGTCATAGAGTGTTCTGCCTATGTTTTCCTCTAAGAATCTCATAGTGTCTGGCTTTACATTTAGGTCTTTAATCGATTTTGAGTTTATTTTTGTGCATGATGTTAGGGAGTGTTTTAATTTCATTCTTTTACATGTAGCTGTCCAGTTTTCCCAGCACCACTTATTGAAGAGGCTGTTTTTTCTCCACTGTATATTCTTGCCTCCTTTATCAAAGATAAGGTGACCATATGTGCGTGGGTTTATCTCTGGGTTTTCTATCCTGTTCCATTGATCTATATTTCTGTTTATCTGCCAGTACCATACTGCCTTGATTACTGTAGCTTTGTAGTATAGTCTGAATTCAGGGAGACTGATTCCTCCAGCTCCGTTTTTCTTTCTCAAGATTGGTTTGGCTATTTGGGGTCTTTTGTGTTTCCATACAAATTGAGGAATTTTTTATCCTAGTTCTGTGAAAAATGCCATTGGTCATTTGATAGAGATTGCATTGAATCTGTAGATTTCTTTGGATAGTATAGTCATTTGCACAATGTTAATTTTTCCAATCCATGAACATGGTATATCTCTCCATCTGTTTGTATCATCTTTAATTTCTTTCATCAGTGTCTTATAGTTTTCTGTGTACAGGTCTTTTGTTTCCTTAGGTAGGTTTATTCCTGGTATTTTATTCTTTTCGTTGCAGTGGTAAATGGGACTGTGTCCTTAATTTCTCTTTCATATTTTTCATCATTAATGTATAGAAATGCAAGAGATTTCTGTGCAGTAATTTTGTATCCTGCTACTTTAGGAAATTCATTGATTAGCTCTAGCAGTTTTCTGGTGGCATCTTTAGGATTCTCTATGTATAGTATCATGTCATCTTCAAAGAGTGACAGTTTTTCCTCTTTTCCAATTTGGATTCCTTTTATTTCTTTTTCATCTCTGATTGATGTGGCTAAAACTTCCAAAACTATGTTGAATAATAGTGAGAGTGGGCAACCTTGTTTTGTTCCTGATCTTAGTGGAAATGCTTTCAATTTTTCACCATTGAGAATGAAGTTGGCTGTGGGTTTGTTATATATGGCCTTTATTATGTTGAGGTAAGTTCCCTCTGCCTACTTTCTGGAGAATTTTTATCATAAATGTGTGTTGAATTTTGTCAAAAGCTTTTTCTGCATCTATTGAGATGATCATATTGTTTTTATCCTGCAATTTGTTAATATGCTGTATCACATTGATTGATTTGCATATATGAAGAATCCTTGTATTCCTGGGATAAACCCTAGTTGATCACGGTGTATGATCTGTTTAATCTGCTGTGGATTCTGTTTGCTAGTATTTTGCTGAGGATTTTTGCATTTGTGTACATCAGTGATATTGGTCTGTAATCCTTTTTTTAATGACATCTTTGTCTGGTTTTGGTATCAGGGTTATGGTGGCCTCATAGAATGAGTTTGGGAGTGCTCCTCCCTCTGCTATATATTGGAAGAGTTTGAGAAGAATCGGTGTTAGCTCTTCTCCAAACGTTTGATAGAATTCCCCTGTGAAGTCATCTGATCCTGGGCTTTTGTCTGTTGGAAGATTTTTAATCCCAGTTTCAATTTCAGTGCTTGTGATTGGTCTGTTTATATTTTCTTTTTCTTCCTGGATCAGTCTCAGAAGGTTGTACTTTTCTCAGAATTTGTCCACTTCTTCCAGGTTGTCCATTTTATTGGCATATAGTTGCTTGTAGTAATCGCTCATGATCATTTGCATTTCTGCAGTGTCTGTTGTTACTTCTCCTTTTTCATTTCTAAATCTGTTGATTTGAGTCTTCTCCCTTTTTTTCTTGATGAATCTGGCTAATGGTTTATCAATTTTGTTTATCTTCTCAAAGAATCAGCTTTTAGTTTTATTGATCTTTGTTACTGTTTCCTTCATTTCATTTTCATTTATTTCTGATCGGATCTTTAAGATATTTTTCCATCTGCTAACTTTGGGGGTTTTTTGTTCTTCTTTCTCTAATTGTTTTAGGTGTAAGGTTAGGTTGTTTATTCAAGATGTTTCTTGTTTCTTGAGGTAGGATTGTATTGCTATAAACTTCCCTTTGAGAACTGCTTTTGCTGTATCATTGTTTTCATTGTCATTTATTTGTAGGTAGTTTTGATTTCCTTTCTGATATCTTCAGTGATATCTTGGTTATTAAATAGTGTATTGCTTAACCTCCACGTATTTGTATTTTTTGCAAATTTTTTCCTGTAATTGATACCAAGTCTCATAGTGTTGTGGTCAGAAAAGGTACTTGATATGATATCAGTTTTCTTAAATTTACCAAGGCTTGATTTGTGACCCAAGATATGATCTATCCTGGAGAATGTTCCATGAGCTCTTGAGAAGAAAATGTATTCTTTTGTTTTTGGATGGAATGTCTTATAAATATCAATTAAGTCCATCTTATTTAATGTATCATTTAAAGCTTGTGTTGCCTTATTTATTTTCATTTTGGATGATCTGTCCATTGGTGAAAGTGGGGTGTTAAAAGTCCCCTACTATGATTGTGTTACTGTTGATTTCCCTTTTCATGGCTGTTAGCATTTGCCTTCTGCATTGAGGTGATCCTCTGTTGGGTGCATAAATATTTTCAGTTGTTATATCCTCTTCTTGGATTGATCGTTTGATCATTAGGTAGTGTCCTTCTTTGTCTCTTGTAATAGTCTTTATTTTAAAATCTATTTTGTCTTATATGAGAATTGCTACTCCAGCTTTCTTTTGATTTCCATTTGCATGGAGTATCTTATTCTATCACCTCACTTTCAGTTCGTATGTGTCCCTAGGTCTGAAGTGGGTCTCTTGTAGACAGCATATATATGGGTCTTGTTTTTGTATCCATTCAGCCAGTCTATATCTTTTGGTTGGAGCATTTAATCCATTTCCATTTAAGGTAATTTTCGATATATGTGTTCCTATTACCATTTTCTTAATTGTTTTGGGTTTGTTATTGTAGGTCTTTTCCTTCTCTGTGTTTCCTGTCTAGAGAAGTTCCTTTAGAATTTGTTATAAAGCTGGTTTGGTGGTGCTGAATTCTCTTAACTTTTGCTTGTCTGTAAAGGTTTTAATTTCTCTGTCGAATCTGAATGAAATCCTTGCTGGGTAGAGTGATCTTGGTTATAGGTTTTTCCCTTTCATCACTTTAAATATGTCCTGCCAGTCCCTTCTGGCTTGCAGAGTTTCTGCTGAAAGATCAGCTGTTAACTTTATGGGCATTCCCTTGTATGTTATTTGTTGTTTTTCCCTTGTTGCTTTTAATATGTTTTCTTTGTATTTAATTTTTGATAGTTTGATTAATATGTGTCTTGGCGTGTTTCTCCTTGGATTTATCCTGTATGGGACTCTCTGCACTTGCTGGACTTAACTATTTCCTTTCCTATATTAGGGACGTTTTCAACTATAATCTCTTCAATATTTTCTCAGTTCCTTTCTTTTTCTCTTCTTCTTCTGGGACCCCTATAATTCAAATTTTGGTGTATTTGATGTTGTCCCAGAAATCTCTGAGAGTATCCTCAACTGTTTGCATTCTTTTTTCTTTATTCTGCTCTACAGTAGTTGTTTCAACTCTTTTATCTTCCAGGTCACTTATCCATTCTTCTGCCTCAGTTATTCTGCTATTGATTACTTCTAGGAATTTTTAATTTTATTTATTGTATTGTTCATCATGGTTTGTTTGCCCTTTTGTTCCTCTAGGTCCTTGTTAAACATTTCTTCTATTTTCTCTATTCTATTCCAAGATTTTGGATCATCTCTACTCTCATTTCTCTGAATTCTTTTTCAGGTAGACTGCTTATTTCCTCTTCATTTGTTTGGTCTGTTTGGTTTTTACCTTGTTTTTCATATGCTGCATATTTCTCTGTCTTCTCACTTTCCTTAACTTATTGTGTTTGGGGTCTCCTTTTTCTAGGCTGCAGGTTCATATTTCCCATTGTTTTTGAGGTCTGCCCCCAGTGGGTAAGGTTGGTTCTGTGGGTTGTGTAGGCTTCCTGGTTGAGGAGACTGGTGCCTTTGTTCTGGGGATGAGGCTGGATATTGTCTTTCTGGTGGGCAGGACCAAATCTGGTGATGTTTTGGGGTGTGTGAACCTAGTATGATTTTAGGCCACCTCTCTGCTAATGGGTGGAGCTGTGTTTCTGTCTTTCTAGTTGTTTGGCATGGGGTATCCAGCACTGGAGGTTGCTGTTCGTTGAGTGGAGCTAGGTCTTATCATTGAGATGATGATCTCTGTGAGAGCTTTCGCTGATTGATATTATATGTGGCCAGGATGTCTCTGGTGGTTCAGTGTCCTGAACTTGGCTCTCCCACTTCAGAGGCTCAGGCCTGACACCCAGTTAGAGCAGCAAGACCCTGTCAGCCACACGACATCTTGACCCCCGTGAAAGCTGCTCACTGGATGCACCACCTCAGTGGGGATCTGAGGGGCTCGCTGGGAACAGGATACGATTCCACTGCTTAGCCTCAGGCACCTGAGGGATGACCTGGATGCTCCGGGCTTACCGTCCAAGGCAGGGCAAGAAGAGTCCACACCAAGGGGCTGGAGTCCCATAGATTTTAGATCATGTTTCCATTTTCATTTGTTTCCAGGTATTTTTATATTTACCCTTTGATTTCTTCAGTGACTCATAGATTATTTAGTAGCATATTGCTTAGCCTCCATGTGTTCGTGTGAAGCATCACTTGGGTGCATATAACACCTTATAAGAGGGGATTTGATTCAGCTTGAATTACAGGAAATAGTAATGGATATGGCAACCTGGAAACCTATGCTCTAATCTCTATCCACATTTGACTATGTGCTCCAAGCCCTAGTCTCAGACTTGGGTCTCAGTCTCCAGACCTATGAGGTGTGGGAGGTTGAACTCAAGGACCTCCGAGGTACTTTCCACCTCAGTTGCTGTGGTCTCCTGACAGGTGATGTCCTCCTTGTGCATCAGGACAGCTGTCTCTAGATGGGAGGGTGGTGGGGAGGACTTGTGAGCCACCTTAATGACAACAAATAGCTCACATTGAGGAGAGGTTACTATGTGTCAGATACAGTGCTAAATGCTTTATGTGTGATATTTCCTTTCCACTTACAGGTGGAAAAACAGAGGCTTAAAGAGTTAATTTACTCAAGCTCACAGGTCAAGTAAAGGCTAATGCTAGTGACCCTTTCCTTAGTCCCTTTGTGATTCTGCTGTTCACTAGACACATTTATATAGGAATAAGAGTCTATCTTATGTGAAAGAATATTTGACAAGCATCTTTGTCATTAAGGTTGACTCTAAATCTAGAGCTAGATTTAAATTAGAGAGGCATCTCTGATCACTGCCAAGATTATTCTGAATAAATATTTTTTTTGTTCTGGATTTTTAAAGTCTGGTTAAATTGTTTCATATCCAGCTGAGTAAATATCTTTGTAACATAACACATGGACTTTATTGGTACAGATTAGAACCATAAAAAGGTGAGCAAATCCCAAGATACAAAATATGCTTAGAGACAAAGTGCAAGACAGGTGCTGGATTGAAATGAAAAGCACAACGAAGTTGCAGTTTGGGAATGCTTATTGAATAAAAATAAGCTAATTATGATGTATTGAGCCTCTAAGTAAATCTAAATATTTTTTAGGAAATTTGGGAAGAATAGTGTTTTCTTCTTTTCCTTTCTCCTCTCTCCCCCTTCCCCCTTCCCCTCCCTCTCTCCCTCTCCCTCCCCCCTCACTTCCCCTCCCCACCTTATCAGTCATTTGTCTCTTTGAAAATTTCTATTAGAGTAATATTCATGAAAAATGCTCTTCAGGTAATATAACTTGTTAAGTGCCCAAAGACTGAAGATGAGTATCTATTTCCAAGGTTGATAAAAATTTACAGACTTAAAGTTAAGGAAGCAAATATTCTGACCCATAGCCCTACAATTACATTTTTCATGCCATATCCTCTTTCTTCAAGATACGAAAAGGTGGAAACAGATTGATACAGATTTCCAAGGTGACTATGTAGTTATATGAGATCAACTGAAGACTCTTTTGAGCAAATTTCAGGTGATCTGGTCACACAATGTGAAATAAGTACTGTTCTCATCTATTCAGAAATAGAAATAATCCAGTGAGTTATAAGTATCTTTTAGGGACATAAAGGCAAAATCAAGACCATTCCACAAAGTCCTAGAAGTGTGCTCCATACAGAGATAAGCTATAGTTTTATTGTCGTCTTTAAGTGTTGTTTTTACAACATCACTGTCATCGCATCTTTAAAGTGAAGTGGATTTTGAACCGTTCTGGGAAAAGTCAAAATGACTAAATATCACTAGAAATGATGGATGAGAGGAGACAGGACTTAGATCAGTGGGGCAGATAAATCATGAGAAAGAAACCTAGATCTGCAGACAGAGAAATAGAACATCTGACCCTCAACTCCAGCAAATTTGCCTGATCTGCTTGCAAGGCCTCAGCATCATAGAAGCCAGAGGATCTCTCTATGCGGCTTGCCATGTCTTTAAAAATAAAAGGTAGACATAAGTTTTTGAAATAAAATAAAGGACAATGTAGCCATAGCATTAAGTACACCAAACATTCAGTGCTATAAATAAATACACAACAGAGGCAACACAGTGTAATGGAACTGGTCACGTCATGTGTATGATCAAAAGTCTCTCCAAGCTCCCCATTATACTCAGGATATAAAGTCCCACCAAGTCTTACATGACCTGGTCCCTGGTTCTACATGACCCAGACCCTAGCTGCATCTCCAGGTTCATTTCTCACCATGATTCCCCTTCACATTCTACTTCTTACCCTCCTTCATTTTTTTCCCTCTGGCTAAATGTTATGGTCCTCGGTTGGTTTTCTGTCTTCCCCACCGGACTATTAGCTTCTTGATGCAAAAATTTTTATTTTCACTGCTATATTCCAGTGTCAGACCTGTGGTAGGTGTTCCAAAAATATTTTTGAATGAAAGAACAAACAATCAAACCAACAGAACACTAGACTATGTATGTGTTGACTTGAAAGTCAATGTCTTTAGTAGGTGAGCTTGGGAAACTCTAGGTGCCACAGTTTCCTCATCTCAAGACTAAGGAGTGTGATGAAGATTTTTAAAGTCTTTCTAGTCACAAACACATTAATTTTCAAAAATAATGAAACTTAGTTTTCTAGATTTGTGTGTGTCTAGCATCAATTAACAGTACTTTTTAAGGTCCTGGTTCGTGTGGACCTCTTGGCCAAATTTTCTGTTTTCACTTTGAAATTTGTCTTGAAACAGTTGACATGTATATATATCCATTTGTCCATGTCTTTGTATTGTTGAAGTATATTTCATTTTTGCCACTGGATATCAAGAGGATGGAAGCCCAATTTTGTAATTTTTGTCACTTATATTTTATGTTTTATGATACTCATGTAGTGACAGGAACTAGTTGGAGTAATGTGGGCTTCAAAGCAAATTGAAATGCAGTGAAAAGGTTGAAACTAGATTTTTAAACAGCCCCTATTCAAGTTGTTGGGAAAATCCACGCCCTTTAAGTGTTTTATGATTTTCAGTTTGACTGGTACTTTGTTTCTTATTATTAACTCAGCTTAGAGGTGTTGCTTTAAAGAATACGAAAACTAGATTGGCATTAAAACCCAGTGATCAAAAAACATGCTAATATTTGATGGTTAGATAAAATATAATTAAGGATTCTATTTTCTGTTAAGCTTATAACTCTATGTATTATATCCCTAAGTTGGATCCAAAAGCTGGAACATTTTGAACTAACCAAATGTTCCTTTTTTTTATGCCTTGTACACTATTGCATTTACATATTTTTTCTTATACTATGTTTCAAATTAACCAACCCTCCTCCTATAATTTAGCCAGTCAAATAAACTGAAAATGAGAATGTACAAATCAAAATTTTAATTTATAAATAAAGTAGTATTTAGAAAGAATTGACATGAACACGACCTCTAACACTTCTGGAATCTACAGAGACCCAGTAAAACTGTACATTCCCTATAGATGTTTATGATAACATTTATGTATTAGCTTTAGTGGTGGGCATCTTGAACAAATGTCACTTTGAAATAAATAAACCAGGAATTGGTTAATATATTTCTACTCTATTCTTCAGGCTAAGATGTTCCGAGAGACAAGTATCTGTTTTTCCAGACAAACAGGATTAAGTGAGAAAACCAAATCTGTCAGGAGCTCTCAATAAATATTTTCCCCTTCTTCCTATGTCAGTGCACCCATTGTACCATTGATTGCACCCAATTGTTCATCTCTGACTATTTTAATGTTGTGTTACTTATTGCCATCACCCAGAGGGGCACAGTGGCCCTCACACTCTGTGATTGAGACTTCATATGTGTGGTGGTAAAAAGAACAGACTTTGAAGTCAGACGGAGCTGAGTTTGTTTGTATTTGACATTTAAACTCCATATCTCTAAGTAACACCCTTATATCTGTGCATCCTGATGTTTTAGCTGTAAGCATTCTCTACTGACTTTTTCTATGGAAGAAAAAGATTGATCTCTATGGAAGAAAAAGATCTCTTTCACCCCTTCCACCTCTACCTGTTCATGAACACTTTTTACCTCCTTATACTGTTGGTTACATCATAGTCACTGTTGACATGACTGTCAATTCTCTTCACAGCTGAGCATGGGGTATACTATACTTTTATTTCCCTGTACAACTTCTTATTTTTTCCTACTGCTAATAATAGTGTTAATTTTCATTTTTGTTGTTTGATTAAAAATAAAAAACACCAATCAAATTCCATTCTACTTCGTTAATCATCTAAATCTCCTCTTAAGATAGTAGGTACTTATCACATTCTCATTCCTGTAGAAATGTGGAAATAGAAGAACCTTCTGATGTGCTTCAGTGTGGACTTGCTGTTCTCAACTCCAGTCTGGCTAAAAACTGGTGTCTCCCTTCTTTTCTGAGCTGAACCCTCAGTTTCCTGTGTCCCATGCCTTTCTCTTTCTTGGTTTACTCTCTTATTTTGGTGGAGCATATTTTCCAGTTGCTTCATAAGAAAAGAGAAAAAAGAGGTAAAAATTTTGAGAACTTACATCTGAAAATGTCTAATTTTACTTCATATTTGATTGATGGTTTGGCTAAATATTGAGTTCTGGGTTGGAAATCATTTTGCTTAAGAATTTTGAAGGCATTGCTCCAACACCTTCTAGTTTCTAATATTGCTCTTAAATATCCCAAACCTACTCTGGCTTCTAATTTTTGTATATATTAACTTTTTAACTTTTTTCATTCTGGAAGCCTGTAGGGTCTCCTGTGAGGTCTTATGCCTCATATTGTGAAATGTTGTGGTGATATGCCTAAGTGTGGGTCTATCTTCCTTCTTCCTGCTGGGCACTTAATGAGCTCTTTTTGTTGTTGTTGTTTTTGTTTTTACTTAATGAGCTCTTCAATTTAGAAACTCATTTATTTCTGTCTTCCTTTCTTCCTAGGAGTTCTTCTTTTCTTCTTGGGAAGTACAGTTCTGGGAAACTGTGCTGAATGATCTTCTTTATAACCTCCTCACCTCTCTTGTCTCTGGATAAGATGGTCTTTAAGATCATGTTGTAGATTTTAGAAGTGGAGGTATCACAAGAGGACATTAACACCAAGCCTCCAGGAGCTGAAGACCTACAAAGGATTACTGTTACCAAATAGCAGATAAGGCCAACTGATATCTAGAGCTTTTAAGTGACTTGTCCATTGTCACCCTGCTGGTTAGTCTTAAAAATATAACTAAATCCCAGGCTTCCCTGGTGGTGCAGTGGTTAAGAATCTGCCTGCCAATGCAGGGGACACGGGTTTGAGCCCTGGTCAGGGAAGATCCCACATGCCGTGGAGCAACTAAGCCCATGCACCACAACTACTGAGCCTGAGCTCTAGAGCCTGTGTGCCACAACTACTGAAGCCTGCATGCCTAGAGCACATGCTCTGCAACAAGAGAAGCCACTGCAATGGGAAGACTGCACCACAACGAAGAGTAGCCCCAATTCGCTGCAGCTGGAGAAAGACCGTGCAGCTATGAAGACCCAGTGCAGCCAAAAATAAATAAATTAAAATAAATAAATAAATAAAAAATAACTAAATCCCAGTTCTCTGACCTCTAGGCTTTCTACTACATAAGACTGCCTCCAAAGTAAAGAGTATAAAGACTCTTTTTAAGAGTTTGTTAAGTTCTTTCTCGGCATTAATTGAAAGATGCTGAAGATTTTGTGGCAAAAAAAAAGATTACCTCTTAGTCCCATTGGCATCCTACCATCTAGCTCTTTCTATTGTAATACTCCCAGATCAAGTGACCTCATATTTATGAAATAAGAATGCCATTTGTTTACTTCGTGTTCGTTGTTCGATTTAATTTAATTTCTTATTTTATGTAACTTTTGCATTCTTCAGAATTCCCAGCACATGTTGTACACATATTAGTTAAGCTCTTGTTTTAGTTAATTACTTTCTTCCTGTTGCCTTCTGAAATATTTATTCATTGAAAAATTGAAGGTTTTGTAGGGAAGAAAGGAATAAGTGAATTTTATCCCAATCATTCTAGTGTAGCATTTAAAAGAACAGTTTGAATTCTCTCATGTGTGAATTGTGGGGTCTTTTCTAATTATTTTTCTCTTGGGATCTTAGTGAATTTTAATGATTTGTATGAATTGCACACCTTGAAGGGATTGGCTTTTTTTCTGAAACATTTGTCATGTATATTTTGGGGTTCTTTGCCTGTTTGTTTGTTTGAAGCTTGCTTTTACCTTTCAATTCATTTGACCCAAAAAAGTTTAATCCTTTGCTATTTTTTACTTGGAAAACTTTTCCTCAACCAGAGATTTAAAAAATATTTTCTTTACCCCACCCAACAATTTTCAACATATTCATTTGTTTCTTTTTATTTTTAAATTCATGTGTATGGTGTGAGCAAAAAGTCTTACCAAGTATTTTTTTCCCTAATAACCTAGAATTGTTGAATATTTTCATTGCCTATTGTTTCACAATGCCTACTTTATTATACATTATATTTTCATTTATTCTCTGATTTAATTCTGGATAATTTGTTCTATTTTATTGATCAAGGTATTTTAAAATTAATATCACATTGGCTTAATTGTTGTAATTTTATAGTTTGTTTTTAACAATGTGTCCATCTTTACTGCTGCAAAATTTTTTGAAAAGTGAACTTACACATGTTTATTACATCAACTGAATTTGAGAATAGTGATTCCCAATCCCAGAGTCTTAAATCCCTTAAATAGGGCATATCAAACTCAAACTATACCCATTTCCCTTTGCAGAGATTAAAATGTGCCCAGTTGGGAATTGCCCTATGTAAGAAAAAACATTTCTCTGGGGTTTCTGTAAATTTCTGTGAGTAGTATGCATGCAGGCAAGAAAGAGAGGTTGCAGAGATTTTTCTTTTTTTAAATCAAGTTCTAAATTAAATTCTACTGCAAGTTTGTTTAAAATGGCATTATATCTACCCATTATTTTGAGAGAAAATGTGGATTTTTAAAATATCCAGCCTACTTACATAGAAACACAGTGTGTCTTTCTACTTATACGTTTTCTTTATTTCTCTCATTTTGTAGTTTATTTCAGTGGAGCCCCACACATTTCTTGCTGAGAGATTATACTTAATTTAGGTATTTTATAATTTATGTAAGTGGAATATTTTTAATATCATGTCTATCTGAATCTTTTAATGTTAATGATTTCATATATTTATTTACCTATTCCTTGTCATGGTACTAAACTGCTTATAGGCCCTCAATCCATAACAAAACCTGGGAGACAGATGTATTTTGAAATTCCAAACTTTAGATTTTTGGAAAGGTAATATTGTACCTATAGCACATGTTGTATAATATCCACAGCAAGGTTTAAGGCAGCACACCATAATCAATGTGCTGATAAACTGATATTCTTACTTAAAAAAGATAAATAAAGACTAGAAAGAGCCTGATGTTCACTGAACTCAGACTTTACTGAAAAATGAGTGTGGGCATCAAACTTATGCAAAGAAGTCTGACTTCAGAGCTGTTTAGATTTCTGAAATATAGATGAGAGTTAGTGACCAGTAGTTCTAATGTTTTCATAGTTCACTCTCTTATATTATCTAGGAAGAGTCACATTTCTCCTTTTCAACTGATATATTGAAGTTCTTTCATTTCTTACTGTATTTAATAAAAACCCCCAAACAATGTTTAAGAAATAATGGTGACACTGTTATATGTAACAACTTGAGGTAGATTATTGACTTTTGTCATGCTAAAACAGTGTCCTAAGTTTTTTAAAAAAATCAACATTGAATATGAAACTTTATTGTCTTTTCCACTTTATATTAGTTTCTTGTTGCTGCTGTGATAAATTACCGCAAATTTGGTGGCTTAAGACAATTTATTTTCTAACTATCTAGAGGTCAGAGTCTCAAATCATCCTCACTGTGCTAGAGCCAAGGGGTTGTCAGGGCCTACTTCTTCTGGAGGCTCCAGTGGAGAATACATCTCCTAGTCTTTTCCAACTTCTGGAGGCTACTTGCATTCCTTGGTTTGTGGCCCCTTCCTCCTCTTCAAAGGACATCACTCCAGTATCTGCTTCCATTGTCACATGGCCTAAGTCTAACTCCACCACATCCTTCTTATAAGGGCTTTGTGTTTACATTGAGCCCACCTGAATCATTTAGGGTAATCTCCTCATCTCAAGATTCTGAACTTAATCACACCTGCAAAGTCCCTTTTACCGTATAAAGTATATGCTCATAGTTTCCAGAGATTAGGACACAGACATTTTTGGGGGGATCATTATTCAGCCTACTATACCCTTCTATTAAGATGACCATATATACTTTCTTTCTTTCTTTCTTTCTTTCTTTCTTTTTTTGCTGTATGCGGGCCTCTCACTGTTGTGGCCTCTCCCGTTGCGGAACACAGGCTCCAGATGCGCAGGCTCAGCGGCCATGGCTCATGGGCCCAGCCGCTCCGCAAGATGTGGGATCTTCCCGGACCGAGGCACGAACCCGTGTCCCCTGCATCGGCAGGCAGACTCTCAACCACTGCGCCACCAGGGAAGCCCTATACTTTCTTATTTGAATATTAAAGTCATCCTGTAGGTTATATTGACACATTTTTTTCTAATATTAAACCATCTTTGCATTCCTGGGGTGGACCCTATTTGGTTATAGTAGGTTAGTCTTTTCATGTACAGTTTCAATGCTTTTTTCATGATATTTCTTAGTATGATTGATTCAATATTCATACTTACTATTGGCCTACAGTTGTGTGTGTGTGTGTGTGTGTGTGTGTGTGTGTATGTGTGTTTTATTTGCTTAGGTTTGGTAACTGACTTAACCTGACATAGTGTATGAGTCAGGTAATAAAAACTCAACTTATACTAGCTTCAGTGAAAGGGGGGTTTTCTTCACTTGTGTATCTGGAAAAGATACTGGACTATCTTGGAGAATTGAAGGAAAAACTGAAGGAATCAAGCCTCAGGGATTGCAAGTAGTAACCTGTTGACTGCAGAGCTTTCTCTCTGAGTGTCACTTGCATTTTACGTTAGTATAGTCAGGCCCTCTCCATGTGCCAGGAAATGTGGCTACCAGCAGATCAAGCCCAACAAATCCAGAGTCAAGAAGGAGCTCTTCTTTTCCAGCAACGGTTGTGAGAGATGCCTCATCCAAGATATGTCCCTTCTTTGGGTGGCCCATGTCCAAATCTGATTAAGTGGGGGTTTAAAAAGCTGGACCATTTCATGCAAACTTAGGGCTCTCATAGCTTCAGACCTCCCTGTGGGCTCTGCTGAGGATGTGTGACAAGTCAACTTCTCCCTCTGCTCACTCCTGTTCCTTTTCTCTTTCTTCCACAGATCCCTAGGACACTCCTTAGTAAACATCCTGCCTGCTGAACACAGAATTTCAGTCTGCTTCCTAGGGAACACAGCCTCTGATACTTAGGGTGAAATAGTTTGCTAGGGAGACTGAAAACTAAAACCACTCTAATAATTTCAATTTCATTTGATACTGTTATATTTAGAGGTTTCTTCTACTTATTTATACATGGGATTTATCTATAGTATTCTTGGCAAGAGTGGGAGTTGGTGTGGTTCATATCCAGTTTTGTACCAGTGTCGGTGTCTTTATGAGAAAAAATGGAATGAGTTTTTTTTTTACTATAAATAGAATATTTCTGTATTTTAAACTTTAGGGACAGAGTTTTCATATAAAACTGACTGGACCCAGAATTTTCTTAAGGACTATTTTTTGATAAAGGAAGAAAATAATTGCCATGTTATTGCCTAAGGTTCAATTCAGTGCTGCATTTACACCCTTGAGCTAAATAAAGATAGGCAGACTTACTTAACTGCCCCACCCCTTCTGTTTTTACTGCTCCAGCCCCCACATGTTGCTTTTCTTCTGCTTCAGAAGGTAAAATATGAATATCTCAGGATTATGTTTCTCTGATCATCGCCATCAAAACCATAGTTAACTGAAATTCTCCCTTCACTGTAACATGCAGCCTTGGCTTTTTCCACTTTAAGAACTGTTTTAGTCTCTTTTTCTCTCTTCTTGAATTTTTATGTACATTTTCAATGAACATTGAGAGAGGATTTATCAGGAACTGCTAACATCCAGCCAAATTGACACAGAAATCTTAATGTCTTTCTTTCAAAGGAGAAGAGCTCATAGTAGCCTGAGCTGTAATCTCTCCTGCTTTCTTCACTCAAAGAACAGCTCTTGCACACACACCCACAAACACACACACACATCCCAGAGTACTGAAGGTGTTCCCTTGATTGCATTAACTGTGGGTAACGATGCATAACATTAGCATTTCTATAGTGTTTGATAAATGTGATCAATTTCAAACAGAGGCAACATGATACTGGGGAATTCTTAAGGCAGAATTTCCCTCTTGGATTCCACAGTTGCCTTAAAGAGTGGTGAAATGACAGGGTGCTTCTCCAAGGAAACCCCTGATAAATCTTGTTTTCTAAAGAAAAGTAGAAGAGACTTGACGAGAAGGGAGTTGAGGGGAGAACACATTTAAATCTATAGTTTCTACTTCCATTCACTTGGTCACACTCATGGTTCAGCTCTAAGAGTCCCCATGTATTTTGTTTTTTACAACAACCAACAACTAGTATAAACATTGCCTTATAAATCTGGCAATATGATTGTAGACCAAAATAAACCATGATCTTCCTACAGACAATTCATATTCTTTATACCTAATAAAGAACTGGATTTGAAATGTAGGGTACTTGATTACAGTACTTGAAGTTTTAGAGTGGCCCAAAAGTTTTTAGTACAGACTTGAAGGTTGCTGGGCTAAACTAGAATAATAACTGTTTAGACAGAGGAGGGAGGAAAGGTAATTGCATTCATTCCTTGGACTTAACAGAGCTAGCCTGTTACCAATGACTTCTCATGTGAGCTTGTAGAAGGAGGTTTTGTTTTGACCCCAAATAATAATTACTGGTCCTGAGCTAATAGATGAATGCCTACAACGTCATTCTTTTTGTTTGTTTTTTGTCCTGCATTACCTCTATACCCGCCATAGGTTGATGAAAATGTATTTATCTGTAAGATTTTATTAAAACAAACATTTTGATCCCTGAAAGCGTCGAAGGCATTACCTCTTTTCTAGCAGTACGATCTGTGAGCAGATTTTCTCAAACATTAATGTGGACCCAGTTTGCCTGGAGATCTTGAAATGCAGATTCTGACTCTATAGGTCTGAGATGGGGCCTGAAGCTCTGTATTAAGTGTGGTCCACGAACTGCACTTTCACTAGATCAGTATAATCCAGCCCATCTCATCCTGGATCTGTCCATAAGGAGTCATGTGTAATCTTGGGTATCTTACCAATCATCTTGAGAACCTGAATTTCCTTTTTTTCAATGTAAGATCTTTTGCCGACCCACATGTAGGCACCTTCTTAAAAAAATCTAACATGGGAATTCCAAGGTATCAAAGGATGAATCGCAGGTCGTTATCCTCATTTTAAAAAAATTTCTTTAAAAAGCAGCTTAGAACACACAAGGTAACATTTATGATTATAATATTGTTATTATTTATTATACATATTATGTTTATTATCTATATTACATTTTGGCAAATAATTTCATTTAATTCAACAAATATTTATTTATCCCCTATTAGGGAAAGGCTTTTTGTGAGATATCTTCAGACAAACCAAAACAAATGATGACCCTGTTCCTGCCCTAGTGCAGTGTGTAAACTGGGGGGTTATTAGGAGCACTGAGTAAAATTTATTATCTGATCTCTCAGGAAGGATGTCAAAGGATGAGAACGGGTGGCAGTCTAGTGGGATATCTATGACAAGCCTTAGAAGCTTCTTATTTGGCTTGCCGGTCCATGGACTAAAGAGAAGTTTAGGGCACAGGCTGTGTGAGCTGTGCTGGAAACTTCGGGGCTCACCCGAGGAACATTTGCGAGTTTTTCATTACAGGTTGTCCTCTCGGGTGCACAATTACAGACAGAAAAGCTAGCGTCATGTGAGAGCTCTAGGAGCTAACTACCAGCTACACCCCAGCGGTCCTGCCTTGCGTTCTGCCTCTTCAGGGTCTGAGGGGTGAGGGCCGTGACGACACTTCTGCTACTTATTGCTGGAAGGCCAACAAATCTGACCTGATAAATAAGGTAGAGAAAGATAACGTCGCAAAAGAATGATTTTTGTAGTGGTCAATGGAGTCAGAGAGTACATTTTGGCCTGAAACCATCTAAGGCTTTGTGGAGAAGGCCGTGTTTGAAATGGATCCGAAAGAAGAAAGACTTCAACAGGAGAAGAAGGCAAAAGAGGCATTTGGGATGGGTGGGTGTGGGGCTGGGGGTGAGAGCCCAGCAACGGGAAAGCGAGAGCAAGTTCAGCAATTTCCCTAGTCTGGCCAGTAGAAGGCTTGCATTTTAGAGTTTAGTAAGAGAATAAGTCTACAGTGGTCAGCAAGAACCAGACTGTGAAAAGCTCTGAATGGCCAATGAAGGGTCAGTAATTAATCTGCTACGTGCTGGTGATTCATTAAAGGTTGTGAGCAGGTAAATTTGAATGAGGGCATTAGGAAAATTAACCTGACTGCTGTGTAGTAGAAGTACTGGAAAGGAGGCCAGTGGAGAGAACAGTGAGGAGGACAGTGGCAATAGGGAAAGAAAGCCAGGGGGTGATTTGAGATCCCTTCTAGATGTAAATAGACCGAAGAGACGTCGCAACTGCTTCCAGAAGAGAGCAATGAGACAATCACAGTTCAGCTGATACTCTGGAGTTGGAGAGGATAGAAACTTCCATGTTCAGCGTTGGTGCATCTGTTGATGGAAGGTCATCAGAAATAGTCTCTGAAATAATAAGGAATAAACATTTAAAGCCCAATTTTTCTGAGGCCCTTTAAGGATTATTGGATACATATAAGGCTAAGCCCATTCCCCTAGGAATTGATCATTGATTACGTCAAATATGAGTCAATTACCAAAGACTGTTTCCTTTCTCTCCATTAACAGAGGCCAGTTATGTTGACCATGGTTTTTTTTAGAAAAAATATTTACCAATTACTTTCTTTTTGGTTGCCCTTCTGTTTTAATATTTCAATCATGGAATTTGGGAACTTGGAAGGATCTTAGACTTCCTCCAGGGTGACTCATGCATATTACACAGGACATTTAAGTCCTGACAGAGTAATAATTTGCCTATGGCCACATGGCTAGTTAGGGGTAGAATGATTGCTGGTTTAACTGAGAGAAAATTAGACAACACAGCACTTTATCTATTTTAAAAAATTTTTTATTGGAGTGTAGTTCATTTACAATGTTGTGTTAGTTTCAGGTGTACAACAAAGTGATTCAGTTATACATATACATATATCCACTCTTTTTAAGATTCTTTTCCCATATAGGCCATTACAGAGTATTGAGTAGAGTTCCCTGTGCCATACAGTAGGTCCTTATTAGTTATCTATTTTATATAGAGTAGTGTGTATATGTCAATCCCAGTCTCCCAGTTTATCCTTCCCCCCCTTCCCCCCTGGTAACCATAAGTTTGTTTTCTACATCCGTAACTCTATTTCTGTTTTGCAACATAGCACTTTAAACATAGCTTGTTATGAGCAGAATTTTGGATATTTTGGATAGTTGGGCCAAAGCACATTTCTTAAGACAAAATAACTCTGAAGTCGCACACTTCCTCAATATGAAGGACCCTCAGGTCAGTGACACTGAATTTCCTTTGAAATCTAGCTGTTTCTCCTTTCCACACAAACAGAGCAGGTGGGCAGGCAACAAAATAGCCCTGTACCATGGTTCAGCAGTCCTAGGAAAAGTGTCACAAATCATTATCCCTCATCTGCTTTTATTTATTTATTTTTATTTTACTAGAGGATGTAAAGTCTTGCCTGAAATGTAGGTATCATTTTACCCAATGTATTCAGAATCCATTCAGCCACAAGAGCCCCAGTGTGCTATTTGCCACCATGGAGCATGGCTTTATCTTTCCACCAAGCATCATGGGTGGCTAATGGATCAGATCATTTGACAAGGATGCATGTCTTTGTGCCACACTTTAAAAAAATTTTTTTACTTTATATTGGAGTATAGTTTATTAACAATATTGTGTTAGTTTCAGGTGTACAGCAGAGTGATTCAGTTATACATATACATGTGTCTATCCTTTTTCAAATTCTTTTCCCATTTAGGTTATTATGAAGTATTGAGCAGAGTTCCATGTACTATACAGTAGGTCCTTGTTGGTTATCTATTTTAAATATATTAATGTGTATATGTCAATCCCAAATTCCCAATCTATCCCTCCCTCCTACCCTTTCCTCCGGGTAACCATAAATTCGTTCTCTTAAGTCTGTGAGCCTGTTTCTGTTTTGTAAGTAAGTTCATTTGTATCATTTTTTTCTTAGATTCCCCACATAAGCGATATCATATGATATTTGTCTTTCTCTGTCTGACTTACTTCACTTAATGTGATCATCTCCAGGTCTCTCCATGTTGCTGCAAATGGCATTATTTCATTCTTTTTAGTGACTTTTTTGTCCCTTCTATCAATACCCTCCTATCCAAATCCTCTTTCCATTTTCTTGTATGACATACAAGTCAGTGATGGACAGTCTTCAGCTGAATATACTTGTACCCACCCCCCCTTTTCACAGTTACCTTTGCCCCCACTTCCCCTGCTGGCACAGAGCTGCCTCAGCTTCAGGAGTCTGCTTCTGATGCCACACGCTTTCTTAAGCCAGCGGTTCTGCTGGCACTCTTTTCCTAGGAGAGCTGGCAACTCGACATTCTTTCCTCCTACCTATTTCAGCCATTGCCAGTAATTTACTTTGTTTTTTATCCCCTAATAAAAACAACATAATATGCCATCTCAGATGCTTCTAAAGATGGGCCTCAGCTCTAGGGCTCATTAACATAATTTCTCAGTTCAGCTTCATCCACTAGTCTCTGCCGTGTTTTGACATCAGCCTCCTTTCACTTTTAAATCTAAGCCAGTAAGACATCTCTTCCCAGCTTCTCATTTTCTTCTCTCAAGTGTGAATATAAGATTTCTCAGTTATTATGCTGTTTATTTTTTTAAAGGCATCTAGTTTTGTGTCACTGTTGATGTCACTATTTGCAAACTGGCTTTGTCATTTTATGGATAGCGCTTGAGTGAAGAGCTCCACGTTAATACATGCAAACTCTCAGTTCCCAACAAGCTCCCAGCCCTGTTAATGAGAGGATTAGCAAGAGCACTGCACTGTATTTAACCTGCGGCACTAGCTCTGTTTCAATAAGACTTCAACAGCCTATTAAATGGAGTGGGGTCTCAATTAACCCACACAAAGGCCACTCTCCTGAACGTGGCAGGGAGGACCACATTTAGCATCTGCCTGAGCAGCTTGTTGGAAGCTGAAAATAAAGAGGGTGACATGTTCTTGCCTTGAGCTATGACATCACTGAAATGGTGATTCTAGTTCATCTGGACCAACTGAATAGGTGACAGCATTGAAACCTACTACTATCTCACCATATGACAGTTTTTAAAAAAAAACAGAAGGTACTCGGCCACTCCTCCCATGCCTTCTTCCAAGGGAGCACCACATTGTTCCTGGGTTGGTAGGAGTAGTGGGTTAAGGACGTGAGGGTGGAGGTTGTCAGGGTGTGAGAGTTTGTGGTTGGGGAGGAGGGAGGTTGGTGTCCACAGAGATGCCCAGGAAATGTGTGTGTTCAAGCAGCATCTCCTCACATAATTAGAAGCTAGAATTGGGTCCTCATCTCAGAAGCGTGTTTCACTGAACAGCCAGCCATTTCCTTCTGGGAACCAAGGTACAAGTAATGGCAAATTGCTGAGGTGGATTCTTAGAAAACTTCACTCTAATATTGTTAGAATTATTGGCTTATGGGGCTTGTAGAGTCAACTCTCCATCAGGATTTCAAGGTGTCTTGACTATTCCAACATTCAAGTCAAAAATGAAAGTTGGGGCTTCCTTGGTGGCGCAGTGGTTGAGAGTCCGCCTGCTAATGCAGGGGACACGGGTTTGTGCCCAAGTCCGGGAAGATCCCACATGCTGCGGAGCGGCTGGGCCCGTGAGCCATGGCCGCTGAACCTGCGCGCCCGGAGCCTGTGCTCCGCAATGGGAGAGGCCACAACAGTGATAGGCCCGCGTACCACAAAAAAAAAAAAAAAAGAAAGTTGACTAATTAAGTAGAATGCTATTCTTTTCAGGCCGACTTGAATCCAACTGTGCTGACAAACCAAAATCTTTAATTTTCCACATGTGAATTCTCCATGTGATAAAATCAAAGAATTATTTGAAGAAAAAGAAAAATGATTGATTGATGCTTTCTTGACAATTTTTCCAATGGCAGTTTATTTTTTCAAACTACATTTTCTCTTGAAACTCAACCTTACATACACAAATATTGGTATGTATTGACCGTGTAACTTTGTCTATATGTTTTGATTTTTTTCCGTTGTATTCCTGAGGATAAAAGTGTGAAGTGTGTGCCTATCTAAATATTAATTAACCCCCTACCCTGTTTTACTTACCCTTCATTGCTTGTCACCTTCTAACATACTAGATCATATGCTTATTAATCACTTTCATTGTTTATTGTCTTTATCTCATTGCTAGAAAGTAAGCTTAACAGAGGCCAGGATTTTGTTTTGCTTACAGATGTAGCTCAGGTATCTAGAATGATGTCTAGACACATTTATTGAACGTCTAGTAGGAGTTCAATAAATATCTGTGCAATGGATGAATCTAAAGAAGAAACATAAGTTATATTCTCCTTATGGAACCATAAGAAGCTGGTTCATTAGATGAGATTCCTGTATAAGAAAATTGTCACTGCCATCTTCAAAAAATAAAGAAAAATCTCTACATTTTAAATTGATAGGCTAGACCGAGTCACCAGAGTGCTTGGATGGGGCACTTTCCCTTTATACCAGAGGGGTGGGGGGCTGGTGGACTGTGATTTCCAAAACTGGGCCAGTGAGAAAGTTGGCTGAACGCTCACTAGATCTGAACACTTTTATCATTCCAGGGTCTGATAAAAACACAGGTTTAATCAGGGGGAATTAGAGACACACTTTCTGAGGCATTGCATCCCAGATTCACATGTAAGGATTGATAGAAATGCTGCATTCACGCACCCCGTTCACTGAAACTTTGCACCAAGAGTTGAGCTGCGGATTGCTAAAAATGGACCACATATTGAAGATATCATGTAATGCTATTGATTATGTAATTTATTGTAATGTATACTAGTAAGCCATTTATTATGTAAATTTATTCACTTGATGAAAACTAGATTCGAATTATGGTTTGATTCCCTGTTAGCTTAGTGGAGTCTCAGTTATCTCATCTGTGAGGTGGAGCTGTAAATACCTACCTCACTGGCTTATTGAGAGGATCGAACACTAAACACTACACACTAAAATAGAGTGCTTTTCCCCATGCCCGGCATATCATGAGCTCTTAATAAACAATAGCTATGGTTGATGCTGCTGTTGTTGTCGTTGTTGTCACTAGATTCTGAAAACTCCAGGAAATAATATTTTTCTCTTACGGTTGTGTCAGATTGTGGCAAACATATGACTCACTGTGGTTCACCTACTTACTCTTGTCAATTCCTCTCTTCCTCTTCTCTTGTCATCCCCCTCCCTCCCACCCCCACCCCCATCACTCTTCACTGCTCCCAGGCTTATGGGCATTTCCCCTCACAGACTGTCTTCCTTCACAAATCACCCTCCTTTCTGGAAAAGGAGTGGGATTTATGGAAAGCCAAGGGGTTTGAGAGTCTCCAAGGAAAAAGAGATGAGATGAAGTAGATGAGGGCTTTTGGTTGATTCCGACACTCTAGGACATCACTGGTGAACTTTAAGGATGTCTAGAGATGAATAGGGAATCAACTGAGTTGTTTGGAGGGCGAGGTGAGAAAATTTTCTGTGCTTATCAAGATGTTTAAAAGAAGGTATTTACCTCACACCAGTCAGAATGGACATCATCTAAAAGTCTACAAACAACAAATGCTGGAGAAGGTGTGGAGAAAAGAGAATCCTCCTACACTACTTGTGGGAATGAAAATTGGTGCAGCCACTCTGGAAAGCAGTATGGGGGTTCCTAAAAAACTAAAAATAGAACTACCACATGACCCAGCAATCCCACTACTGGGTGTATATCCAGACAAAACTATAATTCTAAAAGGTATATGTATCCCAATGTTCATAGCAGCACTACTCACAATAGCTAAGACATGGAAGCAACCTAAGTGTCCATCAACAGATGAATGGATAAAGAAGATGTGGTACATATATACAATGGAACATTACTCAGCCATTAAAAAGGATGAAATAATGCCATTTGCAGCAACATGGATGGACCTAGAGATGATCATACTAAATGAAGTAAGTCAGACAGAGAAAGACAAATACCATATGATACCACTTATGTGTGGAATCTAAAATATGATACAAATCAACATATCTATGAAACAAAGTCAGAATAACAGATATAGAGAACAGACTTGTGGTTGCCAAGGGGGTGGGGTGGGAGAAGGAAGGAACGGGAATTTGGAATTAACAGAGGCAAACTATTATATGTAGGATGGATAAATAACAAGGAATACCACAGGAAACTATATCCATATGACAAACCATAATGGAAAAGAATATGAAAAAATATATATATGTGTGTGTGTGTGTGTGTGTGTGTGTGTGTATAAATGAGTCACTTTGCAGTACAGAAGCAATTAACAACATTGTAAATCCCAACTATACTTCAATAAAATTTAAATAAATAAATAAATAAAAAGAAGGCACTGACAATATTCTGGAAGCAGAAAGCCTAGTATAAGGAAAGAGGTGAGAAAGGTCATGAGAGGAGGAGAATGAAGGACCAAGAGAAAAGAAGGATGAAAACTTTGACAACTAGAGATCATTCCAGAGTCAGCCTGGCTCAGAGGTGTAAAAGATGAGTTTGGAACCAAACCTATCATTGGGCAGCGTTCTTAAAGCTGGTTTTAGTTCTTAAGATGTGAATAACTAGTCTCAGTAAACTGAGAAATCCTGTACCTTTGAGGATTGTGGAAAGTTAGAGTGATTAAAGCTATTACCCAACTTGATGGAAGGTTTTGATCATCTGTTTCCTATATGTGGTCAAATATTATATATCTTTACTCTTGAATATATAATACATTTTTCTGTGATTCTTTTTGTAAGAAAAATCTTTTTCTTGAGGTGTAATGTACCTATTGAAAAGTGCATATATCATAAATGTTCAGCTTGGGGAACTTCACAAATAGAACCCAGCCACGCACCAGCATTCAGATCAACAGATGGAACATCACTAGACACCCCCAAGGCCCCCTTGTGCTTCCACATGGTTATTAGCACAACCTCCCTGCCTTGACTGGAGTAACAGGAAGTGTCCCGACATCTAGAAGTTTAGAATAGATTCCCTTTCTTTGTACTTTATTTAAACAAAGTCATACAGTATGTATGACTGATTATGATTTAGTGTCAGACTTCTTTTTCTAAGACTTACTTACAATATTAAAAATTTTATATAACTTTCTAAACAAATACCCAGGGTATGTATACATATGTAAGAAAAATTAGTAAATCTTTTATAAATTGTGTCATTCATTTATTCAATTGGTATCTATACCATGAGGGATATAAAGAAGGGAGAGATAGATCCCTGTCCTTAAAATCATCACGTCTCTAGTGAAGGTTAAAGTGCTCTGTGGCTCAACAGAGGCAAAGGATGGAGTAAAGTGTGGAGTGTGTGGGAACAGAACCAAGCTCCTGGGCCACATTTTGTAGGAGGAAAAGTCAGTGGGGCACCCAAGGGCGGGGCAGTGGCAGGGCTTCTCCCCAGATTCAGGCAGGAGAGGAGTGCTTTGTCTATAGAGAATTTAAAAATCATAAATCATAAATGAAAATGCTTTTTACTATCACGATGTGCCAACAATTCTATAATCATTATCAGTGTCATAATATCTCCCCTCTCAAAAAATTTTTGTGGCTCTAGGTTCTAGATGATTACTGTATGTGAAATCTTTAGATTAGTACATTTTTACTAGTAAACAGGTCATACTACTAAGTAGGTAGTCTACATGGGAGTTAACTTAGAAAATGCCCAGTTTCCCTGTGGACTCAGCTACACATGTTTGTTTCAAGAGCGAGTTCCCAAGGGTCCTGACTCATTCAAGTTCACATGGGGCACAGTTTAGTCTTCACTCCCTATGGTGGATCTGAGGTAAACAACAATCGAGATGAAGAAACAGAACTTGAGTTACTTCATTCTGTCTTTCTTTGTGATCACTTGGAATTTATCTGAGTGTTTAAAATTTAAAACAGTGAAACAGGGTGTGGGCCTTGAGCTGCTATCTCTTGTTTGGTAAGTGCAAATTTTAGTTCATATGTGAAATATTTTACATAATTTGATTATCTTTAAACTTGATATTTCTTCTTTTGTGTTTCTTAATTAACTAAGGAGTGATTGATCCAGAAATTACAATGTTCACTTAGTGATACAATTTCATGGTTACCTAAATTGGACTTTTTGCATTTAATTAGAAAGTCTTGATTCATTCCTTTCCCCCCTTTTCAAACATTGATATTTTACATTATTTTTTTACTAATATGATTATATATACAAAATTCAATAAAAGGAAAGTTTTCATTGTTTGCATTTATTTTCTGGCCATGATCCATTTAATTTCATGATTATTGCCAAAAATAATTTTGTTATATAGAGGAGTAGGTGTTAAAAATGGTCCACTCAGGGCGTCAGATAAACAAGGGTTACCACTGAGAGAAAAAAAGCGAGGTATTTCAGCTATTCAAGGTGCTACTGCTAGTGAATTTTAAAAGAGAGTTATTTCTCTAAATTTTGGGAAGGACTGGTTCGTATCTTTCTCTAAATGAAAGTGAAAATGGGACTTGCCTAAAACTGGGAGTGCTTAGTGAATGTTAGATTTTGGAAGCCAGATGAAAGCATGGCACCAACATGGGAGTTCACTAGGTCCAGGGCAGCTTGTTCAGTTTGGGAAGGGGCTGACCATCTGCTTTGGGCTTTTTAAGTGTACTTAAGTAGTCTGAGATGGGCTTTGTTGCTTTAGGTCTTTGTGTTGGGGTGTATTATTATTCCAAATTGTTGGAAGCCAGTCTTGCAGGAGGTAAGGTTTTGAATTCCTGATGGTGTGTGAATGTTTATCCCCAAGGTTTCTCTCTGGGATGAATTGATTTGTGGGCCAGAAATGAGGCTGAATTCCTACATCAGGTTAAAGGCCCAAGGGCGTTTGGTTTAGAAGCCTGTCCCAAGCCCTCATCTGCATACAGATAAAGGCTTCTTCCCTCCTGGCCCAAGCTTGGCAGTGGCCAGTTGCTAATGCAAGCTGTTGGGGGAACAAAGCAGAAATCAATTTAGCTTCCACCTGAATGGAAGTAGGGCCAAAAGGAAAGGTCCCTCATCCTCATTAAGCTTTACTCATTTTTTTTTAAATGCAGGCAACTATCTCTAGTCCCATTTCACAGACTTCTTCCACCTCAGATACTGAAAGAACCTCAGCTTTTCTTTATCTTTCCTTCTACCTTAATCAGGCATCTCTTCTCCAGGTTTTCTAAAACAGTGTATTAGTTTGCTAGGGCTGCTATAACAAAATACCATAGACCATGTGGCTTAAATAACAGAAATTTATTTTTAGCACAATTCTGGAGGCCAAGAGTCCAAGATCAAGGTGTCAGTAGGGTTGGTTTCTTCTAAGGGCTTCTCTCCTTGACTCGTAGATGTCCGTCTTCTTTGTCTTCATGTGGTCTTCTGTGTGTGTCTGCATCCTAATCTCTTCTTACAAAGATACCAGTCATATTGGATTAGGGCCCACCCATATGACCTCATTTGGCTTTAATTACCTCTCTAAGACCCCATCTCCAAATACAGTCCCATTCTGAGGTCCTGGAGGTTAAGACTTCAACACATAAATTTCAGGAGGGACACAGTTGTGGTTGGGGCATAATACACAGGATCTTCCAAGTGCTACTTGAACCTGAGAATGACATTTCTGGTCCTAAATGATGGATTAGCTATCTTTTCCCTTGCCTTGGAAAATGTTCTGGGTCAAAATAAAATATGACCTCAAGACAGGCTGGACCCACATATGTCCTAGTAAGTTAGCTGTCGGTTGTGGAGAAGGGTGTTTCCTCAGCGTCTGGCACTCAAGTGTGAGTCCTCCAATTCAGGGCTTTGGAAGATACATGACTAAATTAAAGAATCAAAATTTGGGGAAGGCTCATATGCTAGGGAGAGGATGGGGAGATGTTATTAAGACTATGATTTGTATTATTTGAAAATAATGTCTGAGTTCTCTTAATGAAGCAAATGAGTCAAGTGTGGTAAACATCTATCAAGTTGGTCAAGAATTCTAGGAGGATAGGATTTAGTTGACACTGTCTTTATAAATAGATCCAGGCACATTATTGTAGCCATTGTCCTGATGGACATATAATGGTTATATGTTATATGGTTATATAATCCCAAGGTCAGAAACTAATAAGACCTGGGGAGGGCAGAGGGAGTGTGTATGTGGAGAAATCCCACTAAGACTATCTCTTTATGATTGTAGAATTCTCTGCTTATAGCTGGGAAAATGGGGAATTTGCTCCATTTCTATGCTGAGATATTATAAGGAGAGAACATCAACTAGCATTTGACTTGTACTAAAAGATATTTCTGCCTAGAACTTTCTAGATTAGAAAAAGAGAAAGAAAATCCACACATCTTGAAGATAAATAATCTAATTTAATCTGAGAAAGTGGTAAGGAATAACATGATTTTAAAACATATTAGAGCCATTGTTATTGTGATCAGGAGAAAGAAATGACTGGTGTGATACAGATGGTGTTTCTGATTTTGTTTAAATACAGCTGACTTTAATCTATTTTCTCTGTCCCTATTGCTTTTACTTTTTTCTTTGAATATGCATTGCTATCAAGGTGACAGTAGAGCTGTAAAGATGAAAAGGGTTACAGTGCATTGGAGAGGTATGGTCCAACATGTAACAAGGTGAAATGTCACAATAGCAGTAATAAAACTTAACCTGGGCCTTGCATTTATTAATTGATTCATTCAGTTAACAAAGTTCCAGGTACTGTGAAGGTGTTTCTATGAACAACCAGGAAGTCCTTGTCTTCAGGAAGCTGACATTCTTAATGGATCTACTACTCTGAATAACATGCACAGGCAAATCACTAAGGTAAATGATGATTTTCCACAAGCAAAGTTTGGGTACACCTTATAAAAACTCAAAATATAAATTAAAACATAACAGAAATTTTCAGTTTCTTCTTTGAAGGCTTTGAAAGCTGGTTCTGCTCCAACATATTAGACCTCGGAGGGTCTCTAACAGGGGAAGATAAAATCATTTACACCACAGGAGTACTAAAGGTATTTGTCCATTGGGGGTAAAAATCAAATAAAAGCTTTTACCTAACACATTTGAAATTACTCATAACTCTTACTATGATTAACTCTCACAAATACCCAAGAAACTTCACTCAGAGCCCAAGTTACATCTGAAATAGTGTGTTTCCAAATGGTTATAGATCTGAACTTCTTCTTTAAAAAAGAATATGCTCTCTACCCTTGATCTTTTCTAAGGTAGTATTGTGATTGGTTTAAATCAGGTGTTAATTGCCTTACATTTTGGAGAGCCATCCATTCACTGATATAACCATCATATATCCATCCATCTTCCACCCATCCATCCATCTATCCATCCAGTGACTTACCCAGTACCTGGCCTGTCACAGACTCTCAACGAATATTTGTTGAACGAATAAATAAATCTACTAAACCTTGATTGTCTACTAAGTGCTATTTATAATCTAGAGACCCAGTAGCTAATTATACCTGGAGACTCTTTGTAGCCATTGGCTCTCTATTGGGTTGGCCAAACAAGATGAACCATGTTTCACTCACTGGTTTTCAAGAGGAGTTTGTATTGGTTGTTATCTTGGTGACAGGGGATGTGTGAGTATAATTTTATTACAAATAGCTTTACTAACACAAAAATGTTTCAATGATGTGCAACTTTTAGATACACCTAGGAAGAGTTATTAAGAAACTTAAGCACTAGGTTAACTGTTAGGAAAACTTATAGGCAATATAAAGCCTGATCCCTGTGTGAGTTTTAATAACATGGTAGCTAAGTGTTTGGGCTGAGAGTTGGCACCATCTCTGGGAGGAGGATACAGTGACTGGGGTTCAATTGAAAACCTCCAGGGACTTGCTGAAATTCTCCTTTATGTCCCTTTGGGGGAATTAAATTCACTATGTCAACCGGTCCTCAAAGAATTCTCAGTCCCCCAAGAGAAGAGAAGTTGGGAGGAGGGAGAGGCGTGATGCTGGAGACAGGCTCATGCTGGCATGTACTGGACCACATTTACTCCTGTTCAGTCTATGTGCACCTGATGTCTGGCTCTTGGTTCTACCGAGGAAGCTTAGCAGATACCAGATGCATCATTTCAACTAGTAGTTTTTGGTGTTTTGTGGTTTACCAGTCACTTTCTCACAGTGCTTCTCAAACTCCTCCTCCAAACTACCCCCAACAGCAGAGTGGAGTGAACACAGTCCCCCAGGCCCTCAAGAGTAGCACCAAGCATCCTGAAGCAAACCCTAGATTAGGAGGTCTCCTAATTTTTGATAAAAACTTAGGCATATTTCGATTTGTATATAGCTCTGGGTTTGGTTTAATGTGGAAAATAATGCTCTAAATTCATTATCATGGAGTAAAATGTACCCTCAAGACAATAACGTCTGCACACCCTCGCCTGCTCTGCTCTCCCCGCTGGGTGCACATCTGCATTCACCCCACCATCTCCCTGTGGTCGGGGAGGGGAAACAAGGGCCAGAGTGGTTTATCAAAGCTGATAATTACTTCCATTTCTGAGTACTCACCAAAATATCAGGCATTGTCTTAAATAGTTTCATGCACAAGTAATTCTCACAGCCACCTTATCACCACCATCTCAAAGAATTGTCAAGGTCACAGGGTTATAAGGAGTGAGCCTGGATTTGAACCCAGTTTGCCTGACTCCAAAGGACCCACTCTCTGTTATAGCATCACTCTTTTCAAATGTTTCAAACACATTTTTAATATAATCCAACTAAAGTAATATTAGGGAGGTAATCCTTTTAAAGAGGGGACCCTGTTATCCACTAGTTTTTTGAAGGGGATCAGAAGGGAGTCTTCAAAATTTGAGTGATTTACCTCTTTGAACTTGGAAGAACCCAGAGGAAAGTGATGTGGAGACACAGGTTCCTTCCCCTCAGTCAGGCTGCAGTGGCCAGTACCAGCTGTGTACTTAGCCAGGTGCACTTGAGAAGTTCAAACACAACCATGACAATTAACATATACACACTACTATATATAAAACAGATAATCAACAAGGTCCTACTGTACAGCACAGGGAACTCTACGCAGTATTCTGTAATAACCTATATGGGAAAAGAATCTAAAACAGAATAGATATATGTATATGTGTAACTGAATCACTTTGCTGTACACCTGAAACTAACACAACATTGTAAATCAACTCTACTCCAATGTAAAATAAAAATAAAAATTTTAAAAAGCCAAACAAAACCATGGCTTTGTTTTCTGAAGAACTTACAAGGTTGTCATACACTTAGGTGAGATGTGGAATCCACTCTCAAACAATGAGTGGTTGAGTGAAGGTAAGTTGGTTGGTCTCATTACTTCAGAAGTTGGGGTTCATGGAGAAGCTGCATCTTCGAGGAAAGGTGAAGTAAGATTTATTGGAGAGAGGATGGCAAAGCCCTCATTTCACCTTCACCCAAAGCATCATTTTCTTCTAAATGCTCGGCCAGTGGCTCAGTTCTCCAGCAAGTCCAAATTCTTTCTTCCAGACTTTCTAGTTCTCAGAAGTTCCCAGAAGAGATGGAAGTGACCATGCTGACTGGTTTGCTGACTGGTTTGTTTGACCCTTTCCTTCTCTTCCCATCAAATTCTGTGTGGACATCCTCCCTCCCTCTTTCCCCACATATGTGTGTTTACCTTTATATTCATTTAGGCCACATTCATTTCTTTTTTAAAAAATTTTATTGGAGTATAGTTGATTTACAATGTTGTGTTAGTTTCAGGTGTACAGCAAAGTGATTCAGTTATACATATACATATATTCATTCTTTTTCAGATTCTTTCTCATATAGGTTATCAGAATATTGAGTAGAGTTCCCCATGTTATACAGTAGGTCTGTTCTATCTTATATATAGTAGAGTGTGTGTGTGTGTTCATCCCAAGCTCCTGATTTATCCCTCCCCCCCCACCACATTTCCCCTTTGGTAACCATCAGTTTGTTTTCCATACCTGTAAGTCTCTTTCTGTTTTGTAAATAAGTTCATTTGTACAATTTTTAAAATTAGATTCTACATATGAGTGATATCGTATGATAGTTGTCTTTCTGTGTCTGACTTACTTCACTTAGTACGACCATCTCTAGGTCCATCCATGTTGCTGCAAATGGCATTATATCATTCTCTTTTATGGCTGACTAATATTCCGTTGTATATATGTACCACATCTTCTTTAACCATTCCTCTGTCAATGGAAATTTAGATTGCTTCCATGTCTTTCTTTATGAAATATTTTTTTAAGCACCTACCAGGTACTGGTATGGTAGTAAACAATAGAGAAACTACTTCTGCTGTCACAGACAGAGAATATGTCAAGTAGAGAGAAAGGACTCAGAGAGAAAAGGTAAAAATAAATGCATATATTTTCTAGTTTCCATATTTTTCTTTTGTTTTTCACCTTTTAAAAACACCTGAGACTCCACATAGTGAGAGAACTTTAGCAGAGAAAAGAATGAGGTCACCATTCTGTTCTCTTCAACACTCATGCCTTCCTGAAATAGTCTTTCGAGACTCCAGCCTGAACAACATGATTGGAAATAATCTTACGTTGTGTGTTGGCTCTTTCTGAACCCAACAGTCCACTTTCGGCAAATTGTACTAATAGCCTAGAAGCATTGTTGGATTGCTTGTTAGCTCCAGCAATTAAATAACCATCACTTAAAAAAGAGTATATGGATCAGTTGGAAGCAGTAGGTGCTACATGTTGGATATAAAGTTGCCTGGACTTGCTGTGTCTGGTGTTGATAAGGTAGCAGATGGTCTAATAGACTCCATCCTTGAGCAGCTAAATTGGTAGGGTCTTGGTTTAATAATCTTGTGTTCTAATGATTTAGGCAACCGATGAAAAGCGGTGCAATTACTCACTTGTAATGATGCCCAGTTGGCCTGGATGGAAGGGGCACTCACTCCTACGTGGTGAGATGTAATTAACTCCTGTTCCCCAGAAACAGGGCTCTTTGTAGACAGACTACCTTGATCAGACACATCTTACCTTTGTGTTAAAACTTAAAAGCATTTTCCAAGTGAAAAATGGATCTTAGTTATTTAAATTACTAGAGGAGGGAACATTTTCTAACCCAATGTGGCTGTAGTATTTCTATGTTTCAAAAATGTCCATGAATATAATTTCATTGGATTCTAAAATATGTTGCTGGGGGGAAAAGGACTTATGTGTTATGAACCATTTGTCATTGGGAGGCTTGCCTGAGCCACAGAAAAAATCTGGAGGGCAATTAGAACCCAGATATCCTGAAATTCCCACCCTGATGTACTCTTATTTTACCCAAAAGTTTCTTCCTGTCCCTTTGCACAACTTCTCATCTGTTCTTCAAGTATGCTGTGTAACCAGTGGACTGAAGTTATATCTTCTCATATTTTTCACTTCTTGAACCTCTGCTACAGATAAATTGAGTGGTTTGTACACAATCAAAATATAGGCAGTAATTAACTACCTTTAATATTCCCCATGATTTGATGTGATTTACATAGAGTAGAATACTAATAAATATTTGCTAAATAAAATTGCTTCTTAAAATATTGATTTGTAAGATCAACACACAAAAATCAATTGCATTTCTATATACTAACCACAAACATGTAGAAGACAAAATTAAAAACATAGTATCATTTATAACCACTTCAAAGGAAATTAAACACTTAGATATAAATTTGACAAAACATGTTTAGAATCTGTATTATGAAAATTACAAAATTCTGATGAAAGAAATTTTTTAAAAACTTAAATAGCTGGAGAACATACACTGTTCATGGATTGAAAGACCCAACATACTAAAGATATCAGTTCTCCAAACTGATATATAGATTTAACATAATTCCTGTGAAAATCCCAACAAGAATTTTTTGTAGATATAGACAAGGTTATCCTAAAATTTACATGGAAAAGCACACACAGTTTAGCTATATATTAGCTAAAAAATCTTGATATAGAAAAATAAAGTGGGAGGAATTGATCTATATCCAATGTTAAGACATTGTATAGCTATAGTAATCTAGACTCCATAATATTGGCAGAGCGTTAGACAGACAGATCAATGGAACAGAGTAAAAAACCCAGGAATAGACCAGAACTTACGCAAATATGCCAAACTGAGCTTTTTCAAAGATGTAAGAGCATTTTAATGGAGGAAGTTTAGCTTTTTCAACAAGTGGTGCAAACAAACAAACAAAAGAACCAATTTTACCTAAACCTCACATCTTATAAAAAAAAATCTCAAAATTCATAATGGACTTAAAAATGAAATGAGAAACCTTTTAGGTATAAACAGGAGAAAATCTTTAGGAGCTAAGGCCAGGCAAAATCATAACCCCCAAAGAGAAAAATTTATAAGTTTGACCTCATCAAAATTAAAAATAAACCCTGTTAAGAGAATGAAAATACAAGCTACAGTTTGGGAGAATATATTTGCAAACCACATCTCTGACAAAGGCTAGCATCTCGAATGTATAAATTACTCTCAAAATTCAACAGTAAAAAAGCAAACAATTCAATTAGAACCTGGGAAAAAGACGTGAAGGGACATTTCACCAAAGATATACAGATGGCAAATAAGCACATGAAAAGATGTTCAACATTATTAGCCATTAGGAGAATGCAAATTAAAACCACAATGAGGTATCACTACACACCTACTAGAATGATTAAAATAAAAAATAGTGACAATGCCAAATGCTGGCAGGACGTGAAGAAACTAGATGATTCATACATTGCTGATGGGGATGTAAAATTGTTCGGCCGCTCTGGAAAACAGTTTAGTGGTTTCTTTAAAAAAAATAGTAACTACCATACAACCCAGCAATTGCACACCTGGGCATTTATCCAGAGAAATGAAGACTTGTGTTCACATACAAATCTGTACTAGAGTATTTATAGCAGCTTTATTCACAGTAGCTCCAACTGGAAACAACTCAGATGTCCATCAGTTGGTGAATGGCTAAACAAACCATGATACATATATACCATGGAATAGTACTCAGCAGTAAATAGGGATGAACTATCAGTTCACCCAATGGTCTGGATGAAATGCAGAGAATTGTGCTGAAAAGCCAATCCCAAGAGGTTACATATTTCATGTTTCCATTTGATAACGTTTTGAAGTAACCAAATTACAGAAATGGAGAACAGATTATTGATCTGTTGCCAGGAGCTAAGGAGGGAATGAGTGCAGGCAGGAGGGAAAGGAGTGTGATGGTAGAAGGGTACCATGAGGCATCCCTGCAGTACGGGGGCTGTTCTGTGTCTGCACTGTATCTGTGTCAGTATCCTGGTAGGAAGTATCCACTACCTAGAAGTTGGCTATTATCCAAATTAATTAGCCTTTTTGTCCTTCAGTTTCCTCATCTGTAACATGATGTCATGGAATAAAGACTGTTGTAAGGACTTTATATTCTAAAGTCATTACACCATCACCATCTGATAGTCAGCAGTAATTTAATCAGGAGACTTGACAGCAGATTTTGGAACCTAGAACCGAATTTCTGACAATACAAGGAATCATTGGGTACAAGCTGACTGCTGTCTCTTCCTGGGTCCTCTTTCCAGTTGGACCAATCACAGCATGTATCAGGTGCGGTTCTAGACAGCCAGACAGATGTAGGCTCATTTTTCCTGCCAAGCATTGACATACACCTAAGCAGATGTTAGTGTTGAGTTTTTTGTTGCTGTTTTTTGTTTGTTTTTAGCCTCTTGGCTTCCAGTTCCTGTGACTCATTTGTTTCTTTGGCAGCATGCTGTATTATTTTTCAAACTGGGAAAAACCCTCCCAGCAACAACTATTTTTTAAGCGTCAGAACATTTTCAACTCTAGCCTCCTTTTTAACCCAACCGAAAAATATTCAAAGAAAAGGAACATGTGGTTTCAAGTAAAAGAAAAATTGTGATTGAGAACCTCCTTGTAGACTCATGGGTGATTTCATTCTGTCTCCACCCTACACAGCAAGGAAATAAATGCTGGGATATCTGTAAAGCTTTAACACTTCAGGACTGCTGTGAGAAATCAAAAAGCATTGGCGGGGCGGGGTGGGGGGGACGGTTGGAGGAAAGTTTTTATTTTTTTGATTGCTAAGGAAATTATGTAGATTAGTTTCAATTGCTTCTTGAAATTCCACATCAGAGACTTGGGTTTGCCTAGCATGGCAGATGGCATATGGGGTCTGAGATTGTATAGTTTCTGCATTTACTGTCAAGGAACGGCATTTTATTGGTGGTGCTAACCGGAACTGGCATCCAGGTAAAATTTTTCTTAAGTGCTGTGGGAGTACTGAATGTGATTTGGGGTGAGAAGATAGTTCTGGGGAGAGTTAGATGGGAGAGAAATTGCAAACAATATTATAACACTGTCATAGGTAAGCATTCCTGAGGACCTATGAAGAAAATCTCTCTCTGAAGACAAACAGGAGATATTTGCACTCATCCTCAATAACAAACCTTGTGCACCCACCTCATTTCTTGGGTCCCTGATTAGCATGCCTTGTACGCAGAGCCTGACACGTGGTATGGCCTCATGGTGAGCATTTAACATGCTTGTCGCATGACGGCAAGAAGTAAGTGGATAAATGAATAAATGAATGAATGAGAGAGTGTGTTTCCGACTCCCAGGCCTATAACTAGGATGAAAAATTTATAGTCAATATGTGGTGGAAGGATTCTGATTCTAGAATAGAAAAGACATAAATCTGAAGCCTTGCTTTATTATTTATTAGGTATGTGTTTTCTGAAAGTTACTTAACTTCTCTGAGGCTTTGTTACTGTATCGAAAAATGAGAAGAGTAAGAGCACAAATTTCATAATGCTGTGGTAAGGAGTGACTTACATATTCATATAAATTTTATAATGCCTAGCACATAATAGGCCATAACATAGATTAGCTATTATCATCATCGCCATCATCTATGGAACAAATTGAAGTAGTTAACAAACTTCCCACAGAGAAAACTCAGGCCAAATGACTTCATTAGTGAATTCTACCATTCAGAGATGAAATAACATCATTTCTACACAAATTCTTCCAGAAATTACAAGAGGAGAAAACACTTCCATTACTCTGACTCCAAATCAAAGATGTTATAAGAGGGCTTCCCTGGTGGCGCAGTGGTTGAGAGTCTGCCTGCCGATGCAGGGGACACGGGTTCGTGCCCTGGTCTGGGAAGATCCCACATGCCACGGAGCGGCTAGGCCCGTGAGCCATGTCTGCTGAGCCTGCACGTCCAGAGCCTGTGCTCCCAACAGGAGAGGCCACAACAGTGAGAGGCCCGTGTACTGCAAAAAAAAAAAAAAAAAAAAAAAAAAAAAGATGTTATAAGATAAGAAAATTACAGTCTATAACCATACCATCCTGAATGCACCTGATCTCAGAAGCTAAGCAGGGTTGGACCTGGTTAGTAGTACTTGGAAGGGAGAAAAGAAAATTACAGACCAATAACCCACATGAAAATAGAAGGAAATTGGCTCTAAAAAATGTTAACAAATTAAATTCAACATTATATAAAAAGGGTAATCCAAAATGGTTGTTCCTTGTTCATGTTGTTTTAAAATCTAAAAGTCAGTGACACTATATTAACAGATAAAAAAAAATGAGTGCGCTTCCCTGGTGGCGCAGTGGTTGAGAGTCTGCCTGCTGATGCAGGGGACGCGGGTTCGTGCCCCGGTCCGGGAAGATCCCACGTGCCGCGGAGCGGCTGGGCCCGTGAGCCGTGGCCGCTGGGCCTGCGCGTCCGGAGCCTGTGCTCTGCAACGGGAGAGGCCACAGCAGTGAGAGGCCCGCGTACAAAAAAAAAAAAAAAAAAAAAAAAAAGAAAAAAAAATGAGTATCTCAACAGGTGTAGAAAAAGGGTTTGATAAAATCAAACATACATTCATAGTAAAAACTCTCAGCAAACTAGGAATAGAAGGAAGAGGATACTAAATAAACCAAAAGAAAATAGAAGGAAATAGTTAACTTAAAAGCTAAAATTAATAAAGAAAACAAAAATTAAGTAAATTGATAAATGAAATTAAAATAAGCTTCTTCAAGTACCTGAATATAATGGATAAATACCTGATATACTAAGTAAGATCATAAATGAGGAAAACAAACAAAAAGTACCACATTAAGAATAAAATAGGAAAGAATTATAACAGGTATGAAATAGGTTCCAATAATTTTATGTAATATTTTGTGTCCCTTTTGTCAAAAATTTGAAAGGCAAGATTGAATGAGTGACTATATAGTCAAAATCAAGTGGGAAAAAATGCTCAAGAAAAGATAGAAAAGCCAAGTGGACTGAAATCCAAAGAAGAAATGGAAAAGTTTGTCTAAGATCTACTATTTGAAAGGGTGCCAGGTTCAGAGTATACCTAACAGGCAATTTCCATGTTATTGAGACCACAAGGCGAACAAGTTTCTTACATCAAAACTAAAAATGAGGGACTTCCTTGGTGGCACAGTGGTTAAGGGTTTGAGCCCTGGCCCAGGAAGATCCCACATGCCGTGGAGTAACTAAGCTCGTGCACCACAACTACTGAGCCCATGCTCTAGAGCCCGCGAGCCACAACTACTGAAGCCAGTGCGTCTAGAGCCCATGCTCTGCAACAAGAGAAGCTACTGCAATGAGAAGCCCGTGCACCACAACGAAGAGTAGCCCCTGCTTGCTGCAACTAGAGAAAGCCCGTGCACAGCAACAAAGACCCAACGTATCAAAAATAAGTTAATTAACCTAAAAAAACTAAAAATTTTAGCACTAAAAGAAAAATGCTAGTGAGTTATTGCTTACTCATACAGATACAAAAATTTCTAAGCAAATCATCAGTAAATCAAATGCAGAAAAAAATTAAAAGAATAACACACCATTTTAAAGAATGAATCAACATTTTAAAAATCTGTTACATAGTTTCTTAATGTATTAAATGAAAAATGTTATTGTATAAAGTGATACCCAAAAGGGCAACAAAAATGTTAGATTCCCTAAGGAATTCTAAAATTGTATTGAAAGACACGAAATAATGTCAAATAACGAGGGAGATAAGCCATATTGCCAGATGGAAACACTAAATATATAGATGATTCAATACAAATCCCAGTCATTTCTTATGTGTGTTTGATTTTTAACTTGACAAATTGATTCTAGAGTCCCCCTGGGAGAATAAATGAGTGAAAGTAGCCAAGAAAGTTTGGAAAATGAGTTATAATGATAAGATTAGCACTATCAGATGAACAAATTATAGGAGGAGAATCTAGAGAAACTCAAGAATGAGTAGAAAGTTAGTATATACTGGGACTCCCCTGGTGGTGCAGTGGTTAAGAATCCACCTGCCAATGCAGGGGACACGGGTTCAAGCCCTGCTCTGGGAAGATCCCACATGCCACGGGGTAGCTAAGCCCGTGCGACACAGCTACTGAGCCCATGCTCAAGAGCCTGCGAGACACAACTACTGAGCCCACAAGTCACAACTACTGAGTCTGTGTGCCACAACTACTGAAGCCAGCACACCCAGAGCCTGTGCTCCGCAACAAGAGAGGCCACTAAAATGAGAAGCCCGTGCATGGCAATGAAGAGTAACCCCCGCTCGCTGCAACTAGAGAAAGCCTGCGTGCAGCAAGGAAGACCCAACGCAGCCAAAAATAAATAAATAAATAGATGTATATATATATGTATATATATATATATATATATATATATATTTAAAAAAAGAAAGTTAATATATACTAAAGGTAGTATTTTAAATCCCAGGGAAAAAATGGATTGAAGTAAATTGTGTTAAAGCAATCAGGAATTCATATATAAGGAAATAGGTACTAGCTTATATTAAATACAAAAATTAGTTTCATCTAGGTTAGAGATATAAATGTAAGATCAAAATTAAAAATGTATTAGGAGAAAATGTATGGGCAATACTTTTCTAAGCTTGGGGTTGGGAAAGCTTTAAAATTCAAAATACCAAAGCAAAAATTTAATAAATATAACCGTGTAAGTATTAAAAACTCTATTAAAGCAAAGAATACATAAACAAAAATCAAAGTGGCAGACTAGGATAAAACATTTGCAATATATTAGAAATAAAGGGTTAAAAATCAAAATACAAAATGAGTTTATATAAATGAATATGAAAAAGTCAGTCTAACAGAAAATTGTACGATGCAATAGGCAATTCCCAGAAAAATAAATACAAAGGGCCAGTAGACATAGAAAAATATCATAAACCTTGACAGTAACTAAGGAAATGCAAATTTGAAAACAGTAAGAAGGTATTTTGCTTCTCAGTGGCAAAATTTAAAAGATTAAGAGACAATATTGGCAAAAGTTATGGAAAAGAAGAATTTCCGGTTATTAAAAGACTTAATAAGTGTAATATTTTGAAAAAAATGTTGGCAGCAACAAATCTAACTTTAGGAATTTCTCCTAAAGTAATAGTGTCACAAGTGCATAAAGATATATGTACAAACATGCTCACTGCAGCAGCGGTTATAGTGGAAACTGTTAAAATGTCATCAATTACAGAATGTCTAAATAAATCATTGTACACTAATATGATGGAAAAACACCCATACAAAAGAATGATGTATATCCACATTTGCAGACCTGGAAACATGACCAGGATGTGATAAACAAAAAAAATTGCAGGACAATATGTCTGGTATTGAGACAGGCTGGGTCCTGGGACCTGTGACACTTTGCTGCAGTGCCTGCACCTGGACAAATGTCTCTTCGAGCAACAAAATACAAAGAAACTATAAGGGACTAAAAATAACTGCGTGCATACACTATTGGGGCAAATTATGGACAAAAAGACCCAAAAAAACCCCCTCCAACTGCCACTTCTGAAGAGTGGGGAGCAAAAGCAGGGTGTCGGGAGCAACAGCAGGGTACTGCGCATGCCCCCTGCACTCAACACCACCAAAGGGGTGGGCAAACCACTTAAGTCACCCCTCTGGCTCGACCCCTGAACACACCCCTACCCTCACCCCATATAAGGAACAAGCTCGGCCCCCCCAACCCTGCCAGGGAGTGAGCCAGCAAGGGAACCTGTTGTTTGTTCTCGCTTCCCCGTCCTGCAGCAGGGGCCCCAATAAAGCCTTGCCTGAGTTTCCTGACTGGCCTCTTATCAATTTCTACTGATTGGGGAAGGCCAAGAACGCTGGTTGGTAACAGTATGAGTCCATTGTTCCATAAAAGTTACAATGGATGGAGTTGTAGGTGATCTTTATGCTCATTTTGTTATCTTTAAGTCTTCATTTTGGCCTTAAGCTGCTTCTTAAGCTTTTCCTCCACTCTACAGCTTCTTCTCCAAATCTTTAAGCTCTTGTGCTCCTGAGCAAAGCTGAAATTCGGGAGCCACCTAATCCACCCCCACCTGGAACCACTTAGAACCAGCAAGAAGCACCTAGGATACTCACTTCAAGAAGGGAACACCTGGGTACTTTTAAAAAATATAAAATATACAAAATTGTGTGTGTGCACATGTGTGTGTAATTCCATTTTTCTTCACCTCAGTTCTCAGCAGATGTCCATCTCTTATTGAATGGATAAATCAGTCTCCTTCTAAAGGAGATTGCTCATCTTCTACCTTGAAAATACTTCTGACCCCTTAGCATTCTCTCTAGTCTCAAAGAAAAAGATCTTCTTTGTACGTTCTTTTTGCATTAATCTCTTTCCCACAACATCAATCTCTTCTATACTGATTTCTTCACCTTTGCCTTCAAACATAAACAAGTTCTTCTCTCTTTAAGACACAAAATAAAACAAAACTTTGCCTGCCCCTGTTGCTCATTGAGCTCCAGTCTCCCTTTTTTCCAAACCTGTACATTTATGGCTCAGCCCCAGGCTGCCTTCCTCTTGCCAATGGCTTCTTTACCTGCTGTGGTCTCTTCTCCCCGCTGAAGCTGCACTCACAAAGCTCCTAGTGAACTAATTGCCAAATCCTGTCCTCTTTTCTAAGCTTCATTTGCTTTGGCTTTTGGTGTTTTTTTTTTAATATAATGTTATTTTGTTCTGTTCTGAACATAATTGTCTACCCCCTAATTCATGAACCATTCTCTGCCGGGCCCCTTGACTTTTTGGTTCCCTATCAGCTCACTCATCAGTCCCTGTCTATGGCTTGTACTAAATCCTCTTCTTCCAACTCAATTGTAGCTGTCTACAGCTGCCTAGCCCATTATTCATGTAGCTTCCTGAATCTTCTCTATGGGAATGGCTCCTCCATCTAATTCTATAATCCTGACTTCTTTTCCAAGTCCCACCTCTGCATCTCTAATGATTTACCATTTAGCTCCATTTATGTTGAATTAAACATGTCTGAAGTCAGGCCCTTCATCTTCCCTTAGAAACTCGTCCTGTACTCCCTATTTTCGTGATTGGCCTCAGCATCTTTCAACAGTCTCCGCTTGTCTGACCACCCTCACTCCTTTGTTTCCCATGACCAAATTCTCTTTAGTTTTTTCATTTCCATTGTTCGCTTTCTTTTTTCACTGTCAACCGTCTACCTCTATCTCAACTCCAATATTCTTTTCAAATCATAAACTTCTAATAATTTCCTATATAAAAGTGTTCTGTTCAGTCAACCTAGACAAGCTACTCCTGCAACATATCAAGTATCTTCTATAGCCAAACCCTTGGTTGTCCCTTTTCCTCCCCAACCAACCTCTTACTACTTCCTTGAAGCTTCTCAATATTATTCTTTTATGGATGTATAACATTGCATGCACTTCTTGTGGCAGTTTACTGTGTCCACTTCTTATAATATTATCTTGTCTACTTACATTTTCTTGTATTTATACCCTCTCTTCTTAAATGGATATAACTTTCTGAAGGAAAATGGCCATTGCACCAGTTAGGAATTCTGTTTGTTTGCTAGTAACAGAGTGCTGAAATAACAGTGACTTAAAGAAATAACTTGATAAACAGTCCAGGACTAGTATCCATAAGAAGGATCCAGATTCTTTCTATCATTTTGCTTCTCCATCGTTAGCCTATGGCTATAATCATTACAGTGTCTTCACTGACACATTATGGCTGCTGGAGTTTCAGCCATCAAGTCCACATTCCAGGAAGGAACAGAGGGAAAATAGGAAAGAACAAAATACACGTTTCCCAGATGAGTCATTCTCTTTCACTGGGCTCTCCCCAAAGCCCCCTGCCCACCCAAAGACTTATGTTTAAATCTAATCAACCACTCCTAAACACAAGACAGCCTGTGAAAATGTGATCTCTTAGGTAAGTACATTATCATTTTGAATGAACTTTGTGTTCTGTTTGTGAGAAATAAGAAAACTACTTCCACCAATATTTACTGAACCTATTCCCTGTGCCAGGCAGTGTTCTAGGCACTAGGAATAGAACAATGAACAAAATAGACATGGATCCTACCTTTGTGGACCTCACATAAATAATATATGGAGAGAGGGCTTCCCTGGCGGCGCAGTGGTTGAGAGTCCACCTGCCGATGCAGGGGACACGTGTTTGTGCTCTGGTCCAGGAAGATTCCACATGCCGCGGAGCAGCTAGGCCTGTGAGCCACGGCTGCTGAGCCTGCGCGTCCGGAGCCTGTGCTCCTCAACGGGAGAGGCCACGACAGTGAGAGGCCCGCGTACTGCAAAAAAAATTAAAGAAAAAAACAAAAAACAAACAAACAAACAAAAATAATGTATGGAGAGAGTAAATAGGCAAATAAACCAGGAAACTGGTAGTCAAGAAAGTCTCCAGTTGTAAGGTAGGATTTCAGTGGAGATCTGAAGAAAGTGTCAAGGCCAGCTATTGTTGAGGTATCTGAGGGAGGAGTACTCTAGGCAAAGAGAACAGGCAGTGCAAAGGCCCTGAGGCAGGGGTGTGTTTGACATGCTTGGAGGACCCGTGTGACTGTAGCAGAGAAGCTCCAGAGGGGCAGTAGGACGTGGAGCCAGCATGGCAGTGAGAAGCCAGATAGTGGGGACCCCAGGACATGACTTTTCCACTGAGTCAGATGGGACATCACTGGTGAGATTTAAGAATAATGTCATGAGCCAGCTTGATTTAAAACAATCACTTAGAGCCTAGACTGTAGAAAGACCCAGGAGGTGCTGAAGCCTAATAGGAAGCTGTTGCAATGACCCAGGAAAAAGATGATGGTGGCTCAGGAATCAGACTCTGTATCTGTTTTGAAGAAGACAGGCTGACATAATTTGCTAATGGTTGTGCTAATAGTTGGGTGTGACAAAAATGATTAAAGAGATATTGGAATAGAAATCCAGAAGGCTCTGCCACTGCCATGTATATAATTTTTCATATGCCTCGACAGTGCCTTTTACAGTGCTAGGCACACAGTAAATGTTTAATAAATATTTGCCAAATAAATATATTTTAACCTTTTTAGAGGGCTACTTTCAGAATTTTTCTCACTCCACAAGACACCCACCATTAATGATGAAACAAATTTAGGGAAAAACCCAGATTCTAATAGCATACACTGAGACTGTGTTTTCTTGTTGCTTCTTGTCAGTGACAATACCTCTGGAAGCTGAAGGAAGAGAATGTACTGAAAGGACATTTGTTTGTGACATTATTAATAGAACATTCGAGAAGAAACCAAGTACAAAAATCTCCCATCCAACCATTATGGAATTTACCTGCTGTGTAAGTGGCTGTTCAGACCAAGTCATTTTCACACTTTTGTGTGGAGATTACACGAGGGCATATTAGGTGAGAAAAAACAATGAGGTGGTAGCTGTGTGTAGGAGATGGAAAAAGGAAGACAAGAGAGAGTTTTAAAAGGTATCTCCAAACTAGCAAATAGAAATACGTGGAAGAAAGACTGTCACTGTCACCATGGACTCTAGTGCCAAATTCTCGAGGCCGTCTGCCGGATGCAGAGTTGTGACATGGAGATAAGTAACACTTTCCAGCCATTTTTTTCTCAAAAAATAACACTGGACTTTCATTCTTTGAGTGTCCCTGCCTTATGGATTGGTACGACATAGAATTAAAAAGCTAGAAATGAATTCAAAGATATTTTAGGATATATTCCATTTGTTAAATGATTTTATGTCCCATGAAAGCCCTTAGGCAACAAGAAGACAGTTCTAAACCCCAGTCCTCCTGACACCAAGGATGGGGCCTTTTATTCATCCCGTCTCCCCAACCACTAATGCTTATTTCTCTACCACCACCGCCCACCCATGGAAATTAAATTAATGATCTCACTAACATGAGACATACTCATCTCACCCAGCTTGGAACTCTTTCTCCATGGGCCCCTGAATCTGAAACTTAGACACAAATGAGATTCTCAGACAAATGTTATTTAGGCAAATTCAGTGACACTTGGACCTTGGAAAGCTGAGTAGGTCAAAGCCCTGAGTCTCCAAGGTACAGGGCCCCAGAAGGGTCCCATCCAAGTCAATGGGCATCCTTTCCTTTCAAAGCTTGAAGGAGGGGAAAAATAGGACAGAACAGCCTGTGATGAGCTAGTACCCCCAATTCGTCTCCTTCCTGTGGCTCCAGGGAGGAGAGGATTCATTAATAAAAGCCTGGCCAGGTCAGACGAGGCAATCTTTATTGATTCTCCTCTCTGAGGGCCCACCGTGTTCCAGCCCCCTCCTTGGTTCTGGTCAATACTCTCCTTCCAAGTCCAAGATGATTTTCTGGCTCTTGTTTCGATGTCTTTGTGTCTTTCTATTGATCTATCGCTCTTTAGGAAAATTTAGAGAGAAAAAAAAATCACCAACATAAGGAAAAGTTATAAACAAGGATGACAGCAACAGTGCTGAGGAAAGATAAAGATTGCTGACTGGCGAGGGAGAAAGGGCAAGGGCTGGTGATTTTTTAATGTTACAATGATTATTTTAAAAATCTAGCTCTTTCTTTGGAGTTTGGAAAAAAGCTACCAGCACACCAATTCACAGGGACATAGACTAAGCTGTCTCTCGCTCAGGCCCCATTGAATCTTTAGTCATTAGCTGACTTGTGTTACCTCTACAACCGCTGAGCTTTATTTTGGAGAGTGGGATCTGACAGGATGATTTCCTTGTGTTGACAGGAACAAACATCCAGGTTTAGCAGGTTGGGCAGAAAGAGAGGCGATTATACTCTAGTAATAGGATTTCCTTTTGCAGCTAGCAGGACTGGCTAAGTAACATGTCCTCGGAGATATGCAAGTTAGAAAAAAGACTGGCAGCTTGGACATTTTCCTTGGGAATAGCACTGGTTTCCCCATTGCGGGCTGCCCATCTCCTCTGCTTTTTGGTTTTCTACCATTTAGACCAGCTCTCTATTAGCAGCCCGGGCTGAAATCCCCTTTTTCCTGCCTGGAGGGACAGGGATAGAACTGACATTTCTGATATTTCAAAGCTCAGTTGAACCCTCTCCCAGCTTTGGTTAAAAGCTAATTGGATCCTATGTTGCGTCTCTTAAAAAATAATTTTTAAAACCACCAAGGAAGGAGAGAAGGGTTACAATCAAAGAGGTGGTGGCATCGGAGCCAGAAGAAATGTGATTAACAGGAACACAGACGGCTCTTGGCAGGTAGTCATGGAAGTAGCCAACATCTCTATCCCCTGAGAATCCCTAATTTTTGAGAACATTGAACAGGTGCTGTGGGGCGTGATGGCAGAGATGCCAACAGCACGAATATAGAGAGACCAGGCATCCCTTTTCTCCAAGATTTTTCTTTTTTGCAAATAAAGGGAAAGCTGGAGATGCTGCCCTTGACACTGGACTCTGCACATTCTGGGCCCCCTGCTATTTCCCTGCAGAGAACTGGGGGTTTGCAAACCTGAAGGAGCTGTGCCAAGTGTACAGTCACTTTGCACTGAGGAGTATTTTTGCTAAAAAAGTGTCAGAGTGGGAGGTGGGGTAAGAACCCTAAACATTGTTTTGCTCAAATGCAGTATTGAAAAACATCTAGCTGTAAAACTCTATTTCCTTATTTTCTGTACTTTGCTAAGCCAGTGAGTTATAAAGAACAACAGATGGAAAAAAAAAAAAACCTGTTTGTCTTTCTCTCAGGAATTCACAGGAGTTTTATGTATATATATTCTCTTTCATATTCTTTTCCATTATGGTTTATCCAAGATATTAAATATAGTTCCCAGATCTCACCATTCTTGAGTAAACAGTGATGACCGGGCCTTCTGTCAGAAAGAGAAACACAAATATCATATGATATCACTTATATGTGGAATCTAAAAAAATAATACAAATGAACTTATTTAAAAAGTAGAAACAGACTCACAGACATGGAAAACAAATTTATGGTTACCAAAGGAGAAACATGGGGTGGGGGGATAGATTGAGAATTGGGGATTGACATGTACACACTGCTATATTTAAAATAGATAACCAACAAGGATGTACTGTATAGCACAGGGAACTCTGCTCAGTATTCTGTAGTAATCTAAATGGGAAAAGAATATGAAAAAGAATAGATACATGTATATGTATAACTTAATCATTTTGCCATACACCTGAAACTAACAGAACATTGCAAATCAACTATAGTCCAATATAAAATAAATTTTTTTAAGAAGATGTTGGGGGTAGGAGTTTATTAATTAATTAATTAATTAATTTTTTTCTGTGTTGGGTCTTCGTTTCTGTGCGAGGGCTTCCTCTAGTTGTGGCAAGCGGGGGCCACTCTTCATCGCAGTGCGTGGGCCTCTCACTATCGCGGCCTCTCTTGTTGCGGAGCACAGGCTCCAGACACGCAGGCTCAGTAGTTGTGGCTCACGGGCCTAGTTGCTCCGCGGCATGTGGGATCCTCCCAGACCAGGGCTCGAACCCATGTCCCCTGCATTAGCAGGCAGATTCTCAACAACTGCGCCACCAGTGAAGCCAAAAAATTTTTTTTAAATAAGTATACTCACAGGTACATCTTTTTTACAAAAAAATGTAGACTATGTTTTTGCACAAATATGAGTAAATCTGTAAGGTACATTTGCAGAAGCGAAATACTGGGCTCTAAATTATGTGCCTTTTCAGTTTTAATAGATAGGACCAAATTCTCACCTTCAAAGTTGTGTTTATTAGCATTCCAACCATCGGCCCATGGGAGAAGCTCGTACCATCTCCTACCGTGTGTCACAGAATCTTCAGAGCTTTGCCAAATGCATGGGAAAAACGTATCTGGTCGTTTCAATTTGTATGTCTTTCATTTCAAAATGAGGCTCTAAATTTCCCTTTTTTTCTTGATGAGTTTGGCTAATGGTTTATCAATTTTGTTTACCTTTTCAAAGAACCAGTTTTGAGTTTCATTGATCTATTCTATTGTTTTCTTCATCTCTATTTCATTTATTTCTGCTCTGATCTTTATGATTTCTTTCCTTCTACTAACTTTGGGTTTTGTTTATTCTTCTTTCTCTAGTTGCTTTAGGTTCTAAATTTCCTTTTAATGCCTCTATGGTCTACTTTCTTTCCCCTTTTGTTTTTTGAGTAGTGCAAATTTTACTCAAAGTGTTGACCCCAGACCAGCAGCATTGGCATTACCTGGGAGCTTGTTAGAAGTGCAGAATCTCATGCCCTACCCCAGACCTGCCTGAACCAGAGGCTGCATTATATAAAATCCCAGGTAATTCCTAAGTACATTACATTTGAGGAGCACCATTACATATATTCTCCCCTGGCCGTGATCTAGAACTATTTCCAAGTTTAAAAACTTTCAAGGGGTTCAACTTGTTTTGTGTGAAACGATTCTGTTGTGCTTGGCTACGAAGTGGTTACTATCACCACCACGGTTTGACTATCAGAAGCTTGTGCACTCCCCCCACAACCCTCCCCCTCCCCCAGGTCTAGATAGCCTATTTATAACTTGTACCACTGTCACCTCTCTACATGTCACTTCTTTATTAATGGGGTATATGCCACTGATGATTTAAGAAAAGTGTGCATCAAAATGTTACCGTCAACTGGTTAATGCACTCTCTATTCGTCACCTCCGGTTAATCAGAATTTAAACATCCTGGGCTCAGAAAAGTCCATTTCTAGATGTGAAGACAACACAAACAGATGGAAAGATATACCATATTCTTGGATTGAGAGAATCAATACTGTTAAAATGATTATAGTGCTCAATAAGAAAGAACAATTAAAGAAAAAAAAGAAAGAAAGAAAGAACAATTTTCCTAATTCTGTAAAACAGATATCATTGCCCCTGTTCATGCAAGTAAAGTATCCCCTGCTTTTTGGTAAACTATTGCCTTACAAAACAGACTAACTACAGTAAGAAGGACCCTTCTGCATTAGTTTGCCAGGGCTGCTGTAACAAAGGACCATGGACTGGGGAGCTGAAACAGTACACATGTATTTTCTCATAGCTCTGGAGCCAAGGAGTACAAGTTCAAGGTGTCAGTAGAATTGATTTCTTCTGAGGCTTCTCTTCTTGGCATATAGATGGTCATCTTTTTTGTTTTTTCTTTTATATTTAAAACACTTTTCTAATTTTTTCTAATTGTGGTAAGACTTTTCACATGCAATCTACCCTCTTGATGAATTTCTAAGTACACAATATAGTATTATTAATGACAGGTACAAGTTGTGTACAGACCTCTAGAACTTGTTCACCTTCCAAAACTGAAACTATTATATATACTCACTGAATAGCAACTCCTCAATTCCTTTTCCCCATTGCCCTAGGCAATCACTATCCTACTTGGCTTCTGAGTTTGACTATTTTAGATGCCTCATCCAAGTGAAATGATACAGTATTTAACCTCTGTGATTGACTTATTTCACTAGTTTAATGTCCTCCAGATTCATCTGTGTTTTTGTATTTATCAGGATTTCTTTTTAAAGGCTGCATAATATTCCACTGCATGTATATATCACAGTTTCTTTGTTCATTCATCCTTGGGTGGACATTTAAGTTGTTTCCATATCTTGACTATCATGAATAGTGCTACAATGATCATGGGAGTGAAAATATCTCTTCCAGAAACTGATTTCAATTCCTTTGGATACATACTCGGAAGTGGAATTGCTGGATCATTTGGTAATTCTATTTTGAAATTTTTTGAGGAACATCTATACTGTTTTCTGTAGCAGCTGCACCATTTTACATTCCCACCAACAGTGTTCAAGAGCTTCAGTTTCTCCACATCCCCACTCACACTTGCTTTCTTTTGATTTTTGGTAATAGCCATCTTAACAGGTATGAGGTGACACACATTGTGGTTTTGATTTGTATTCCCCTAATGACTAGTGATGTTGAGCATCTTTTTATGTATTGTACTTTATACTATGTTTAATGCTTAATACTATTCTTCACGTTTGTTGGCTATTTTGTATCTTCTTTGGAAAATGTCTATTCAAGTGTTTTTGCCCATTTTTAATAAGTTTCTTTGTTTTTTTTGCTATTGAGTTGTAAGAATTTCTTATATCTTTTGGATATTAACCCTTTATCAGATGGATTATTTTCATTTATTTTCTCCCATTCTGTAAGTCGCCTTTTCACTCTGTTGATTGTTTCCTTTGCTATGTAAACGTTTTTTAATTTGATATAGTTCAACTTGTGTATTTTTTCCTTTGTTGTTGATGTTTTTGGGGTCATATCCAAGAAATTGTCACCAACACTAATGTCATGAAGCTTTTCCCCTGTTTTTTCTTCTAGGAATTTTATAGTTTCAGGTCTTATGTTTAGACCTTTAATTAAAGAGTTGATTTTTGTGTATGATGTAAGATGAGGGTCCAATTTCATTATTTTGCATGAGGATTAGATGGTCATCTTCTCCCTGTGTTTTCACATGAGTCTTCCCCCTGAACCAATCTGTCTCCAATATCCTCTTCTTATAAGAACACTAGTCATATTAGATTAGGACCCATTGTAATAACTTCATTTTAGCATAATTACCTCTTTAAAGACCCTGTCTCCAAAAGAGTCACATTATGAGGTATTAGGAGGATAGGACACAACGCAACCCATAACACCTTCCAAATAAAATGTCTTGATTTCAAGACTAAGGATGTGATGCCTGGCTTCCTTTTGTTGTTTTAGTGAATATAAATACTATTAAAGTATTTTAGAGAAAATATACAATGGAAAGCAACACATTGTATGAATTTAGGTAAGTTACCTCAATTCCCCATGTTCCATTCTTTTCTGTGTATAAACCAGGAAACAAATGTATTCCCTATTCTCTCCTTTTCCAAGAGACCACAAAATTTGTCTTTAAAAATGACTTTTCCTATCTTCAAAAGCTTGTATTTATTCTCTTGCTTGTGGTCTTCATTGCAGTGCAGCCATTTCCAAATTGCTGTCTGATGATTAAATGCTCACAGTGGCCCCAGGGTGCGGAGGGCAAAGCAGGATCTGTCTCCACTTTGCTGCTGAGGCAGTCAGTACACAAGGAGGTTCAGGAAGCTTCTAACATTGCCACTTTGGTGCTGAGGCAGTCAGTTTACAAGGAGGTTAAGGAAGTTTATAACATTTCCAAAGTTACAGGTAATAAATTGTGGCTCTAAAAATAGAATAAATTTTACTATCACATCAAAAAGAATAAAATACCTAGGAATAGACCTACCTAAGGAGGAAAAAGACCTGTACTCTGAAAACAATAAGGTGCTGATGAAAGGAATTGAAGACAACACAAACAGATGGAAAGATATACCATATTCTTGGATTGAGAGAATCAATACTGTTAAAATGATTATACTACCCAAGACAATCTACAGATTCAATGCAATCCCTAACATTACCAATGGCATTTTTCACAGAACTAGAACAAAAAATTGTAAAATTTGTGTGGTAACATAAAAGATCCTGAAGAGCCAAACCAATCTTGAGAAAGAACAGAGTTGGAGGAATCACACTCCCTGACATCAGGGACACTATAAAACTACTTAGAGGAAAACATAGGCAGAACACGCTTTGACATAAATTGAAGTAATACTTTTTTGGATCCGTCTCCTAGAGTAATGAAAATAAAAGCAAAAATAAACAAATGAGACCTAATTAAACTTAAAAGCTTTTGTACAGCAAGGGAAACCATAAACAAAACAAAAAGACAGCCTATGGACTAGGAGAAAATATTTATAAATGATGCTACTGACAAGGCTTAATCTCCAAAATATACAAATGGTTCACACAGCTTAATATCAGAAAAACAAATAATCCAATCAAAAAATGGGCAGAAGACCTAAATAGACATTTCTCCAAAGAAGATATACAGATTACCAACAAACGCATAAAAAGATGCTCAATATCACTAATTATTAGAGAAATGCAAATCAAAACTACAATGAGGTGTCACCTCACACCAGTCAGAATGGCCATCATCAGAAAGTCTACAAACAATAAATGCTGGAGAGGGTGTGGAGAAAAGGGAACCCTCTTGCACTGTTGGTGGGAATGTAAATTGATACAGTCACTATGGAGAACAGTATGGAGGTTCCTTAAGAAACTAAAAATAGAGCTACCATATGACCTAGCAATCCCACTACTGGGCATATACCCAGAGAAAACCATAATTCAAAAAGAGTCATGTACCACAATGTTCATTACAGCACCATTTACAGTAGCCATAATGGCCATCATCAAAAAATCTACAAACAATAAATGCTGGAGAGGGTGTGTAGAAAAAACAACCCTTCTACACTGTTGGTGGGAATGTAAATTGGTGCAACCACTGTGGAGAACAGTATGGAGTTTCCTTAGAAAACTAAAAATAGAGCTACCATATGATCCAGCAATCCCACACCTGGGCATATATCTGAAGAAAACTCTAATTTGAAAAAATACATGCACCCAAATGTTCATAGCAGCACTATTTGCAATAGCCAAGACATGGAAGAAACCTAATTGTCTGTTAACAGATAAATGGGTAAAGAAGATGTGGTGTATATATACAATGGAATATTACTCAGCCATAAAAAAGAATAAAATAATGCCATTTGCAGCAGCATGGATGGACCTAGAGACTATCATATTAAGCAAAGTAAGTCAGACAGAGAAAGACAAATATCATATGATATCACTTATATGTGGAATCTAAAAAAATGATACAAATGAACTTACTGTATTTACAAAACAGAAACAGACTCACAGACTTAGAAAACAAACTTATGGTTACCAAAGGAGAGAGAGAATGTGGTGGAGGGGTGATAGATTAAGAGTTTGGGATTAACAGATACATACTACTATGTATAAAATAGGTAAACAACAGGATCTACTGTATAACACAGGGAACTCTACTCAATCTCTTGTAATAACATATAATGGAAAAGAACCTGAAAAAAGAATATATATATATGTATAACTGAATCACTTTGCTGTACACTTGATACTAAAACAACATTGTAAATTTCAATAAAAAATGTTTTTAAAAGGAATCAATTTTTTCTGGTCCATTCTCTAGTGGCATTTCAACTAGACCCTTAATATATTACAATTTTGATGTGAAATAGAATGGTAAGAGGACACTATTCTGAGACTAAACAACTAGAAGTGCTAAGAATCTTAGCACTTTTCTCTAGAGCAGCCTCCCATTGCCATAGGGTTAACTAGAGTAGAGCATCGTAGCATGGCTTCAGTGAGAGTAGAAATTTTGGCATCGTCAGAGTTATGTATCTTTAGTACCTTCCCAGGCACTGTGTTTATAAACCAATGATGACTCCCTCCCACAAATGAGTCATGTTCTGTGGTTTAGATATGTTTCCTCAGCTGATAATCATCAGCTGATTATCATTATGGCTTTTTCCTGGGCTGGTTTCAATGTTGAATTTGGTCCAAAGACCATGCTCATATGTCTATTATCTTGTAATATCCTTTGGCAATTTCATTTCTACTGGGTTGTTGGACTTTCACTTTTTAATTTTCCCGAGCTCATTATGCAGTACTGGTATTTACCCCTTATATGGATTGTAAATATTTTTTATGGCATATTTATCATATGAAAGTAAGTTTTTGTTTTCTTTTTCATAGTAAAATCTGTCAAATTTTACCTTTATTGTTCATGAATTCCATGACTTTCTTGCCAAGATTATATAATAATTATTTACATTTTGGCCTAGTATTTTTATAGTTTTAAAAAACACATATCTTTTTCAAATTCACCTGGAATGTTTTGTGTTTGTGATTAAAGATAGGACTCTCTGACGGTAGAATCAGTTATCTCAGCTAAAATTTTTATTAAATTATTCATCTTTTCTGCACTTTAGTCAGATATTTAACTCCCATTGTACATGAGTCATGTTCTCTACTCTTCCTTATTAATTCTGTTCTCTATTTTTATGCCATTATCATGCTATTTAATTTCTGCACATTTCTACCATGTTTTGATTGGGAAAATTCTGTGTCTTAAATTATCTTAAACCCTCTAGCACCTTTACTCTTCCAGTTTTAAAAATACCATTGAGTTTTATTTTAATTCAGTTCAGTTTTATTTTAAAAACCATTAAACCACTAGACCGAAAGATAAACTGTTACTATATTATTCTGGATTGACAGAGTAGATCTTGCTACCAAAAACTAACTTCCATATGGCAAATTCATCACAAATAGAGTTAAAATACAGTTGACAGTGTCCGGAAAGTATTTGCAGTATTTATTGAGCAACTTCCTATGTTAGGCTTAAGGCACTGGGCATACCTCATTGAATAACACAGGAGACATTTCCTGCCCTAGAGGCATTTACATGCATCAGGGTATGGCCAACGATAAACAAACATAATAGGTAATTATGTGGTCATTAGGGAGCAAGTATGCTATGGAAAAAAGATGAAAAGAAAGGAAGTTCGATATGGGAGTCAGAGCTCTAGAGTGCAGCAACAGGTTGAAGTTTTGAATTGTGTGATCAGAAAAAGTCTCACTAAGAAATGGATGGCTGAACAAAACTTGAAGAAGGTAGAGGATTTAGCCATGTGGATAAAGAGAATTATTTCTTTGGACTGGTGGTTAATTTATTAAATCATTTGGGGAGAATTGATAGATTATTGATTCTTCCTATCCAGGAATCAAGTATGTCTTTCCATTTGTATAGGTCTTCCTCTAAGCCCTTCAGAAAATGTTTATATCTTTACAGATCTTGTATATTTATAGATCTTCCACACTTTCAGTTAAGTATATTCCTAGGTAATTTATGATTTTTTACTTTTGTAATTTCTGAAAAGAGAACTGTTTATTATGTTTTCTTATACATCTTATATCCTTATATCCTGATACATCTTAAATTCTTATACATCTTATATTCTTATGCATCTTATATCTGATTCAACTCTTATTAGTTGTAGTTTTTCAATTCATTAACAAAGTATAATTTTTCAATTTGTAAACAAATTGTGTGGTTGTCTGTAAACAACCATATTAACTGAAAAATAAAAATAGTTGTATTTTTTTATTTTTTATTTTTTGCTTTATAACAAATTTAATCAGTTATACATATACATATGTTCCCATATCCCCTCCCTTTTGCGTCTCCCTCCCACCCTCCCTATCCCACCCCTCCAGGCAGTCACAAAGCACCGAGCTGATCTCCCTGTGCTCTGCGGCTGCTTCCCACTAGCTATCTACCTTACGTTTGGTAGTGTATATATGTCCATGCCGCTCTTTCACTTTGTCACAGCTTACCCTTCCCCCTCCCAATATCCTCAAGTCCATTCTCTAGTAGGTCTGTGTCTTTATTCCTGTTTTACCCCTATGTTCTTCATGACATTTTTTTTCCTTAAATTCCATATATATGTGTCAGCATACAGTATTTGTCTTTCTCTTTCTGACTTACTTCACTCTGTATGACAGACTCTAGGTCCATCCACCTCATTACAAATAGCTCAATTTCATTTCTTTTTATGGCTGAGTAATATTCCATTGTATATATGTGCCACATCTTCTTTACCCATTCATCCGATGATGGACACTTAGGTTGTTTCCATCTCCAGGCTATTGTAAATAGGGCTGCTATGAACATTTTGGTACATGTCTCTTTTTGAATTATGGTTTTCTCAGGGTATATGCCCAGTAGTGGGATTGCTGGGTCATATGGTAGTTCTATTTGTAGTTTTTTAAGGAACCTCCATATCGTTCTCCATAGTGGCTGTACCAATTCACATTCCCACCAGCAGTGCAAGAGTGTTCCCTTTTTTCCACACCCTCTCCAGCATTTATTGTTTCTAGATTTTTTGATGATGGCCATTCTGACTGGTGTGAGATGATATCTCATTGTAGTTTTGATTTGCATTTCTCTAATGAGTAAAGATGTTGAGCATCCTTTCATGTGTTTGTTGGCAGTCTGTATATCTTCTGTGGAGAAATGTCTATTTAGGTCTTCTGCCCATTTTTGGATTGGGTTGTTTGATTTTTTGTTATTGAGCTGCATGAGCTGCTTATAAATTTTGGAGATTAATCCTTTGTAAAAATAGTTGTATTGTTTTCTTGCATCTGTCCCTTTCATTTTATTTATTTATTTATTTATTTATTTATTTATTTTTTGCGGTATGTGGGCCTCTCACTGTTGTGGCCTCTCCCGTTGCAGAGCACAGGCTCCAGACGCGCAGGCTCAACAGCCATGGCTCACGGGCCCAGCCGCTCCGCGGCATGTGGGATCTTCCCAGACCGGGGCATGAACCCGTGTCCCCTGCATCGGCAGGCGGACTCTCAACCACTGCGCCACCAGGGAAGCCCCCTTTCATTTTATTTACCTATCTCAAGTGTTGACTAGAACTTTAAAACTAACAATGATACTACATGTAGTAATAGGCATCTTGTTAATTACCAGTGCCTTGTTCCTGATATAAATGGGGATATTTCAAACTATTTCACCATTAAGTACTATATTTGTTCAAGGTTTCCAGTGGCTCACTTTTATCAGTTTAATGAAATTTAAGAATCAGAACCAGAGGTTAAAATGATGAGTTTTAAAAAATCATCTATTGCAATAATTATGTTATTTTGCAACTTTAAATGTAATATAATGAATTTCATGAATGAATTTAAAAATTTTGAACCGTTATTAGATTCCTGGTTAAAAAAATGTTTTTACTTGATCATGAGGATACTTATTTTCAATGTAATGCTAAATTTGATTGGTTAATGCTTTATCTGCATGTTTACATCATATTTCTTAGTGAGATTGGTCTATAATTTTCTTTTTTTTTTTTTTTTTGGCGGTACGCGGGCTTCTCACTGTTGTGGCCTCTCCCGTTGTGGAGCACAGGCTCCGGACGCACAGGCTCAGCGGCCATGGCTCACGGGCCCAGCCACTCCACGGCATGTGGGATCTTCCCGACTGGGGCACGAACCCGTGTCCCCTGCATCGGCAGGTGGACTCTCAACCACTGCTCCACTAGGGAAGCCCTATAATTTTCCTTTTTGATTAATAATACAAATTATCTCTCTCGGACCTTAAATGAACTGACCCTGAAAATTGGACATTGTACAGCTTTTCTTGTTACCTGTTCAGTTTCTTCAGTGGTTACAGATATAGTCATGTGTCTAACCCTTGATTTTGCTAAAAGATCATCATCTTATTTTATCTAGATTTTGACATATTTTGGTATCAAGATATATAAGTTATCCTCTTACAATTTCTTTCCTGTTTTCATTGCCTGTTTTAGTGGGTATGACCTCTTTCTTATCTCTAATATTGCTTGTTTATTTATTCTCTCATTTTCTTGATCAAACTTGCCCAAAGTTTTACTATTGCATTGGCTTTCATAAGAACAAGCTTTCAGTTTTATTGATTCAGTCTGCTTTTATTATTTTGTTTTCTTTTCTTTTACTTTATTTCAATTCTGTCTTTATTAATATATCCCTTCCATTTTCTTTAGTTTTCTTGGTCTTCTCCTTAACTTTTAAAGTTTATTGCTTATACATATATTTTCCTTTTTAAAATTAATCCAAAATGTTAACAGAATAGTATAAGCACAAAGATTATAAAATCAATTATTATTAAAAAGTTGATAACCAAAAAAAAAAAGGAAAAAAAAGGAAGAGTTATCTGCCTCACTCCTTCCCACATTCCAGTTCTATTTCTTAGAGGAAACCACTGTCAAACCTTTTAATACAGTATTTAGTCCTTACTATTCTAATCACTAAAGAATACTTCTCTTGTTATTTATTGATCTATCAGTTATAGGTATTATCTATTAACTTCTATTATACTTTACTCTGTTACAGAAACTCCATACAACTCAACATCCTCTTATTCTATAATTTGGCTGAAATTATAGTCAGTATTTCAATATTTTCACGATGTAAATATAGTTTGCTATTGAGTCATTGGTATTTTCTTTCTTGGACACTTTTTGTTTTTTCTGGAGTTGATATTTGTCTCACTTTTTCTTTTGTTTAGTAGTCTATGTATGCAAGGCTATGATTTTCCAAATGCTCCAAGAAAAAACCTATCAATTTTTTTCCAAACTCTAAATCACAACAAATAATCTTTTCATTCCATTTCTGTCTTGGTGATTTCCTTACCTCAACTCCCCGGCTCTCCAGGCCAATTGTAGAGCTGTTGCCAAGGATTTCCTTTCATTCTTTTCTTCCATAAAATCCCATATTTCCTGGATCTCATGTTTTCACTTTTTGTTTTATTCTCATTTTACTGAAGCATATTCTCTAAAATTTTCCCTGAAAAGGATGAATGGGAGGTCCTTATAGGTCTGAAATACCTCAGTATTAGGCTCATGTTTAATTGATCATTTGACAAGGTATGGAACTCTAGCTTAAAAATCATTTTCCTTTCATTCTGAAGGCATTTTCCCACTCTCTTCTAGCATTTAGTATTGAGATTAAGAAGCCCAATGGTTCTCATTCCCATTTCCTTATTTTTAACCTCTTTTTGCATCTTCTATTCACCAATAGCATTTTTGGATTTTATAATGATGGGTGTTGCTATGAGTCGTTTTCATTCCTTGTTATGGGCTCTTTCAATCTGTAGATTGTTTTCTGCAATTGTCCTTTGTTTTTGCAAGTTTTTCTTGTAATTTTTCTTGATAATTTCCTACCCTCTATTTCTCCAGTTTTTTATCTAGAGCTCTTAATAGTGGGATCCACATTCTTGGATTGACCCTCCAATGTTCTATTTTCTTTCCCATAATCCTTATATTTGTTTCTTTATTCATTCTTTGATTTATTTTAGTTTCTGTGAGATTTCCTTAACTTTAACTTCTAATTCTTCTACTGAATCCATAATTTTTAATAGCATAATTTCAATTTCCAAGAGGTTTTTTAAATCTGCTGATTATGCTTTTTCACTATTTATCAACATATTTCTTTCGTTTATCTCTTTGGTAATAATGGTTATTTTGAAAATTTCTTCTGCTACCCACAAATTATTTTGGGATCCTTTTTCCTTGTTTTTTGGTGGATTTCCTCTTCATTTAGTTGGATTTCCCCAAATGTTTAAAGGTCATTGGCTGTCTCATCATATAAGATTTAGGCACTATGATGCTGATTGGAAGCTTTTTGTACATAGGCAAGTTAGTTGAATGGTGGAGGGATGATAAAATGCCATTTTTGTTAAAGGACCCTCAGATGTTAGCATCCCAAATTCACACCAGACTGGAGTCAACCCCTTTTCTTACTGCTGGCATTTGGATGAGCAGTATCAACATCATCTTCCTGTTCTCAGTCCCTCTCCTCTCCCCTGCTCCCTTGTGCTGTACTCTTCTTGATATCTTCAAGGTCTAGACCTCAGTGGATCAAGTCCTCTGGAATATGCACCTTCAGTGTCATGGGGGCAGTTGTCATGACCCAGTAGCTTGGCTGCATAGTGGAGAAGGACCCAAGTGTCCAGCTACTCTGTGTAGGGACTTTCAAGCTATCTCCTGATGTCAGCCCCAAGGCTCAGTCAAACCCTTCACCCTCCCTCTGTCATTTGGAGCCAAGCTTGACAGAGGTTCTGGGTGAATTGCACACTACTTGTTGGTATTATTGTCTATAGGTACTTGGATAATAATTTAAATTCTTCAGTTAAATCAAGTGCTTTTCAACTTTACAAAATAATTGAAACTCCTCAGCTAAAGTTTGCTTTCCCTCCTTGTCAATCAATAGCATATTAATACATTTACTGGCATTCTAATAGTTTGGGGAGATAGAAAGTATAAATACCTGTGGTAAAATACCAAGTAGTCACTTTTCCTTGTTTTCTAATAAATGCAGTTGAAGACTGGATTGTGCTATGAGTAACAGAGCACAAAACACAGTTTTGTGTGAGGTTTTCTCATTATTTCTAAAAACGTTGTCATTTCAATTTTGCCATCTCATTTATCTGAAGAGTTACTAGACTGTTCTGTGTGGTTATTTTCAATTTTTTTTTTGGCTTTCATTTTCTTATTAATTTCTAGTTTTATTAAAATGCAGTCAGAGAATATGGTCTCTATGATTTCTGCTTTAAGGATTATTGTGATTTTTCTTTGTTGTTTATGTGTTGCCAAGTTTTCCATTATTCCATGGATATTTGAAAATGATGTGAATTTACTTTCATTGGATATATATACATATTATATCTAAAGTGGATTGTGCTATTATGTTAATTATGCTATTCTTAGTCATCTTACTTACATCTTATCTTCATCTCTCAAATTTTGAGAGCAGTAACTTATTTGCCCCTATTATGCTTGTTGTTTTATTAATTTGTCCCTAAAATTATACTTTTTTTTTGTCTGATGTGTTAGTAGGAGTTTAAAGGTTTGTAAATGATTACACTACAACAATGAAGCTGTAAGACATCATGAGTGAAAGAAGGCATTCACAAAAGGCCATACATTTTATGATTCCACTTATATGAAATGTCCAGAATAGGCAAATCCATAGAGGCAGAAAGTAGATTAGTGGTTACCAGGAGTTGGGGGGAGCAGGTAATCAGGGATGACTGTTAATGGTTATGGGGTTTTGTATTAGTCACAGTTCTCCAAAGAAACAGAACCAAGTAGGGTAGATACAGATATAGATTAGATTAGATTAGATTATTATATTTATATATTGGTTCACATGATTATGGAGACTGAGAAGTCCCAAGATCTTCCAGTTGAGCTGGCAGTTGGGGACCTAGGGTATCCGGTTGTTTAGTTGCAGTCTGAAGGATGCATGCTCAAGATGCAGGAAGAGCTGGTGTTTCAGTTTGAGTCCTTCAACTGATTGGATGAGACCCACTCACATTAGGGAGAGCAATCTGCTTTACTCAGTCTGTGAATTTAAATATTTATCTCATCCAAAACACCGTCACACAGAACTTCCCTGGTGGCACAGTGGTTAAGAATCTGCCTGCCAATGCAGGGGAAACAGGTTCGAGCCCTGGTCTGGGAAGATCCACATGCCGTGGAGCAACAAAGCCCGTGCACCACAACTACTGAGCCTGCACTCTAGAGCCCGCAAGCCACAACTACTGATGCCTGTGCACCTAGAGCCCATGCTCCACAACAAGAGAAACCACTGCAATGAGAAGCCCGCGCACCACAACAAAGAGTAGCCCCCGCTCGCCACAACTAGAGAAAGCCTGTGCACAGCAACGAAGACCCAATGCAGCCAAAAATAATTAAATAAATAAATTTATTAAAAGAAAAAAACACCCTCACAGAAACACTCAAAAAAAAGTTTGACCAAATATCTGGGCACCCCATGGCCCAGGCAAGTTGGCACATAAAGTTAACCATTATGGGTTTCTTTTTGGGATAATGAAAATGTTCTAAAATTAGACAGCGGTGGTGTCTAATTCATAACTCTGTGAATATACTAAAATCACTGTATTGTACACTTTAGAAGGATGAATCAAGTGCTATGTAAATTAAATCTCAATAAAGCTGTTTAAAAATAAACAAAGGCAATACAGACTAAAAAACTCAAAAACAAAAGCAAATACAAGAGTGGGCAGGATCCTAATAGTGATGTGGGTGCCATGAGATGTTCATCCAGAAATTCCATCCAGTACCTTATTTCTCAAAGTGTGGTCCATAGACCAGCAGCCTGGGCATCACCGAGGAGCTTGTTAGAAAAGCAGAATCTCAGGCCCCACCCCAGATCTGCTGACTCAGAATCTGCATTTTAACAAAATCTTCAAGGGATTCATATAACAATTAAAGTGAGGAGTTCTTCTGATTTGGTGGTCTTAGTTTTACTTACTGGTTTATTTTGAACAATGGAATAATTTATTAATCAACATCTCACACTGAAGCTTGATCTAAAAAACAGTGAAAAGAGCATCTCTGGTTGAAGAGAGCCAGGGAGCCCCGAGCCCACCTGCCTGCCCTCACCTTAGGCAACTCACAGACCCCCTCCTCCAGGAAAACAATACCAGTGGGCCAGCTCGCTCTCTCTCTTTTAAGTAAAGTTTATAATAATACTAGTAGGCAGAGTAACAGGACAATCAGCTCTCTCTTGGGAAAATAAAAGAAGAAGAAGAAAGAAGGAAAAGAAGTTCTAACATAGACTACCTCCTCTGCTCCCCGGAGCCCACTGCCTCACCCAGACTGTCCTTCCCCACAGTGACCCGTGGTCCATGCTGCACTTCACCTGACAGTGTGGAGCCGCCTGTCCTAGTGCACAGTGCAAGGAACAGACATTTCCTGGCACCTGTGTGTCTGTGGCCACCTCCAGCCAAACCCCACAGTTGAACTATTGGAAATGAACTGACCTTCCCGTAGGAGATGACACCCTTCACTCATAGTGTTCACTGGGCAATCAGATGCCGTCCCAGTGACATTCTTCACAGCTGCTGGCCACAGCCTTTAATTTCTCTGGTATTTCACCAGGGTGAAGCGGCCTCTGACTATAGCATGTTTGTTGGTGTGAGCTGAGCTGGGCTCATCTTACACTCCCCTTAGTCCAGGGTTTCACACCAACTTGTAGTCTAAGGGCAATGGAGCTACAGTATAAAATGTTCCCCTTCCATCTTCTGTTTGTGCTTTGAGTTTTTATGCTCCTTTTGAGTGGCTTTTTGTCAACAGTATCACAGGACACGACTCTGCATGGAACATGTCATTTTACAGATCACTAAAATAAGACCTAGAAGATCATGCAACTTGGAAATATTTAAGTCAGGTTGCCTTCTGAACTCAGTCTTTCTGATTCCAGATGGCTTTGTCCTGGACAAACATTGTCCCAGGATTAGAGTCTTCAGCTCATAACAGGTCAAAGTCCGGCAGCAAGTCTCCCAAGTCACAGGAAATCCTTCTACATCTTTTTTTCTTCCAGTTTTATTAAGAGATAAAGGACATACAGCACTGTATAAGTTTAAGGTGTGCAGCATAATGATTTGACTTATATACATCATGAAATTATTATCACAATAAGTTTAGTGAGCATCCATCATCTTGTATAGATTCAATGCTAAAGAAATAGAAAAAAGTATTTTTCCTTGTGATAAGAACCCTTAGGATTTGCTCTCTTAACAACTTTCACATATAACGTACAGCAGTGTTCATTCCATTTACCATGTTGTACATTACATCCCTAGGACTTATTTATCTTAGAACTGGAAGTTTGTACCTTTTGACCACCTTCATCCAATTCCCCCTCCCCAACACCCACCTCAGGTAATCACAAGTCTGATCACTTTTTCTATGAGTTTGTTTGTTTTTGAAGAATAATTGACCTACAACTATGTTAGTTCCTGATGCACAACATTGTGACTCAATATTTCTACGTATTTCAAAATGTTTAACCTGCTAAGTCCAGTTACCATCTGTCACCATACAAAGACATTATGTATTTATTGACTATATTCTCCACACTGTACATTTCATACCCGTGACTCACTTATCTTGTAACTGCAAGTGTGTACCTCTTAATCTCCCTTACCTATTTCTCTCTCCCCACAACTCCCTTACCTATTTCTCTCTCCCCACAGCTCTTCACTGTTTGGCAACCACCTGACTGTTCTCTATTTATGACTCTGTTTCTGTTTTGTTATGTTTGTTTATTTGTTTTGCTTTTTAGATTCCACATATAAGTGAAATACAGTATTGGTCTTTCTCTGTCTGACTTATTTCACTTAGTATAATATCCTCTAGGTACATGCATGTTGTCTCAAATAGCAAAATTTCATTCTTTTTAATGGCTAAGTACTATTCCATTGTGTATATATACCACATCTTCTTTATCTTTTCCTCTATCAACAGGCAATTAGGTTACTTCCATATCTTGTTAAAATGACCATACCCCCAAGACAATCTACAGATTCAATGCAATCCCTATCAAAATACCATTTTTTCACAGAACTAGAACAAATAATCCTAAAATTTGTGTGGAAAGACAAAGGCCCCTAAAAGAGAAAACAATCTTGAGAAAGAACAAAGCTGGAGGTATCAGGCTCCCTGACTTCAGACTGTACTACAAAGCTACAGTCATCAAAACAGTATGGTACTGGCACATAACAGCCACATAGATCAGTAGAAAAGAATATAGAGCCCAGAAATAAACCCACATTTATGGTCAATTAATCTATGACAAAGGAAGCAAGAATATACAATGGGGAAAAGACAGTCTCTTCAATAAGTGGTGTTATTGCAGCATTATTTGACATCCTCTAGCATCTTTTTTAAAACCATGGATTTAAAAAAAAATATCCAAAAAGATGTAACCATGCAACCATCCTTTTATCCCTTTCCAAAATTCCTTTGTGTGAGGTCTCATGGAAGAAAGTGTTTACAAATATCTCCACATGTAGATTTTGGAATCAAAGCAAGCCCATACCAGAGAAATCATGTGTGCTTATATAAGAACTGTAACAGTTTTTCAGTGTCCACATCCTTCCAGTGTCAGCCTTTTGAGTCACTTAATATTTGTCACTGGGAGGAAAGACATTCATCTAAGACCAGAGACAAAAAGCTATTTTTGGTGGAGTAAGTAGGAGACCTTCTATCATGCCCAAAGTCACATTTTGAGTCTCAGATTCTGCTGTCAGGTTCTCCATCTTTCCATCAGGGAAGTGTTTGGCTTTAGGTATTTCATCATAGTGGTAAAAGTATGCCCTGCCCGAAGAGAGGACAAAAACATCACAAACACGTGAGAGAGATTTCCCCACTGCATAAATGAATAAACTATTATTTTGGCGAGTCCTCTATCCTAAATGACATAGCAAGGCTATATCATCCTGAGGTATGTGCTTAAGGATTCCTGTGCTTCCTTATAATTGCCTTCCCAGCAGCTCTTCCCTGTAAACTCTGTGAAGATGAAGGTTTGGTCTTATTCAGAGCACTAGTCCTCAACTCCTGTGCACCAGACACACAATAAAAATTAGTTAAATGAATGATCTTTGAGTCTATTTTCTGTTATTGTAAAAATATTGGTTAGAATTATTGTTAATGTTATTTTCAAGTAACCAAAACACATGAAGCTGAAGCAAGACAGAAAATTTATTCCCAGGAGCAAACTGAAGCCAGAGGGTCTCTCTCTCTCCACCTCTTCCTTACCTCCTCTTCTTTCAGTTCCTGTCTGTTCCTTTGCTCACTTTTCTTTCCCACCACAAACAAGCTTTCTCTGTCTCAGTCTGCAGGTTCACATGTCTTCATTCCAGCTACGTGGGAAAAATCAAAGAGATTTCATTTCCAATGTCAAATTTCTGAAGGAAGGATTTATGGGGTAAATGATCCTCCCCAGCTGAGTGAGTGGGATCACATTGTGTCTGGCTGCTTTCTCCATGGTCGTCTGTGTGCGTCTGCTGCAGGGCAATTCCTAAAAAGAGTTCTGCTTCAGGTGCTTTCTGCTTATTATTTTGTGTGATCTATTTGTTCGTTATTTTTTCCCATTTTTTCTATTCTTGGGTCTTTTCTTTCTCCTACCAATACTTCATATACTAAACATGTTAATCCTTCTATTTTGTTTTTTGAAACATTTTTCCAGTTGTATCAGCCACAAGTCAGTGCAGAAAATAGCAATCATTCTAGATATCTTAAACAGAAAGGAATTTAACACAGAGAATTAGGTGCTTGTAAAATCCCTGGAAGTTCTGTACAGACAGCCTCTAGGCTGGGCCTTGGTGAATGACTCCTGCAATATCACAGAACTGATCCTTAAAAGTTTCTACGACATCTGCCACCATCAGGAAGAACACTCCACTGCAGCTGTGACCCAAGAATCAGGAAGCCACCACCATCACAACACAAATGTCTCCTGACAGCCACGAAGGTGGGGATTAGACACGAATTCTGTTCCAGAAGACCCATAGCTAAAAACATAACAAAACAAGTAGTCAAATGAACTTCCGCCTGCACATTCTTACAGGAATGCATTAATGAGTGAATCTAATTTGAATCTACCACCCTGGCTGCAAAGGGGCCTGGGAAATGTCATTGTTTACCTTTTGACCTCTGAAGTAGAGGAAGGCACGTGATCAGGAGGTGAGGAGAGATTCTAAGTGTCCCTCGACCACGTCTAACACACACACGCAGAGTATGTTCAGATTTAAATGTTACATAATCAAATTGGTCAGTCTTTCTCTTTGTAATTTTTTCTATTGCTTCAAAGCTTACAAAGGCATCCCACTCTAGAGAGGTTTAATAGTATTACATTCTGGTTTCTTCTTATCTTCTCACTGATACTGTCATTTGAAATGAAGATGGATGTGGAAACACAAAAGTGAAAATATTTGTTGGGGAATAGTAGATTTTTTGTTGTTGCTGAAAATTGTATTCAACACTATTGTTTTTACAATTAAAAAGAAGATGATAAAAAAGTAACAATATACAGACTGATTCAAATCTACTTTGGATTTCTGGTTACTGTACATGTCCTAGAATAGGTACCAGTTAACTCTGATGTGTAGTGTTTAATACAGAGGTGAGAAGTTATGCTCAACTTTGTGCTCTCACAAAAGTACAACTTTGTTTGTTCTCAAAGGACAGCTGATGGGGCAGAAGCCCACAGGATCAGGAAAAACAAGGCGAGTCAGAACTCATAATCATTAAGTGATATTCTCTATCTCATGTGAAGCTTAATTCAGAAATGATTCCTTCAACAAGGACCTACTGTATAGCACAGGGACCCTACTCAATATTCTGTAATAACTTATATGGAAAAGAATTTGAAAAAGAATGGGTATATTTATGTATAGCTGAATCACTTTGCTGTGCACCTGAAACTAACACAACATTGTAAATCAACTATACTCCAATATAAAATAAAAATTAAATTAAAAAAAAGATTCTTCTTTTCTTGTAAGATTTTAACTTGAGGCTTTCCAAAATCTTTAGTTCTTTAAAAAAAAGTCAGACTCCCCTAAACTCTCAGAATGCACTTCTTTTGTTCAGTAGTTAGAAGAAATCCCCCCCACCCCACCACACAGAGATTTGTTTTCATCACAACACACAAGCCATGCTCTGCCTTCTCCTTGCAATGGCTGGGGGGCTGGATGCCAATGTAAGGAAATGTTTTCCAAACAGTATCTGTCTCCCCAACAAGTCCTGGGACTGCAGCTGGCCCTGTGGTCCTTGGATTCCCCCCAGCACTAGAGTTGGTTGGTGTAGTCAATTGAGGGCTCGCCCCAGCTGTTGCATCCTTGAGGAAATCAACCTTCTCTGCTGTGCCTTTCAGTAAGGCTCTGTTGAGCAACTTTCACATGTCTTTGTTGTGGACAATTATGTAAGTTTAGCCCTTTTGTGTGGTCTGCAGGCGAAAGAAAGTCATTGAGATGTATCCAAAGCAGAGTTTCCCAATCTTTACTAAACATCAAAATAACCTTCAGAGTTCAAAAAGTAATAATATAGATACACCCAGAGATTCAGATTCAATGGTCCGGGATGATACCCAGGCATCAGGCTTTTAAAGTTTTCCCAGTAATTCTATTCTTCAGCCAGGGTTGAGAACCTCTGCAAAAAATAAATAAATAAATAAATAAATAAATAAATAAATAAATAAATATATATAGCCTAGCTCCAGTGACTACTTTGTTCTCGTTTGCCTGAGATTTGTCTGGTTTCTTGTTTTAATACTGTCTCATGGCCCAGGAACCCTTCAGTCACAAGTAAACCAATACAGTTGGTCACCCTAGGCCTAGAAATCTCTCCTCAGATTTCTTCCAAGAAAGCCTGAGTCACATAAATGCGCAGGTTCTGTAATGATGCAGGAGACCCACACTGGTTTACAGGCTCGAAGTCCAGGTTGCAGCTCTTCTGCTGCCCACCCCCTCCTGCACCAGCTGGGGCCCGGGGGTCACTCAGCTCTTTAGGGAGAGGGTTTCCTCCATCTTCTGCTCCCTCACTTCCATGTCATGGGGATCAAACGACCGCACGCAGAACGGAAGGGGAAACTGAGGCTGGAGGAGGCTGCTGGGTCACTGATTTGGTAAGAGCAGTGCCCTGACTCTCAGTCCTGGCTGCCTTCTGCTGTGGCTGCTGGCGGGACGCGAGGAACCCCCAACACCAGGGCCCACAGACCCCCACCCCGGGCTGAGAGCAAAGCAGCGAGCCTCCCACCTTCCACACACTCCCTCAGTGTAGACATTTAATGGATAATTTTCCCTGCTGTTCATCTGGAACTAAGGCCATCTTTACAATGTGTTCGGAGGAGACAGCTCCATTTGTCCCAAGTTCTAGGTCCTGGGCGTGTGGGGTGGGGGGAGTTAGATTGTGCCTGAGGGGCTCTTGAAGGGAAGTTTCCAGGTCCTACCACTTACCCCAGTCCTGTGATGTGGCCCAAGAATACGCATGGCCTCTCTTTGAGAAATGCTGTAGGAGAGCATTGTAGCTGATTTTTTTCATGTTTTATGTTTCTGAAATAAAGATGAATATGTTTTATGTCATACTGTTTTCATTTTATCCCCAAACTGCCCCTAAATTGATGGCATTTCATAACCTGAAAGGAGCTATTAGTATCTAGCAAATCAAAATAATCCTTTTAATCCCAGCAGCAGCCTTGTGCAGTAAGTAGCTTTTAGAAGATGGACCTTGGCCTGATGCCGCCAAGAGTCACCTCCAGGGCAGGAACCCCAGCAGCCCTGCAGGGCAGTAGAACGTTCCCACACCCGTCCTCCCCTGGGACCACTTGTCCTGCGTGAACCCAGATCTGCAGCTCAGATGCTATTTTTGGAAGTTATTATCCAACCCCACTCTCAAACTCTTCCATCTCAAAATTTAGCTACATGTCCCGCAAAATTACAGTGACCTTAAAACTGTGTTCTGTTCACATCTATAGTAGCTTCCTATCATCGGCCATCCCAGCAACAGAAACTTGGGATCAACAGACACTTCTGTGACTCAGGAAGAAAAGAGGGGCCCACAGCTCTCTGAGGTGTCCCCGAGGAGTCCAAGTACTGTCTGTCTTACATCCAAAGTTATTTGCCTTTTGACCACACACTCTCACAATAGAATCTTCAAATAAGCTTACTTTTTAAAAACTTACTTTCAAAAATAAATAAATAAGGGTAACTAGCACCTTGTTTAAGTGATGTTCTCATCACAGTTTGAGCAGCTTGGTAGAATCAACTTGCCTGTCTGGGGTTGAAGGAACAGAAAGAAACAGATTTTTAAAATAATTATTCATAAGATGTCAACTCTCGTAACACAGTTTCTTGATTATCTACTGACCTGGGGGGCTCTTGGTCTGCTCTCAGAATAATGTGTGACATAGTGACATCCGGATGGTCAATGGCCATGAGATATTTAGTGGATGAGAGAGAAGGCTGGACAAGTAAATCCAGCCTCAACTCCCCTTTGTCTGCGATCTGTTGGGACAATTCACATAACATTTCAAGAGGTGCTTGGTAACATGAACTGAGAGTCTAAAATCCTAATCATTTATGGCCTAGGTGATAGGGGGCAAAAGATAACAATGACCCAAGGAAAACATAGATTCTCTTGAGGGAAATTTTTAAGCATGGGGGGAAGTGCAGAATAAGAGAAAATGGCTGCCAGGCAAATTTCAAATCGCCCCCCTTGTCAGTGTTCTGGCTGTATGACCCTGGACAAGTTACTTAAACTCTTTGAGCCTCTTTTCCCATCTTAAAAATGAGATAAAATGCCTCCAAGGACCACGGTGATGATGAAATGGAATAATCCACATAAAGTATCTTATGCATAAAAACATTATCAGAGTGATACTCCATAGTGGGATTTAAATATTAAATCATTATTTTAGTTATGTTAAAAATTATCTTTCCATTTTGAACTCTTGACTTCCAAACATGTTTTGTTGAATATTGTATCTTATGTGGCATGTGTTTGTTTGTTTGTTTGTTTTCTTAAAGCCACACAACACGGCATGCAGGATCTTAGTTCCCCAACCAGGGATCGAACCCATGCCCCCTGCATTGGGACTGTGGAGTCTTAACCACTGGACTGCCAGGGAATTCCCCATGTGTGTTGTTTTAAAGAACATAATGTGAGTAGAAATTCTGATTTAGAGAAATGTTCTGTGATTCTCAAAAGGCAATGACATTATTATGCTTTTTTAAAATTCCTAGTGGATTTTATTTTAATTAAATTTAATTTTATTTTCTTGGGATAAATATCATTCATGTGTGTATGTGCATAAATTTTTAAAAATTTTTATTGGAGTATAGTTGATTTAGAATGTTGTGCTAGTTTCAGGTGTACAGCAAAGTGAATCAGTTATGCATATACATATATCCACTCTTTTTCAGACTCTTTTCCCATATTATGTTTGATTTGAAGTTGTCTTCCAGGTTGGTTTCAGAGGGCTCAGGTCTTCCTCATGCTTCTGCCACAAGTGAGCTAAGTGGCCCTGAGGGAAACAAGCTATGTGTGATGGAGTGCTCATCTCATCTGTAATTTCAGTAATCTAACTTCCCCCCCCGCCCCCGCCCCCACAGAGTTGTCGTCAGGACTAAGAGAAGAGAATGGACTTGAGGATACGGGGAGGGGGAAGGGTAAACTGGGAGAAAGTGAGAGAGTGGCATGGACATATATACACTACCAAACGTAAAATAGATAGCTAGTGGGAAGCAGCCGCATAGCACAGGGAGATCAGCTCGGTGCTTCGTGACTACCTAGAGGGGTGGGATAGGGAGGGTGGGAGGGAGGGAGATGCAAGAGGGAAGAGGTATGGGGACATATGTATATGTATAACCGACTCACTTTGTTATAAAGCAGAAACTAACACACCACTGTAAAGCAATTATACTCCAATAAAGATGTTAAAAAAAAACATATATGAAAGTGTGAAGCACTGTAAGCGTGAGAAAGATCCTGGAGAGTCCAGTGAACTCTTGGCACATGTTTACACGTGTGGGCTTAGGGAACTAGGTGTTTGTTGAATACACATACTCTAGAGCCCCAGAGAGATCTCCTGGAGACACGAGCTTGGAACCAAGACTGCCTCCTGGACCCCACCTGTCTCCCTCCATATTTTACAGGGAGGTTGCTGTGTCTCGGCTCATACCCTGGGTTGAGCTTCAGGTGGAGCCCGTGGCCCCACACCCTGTGCCCTGACACTACCCACAAGGTCATGGAATAAGTCCCACCCAGAGAAGAGCACCAGCTAGGCTGATGAATTTCCATCACATAATTGTCATCCTTGCCTCCCACACAGGGACCCGCTTTAGGCAGAAGTTCAGAACCTCTAAGTTCAAGGGCCACCCGAGAAGGTAACACTGAACTGACTATTCTCTCTGTCTCAACTTTAAAAAAACAGTGAAGAAAATGGATTCATAGGAAAGATATTCAAAGGGCCATGCCACCCATTTGGCTGTCTAAATCATGGCTCTTAATCTTTTCATATATGAGTATTCTTTATTAACCCCAAACTGTTGCTAGAACAGCAGTTTTATTTAGTGACCGTTGATTAAGAAAATATAGAGTGATAATCAAAAATACTAACCACTACCATGAATTCAAAAATAGTATCGGGCTTCCCTGGTGGCGCAGTGGTTGAGAGAGTCCACCTGCCAATGCAGGGGACACAGGTTTGTGCCCCGGTCCGGGAAGGTCCCACATGCTGCGGAGCGGCTAGGCCCGTGAGCCATGGCCGCTGAGCCTGCGCATCCAGAGCCTGTGCTCTGCAATGGGAGAGGCCACAACAGTGAGAGGCCCACGTACAGCAAAAAAAAAAAAAAAAAAAAAATAGTATCATCAAAAACACATCTATACCTGTAAAAACAGCCATACATATTTGTGTGACATCTATTTATTTGGTCTGCAGGCAATGTGTGCTGAAGAAACTCTGAGGAAAGGTACTGAGGTCTCCATGGGGATTTTGGACCCTTGTTGAGAATCACTACTCCGAGTTTAAGTATGTCAGGCCCGTGACCTCCTTAGCTTTGCTCCAACAGGAGTGTTTGACTCTGCTGTAGTTGAATGTGTTACTCTCAAATTTTATGGAAGTGTGAAGATTGACTGTTATGTTATCTAGTACCACTTATAAGCAGACAATGAATTTCTTTCAGAATTTAATGCCAGGAAATGCTTATATTTCCTGAAGAACTAGTATATCGTTTTTGTTTTTGTCAGTGTTGTTCTGGTTGTGTCCATGTGGTTAGGGACATTATTTTGAAAGTTAAAAGAAATAGGACTGGTACTTCTGAAACTAACACAACATTGTAAACCAACTATACTCCAATATAAAATAAAAATTAAATTAAAAAGGTTAGAAGGCCTTTAAAGACCCCTGAGGGCTCTTAAAATGAGTCAAGAGACAACTTGCAAAAGATTCCACTGGTCAATAATCAGAATGAATTGAAATATATTAGATATGTATAAGTCCATGAGTTTGAACTGATTCCTTGACATCTTTGGAGGATGCTGGGGAATCAATTTATTATTTTAAAATCTGGTAAATAAAAAGAAAGAATGAAAGAAAGAAAGAAAGAAAGAAAGAAGAAACGAAAGAAAGAAAGAGAAAGAAAGAAAGAAAGAAAGAAAGAAAGGTTGTTGAAGTTAATGAGCACCCAAAGCTGCAGGGAATCAGGGTTTCCTACACTGAGTTGCACATGCAGAAAGGGAACATGAAAACTGGCATTTTCTCCTTCCTATTTGTCCGTGTTGGACATTCCCTTTATTCACGTCGTGATACTCTTTCTGGTATTCCTTCATGCTAAAGCACAAATAAAATTGCTCTGCTTCTCAAAATATAACTTGGTCAGTTAAGTTATAACTTAACTGACAAATAGAATCAGTCATTTCAGGGCTTCACTGGTGGCGCAGTGGTTGAGAGTCCGCCTGCTGATGCAGGGGACATGGGTTCGTGCCCTGGTCCGGGAAGATCCCACATGCCTCAGAGCAGCTGGGTCCGTGAGCCATGGCCGCTGAGCCTGTGCATCCGGAGCCTGTGTTCCGCAACGGGAGAGGCCACAACAGTGAGAGGCCCACGTACCGCAAAAAAAAAAAAAAAGAATCAGTCATTTCTGGTCAATTTATTTCTCCTTTTCATGCACTATTCCTAGAACATTCTTAAGGGCACTCTTCAAGACAATCTACCCACTTGTTTTTGTCCTTCTTAATTGGATTTCTACCACATTTCCATCCAATGTGAAGTGCCCTTATCTCTTTGGTTGACTTCACACAGAAGCAGACCTTACAAGAAGGAATCAGTTCAAATCATTTATTTGGAGAGGAGATTGCAGGAACCACTAGTAAGAGTTAGGAAGTAAGACAAGGAAGGGAAAGAAACCATTGCAGGGTGTGTTAATGGGTAGGTTATCACTGTGAGCGCCTGGGTCTCAATCCCACTGGGAACTTGTGGAGAATGATGTAGAACACTCCTGAGAATATCTGCACTTGAGGACTGAGGAATCTGGGAGTTTCTCTTCCAACTCCATCCACCATTTGCTGAGGGATGCTCCCCAAGACATCTTTTCCCCAGAACTTTTGGCCTTCCCCACCATGAGCTGAGCATACCATAGAGCATTCACTAGTATAGAGTCACAGGTGCTCACAGCAGGTGAATAGGCATAGTGAGTGGTCAGGACACATGCAAGGCATTGCACCATCTGCTAACATCCCACTGGGCATGATTTGTATCAAGTCATTTTAGAGATGGTTGGCTTCCCGGAGAAAACCATAATTCAAAAAGATACATGCAACCCAGTGTTCATTGAAGCACTATTTACAATAGCCAGGACATGGAAGCAACCTAAATGTCCATCAACAAAGGAATGGATATAGAAGATGTGGTACATATATACAATGGAATATTACTCAGCCATAAAAAGTAACAAAATAGTGCCATTTGCAGAGATGTGGATAGACCTAGAGACTGTCCTATGGAGTGAAGTAAGTCAGAAAGAGAAAAACAAGAATCATATAATATTGCTTATATGTGGAATCTAGAAAAATGGTACAGATTAACTTATTTGCAAAGCAGAAATACAGACACAGATGTAGAGAACAGACTTACGGATACCAAGGTGGGGAGGGGAGGTGGGATGAATTGGGAGATTGGGATTCACATATATGCACTATTATGTATAAAATAGATAACTAATGAGAACCTACTGTATAGCACAGGGAACTCTACTCAATGCTCTGTGGTGAACTAAATGGGAAGGAAATCCAAAAAAGAACAGATATATGTATATGTATAACAGACTCACTTTGCTGTACAGCAAAACCTAACACAACATTGTAAAGCAACTATACTCCAATAAAATTTTTTTTAAAAACTAAAGTTGGTTGGCTCATAATTTACATATGACTGTTCAGGTATTAGATACAAGATATCAAGGCAGGTTTTCCTTAACTCCTGGACAGAACCCTAAAAACTTGTATGACTATTTTCTCAAGACAAGTGCAAAATATTTTAAACTTTATGTCCTGCCTAATTATCAGAGTTCCCAAGTTGTTGAGGTGATGAAACAAGACAGAATAGAAACATGGTTGATGGCAATGTATTAGTGTTCCACTGCTGCTATAACGAATTACCACAAATATGGCAGCCAAAACAACACACATATTTGTTATCTCACAGTTCCCATGGGTCAGAAGTCCAGGGACAGCTTATAATGGTCCTCAGCTCAGGATTACATATGGCTGTGATCAAGGTATCAGCCAGGCTGCATTTCTATCTTGGGAAAAATTCTGCTTCCAAGCTTATTCAGGTTTTCAGCAGAATTCATTTCCTCGCGGCTATGTGATGGAGGGGGGCCCTGGCTCTTTGCAGCTGTCAGCTAGGGACAATACCCAGGTCCTAGAGTCCACCCACATTTTTTTGCCATGTGGGCTTCCTCAATATGGCAGTTTACTTCATCAAGTCAGCAAGAAGAATCCCTGTTAGGAAGGAATTTTATATAACATAATATCATCACAGGGATGACAGTCTATCACCTTTGCCATATAATGTAACCTAGTCAGGAAGTGACATCCATCACTTTGGACATACTCTGTTGAGAGGGAGCAAGTTCCATGTCCTGCACACACTCACGGAAAGGAGATTACACAAAGGAGTGGACTCAGGAAGTGAGGAATCATTGGGGGGTCCCCTTAAATCTGTCTGCCACAGACACATGGTGAGTACTCAGTCAATATTAATTTGCTTCCCCTGATTTGGACTCTTCCAGGCCTGCATATATTATTACTGTCATAGTATATTTAGGCCAGAATAAAGACTCGTGATGGACATGGACTCTCTGGGATTGAGAACACAATGCAGACATGACAGCTCCATGGTGACAACAAGCACTGTCAGATCCCATTACCTGCCCGTGCACAGTTATCACACATTTAATGTGGTGAAATGTTATGGCCACATCACAGTCAGCCTGAGCTGATGGTTTTAATTTGGGTCTAAGGCTAGAGCTATGCTGATGATTTTTACCACTGGCTAGACCTGGGGGGCAGGGGGTGTCACATTTCCATGAGTTTCTGTTATCAAGAGGGAGTCTTTGTTCCCTCTTCATCTTGAAATTTTCAAGCAAGTGAAAGCTAGTATTTACCAGGTGGAAAAAACTGTCATTAGACATTAGTCCTTTGCATTTTATATTAGATGAGATTCTGAGTGAGTTATGAAAATATAGGAGTTGGCACATTCAAGCTCTGGGAACTCTAAGTAGCAATTGAAATTTGGCTTTCCTAAGGACTTGATGAAAATAAAAGAGCTCATACAAATCCACAGGCAGCAGCTCCCAAGAAGTCACCTGAGTATAGGCTGCAAAAATGCTTTATATTCATACAACTACCACTGACCCTTGAACAACACAGGTTTGAACTACCTGGGTTCACTTATATATGGTTTTTCATTTACCACCACAACCCCACCCCTGCTGGTATATCTCCAAACAAATGACTTGGCAGTCAACCTTTCCTGCATCAAGAAACATTCATGACTTAACTTTGAGGATCATATTCTTGGAGTGACTTCTGTTGATTTTGGAGAGATTGGGCCTGTCTTATGAATGGTGATGATATTGCAAATGTATATAGATTGAGGAATCCATAAGAAAAGTATTGCAATTTTTAAAATATCTTTTTCTATAAACTCAGAACCTGAGAAGTCTGGGGTTGTCATGTTGTTGGAAAAAACAAACGTTGTGAAGAAGACAAACACTATCCTAGAAGTTCCAGTTGGTGAAATTCTGTGGTCCACGTACAGATTCCTTGATGATGCCATAGGTGGAAAGGGTCCAGTTGGTTATAAAACCCACAGGAAACTTGATCCAAAAGGCACTGGGAACATTCCCCAGTGTCTGTGCAGACCACCAGTAAGGTTGTAAATAACTTGGAACTGATTGGCTGTGATCAACTGGAGTTGGTTACTGGTGACAAACTCTCAGAACATCCATTTTTGTTGACATTATTATTAACTAGTTATGTTTAATATAATGTCTTAATACTGATCATAAGACATCAAGATATCATATGATATCACTCATATGTGGAATCTAACTTAAAAAAAGAAAATAAACAAATGAACTTATTTACAAAGCAGAAACAGACTTATAGATATTGAAAACAAACTTATGGTTACCAAAGGGAAACATGGTTGGGGGGGGAGGAATAAATCAGGAGTTTGGTATGAACACACACACACTATTATATATAAGACAGATAACCAACAAGGACCTACTGTATAGCAGAGGGAACTCTACTCAACATTATGTGATAACCTATATGAGAAAGAATCTAAAAAAGAATGAATATATGTATATGTATAACTGAATCACTTTGCTGTACACTTGAAATTAATGGAACATTGTAAATCAACTATACTCCAATAAAAATTTTAAAAAATAAAATATAATGAACTAAAACAAACAAACAACAACAACAAAAAGAATCCACCCTACTTTTAAGAGCGTATCTGTGACCCATGCTGGCTCAGGGCCTTGAAACCTGGAGTGATTTCACAAAGCTGTAGTTTTTTCTTAGTTTGTTTCTGATCTAGATATAGTCAACTAAGTTAGGAGAGTTTTTTTAGCCATGTGACCAGATTTAAGAGTTATTATGCGGAAGCAGATATATATAGAATGGATAAAAAACAAGGTCCTACTGTATAGTACAGGGAACTATATTCAATACCCTGTGACAAACCATAATGGAAAAGAATATGAAAAAGAATATCTATCTATTATCTATCTATCTATCTATCTATCTATCTATCTATCTATCAAACTGAGTCACCTTGCTGTACAGAAGAAATTACAAAACATTGTAAATCAACAGTACTTCAATAAAATTTTAAAAAGACATTAAACTTAAAAAAAGTGTTATTATGAGGAATTATTGAAAAGGTCACCCATCAGTCAGATGCAAAGCTGAGGAAGATTGTGTCAAGTTTCCTAAGTCTTAAACATCTGTAGATTCACATTTCACACATGGAGATGATTCTGTCATTATTTTTTCTAATGATGTGCTTCTACTTGATAAAGACTTGAATAATATACTCATCATTTTAACTTACATAGATATCATTGAAAATAAATGATATTTTTTTCAGTACATTGTATAACAAGAAGTACAGGGAAATATATAAAAGTACATGATTTGGGGCCAGATGGACCTGAGATGACGTCTTTCTCAGTCGCATATCAGCCGGTAGCTTGAGCAAGTTTTTAAAACTTTCTGAGCTTCATTTTCCTTATCATTAAATTGGGGGTAATAACTTCATAGAATTATGGTGTGGATTAAATGAAATCATCCATGAAAGATGCTAAGTACAGGTCTAACACACATTAAACATGAAACAAGTGCTATTTTTGCTATTTTTGTCATTATTTCAACTAAGTCCTGGCTAGCTTATAACTAGGAAATGTAGAGTAGGAAAGAAATCCTCCTTTAAGAAGATGAGTTAGAACAATGCTGTCCAATAGAAATATAATACAAGCCACACATGTAAGTTTAAATGTCCTAGAAGCCCCAATAAAGTAAAAAGGTACAGGTGAAGTTAATAATAGATTTTATTTAATCCAATATATCTGAAATATTATAATTTCAATATGTAGTCAGTATAAAAAATTATTAATGAGGTAGTTTTCATTCCCTTTTCAGTCTTTGAAATCCAGTGTTTACACTTACAACACATCTTTATTTGGATAAATAAGCACATTTCAAGTGCTTGCAGCCATATGTGGCATGTGTCTACTCTCTTGGACAACACAAAGTTAGAAACTGGTTTTAAATGGATTGTAGAACATTTTTCTTCTGTTGTGAGGGTAGTGAATGTGGTGGGGGTGTTTTAAACCAGTGCCTCTCAAACATAAGAATCACCTGGCAAGCAGGCTAAAATGCAAATTCCTGGGTCCCAACTCCAAAGATTCTGACTCATTAGGTCTAGGCTAGGGACCAAGAATTTGCATTTCCAATGAGCTCCCAATTGATGCTGATGTTAGTCCATGGACCACATTTTTGAGTATATTGGTGCAAAGTCTCGCTCTTTGAGTTTTACCATGACCTTGCTGTTTTCATTAGTTTTCCAAAAGTTTTCCATATACCTATTTTGGTCACAGTAATAGAAATGAAGACCTTTTCCATGACACACATATCAGTTCCTGCCTATATCAGCCCCACATAGTTATAAGATTGAAAACTTGCAGCCTGTTGACTCTACTCTGATAGTTGTTGAGCTACTATGACCCAAACCTGGTCATACCTGGGGAGGCTCATCTCTTCCACCACATGGGGACCAGCTTGCTCTTATTTCCCCAAACCTAGTGATCTGGCATGTGTCCCCCTAGGGCCTGTTCCTCCTTAGCTGTTACCTCTTCCTTTAAACCATCATGGGCTCTGCCATTATTATTATTTTGAGTAGGCATTGAAGACAGTTTGGTACAAATGGACTGGCTAAATTTACATGATAATTTTATCTTAAAATCAGTTCAGTCTATCTAACATAAGTATATACTAATATATATTCAGTCTTTCTTCATAGTATATATTAAGCCACTCCTTTTGCTTGAATACAAACGATGCTAATATTTAGGCAGCAGATCATGCACTTAAATATATGCCTTCATGTCAGTCTTCACCTGTCAGATAATCTTCATGACTTATGATATTGCCATTATGAAATGATGTTGAATAGTTATGACAGAAACTATGGTTGAGTTGATGTTTATATTTGACCTATGTGTCCACTATCTTGTTTCACCTGAGCATTATTTCAGCAATCTACCTACCCTATGGCCCTCCGTGAGCATATGTAATGAGAGCTCAACAGTCTATTCTGTAAAAGCTGTTTATAATTTAGTTGGGGAATACTATGCAAATGAAGGAGATATGGCTCAGTAATGTTTAAGTTCACCTAAAACACCATGAAGTTCTGGGTGCCCAGTGACCAGTAGCATGGAAGGTAGGAAATGGACTGAAGAAATGGACCCAGGTTTGAGTGACACCTCTGCCATTTACCAGCTTGTATAATATCAGGCCAGTTAGGCAACCTAGTTACTTGTCCAAGCTTAGTTTCCTTGCCTGTAAAACAGGAATAACAGAACTCCTAGTTAATGGGGGTGACTATGAAGATTAAGTGTCACCTGTGATTGTTCCAGAAGAAAAAAAAGTATTTTCAGCTTGGTAATTTGAAAAGGCATCATGAAGGAGATGGCATTTGAGCTGGGTCTTGAAAATTGGTAGGATTTGTTTGGTCTTTATTTTTCAATTTTTTTATGGAAGTATAGTTGATTTACAGTGTTGTGTTAATTTCTGCTGTACAGCACAGTGATTCAGTTTTATATATATATATATATATATATATATATATATATATATACATTTTAATATTCTTTTCCTTTGTGCTTTATCATAAGATATTGAATATAGTTCTCTGTGCTATACAGTAGGACCTTGTTGTTTATCCATGTTTGGTCTTATTTTTTAATATTTTTATACATGAATGAATGAATCCATTGTATAAAATATTACAGTTAATTAGAAAAAAATCACTAATGAGTTCACCATTCAAAGATAGTCCCTATTAATATTTTGGTGTGCTTTCTTATCTCATCTACCACATGGGTTTTTTTTTTCTTATTTTATGTGAAACAGCAAAGTGTTAAATATGACTCTTTCTATTTCAGGGTTGGCCAATGTCCCCATATTCTAAAGTGGGGTACTAGAGCATCTGTGTAGGATTTGCATTTGGGATGCTCTTTTGCCAGCATTAGCTCCCTACCCATTCTCATCCTAAAAAACAGAAGGCAAAGAAGTCATTAGGAAGTAGGCAGGTTTGTAGAAAGAATGCCTTTAGGACACTGACTCTCAGTTGGAAGCAATTTTACCCACAAGGGACCTTTGGCAATGGCTGGAGACATCACTGTTTGTCACAACTGGGGGGTGGTACTACTAGCATCTAGTAAGTAGAAGCCGGGGATGCTGCTTACCATCCCATAATACATGGGACAGCCCCACACCAAAGACTCATCCAGCCCCAAATATCAATAGTGCTAAAACTGAGAAACCCTGCCTTAGAGAGAGTGTTGTGCTAGAGCAGGTGCACTGTTCCAGTGCACACCTGTGTGAGGTGTGCTTCCTTCTCACCTTGATCCAAGTAAGGAGGGAGACTCAAGAAAAATACTTGGATAGCTTGGTCCTCTAGAGTTTGGTGGACACAGTTGTATTTGATTCACACCTGGAAAAATGAAGGAGGAGGAGCTGAGGGAAACGGTTGGTGGCAGCCAATAAAAAAGAAGCTTGAGTTAAGAAGTACCTGCATTTCAAGAGTTCACTGGAAAAAAGATCCCTGTTTCTCTGGGTCACATGGACCATGACTGTAATCATCTCAAAAGGGACTACCTCCAAGAAGATATCGAAAATAGAGATGGACAACCAGGAGTGAAAGCTGAGTAGACAGTACTGAGAAGCAAGGCAAGGAAGGCGTCTTCATGAGTAAAGGAAGTAGGATGTGGAGCAATGAAGAGAGAAGGGTCAGACGATGACGTGGTGTGGGGAGGGCACCCCCACAGCCTCTGAGACTCCGTGCATACTGTCTGTCACATCCAAAGACATGATGGCAGTGATCTTTTCTGACCTCTCCTTTCCTCCCTACTTGCCTCCAGCCCAGCAGGACAGTGAGTCGGCAGCCAGGTGAGTGGAAAGAAAGATGAAAGAACAAAGTGGGAGAATTGTAAAGAAACCAGCTAGGTCTTTTTTTTCAGGATTCCAAAGCTGGGCCAGGAGAGAAGCTTACATTAAATAAGAGATGGAAGTTTGGATGTTAGTCTAGACTTTTTAATATCTTCAAATGGCTAGAAAAGCTAAAGGCTCTGCTTGCAAGCTCTTCTTGGCAACAAGAAGAATGAATTTCTAGAGTTTATTTGAAAATGGCAGTTGTGTGAAAGAATAAACTTACTTTATATTTGCAATCTACCAAGTCAGTTTATGCAATAAACTCATTACATGCATGTGTATAATAGATATGGTATGAATATATATATATAGAGAGAATATATCTGTGTAAAGTTGTATCAGATATATAACAAATAGCTATACATACATATGTGTATATATTTGGATCACACTATATAAAGAGGTTTGTATCATGATTTATTCACTTAGCATTTTGCTATAACATTTTTTTCATGTCATTGAAATAATATGTCGTATAGGTATATCAAAATTCATGTGACTGGGCTTCCTTGGTGGCACAGTGGTTGAGAGTCCGCCTGCCAATGCAGAGGACACGGGTTTGTGCCCCAGTCCAGGAAGATCCCACGTGCCGCAGAGCGGCCGGGCCCGTGAGCCATGGCCGCTGAGCCTGCGCGTCCGGAGCCTGTGCTCCGCAACGGGAGAGGCCGCAACAGTGTGAGGCCCGCGTACCGCAAAAAAAAAAAAAAAAAATTCATGTGACCAGCCCCTAATTCTGTTGTTGTAAATTTCAATAATGAATTACTAATTTACTACTGGAAATAGCACTGTAATGAACATCCTTATGAATCTCTGCCTATTTTATTATTTCCTGGACTAAGATTATGAATTTTAGTTTAGTACTATTGATATTTTTTGCCCAATTGCTTTTGAGAAAGTATTATCATTTTTAAAATTTTCTGTAAAAGACATAACCTAAAACTTACCATCATAACGATTTTTAAGTGTATAGGTCAGTGGCGTTAAGTATACTCAATTTCCAGAACTTTTTCATCTTGCAAAACTGAAACTATACCCATTAAAGAGCGACTCTCCATTTCCTTCTTCTTTCAGCCCCTGGTAACCACCATTCTACTGTTTCTATGAAGTTGACTACTTTAGATAATACATATAAGTGGAATCATACAGTATTTATCTATTCATGACTGGCTTATTTTACTTAGCATCACGTCCTCAAGCTTCACTCATGTTGTAGCAGGTGACAAGATTTCCTTCTTTTTTTAATCTGAATAATATCCCATTTTATGTATATGCTACACTTTATCCATTCATCCATCAATTGACATTTAGGTTGCTTCCACCTGTTGGCTATTGTGAATAATGCTGCTATGAATAATGGGCATTCAAATGTCTCTTCGGGACCTTGTTTTCAATTCTTTTGGATAAAGGACTTCAATAGACATTTCTCTAAGGATGATATAAGAATGGCTAACAAGCACAGGGGAAAAAGAATGCTCAACATCACTAATCGTAAGAGAAATGCAAATCATAACTACAATGAGATACCACCTCAAGCCCATTAGGGTGACTACTACTAAAAAAAACAAAATAAAAAGTGTTGAGAAGGATGTAGAGAAATTGGAAATCTTGGGTACTGTTGGTAGGATTGTAAAAGGCGCAACCATTATAAAAAACAGTATAGAGGTACCTCAAAAAATTAAACATAGAACTACCATATGATCCAGTTTTATTGATTTATATGCATGCCAACAATGCGGACCTTTACGCATCAGACAGCATCACTTCTACCCCATTCTACTGTTCAAAGTAAGTCACAAGACCAGCCCTGATTCTAAAGAAAAAGAAATAAATGCCACCTCTTGGTGAGAGGTTGACATGCATGTACAGCGATGGAGGAATTCTGGATGGCTATCTTTAGAGACCAGTTGCAACAAATAATTTGATGGAGGGATGATGATAATCTTACTTATGTTTTATTTTGCATTTCATTGATTACTTGTGAGGGTTTTTTTTCATGTTTCTCAGTCATTTGGAGTTCTGTGAATCATCTGTTCATGCCTTGTGACTTTTAAAAATGTCTTTGGCAGTTTTTAAAAATTTATTTCAAAAAAGCCTTTATATATATGAGGTTTATTGATTGTAAGAAAATAGGATGTTAACTCATTTTCTATCATATTTATTGCAAAACTCTTTCTCAATTTATCCTATACCATTAAATTTTTGTATGCAGAAAGCATTATAAAATTTTTAGGTTTTAAGTAGCAAAATCTGTTGAGGTTTCTTTTGGTAACATATTCAGTGATAGTACACAAAATACATAATCATAGTGAACATTCATCATCTTTGGCAGCTCAACATCTTAACACCTTTCCTAATTTGATAGCATTTCCAGTTGTTTGGGTTTGGAATGAGACAAGGCACATACCTGTGTGTATATATATATATGGTTCACTAGGAGAGCAGAAAAAAACATTGAAATATCTCTTTTCATTGATTTTTTTCTTTTAAAAATATAGAAATTAAACTTTACCAATACTTAATAGAGACATGAGCCCTAGGGCCTTTGCTTGGATCACATATCCGTAACACTGTTCTTCTATCTTCCTTCCTTTTCAGAGGATTTCAGTGTGCTACCATTTACATGTGCCTAAAAAACGGATTTATAGATTATAGTACCCAGCTTTATTTAAACTATCCTTCAGATACGGATGAGTGTCTAGAAAGTTTCCTGTAAATAATGTGGACTGAGTACACTATTATCAATGCAAACATAAGTGAATAACAAGAAGAGAGCAGAATCAGCACTCTACTTCTTGTTACCTACCTTAAAAGCTCATCAGATTTGCCAAAAGATTGGTCATCACAATTAAAATGAACGAGAAGACTATCTGACATATAGATATAGACTTACATACCATGTGCACATTTCATCTCAATAGCTAATAGCAACAGGAAGTCACAGTAATTGGCAAGATGGTCTACATAAATGTAAAAACAAACATCTATAATTTTTCTCACACATTAAAATTCACATGATGTTCATACAGTACTTAGCTTTTTTCCCTAAGCTTAATGATAGATGTTTATACTGAAGTTTTTATACTGAAAAATCTTTCTGAGGAAAAATTTTCAACTGTGACAGCATTAAAAGTTGGTATTAAAATAAACTTAAGAAACAGTCCTTTTAACACACTCTCAAAAATAGCTAAGACTTTTAGTGAAGCATATTAAATCATGCTGCTGTTGACAAAATATTATTTATAATCATTTTAGGGTATAAGTAAAATACATTACCGCTACTACTACTAATACAAAATAAATACAAAAGAACAAATAACATACAATAATTTCCATTTTCATCTTTATTACATCTTTTAAAATGTATATTTTTACATGATTTTTATATATAGTTATACATAACCACATATAAAGAATAAATATGCATAATCAGGAATGCTGCTGGCCCAGACAATGGGCAAATTAGAAATAATGGTCTTAGAATATGCAATGGGGAAAAAACAGCCTCTTCAATAAATGGTGTTGGGAAAATTGGACAGCTACATCCAAAGGAATGAAACTGGACCACTTTCTTACATCATAGACAAAAATAAAGTAAAAATGGATTAAAGGCTTAAATGTAAGACCTGAAACCATTGAACTCCTAGAAGAAAAGGTAGACAGTAAACTCTTTGGCATCAGTCTTAGTAATATTTTTTTGATCTGTCTCCTCAGGGAAGAGCAACAAAAGCAAAAATAAACAAATGGGACCACATTAAACTCAAAAGTTTCTGCACTGTGAACAAAACCATCAACAAAATGAAAAAGGCAAGCTACTGAATGGAAGAGGACATCTGCAAATGATACATCCTCCAAGGGGTTAGCATCTAAAATGCACGAAGAGCACATACAACTCTATATCAAAAGAACAAACAACCCAATTAAAAATGGTCAGTGGACCTGAATATACATTTTTCCAAAGGAGACATACAGATGGCCAACAGATGCATGAGAAGATCTTAGCATCACTAAATATCAGGGAAATACAAAACTAAACCACAATGAGATATTACTTCGCACCTGTCAGAATGACTATCATCAAAAAGGCAAAGAATAACAAGTGTTGGTGGGGATGTGGAGAAAAAGGAATCCTCGTGTACTGTTGGCAGGAATGTAAATTGGAACAGTACTATGGAAAACAGTATGGAGACTCCTCAAAAAATTAAAAATACAACTACCATGTGATCCAGCAATTCCACCTCTGGGTATTTACCCAAAGAAAATAAATACACTATTTCAAAAAGATTTTTACACACCGATGTTCATTGCAGTGTTATTTACAATAGTCATGATATGGAAGCAATCTAAGTGTCCATTGATAGATGAATGGATAAAGAAGATTGTGTGATACACAATGGAATATTACTCAGCCATAAAAAAGAATGAAATCTTGCATTTGTAACAACTTTGATGGATCTAGAGGGTATGCTTAGTGAAATAAGTCAGAAGGAAAAAGACAAATACTGTGTATTTTTTCTTTTATGTGGAATCTAAAAACCAAACAGGTCAGAAATAGACTCATAGATACAGAGAACAAACTGGTGGCTGCCAGATGGGAGAGAGGTGGAGGATTGGGCAAAGTAAGTGAAAGGGATTAAGAGGTACAAACTTCCAGTTATAAAATAAATGTCATAGGATATAATACATAAAACAAGGACTATAGTCAATAAAACTGTAATAACTTTGTATGATGACACATGGTTACCAGACTTATCATGGTGATCATTTTGTATAGTATTTAAATTTCAAAACACTATGTTGTACACCTGAAATGAACATAATACTGTATTTTAACTATACTTCAATAAAAAAATAAAATGAAATAAAAAGTTCCCTTGCACTTTCAAAACAAAAGGAAGAAAACAGAAATAGTGCTCTTTCTTTAAGCAAAAGTTTTTTATTAGTATATTCTTCATTTCTACAAAATACAAAATTACAAAAGCATACTGTATAAATTACAAACATAAGATTACTGAACATAAAATAATAGAAAATAAAAATTTTAACCAACATAATTACAAATAGCAGTCAATATATTTTTATACAGTTGTTTTACAGGAATGAAATCTTTATGATGATTTCAGTGTTTACTTGTTCCAGTATCTCATTTTCCCTAGAAATCACCTCAGACTGACTTGCTGGTTTTCTTGAGATTGAGACTGGTTTTCTTACAGACCAACTTCAGTAGTGTTAAGTACGTGTAAAATTTGAAACTCTGTATTCTCCACTGGCAAGTATGCCGGCATCATTTTTCCCACAGTATTTGCTCACTTTGTGTCTCTGTGTCACATTTTGGTAATTCTGAAATATTTTAAACCCTCTACTAGCAAAAAAATTGTGACTCACTGAAGGCTCAGATGATGGGTTTTTTTTTTAAAACAATAAAGTATTATTTAAGGTACGTACATTTGTTTAGACCATGTTACTGCACACAGTAGACCACTGTACCATGTAAACATAGCTTTTATATGCACTGGGAAACCAAAAAAAAAATGTGTGTGACTTGCTTTATTATGATATTAGCTTTGTGGTGTGGCCTGGAAACAAACATGCAGTGTCTTTCAGGTGCCTGTATTTGGAAACGTGTCCAGTAAATTATTGCAGCAAACAGTCCAATAGTGAAATTGAAATATCTCAGAGGAAACTGATCTAGATTTTAGAAAACGACTTAAAGATTTTAGTTTCCCAAATATTCACGACCCATCAATATCACATTCTCTATTACAGTCATCAGTAGGTGCCAATTGTAACTTTTATGCTGTTGTAGTATTTTACATTCCTCATATTTCTTCAAATGACATGTTATTTAGAACATCAGAACAGGCAGAGTATTCTCTTAGCGCCATGAAACTTTCCTTAATGATGATATTATTGCATCTAATATAAAACCCAAAATTTGTAACATGGAAATTTTGGTTTTGGATCAGAGATGGGTTGATTGTGGGATTCCCCAGTCAAAATTCATCTTCTCACTTTTAGTTTTTATTTAAAACAGAGAGGTTCAGATTTTTATCAACAAATTGCAATTTCTTTAGCAACAATAATATATTTTTCAGAAAAATCACAATTTCTTTTTTAAAGGAATTTCTTAATTCCTTTGATGTTTCAAGAATATTATGTCTTTTGAATTCAGTTTCTGCAACATTTTGCTTATAACATTCACATTTTTAAAAATATGATAAATTAGTACTAACCAAATACATACAAATGTTGATATTTTTTCAAGTCTACTTTGGTTTATATTCTAGAATTTTTAAATTAATATCATCAAAATATTCTAAAAGAGTTTTAACCTGCCTCTGCTTGTGTTTTTATTAACATGATGTTACCAACTGCATTTCCTATAAAAATTCAATGGTGGCCAAATAGTTATATTTGGCAAATGTGTTTTCAGTAGTCTTCAACTTTTACTGAGACTACAAAGCAGTTGTACAGTTTGTGCAAGATAAAAGCTGTTCGGTGTTGTTAGAGAGATTTTTGCTGTCTCATTTCCTCCCAGTTTAAAAATGCACAGAAAGCAGAATACGGGATATTCTATCATTTTCAAATATTGTCTGTTGTAATTTGGTATGTTTTCCATGAACACCTATGCTCTTATTGCAGCCTAATCTTAGATTTCCAGATTTTATCTTTGTAAGTAGTCCATGAAGCATATATAAAATCATTCTTGAGTTGGTGTTATCTACAGGACAAAATTGTCCAAAATAGTCACATTTAGAAATTTAAGACTACTATTTTGAAATTCACAGATCTAGCAGCTATTGTCATCTGTTCTACATAACTTAGATTGTATGTGTATATGGTGCATAGGAGCCAGATTGCATGGGTTAGTGAAAGCTGACTGTTAAATGTGAAGGAATTTTATGAGCTATTTATTAAACCATTGGGAGCTTGAAATAAGTCTTATTAGGACTGCTTAATTTACCATTCAGTGTTACCGTTGAAGTTAGCAAATGCCACAAATCAGGGCTTTCTTATTTCTTTTTTAAAAGAGTCAGTTTATCAGCACACTACTAGCTGTATGTAAAATGACTGAATAATAATTAGCATTGCTCACCTTAATGAAATTAAATAATTTTATTCATTTCATCTCATATAATCTTTTTTAAAGTTATTTATTTATTTATGGCTGCGTTGGGTCTTCGTTGCTGCACGTGGGCTTTCTGTAGTTGCAGAGAGTGGGAGCTACTCTTCGTTGCGGTGCGCAGGCTTCTTATTGCGGTGGCTTCTCTTGTTGCGGAGCACAGGCTCTAGGCGTGCAGACTTCAGTAGTTGTGGAACACGGGTTCAGTAGTTCTGGCACACAGGCTTAGCTGCTCCATGGCATGTGCGATCTTCCCGGACCAGGGATCAAACCTGTGTCCCCTGCATTGGCAGGTGGATTCTTAACCACTGCTCCACTAGAGAAGTCCCTCATCTCCTATAATCTTACATTTGGTTTCATATTTCATCCCCTAAGTAATGTACAATATAGTTATTTATCATTGACATTTGTATTATGCGTAAGCATCAGTCATAACGTTGTCAAATTCTTATATGATTTCCACCAAATGAAGAAAACTCCCATGTCATTGTTTTGCAGATTTTTCTCTGTTAAATCGTTTTGCTAACCACATAGATATTTATAGTATACATTTACTAGTAGCATGTTAACATTTTCTTGTCTTCAAAGAGTTTATTTTCTGTCTCATTAATAATTATATATTTTTTCAAGAGTTTAAAATTTTAAACATTTAATAAAATGTTTGTGGTGCATTTCACTCTATTCCTGCTTTACAACAGTTGAGTGATAAAATTTCCCCACATTTCCCTCACTCAGTTGTTTTTTCTCCATCCTTAAAGAGTTTACAAAATAAAAATTTTTTTAGAAAGAAATGTTTTCAAGCTTAAAAAAAGTAACAGTAGTTAGAATTTTTTTCCATTGTTCGTCAGAATTCTTGTGTAAGAAGTTTCCAGAAACTTCCTATCAGTGCTTTCTTCTACAAGATAAACTTGTCTTATTTGAAATGGATAATCTCCACAAGAGGGTTCTGCTGTTTAATATGCAAATACATGGAGGTGTAACTAAATCAACAGAAAGTGTATTTCGTTTAATGGATTCCCCATGAGTTTTTTTTTCTCTCATTTTTTTTTAAAGGAATTCATCCATTCTTATTGACATGAAAATAGGGTGTTAATTCACCATTGCCCCCACTGTGAAGTGTCTGTACTAGATTCTTCTGAGACTGACCATTTCCTTTCCTTCCCCCTGGCGTTCAACAATCCAAGTAATTTTCTTTCATTTTATTATTTAGTGGATTCTCATTTTCTGTTTTTTCTGATTGTGATATATTATTTTCTTAGCTTTCGAATACTGGGCAGAAATAATGTGATCATTTAACACATTTACCTTAGAATGTGTGATATTTTAAAATTATATTTATTTAATGAGCCATTAAACTTTAACAGCAATCCAAATTGTATAATAAAATTTTCATAACAACCAATACATAATAGCTGTGATATAATTTGATAATTATGTGGTCATGGTAAATAAATATTAGGTACTTATTATATAGTCATTCATGTCTGATAAAAGTATTATTAGACTTAAATTGAAAATACTACGGTATCATTTTGGTAAAATAAACAAATTACAATACTCTGCCCTGCAAAACGAGGCACAAAGTTTAGCTAAATTTTACCACTAGCAATTTTTTCTTTTTCATTTGAAGATAATTTCTGATGCACATGAAAGTGTGAAGGATCTTCCAGCGTTGAAAGAAGTCTTTTGTTTGTGGAACCCCTTCCTTCTTCATGACTCAGAGCAAAATGGTATCTGTCGCCTCTGTTGTGAGAAGATATGTCACTTGATTGGTCAGGGAACTGACATAGTAAATATACAAATAACCTATTTTTGCAACCTAAAAAATTTTAGTAAAAATATAAAAATATTTCAAAATAGTAAACATCTACAATGTGAGTGACACCCTCTTAGTTGTCCCACCCTCGTACAGGACACAGCAGCACACCTGTGAATAGCAGCTGTGCTCCTTCATGGAGACACACTTGGGAAGGTCCAGAGATGACTTCATCACTGTGGTGTGAGCACTGGTACAGGCAGGCAGTTTTTACTGTTTGTACGGTTACTAAACAAAATTTAAAAGTAGTTAATTTGATCAGTCTCTTCCTCTGTGATTTCCTCCACTGATTTTACTTTCTATTTTTGCTTCTAGAGTTATTTCCCTCTCTGAAATCATGGCACTAATCATCTATATTTTCTGCTCTTCTTTATACTAAATTTTTTTTTCAATTCTGTTAAATATATTTTAATGCATATTATAAAGTGAGATTCTAATTTTCTCTCACAGTTTTATCTACTGTGTATTCACCCTCTATTTGACAATCTTTATTCATTTCTGAGGTATATTTTATCATAATAATTTTTCACAAACTAGTGTCTGCTTCGGTAACACCTCTTTTATCTGTACCTATTCTTGTACAATTAACATCCTATTTTACTCAGTATAGCTTTATAATACATTTTATTCTTTGGCAAGATGACTCTTCACTCATTAAGCTTTGGTTCCCTTTTTTCATAAGACATTTTTCCCATTTATTCTTTCAGATATAGAACATAGAACTTGAAAGATTGGAGATAAAGAGAGAAAAGATATTTCAAAGAGGGAAATGGAGAAAAGGCAAAAGAACTTCCACTATACCCAGAGCAATGTTGAGTTTAAAAAAAGGAGGTCATCTTTTTCCTCATCTCAGCTATCTTGAAGCTAAATTTGTCCTCTGATATCAGATCGTGTAGGTAAGAGAATTAGAGAAGGAAAAAAAAAATACACAAATATTCTAGTAGAATGAATACAGCAGCCATGCCACAACACTTGTTGCTTATTTAATTTGCTCTTTACAACATGTCATATAAACAGAAAGTGTCTGAAAATATTCTGAGAAAGTAAAATTTTATTTTTATAATGGTTTCTCCTAAACCTGCTATTTGTTTCACACTGCCCTCCACAGAAAACTTACTTCCTACTAACTTTTGTGAAGTGTCATATATTCTTTTAGCAAAACTGAGTCAAGATTCAAGGAAACCCTGGTTTTAAAATTTAGAGGTTTTTGGCTTGGTTTCATTTTGAGGTTTTGAGGGTTATAGAAACTCAAAGCAAAATGAAGTCTCTATAAATCCTCAAGCCTCCATTTTATAATAGTATTTTGTAATGCCCTCTGTTCTATCCCAAATGAAATTTATAAAAAATTAACCTACCTACATATAGATTTTTAAAAATTAATGTCTATATTTTATATAAAGAATAAATAGAAGGAAAGAAATTTATTATTTCAATATGTAAATACTTGGTCACAGTCACACTACAAGGCATAAAGAAGTTGTAGATACTTGCAACTCTATGCAGGAATCACTGTGAACAAGGTAGCTACTGATGGGGTGCAAGGCCATTGGCCATGCAAAAGCCTAAGTCAAGGGACTGTCAGTAACGTGATTTTCCAAAATGGTAAATCTCTTTTGATAAAATTCAGTCTAAAACAAAATACAATCTTCTCTTGATTTGCATGTGGCTGCATACTTGAAAAATTCAGTGTATACATAAAACAAGTTGGAGTCTGGACTCAATTCATTATACACATCCACTTTCTGAATGCATTCCAGAAGTACTGTAAACTCTTGACATTCCTAAGGGATAGACCTTCATGGAATGTCACAGGACATTCCCAATATTGTAATGAGATGGAAGACTGGATCCACTATCATAATCTCAGACATGTTAGACAGGAATGAGCACAGATAGAAAAAAGGGAGATGGGTGGGGGACCACCCAAGAGAAGCTCTCAAACCAAAATTCCAAACAATGTACTGAAAACAAATCCCAAGAAATTCAGCCAACAGAACTGATAACCAGGAGGTAGAGTCAGCCCCCCTAAATTTTTTTTTTTTTTTGCGGTACGCGGGCCTCTCACTGTTGTGGCCTCTCCTGTTGCGGAGCACAGGCTCCGGACACGCAGGCTCAGCGGCCATGGCTCACGGGCCCAGCCGCTCCGCGGCATGTGGGATCTTCCCGGACCAGGGCACGAACCTGCGCACCCCCTGCATCAGCAGGCGGACTCTCAACCACTGCGCCACTAGGGAAGCCCAAAATTTTTTTAAGTATAGAAGGATCTGAAAATAATTTCACCAACCATCCTCAAATAGGTCTGTTAGCTACATAAATAAAATATTTTCACTTTAAAAGTCTGCTATTTTTCAGAAAGATACTTATGATACGTACATAACCTGAGCTAGATTTTTATCACAGTTTTTTCTTGAGGAAGTCTCACGTGCCACAGGAGAAAGAAAAAGCCTATTTCAAACAGAGTTTTTAAAAATTTTAACCAACAAATGAAATGTCAAGGGGATGATGGCCTCCTAGAAGTTCAGAATCAGAGACCTCAGGGTCATTTGGTCCAATGCCCATCTCCACCAGAATCTCAGATATCTCCACACAACCGTGACACCTGCCTAACCCACTCCCTGTGAAATCACTGCTTCTGAGACCAGTGCTCCTTTCTAACTGTGAAGGTCTTCATTACTACACAAATTCAGAACATGACGGGGAGCAAAGTGAGACCATGAACCCTGGAGCAAACCCGAATTTGAATCCTGGCTCTGCCACTCATTGGCTGTGTGAACTTGGGCAAATGATGTAACCTCTCCACACCTCCATTTCTTTACCTGGTAAATGTAGATGCTAATAATAGCACCTATTGCTCTGTTTGTTGCAAGAATCAAGAGTTAACTTACGGGCTTCCCTGGTGACGCAGTGGTTGAGAGTCCGCCTGTCAACGCAGGGAATGCGGGTTCGTGCCCCGGTCCGGGAAGATCCCACATGCCGCAGAGCGGCTGGGCCCATGAGCCATGGCCGCTGAGCCTGCGTGTCCGGAGCCTGTGCTCCGCAACGGGAGAGGCCACAACAGTGAGAGACCCGTGTACCACAAAAAAACAAAAAAAACAAACAAAAAAAGAGTTAACTTATATAAAGTGCTTGAGATGTTCCTGTAAGATAGAAAGTGCCACATAAATGTTCACAGAAATTCCCCCCTTGGGCTTTATTTTACTCTTTGAATACTAGAAAACTGCTAGAGTTCCAGCTAAGGATCCCAGATCCTTGTTTGCTTTCTCATTTTGCATGATTTTAATTCTCTTTCCATCCTCGTGAGGCTCCATTTGGCAATACTCTTGAAAATTGGGTTCCTAGATTGAATCTATATCTCAGGTGTGTTTGGACCTGTGCAACACAGAATGTATTTATGCAGCAACTTAAAAACCATGCCTACTCTACTTCTAGTAATATGCCCAAAAATCTTATTTGCATAGGGAACTTGAATCTCAGAGAAAATGAGGTGGTCAAGAACATTTCTTTGTTTCTGTAGAACTGAATTCAAATTCAGCTTCCTCCACTTCCCCCAGGTTTGCATCAGAATTCTGGGGGCCGTAGGCTGACAGAACTCAACTCAGTGTCAAGGTACCAGGGTGGACTGGGGGAGAGCACCCGGTTGTAAGTGGACATCTACACTATTGTCCACTCAGGTGTCCTGGTTCCCTTCTAGCCTTCAGTCATTGGTTGCTGGCAGGCCAGCACTGCACCCTTCTTCTCTACCCTGCCATTCCCATCATTAAGGCCTCTTTAAGGCCCCAATTTCCCTCTGAGTCACACCTGTGTGTGAGAAAAAATTCTACTGTATGGCACAGCTCTGATCTGTGGAAAACTCTGCTGTGTTTTCAGGTCCTAGACCTATCTGCTGTGCAGGGCATGCGCTCACACAAGGAAGTCCTGAGGCCACGCCACACAGCACTGAGGCGTCCTCATCAGCTAGTGGAGGGCACTGGAGCTGCCTCTCCCCACCCCCACCCCCAGGTACCACCAAGGGACAGACGCTCAAACTTATCCAGTTTCCTCTACCCTCAGCCCACCCCACTGACCCAGGAGACCCCCAGGTCTATCACATCCCCTCTGAATCTCTCCAACGTTCGAGATAAGGAATCTTTGTTCATCTCTGTGCAGGAGATGCTGACTCTGATTCATCATGTATTCTTCCAAATGGGATGAGGTTCTTGAAAAATCAAAACTTATGAACTTTACCATATTTTTTAAAGTCTACTTTCTCCTATGGCACCCCTTTCCCAAAGAAAAGAAGGCAAATGCCTAGCTCCGCAAATTGGAGGTAGACAAAAGGAGGGAGAGAGTTAGAAGTAACAGGAAACATGAGAAAAATATATTAGTTAGAATTAGGAAACTTCTCACCTTATTACCTTTTTGTGATACCATTCAACCAAACGGAGTCAATTCTATGACCAAGTAAGAAATATTTTCTCAGCACCTACCATACAAGCCAGGCATTGTGCTAGTGCTAAGTACTCCAAGATGAATAGGGCCTGGGCCTTACTCACAAGACTTACTCTCTTATCACTCAAGTAGGTCTCATTCTCTTCATTTTTTCTTCTGCTTTGTTTAAGATCATATAATTTTTCAGCTGTATAAGTTTTTCATCTGTCTCCCTGCTTCATATCTCTTATTTTCTAGTTTTATTCACCTCTTGCTCATTCTTCACATTTACTAAAACATAAATCTAATCACATCATTCTTTTACTTAAAAATTTGCAGAGGGTTCCATCATCTTCAGGACAAAATGCCAGGCATGATCTTGGTGCTTAAAAATATTGTTTCCTTCAGTTCTGAAAACAATTCTGTCAGGTAGTTATTATGATCTCAAGTTTACAAACAAGGAAACTGAAGCTTGAAAAGCTGAAACCATCCTGACCAAGTTCACAGAGCTGGGAGAACCAGGACCTAAATCAGTTTTCTTGTCTCTAGACCCACTGCTTTTAATCTTAGACTTATAGTTCTGGTCTCCATAATCAGTCCCCCATTACGTAAAGGAATGATTTATAGTAAGACTACTACCACAATTACTGCCATTACTCTACCACTGTAATAAGTAACTATTGTTTGGATTACATGCCACTATTTATCTTCAAATTAAAGAAGGAAGGAGAAGGAAGACACTTACCTCGTCGGACAAGTTGGTCAATCAGCCAAATGAACCTTGGTGGTCTACGGGTCACAGTATTGAGCCAAATCACCCTCACGTGCAATATAGAGTACACAAAGAGTTAAAGACAAAATACTCAGTGACCCTAGTGTTCTTAGATACTTAGTGTTCATACACCATGTCACTGCAAAAATAGAACTGAAATACCAGTTTCCCAAATTCTCTGTCCAGTAAGCCATAACACAACACATATCCACTCATCCAAATGAATAGAACCCTTTAATGAGTCAGCCCCACGTAACAGGCACCTTCGTTTCAAAAGCTTCAAAATATGGCAATTAATCACATCTCTAGGAAACGTGGTAGAGCTAAATGGCGATTCACAAGCAAACCTCAAAAACACCAACGTTGCTTCTGACTGTAAACCTCGCTCAAAACTTTTTCCCAAGTGGTTTCAATATTCATTTGGAAGAGTGACAGTTGAACTTAATGGTTTTCTTTTCTCACTTTTCTTCAGAAACCAATCCATCTCACTGCTTGCTGTGCTTTGCAACCTTTTAAAACACATGACCCCTTTGGATAAACCTGAAAATCTCATGACACCATCCCCCAACCTCCGCCTCCTACCCTGAGCTTTGTGTGTGCAGAAAACAAATTCTATTTCTTGCCTATCATGTCAGACAAGAAAAAATTATGGCATTTAATTTTTAAGTTTTTGTATGAAAAGTGGTATTTTACTTTCCAAATATAAAAATATTAAAATTTTTTTTCAAATCACTTAACATCCTCTCCTAACACCCCACCCTGTTCCTCCCAGCTACTACATCAACTAAATGCTTCCACTTCTTGATAACTCCTGGCATACTCTTATGCAACATTGAAGCTTAGTTTAAGGCTCTAAATGGGTCTACAATTATCAAAATATTTAGCTTATTTGTCTTTAATAAAAGAGTTCCCAGTTAAAAAGAAAATCAAGCAATAGAAATGAAATTCACAGAATCACTAAGATATCCAACTGTCGGGGGCCCAAAGGGATTATTTAGCCTCATGCTTTCCACTTTCCAGACTTATGGAATCCAAATTTTGACCCTGGGCTCTAGGGATCTGGGTTATAAACAAGCACCCAAGATAATTCTAATAACCACTTGAAGTGAGGAACCAGATATTCACTCTTATCCCATTATTTGACAGGTGAGAAAACTGAAATGCAAACAGATGACAGGCAGCTCACGCAGTTCACAGACCTCACTTTACTTTCTACTGGGTATAAAACCAACTTTAAAAAACAATCTTTTGAATTTTGTTTTCATAATCAACTCCAATTTCTAATGAGAAAAAAAGTATTTTAATAATCTCTGTATCTTTCTTCTTTTCCAAAAGTGGCCTAGATAGCTAAAAATGACAGATCAAACATATTCTTTTATCTCCTTTGACAAAGTAGCAGTAAAGGAATAGAAAAGGTACAATCTAGCAAGGAAAGGAGAGGCTTGTTCACATTTTTGGAAAATGTAAAGCAGATGGGGAGTGGTGACCCATCTGTTATAGAAGAAAGAGCTTAAACCTAAAATATATGCCCAAGGGGGTACAAATTCAGAAGGGGACTCGTTTGCCCTAGAGCAGCGGTCCCCAACCTTTTTGGCACCAGATACCAGTTTTTTTTTTTTTTTTTTGCGGTATGCGGGCCTCTCACTGTTGTGGCCTCCCCTGTTGCAGAGCACAGGCTCCGGACGCGCAGGCTCAGCGGCCATGGCTCACGGGCCCAGCTACTCTGCAGCATGTGGGATCTTCCCGGACCGGGGCATGAACCCGTGTCCCCTGCATCGGCAGGCGGACTCTCAACCACTGCGCCACCAGGGAAGCCCCAGATACCAGTTTTGTGGAAGACAATTTTTCCATGGACGTGGTGAGGGGCTGGAGTGGGGTGGTGAGGGGCGGGAGTGGGGTGTTGGGGATGGTTCAGGAGGTAATGCGATCAATGGGGAGCAGCAGATGAAGCTTCTCTCGCTCACCACTCACCTCCTGCTGTGCGGCTCAGTTCCTAACAAGCCGGGGACCTGTAACAGTCTGAGGCCTGGAGGCTGGGGACCCCTGCTCTAGAGAACTCAGAGCAGAGGACACATGGGAAAGGCCGAGGCTTAAAGCAAAAACACATAGGAGTGGCTGGAAATTGTAGATTGCATGCATGCACCATATTACCCCAGCCCCAGGCAGACATGTCAGCAGCCAATGCCTCCACTCCCTACAACTGAAAGCCAGCATTTTATTCTCCAGCGAATGTGAAAGGCCAAGACTTGAAATCAGAAGCACCAAACACAGCAGAAGGTGGCAGCGAGGTATAAGATTGCAAAGGGGGTGGGGGAATAGTCAACTGAAAACTCTGTCTTCTGAAGGGCGGGACCATGAAGCCTTCACATAGCTAGGTGCTTGCCTCCAGGAGGAAGTTGGAGGATTCATCTCTCGAGACATTGAATGGCCACTGCATACTGAAACTGTGTGTGTTTCGTGAGGGAAAGGGGTCTGCATCAATGAAAGAGCCAGTTCTCTAGCAACTCACCCCAAAGTGAAGACAGCCTTATATCTCTATTAGTTTGCTAGGGCTGCCACAACCACATACCACAGAATGGGTGGCTTAAACAACAGAAATTTATTTTCCTGCAGTTCTAGATGGCTGAGATCAAGGCATCAGCAGGTTGGCTTCTTCTGAGATCTCTCTCTTTGTCTTCTCCCTCTGTCTTCACAAGGTCTCCCTTCAGTCTGGGTGTCCCAATCTCCTCTTAAGGACACCCAGCCATATACGATGGGGGCCCACTCATATGACCTCATTTTACCTCATTACCTCTTTGAAGACTCTATCTCCAAATGCTGTCACATTCTGAGGTCCTGGGGGTTAAGACTCCAACATACAGATTTTATGGACACTCAATTAAGTTCATAACAGCTTCTAAAAGATTGTTAATGTTTTACTTATAATCATGGCAATCAAGGATCATTAGAAATATAAAGAAAGTTCTCTAAACACACTCACTCACTCACTTGCTCAAAGAAACCCCAAAGAGAAATAATTTAGGTAACAGGGGAAAACTTCAAAGATACCAATTAATATCTTCAGAGAAATATGACAAAATCTTGAATCAGGAAAACCAGAGCTGGCTATTATAAAAGAGGAGCAATCAAAAACAAAGAACTTGAAAAATTCAACTATGATAACAAAATATAAATTAACACATAATGAAGAGAAAAGAAAGTCAAGGAAATCCCTCAGAAAATTGAACCCCCCCAAAATATAAGAAACTGGACATATGAAGGCAAAGATAGAGATTAAGAAGCTCAATCTAAGAGGTTAAAAATCTATTAATAAGAATTTCAGAAAGATATAGCGGAGAAAAATGCAGGAGATAATCATCAAAAACTAGGACTAAATGTTCTCAAATCTATATCTCCAGCCTATTTCTCCCCCTTGAACTCTCCAAAAAGAGGGAAGGGAAACAGATGTTTCTCCAAAGCAGCTGCCTTCTTGGCCTAGCTTCAATAAAGGCAAGATTGTAAGAAAAGAAATTTCAAAACTACAGAGAGTGAAGGCATGGCAGAGGGTAGGAACTGGGTGAGGGTAGAGTGAGGGGAATTCCAGTCACAAGGGGTAGTCCCCGATCTTTTTCACTTCCAAGCCCTATTCATGCTTTTTTCTTCTAGAATGCTTCCTTACCCTCATAACCACAATACTTCCCAGCAGAGTGAAATTCTCTCCATTTTTAACCCAGGCCTCTTGTCATCTAGGGCAGGCATTCCCTAATACCTCCGCAGGAGGCTGGCGTCCCCCCCACACCCCTGGACTCCCTTAGCACCCTGTCACAGCGTTGGGACTCTGTCCTCAAATATCTGTCTTTCCCACTTGACTGTGAGTCCCTTGAGGTCAGGGGACATTTCTTTCCTCGTTCTATTTCTTTCTTGTCTGAGTGCCCCTAGCCTATGTATCAAGAATGTTTATTGACTGGAATAGAGTTGCCATATGATCCAGCAATCCCACTCCTGGGCATATACACAGACAAAACTATAATTCAAAAAGGTACATGCATCCCTATGTTCATAGCAGTACTATTTACAATAGCCAAGACATGGAAACACCCTAAAAGTCCATCAACAGTTGAATAAAGACGTGGTACATATATACAATGGAATATTAGCCATAAAAAAGAATGAAATAATGCCATTTGTGGCAACATGGACGCAACTAGAGATTTTTGTACTAAATGAAGTACTAAATGAAGTAAGTCAAGTAAAGAGAAATACAATATGATATCATTTATATGTGGAATCTAAAATGTGGCACAAATGAACCTATCTGTGAAACAGAAACAGACTCACAGACATAGAGAACAGATTGTGGTTGCCAAGGAGGAGGTGGGGAGGGAGAGGGATGGACTGGGAGTTTGGGGTTAGTAGACAAACTATTACATTTAGAATGGATAAACAACAAGGTCCTACTGTATAGCACAGGGAATTATATCCAATCTCCTGGGATAAAACATAATGGAAAAGAATATTAAAAAATGTATATATATGTATAACTGAATCATTTTGCTGTACAGTAGAAATCAACACAGCATTATAAATCAACTATACTTCAATTTCAAAATTAAAAAGAATTTAAAAATTTCTTTTCAATTTAAAAAGAAAGAATGTTTATTGACTGAACAGACCCTGTCTGTTTTGTTGACTTCTGTATCCCTGGTACGCGAAACAGTGCCTGGAACACATATGAGACTAAATACTAACTGCTTAAATATTGAGAGATCCTGCCTACTCTGCTTTTCTGCTGGATTTATGCCCTCTTCAGACACCAAAATACATCATGAGAGATTCTTGCACGTTTCCCCTTCTCTGGTCCTAAGCTGGGATTTCACCTTAAGTGCCTACAGCCTTCTGAGACTGTGATCAGATGAAACTCTCAGTCCCTGCCTAAGCTCTGAAGCTTACAGCTTAAGGCCTAGAACCAGCTGGACAAGAAAGGGCCTTCGGGGGCTGAGGAGAGCCTTTGCACGAGGGGACCAGTCTACAGGCAGGTCCTTATGCTAACTGGGGAAGGAAGAGACAAGAGAAAGGGGCCACGTTCACAGGAGGTAGTTCTTCACTTTCTTCCAACATGTTCTAGCCTGGAAGAACCCATCTCCAAGGAGCTTGGGATGAAGATGGAAGAGAGAGAGAGAGAGGCAACCTGGGAGCCAGGACAGTTGACCCGTGACCCTCAGGGCATGTGCTCTGAAGGCGGGGGGAGGGGGCGCAGGGGGGGTGTCTGTGAGGTCATGTGAACACAGAGGCACTTATCTTAGTGCCCCCCCCATTTGCCACATCTTCCTTACCACTTTCCTAGATTTTTACCATATGTTTACTTCCTTGCTATCATTTATTATTACTCTTTTCTATAAGTGAATCCAGTTGTGAAATTATTCCATTTCAGTCAAAATAAAATTTCAGGTAACAAACACTCATGAAAAAGCAGGATCACTATACATAAATAAATAACACAAACACACACTCAATGAAAGCAAAATAATGTTGTTAAATCCTAGATAGATAACAACTGGCTGCCAAATTTCTGTCTAAAGCCTATTTTATTTGTGCTAATTTAAAGCTCAGTTAGCAAGTCTAACCAGAAGGATGGCAAGAGAACTGACCAAGGAATAAGTCTATGTGATACTGATAGTCAGTGTCATGGCCCTGAATTCATGGCCTCAAGTGCACACAGGGAGACACAACTCCCAGGCTTGTGGGTAGCCTGGTACCAGCAGCCCCTGGAGGGAAAGATGGACCTCTCCAATGCCAGGCCAGAAGTTGCGTTTGGAATGTTTACCTGGAGGTTCTTAGTAGCTGCTGGTGGTGGGGCTGGGACGAGCAGAGCCTGCCGAGTGGACAGGAAGCCCAGGGGGCTTTCATGATTGCCCCCATTGCACACTTGTCTGTGGCTCCTCCTGTGGCTCCGTTTCCAGTAAACTAGACTGAGCTTCTTCTAGCTCCATGATTTCAAGTTTCCAAGAGGGCAAGGGCAAATGCAAAAGAAAAAAGGCCTCTTAAGACCAAGGCCTCAGGACTTGAAGGACACAATATCTACCGCATTCCACTTGTCAAAGCACTAGGCCAGCTCAATTCAACAGGGACAGAAAATAGGTCCCAGTTCTTGAGGGGTGGAGAGGCAGCATCACATGACAAAGGGGTGCAGACTTATTGGGGCTATTGTTTTAACAACCTACCTTCTGTGTATCCACCTCTGTGGGCCCCCAAAGCACTCATATGTCTCCAATCACACTCTGGCTTCTTTAAAATTCTTAGTGCTGTGGTCTGATATAGTAAATTATGTTGGGAGCTGCTTATAGGAGGTTTGTGCTGATTTAATTGAATTTAACTTAAGCACTTGGACTTGCCAGTTTGTTATCAATAAACGGAGTGAGAGTGGGTTTTTTTGGTAGTTAGGCTCTTTTTTTAAATTTAATTTTTATTTTATATTGACATATAGTTGATTTACATAATGTTGTGTTGGGTTAGTTTCAGATGTACAGCTAAGTGATTCAGCTATACCTATACATATATGCTTCCTTTTTCAGATTCTTTTCTCATATAGGTTATCACAGAATATTGAGTAGAGTTCCCTGTGCTATACAGTAGGACCTTGTTGATTATCTATTTTATATATAATGGTGTGTATATGTTAATCCCAACCTCCTAATTTATCCCTCCCCCCTTTCCCCTTTGGTAGCCATCAGTTTGTTTTCTACATCTGTGAGTCTGTTTCTGTGTGTAAGTAAATTCATTTGTATCATTTTTTTTAGATTCCACATATAAGTGATATTACATGACATTTGTCTTTCTGTATCTGACTTACTTTACTTAGTATGATCATTTCTAGGTTCATCCATGCTGCTGCAAATGGCATTATTTCCTTCTTTTTTATGGCTGAGTAATATTCCACTGTATATATGTACCACATCTTCTTTATTCATTCCTCCACCAATGGACGTTTATGTTGCTTCCATGTTCTGGCTATTGTAAATAGTGCTGCAGTGAACATTGGGGTGAATATATCTTTTCGAATTATGGTTTTCTCTAGGTATATGCCCAGGAGTGGGATTGCTGGATCATATGGTGGCTCTATTTTGAAAGTGTTTTTAAAGGACAGCACTGTTTTCTTTTGTCACAGCACCAAGAAATAAGTCCCCTCCAGCTTGAAGCAGTATAATGTAGCACAGTGGTCCACCTGTGAACTTGTTAGAAATGCAAATTACCAGGTTCTACCCAGGCCTACTGATTCAGAATCTCTGGGTTGGGTCCTGCTATTTGGGTTTAACAACATTTTCGAGGGCCTCTACTGCACACTGAAGTTTGAAAACCACTGATATGGTGTCAAATGTACAACCAGATTCAAAATCCCATCTCTACTGCTTTACAAGCTGCATAGCTCTGGGCAAATTACTTAATCTTTCTGCTCCTCAGTTTTCTTATCTGGAAAATGGTGATAAGACAGGAACCTACCTCACCAAGTTGTTGAGAGGGTAAGATGAGGTAATGATATAAAGCACTGAGAACCACGTCTGGCATGCTCTACGGATGTGTTAGTGCTGGCAGCTACCATACGGGGTTCTGATTACTGATTGTGCCTCTGGACCATGGCCTTTAGAGCAGCAAACTGGGTATGATACCGCTAAGGGCATTTTTGACAGAAAAGAATCTTGACCAAAGGCCAGGGGACAGGGAAAGCACTGAAAATCAGGATGCTTTCAGCTGTCATTAAGTAGAACATCATCATATCAGAACCAGCTGAGTGTCAACCTGGTTTCCCCAAATACCAGTTTTTAATCCCATCTGTAATATTAGAAGGGCCAATGGTGACTAAACCTTGGGGTTCATCTAGGAGTGAAAGCTAACAATTCTGAATTAGATATAAAAATTCTGTCACATGGATTCTGTATTGTATAATAAGATTGTAGAAGGTACGTACCTCTTTCTCCACCCATGTCCTACAGACTTAGCTTGCTTTCTTTTCTCAGATTTGTACTCAGAGTCCAATTCTCTGTCAGCCCTTCCTGGGCAACCTCTTTAAAATTTACACACACACACATACACACAAATACACACACATGCACATACATACACACATACACACAAACACACACACACATATACACACATACACATACACATGCACCTACACAATACACACATACATACACACGTATACAACATACATGTACAGACATATAAAACCACACATACGCATATGCACATACAAACATGCATACATATATACACATACATGTATATGTACACATACACACACTTATATACACATACACACTACACACATACACACTTATACACATAGAGACATACATACATGCATATACACACATACACATAAAGGCTTCCTATCCCTCTCTCTCTTCTCTATGTTATTTTTTACCCTTAAGAATTATTTCATGCTAACTAGAATTATCGTGGTGATCTTTTTGAAATGTGTAGAAATATCGAATAACTATGCTGTATAACAGGAGCTAACATAGTGTTGTAGGTCAATTATACTTCAAATAGAAACAAACAAACTCATAGAAAAAGAGATCAGACTTGTTGTTACCATAGGTGTGGGCTGAGGGAGGGGGGTTAGGATGAAGGCTGTCAAAAGGTAAAAACTTCCAGCTATAAGATAAATAAATCCTAGGGATGTAATGTACCACATGATGAATATGATTAACACTGCAGTACCTTATATATGAAAGTTAAGAGAGTAAATCCTAAGAGTTCTCATCACAAGGAAAAATTTTTTTTCTATTTCTTTTATATTGTATCTATACAAGATGATGGATATTCACTAAACTTACTGTGGTCATTTCATGATGTATGTACACCTTAAACTTATACAGTGCTGTATGTCAATTATATCTATCTATCTATCTATCTATATATATATAGATATATATCAATAAACCTGGGGGAAAAAAGAATGATTCCCATCTCACATGCTGTCTGCACCATTTCCTTTTTTTCTGCTGGTAAGGGACAGCTCAACTCAAACCCTGTGGAAGTGGAAATAAGTTCTCAAAGGGCAGGGATTTTTGTACTGTTGTACCCCAGCTCCTGGCACCTAGTAAGTAACCAAAAACATTTCTTGAATAAATGAATGATGTTAATTCCTTTAATCAGATACTCGATCAAATTGAGAGAGAGTAAAACAGGATCTGGAGAATTGAGTTTACCCAGGACGCTGCAGCCGGGCTTCCAGATGGGAGTCCTCGGTGGAAAGAAGAAGCAGGATGTAAATATGCACCGACTGCCTCCCAGGCACAGTGGGAGAGATTTTATATTCAGTCTCTACCACAAACCCATCAGATGGGTATCCTCACCTCTGAAGATAAGGAAATCCAAGCTGGCAGACCTGTCTGTAACTCCTCTAGGGCTGTACAGTTGGGAAGGGGCAATGCAGAGACTAGAGCCATGGCTTTAACTCCAAGTTCAAGTTCAAGTTCTTTCTTTGTTGCCAGTGCAGGAGATGGCTTCTCAGAAAGGTGAAATTGGAAGGCTGAATGTGGAAAATGGCTCCACATTTTTTATTTTCAGACCTGCCTTAGTAATTATACTGATGATAATAGTAATAATAATAATTTATCCTAGCTAATTTTTGTTTAATGCTTAGTATGTGAAGATACCTTACATGAATTATCTCACAATTCTCAGAAAGACCCCTATAAAATATTTTCTTTTATTATCTTATTTTATAACAGAGGATTATTGGGGCTTAAAGATCTCAAGATTACCTAAGGTCACACCGCTACTGAGTGGTGGAGTCAAGCTCCTTTGTTAGATGTTTGAAATAATAGCATTTAAAAAATAAACCTGCGGAGATTCATAGTAGCAATGTAACCAGGTTACACCTAATCCAATCTGCCTATTGGTAAATCCAGCCCTGAGTACACTGACATTTGTGAATCTCTGAATGTTTTCCTGATTTCCTATCCTAGTGACAAGCAGATTCCCTTAAAAGAAAGAAAAAGAAGAGTATTTCCAGGACCATCACCTCTGTAGGCACTTCATTCTACATTTCTCCAAAAATAGGAGATGATTTCTAATCAGACCTAGTGCAGGAATTCCAGTATTCTCCACTTATTACACCGTGTCTTTAAGGGTTTCCCCACCACAAGGTTGGAAGGAGAGACTTCTAAGAGTTCTTTGCCCACCATACCCCCTGCCTGAGCCCCCGCTTGCCACATCATTTACGTTGGTTTTCTGATGTGAGCTATTATCCATGAGTCCTAGAGCTGAGGTGTGAACTCCGTTTCTTGGAGGGCTCCACCAGAATTCCCTGAAGTGAAAGCTGTCTTTTACCCACCAACCTCTCACTTTTTGTAGTTAATCAACTGGCTAAATCCTCTGAAGTGAAAAAATGCACATTTTGTTGTCTGTGACTTACTGAGGCTGAATGCTGCTCACAATGGCAGAGCCTATGAAACGCCTGTATATTAGGGATGAGTGATTTCTCACACTTAATCTGTTTCTATCCACGATGGCCAGGTCGGTCCACCGGGCCTCCAAACTGAGATATCACATTTCCCACATTTCTTGCTTTTCCTTCTACTTGTGTTCCATTATTTATTAAGGTCTTGAGTGCACCTGGGTTTCACCACCAGCTGGGGTCAGACTTCTCAGGCTCTCCTCATTCTCAGGAGTTGGATTTTTATAAGAGTGTGAAAGGTACCCCTGCAATTCTACAACTGGGCTGTTATTAAGAACAGAAATGGAAACATCAAAGCTCAGCTGAGAGAAAATATTTCCAGGACTTGAGGTCCAAAGACCAATGTATCGCCTTGTAAGGTTTGTTTACTTCCTACTCTGTGTTATGGCAGAAGCTGATCAATCGTGGGTCTCTACCAATTAGGACACTTTTGCTTGTGAGTCACAGAAAACTTCAAGTGTCCCCCACTTCCACCATATAACTGCAAAGTCCACGGCTAACTTAAAGTTTTAGGAATACTAAACACAGGGGCTCAAAAACTGTCCTCAGACCTCATGTTCTTCCCATCTTGTCCTTTACCCCTTTCTCTGTCTGCTTCTCTCTCTAACAGTGTAGACACACTGTTGATTTTCTGCATATGCCCTTCCTTTTACCTGGCGCATTTCACCTCTAAGGGCTTCGCGCTTCCTTGTCTTATGGTTCTGAAGACAGCACTGCCTGCTGCTTTCCTGAGAGTTAGACCTGCCTAGGAATGTAAAAGTCCCCAGTGCAGAGGTGTCAACACCCCAACCCCCTCCCCTGAAGGAAGCACCTTTGCAGCATGTGGGGGAGAGGCAGGGGAGGGCTGTCCCCAGAGTTGCCCCACCTCCCACAGAACTGAGCCTCAGAACTCTGCTTAATATGCACCTGCACTTGGCCTGCCTCCCTCCCCAGTTTGACTTCCATACACCCCGCGTCAGGTTTTCCTGGGAACAAAATCCTTGTATTAGGGGAATCCCACTGAAGACAGGCAGACTTTCCAGGCACACATCTTTCTGGACTGAAATCCAGAGCTGTCCAAGCAAGTATCTCTTTAATTTAATTTAATTTAATTTAATTTAATTTAATTTAATTAACTCTGGCTTAGGTACCCACCCCTAGTCAATCACAGTGGATATACGATTGCATGTTGTTAGGCCAGACCTGGGTCACATGCCCACCCCTGGGTCAAGAGTGGGGCCTGAACCACCTGAACTACATGGCCTGGGAGTAGTGTTGGTGGGAAGGATGGTTCTGGAGGAAAAATAGGACCTCTTTTTGGCAAAACAGAGAATGGATGTTTCAGTACCGTATAGCAGAGGTTGGCAAACTCTGGTCCAAACAGGCCAACTGCCTGTTTTTGTAAATAAAATCTCATTGGAGCACAGCACACCCACTTGTTTATGTATTGTCTATGCTGCTTTCAAGCTAGAACAGCAGAGCTGATGAGCAGCCACAGATATTGTAGGGCCCACAAAACCTAAAATGTTTACTATCTGGCCCCTTAGAGGAAAAGTTAGCTGAATCCTGAAATACAGCATCGCTCTGGAATGTGCTCTGATGTCGGTTGGAAAATGCCAAGAAGTAGTTAATTGGTGTCATCACACTTGTTAGGCAGGTTTTTTTTTTTTTTTTTTTTTTTTTTTGCAGTACGCGGGCCTCTCACTGTTGTGGCCTCTCCCGTTGCGGAGCACAGGCTCTGGATGCGCAGGCTCAGCGGCCATGGCCCACGGGCCCAGCTGCCCCGTGGCATGTGGGATCCTCCTGGACCGGGGCACGAACCCGTGTCCCCTGCATCGGCAGGCGGACTCTCAACCACTGCGCCACCAGGGAAGCCCATATTAGGCAGTTTTAAGCCATTTTCTGCAGGCCTCCAAATTAAGGGAGGGTCAGATGGGCCGCAATGGTGGGCAAACTGTGCACCCTGAAACCCTGGTGTCCTGGGCAGGTCTTGGGGGTCCAGGGACCACAGTGGGGTGGGGGTGGGGCAGGAGGCCAGCACACAAGCTGCTGTGTGCTGCCCTGTTTCAAGTTTTCCTGTCTCTCCAGCCTGTTGAATGTGCAGGACTCCTGGGTTGTAACCATAGAGACTCTGTGTCTCTCAGTCTTGCTCAGTGGGAACAGCCCTTACCCGCCTCTGCAGGAACAGTGAGGTAGTGACTCATCTGTTGATTCTTAGGCACCAGAAAGTCCTCCAGTCACTCTAAATCTCAACCAGCTTTAATTCAGAGATTAAATTGTACAGCATCAAGTCACATCTGAACAAAGCAAAGGTAACGCCACCCACCGGGGCCCTTTGCCTTCAGGGCAGGGTGTGCTTATCCTCCTCCCCTCCTTTGTTCCCCACTTGCTCCTCATTAGCTTTTTTTAAATTTTTTTATTTCTTTATTTAGTTGTTTATTTATTTATTTAATTGAAGTCTAGTTGATTTACAATGTTGTGTTAATCTCTGCTGTATAGCAAAGTGACTCAGTTATACATATATACATATATTCTTTTCCAGATTCTTTTCCGTTCTGGTTTATCCCAGGACATTGAATATAGTTCCCTGTACTACACGGTAGGACCTTGTTGTCCATCCGTAGTTCTGACTCCTCTCCCTGCCTGGCTCTTCTGATTGAACAGAGAGGAAGACGGGGAATTAAGGGGACAGGAATGTTTTACTACCCTGCTCCTGCCCTAGCTTTGCAATCTCCAGTCTTCACTGGTATTTAAAACTGACTCTCTCTCTCAAAGGCACTTTTCTTGGCTTCTTTGGAGGGTCCCCAGCATTGGGAACATTTTTCAGATTATATCCCAGATGAGGACCCACAAATATAAATGTAAGAGGTACCTTGGGACTTATCAGGTAATCAAAAAGCATCTTTATTTTTGTCTCTCACTATCCCTTTCAAATTTATTCAGGGGAGAGCGTCTTTTCTCTGCCACTGGTTGAAGACTAACAGGCTGTGTGCCTCTTCTGGTCACTTGACGTTAAAGAGAAATCCCACAGTCACTTTACATCACAGTCTCAATTCGATAATTAAAAATGACCAGTCCCTGGGGCTTCCCTGGTGGTGCAGTGGTTGAGAGTCCGCCTGCTGATGCAGGGGACACGGGTTCGTGCCCCGGTCCGGGAAGATCCCACATGCTGCCGAAAGGCTGAGCCCGTGAGCCATGGCCGCTGAACCTTCTCGTCCAGAGCCTGTGCTCCGCAACGGGAGAGGCCAAATTCCTCCCTCGCTTGTTTTTGTAAATCAAGTTTTATTGGAACACAGCCACGCCCACTCATTTACATAATGCCTTTGGCTGCTTTTGTGCAACAGCCACAGAGCCAGTAACTGCAGCAGGGACTGTATGACCCAGAGGATGATATTTACCATCAGGCCCTTTAGAGAAAAGATTTCCAACCCCTGTCCTAGGCTCTGTTTTTCCTTTGGCTGGATACTTATGCAGTCCCCTCAGCCCACCTGACAACCTGCTGGGGTTCCCTTCCCTAGGGTCACCCTCTACGGCATAACCTCTTTTAAAAGTGACCTGAGGTCTGCATTCCTCCCATGAGCTCCACATGTGGGCCCTGAAATTCACACTCTGTGATTGCCATCAGAGGGGAATGCAGTTGTTTCCCAGTTGTAGCCACGGAACCCTTATATATGGGGGGTGGCGGGGTGGAGGGAATTACCAATGAAATCCTTCTGCACAATCCTTTAATTTTCACAGCCGGTTACTTTTCTATATTTGATGTGGATGAGATGTTGTGGGCTAGGATCCCTACAAGAAGAGTCGGAAATATGAATTCTTACTAGGGTGGCCGGCAAAAATACAAGATGCCCAGTTAAATTTAAATTTCAGTGAATCGTTTTTCTGTAAAAGTATGTTCCAAATATTACATGGGACACACTTTTACTAAAATATCATTCTTTCTTGACCCGAAGTTCAAACATAATTGAGCATCTTGTGTGTTGGTTGTTCCTAAATCTGGCAACCCTCATTCCTGTTCATGTGATTTATTGAATGGATGCTTTCAGGAAGAAGGGAATGAGGGAAGCAGAATGAGATAAGGGGAGCAGCTGAGCGAGGATGTGGTCTCAGTTGGAAACAGGCTGCAACCAGCTCTCACGAGAAGCTCTGGAACATGGTGAGTCCTACCATGGTCAGCCTTTGAAACTCCATGCCAGTGAATCAAGATAAATGCTTTCAATAACATTTCTTTTTATAACCTTTTCCAATTATAAAAGTAATATATGTTTATTGGATATAATCTGGATAACATAGGTAAGCAGAAAGAAGCAGATAAAACTCTATCCTGCATCCACCACCGAAAGAGAGCAGCTCTGTCATGTGGTGTATTTTGTTCTGTCTTCTTTCCCAATGTGTGTGCGTATTTGTGTGTTTATGTGTGTTTTCCAAAATTTAGTTCCTACTGTATATAGAGTATTAGATCCTCCTCTTCATATTAAAGTGTTTGAAAACACCTCAAAATTATTATTTTATATTGAATGATTTTAATATCTACCCTTTTTCCTGGCATGTGAACTTTTGCAGTGGTATTGTAAAGAACTAGGGAAATGCCATAAATGATGTGACAGCTTTGGTGTCAAAGTCTGAGCCCAGCAGAGCAGGTAAATGTTTCAGAAATCTTGGAGGCCCAGAGATAAGCAGTACTTCCTGCTTCTTTTCTAACATCAAGATGGTGGTTTCCTGTAGGTTGTTGATGTCTAATGGTTAGAATTTCTTTGATAGCACACTGAGAAATTATTTTAATTAGATCGAAGTATCACACATTGGATGGATAGGGAGGCAAATGTATGACTGTATGTATGTAGAGTCCTGTATGACTCTAAAGTTGAGTTGGCAAATGTTATCTTGCCTGGAATAGGAAGAAAAAGGGAAAAAATTTGAATGAATCATGAACTTAAACTTTTAGTGCATCAAATAAGGCTATTAAACTTTGCATCTATAGTTTCCTTACACAGGTGGAAGGGAAATACTTGTATTCGAATTTCCAATATCTTTAACAAAGCATAGAAATTCATCCTTAAGAACTGACTTCTGAGCAAATTGGTATTCACCATGTGGTTGTATGTTTGCAAACAGATATATGTATCATCTAGCTATGATTTCTTTTCTACCCTGGACATGATTTCTTTGATACTGCTTTTCTTCACAAGATGTCCCCAATACGGACAAGGAGGAAAAGACAAAGAAGTTAAGCAAGTCATTATGGTTTTTGGCAGTGCAGTCACCTTTCGAGCCTTCAGACTCCCATCTGTTGTTCCTCACTCTCCATTACACTGTATCCAGGGGGCTGTATTCTAGGTGCTACCAGAGGTTCTAGTTTCTGTAACACGGCTCCGTGATGTGGATTTCCCCACCTCACCCCATTCCTATAACTGAACACAGCTGGATTTGATTTTTGAATACACTCAGTAAAGAGTTATAAGAGTCGAAGTAAACAAGTCAGGAGTTGGCCTCACCAAAGTGAGGCAAGGTCGCAGCACCTATAGAGGCACCTCCTTGTTGTGGGCCCTTCCGAGGATAAGATCTAGCCCTTGTTTATCTGGGAACCGCCAACTTGAAATACTATCTCTAAAAATCAATAATCATATAATAAGTAATTGCTGAATTTCATGAAACCTAACAACTTGATGTTTTAAGCTTCAGGAAGATATGCAAATCTGTCATTGTTTATTGAAGATATATTAGTACCAGGTTCTACGCTAGAAAATGCAGATACTATAGGCAGGCACAGTTCTTCCCCTAATGCACCAATTCATTCATTTATTAACCAGATATTCAGGGACTTCCCTGGTGGTGCAGTGGTTAAAAATCTGCCTGCCAATGCAGGGGACATGGCTTCGACCTCTGGTCCGGGAAGATCCCACATGCCACGGGGCAACTAAGCCTGTGCGCCACAACTACTGAGCCTGTGCTCTAGAGCCCACATGCCACAACTCTTGAGCCTACATGCCACAACTACTGAAGTCTGTGTGCCTAGAACCCTGCTCTGCTACAAGAGAAGGCACCACAATGAGAAGCCCGTGCACCTCAACGAAGAGTAACTCCTGCTCGCCGCAACTAGAGAAAGCCTGCACACAGCAATGAAGACCCAACGCAGCCATAAATAAAAAAATAAATAAAATTTTTTAAAAAAATTAACTGGATATTCATATCATTCCTGCATTGTCCTAGGCACTGTGAGAGGAAAACCAGACACGATCCTCTGCACAGAGCTTGAAGTCCAGTGGGAATAAAGAGGTTGAAATGATCACGTTTAATGTGGATCCAATTCTTACTTCTGTTGTTTCTAATTCCAGGCGCCAAGAGCCTGGGGGACTCTTGATACAGTGGACGCCTGGCATCTATGTTACTAATACGTAGCCTTAGTTATCGCATAAGCTTCAGTATTTACTATAAAAGTCAGTCTCTCAAACTGCAGGGAAAGACAAAATTCTGAAAAACTGTAGAAGGTGGGAAATCTAAACAGCTTATTTTTTTTAAATCTATGAAGCATAAGCTCAAAGGGCCAAAGTGCTGGCTAAGGAGGCAGACTAACTGGATGAACTACAAGCATACATCTCCCACGAGCACTTTCTCTGCAAGTCAGCAACAAAATACTCCTATTTTCATTATTTCCATCATGTCTATAAATTGCTAGCCCTGGTGGAATCCCAAAAAGAATACTAGAAATGTTAAAAACCTGAACAAAAGTCCTAAGAAATCTGTAAATTCGCCCAGGCAGAGAGATTCTGAAGTGAGGTGAGTTGCAGTCACCAGCTCCCGTGTCTTCTCTGCTCCATGAGGCAGCCGTGGATCTCACAACACCAGCACACAGTAGGGCCTTCACCCCCAATACCCCCATACACATTTGCAATTTTTTTCTGAAGAAATCAAAGAGCAGTTTTAAACAAAGCAGGTATTGAATTTTAGATATATTTGGAAAACTATAGTTCTTTTCTTACCTCTGCAAGTTTCTGAGGCTTGAATTTGTTAAAATATATATATATATATATATATATATATATATATATATATATAATAGCTTTCAGGACCTCATAATTGCCCTGTTCCAAGGCTAGCTGATAAACACCACAATGAACCTGCTTTTAAGGAGGGGCTCCTGAAATCAGATCTGTTCAAGCACAGAATATGACCTGAGGACGGGACACAAAGGCTCACCCGCCCACCCAGGATTGTCCCTTCGTATTCCTTTAACATGAATCAATGATGAACTAGATGGAAGTTCAGTTCTTTGCTGCAATTAAGATTCTAATATATGCCATGGCCTGGAGCCCCTGCAATGCTTCTGAATTTTCATAAGTGTTCAGTTTTAAGTGGTTTAATTCTGCCTCTGATTGCCAGGTGCTAAAATATGAACCTTCACACTTGTGAGTCACCCGATTGAACCAAGCTGTGGCTTTACCCTCAGAGAGTTTCCTAGGTGTGAACCTAACTGTGCCCCAGACCCACAAAAACATTTTAGTCAAGATTTCCAGGGTAAATTCTAGCCCACCCTTGTCAAAACCACATAGACCCCCACCCTCACCTCCCCACAGAGAGTTACTCCTACAACCCTGGGCTTAACAAAAAGACCCTTTCAACAAAAAGTGGGGGAGTTAAAAGGCATGATTTGCCCTTCAAGAGGCTCTCTGCTTTTTTTTTTTTTTTCTGTTCCTGGCAGCTCCAACATACTTAAGGCATCCCAAAGAGGTTGAACCAAAATGAACGAAAGAAAGTAGAAATCAAAGTTGTTCCCATGCCAACCGAATTGCTCCAAAAAAGACATGAGATAGAAATCATTCATTCAATTGACAAGAATTTATTGAACACCTACTCTGTCCATAGAATGAGAAGAAAATTTACGGGGAACCCAAAATCGATACCAGGTGTGATCTGTGACTTTGAGATAGAAGATGCTGGCTGGCACAGTTGGGAGGGAAAGGATACTGGAGTCAGACAGATTTGAGCTTAGGTCCTGATTCTACTAATTAGTTGGCTATAGGACCTTCAGCAAGTACCTTACCTCCTTGAGGCTCAATTTCCTTGTTTGTAAAATGGGAGTAACTCATCAGAGTTATTGAAAGAATTCAGAAAAAAATAGTGCATATAAAGTGTCTGGCACCACTAGGGACTCTCTTATCCTTAAGGAATTTACAATTCTAATTAGAAAAACAAAATATGGACATGAGAAGCAACTGAAAATCTGGTTGAAATACATATAAAACAGCAAATGGGGTATGGCTTTAGTTATAGGGTGTTCAATTACCATATTTTATTTATTTAAGATGCCATTTTTTGTGAAAAGAGCTTCAATTTCAAAGACGTAAAACATGGAGAAAATATGGATATTAGAAAAAATGAAATTATATAAGTGGTAAGTTGCAAGAAACAACATTCTTGCAGAAAAGCTCAAGAAAATAAGGAAGCTATTTGCAAGCTGTAGACTCCCAAAGCTCTTTATTTTTCCATTTCTTGCTTTTTTCACCTACGTTTCTTTTTTAATCTTAGTACAGTCCATGTGTTTTTGTAAGAGTCCTTAAAACTCTCTTAGAACAAGCTGGAAAATAGGTTTCTAGATGGAGAGATGGTCTAACTTATTGCTCTTGCAATAGCAATCCATCAGACTGGCTTCTTAAGCAGCAAATGGGCTATGATTTGTGGTCTTCCAAATTCTCAGGCAAAAGAAAACATATGTAAATGTATTGCCAGAACCAATTTCCACCTAATAAACTTGTTGCTGAAAGGAAGCATAAAGCCTACAGACATCGTTTAGCTCCATCTCTTTTTCCTTTAGTTCATATGTATCATCAGCACAGTCACACTACCTGACCTTTAATTGATCCTTCAGGCAACCACACTTGTTGCCTGCACTCTATACAGTCTGTGTATTAAGCTAATGCTTCCACGGCCCCATTCAAAAATGTTCTATCAATCATCCCAGGACCTACACCTTACTGAATGAACCAGAGATACTTCTTTTTCTCAGCCCAGAGACTATCAACGTCTTTGGGCATTTTGGATAAAGCTCTTTGCTAGAAATTAGGGGACAGGGCCTGAACGGGAGACTAGACTCTCTCCAAGAGAAGGACTAGGGGCCCATCCAGTGCCTGACCCATGAAAGATGCCCAGCCAGTATTTGTTGAATGATGAACGAGGCCAAGAACAGCTGGTGAAAGAGAAAAAGATTGTGAGCAGTGGTTTAAGAGAGATTTGCGTTTCCAGTATCCTATCACAGAAATATAGTCAAAATCCATCTAAGAGCAGTGTAGGACAAGGTTAACTGTAGAGAAATTTATGAAGTGTGTTCTCATGAATTTTTGCCTTTGATGAATGCTCTCAAATCCTTTGTCAGGCTTGTTATCTGTCTTATAGATGTATCAAGATCTGCCTCCAGGAAAAATCTGCTAAACTGATTCACACTAAGGGGTTAAAGACTGAGGGGGGTTTTAGACTTGCCCTCAGGTATTTGATCTCACGACACTTTGGGTCTTCCCTAATGAATGAATGAAGTTTGTTTTTTTTCATAGGGAATGTAATTTTATTCAGAATCCATATTTCCTATCAAGTCTTTAAAAACTTTTTAATATATGATTATTCTTTAAAATGCTACAGTGTCACTGTTAGGATATCTCATAAAATGAAATTAACTATCTTCAAATAATGTATGTCTTTTAAAAGTTCACCATTCTAAGATAAACTCAGATCGACAACAATGAAACTAAAAAAGGCTGTTATTGAGAGTAAACTAATGTTTACACTAACAGCAAACAAACTCATTATTCAAGTACTCTTTTTTTTCACACACACACACTGTATTTTATTTTTACAAGAGATAAGTAAACTGACACCAAGCATTGTAAATGGATGACCACAACAAAAGCAACAATGATTGCAATTACCAAACACGAAACACACTCATACTATGTCATAACATTGAACGAATGAAGTTTTGAATGTGGATTCCCTCCAGAGATGGCTGAGGGTGGCAGTAATGAGGTAGATGAGATAATGGATGGATGGATGGATGGATGTCTGGGAGTTGGGTCTCTGTTTAGGGTTGTACAGCTATACGCTGTGCTCCTCTAGAGGATACTATTCACATAGTCTAGGATATAAATCTCACTTCCCAGAGCTGTGCACTATACAACCTGCATGACAGTGTATGGTGGCCATGGCATAGACAATTGCTACAAAGTCTTATACCATTCAAGTTACCAGACACAAGTTTAGCTAACAACAGAGCTGGGGACCAGGCGAGGCATATTCCTGGACAGCCCAGGGAGAGAAGACTAGCCTGAACTAAGATTAAAAGCAGATTGGAACTTTAAAAGGACACAGACATCTGCAGAAGAAAGAGGGAACTGGGCCAGAAATAAATGAGATAGGTGGATGGCAGCAGAGTGCACACTAAGTCCTCAGCACAGCTGCTGCTCCAGCCTTTGGGGTATTTATAAATCAGAGGAGAAGGTGTGTTGCTTAATTTTACGTGTCAACTTAGTTAGACTACAATACACACTTACTTAATCAAATGCTAACCTGGGTGTTGCTGTGAAGGTATTTTTGTAGATGTGGTTAACATCTATAATCAGTTGACTTTAAGTGAAGAAGTTACCCCTCAGTAATGTAGGTGGGCTTCATCCAATCAGTTGAAGGCCTTCAGAGCAAAAACTGAGGTTTCCTGGAGAAGAAGAAATTCTGCCTTAAGACTAGAGCTTCAGCTTAGAGTCTCAAACCTGCCAACCTGCTCTACAGATTTCAGACTTGCCAGATATTGCAATTAGGTGGGCCAGTTCCTTAAAATTTCTCTCTCTCTCTCGATTGGTTTTGTTTTCTTTTTTAAATTTAGAATCTTGTTAGCAATACAGTAGCATCATTAACAGAAAAAAAAACCCCACTCCATTTACACAGTAACTCAAAACTAGCATTTTAAGAAAATAATGTAGTAATCAACTACTACTAGAGAAAATAGTTCCTCTCATTTGATTCTGCAGACAAGTCCAGGTGATACCGTATATGTGTATCACAAATATCTATCTATCATCACCTATCTATCTCATCTATCATCTATCTATCTATCATCTATCTATCTATCTAATCTCCTAGAGATACATCTTTACCTCTCCCTTCAGGAGGGCCCTAGAGAGTTCTCCTTGCTGAGCGGCACCCGCCCCAGCCCAGCCCAGGAGGCTGGAGCCCCCCCGAGGAGCCGCTGTGGAGCGCCCAGCCACACTGGACCCCCAGCGCAGGGTCTCCCGGCCTTCTCCCCACCTCCCAGTTCAACCTCCCCTACACTTCTTCAGCCTTACGGCGGAGGAGGTCAAGCAGGCTCAGAGACTCGGGTCCATCCTGGAGGCTAAGGCCTGGAGCGGGAGGAGAAGCAGAGAGAAATGTTGCCTCCAACTCCGCAGCGCTGCCGCCCGCGAGGGACCTGTGCCTCGTGGAGGAGGGCGCTGCAGGCTCATCAGGGGCTCCTGCACAGCTGCCTTCTGAGCTACCAGCCTCGGGAGAACAGAAGCTGTCAGAGGAAGAGAAGCTGGCCTTCAGGGAGCGCGGTCTGGTACATTTCCGCCCCTGGTACATATCCACAGGAAACCACGTAGAACCCATGAATAGCCTTCGTTCAAGTCAGCACGTCTTTATTGAGAGCCTGGACACTGGATGCCGCTTTGTGAGTGATGCTGCGGAGAAGGAAAGCAGTATGAGATGGATTATGAACCATGAGGAGATGGAGCTGTCCCTGCTCTGAAAGGAATAACAAGATTGAGATAGGCAGCTGAGGCAGACCCGCTTTTGCTTCAGCCCAGGAGGCAGCCATGCCAAAATTTCAGAAAATTTACTTGCAGGTGGAGCGAATCTACACCAAGAAATATGCTGAATCACAAGACTAACCATAGTACCTTGTGCAAACTCATTTCCTTTTCACTTCTTCACCCATTATGTTAAACATACGTGGGAAGAAAATTTCTCTCATGGTTGCTGAAATCTGGAGTTCGATTGGGTTTATTTCAAGTTACTAACCGCTTTCTTTTCTGATTCGAATTGCTGAAGCAGCTGAGAATCACTGGTTTCCTTTGATCTTTGCAAGAGAGAAGCTATTTGAAATGGTTGGGATCCCAGGAAGGTTGACCCACCTTCTTGATGCATTGAAGAATGAGTCAAATACCAAATGTAAAATAGATAGCTAGTGGGAAGCAGCCGCATAGCACAGGAAGATCAGCTCTGTGCTTTGTGACCACCTAGAGGGGTGGGATAGGGAGGGTGGGAGGGAGGGAGACGCAAGAGGGAAGAGACATGGTGATATAGGTATATATATATAACTGATTCACTTTGTTATAAAGCAGAAACTAACACACCACTGTAAAGCAATTATACTCCAATAAAGATGTTAAAAAAAAAAAAAGGAATGAGTCAAAGTTTGGGTTTGGAAGATCCTATGACAAATTCTGAAGCCTGTAGGAGCAGATGTCCTATTTGTTACCCGCTCTTCCCACTCACTTTCCGAAATGGATAAAATGCTGAAATGGCAAGGGTAAGAGTTTCTATCCTGCAGAATCTCAGCCACTAACAGCAATCCCAAATAGCTCCTGTAGTAAGGAGCAGGCCATGGGAGGTGCATAGACGAGAAAAAGCACAAGGAAATTCATCATCTTGCATTTGCATCCTGGTAGGGGATTTTGCTTTTGGGTCATTTGGATCTTTTAGGCTTTTAATGAAATGCAGGACTGATTATTGAGGTTGGAAATAAAGTGAGGAAAGTGCTGAACTTTTGCTTTCTTTTTCCCCCCAGCTTTATTGAGATATAATTGACATATAACTGTGTAAGTTTAAGGTATACAGTGTGTTGATTTGATACACACATACTGCAAAATGATTACCACCATAGCGGTAGCTAACAACTCCATCAAAAGGGTTATAATTTGTTTTCAGAGGCTGAATGGTATTAAGTGGGTCTCCAGAGGAATGAGTGCTTTCATAGCGGTGGACCTGCAGTTGTAAAAGAGGAGGACCATCTCTATGTGTTGATCTGGGGAGATCTCCAGGGTATATATATATATTGTTAACTTAAAAAACAAAGTGGGGCTTCCCTGTTGGTGCAGTGGTTGAGAGTCCGCCTGCCGATGCAGGGGACACGGGTTCATGCCCCGATCCGGGAAGATCCCACATGCCGCGCAGCGGCTGGGCCCGTGAGCCATGGCCGCTGAGCCTGAGCGTCTGGAGCCTGTGCTTGGCAATGGGAGAGGCCACAAGAGTGAGAGGCCCGCGTACCGCAAAAAAACAAACAAACAAAAAAAAACAAAGTGAAGATTAGTATATATAACGTGATTGATTTTATTGGGGGAAAAGATATCTATAAGAATGTATATGCGGGGCTTCCCTGGTGGCGTGGTGGTTGAGTCCACCTGCCAATGCAGGGGACATGGGTTCGAGCCCTGGTCCAGGAAGATCCCACATGCTGTGGAGCAACTGAGCCCATACGCCACAACTACTGAAGCCTGCGTGCCTGGAGCCCGTGCTCCGCAACAAGAGAATCCACTGCAATGAGAAGCCGTGAGCACCACAACAAAGAGTAGCCCCCGCTCGCTGCAACTAGAGAGAACCCACGTGCAGCAACGAAGACCCAAAGTAGCCACAAAAAAAAAAAAAAATTAAAAAAAGAATGTATATGCGAATTTGCTTGTATTTCATAAATATGTAAGAAAAAAGTAAACAATAAACTTCTTAAGTGTTTACCCCTAAGAGTCAGAGTGGAATCGGGTGGAGGGTATAGACATGGGATCAAGGCATTTCTCTCAATGTGCCTTTTCACATTTGACTCTTTTTTGGTGGTAAAATACCCATAGCATAAAATCTACCATTTTAACCATTTTTAAGTATACAATTCAATGACATTAAGTACATTCATGATATTTACAACTATCATATCTATCTAGTTTCAGAACTTGTATCACCACAAGGAAGCCCCATATCTACCTCTCTTCCCCAGAAACCACAAATCTGTTTTCTATCTCTATGAATTTGCCTATTCTGGACATTTCATATAAATAGAATCCTATACTGTGTGGCCTTTTGGGTCTGGCTTCCATAATGTTTTCAAGGTTTATCCACCTTGTACATTGCTTTGGTATTTCATTTCGTTTCATGGCTGAATAATAGTCTATTGTATGGATGTAACACATTGTCTTTATTCATTCATACATTGATGGACATTTGTGTTGTTTCCATCTCTTGCCTATTGTGAATAGTGCTGCTGTGAATATTTGTGTATAAGTTTTTGTTTGAACACTTATTTTCAGTTCTTTTGGGTTTATACCTAGGAGTAGAATTTCTGGGTCATATAGAAATTCTGTGTTTAACTTGTTGCGTAACCACAAACTGCTTTCCACAGAGGCTACACCATTTTTCATTCCCACCGGCAATGGCAATGTATGAGGGTTCCAGTTCTTCCACATCCTTGCCAAACCTTGCTAATTTCCTTTTTTTTTAAATTAAATTATGGCCATCCTATTGAGTTTGAAGTGGTATAGCACTATGATTTTGCTTTGTATTTCCCTAATGACTATGTTGAGTATCTTTTCATGTGCTCGTTGACCATTTATATACTTGCTTTGGAGAAATGTCTATTCAGATTCTTTGCACACTTTTAATTTGGTTGTCCTTTTATTGCTGAATTGTAGAAGTTCTTTATAGATTCTAGATACTAGACTCATCAGATAATATGGTTTGCAAGTATTTTCTCCCATTTTGTGGGCTGTCTTTTCACTCTTTTGATAGTATCCTTTTGCACACAAAAATTTTTAATTTTAATGAAGTCCAATATACATATTTTTTTCTTTTGTTACTTGTGCTTTTGATGTCACTTCTAAGAATGCATTGCCAAATCCAAGGTAATGAAGATTATTCCTGTGTTTTCTGCTAAGAGTTTTATAGTTTTGGCTCTTATGCTTAGCTCTTTGATTTTGAGGTTTTTTTTTTTTTATGGCTACATAAGGATCCAATTTCATTCATTTGCATGTGGATATCCAGTTCTCAGCATCATTTGTTAAAAAGACTGTTCTTTCCCCATTGAATTGTTCTGTCACCCTTGTTGGAAATCAGCTGATCATAGATATTTGGGTTTACTTATGGACTCTCAATACTATTTCATTGATATGTCTATTTTTATGCTAGTAAGTATGTTTTGAGATCAGGAAATGTTAGTCCTCCAACTTTGTTCTCTTTTTCAAGATTTTGTTTTAGCTATTCAGGGCCCCTTGCAATTCCATATATCTTAGGATCAGCATTTCTATTTCTTAAAAAAAAACTGAGATATTGATAGGGATTGCATTGAATCTGTACCTCACTTTGGTGAGTACTGCCATCTTAACAATATTAAGTCTTCCAATCCATGAATAGCAAAAGTCTGTTTAATTAGATCCTCTTAAATTTCTTTCAGCAATGTTTTAGTTTTCAGTGTACAAGTACTTTGTCTCCTTGTTACATTTATTCTTAAGTGTTTTATTAGTTTTGATGCTTTGTAAATAGTGTTGTTTTAGTTTCATTTTTGGATTGTTCATTGCTAGCATATAGAAATACAACTGATTTTTTTGCTATTGATCTTGTTTCCTGCTGAATTCATTTATTACCTTTAATAGTTTTTTAATGAAAATTTTAAGATTTTCTATATATAAGATCATGTCATCTGTGAATAGGGATAGTTATACCTCTTCCTTTCTTCTTTAGATGTCTTTTATATCTTTTTCTTGTCTAATTGTTCTGGCTAGAACTTTCATTATCATGTTTAACAGAAGTGGTAAGAGTAAGCATCCTTGTCTTGTTCCTGATCTAGGGGGAGGGACATTTTTCAGCATTGATTATAATGTTAGTTGTGGGTTTTCCATATATGACTTTTGTCATTTTGAGGAAATTCTCTACTATTTCTGAGTTGTTGAGTGTTTTTATCATGAAGGAGTTTTTGGTTTTCCCAAAGGCTTTTTCTGCTTCAATTGAGATGGTCGTGTGTGTGTATGTGTGTGTGTTTTGTGTGTTTCCCTAATTTTATTACTGTAGTATAATACTGTAGTATAGCCACCCTAGCTCTCTGTTGGTTGCTATTTGCATGTGATATCTTTTCTTTTTACTTTCAACTACTGTGTGCCTTTGACTCTAAACTGGATCTCTTTTAGACAGCAAATAGTTGCATCCTGTTGTTACTTTTTAAAATCTGTTCTACAATCTCTGCTGTTAAACTGGAGAGTTTAATCTGTTTACATTTAAAGTAACTTCTGATAAGGAAGGGCTTCTGCCATTTTGCTATTTGTCTTCAATAAGTCATATCTTTTTTATTCCTCAATTCCTCCATCGCTGTCTTTTAAACGCTTTATAAAGCGTACCATTTTGATTCCTTTATCATTACCTTTTCCATATATATATATATATATACATACATACATATATATATATATATATATATATACATACATACATATATATATATATATTTTTTTTTTTTTTGCGGCACATGGGCCTCTCACTGCTGCGGCCTCTCCCGCCGCAGAGCACAGGCTCCGGACGTACCGGCTCAGCGGCCATGGCCCATGGGCCCAACTGCTCCGCGGCAGGCGGGATCCTCCCGGACCAGGGCACGAACCTGTGTCTCCTGCATTGGCAGGCGGACTCCCAACCACTGTGCCATCAGGGAAGCCCTCCATATATTTTTATATTATGTTCTTAGTGGTTATCTTGGGGATTACAATTAACATAACAACCTAGTTTGAGTTACTTCAAACTTTGCTTCAATAGTATACAAAATTCTACTCCTGTACATCGCTATCCTTCACCTTTATGTTGTTATTGTTGCAAATTACATCTTACAAAATACATGTGCACCTGTTACATGTATTTATAATTATTGTGTTATACCTTTGAATTTTAAGTCATATAATTTTTAAAAAAGGTGTTACAAGTGAAAACACAATAATACTGGCCTTTATATTTATCTGTATAACTACCTTTTCCACTGTTCTTTATTTCTCATATGGCTTTGAGGTACTGTCTAATGACCTTTCATTTCAACTGGAAGGACTCCCTTTAGCATTTCTTGTAGGGGACGTCTACTAGCAATGAACTTCCTCATCTTTTGTTTTTCTGGGAATGTGTCAATTTCTCCTTCATGTTTTAAGTATAGTTTTGCCAGATATAAAATTCTTGGTTGACAGTTTTTTCCTTTCAGTGCTTTAAAATATGTTGCTCCACTGCCTCCATGGTTTCTGTTGAGAAATTTGCTGTTATCTTACTGAGGATCCTTTGTATGTAGTGCATTGTTGTTCTCTTGCTGTTTTCAAAGCTCTCACTTTATCCTTCTCTTTCAACAGTTTGATTATTATGTGTCTCAGTATGGATCTTTTTGTGTTCATCTTGCGTATTTAGGGATTTGTTGAGCTTCTTAGATGATTTGTGTTTTCTACTAAATTTAGGGAGTTTTCTATCATATTTCTTCAAATATTCTTTCTGCTTCTTTCTCTCCTGTCTCTCTGGGACTCTCATTATTCATATGTTGCTACAATTGATGGGGTCCCACAGGTACCTTAGGCCCTGTCTGATTTCGTTCTTGTTGTTCTTCTCCTTTTTTCTTTCAGCTCCACAGACTTGATAATTTCATTTCACCAATCTTCAAATTTACTGATTCTTTCTGTCTGCTCAAAAATCTGTTGTTAAAACTCTCTAATGAATTTTTAATTTCAATTATTGTACTTTTCAACTCCAAAATTTCTATTTGGGTTTTCTTTATAATTCCCATCTCTTTCTTGATATTCTTTGTTTGGTGAGAATTCATTGTCCTGGTTTCCTTGTATTCTTCATCCTTGGTTCCTTTTGAGCATATGTAATGTAGTTGATCTAAAATCTTTGTCTAGTATGTCCAATGTCTATGCTTCCTCTTGGGCAGTTTCTGTTAATTAATTTTTTTCATTTGAATGGGCCATACTTTCTTGTTTCTGTGCATGCCTCATAAGTTTGAATTGAAAACTGGCCATTCTGAGTATTACAATGTGCTAACTCTGGAAATCAAATTCTCTCCCCTTTCTAGGATACTTTGTTATTGCTTACTGTGGGTTGCAGGTTGTTGTTTGCTTGGTGGCTTTTCTAAACTATTTTTGTAAAGACTGTATCTCTTGTCATGGGAAGCTCTGAAGTCTCTATTCTTTTAGCTTACTGCTCAGCTAGTGGTTTGTTTGACAGACATATCCTTAAATATCTGAAGCCAAGAAAAAGAAGAAAACCTGGAAAATCAAAGAAAAAATTCTCCAGGTCTTTACAGATTGGCTCTGTATTGGGTTACTCCTTCCTTAGGCCATTTTTCAACTCTTCTTTAGCCTTCACCTCCTGCTTGCACTGAGCATAAAGGTCATCCAGAGATGAAGGCCTCTGACTTTTTCTATTTTTTCTGAGTATGTGTCCTGTCCTGGGCATACACATGTCTTTCTAGATTGCCTAGTATACATGGGAACTTTTCAGAATGTATTCCCCTCAAAAATCTCACTCTTCAACTTTTCCTCCTGTATTTTTTCTGTGTCTACTGTTTTCCAAACTGTTACTTTTTGCCCCAGACAGCAGTGGCTTGTTCTTTATCTTTCAGTGTTTTGGGGGATGTCCTCCATGTAGCCACTCAGCTCTGGTAGAGTTCCAAGTGAGGCAAAAAACAAGGTGGGGGAAGCCCCTTGCACCAGTTCTCCAGAGAAACCCTAACCAGGTCAAAACAGACAAACACAATTCCTCAGGAACAAGATGTTCTCTGCTCCCTCTGAAACCTGGTTCCTGTACTGGGACTATGGGCTTCTATCTTTAAGACAACTGCACTGCCACACTGGGGACAATGGTGGGGCTAAGGTAAGTGAAAATGCCACCAAAATTTCCTACCATGTTTCAGTGGCCTTTTCTTGTGTAAGCACTCAATGATTACTATAAACCTCTGGTTAACTCCCAGAGTTCAGTAAAGTTAATTCTGATATTTTTTCCCCCAGATTTTTGTGTTTCTCATGAAGGACAGATCCCAAGAGCTCCCTACTCCACAATTTTTACCAGTTTCCCATGGACTTTTGAACCATGTGACTGTGTTACTTATAAAGAAGAGGCATTTATTTAAAAAAAATTTTAATGAACATTTTTATAGTTAGAGTCTTATCATCTAATACCTTAGCAGGCTTAAACTTTGGTCCCACCTAATAAAGTTTGCAACTAGGCTTTCTCATTTTCTTTCATTTTAGACAAACACAAGGAGAGTACTCAAGTGAGAGCCCAGATTAATTTGTTAGTCAAGGGTTCACTCTGGTCAAAACTTTGAAGTACTGAGTCCACCTCCCATAGACACCCTCTCTCCCATCCTTCTTCACCTTTATTCTTTTTAAAATAACTTTACTGAAGTATAGTTAATTTACAGTGTTGTGCCAATCTCTGCTATATAGCTAAGTGACTCAGTTATACATATATATACATTCTTTTTTAAATATTCTTTTCCATTATGTTTTATCACAGGATAAATATAGTTCCCTGTGCTATACAGTAGGACCTTGCTGTTTATCCATTCTAAATGTAATAGTTTTCATCTACTAACCCCAAACTCCCAGTCCATCTTTCTCCCTCCCCCCACCCCCTTGGCACCCATAAGTCTGATCTCTATGTCTGTGATTCTGTTTCTGTTTCGTAGATAGGTTCATTTGTGCCATATTTTAGATTCCACATATAAGTGATATCATATGGTATTTGTCTTTCTCTTTCTGACTTACTTCACTTAGTATGATCATCTCTAGTTGCATCCATCACCTTTGTTCTTTTTAATTTTCCAAACTAAGCTGCTATTTAACATTCCTTCACACCACCTTCCATGACAGAAAAATATTTACTGGTTAAAAATTGGTAACCCTTTAAGGAGATGAGCAAGTTTCTGTTCCACAATTTGTTTTAAAATTCTGGTATTACAAGATGAAGTAGGGCATAGGTGTCAACTTATTCACAAATATGAATGAATGATGTTAATTTTTTTCTTTCTAGAAAGCTGGTTCTGAAGCTTGGAGAAGGTAAAGGGAATTAAAAGAGGAATTGAGATGCCTTGGGAGAGGGAAAAGGGCAGCAAAATATGTTGCTGTTGGTTAAGCATCACATCGCTTTGTCTAAGTCAGTGCTACATAATGTATAGTCTCCAGATGTGCTAACTCAGCATCTGAGTGGGGCCCAGAATCATGTTAACCAGCTCTCCAGAGGATTCTCATATGTGCTAAAGTTTGAGAACTGTTGGTCAAAGTTACAGTTCCTGGGGTTTTCTTGCTAGTATAGTAAAATAATAATATTCCCTTACATTTCTATAACAGTAATCTTAATTGTTATCACAAAAGCCGCAGGATCATTTTCCTCTTTTAATATATAATAAAACTGAGTTTCAACGAGCTTATCTGACTTTTCCACAGTGGATATTCAAACACAGTTCTCTTGACTTCAAATCCATGGATCTTCTAATTTTGCCCCAATGCAAAAAAATTAAAAATAAATAAAAGCAAAAAGGATGCACCTTTCCCAATGCTCAGCTGTGTCGTTCTTTTGTTTCTTCATTGATTCACCCACCATTCAATCTCTTTACATATTCAGCAATTATTAGTTACTCACTTTAATAAATAGCTCATACTGTGTGTATATGCAGGGCTATCTAAAGTCATACTCAAAGATGATGAAAATTTCTCTTCATTGGTTTGGCTAGAGTGGTGCACTTTTGATCATGTATAATTCTATTACATACATTCTCTTTAGTAATTTAGTCACTAGTCTCTTTATGGACAGTTAGCCTAGTGGTGCTCTAACACTGATTCTGTTAACATCATCAGGATCTTTCAAAAATCACTAAGGCCAAGCCTACCTACAGACCAGTTACATTAGAATATCTGGGGGTAGACTTTGAATGACTGCTTGAGGAAGTGACTTCAAGACCAGGAAGAACAAGGTTTGAAAACTGGCTTTCTCAGTTACTGGCAGAGGGCCCCAGAGCTTGTTTCTGCACCTCTCTGAGCCTCAGTTTCCTGTCTGTAAAACAAGGGTAGTAATGCTTTCCAAGGTTGCTGTGAGCATGAGAGGCAAAATATGTAAACTACCCAGTGCCTGACACACTGGCTCTCAACAAATGGAGTTATATTGATGATGCTTCCTCTGTCCCACTGGTCGTAAGCTCCTTTATCCTTTTTCAAAGCATCTTTGCCTTCATTATCTCATGTAATCTTCCCCACAAGGGAGATAGGCTAGAAGTTATCTCTGGGTCACAGAAGAGCAAGCTGAAGTGCCAGACAGTTAATGGAATGAATTCAGGAGACGATTATGCATTCTTTTCATAAAACATGCTTATAAAGGGAAAAATCCTAAGCAGCAATCTAACTGAGGAAAAGAAACCAAAAAAAAAACCACCAACAACAACACAGGGCTAAATGCAGTCATCTGCTTTGGTAGATCTGAGAATGGATACAGGGTGAGCAAAGTCAACAGGAAAATATGCATTTAGCATAAAACTTGCATTGTTAAGTGAAAGGGGCTGCTGTTCTTGGGTGGCAGGATGGGGAGAGATAGGTCTTTTTCTTTTCTCTATTCTTTAAGTTTAACCTTCTTGTCTTGTCCCTTTCCTTATTAGATAAAACTTGTAATGCCAGAAAGGAGATGGCATATGTAAGTATAAATATATATGATTTTTCTGTAAATCAAATGCCATGATTTTTTCTAAGTGGCAATTATAAACCATCCTTGATTTGGACATTCACCATTGGAGAGAAGAAGGGATCCCAACCCCAAGCCTAGCTTGATGACTCAGCTTCTCCCAATTCAGATCACCCAAAGAATGATTAGTATCTTGAGTCATCAACATAGGGTTATCATAGTTCATTGTGCATAAAATCACCTAGAGAGATTTTAAAATCCCCGTGTCCAGTTCTAACACCAGACCAAATGAATCAGCATTTCCAGGGATGGAATTCAATTATCAGTATTTTTTAAAGTTTGCCAAGTAATTCCCATGTGCAACCGAATCTAAGAACCAGTGTTCTAGAATTGTGCTTCTGATGCAGTAGGTTTGAGAGGGGGACTGGGGATTCTGCATTTCGAACAAACTTGCTTCCCAGGGATGCTAATTCTGTTGGTCCTTGGACCACACTGACTGCGTAGCAAGGCTGTAGAGAAATTACTTTGCCCCTGTTTTAGAAATATTCACACATGGGCTATACAATCACTTGAGGAGCCTGCTTCATTCATTATGAAAATGAGCACATGGGCTTGATCGGCTCTGAGCTGCCTTTGCCCTTCCAAACTCACCTGTGTTGTTTCCAGCCAGACCAGGCATCTCCTATGTTACTCAAGGGGCCAGAAGACTTCTGCTTCCACCCACGGTCTCTTGAGCACATGGCTGTCAGGCTGGAGAAGACTGACTTCTGCTCCCCACAGAGCAGACTGAGGCAGGGCTGCTCGCACCTCTGTGTGCATCAGAATCATATGAGATGCTGTTTTAAATGCTCTCGGGCCAGACTTGCAGAGGCTGATTTCACAGGTCTTGGTTGGAGCCTAGAAAGTCGTGGTATTAACAGTAATAATAGTTCACATTTATTGAATATTTGCTTTATACCAGGTGCTGTTCTGATAATTTCATAACCTAAGTCCATTGAATCTTCACAGTGATCTTATGAGATAGGGATGAGTATTTATTATCTCCAGTTTACAGATGAGAAAACTGATAAAGAAAGTCTATAATTGACCAAGCCCATACAGTTAGGAAATTGCAGACATGGGACATTCAACACAGTTACATATTGGGGTCCTTTCCTATAAAAGTTCCTGATTAGAAAAAGAAAAAAAAAGAAAAAAAAAGGAAGCAGTCACATTGAGAGTGGGCAGTGGAGGCAGGGTTCACAGCTCAGAAGGCTGCTTCACATCTGGATCCAGCTGGTAGTGGTACAGATGGCTCCCAGGTCACAACTTAAGTTCCCATTTACAAGGTTGCTGAGCCATTGTGCGAGCTGTGTAGGACTATCCAGGGACCTTTTAGAGTGGAGTTTCCTAAATTCCCCTCTCCCATACTTTGATTCCTTGAAGGGCCAGGAATCTGCATTTTCACAAGCATACTCCACCCCCACATGATTCTGATGCTCAGCTAAGTTTGAGAACAGTTAGGAGAGTAAGATTTTGAGGCAGGTAGACTGGATGTGTATCCTAGCTCTGCCACTTAATATCTCTGTGTCCTCACTCACTCATTCATTCACTTAACAATGAACAAATATTCCAGTACTAGATGCTGGAAATTGAAAAACCAACAAAACAGGCAAAAATCCCTTCCTTCATGGAGCTTACACTCTAGTTTATCAGAAGGAGATAAATGTAAAGAAGGAAAATTTAGCAGTGAAGTGGGTCGGGAGGGTTACAACTTTAAATTGAATGGCCAGCAAAGGCCTCTTTGGGAAGATGACTTTTGAGTAAAGATTTGAGGAGGGAGAGGGTTGTGTGGGATCTGTGGGCACAGTGTTCCTGGCAGAGGGAAGAGCTAGCGCACAGGCTCTGAAGCAGGAGCGCACTTGGTGGGTTGCGAAGAGCAAGGCCAGGGTAGAGGAAACTGAGTAAGTGAGGCGGGTAGAAAGAAACGAAGTCAGGGAAATGACAGAGGACACATCGTCTAGAACTCTGCAGGCCACTAAAGGACTCTGGCTTTTACTCTGTGTGAGATGGGAAGCCTTTGGAAGGCTTTGAGTGGAGTGGCCTGAACTGCCCTAAAGGCTCCCCTGGCTTCTGGGTTGATAAGAGATAACACAGCAGGATGAGGGCAGAAGTGCAGACACCAGTCAGGAGATGACTGCTATCATCCAGGTGAGAGATCGTGCTGGCCTGGGTCAAGGGGGTGTTAGTTAAGGTAGTGAGAAATGAACATATTCTGGATATGCGAGGAATGTAGAGAAAATGGGATTTGCCGAAAGATCAGGTTTGGGTTATAAAAGAGAGAGGTGAAAAATCTTCCATAAAGTGTATTCAGGGACTTCCCTGGTGGTCCAGTGGTAAAGAATCCACCTTACAATGCAGGGGATGTGGGTTTGATCCCTGGTCAGGGAACTAAGATCCCACATGCCGCGGGACAACTAAGCCCGTGCGCCACAACTATGGGGCTCGCACACCTCAACTAGAGTCCACGTGCCACAAACTACAGATCTCACGTGCTCTGGAGCCTGCATGCCACAACAACAGAGCCCACACGCCCTGGAGCCTGCACGCCACAACTAGAGAAGAGAAAACCTGCACGCCACAACTAGAGAGAAGCCTGCATGCCGCAAAGAAAGATCCTGCATGCCTCAACGAAGATCCTGTGTGCCGCATCTAAGACCTGATGCAGCCAAAAATAAATTAAATAAATAAGTAAATAATAAATAAATCTTTTTAAAAAAATGTATTCAGTGGTTGCCAAGGGAAGGGTGGGGGAGGGATGGATTGGGAGTTTGGGATGAGCAGATGCAAACTATGACGTAAAGAATGGATAAACAACAAGGTCTTACTGTATAAGCACAGGGAACTATATTCAATATCCTGTGATAAACCATAATGGAAAAGAATATGTAAAAGAATATAGATATATATGTAAAGCTGGATCACTTTGCTGTACAGCAGAAATTAACACAACTTTGTAAATCAACTATACTTCAATTAAAAAATAAAAAGTAAAAAGTATTCATTGATGCATTGGGCACTCTGACGCATGCCATCATATCCTGGCCCCTGTGGAAAGCCTTGGGGTGTGCTGGTAACTAGAGGGATGGTTCCAGCCCTTGTGCAGCTCACATTCTAGTGGCACAAGGATAACTTGTGCCCAACTCTCCAGGTGGTTGTGACAAGATATGGTGCATAACACAGAACCTGACACACAACAGGGCTCAGTACATGGTAGGTGTTATTATTATACAGGTATAGAAAACGTAGGTTTGCGCTAGTGAAATACAGATGAGGGGAGTAAGCAAAATGGAGTGGGAGAAAGAACTAAATTGGTTCATATTCCTATAATTTCCCAAATAATCCAACATTATTGGTTTTTGATTTTCATTTCAAGATGGTAGATGGTCCAGTAGACTATTACCAAGAAGGTCAGGAAGCCAAAACCATGGGGCTTGTGCTCTGGGAAAGGCCTTGATGCCTTTTGGGATTAGAAGAGCACAGTGATGTGTTTGCTAGGACTAGATCTCAATCAGGGACATTTGGAAATGTCTGGAGACATTTTCAGTTGTCATGAACAGGGAGATAGGGGAGGAGGAGGTTACTTGCCTCTAGTAGGTAGAAGCCAGAGATGCTGCTAATGTACAGCAGTATGCTGGACAGCCTCCCCTCCCCCCTCCACAAAACAATTAGCTGGTCCAAAATGTAGACAGTCCCCAAGTCTGAGAAACCATGAGATGAAGAAAAGAAAGGTAAAATTATCATCCAAAACCCCAACAATGTGGTCATAAAAAAAGTTGGTGGTTTGAGAGGAAAGGTGTCCACACTCTAATAAATGTGATGGACTCTCGAAGGAAATCATGATGTCGCTAATAAAAGGGGATGCTCAGAAGAATAAGTGTGTGCTGCTTTACCTTTATTTCCCAAAATGACCCTCCTTGGAGGCAATGATCAGTTCATCCTGGTCTTCACCAAAAAGGTGTGGGAATGCCTTTTCTTCTGTTTAAAGGTCCTGTTTGCCTAGACTGGGATGGGGAATTCTAGGAGCGGGGAAAGTCTGCTTGAAGATGTTTTATTCTGGGAAAATTAATGGGCCAGACAATGCAAAGGAAAAGAGACAAATTGTCCTTTTGGTTCCAAATAAATGCTTGTTTTCTAACACTGTCTGAATTTCAATGGTCCTCAGTTTGACTGTGAAATTAACACTTCTTTGAGGTTAACTGTGGCGATGTGGTGGGTGCCTTTCACACCCCTTTCAGAGCTATTGTCTGTCTGGAATGCCAGGCGCAGCTCTGGCATGTGGTCCACATCACCAGCGCTTGCTCCTGCATCTCCTCAGCCTCATCCAAATATCCCAACCCAAAGAGGCTGGCATAACTCATACTGCTGCCGGTTTCCCACACTCATCTCTCATCCACAAAGCACTTAAGGCAAGTCCATTGACCTTGAGCAGGTCACTTCATCTCTCTGCACCTCCATTTCTTCTTCTCTTAAATGCAGAAGTTGGACAAGCTCCCTGAGGTCCTCGGCATTGATCTCGGGTGGCCTCAGCCTGCAGCAGCTTGAAGCAGGGTTTCCGTTCCTGGCCAGAGATTGAGGTCAGGTCGTGGCAGTGAGAGCACCGAATCCTAGCCACTAGACCAGTGGTCAGTGACAAGGCCCTGGCCCTACGGCTTTGCAGAAAAAGAATTCCCACAAAGACGGGAAGTAGTGACACAAGTAAAGTATTTATTAGGAGAAAAAAGAGTACAGTACGTGTGGATAGACACACGGGTGGGCCCAGAGAGAAAGTCACACCCTTGTGGCAGTTTAAATCACTTATATGGGGGCATTTCTTCTGTGTTTTCTTTGGCCAATCATTTTGATTTGCCTGGTTCAAAATCTGTATTTGGTATATCTCAGGATCTTCCCACGTGTGCGCACGCATCTCTTAGCCAGGATGGATTCTACCAAAGAGGCCTATGGGTAGACTTAGCCACTTAGCATCACTCCCCTTTGACCTCCAAGGAGCCTTTCTGAGCATGTGTAGTCGGGGAGGTCTCCTGACTTCAAAAATGAGGAATATGTGATCTCTTATCTTCTATCTGGGCAAGGCCAAGCCTCCTCTCTCAATTGTCCTGTTATTCTTGTCTCGGAGTATGGGTCCACAGGGAACGAACTCCAACTGTTTGCCCCAGGGACCCATCGATCTCCTTCCTCAGCATGACCAAACAACCCATTTTCACGGGGAGCTACCTCATTGCTGAGTGCACTGGTTTTGTGTGAAAAATGCTAACTCATAATTACAGAGCCATCAGCCGTAAAACGGCTTCTTCAGTTATTACCTGGGGGACCATGGGACAATCTTCTAAACTCTTTAAGCCCATCTACTTAGACTTTTCAGTTTCCTTTCTTCTCTAAAATGCTGTGATTTTATGGATCTTAGAATCATTGGAAGGGATCTGGAACTCCAGTGCAGTGGCTCTGAAGTTATGTCATGAAAGGATAGTAAACAAATGGGCTTTTGTCCATTTTTGTGCAAATCATTTTTTCTTTTCTTTTGAGTTTTCACTCAAAAGAATGAAAACTCTTTTGATCATTTTTACATATCATTAGGATTCTTTCCATAAAAATGGAACCCATTTTAAGTCCATCATCAGTGGGTACATATGCAAGTTTTTCCATATCCTATAAACCAAATAGCATTTGATTTTATCATTTTAATAGTTTTGGTAAGAGTAACTTTAGAATATTTAAATCTGAGTATCTTCAGCTGCTAAGGAGCCTGTCTACAGACCCCTGTATTCACTTCATGGACACTGACACTTGAACATTTTGAAGCTGATAAGGAGCTCACAGCTTCTTGCCTTGATTTTTTTCCCCACAGTGAAGATTCAAGGAAGGGATATTGAAGCTACAAAGAGAATGTTATTCTAGAGGAGAGTTTGGTCTCCTCCAAACTAAATTAAGAAAAAAAAAAAAGAAACTAAAGGAAGTATTAGATACCTTTCTTAACTTTATTATCAAGGACGGCTATCAAATCTACTCTGCAGGTCTTTACTGGGAGCATAAATTCTCTACCTACAGTGAAGGAGTAAGTGAAGAAGTCTTTAAAAACAGTAGAAGGACTGAATTATTCACTGCAAGACACCAGCCATCTCTGCTTAGACTCCTTTAAAAAGTTTGGAGAACAAGGATAAAGAAAACGCACAAGAAAAATTCACAATTGTTCCCAGATAATGTTTTACTAAACTTATTTCCCTTTCTCATCTTGCTCCTAAATTCTCTTACCAACTTACACATCTCCCATGTCTATTCTCAACACAAAACCATGACCCAAGCAAATGAAATCCTAGCTCATTTTTAAAATTGTTTTGGTTACAAAAATAATATATGCTTATTGCATAAAAATTAGAAAGACAGGTGATGAAAAGAAGAAAATAGGACCCATCCATCATTCCATATCCCAGAGATAGCCACTGTTATGCCTCGGTTATATCCTTCCAGATATTTTTCTGTGAATACATTCTTTAAAAGAAGTCATACTCTTCAAAATATCTTTTACCCCATTTTCTTCATTTAACATGTTATGTGCACTTTCTGGGACAATTTTTTGTTCATAGAAACCCACCCTGATTTATTTATAAATCAGGTTACTTCTATTGTAGAATCCTAACAATGCTTCTTACTTTCTACTGTTATAAACTTACCTGTAGTTCAAACCTTGTCATTTATTTTATTGTGCGTTTCTTTCATTACTTTCTTATAGTAAATTCCTGGCACTGTAGGATGGAATGAAAATGCCCACCTTAGGCCCTTAACACACACTGCTGTGTCTTTAAAATTCACACTATGGTTATTGCATCTCTCCAGCTCCAGGTGATTGACAAAGGTGCCTGAGAGGGCTGTGTGGCCTTTCAAACACAGAAGGTCTTTGGAAGTACAGTGATGATTTAGGAAGTGTGTGTGACTCAGTTGACCGATGGCCCACAAACCATCACAGAAGAAGTTTCAAAGGTGATATTTATGGAGAGTGACTTTATCACAGTACTATTACAATTTCTGGTAAAGAAGTGGGTGAAAGACAAAACAGCAAGGGCTTTCCTTTGAGGAGAAAAAACCAAACCTCACACAATAACAAATCCAGATTTCACTCATAAGGCTAAAAGCACACTAAATGCAGGCTGAATTAAATTACAGATACAGTGAAAATTGAAAATGTACACATCGTATAACTTGGAAATTCCAGTCCTAAATGTAGATTATTAAATTCTAAATATTAGAATTCTTGCTTATAATAATATGAAACTGAAAAAGTGAATTGGGAACAAACTAAATGTCTATCAGTAAGAGAATGGATAAACTAATTGCAGTTTATTCATGCAATAGAATATGATATAGGAGATAAAATAAATATCTCTATATAAATCAACATGGATTGATTTTAAAATATAATTGTAAGTAAAAAAAAAAAGAAAAGATAGATGCATGTAGAGCAATAACACAGAGAACAATACTATATATTAAGAAAATATATATAATTATGGCCTGAAACACACATTAAATTTATGATAGTCTTTGCCTCTGAAGAGTGAAGGAAAATGAGACTGGCAGGGGTGAGGGTGAGGGGCAGGGGAGAAAAAATTGTATCTGTAATGTCATATTATTTTAATAGTAAAAAATCTTGGCTGTTATATAAAATCTAAAATGGTATCAATTATAAAACCCATTATTATTTTTTGAATCACTCAGGAAAAAAAGTTGCCACAATATGCCATTAATTTTAAAGTGCACCCAATTCTAGAGGTGCTAAGATATGGGGGAAGAGTGTGTAAAATTATATATAAGGCAAAAATGCAAAAGGTTCAAGTCTGTTAATTCACGATAGGAATTAAAAGGAAAAAAAACACATTAAATATTATAGGGAATGGAATTCCTCCAAAATATATAGCATTTTAAATATATACTGCTCATGTAACAAGTATACTGCTCTAAAGCTTAGCTGCCTTCTTACACATATTCCCCAAATGAACTAGAATATGGTGAAGGTGGGAGAGAGATCCCTGAAGCTTTGTAACTCGAGAAGCATCTGGTTCATGACTTACATACTTAACATTGACTCGAGAAAGCCTTTTTCCCTGAATTGACGTTCTCCCAGTTTAAAAGAACAATCTCAGAAAACAAATCTTTTGTCTGTTCTATAACCCATATGCTAGGAATTTGATGCTGCAGAATTGAGTATCCTGCTTCACAGCTCATCTCATCAGCTGAAAAAGCTATGAATGTTCATCATAAGGTTATTCCTTGGGAGAAACAAACTGAAAACAACTCTGTTCACCCTACCTTTAACCAGCAAACTGAAACCATCCTAGCTCCTCGGTTCAATATGAATTCATCGTAGTAGGTCACAGCATGGAAACTAACATGCCTGTACTCCTTTATTTCTCCCTGTGGCTTCAAGAAATTCTTTCTCTGGAAAGTATACAGAAGAGGAGAGGAAAAAAGATCTATAGTTAGCATTGCCAGATGAAATACAGATCCAGTTAAATTTAAATTTCACATAAACAATGAATAATTTTTAGTGTGAGTCTGTTCCATTGAATTGCAGATAAGTAACATGTCACTTTTTGCTATACACATGTGCAAATGTTACATTGAACATACTAAAATTTTTTCACTGTTTATCTGAAATTCAAATTTAACTGTATTATTTTCTAAATATGGCAAACCTATTAGGAGAAGTAATCTGACCTAAAGAAAAGAAGAAAAATAGAACTGGAAGCTAAGTCGGGGGACAAAAAATAGAGAATTAGTTGAAAGTGGCTGCTAGGGAAAAAACAAGACACTCAGGAGCTGCCCTGAAGGACATATATTTAATTTGGAGACCACATACATTTGCTATTGTCTATTTGCACAGAGGGTTTCATTCTAAATGATGTACATGTCAGGACGGCTGAGTGATGACTGTGGTCCAGCAGCCTGGGGTATCACCGTGTCCCCGTGGAGCCCCCTGGTAACACAGACTCGTCTCAAACCTGAGCTCTGCAGCCACCTTCCCCTTCCCGGATAAGTAAAAGCGTCTTGGGGTCTTTTTGGAACTTTGGCTTTGATTATCATATGCAGTGTGAGCTAGGGCTTCCCTGTGCAGCTGGAGAGGAGATGGCAAATGTCCCCCAACCTGCTAGGGGATGACTTGTAGGACAGAAGCCCTTGCCCTAGGTCAGAACCATTTTCTGTGACAAGCTCACAACCATACCAGCTTCTAGAACACAGACAGGCCCCAAGTGCTGAAAAACACTTAAAAATGTGTACCCCTTCCTGTTCTTCTCTAAGTTATAAAAATAGAAGGAAGGGGGCGGGGAGGCAGAGAGCGAGGTGTGGGGCAGGCACCCCCTGGTCTGAAGGAGGCAGGGGTGAGTCTGTGTGGGTCTCACACCTTCCCTGGGCCTGTGCAGACAGCGGAGCTGCTGGCTCGTGCTGCCTGGAGAGCGTCCTAGCTTCTCGTTCCTCTTTGGTTTTACTTACAATGGTTGTCGAAGTGAGAATTTAATTACTGGGTTTTTTTCACCTTAGGTTTTGATCTCATGGGGTTTAAAGTTACTTTCACTTTTGCAAACCATCAACCTGGGCCTCCTGGTGAAGTAGACCTTGGGAGAAGGCGTCTCCACTGTGCTCAGGGTTGAGTGGCAGCTCTGACCATTCGCCTCCTTTAACTTCCTGTCACAGTGATGCGGTAGGGAAGGCAGTGTTAGCCCCATTTTACAGACGAGGAGACTGAGGCAGGAAAAAAAGACTGGGTCATCTGGCCATTTACACTTAAAAGATATTAAAATCTCTGCAAGCATAATGAGAGGGAGAAAACAGTATTTTCCAAAATTTCCTTCAGAGAAAGCCATTCAGGGGTATGAGAAGGTTGCTTTAATAAGCTGCTTAGGTCATGCAGCTCTATGTCAAAAAAACAAACAACCCAATCAAAAAATGGGTGGAAGATCTCAATAGGTATTTCCCCAAAACAGACATACAGATGGCCAACAAGCACATGAAAAGATGCTCAACATCACTAATTATCAGAGAAATGCAAATCACCTCACACTGGTCAGAATGGCCATCATTAAAAAGGGTATAGATAACAAATGTTAAAGAGGGTGTGGAGAAAAGGGAACCCTCTTGCACTGCTGGTGGGAATGTAAATTGGTACAGCCACTATGGAAAACAGTATGGAGGTTCCTTAAAAAACTAAAAATAGAATTACCATATGACCCAGCAATCCCACTCCTGGGCATATATCTGGAGGAAACAATAATTCAGAAAGACACATGCACCCCAATATTAATTGCAGCACTATTTGCAATAGCCAAGGCATGGAAACAACCTAAAAGCTCATTGACAGAGGAATGGATAAAGAAGATGTGGTACATATATACAATGGAATATTACTCAGCTATAAAAAGAATGAAATAATGCCTTTTGCAGCAACTTGGATGGACCTAGAAATTATCATACTAAGTGAAGTAAGTCAGACAAAGACAAATATATGGTATCACTCATAAGTGGAATCTAGTTTTTTAAAAAATGATACAAATGAACATATTTACAAAACAGACTTACAGATATCCAAAACAAACTTATGGTTACCAAAGGGGAAACATGTGGGGAGGAATAAATCAGGGCCTTGAGATGAACATATGTACACTACTGTATATAAAATAGATAAACAACAAGGACCTACTCTATAGCACAGGGAACTCTACTCAATACTCTGTAATAACCTATATGAGAAAAGAATCTGAAAAAGAATGAATATATGTACATGTATAACTGAATCACTTAGCTGTACACTTGAAACAAACACAACATTGTAAATCAACTATACTTCAATAAAATTAAAATTAAAAAAAAATAAGCTGCTTAAGGAAGAAAAGGGTTGGGGAAGAGGGTTACCCAGGAGCTTGCAGTAGGTGGGGCTCAAGCTGTCTGCTAAGAGAGAGAGATGGAAAGTTTGGGCTCTCTGACTGGGGTTTGTAAGTTTCAGATCAGCACAGAATTGCTCTGGACCACAGAGCAAGGGTCCCGTCCTGCCCTCCTAGCACCCTGCCCTCTTGGCCTCTTCTCCAAAGAGCATCTTTTATCAATAAGGAGAGCAAGAAAGAAAATTATCTCCCTTCCCATTGACAGAATTCAATTTTTTGAAGAACACCTCTTCTTTGACTAACACAACATTGTAAATCAGCTATACTCCAAAATAAAAATTTTTTTAAAGCCATCAGCTGATGAATACATACATGAAAAGTGGTATTTCCATAAAATGGAATAGTGTTCAGGAAAAAAAGGAATAAAGCACTGATATATACTGCAACATGAATGAACCTTGAAAATTATGCTAATTGAAAGAAGAAAGACATAAAAGACCACATCTTGTATGATTCCATTTATATGGAATATCCAGAGTGAGGAAAAAGTAGATTAGTAGTTGCCAGGGGCTAGAAGGACATGGGGGAAATGGAGAATGACTGCTAATAGGTATGGGGTTTATTTTGGGGGTGATGAAAATGTTCTAAAATTTATTGTGGTGATGATTGCACAACTCTGAGAATATACTAAAATCCATTGAATTATATACTTCAAATGGGTGACTTGTATATGAATTATACCTCTATAAAGCTGTTACATTAAAAAAATTAAAAAGAATCTCTCCTCTTTTGATAGTGGTAAAATTTTGGACACTGGAAGGCAGGAGGACATGTAGTGACTGACTTAATACATCCAAGAAAGCTAAGTTCTTCAATACAAGCACTGTACTGGGTGAGCCAAGGATCACCAGACACCTGAGGAACAAACACCACAACATGAGAGTCAGTCTAAGCAAGGCAGCAACAGTGAACAAAACTATTAATATTCTCTGAGAGAAAAGATACTGCATAAATGAAGTAAGACAGGATTCTACTCTTTAAAAAATGATCACGCAGATAATAAGAGAGGGTTTTAGAAAATAAAAATCCGAAAGCAGAAATAAACATCTCAAAGAAGTGCTAGAAGATAATTTTGAGGAAATTTCTCAGAAAGTAGAGCGAAAAGACTAAAAGATGGAATATAAGAGAGAAAAGATTCACAAAGTAGAAATTAGAGAGCGTCCAGAAAGCTAAACCTCCAAACGAAAGGAATTCTAGAAAGACAGAACAGGGAAAACAATCAATGAAATAGCTAAAGAAAAGCTTCCAGAATTAAAAGTCTCATCAAGTTTCACCACAATAAATTAAAATAGATCTTTATCAAGGCTATAGAATCATAGAATACTGGAGCCAAAGAGAAAATCCCAAAAGCTTCTAGAAAAGAAAGCGAAAGTTTACTTACAAAGGACCAAAATTCAGAATGGTTTCAGATTTCTCAATAACAGTGGAAACTAAAAGACAACAGAGAAATTCTGAGGGAAAATGATTTCCAATTTCCAATTCTATGCCCATTACAATTAAGTTTCAGTGTAGATTAGACACATTTTTAGATGTACAATTTCTTAAAATTTTAAAATCTCCTACATACTTCCTTCTCAGGAAGTAATTATAGGAGGAGCTATCAAAACCAGGGATGAAGCCAAGAGAAAGATGGATGCGGGGACCTGACTCTGAGAAGGCAAACAGAAAACCTGATGCAGCTAAACCAGGCCAGAATCCACGACCACCGGCTCATATTTAGAGCCCTTTTTATTTTATTTTCACTTTTATCAAATGATCATGCACATGACTTAATAACAATTCAACAAGATTTATTATGAAAGTTATGGGCTTCCTGAATCATCTTTTTTTCTCACTACTTCCTACTCCCCAGAAACAACCACCTTCATCTCATTTTTTTGCTGTATTTTTGGCATTTGCCTTCACATCATTAAATAACATACTCATAGTCCTATGAGTTTTCCATTTTAGTCATTCCCTATTTTTTTCTCTTCTCTGGAAGCTAAGGCTGTATTCCCCTTTCACCCCCCCCAACAATCACATGTCCCCCACTTTTTGGATGGGTCTGCTTATTCTGAAAGTTGTTTCTTGCCTTAATTTCCACAGCTTTGGTTTTTGTTCCCTATCACTCAGGATAGTATTCTGTGTGGTGTGTGTGTGTCTGATATGTGTGTGTGTGTGTGTGTGTGTGTGTGTGTGTGAGAGAGAGAGAGAGAGAGAGAGAGAGAGAGAAAGACCTCTCTTGAGATGATTGAGTCAATGGGTTTGAAGTAAAGGAAAGATAAGGAAGCAGTAAAAATAAAACTTTCTATAATCAAGACAAGCACATAAATGTGTGAATAAGATTTTTAACAGAAACCTAACAGAGACCATGCAGGATATAGGGCAAAGTAGAGAAAGTGATAATAAGTAGATTTACCAAGGCAGCACATGTGAGAAATAAAAGTAAGTTCAAGATCAAAGAAAATACTTAGCCTTCCCACATTAGATACAAATTGGCAATTAGCCTAGATCACCTTTCACAGTGACCAGAGAAGGGCTATAGGATCCAAACAGGGAGAATCAGCCTCAGACATTTTTTTAATTTATTTTTTTATTGAAGTATAATTGATTTACAATGTTGTGTTAATTTCTGCTGTACAGCAAAGTGACTCAGTTATACATATATATACATTCTTTTTTATATTATTTTCCATTATGGTTTATCACAGGATATTGAATATAGTTCCCTGTGCTATACAGTAGGACCTTGTTGTTTATTCATTCTATACATAATAGCTTGCATCTACTAATCCCAAACTCCCAGTCCATTCCTCCCCCACCCTCCCTCCTCCTTGGCAACCACAAGTCTGTTCTGTGAGCCTGTTTCTGTTTTGTAGATAAGTTCATTTGTGTCATATTTTAGATTCCACATATAAGTGATATCATATGGTATTTGTCTTTCTCTTTCTGACTTACTTCACTTAGTATGATAATCTCTAGGTCCATCCATGTTGCTGCAATTGGCATTATTTCATCTTTTTTATGGCTGAGTAGTATTCCATTGTATATACAGAATACTGTACTACATCTTCTTCATCCATTCCTCTGTTGATGGATATTTAGGTTGTTTCCATGTGTGGCTATTGTGAATGGTGCTGCTATGAACAGGTGCATGTATCTTTTTGAATTAGAGTTTTGTCCCAGCCTCAGAAATCTTAAAAGCCCTGATTCCAACTTCTATCTTTGATCTGCCCAGTGCCAGTCTCTCATGGGGATGGACCCTTTTCTTTCTGAGAAGCAGGCCACCTGTGTGGCTTTTGCAGGAACTACTTGTCCAAGACAACTTACCCTCCAGCCCTGTTGATGGAGCCAGAGGTGGACATGTGATCCAAAGCCAGGCAAATTCTAATCCTTCCCTGTGATGTTAAACAGTCTTATGGAGAAAAGAAGGTCTTTCTTCACAGTGTCATGTGCCACCTAAAAATCAGAACTTCTAAAATATATAAGAAAAAGAAGATGGATATTGGGGGGCAACCAGTTGCTTCTGCCACCATTGCCTACTAAGAAGACAGTGCAGCAGGATGTCCTCGTTGGAACTTTCCCTGCCTCATGTTTGACTGAGGCCCTGTCAAGGGGTAAGACACAGACTCTTCCCAGCTATGTTGGTTGCTGCTATTTTTCTTTTTTTTATTTTATATTGGAATATTGTTGATTAACAATGTTGTGTTAGCTTCAGGTGTACAGCAAAGTGATTCAGTTATACATATACATGTATCTATTCTTTTTCAGATTCTTTTCCCATTTGGGTTATTACAGAATATTGAGCAGTTCCCTGTCCTATACAGTAGGTCCTTGCTGATTATCTATTTTATATATAGTAGTGTGTATATGTTAATTCCAAACTCCCAATCTATCCCTCGCCCCACCCTTCACCCCTGGTAACCGTAAGTTTGTTTTCTATATCTGTGAGTCTGCTTCTGTTTTGTAAATAAGTTCATTTGTATCATTTTTTTAGATTCTGCATATAAGCGATATCCTATGATATTTGTCTTTCTCTGCTTGGCTTACTTCACTTAGTATGATCATCTCTAGGTCCATCCGTGTTGTTATTTGTTATTTTGTATGCAAATTGTTCCTTCACATGTGAGGAAGACGGAGTAGTCAGAAACAGGCAAAAGCAGAATTTTGGAGAGAAATAAGAGTGGGGAGGAGAGAGCTGAGCTTAGCAAGCAGGGAGTTTGCACGTGTTTGTATAAACTGATGAGCTGTCAGTGAGCTAAGAGGTCAGGATGGACATTTTGTACTAGAATAAGCCCTGTAAAGGTATCACAGGAAACTATTTTAATTGTTTATGGGCTCTCCAGAGAACCTTGAGAGCTTAGCTGTAGCGTCTTTGGCTCACGCCTACCTGCCTTTCCCGTACGCATCAGCCTTACTGAGGGCAGATCCACACCATTTTTCCCTTTAGAATTTCTCAGCACCCATGGGATAGAGTTCAGTTTATGCAGATTTACAAAGGAAATGGATTTGAAAACTCATCCTAAGACCTTTGAATGCCTTAGGTGATTCAAGGATGTGACAAGAGGAGGAGAGGGCAGAGGAGGGAGGCTGTGGGTAGGTGGCTAACACAGAAGAAAGCTCTGCTGTGAGCCCTGTGGGCCCCTCCCCACCGGAGGCCTGTGTCAGGGGAGCAGGCCTGTGCTTGCCTCTTCCCCCCAAGTCCAGTGAGGAAGCATCCCTGGAACACTGTGAACAGGACTAAGAGATTTGTTTGGACAGAGCTCTTGTCATCAGGGGCACCCTACTCCACCACCCTCCCTGGGGGAGAGCTGGAGCAGGGTTGCTCCCGTCTAAACAAAGGATCCTGATGAAGTCTTCAGAAGGACCCCTTGGAAAACCTTAAGTTGGGAGATAGAGAGCACTGGTGCTTGGCTCACCCCTGAAAAAATCAAAGTAGCCTGTGGACTGGGGACAGACTCCCATTTAAAAAACCTAGAGTGAGAAGGGCTGCCCGAATGCTTTGCTGGCAGCGCTCAGGAGCAGAGGCTGGGATTCTGTGGAGCCAGGGAAAGAAGCTTCATGAAGCCAGCTCAGGCTTTTTGAAAGGCCTCTGTAAGAGGCAAGGAGAACCCAGAGCCTGTTAACACAGAGGCAGGTCACAGTGGAGTCTGTTGGAAATTTCATTCAGGAGCAGGAGGAGACAGACCCACTGGGGAAAGAAAATGTTTCAGGGGATGAAGACTAAGGTGCTGTTTTATGGATGTACCCACTCTTTTTTTTTTTTTGCGGTACGCGGATCTCTCACTGTTGTGGCCTCTCCCATTGCGGAGCGCAGGCTCTGAACGCGCAGGCTCAGGGGCCATGGCTCACGGGCCCAGCTGCTCCGCGGCATGTGGGATCTTCCCAGACCGGGGCACGAACCCGTGTCCCCTGCATCGGCAGGCGGACTCTCAACCACTGTGCCACCAGGGAAGCCCGATGTACCCACTCTTCATGCTCATTGACCTCTTGCTTCCTTAAGATGCTAGTAATAACTTGGGGAGAAAGTTTGCCCCTGGGAGGCAATGACCCTGAGTGCGCAGGGCAGTGAGAGGGCCTGTCTCACCTTTAGGCACTGCACTGTGCATTAATTTAGTACTGGGAGCACCCTGCTAGGACTGGCCTTCCATAAGGCTCAAAAGAGTTTGGGAAGCCCAGCACTAGCCTTACAGATATCCATTAATATTTTCTACTTCTGTGGCACATCTGTCTCTGTGTCCTTTTTGTCGTGGTAGCCCAGGCGCTACTACACCAGCCAGAGGCAACCTAATGGTTGCTGGGCCCCAGAGGAAACAGCTCTGCCCAGTAGCATATTTTACACCGATATGACCAGAAAGGGCTAATCAAATCTCCCCTTGGAAAAATCAACATAGAATTCTCAACTCTGGGGAATCTGTGTGTTGGATTCACCTGAGAGCTTTCAAAAATACTGATGCTCAAGTCCTAACCCAGACCAAGTAAACTCTGATCTGTTGAAATGGGGCCCAGGCATACTGAAATGGTCCTGAAGTAATTCCAGCACTCATCGTGGGTGGAAAAGCCACTGGCAACAAAACAATGGGAAGACAGCGCTCAACTAGTTTGATCGACGGTGAGCAAGTCCGCTGGCTGCTGACGGAATCTGTCTGGGAGGAAGGCTGCTTTCCCAGTCTTTTCAAGAAACACTGGCCCCCAAGGAATATTGAAACAGTTCTTTAAATTATGGTTTCAAAACCATACAGGGTCAGGGTGGCTGCAGACCCCATATGGGGACATCTCACTTTCCTGGTGGTCAGGACAGGGTAGGAGACATTAAAGGAGGTCCCTGAGCCTTCAGAGATGCCCTGGGGACCTTCCAGTTTCCCTAACATTCACCTTCCTCTCTTCGCTTGTCACTGTCTTTAACGTTTAGCCCTCCTGTGTGTCTGCCCCACCAGCCCTGCCACTCCCATCCTTCCATCTCTGTGCCGTGTGGTTAGGTCCTAACCACGGGGTCCAGTGGAGCCTGTGGCTTTTCTCCTCCATCACTTCCTGTTGGTCTGCAGCTGGTAGGGGTGCTCTCTGACCCTAGAGCCTGAAGGTGCTAGAGGGTGGGGTAGGGAAACAGGGTAGGAGAAAGAGGGAAGGAGGGTCTCTCCTTGTGGCCTAGGAAACGATTTCCCTGAAACTAAACCTCACTAAGGGAACTGTCCTTCCGATGGCACTTGTCAGTGTCCTCTTGCTCTTGGTTACCTAGGGCTCACGTGCTCTTCCTGACAGCAGCCCTACCTGGTTGGTTACCTGTGATACCTCATCTCAGTTGTAAACTCCCTGGAGATGCGTGTTCAGGGACCACACCCTCTTGAGCCAGGCCAATCAGACGCTCCCACCTGAAATAGACACGGTGAGAGCAGACTGACCACGCGCATCACAGTCAGCCCAGCCTGAGTCCTGCTTAGGCGGCTCCGCTTCCGGCTCCCAGCCTCCTGGCTGCCTCTCTGAACTCCCAAGAGCCTTGCAATTTCCTCCTTTGTGGTTCTTTGTTTTGTTTGTGTATTGCTTGATTAAGAGTTTTTCATTTGTTTGTTGTTGTGTTTTATTTTTATTTTATTTTATTTTATTTTGTTTTGTTTTTGCCTAAACTAGCCAGCATATATTTCTCCAGGTTGTAAGCAAAGAAACCTCTCTTAATCAAGTCTTCCTTTAACATACATGAGAAACCCACATTCCTTTTATGCCCTCTGTTTTTTATGAATCAACACACGGGTCTTATTAGGCTAAAAAAAGTCTAGCCCTGCACACCAACCACCCACTCCCCATCCCAGGTAGATTTCAAAGTTCTCTTACATTAGTTGATAATGGATGGTATTCATGACCCGACTCTTCTCCCTAATGTCTAGGGGCAGGTGAGGGGCAAGCAGAGACACTTAAGTCAGCCTTGCACTCATCCAAAGCCTGCTGTGTGCCAGAAATGAGGTTCAGTCTGACATCTCTTTCCACCTCGCATATCATCCTACATTTCCATGACTGTAAGGAATCTGTGCGCATTGACCTTGGTAACCTGAGCAGCCCCCACCTGCTGGTCTACATTACCTGGGCTCTAGTTCTATCATGAGATCTTGAGCAAGTCACTTCACCTTTCAGACCTCAGTTTCTTTACCTATAAAATGAAAGACATAGAGAACATGATGCCCAGGTGTCACATTTACTGGTCACAGGAAATAGATATCATAAAGTCTGGTTTTGCAATCACTCAGAACTTGTGATTCCAGATGGGGTGAGGCCTGGAGACTGGCTCATCCTCTTCAGCATCTCCTCAGTCTGTCTGCTTCTCTCTGTCTCTGCTGCCACTGTGACCCTCTCTATTGTCAGGACTATTGCAATAGCTTCCTCAAATGTCAACCCTGGCCTCGTCCAAACGCCTCTGCACAGCAATCAGAGATCTTTCTGAAGGTGAATCTGAACACGTCAATCCATTTCTTTTAAGATAAAGAACAAAACTGTCGATCTGATCTGACCCTTTCCCATTTCTTCAGTTTCATCTCCTACCACTCTTGCTCTTGCCAACTTTCAGTTCCTCCCAAGACTGAAGACTCTCCTTGTCCCAGGACCTTTGCACAAGCTCTTTTCTCCAAGTGTCCTTGCCCAGTAGATCTTGGCTTAAACATTTAATCCTCAAAGAATTCTCTCCTAACCCCTCAAAAAAGCCAGGTAGCCCTGTCAATTGATCCCTCTACTTCCCTGCAGGGTCCTTATTGCAGTCATTAATTATAAATTTAATTATATGTTTATTTGAAAGGTGTTATTTCCCCCCCACTGTTTTCCTCATCACTACCACCCCAATGCATAGCACAGTGCCCAGCACACAATGGATGGACAGTAAATGCACCTCTTAAATGACCAAAGGAGTGTAATTGGGATGTGTCTAAGCATCTCACCTCCCGTTCCTGCTCTGTGAACTCTGGGTCAGATCCATATCGCCACCCAAGTCAATGTCCACCTACCTCGATCAACTTTTTCCTTATCCTTACAAAACATGCTCTTGGGAAAAGCTAGAATAAATTAAAATGAAACTCACCATCAATAGTGCCTGGGGTGTTATATATCTACTGGCATTTTATTTAATAATGAATAATGCCTAGATTTAACTTGAATCCAAGGAATATAACTGTGTTAACAGAATTTCAGAGGTTCAAAGACCAGCCTCTCTTTGTGACATCTGTTTCTTCCTGGTCCCTTGGGCCCTCACATTTTCCACATTAGAGGGTCTTCTGATCTGTTGGACCCATCATTAGAAGGTTACACATGGTATTCTCCCCATCCCATCCTATCTTAATTCACTGATGTAGAATTCCTTCCAGAAACCCTGGAGCCACAGCTTCTGCACAGCTTCAGTGCTTCCTTCCCAATAATTCCTTCCAGCTCAGTACAAATAACGATATGCCTTTCTTCCTTTCTCTAGGTGGCTTTCATTAGAACCACAGACTCACACAATATTTGAGCCAGAGGCTTCTGCAACCTATCCCATGGAGCAACAGACAATCTCCTTGAACTCCATGAGTGATCAGAGGCATCAGAAGACAAACCAGCCCTGGATTTAGTGGAAGGTGAGACTACTTCATGAAACTTAATGGAATCCACGGTCTTCTCCTAGCTCTGGGATGCAAATGCCATAGTGACTGAAGAAACCAGGCTTGGGAGCTAGGCAGACCTGGGGTTAGTTCCTCCTTCTGTCTTTGTGAACTTGAGCAAGTGACGCCTCTGTATGCCTCAAGCTCATCATCCATATAATGAGAACCATAAAGCCTGCCTCATGTACTAAGACACAAAGCAGAGTCCCTGGAGCAAGAGGGGAGGCTTAAAAAGACTAGAGTTCTCAAGTTTTCTGGCTCTGAGGACATGGAGCACTAATATCAAGAAGGAAACTTTTGCCCTCATTCTGCTATGTCCCTATGACAGTACACTATCTTAATATCCACCTTCCGTGAGAGAGACGAGTTTTTGTTTAGGCTTTACTGTTAATTTACTGGGTATTTCCACACAGTTTGCTTTGCTAGTCTGTGCTTTCGTTGGCACCTTCTTTTTCTATCCTAACATGTATATAATACTGATAAGGAAGACTTTAGAAAAATAATTCCCCCATTATTTTATCTAATTGCTATTAGGATGATTTTTCTAGATAAGTTCATCCGTCATCCCTTAATTTTTCCTTCCTGTCTGAGTTTAAAAGACTGTAACGATCGTAGTCTCATTTATTCATTTAGAGTCGTGGTTCTCAACGTGGGTGATTTTACCCCCAGGGGACATTTGGAGATATCTGTAAACATTTTTATCGTCACCATTGGGGAAAAATATGACTGCCATTTGACAGGTGGAGACCAGGATGCTGCTACATATCCTACGATGCACAGGATGGCCCCCGTGACATAGTCACCCAACCCCACAAGTCAGTAGCGCCAGGCTGAGAAACACTGGTTTGGAATCGGGCCAGTCAGCTTCTCAGCAGCAAGAGAAACTGCCCTTGAGCTTGGCAGTTCAGCAGCTTCAGTTCTAAGAGAAGCCCCTCCCATTAAACTTCTTTGATTCCCTCCCTCCTCTCCAGCTCTGACAAATAGCTGCTTCAAAATAGTAACATGCAAAGTCTATCTTAAACACATGGAGTCAAGAGATTTAGAGTTAAGGCTTAAAAATTCAAGGCTAGCACTCTGCTGTTAAAATAGACCAACCCTGAAGGTAGGTGCCAGGGTGTGAGTTGGAGACAAAGTGTCAAGCCAAGCTTTTGACTCCAACCCTGCTGCTTTTGGCTTTTGTGGGCTTAGGTCAGACTCTCTCTGCTCTCCTGGGGTGGTTGCTCTGTGGTTTTCTTCTTACTTCTATAGAACTTAAAGAAGCAAACATTGACAATATTCAGAGCAGGCTTCAATAGGGGGAGGCATGAGCTATTTAAGGTTTGGAATCTAAATTTGTAAATCATATCTCTGATGAAATCACTAAGATGTGGCACTTCATGTTCTAGATTCTTCACACTTACAGCACACTATTGTTTGTGTCACTTGCCTGTTGAGTAGAACGATTACTTACTAATTTTGTGAGATGCAGAAGATAAGGCGGCATAGCCCAAAACACAGTATTGAGAGACAGAACAGAACAAACCTCAGCCCAGCCTCTCCTGCTTACATTCTGAACAAATTACATAACTACTCTGAGTCTTTCCTTCCCCTTCCATGCTATAGAGAAAAGAATCTCTATCTCATGGATGGACTCTGCACACAAAATACCAATCAAGTTCTAGAACAGAGAGGTGCTTCCTACATATGAACCCCTTATCAAAAGGAGTCTGTCTTCCAGTTGAAAAAGTAAAACTAAAAAATTCTAAAAATTCATGTATGACATGGCAGCCTGCCTTGAGATTCAAGAGGATTACAAAGAGATCACCCATGACAACTTAGCCCAGTGCCAGTAAATACTGGGAATATGTTTATTGGCAAGAAGATAAAAAGAAGGACCAGGATACTAAAGGTAGAAAAGCCAAGGGCATATTCAGGACGATCAAGTTGTCACGATTAGCTAGACTACAGCATTTTCACAAGACTGTAGTCAGATGTGAAGCTGGAAAAGTAGTTGTTCTATACTAGTCAGCTATTTCCCCAATAATGAGGTATAGCAAAGCACCCTGGCATTCAGTGACACATATCACCAAGCACTTGTTCTCATGCTCATAGGTCAGCAGGTCAGTGAGGTTTGGCTGATCTCATTTGAGCTTGGCTGAGTAGCATTGTTTTTCTCATGGCAGATCCAGAGCATAAGAACCAAGCCAATCCATGAAAAATACACTTAAGATCTTTGCTCCTGCAACATACATTCATATTTCATTGCCAAAGCAAGTCACATGGGCTAGGGAAGTAGATACCGCCTGCAGTGGGAGAGCTGAGCAAAGTTACAAGGCAAATGTATGGATGTATACCCTATTACAGTGGAGTGGAGAGTTGGGACCAATAATCAAATCTATCATAAGACCATATGAGGACAGATCTTAAAAATAGAAGTAATGAGCTGTTAAAAAAAGATTGGTCACAACAGGAAATCTTTGGAAGGAGTGAAGTGTTCAGAGCTGTGGCTGCCAACATGTGTGGAATAGATTGGAGAAAGGAGAACGTATACCAGAGGCAGTTAGAGAACACTCTGTGCCCAGGAGGAAGGGTGCCGTGTGTTTCAGAGGAGGCACTGGACAAGGAGATGAAGGGCGATGAGAAGGAGTAAATGATTTCATTATTGATTGGCCATTAGGTGGGGATAGTGGTTTTTGCTTTGACTATGAAAAGGAGTCATCAGAGATAAATTTGGAAGTCGAAGGTTTGGATCTTATAGTCTAGGAGAATGGTAAAGCTACTCATAATAATACCATATACATTTTATTGAGCATGTATTGTTTACCAGACACTGTACTAAAAATGTTATTGACATTATTTTATTTAATCTTCACAATAATCCAGTGAGACAGGTACAGTTTTTATCCCCATTTTTAGGATGAGGTGACTGAAGTAACCTGCCTGAGATTACATACCTAGAAAGTGGTGGGATCAGGATTGAGAGATCAGTGGTCACCTCCAGAATCTATCCTATGTCACCGTTTATTCATTTCCTCATTTCTTACCCTGCCATATTGCTGAAATGTTCATATTTTATATCATATCTAATTACACACCAAACTACTTCTCAGTGACCAATAAGATAGTCTGTGTGGCAAGTGGAATTCTTTGAAATACCTGGATTTTAGGGTTAAAAGGTGTAAGGTGATGGAGACAGCAGGAATAACGGATGTCCTAGTATCCAGAGTGGTCATGACTGACATCAGTCACATCTACAATTATTTTATGGAACAGACTTTTATTTGATCTTTCTGTTTTGTAATCCTATTTCTCCCTCCCCATAGCCTAACCACTTTCCAGGGACAAATAAAAACAAGATGCTGTCAGTAGAAATAAACACCACCTAACTTTAAAATGTGCTTCCCCCGAGTCTCAGAACTGAGCATCCATTATGTAACTAGGAAATGCTACTTTCCCTGAAACTGGAGGGAGGACACCATCTCACCGAGCGAGCAGAGTTCACATCTGACCCATCCCCAGGTTCCTGCTCTCCTCCCCTCACAATGTGGCAGATGAAGCCTCCACACTGAAAGCTTCTCTGAGTCTATGGCCAAGTCATGAGCACCACGTGCTTTCAACTCCTCCATTTCTTCCCAAATTTTCAGCCAATCTTTGAATCATATTGGCTATCTTTGGGGAGTAGTAAACATAGAAAAGTGGAAAAAGATTTTAAAATATCCTCTTTAATGAGTCTCTTTAAATATCCTCTTCAATCAGTAGCTTGATACTTAAGTATTCCCTTTTAGAAAAGCCTCTTTCAGTGACTGAGATCCAAGGAGAGCATTCTGGATTTTGATACTGAAGGAGAAGGAACATAGGGTCCTGGGATTGTGTGTTTCAGAAAGAGTGCTAGAAGTGGTTTCTATAGGTTACATTGAAAAGATTTAAATGGAAGATCTTCCTGACTGCTACAGGAAGGAAGAAAAGAATGCCATTTTTCTTTTTCTTCCTAAGAATCTGTAAGCTTCTTATTCTGTCTTCCTTGATGAAGGGGTAAGCCCAGCACTGTCTTGAGGAGACCAGTAGACATCAAAGCCAATATCAACGCCAGCCGTGCAGGTTAGCACCTGCCAGGTAGCATGGCAGGTGACACCTCTGACATCCCACCTCAATTATTTCCTAAGCAAGTTTTTGTTTTTCTTTTTCTAATACACTGTCAATTTAAAAGGTGCCAATTTTGACAAACTTCTTGCTCTTTTTAAAAGAAGGCTGGGATTGGGAGGGAGGCAAAGATGACGATTCATCTGTGGCTTGTAGAGATGATCTCATTTTAGTTTCATGGAAGTCAATGAACTATTCAATTACAGATGGAAGCAAGTTTGCTTCAGGGTTCACCATAGATGCCTTAGAAAAAGAACTCAGGACAATATGGGAAGGAAGAACAATGATGGGTTAAATTTTAAAAAGTGACAGTAAATGTGTAAGTGTGGCCAAACTATATTTATAAGGATGACTTCTGTGATGGCGCAGAGTTTCAAGAAGCAATCTCCTCTAGTGATGAGTGATTTTAGGCAAGTCATTGAATTTCCTTGCCCCTCAGTTTCCTTCTGTCTCAAGTACAGGCAGTAATAACTTCCCTGTTCATTTCTTTAGGTTATTTAAAATTTGAAAGTGCTGGGCTTCCCTGGTGGCTCAGTGGTTGAGAGTCTGCCTGCCGATGCAGGCGACACGGGCTCGTGCCCCGGTCTGGGAAGATCCCACATGCCGCGGAGCGGTTGGGCCTGTGAGCCATGGCCGCTGAGCCTGCGCGTCCGGAGCCTGTGCTCCGCAACGGGAGAAGCCATAACAGTGAGAGGCCCGTGTACCGAAAAAACAATCAAACAAAAAACAAAAATAAAAATTTGAAAGTGCTTTGAAAATTGTGTACTGCAGAGTATCATTCATATTATGAAAATTACCAAAGTGGGTTTAGCCTATTTTATCTAAGCTTAATTAAAATTCCTTAAAATAATATTTTATCTGAATTTATAAAAATGCAACCTGTTTTATTATGAAAAACTATTACAATAAGCATGATTTGGTAGAAAGAGTAGTGATTTTGGAGTTAGAAGACCTTGGTTTAGGTATTACTCCCTTCAATTTTTAGGGTATATGGGGAAGCCTTTGAAAAGGATAGAAAGGATAGAGAAAGGATAGAGTTCCACATAAGTGGAACTTGTCATTTTGTTGAGAATATGAGTTATCTGTGAGTTGGGTGACAAAAATTTTACTGAAAAGATAACCAGAAGTGCTAAACTCTGCATACACTCTTGCATGAACTTTCCCCTTACACCATTACATTTTCACTAACTAAGTTAGAGAGGGAAATATTAAATATATCTTATCTCAAATATGTTATTCTCAGAAGATATAGCAACAGATGTTTGCTGGTTTCTCCCCATCCCCCTCCCTAATAGCTCCTGTTAACACATATCACAGGTCCCTGTAAACCCTTCCCTTAGTTACTCCCAACCCAAGAGGTTCCCACATGGGTCCAGTTACTACATGACATCTGCACTCTGCCATTTCCCCAAACATTCTGTTTAGCACCCTCATGCCCTCAGGTGCCTCTTCTGTTGGGTGCCACAGCCCCACTGGCCATGAGTCCAGGCAGCACTGTCCCACCTGGGCTACCACCTGTCTGTTGACTATGAGTTCTCTGCTGCTGTTTGTGCGCTGGCCCTCAAGCACCCAAAGTTGCAGAAAGCTCTGTGTGAGCTGGGCACAGAAGAGGCAAGATGAAGTCTGCCACTTTAGACTTTAAACAAAGATTATAACTTGGAGAAAGCTCAGTCCTGGGGAGTTTTAATGATGGGGATCCCTACTAGGTTCACACTAAGACACAGCTAAATTAAAGGTACCATCCCAGAATGTAAATTGTTGCAGCCACTGTGGAGAACAGTATGGAGGTTCCTTAAAAAACTAAAAATAGAGCTACCATATGATCTAGCAATCCCACCTCCAGGCATATATCTGTAGAAACTATAATTCAAAAAGATACATGCACCCCAATGTTCATTGCAGCGCTGTTTACAATAGCCAGGGCATGGAAGCAGCCTAAATGTCCATCAACAGATGAATGGATAAAGAAGATGTGGTACATACATACAATGGAATATTACTCAGCCATAAAAAAGAATGAAATACTGCCATTTGCAGCAACATGGATGGACCTGGAGATTATCATACTAAGTGAAGGAAGTCAGACAGAGAAAGACAAATATCATATGATATCACTTATATGAGGAATCTAAAAAATAAATGATACAAATGAACTTATTTACAAAACAGAAACAGACTCACAGACTTCAAAAACAAACTTATGGTTACCAAAGGGGAAAGGTGGGGGTCGGTGGTAAGGGATAAATTGTGAGTTTGAGATTGACATATACATACTACTATATTTAAAATAGATAACCAACAAGGACAGGGAAATCTGCTCAGTATTCTGTAATAACCTAAATGGGGAAAGAATTTGAAAAAGAATAACTTTGCTGTACAGTTGAAACTAACACAACATTGCTAATCAACTATAGCCCAATATAAAATAAAAATTAAGAAAAAAAATAAAAGTACCACCCCAGACTCTGGATGCTCTACCCTCAGAAAATCAAGATAAGGTGGATCCTTCTCAAGGACACAGCATTGCTTCCTTCCGAGAGCCCTCTCCTAAACCAAAAAACCTGACTCATCAAAGAGGTCAAGAGAGCCTAAGAGCAAAGCTTCAAACTTCAAGTTCCTTTATATGTCTAAGACTTCATTTCATTCCTTAATTTCTTTGAAGCAAAGTCTTGTATTTTACACTCTCTGTTTTACTTGCTTTGGAAAGATAGAACAAAATCTCCACTTGTTCTAATGAACAAAGTATGACAGATGACCAAAAGTGTGAAAGCCAAAACCATGTGAAAAACTGCCTAAAAGATGAGAAGCCCATTTGGAGGGAAAATATGTACGTTGCTACTGGGAGTTTCTCACTATTCAGTTTTTTACATAGGCTTTTGCAAAGGGGAAAATGTTATGAGGAGGTGAAGTGTGGAGATCTAGCCAAGATTTCTTTAAAACTTTTTAAAAGTCAGATTGCTATTGATCTATGGAAATATCACTTGCAAATATTTAAAGTCCCCTCCAAAATAACCTCCAATTCAACCTGGTTGGAAAACATGATATGCAAGAGCAAATCAACCACATAAAAAAGCGATGGCAAACCCCTACAGCCCAGAGGGTGACAAGCAAAAGAAGGGTGAAAATGATGGTTGGTGGCTGGGAGGAAGAAGCAGAAATGTTGCTTGGAATCTCATTTCTCATCACTGGAACAATGATAACAACTGTAGTGGGAACTTTGAAGTACATCACCAAAACTTTGAAATCCTCATTTCTTGGTGGCAGTCTTCACAGATCCTTTCTGTACAAAATGCTGAAATTTATTGTCATCATAAATACAATTTTATTATTATCTTTGAAGATTGATGTTGCAAAATAGAAATAGAATTAGTTTAAGATTTATCATGGTGGGGTGCAACTAGAGATGATCATAGTAAGTAAAGTAAGTCAGAAAGAGAAAGACAAATACCATATGATATCACATGTATGGAATCTAAAATATGACACAAATGAACTTATCTACAAAGCAGAAACAGGCTCACAGACATAGAGCATAGACTTGTGATTGCCAAAGGGGAGGCAGGTGGGGTAGGGATGGATTGGGAGTTTGGGATTAGTAGATGCAAACTATTAGATATAGGATGGAGAAACAACAAAGTCCTACCGTGTAGCACAGGGAACTATATTCAATATCCTGGAATAAACCATGATGGAAAAGTATATAGAAAAGAATGTATATATATGTATAACTGAGTCACTTTGCTGTACAGCAGAAATTAACACAACATTGTAAACCAACTATCCTTCAATAAAAAAATAAAGTCTCTAGGTCCATCCACCTCACTACAAATAACTCAATTTCATTTTTTTTATGGCTGAGTAATATTCCATTGTATACATGTGCCATATCTTCTTTATCCATTCACCTGTCGATAGACACTTAGGTTGCTTCCATCTCCTGGCTATTGTAAATAGAGTTGCAATGACCATTGTGGTACATGACTCTTTTTGAATTATGGTTTTCTCAGGGTATATGCCCAGTAGTGGGATTGCTGGGTTGTATGGTAGTTCTATTTTTAGTCTCTTAAGGAACCTCCATACTGTTTTCCATAGTGGTTGTATCAATTTACATTCCTACCAACAGTGCAAGAGGGTTCCCTTTTCTCCACACCCTCTCCAGCATTTGTCTCCTCTCCAGTTTGTTGATTTTTTGGTGATGGCCATTCTGACCGGAGTGAGGTGATACCTCATTGTGGTTTGGGTTTGCATTTCTCTGATGATTAGTGATGTTGAACATCCTTTCATGTGTTTGCTAGCAACCTGTATATCTTTTTTGGAGAAATGTCTATTTAGGTCTTCTGCCCATTTTTTGATTAGTTTGTTTGTTTTTTTTTACTTTGAGCTGCATGAGCTGCTTGTATATTTTGGAGATTAATCCTTTGTCACTTGTTTCGTTTGCAAATATTTTCTCCCATTCTGAGGGTTGTCTTCTCGTCTTGTTTATGGTTTCCTTTGCTGTGCAAAAGCTTTTAAATTTCATTAGGTCCCATTTGTTTATTTTTGTTTTTATTTCCATTTCTCTAAGAGGTGGGTCAAAAAGGATCTTGCTGTGATTTATGTCATAGAGTTGAACGAAAATTTTAAAAGGGAATTAAAATGACTGCACAGCAAAAGGATCATTTAATAAAAAACATAATTGACAAATAATTGAATTGCTCACTTACCACAGGCATTAAAATTGGAATCACTGAGAAAGAGATAAGACAAAAGTGTTCAAAACTTCCTCCTGCAGGTAGTGGGAGCAGCGACAGCAGCTGGGCCTCCCACGCCATCCCCACTATGGGAGCCCCAGGGAACAGACTGGGAGGAGAGCCAGAAATCCTGAAATCGAAGGGTCTCTTCCACAGAGGAAGGCACTGAAGCCCATAGATGGTGAGTGACCTGCTATTGGTCAAACACGAGCCAGACATCACTTTTCAGTTTCTGGGTTTTTGTTTTTTTTTTTTTTTTTTTTTTGCGGTACGCGGGCCTCTCACTGTTGTGGCCTCTCTCGTTGCAGAGCACAGGCTCTGGACGTGCAGGTCCAGCGGCCATGGCCCACGGGCCTAGCCGCCCCGCAGCATGTGGGATCTTCCCGGACCAGGGCACAAACCCATGTCCCCTGCATCGGCAGGCGGACTCCCAACCACTGCGCCACCAGGGAAGCCCCAGTTTCTGTTTTTACCCATGAGCTCTCATAGGAGTCAAGACAGTCCTGAGAACCATTCTTTTCCCTCTGCCACTGGATCACATGGAACAGCGATCAGAAGATTCAGGTTTTTGGTTAAATTTCATAAGGAAATTAGTCACGCCCAGGATCAAAGTATAACTAATAACTCGCTGTAACTTTATTGACACCTTAGGTATCTGCATGTTCACCACAGTATCTCACAGATAAAAGGGGACTAGCTTTATGAGCCCCAATCACCCCTAAGGCACACTTGGAATCCCAGGGACCAAGGTGAAGGTAGGTGTCAATTTCCAGTGTGTGTGTTGTGGAGGCAGTTTCTCTCTGACACCAGTGGGATGTCTTACACTTCATCCCAGTCCTCACAATGGCTACTCAGAGGTGGCATCAGATCCCACAGGGGTTGTCACCTGTTCTTCTGACCCACTGGCTATAGATCAGGGGTTCCAACAACCCCCTCCTTGGATTCAATTAGTTTGTTAGAGCAGCTCACAGAACTCAGAGAAACACTGTATACTTACTAGATGACTGGTTTATTAGAGAAGGGTACAATTTAGGAACAGCTGGATGGAAGAGAGGCCAAGGGCCTAAGGGCCTCATTTGGGGAAAGGGCGTGGAGCTCCTGTGCCCTCCCCCAAACCTCCATGTGTTCACCAGCCAGATCTCTGGGGTTTTATGGAGGCCTCATCACAGAGGTGCGATTGATTAAATCTCTGGCCATTGGTGATTGAACTCAATCTCCAGCCTCTCTTCCCTCCACAACAGCTTGTGGGAGGAGGGGGAAACTGAACTCTCCAATCACACGGTTGGTTCCAGCCCCACCCCCAGGTAAGGTCCAAAAGTCACTTCATTAACATAACAAAAGACACCTTTGTCACTCTTATTTAGGAAATTCCAAGGTTTTTTTTAGCTCTGTGCCAGAAAAGGGGACAAAAACCAAATATATGTATTTCTTATCCTAAATCACAATATGACAAAGGATATCTCCCAGGGTTCAGAACGACTCCAAAAGTCTCAGATGGCTTGGTTTTCCAGCTTCTCCCAAGCACCTGTACCCAGTCTCTGGGTGCTTTATGACCTGACCAGTTTGTCCACACTGGTGGAACATCTGCATTCCCCTTTCCCAGCCTACTTTATGTCTTCCCTACAATGAGGCAGCCACACCGTTCATAAAAAGCAGGTGAGAAGCCAGCCTGCCCCATGTTGGGGTAAGCTGTAAGTTACAGTGGTGGTTTGGCAAGAAACCACATCAGTGAGAACATCTTGTCTGTTTTGGTCCCAGCCGGCAGGACTGAGAGAAGGCAGCCACCCCGGGGCCCTGACCCCACTCAGCCAACCCGGGTTAGAGCATCTGCTGAGGACTCACTGCTTTCTTCTTCCCTCTCCCCTCCTACCTTGATGTCACTGGCTTTGTTTTGCTTCCCCACCTGCTACATATGTTTATTGACCGTGCACAGAGACACTGGGACTCCAAAGGGACCTCCATTCTACAGAATCAAACGTTGTCAGGCACAAACCCTAGTACTGAAAAGTCACTATAGAACCAATTACACTTGTTGGTATGATGGTGGCATACCAGTGGTCTGCCACTGCTCACAATCACTGCCAAAGTCCCCTGTGGGATCTGATCTCTTTCAGAGACAGTCAACAAGGTGCAAAGATTTAAACGCTTCTTCTGCAGGTACAGACATTTTTAAATTAATTTTTACTTTATATTGTAGTATAGTTGATTTACAATGTTGTGTTAGTTTCAGGTGTACAGCAAAGTGGTTCAGTTATACATATATATATATCCATTCTTTTTCAGATTCTTTTCCCATATAGGTTATTACAGATTACTGAGTAGAGTTTCCTGTGCTATACAGTAGGTCCTTGTTGACTACTATTTTATATATAGTAGCATGTATCTGTTGACCCAAGTACAGACTTTAACCTTTGCTGATTCTCGAATCCTCAGATTCTAGCTCTGCCCATGCCTTTGCTTTCCACTTCTCTGTGCACAGGCTTCAGAGACTAGACCAACTGCTCCTCCGCAACTAGACATACAGAATCTGCCTGTCCCTTCAAAGGAAGCCAAATTTCTCACCATTCCTGCCAGGTTTGTCTTAATAGACCCTTGCCATCAGCTTGTAAATATCCTTATACTCCAGCTGGCTGCAGGGCTACATCACTGCTCTTGAAAATACGGGAAGCTCTCCCCATTGGCCCAGGGTGATGTATTACTTCTTCTGAGATTGGTACCACACAGGCGAACACCTAGTGTGCGCTGCTTCTCATGGCTTTGTCTTTGATCTTTGCCTCTGTTCCTCCTCGTTGATTTCCACCATTATTGTTGTCCTGGGTGCCCTTTGGTCTTTGCCTCAATTCCTCCTCAAAATCCCACCTCAAAGATGAAGAATGCACAAATATTGTTTGGGCACCGTCAACATGGACCACAACAGCAATAGTGGCTGATGGGGCCAGACATTTACCGTAGACGAAGCCCTGCTGAGCACCTTACTTGCATCACTTCACTCCATCTTCACAGGAATCCCATATGCACAGCTTTTCTAAGCACCGTACGTAAGTGTCTTAGTTTGGGTTCCCCCAAAGCAGCCCCTGATGTGAGGATTTGGGTTTCGGTAGTTTATTTAGGATTTAGGAGGTGGTCCCAGGAAATAGAGTAAGACGGTGATGACCTGGGAAAGGGAAGGTAAGAAAGCCATGAGGGTGCACTATATGTGGGCAACCACTGTCAGCAGCTGGGCTCAGTCCTCTGGGGGCTTCTGAGAGACTGTGGGCTGCAAACAGAATTATTCCACCAAGAAGCAAGGAATCTGGAAGCTATCTACCAATTCCCATCTTTTATTGATGGATTGACTCCGGAGAATGTCCAGGACACGAGGACCAAGCCCTCACCTGTGGCAGAGCCAAAAGAAGCACGGGAACTCTCTGTAGCTGATTTTGGAGTGGGCCGAGGTCATATGGATGGGCCACTGATGGTGTCTGCTTGATAATATGGCAGAGAAAGAAGAAAAAGGACAGAGATGACAACAAACAAGATCTGATCTCATCCTAAGTTTATAAGAATATCTATACACCCTTAAAAGAATTTAAAATTCATCCATTTCACATAGAGAACAGACTGGTGGGAGGGGGTTGGGGGAGGGATGGAGTGGGAGGTTGGAGTTAGCAGATGTTAGTTTTTTATATAGAATGGATAAACAACAAGGTCCTACTGCATAGCACAGGGAACTATATTCAATATCCTGTGATAAACCATAATGGAAAAGAATATTGTAAAAAAGAATGCATATATATATATATATATATATATATATATATATATATATATACGTATATATGTATATATGTATAACTGAATAACTTTGCAGTATAGCAGAAATTAATACAACATTGTAAATCAACTATACTTCAATTTTTTTAAATTACAAAAATATAAAATGCATCCTTTTAATAACTGTTCATTGAGATACCACCATGGTTCCTACACTGGGGGTATAGAAATAAGCAGAACAGTCATCAGCCTCATGAATTGTACCTTCTAGAACAATTAAGTGCTAAACAAGTGTTGCCATCCAGAGGTCCACAAAGGCCAGAGAAGGGAGATGAGTGTGAGCTAAGATGGGCAGGAGGGCTTCCTGGAAAAGGTGGGCTTTCTGCCATCCTTGAAGAGGCCTGGACAGTGAAGGGAGCTCTGGTACTGATTGTTCCCCTAAGTTAGAGCTTAGGACAACGACCACCTCATCACCACAAGGAATCTAGCCCCTCGTGTGCCCTGGTTCTCCCTGTGAAGTTTCTGTGTGATACTCTCCACATGAGGTCTCTGGGTCAGGCCCTGGAGATGATCGATGCTGCCCATAGGGTCCTCGGTCCTGGTCTTTCCAAGTCCTTCCTGCTTGACAGCTCATTGACTGGTTTGTGAGTAGAGGGCTGGACTTGGGACTTTGAACCCACTTTGTTTAGTTTTTGTGTTCAGAAGTGGCATTTCAGACATGAGAAAAACCTCCAGTTAGTCCCTAACTGGCAAGTGAAACCCACAGCAGCCTGCCAGGCTGCCTCTTGCTGTCATTTATAGATGCTCAGTACCTCATACGGAGATTAAATATGGAGTGGTTTGGTACCCACGACGCATCCGTGTCCGTCACTTCTTTTTTGGGCACCTTGTTGAAGTCTCTGGTGCCTCCACCTTGCTTTTTCTCTAAGTCACCAGCATGTTCCTGTCAACCCTGAAAGTGCGAGACCCAGGCTTGTCAAACCAGCTTCTGAAGGTGACACCCACCCATCCTGCCTTGTCACTCTTAGGTATTGTGATTGCCTGTCACACAGACCCTTTAGCACCCAGCAAACCTCATAAGACACCCACTCCCTCTTTCCCTGATCTGGCCTTAGAGGAGAGAGATTGGGCCGTCCTGAGGATGGCAGAGCAGGGCAGGCCTCCTGGGAGAGATGGCTGATATCCCTGTGCACCACTGGCCGCTCAGCCGAACAGTAGCAGTAGCATCATACTAATCTCTCCACCTCCTTTCTGAGCTCCTTCTGAATAAATCTGAGTCCTTCCTGGCCAGGACCTACAAACCTTCACATGACCTCGCTCCTCCACCTCTCTGATCTCACTTTGGACCACTTCCCCCACACCTCATTCTGCCCCGGACACTCCTCCATCAAGACAAGACATTCCTGCCCAGGAACTTTGCACTTTCTGGTCCCTCTGCCTGGGACACTCTTCCCCAGATGCCTGCATGGCTCACTCACTCACTGCTTCATCTAAGTCTCTACCCAAATATCATCTCATCCAGAGGTCTCCCTTGAGCCCCCTGTAATACCCAGCCCCCCCTCCACTCTGCAGCCCCCAGACCATATCCCATGTTCTGCCCTGGTGTTATCACACATTGTTGCTTGTTTGTTTCTTCTCATAGTGTCCTCACCAGGGACTTTGCCACTTCCAGTCACTGTTCTGTCACCAGCACCCAGAACAGGGCTTGTCACATAGTAGACTATCAATAGATATTTGTCAATGATTAAAAATAGGGATTTAGTGAGTGTATGCATGTGAAAGGGACTGAACCTAGAGATATGACAACTTGAATATTAAATATTTACAAATTCACCCATACAAATGTCTCTCCCATTGTTTTACTGTGATAGAATTTTCAAGCAATCCTGGCAAAGGCAATTGTCCATTGAATCTTTTGGGGAAATGATCAATCTTATTAATAATTAGGGAGCTGCCAATTAAAACAGTAATAATATTTTCCAACTCTTAGTCACCAATGCTGGGAAAGCTGGAGTAGGGAAGGGATTGTTTACACCTCTGGCCAGAGTGTGGATGTAGTCAACTTCTCTAAGTAGTATTCATGAAAAGCCTCAGAATATGCAGTTTTGAAGTGTTATGTCTGAAGAACATTTATTCGTATGGGATTCATTATTTACAAGAACAGGGTAAATAAGATATGTAGAGTACAATCCCATTTTTACTTAAGAAATTCTATAAATTTGGATCCCAAAATACTGAGTGCTTATATCTAGGTAGCAAGATTTCAAGTCACTTTATATTTTTTCCTTTTACTTGCCTGTATTTTCAAACTGTTTTGTAAGGAATTTGCATGAGTTTTTCACTTTTCTATTATGCAAGCATTATATGGGAAATTGAAAAATAAAGAAGCAAATAAAGCAAAAAAAGCAAATAAAAAGCAAAACTAAAGAAGAATAAATAAAAATCATCTCTAATAGAGATAAATACTAGTAATAATATTTTGATGCTGGAACACCCCCAGCTCTACAGTCTAGCCTTCCTTATGACAGTATTAAAATAAATCAGACAGCTTCAAACTCTTCCCTCCATTTTGTAAAATGGAGACCTCAAGGGCCAAAAGCACAAAGGAAAATCTGTAAGGAGAATTACTTCTATCATGACAAGGAACATATCTCTACAAGGTGGATTTACAAATTTGAATCACAGATTCTTTTGGTGAATGATACAATGAAAGAATGACCCATTTCTATCTCCTTTTGGGCTTGACTAGACTGTGGAAACCTTGTCACATGACAATCAAAAGTGAGAAACAAATAATGACCCGGTAATTGAGCAATGTCTTAAACTAATTCTTCCTCAAGACATTCGCTAATGTGAATGGCTACAAAATTAACACACAAGTACCATAGCTTTTCTGTGTAAACCATAACTAGTTAGGAAATACAATTGAAGAAATTATTCCAATTACAGTCTCATCAAACAAGACAACAAAGAAGAGTAATCTACTCTAAAAGTGCCCAATCTCTAGGAGTAAAAAAATCTAAAAATCTACAGAGAGACACAACAGAAGACTTGAATAAATGGAAAGATCACCCTATTTTTGGATAGTGTAGCAAACTATACTTTCTAAAATGTCCATAACAATATTTCCCTTCTCCCATGGTCTTCTTGCAGTGATGCTTTAAAACCCCTTCCATTGAGATGTGAGGCCTTTGTTTCTTCACCCTGAATCTGGGGGCACGTGTGACTGTGGTAGCAGTGACACTATGTGACCTCAGAGGTGAGGTCGTAGAGGCAAACCTGTTCTACCTGCCTTCCCCATTGCACTAAGTAGTGTGAGCATCCCCTCCAGCCGTTTGGATGAGACACTTAGGAGTCTCGCCTAGATTCTTTCCTCCCTCACCTTCCACTAGCCCAGCCTCAAGTCCTCTGCCTCCAAAATGCAATTCCTGTTCCTCCATTCTCTGCATCACCTGCACCGACATCACCCTCATCTGAACGACAACTTAGCTTACTAGCTTACTCACTAAGCTTCCTAGCCCCATTTCTCCTCCTGCTGCCTCTAAACCACTGTTACACATCAGCAAGAATAACCTTCATAAATATAAAGCAGATCAATTCTATCCTGTTTAAATAGCTCAATGACTTTCCACTGCAGTTAGAGTTCCATCGTAGTAATCTTAGAAGCGATCCAGAAGGCCCTAGGTGAGCAGGCCTTCCCTGCCCACCAGCCTGTTGCTCTCCCTCTAACCCATCCTGCTCCACCAGCTGCCGTCCAGCTCCCCAGGCACACCAGGCACCCTCTTAGCACAAGACCTTCTCTCTCACTGTTCCTTTTACACGGACCACCTCTCACTCCTTGACTGTGTTCCAAAGCCTGCTCATTTTTCATGTTTCAGCTGAAATGTTGCTTTCTTGAAGCAACCTTCCCTACTTCCCAAACTAAATCAATATCCTGCACTGGGCCCTTTAGATGGACCCACTCCACATCCATGCTTGGAGAGGACGGATGTGCTAACTGCATTGCTGACTCCCTTGTAGCTAAGGTTCTGGATGCGGGCCTGGTTCTACCCAGCAATTGCTACTGGCACCATCATGAGAACATGAGTTTTTTCCGTACTGTATCAGTTTTCAGGTTCCTGACAGTGAAGAGGGAGAGGGTATAGTGACATTAGTGGTCATGGTGCCTCTTGATCTGGCTCCCTAAATTATGGATCATGGCCCTGGGTATCCACTCAGCAGCTCCCCAGGTGCTCAGGGGCAGCTTCGATAAGACACCTATGTGGGTGGCAGTGAGTTCTTGACTCTGGTTAAGTTCCACTGTGGTGGCAGCCTTGGTGAGACAGTTCTACAGTGTTCCGGGAGACACTCCTGAAACCCAAGATTAAGCTGTTCCTTCATCCCCTCCACTGATTTCTCCAAACACCCAGTTCCTTGAATTAACTTACATCCAGTTTAAAATACCTAGATGTTTTTCTGGTTCATACACTGGAAACTGACTGATGTAATCTGCGTTTTGAAGTCTTTCAGAATCCTTATCACAATTTGTAGTTATATATTTATTTGTGGGGCAGTTTTTTTCTGTCTGGGTCACTGCTGTGTCCCCAGCACCTAGCACAGACCCTGATGTACAAGAGTAGATGAATAAATATTGGCCAAACCAATGAGAGAATTTAGCACTTTCAAATGTATGGGTAATTCACTCATCAGCTGATCACAGAGATAATTAGACTCATACCCCAGTTACCTCCTACAACTTTAAACAACAACAAAATTGCAAAATGTCTAAAAGGAATACAAATACAGTTCTGTTTTTTATCAAGCACAAAATACTTAGAGCTGCAGCCTACAGCCCCAGTAAGAGAGATGGTCCTAGAGAGCTGATTAAGAAACTCCACAAATTATGGGAGTGCAAAATGGTACAGCTACTATGAAAAACAGTATGGTGATTCTTCAAAAAATTAAAAATAGAATTACCATATGATCCAGCAATTCCAAGTATGTACCCAAAAGAATTGAAAGCAGAATCTTAAAGAGATATTTGCATACCCATGTTTATAGCAGCATTATTCATAATAGCTAAAATGGGAAGCAACCCAAGTGTCTATCAATGAATGAATAGATAAGCAAAATGTGATATGTACATACAAGGGAATATTATTCAGTCTAAAAAGGAAGGAAATTCTGACATAGGCTACATACAACATAGATGAACCTTGAGGATATTACACTAAGTGAAATAAGTCAGTCACAAAAAGACAAATACGGTATGATTCCACTTATATGAGGTACTTAGAGTAGTCAAAATTGGAGATAGAAAGTAGAATGGTGGTCGCCAGGGACTGGGGGCAGAGAAAAATGGGGAGTTATCGTTTAATGGTTATAGAGTTACAGTTTTGCAAGATGAAAAGAACTATGGTTATGAATAGTGGTGATGGTTGCACAATGTTATGAATGTATTCATACCACTGAACTGTATATTTAAAGTGATTAAGAGAGTTAATTTTATGTTATGTATATTTTACCACAATAAAAAGAATAAAGAAAAAAATAAAAATAATAAAAAAATAAAATAAATTAAAAAAAATTTTTAATTTAAAAAAAGAAACTCCATAAATTAATCCTCATCAAATCTGATCCAACCTAATGCCTACTCAATCAAGAGACTTTGTAGGCTCACTGCAAAAGGACAATCGATGTAGTGACCTGGGCAACTCCAATTATACCATTGTTAAATAAAAAGGCTTGTCTAGGTCAGGTGGTTCTAGGTGTAAGGTCTGCAAGTTCTTGGATCAGAAGGAAACTTTGGTGTTGGACCAAAGAGTCTCCAACCTCAAGTGTGAGATTTGAAAGAAAGAAGGAGTTAATTCACCCTTGAATTCAATCAGTGTTTTGGTTTTTTCATTTGTCTGTTTGTTTTATTGCGTCTGAACACTGAAAAGGAACGTAACAGCAGATGAGCATTAGTATATGTAGGTCCAACCAAGGCGATGTTCACAAAGCATCAGTTTTAGGCAGGCGTTGCCGCATGGTGGCCACAGCACAGGCTTCAAACCACACCAGCCTGGGTGCAAATGTCACTGCCACTTTTGAGCTGAAAAACTTTGAGAAACTCATTCAGTTTCCTCATTTATAAAATAAAAATCCTAGTCATCTGTATGACTAGTCATAGGGTTTGTCTCTGGGATTTACATAAAATCATGTGTGTAAAGTACTTAGCATGGAATTCAGAACATGTCCTATGTGTGCTTGACAAATACTTATTATTTCCACTGTTTAATGCATACATTTTCCTTTTCCTCCATTACAGAAGGTGACATCTAAGCCATCTGTTCTGAACTTGGAAAAGGATTCACTGGTTCTATTGTTATATTGTTAGTTCCAAGTACTTCTGTTGGGGTAAAAAGGTCCAAAAATGTACGGTACTGTCAAGAAAGAAAACTGCAACCCCAGAAAGCATTTTCTCATCTGTGGGATTCTTGTCACTGCCCACATCCTTTTGAAGCCAAACCCACTTCACCTCATCCCAGGTGGTCCCACTGGAGCTGTCCCTTTCCTGGGGTGACCACCCAGCATACTTCAGCCACTGGACATAGTGCCATTCTGGAGGCTAGCATGTGTCCCAATACTGTTAATAGGACACCTTCTCTGGAATTGATACTGGTGTGGACAAACGGTCTACGTTCTCAGGCACTGCATGCTATAGGGGCAGTGTGGGCTAGGAGGAGCCTCACAGCCACCATCTTTTCTATCTGAAGATAAGCTCATACATAAAGGAAAACACTGCTGAGAAAGAGAGAGAACAAGTCAATGAGTTCAGCGGATCCATCCATCCTTGAATAGGATCTGACATTGCATTATATAGTCAGTGAACCGACTTTCTTAATTTTAATCTAGGCTAGACTGAGTTAAATTGGATGCGTGCCATTTCTATCCAAAACAATTGTGACTCATACTGGCTGAGTTTGGGGTCCCCTCAGAAGTAGACCCTGAGACAAGAATTCAAGTACAAGTAGTTTATTTGGGAGGTAATCCCAGGAAATACAAGTTAGAGAGTGGACTAGTGAGTCAGTAAAGGGAAGGGAGCCAATAAATGATTCAGGAAGCCAAAAAAAATGGTGTATAGTTGAGCTGGTTATCGCTGTGGGCACCTAGAGCTTAATGACACCAGGGAAGCTCTGGGATCCAGTGTAGTCTATGAGATTCTAAGTGTTCCCCGACAAAAAGCAGGTAAGCCAGGGTATATACAGATCAGTTTCCATCAGTCATTGGTTGTAGCCCAATCTGAAGGTGTTAATTCTCTGATATTAACCTGTCTTGTGTGTATTTACCAGGAACTGGCTGCCAGCTTAAGCCCTTGGGTGAAAGAGAGGCAAATGCTGCAGTGAAGATGAGCTTGTGGGAGCTACAGTGTGAGGCTCCAGGGGATGTAGATGGACCAGCAGCAGCCACTATAAACACAAGGGTCAGAAAAAAATCCAGAGAAAGACAAGTGATAATAGAAGCTTATGTTTATATTAAGAGGGCTTAAAAGGGGGGTTACCCTATCTTGCTTGATCCCCCAATGCATTCTACTACTTCACTAACAGGAATCACCATCCGTATTTTACTAAGGAGAAAACCAGACACAGAGAGGTTGTGTAAGGTGGGAAAGCACACACAGCTATTAGGCAATAGAGCCTCAAGCCTGAGTTTTCTAATTCCAAATCCACAACTGTGCAGGACCGGGATAAGTTTGGTTTCAGAGCAACTCTGATAGAATAAGCCTTTACCAGACAGAAAATTCACCTCATATGCAAACACATAAGATGGCTGTGAATGTGACATTTTTTTCCTGTTTTCTCTCTTTTCAAAATTCTCTGTGTTGTCAATATATTAACTTTATATTGAAGAATATATTTATGATTACGAAAAAGATCAGGCTAGTCTGAAAGGTAAAAGCTAAAAAGTCTGCACAATTGAAATCTTTAAAAGTCATCATCTCTATGAAGTTGAAACAGCCTCTCTGAGCAGCAACCTATGTCAGAAACGTCTGAGTCTGGTTTTCTACCGCGTGAGATTGTAGGGCAAAGGTTAAAGGGAACATGTCTTCAATATTTCATAACTTTGCCACATTTCACGATGAAAAATATTCCCAAGAGGAAGATATAACAAGGTCAAAAGGTGCCACCTATGGCTTTGGTTTTAAAGGAGTTTACAAACCAAATAGCTTACAAACTTAAGAGGTTTCCAGACACTGGGACAGGCATCTGAGAATGCCCATGGAGCCTCCATTCCTGGAAGACGTCAGAATTGTCTTTGGACTTGGACCTCTCCTGAGGAAGATTAAACATGACCTCAGCAGTAAATATAAGGAGAAATTTTGAGTGGCTATTGATCTCTGATCACCCTATTTGGTCATTTGGAAATAATCAAAGACATACTGTGAGCCTAGAATGACAACAATAACAATAACACTTGTTGTTAACAGGTAATAACTCAGACCTTCAGCAAATGTAAATTGAGCTCCTACTGTATACCAAGCAGTGTGCTCAGAGGCGGGAAGTTAGGGGTGACCCATGCCCCCCCGGAGTCATAGCTTTGTGGAGCAGAGAGAGGAGGAAGCAAATAGGCAATTGCAAATTGTTGCCAATTCTATAAAGGGTATTATGAAAGCTTGGAACAAGGAAACAGTTTCAGTTCAGCTGAAACTTAAAAGATTGATTGAAGCGGCCAAGCCAAGAGTGGGCACAGTTGGCTGGAGCTTTGGCTTCCTCTGGGGACCACAGATGACCAGAGCTTTCCTGATAGAAAACATCTATGTGGGATGACAGTGGAGTGGCTCATGTTGGTGTGAAAGCCCAACACCACCATGGCCAGCCCTGGAGGGAGCCCTGGAGCAAATAAAACCCACAGAGTAGCTCCAGCATCATTCAGTCACTATCTTGGGCTGTCCCTAGAAAGGGCACGCTGGTGGGTGGCTCCCTGCAGCTGAGGCCAGCTCGGGAGGAGCCGACAGCAGAACAGGAACTGTCAGCCGACCACACTCTCCACAGCTGGGAGAAGCTCTTTGCAGGGAGAGCTGGGTAGCACGTTTGTGTCTACCACAAACTCTGCAATTCTGGAGAGTAAATGAGAGCATGTGCTTAAAAACATCTGGTGCACCAGAGATGTATCATACATGTCAGCTAAATCCTCATCATTATCACCTACTCATCTCATTTCAACAACAGTCAGCGGGTCCCGGCCATCCCCTTCTCAAACATTTTTTATTAAGTATCTGTCCTTGACATATTCTGCAGCCACAGAATAAAATGTTCCCCTCCCCTAAAACTTAAAAAAATATCCATTTCTTCTCCTTGAAATCTTTTCAGATCCTACTTACTACTTTAAGGGATGTCAGTGGTTCATGTGACAAATATTTGTTGAACCTATGGTCTCCTAGGGCTGGAAATACAATGGTAAAAAGCCTCAAGTTTACCTTCAAGCTTACCTTCTCTCTTCTGGAACAGTCCCCTGCCCACTCCCACCCTACTCTGGCTGAAGTACTGCGGCACCCAGCATGTGCCACCTCAAACCTGCGATTATAGTTTGGGGTTATAGCCTCCCCTATTCCTGCCCCCAAGAGATTCTGTGTTCCTAGAAAGCAGAGATAATGCCTTACTGATATTTGAATTACAATCTCCCTCCCCAAACCCAGCATGCAATGTACATCCAATAATATGAATTTAATTGAGCTCAGTTTTTTTTAATTGAAGTGCAGTTGGTATACAATTTTAAATGTTACAAGTGTATGATATAATGATTCACAATTTTTAAAGATTATCCTCCATTTACAGTTAATATAAAATATTGGCTATATTCCCTGTGTCATACAATATATCCTTGTAACTTATTTTATATATAATAATTTGTACCTCTTAATTCCCTACCATTATATTGCCCCTCCCCTCTTCCCCCTTCCCCCTTCCCACTGGTAACCACTAGTTTGTCCTCTGTATCTATGAGTCTGTTTCTTTTGTTGTTGTTGTTATATTCACTAGTTTGTTGTACTTTTTTAGATTCCACATATAAGTAATATCATGCAGTATTTGTCTTTCTCTTACTTATTTAACTTAGCGTAAAACCCTCCAAGTCCAACCATGTTGTTGCAAATGGCAAAATTTCATTCTTTTTTATGGCTGAGTAGTATTCCATTGTATATATATGTAGTACATATTCCTTATCCATACTTCTGTTGATAGACACTTAGGTTCCTTCCATATCTTGGCAGTTGTACATGATGTTGCTATGAGCATTGGGGTGCATGTACCTTTTCAAATTACTGTTTTGGGGTTTTTTTCAACATATTCCCAGGAGTGGGATTGCTGGGTCATAGGGTAGCTCTATTTTTAGTTTTATGAGGAATCTCCCTACTGTTTTCCAAAGTGGCTACACCAATTTACTTTCCCACCAACAGTGTAGGGTTCCCTTTTCTCCCCATTGAGCTGAGGTGAGTTGAATTGAATGAAAGAGAGGAGTATCCTATATCTGGCTCTGGTTTTCCTAAAACAGATTAATAGCTTAGTTTAAAAGGAAATTCTTTCAATTGAAGTACTGAGCTGATTAAATGTTCTATGGAAGTTCTTGAAGTTTACAGTCCTTTATACAGATGGAAAGAAAGACCCCTCAAGTAAGGCCTTGAAATTTCTTCATTCAGTGATTACTGAACAGTATAATTTAGGAGTTAAGGATGCTAGGCTAGGGAACAAGTCTACATAGGTTCAAATCCTGTATTTACTGCTGTGTGACCTTAGGTAAGGGACTTAACTTCTCTGTGGCTCAGTTTCCTTATCTGTAAGGATATTAAATTGGAAACAATAATATTCAACTTCTAGGATGTTATAAGCATTTAAAGACAATGCAAACAAAATGCTCAGAACATAGTAAGCATCTAATAAATGTTAGTTACCATTATCATTGTTATTAACCCAGAAAGCCATGCACATAGAAAGCTGGATTCCCTCCCCATTCACCAGCAACTGTCTTCATGTGGAAGATGAGCTACACGAGACCTGCACAGTTTTTGTTTCAGATATTCTGCTAGATAAGACTGTAGAAGTCTATGCATTTCCTAAAACACAAACAGACCTCTCTTATATTTACTCCATGAGTTCTAGTGTTTTAATACTGTTTGAAAGAAAGAAACAATGGCATTCTTTCATGTTTTCCCAAGAAAAGCTTAAAAGCCCAGAACTTTCTAAACTCCGCCTTCGTTACTTTTGTGAAATATACTGTAAAGTGTTATCATGCATAATTTAAATCAACTCCACCAATTAGTCAACATAAATTAACAACCATACCTATATTCCTCAAATAGCAATCTGGATTTTGAACTGGTCTCTGAGGTGTTTGTTGTGTGTGTTCAATAAATGACAGATACTGCCTTTCTCTAAATGTACAAGTGTCCACTTATTTAGGTAATTGAGGATTTCACTTTTGTATATTTCATGAGCGTTTTGTGTTTGGCTATCTGAAAAGCCCTTTTCTGAGTCATTTCTTTAACACACTGAACAATGTTGCCATACATAGGCAGATCTCCTTTATGGCATAAGGAGGCCTCACGTCTTATCCAAATCGGCTGTTGGGCAAAGCTTGCTGCCAGAACATAGTCACACCTGGATCGTGATCCTATAGGATAAGTAGTAGGTTTCTCTCTTTGGATCCCACGGGTGTCCTGGAACAGGGAATCACAAGGGCTGAGAGGTAAGAAACACAGGCACTTGAAAATACACTCAACATCACTAATTATTAGAGAAATGTAAATCAAAACCACAGTGAGGTATCGTCTCACACCAGTTAGAATGGCCATCATGAAAAAGTTTACAAATAACAAATACTGGAGAGGGAACCCCTTACACTGTTGGTGGGAATGTAAACTGGTGCAGCCACTATGAAAAACAGTATGGAGATTCCTTAAAAACTAAAAATAGAGCTACCATAAGATCCAGTAATCCCACTCCTGAGGATATATCTGAAGAAAACCATAATTCAAAAAGATACATGCACCTGGGCTTCCCTGGTGGTGCAGTGGTTGAGAGTCCGCCTGCCAATGCAGGGGACACGGGTTCGTGCCCCTGGTCCGGGAAGATCCCACATGCCGTGGAGCAGCTGGGCCCGTGAGCCATGGCCGCTGAGCCTGCGTGTCCGGAGCCTGGGTTCCGCAACGGGAGAGGCCACAACAGTGAGAGGCCCGCATACCGCAAAAAAAAAAAAAGAAAGATACATGCACCCAAATGTTCATTGCAGCACTATTTACAATAGCCAAGACATGGAAACAACCCAAGTGCCCAAAAACAGATGATTGGCTTAAGAACTTGTGGCATATCTCTATCTCTATATCTATATCTATATATATCCCCCCACACAATAATAATACAAATCATTCTGTATACAAAACAGAAACAGACTCACAGACATAGAGAACAAATTTACAGTCACCAAGGGGAGAGGGAGCAGGGGCGGACAAATTAGGGGTGTGGGATTGACAAATATAAACTACTATACATAAAATACATAAGAACAAAGGGTTTACTATATATCACAGGAAACTATACCCAATATCTTGTAATAAGCTATAATGGACTATAATCTGCAAAAAAATCGAATTACTATGCTGTACCCCTGAAACTAACACAATATTGTAAATCAGCTATACTTCAATTTAGAAAAAAAGAAGCATAGGTGCATTGAGATTGTGAATCAAGCATCTTCTTGGATAAAAATGTGTTTAAAAGTTGGACCTGGAATAGAGTCAAAGCTGGAGGGAGAAGGCTCAGAGGTGAGGCCAGGACAGTGGAGTGGAGGGAGAAGATCCAGAAGGGCTTTGTGGAAGATGGGGCTTAACCCTAAGGACCTGCAAGAAACTATGAAAAGTCTCTAAGAAAGGGACACAATCAAAGTTGTATTGGTTTGTTTGCATCAAAAGTGTAATAAGCATCTTTATCCAGACCCCTGGATGAGCACAGAAGGTATATTATTAAGATTGCTAGAAATGTAGATCTAGCAATCCCACTCCTGGGGGGAGTGGGAGAAAACCATAATCTTAATGGATGCATGCACCCCAGTGTTCAGAGCACTATTTACAATAGCCAAGACATGGAAACAACCTAAATGTCCGTCGACAGAGGAATGGATAAAGAAGATGTGGTACATATATACAATGGATTATTACTCAGCCATAAAAAAGAATGAAATAATGCCATTTGCAGCAACATGGATGAACCTGGAGATTATCATACTAAGTGAAGTAAGTCGAACAGAGAGAGACAAATATCACATGATATCACTTACATGTGGAATTTAATTTTTTTAATGATACAAATGAGTTTATTTATAAAGCAGAAACAGACTTACAGATATCAAAAAAAAAAAATATGGTTACCAAAGTGGAAACGTAGTGGTGAGGGATAAATCAGGAGTTTGGGATTAATGTACACACACTACTATAAGATATATATATAAGATAGATGACTGACGGAGACCTACTGCATAGCACAAGGAACTCTACTCAATATTCTGTGATAACCTATATGAGAAAAGAATCTGAAAAAGAATGAATATATGTATATGTATAACTGAATCACTTTTCTGTATACCTGAAACTAACATAACATTGTAAATCAACTATATTCCAATAAAATTTAAAAAACAAACAGACAGTTTGCTAGAAATGTAATCATCAGATTTACTTGTTTGGAATGGCACATTACATTCCATTCCTCTGGAAAAAATACTTTTACCCTTCCTATTTTATAATTTGTTTAAGGCAACTGACCATGTCTTAAGGAGGAATTATGCTAGTAGAATTCCTGATACATAAAGAAAGAAGTATCTACACTTTTCTAGAAAGAGATCTTTTAAAAATAGATTCCAGAGTATTTTAATCTCCTCCACAACTTGGTATGGAAAACAAAAGGCATAACAACTTAAAAATGCTATCATTGGGCTTCCCTGGTGGCGCAGTGGTTGAGAGTCCGCCTGCCGATGCAGGGGACGCGGGTTCGTGCCCCTGTCCGGGGAGATCCCACGTGCCGCGGAGCGGCTGGGCCCGTGGGCCGTGGCCGCTGAGCCTGTGCGTCCGGAGCCTGCACGTCCAGAGCCTGTGCTAGGCGATAGGAGAGGCCTCAGCGGTGGGAGGCCAGCGTACCGCAAAAAAAAAAAAATGCTATCATTAGTTTGTGTATATACAACAATTACTTCCCAAACTTTTTTTTTTTTTTTTTTTTTTTTTGCGGTACGCGGGCCTCTCACTGCTGTGGCCTCTCCACGGCCATGGCTCACAGGCCCAGCCGCTCCACAGCATGCGGGATCCTCCCGGACCAGGGCACGAACCCGCGTCCCCTGCATCGGCAGGCGGACTCCCAACCACTGCGCCACCAGGGAAGCCCTTCCCAAACTTTTAAAGACTTATCCAAAACCTTAGAAAGTATCCAGCTCAAAAATTGTCAAGTGTCTGGTCTCAAGAGCTCTTACACTCTTAAAAACCATTAATGACCCTGTGGAGCTTTTGCTTATGTGAATTACATCTATTAATATTTATTAGAAATTAAACAGAAGACATTTTTAAAACATAAGAATGCATATGTTCCATCAGCTATCAGAGCCACGATGTCATCCTGTGTTGTGTAGAAAACACTCCACAAGCTCTTAAGAGAATGACTGTGAACATGTAATAATATCTGGTAATATTATAAAAACAGTTTTACCCTCATGGACACCATGAAGGGATCTTTGGGAATCCTATGGCCCCCTCACTTTGAGAACCACTAATCTACTCCAACTAGAAGATTAAGCCAAAAAACACGCTTCAGATTAGAGCCAGTGAGTGGAAGAGCCAGGGTTCCTGCTTTTTTATATTCTCTCAAGGTTCCTTCCATCTTGGGTTCCTATCACCCTCTGGGGCTTTGGAGACTCTGTTTCCGACCAATAGAAGAAGGTATACCCACTTCTTAAAAACTTCGGCCCAGAAGTGACATCCATCCCTTCTGTTCACACTTCATGATGGGAAGTGGATGGTAATGTATGTGGGTAGCTGGGGCCTTTGAAAGGGACAATACACATATTGGGTGCACCATTAGCCACCTTGGCAAAAAAATGATATTATCTAACCATGTACATATAAGAAGGCTGATAGGAAGGTAAGGCAGGCACTACAAAGTCTACCCCTTGTTCTCAGGGTTATAATACAAATGAGAAAATAGAGCCCAAGAAAGTGTCAGTGCCCTAAGCAAGTGTTGATCTCATTTCCAGCTTAATTCCTACATACAGGATTTGGTTTAAAACAACCAGAACTGATTGATGAAAGAGCACATTAATTTCTACAACAATTATTCTTTAAGAATATTGACCAGGTCAATCATATTCTAAATGCATCAGGAAAACGCCATACTTAAAGAAATCTTCCCAATGCAAAATAAGCTAATAAAAATAATAATAAAAATAGTCTAATAAAAATAGTCTAATAAAAATAATCAAATAAAACCAGAAATACTACCTCCATTTGACCTGTGTGTGTGTGTTGTTTTCTTAAAGTGGTAGGACTCTTCTCATTCTCCACTTATTTCTAAAGCTAAACTCTGATTGCTTTGAATTGTAAACGTCTATGCACCAGGTGCCCCAGCAAAGCCACAGCAGAGCTGAATCTCTCACCCTTGCCAGAGGTCTTCCCACTGAGTTTGGATGTGAAAACAAGTTCTAAACAGTGATCCATGAATTCAGAAATAAAAGAACATCACTTCACTGGCAGCAAAGGAGGTTGTGCTGAAGAAATCCTTGTAGGCTGAACTCTCCTTTTAACAAAGAAACAATTGCATAATTTAAAATTAATAAACATAGAGAACAATATTCAATATCCTATGATAAACCATAATGGACAAGAATATTTTAAAAATGTATATAAATATGTATAACTGAATCACCTTGCTGTACACCTGAAACTAACACAACATTGTAAATCAACTATACTTCAATTAAAAAAAATAGAATGGAAAAAAAAACCCTCAAGAGATTTCCAAACCCATCTCAAAACAAAACAAAAAAGCAAAAAAATAATAAAAAGAAAAATAAATAAGTTAAATGAAAGTGAATGGAAAAGAATTTTCACTCTCCATCAAATCTTGCATTTAGCCAATTGAAGATGTTCTTGTTAATAGAAAAAAAAAAGTGGAAGCTATTTGAAAACTGCAAATCGCTATGTACACAGAGGACACTGTTATTGGGGGCTGTAATGACATTAAAAAAGGCAAAAGTTAGAAATTTCCTGGAGTCAACAAAGAAAAGATATTTGTATACATTAATGTAAATTTAAATTCTCTTTTCCCTAAATTTCCAAATTATAAATAAATAACTACATAAATACATCCCAGACCATATAATCCAAGTTACTTGCCTTTGTTTCTCACATTTCTGTTACCTTCAGAGTTTAGCAAGGAAAAGTTTTATTTTACAATAATTGTTTTTCCTTGACCTCATATTTTCCCTCCTTGAATAAGTTATAACTTACCTCCCAAACAAGAGCAAAGTCTACAAGTATGTATTGTGAAAATACGTTTATCTAAAACTAAGTGAATTTCCCCAATTTATGATCACACCCTTTCTTTTAACTTATTGGTAGCTGTTAAAAGTAGTATTTCGCTCAAAGTGTAGACTTTGAGATTTGGAGGCTTCATCTGAGTCATATAGTTTTATTTTTATGAAAATAAAATATGATTTTATTTTTACTAAAAATTGATATTCTGGCTCATGTAAATATTAACATACTACTAAGAAAAATAAAAAATATTTTGTATTTACATGGTATTTTCTCTAAGTTAGAAGCATAATATTTAACAGTACAGATTCTTAAGAGGTACATCCTTCTTATATCACTGTATAAAATTCTAGGTTGTGTTTTGCTTTTCATGGTACATCATGTCTGAAAGAAGTAGTTGCTTACAAAAAACTTTTTAAAAAAATTCTTCTTTGGCTCTGAGATGAAGCTCTTTACTTGAAATAGAACTTGCCCAAAGCATGTAAATAGAAACAGTGGCAGTTCTTGCCATGTGATTTGCCAAAGGGGTGTTAAGAAATTTCTCTGTTTTTTCTATATGTGTGATTTGAAAAGAAGTGCTAAATTGCTAAAGGAAATTAAAATGTAGGGAAAAAATGGAATTCTACACTTTGCAGTCTTTGAGCAATTTCTGAGCCCTACATACCCAGTTAAGCTGAAAACCCCATGTTGATAACGGAAAGACTTGTTGGGAACAGGGAAATGAGGGAGAAGAAACAGTTCAATTAAAACTATTGAGTTTGCTATATTCAGCGGAAAAGAAATGTTATTGTTTTCATTCAGGGGAGTGGCTGTGAATTTCTTTTATTCTTACCTTGTATAATAATCATAATGGAAGAATGTTCCAAAAATATAGAAAACCAGAAAGCAAAAAAAAAGCCTTTCCACAGGCCCAGGTCCCAAACAACAACCACTGCTATCATCTTGGTGTATTTCCTCCCAGTTACAAAACACTTCTAATGAGATGGTTTCTTTCAAAAACAAAAACTGTTTTCTAAAGCTGTTTGACCGTTCTGAGACGTGGATAGAGCTTTTGGTCTCTAAGAGCAATTGGTATTCATTTATTTTGTTTTTCCAAATCCGGGAAGAATAATCCCTTTGATATGCAGTCAGAGCAACATGTAAAAGAAGGAAATGTTACTTGGCCCGACTGAAACCTGATAGACCTTTGTCAGCATTTAAATGCTCCCTGGGCAGTCTGCCTTCTAAAGTGGAGATTGCCCAACTCCACGATTGAATCCAGCTTCCTTCTTCCTAATCTTCACCGCAGAGCCTCACCTGAGATCACGGATTCATCCTATTTAGCTTTCCTAATTGGTTTTCTGATCTAGACAGACAGACCTAGCCTCTAATCCTCAAGAGAAAAGAAACCGCAGGGCCTGGCTGAATTCATCACCCGAATCCCCATGATACAGTTTGCAGACGTGTGCCAGGTCCTCCCCAAACCCAGGTGACCCCAGAACTATGTCACTGAGTCATCCAAGTGGCAGTGCTCATCTCAGTGTTGATAAGGTGACACAGAGAGACAAATAGAACGGAGAGTGTTTGTGAGCTGGGATCACAACCCTACAGGAACGGGAGAACATTAGAAAATAAAATTAACCTCTTAACATCTTTTTTTTTTTTTTTTGTGGTACGCGGGCCTCTCACTGCTGTGGCCTCTCCCATTGCGGAGCACAGGCTCCGGACGCGCAGGCTCAGCGGCCATGGCTCACGGGCCCAGCCGCTCAGCGGCATGTAGGGTTTTCCCAGACCGGGGCACGAACCCGTGTCCCCTGCATCAGCAGGCGGACTCTCAACCACTGCGCCACCAAGGAAGCCCTTAACGTTTTTTTTTAAAGGAATTCAGAACATCATTACATCGGACATCATAGATCATTCCATCATGATAGCCTTAAGAGGATGGAGAATTGATATCTTTCACAAAAGAGGTTTTGGGAGGTCTAAGAACATTATACTGAATTTGCCAATGAATATCGCTCAGAGTTTATAGGGCTGGTTGAGCACTGATTGCCAGGTAGATTTTAGAACATAGGAGGGTTTTGTGAAACTAGGCTTTGGATTTGGGGCTGCAAGGATTTGCAGTTTCCATTTGTATTAACAAATAGCCCAATCCAGCGTTTACTGAGAGACTGAAAAAGACTAGAAGAAAAAAAATGTCCTTCTAAAGGGCCAGCTTTCATAACAGTCTCAAAGTATTTGAAGGGCTGTCATATGAAAGAAGGATTACATTTATGGTATGAGACTTCCAACCAAAAGGGGAATATTCCAGTGAAAGAAATTGTAGTTCATCTTTGAGCCCTCCACCATAGAGACTGGTCATTGCTTAGAGATCTTTCAGAAAGCATTCGCAAATTGAGAGGTAGTATAGAGGAGGTGACCCTGCCTTTGCAAAGTTCCCTGAGCCTATATTATCAATACATTTTGTGGTGAAGTGTTCAGAACATCTACAGAGATATAATTATAATGCATGATGCTGATCCTCCACTAGAGAGAAAAAGGAAACGCCACACATTTGTGCCATTGGGCAGTACACCCCAAACCTGACTCTGCTGCCTTTTCCTAGGATACATAGAGTGATTTGCAATTTGGTTGTTGAAACCATCCTTCCTCCTTGTGGAGAAACAAAGAGGCAAAGACCCTCCCTGGCCACCAGGAGGAAAGTAGATGTGAAGGCAAGTTCTGGAAAGACCCAGCCTGACCTCATATTGCAACAGGTAGCAATTGTATCCAAGGAATTCAAGAGCTTTGTCACACTCTAGAATTAGAGATGCTTTTTCAAGAAGTTATCTGGTCTAAGAGCCCTTCTCCAAGGCAGCAAAACTGCACAGCTGTTCAGTGGTCCTTTCTAACTCTTCAACAGAGTTTTGTTGAATGTCTGGGCTCCATAGATCTTCATCAGTTCATACAACTAGCAAAATGTATAGGACAGGGACTTCACTCCAGGCTCCATGCTCTCCCTGGGGATAGAATGGTGAGTAAAAAAGACTGGGTCTCATGAAAATTATAATCAAGTCAGAGAGAGGTACAGACATTCATCAGATAATCACCCAAATGAATATATCAGTAAGGATGGGTTAAAATTCTATTAGGAAGAACCACAGGATACCATGGACATATATTTGACAAACCTGACCAAATCTAAGATAGTCAAGGAAGACTTCTCAGAAGAGGTGATAGATACACTGTCTGAAAGCTAAAGGGATGGACTGGTGGAACTGGAGGTGGGCAGAGAGGAAAGATCAGTCTGTGGAAAGACCTGGAGCACAGAGGGATGTACAGGATGCCTGGCTGGGACTAGAAGGAAGACCCATGCTGAGCAAGGATGTTTAGGGGCAGCCGTGACAGGCAAGGTTTCCAAGATCAGTGAGGGATTACTTGAGCAAGAGAAGAAGCTGCTAAGGAGGTGATGGTGGGTTGGGCTGGGGAGTATGTAGTCATGACGAGAAGGGGCTGGACTGGAGAATTATTTCGGTTGTAAAATTGAGTCTTTGGGAGTTAAAAGCTGACACTTGGGAGTGTGGGAAGGTGGAGTATTAAGAATGACTCCCTCTTTTCTGCTTATGCTGTTGGATGCATGGTGTTGGTGTTCCCTGGGGTGGGAAACTGACCAAATTTGGGGAAAGATCATAGATCTGATTTGCACGAGTTAGTATGAGGTAGCTTTGAGACCTCCAAATTGAGATGAGAGTTCACTGCTGGATATTGGTGTGCTTAGAATTCTTAGGCAAGACATGAATTAAATATTGCTGTCTTACACTCTTCAAAGAAGCTCAAATGATTCAGTAAAGAGAACCTCAATGCAATCTCTTCCCCTAAGAAAACAACCAAATAGTGTGTAATAAGAGTTTGAAAGACACTGGGAAATCAGACCTCTTTCTACAATTACATTCATTCGTTTACTCATATATATTCATTCAAGTATCATAAATTAAATAGATATTGTAATCTAATAAATACTACGCAAAAGCTCTCTGAAACTTTGGGTGACTTCTCTGAGTGTGTGTGTGTAATTCTATTCACTAAAACATGCACTCATGAAGCACCCTAAAATAAAGTGTATTTAACATTCATATTTGAATAAATATTTGTGAAAGTCAAAAGCCAATGTATTTTACTTAACAGGAAGAATCTATTCCACAGCTTCAGCTACATCTGCTTTAATCCTGTCTTTTAACTTAGAAGTGAAGACATAATTTAGTTAACGCTGGGTTGTTCTTTCTTTATGGGCTTTGTTTTAAAGTCCATTTTGTCTGATATGAGTGTCGTGACCCCGCTTTCTTTTCATTTCTCTTTGCATGAAATATCTTTTTCCATCCCCTCACTTTCAATCTATGTGTGTCCTTTGCCCTAAAGTGGGTATCTTGTAGGCAGCATATTATAGGCTCTTGTTTTTTTAATCCAATCTGCCACTTTGTGTCTTTTGATTGGAGCATTTAGTCCATTGACGTTTAAGGTAATTATTGATAGGTATGTGTTTATTGCCATTTTAAACTTTGTTTTCCTGTTGATTTTATATTTCTTCTTTGTCCCTTTTTCTTTTTCTTTTTTAAACATCTTTATTGGAGTATAATTGCTTTACAATGGTGTGTTAGTTTCTGCTTTATAAAAAAATGAATCATTTATACATATACATATGTCCCCATATCTCTTCCCTCTTGTGTCTCCCTCCCTCCCTATCCCAACCCTCTAGGTGGTCACAAGCACCTGTGCTATGTGGCTGCTTCCCACTAGCTATCTATTTTACGTTTGGTAGTGTATATATGTCCATGCCACTCTCTCACTTTGTCCCAGCTTACCCTACCCCCTCCCCACATCCTCAAGTCCATTCCCTAGTAGGTCTGTGTCTTTATTCCCGTCTTACCCCTAAGTTCTTCATGACTCTTTTTTTTTTTAGATTCCATATATATGTGTTAGCATACAGTATTTGTTTTTGTTTTTCTCTTTCTGACTTACTTCACTCTGTATGACAGACTCTAGGTCCATCCACCTCACTATAAATAACTCAATTTCGTTTCATTTTATGGCTGAGTAATATTCCATTGTATATATCCTTTTTTTTTTCCTTTTGTGTTTTGATGACTTACTTTTGTATTATACTTATGTTCTCTTCTTTTTGGTTGTGAATCTATTGAATGTTTTTGATTTGTGGCTAATTGCTGGGTTGTTCTAAGCTGCCCTCCTCAAATGCAGCATCAAAACAGCCCAGCTCAATACTCATTGGCTTAAAAAAAGAATTCCCATAAGCCTATATCATTCAGTATTAATTTGGGATTTTTATTTGAAAGTTGTCTTAATTTATTCAACCTATGACTTGTGTTGATCTGTAATCAAGCCTCACCTGCCACACCTCAGCCCTGAGAGGAAGGCTAGGTAGTAGTAGTGAGTTTGGTTTTCGTTTTCATTTCCAATGCTTTTAACTTTTCACTCTGGCAGCTCCTACTGCTGCTTTCCTGAGTTACCCAAAGCATGTCTTCTTGGTCCTGATTTTCTTTCATCTTCTATCTGGTATAACATTTACCTAGAGAGCCTCCCCCATAAACCAGAGAGGCAATGTATTATGGGAAGAGAAGAGCCAAGAGAGAACCTGGCTTAGGGATGACTGTAGTGTCGTCTTAAAGGCAGAGAAGGGCCTGGCTCTTAGGATTGTGTCTGATACAGCACAGCTGAAGAGTAGACGCCCTTCACCTGCTGCTAGTTGCTTTTACTTCCTTTGGCATTCCCCCTCACGTTATATCGCTGGACGTAACCACATCTGCGCACCCCCGCCACCCCACAATCCCATAATGGTCTTGCCGGTCACAGTTGAAGATTTTGACTGTGATGGCCTCATACTCATATGGCCTGCTGTTGAGTTGTTTTTAGTAAACAGCTTTTGTTTGCCACACACCTCATTGCCAGTTAGATGTGGTGCCCTCTTTCATATCCAAACCAGAACACATTTGGGTATTCCTGAGACTTTATAGAGCATGTATTGTTTGTTATACGAACCTAACCTACCTTGTTGTTTTCTCATATTAAGAAATGTAAATCTACTTTGCTTTAGCGGAACTATTTTGGTAATGTTTAAGAAATCTTGGTTCTGTTTAGGGAGTGAATTCAAGATTTCCATCACTTGATTTGGGCTTTGCTAATTTCATATCAGTAATAAAACCATTTTAATTTAAATAAAACATTTCTTTTTTTCTCTCAAAAACAACAACAACAAAAACAAAACAGCCCAGCTCAGCAAAGCACTTGTGCACCCATTTGTCTCACAAGCCCTGAATGTTTTCATGGGTAATGGGTTGACATATCACCCTTGACACGTGACATGTAGGCAGCATGCTTGACTCAGCCTTGCAGCCCTCCAGGCGGTAAAGGGTCACAGACTACCACAGCCCTGCCTGCTAAGCCACACCGGTGCCCTCTGGAACCAGGGTGATATTATTTGTGGAACTGGATTCCAGGGACCCAAAAGTGGAGTAAATATGAACATTGTTCAAAAATTTGTAAACTTGTTCATGTACTTTTTGCTCATGGATGAGTTATAGTTGTGGTTTTTAATGTGGCCTTTGTGGAGGAAGGGTGGGGAAAACATGCAGAAAAGGTTAACCGGGCCTAGGTCCTATAAGGAAACCACTCTTTGAGACTTAGAAGTATGTCTACATCTTAACACCAAATGCACTGAAAAGTGAGGTGGTAGATAGACTATTAGCTTGGCATGATGGCTCCAAATATCAGGCTTTTTTTTTTTAGTATTTTTAATTCAATATAATGTATTTTAATTCAATAATTTATGTATACATGGTTTTCAACCTTTAACCCAGTATAAATGTGACACAATTGTCACAGTCCTTTGGAGATATCCACATTTGGAGGGAAAAAAATACCTTTACTACACAAACATTCTTGCATCTAACTGTTCATAACCTCTCCTCTGGCATGGCCTCCAGGCAGTCCAGGCCTGGTCACCAGTGGTCACCAGGGACAGGACTTGGTGTGAGGATCAGGGACAGAGTGGGGCTGAGCCTCAGAACTGAGAAGCTGGGAAAACTGGAAGGTTGATTTCTATAAAAAATGACCATGGAACCGTTCCTAGGAGCGAAGCCTGGAAAAGCCAGGCAGGACTTGGAGGGAGAGAGAGAGATGGGGGCTCCTCAGGCTGGGGGAACTTCAAGGAGAGAAACACCCCAAAAGAACTTTTAAAATTTTTGCTGTGAGAGTTGGAGGGCAGATTTCTCACTTTGTTACCTCTTCTAGAGAATTCAGGAAACATGTTTTATTTAAGATTCTGGGGATTGGTACTCATGTTAGAATACCAATCCCCAGAGTACCAACATGAGTACCAATATGAGTACCAACACTGGAGAGGGAATAAAAGACCTCGAGTCATTCAGGATGTACCTCCCATCCCCAGGGTTTAAGTACAATAATTCAAGAATGAGAATCACTAATAAATACCATATGATATCACTTATATGTGGAATCTAAAATATGACACAAATGGACCTATCTATGAAACAGACACAGAATCACGGACATAGAGGACAGACTGGTGGTTGCCAAGGGGGAGGAGGTTACGGGAGGAATGGAGTGAGATGTTGGGAATAGTAGGTGTAAGTTTTTATGTATAGGATGGATAAACAACAAGGTCTTACGGTATAGCACAGAGAACTATTATATTCAATATCCTATGATAAATTGAATCATGTTGCTGTACAGCAATAATTAACACAACATTGTAAATCAACTATACTTCAACTAAAAAAAAACACTGAGAAAGAGATACCCAGAATGTCTCAGGCCATCTTAGATGACCCCCCCCCCAAAAAAAAGAACTAGAATCAGTAAAGCCTTGATAGTGTACAGGTAGCACTGGCTACTCAGGACCCTCGGTGGATGGATGGCAGGGGTCCCACACCACTGTCTTCTCTCACTCAAGAAGGCAAATCAAAGAGTACGTAACTGAGAGAGACAGGAATCTAGGAAAATCCCTGACTCTGCTCTCATTTATAATGATAACATCTTATTTACAGAGGTTAGTATTTTAACCACATTGAGAAACATGTAAAGCTGTGTAGTACCTTGGTTTAGAATTGGTTTTGGAGCCAGATTGACTGAGCCTGAATCTTGACTCCAGCCCTTCCTAATCAGGTGACATTGGGTGGTTACCTAACCTCTAAAGTCTATATCTCCTCATCAGGGCTGCTGTGCAGTTTCTAAAAGTTATTTGTATCCATTCCATATATAATAGCTTATATCTGCTAACCCCAGTCTCCCACTCCACCCCTCCCTCCAACCTCCTCCCCCTTGATAAACAACAAGGTCCTACTATATAGCCCAGAGAACTATATTTAATATCCTATGATAAACCATAATGGAAAAGAATATAAAAAAAAGTATATATATATGTATAACTGATCACTTTGCTGTTCCAAAATTAACACAACATTGTAAATCAACTATATTTCAATTTTAAAAAAAGAAAAAATAAATTTAAAAAAAGCCATACAACCAAGAAAATCACTACATAAATAAATATCACTGATCCTTAGTGCTATGTGTGTGGCAGTAAAAATTAATAAATGTTTGCTATGTTTATTGTTGGCAATAAATTACTTGGGAAATATCTCACAACTGATGATAATGAGCCAGGAAGTCCTAATATGTTCCTGTAGGCAGTGCTGTGTTTCTCTAATTTTTTTTTATATCAGGACTTAATTTTATTTTTTTACTCAGGATTTAATTTTAATGTTATTATTTTATCATCAAGTGAAATTTACTATACATCCACATCCCTTTATCCTGTGGTAAGCACTTTATAGTGTAAGCTGAGCAAATCATGTACTTCAGCTTAGGAAACCACAGTATGAAATGGGCAGCACAGACCAAGATTAATATTCAGGACATATGTAATTTATGCAGCACTAAGGGAAAAATTTTCAGCAAAAACAAAAAAGAAGAAAAAGAAAGAAAGAAAGAAGGGAGGGAGGGAGGAAGGAAGGAGAAAGAAAGAAAGAAAGAAAGAATGACAGTGAGATTTTCAATAGAAAAAATTTCAAATATTTTCTTGCTCTAGGTTGCTGGTTGTCTGTGAGAGTCGCTGCGTGCCAGGCATGGTCCAGGCACCTGAGATACAGCAGTGAACAAAGCAGAGAAAGAGCTCAGCCTTCATGGAGTTTACATCCTTTGAAGTTGGGATATCATCACTTTATTTTTAAAAATAAATAAAAAATGACACTATGAAGGAAGGTGGATCTGGTACCTGCGATCACTTAGGCCCTTTTTCAAGGCTGGTCCTCTAGAGGTTGTTTATTTCTTCCTAGAACTGAGACTTTATGGAGGCAGCTGCCTCCAGGACACAGGAAAGCAAAGGCAATCCTTGTTCCCTAAAACATGTGGCCTTCCCTTAGGCGGGGCAGCTGAATTAAAAATGAATTGTATGTCTTTTCTATTGAAAATATAACTTCCTAATAAAACCATCACTTAAACCAACTGCTGATCTCTAATATACAATTTAAAGCAAGTTCAATCAAAATGAAAATTCCTAGGTACCGTCACATGCTTTTTCACAAATCTTCAATGATTGTCATTCACCTCTTAATGTAACACTGGTTTTCTGCCTAACTGGCATAAAGAAATATATTCACCTTGAATTCCTTATCTAACTAAAAAGCCTTACGTAACACATAGGATGGGAGCCCTGATTCCCTTCACCAGATGTCAGGGAATTGCTCCCCAGTGCCTAACCCTGGATATGCTACCAGTCTGTCATCACCATAAGTAGAAGCTGTGGAATCAAGGGCTATTAGCTAAAGGCACTATGTTTCCTAGAAAAAAAAAAAAATATATATATATATATATATACACAAACATTATAAATGTAGGAGAGAGAAAAAAAATAAAGATTATCCTAATAGCTATCTCCCAAGTGTTGTAACTCTGGAAAAAGTGAAGAAACGATACTGTAGCATAGGTAGTTTTAATGAGAATAAAATAAATAGGTCTTCTTCCGTGAACTAATCTTTCCCATGGCCTGAGCCAGTAGGTAGGAAAGCAGACGTTTTACTGATGTATTTTAAAACACTGAGACAAAGAAAGGGTTACTAAAGAGAAAAAATAAAAGCACAAACATAAACACCAAGCCTTCAGCATACCCCCAGAGGATGTTTAATTGTCAGATGAATAGTTCAGACCTTTTATGATTAATGTCAAATGTTTGATGCTTATAGAGGAACGAAGTAATTCGAGGTGGAGCCTGAGCCTTGGATGGGTGTGAGACAGCCAGGGCCCAGGAGCAGGAGGGTTGGGGAGCTCAGAGCCAGAGCCTCTGGTCCACATGACCCTGAGTGGGTCCCCGAAACCCTGCAGGCTGTCACACCCTCTCCCAGGGGACCAGCTGGCTTCAACTGCTTCTGCCACCACCACCCCTAGTATCTGAGTCATCACGAACTGTTTTAAACAGTAGGCAAAACAGATTTCCTTTACGGGACCTGTTCAGGGGCTGAGAACACCAAAGCTCAGTGCCCGACCTTTCAGGGGTCCACACCCAGCCCCAGCCAACAGCTCACCTCCTCCAAGAAGCTGCCTTTAACCAACCAGCTCTCACCCTGGTGCCTCTGTGTCATTTCAGCAACTTTGCATGCTCTTCACATTTTATTTCTTACCCTCTTCTTGCTGGCGTCAGTGAATGCTGTGTTTCAGTGCCTGGATTATTGTATGGTCCAGTAGAAAAAGCGTGTGTTAAATAATACTGTTTCTGTATGTTCCGATGTTTCATTATTGAACACTCACAATTTTGATAAGCAAAAAATAAGAAAAGAAAAGCATGGACACTGGTGTCAGAGGCTGTGAGTTTGAATCTCAGCTTTTTATCGTTCTAGCTGCGTGGCCCTGGGTGAGTCACTTAATCTCGCTGAACTGTAATATTTCAGTTGGAAGAAGATGGTGAATAATGCTGACCTCTTAGGAATTTTTGAAGATTTCTTGAAACGTTGGGTATGAAATGCCTGGCACAGAGGAGACACATTATAAAACCCACTTTTCTGCCCTTTTTTGGGAGAAGTATCAATCTTTTGAGGGAAGGGAAGTTATTTAATTTTCCGGTAATTTCAAACATTTAGCATAGTTCTTTGCATGTGGAATGTGTCCAATTACCACTAATTGAAGTAAATCTTTGAATTGATAAAATTATGAGAATTAAGGGTAAAACATAAAGGAAAGGATGCTTGCCCGTGGTTCGGACACCAGATCTCGGCTCTGCACCTGGTTGAGTCAGCTTGTACCCTCTGAGTGAACCATCCTCAAAAGGGTGAAGTTGAACTAGAGCAGAAGTTGCAAACTGATGGCCCTTGGACTATATCTGGCCTCTAGACATGCATTGTTGGCCCACAAAATACGTTTTTCTGAAATTTGACTTATTTGTTAACGTTAACTGTTTATAAAATTTCTCCTAAAAAATCCAGATTGCTGAAATTTTATGGAAAGATCTGGCAACCTGGGTCCCTGTTACCACATGTCAGCAGTGTGATGGAGCTGAGGCCGGCTCCCTTGTCAACGGGACACATGCTGTCCAGCTTACACTGTCACCTCCTGGCTCACCACACCTGTGTGTGCTGCCCACTCATTCCTGGCATTTGATTCTAGAAACACTAGATTAGAAAAACTCTAGAATTGCTGGTTGTTCCAATTTTGGGAGCTGGAGAACCAAAGTTGTGGAGGGTATAACTGCTGGTAGGGCCAGCAGTGGTTTATAGGAAAACCTATAAACCAGCAGTGGTTTATAGTGCTATAGGTTTATAGCAGTGGTTTATAGTGGTTTACTGGGTTTATACACTGGGCCCCTTGAAGGGCCTCAAAGCCGTGAGCCAGCCTCCTCCCATCTGTCACTGCCACACAGTGACAGACTGAACTCAGAGATTTGTAAAATGGGGAAACCAGACAAAGAAGAACTGTTTCCAGCATATTTAGTAAAATAGCTGAAATTTCATTGCTTTCAGAAAATATTAAGGAGGAGGTCATAGCTTCCCTTCCAGAAGCATCTCTTGATTCCTTTGGAACAGAGCTAAGTGGTGAGTGAGAAGGTGAAGGGGAACATGGCTTTAATGGGGCAGCCGTGGGCCCTCTGTTCTGCCTATCACCCAGGGGGTTCATTCTGTAGGCTCTCTAAGGCCTCTTCATCGCAAAACAGGGTCTCACCAGAAAGGGTGAGTATGCAGCTAGGATTTGGAGATGACACATTGGCCTCAGTGCCACAGTGTCCCAAAGCCACCTCTGTGAGCAGTGAGAGCAGTCCGCACAAGGTCTCAGGAAAGGAGCCCCTGCATCCTGAATAGACACATCAAGGCGGCACCTGGGAACCCACCGCCCGTCCTGCCACCTAACCCTCTCTCAAGGACTAGCTCTGCTTGGTTTTCCAGGAGGTCCAGTGGAGTCCTCAAGACACAGCATCCGAGCTCCTCTACAGACGACCACGCCAACAACAAAGTAAAAGAACTGGTGTAACTGTGGCTAAAGAAAAGGGAGAGAGAGAGAGAGAGAGAGAGAGAGAGAGAGAGAGAAAAAAACAGTTGGAGGAAAGAAGTAATATGCTGCAGTAGTTAAATCATTCTCTTCTTTGAATTCTTTTAGGAATAAAATAAATATAAAAAGACAAGTACTTTTCTCACCTAATTTGCTTGTGGAGCTGATAATTAAGTGTTGTTGGTTGCATCACGAGAATGAATTTGTGATACTTGCTGTAGTGTTTCTGCATATTTAAAGACAAACATGTTCCTTCTGGTGCTCAGTAAAAATATCATTTTTATGAACATTCTCCCCCAGGCAGTTCTGTAGCTTCCATTCCATGTTTATGGAGCTGTAAGACGCCTTGGCTGAGACATGGCAAAGACTCACTTGACACCGAAATGCTCCTGTCAGCCTGCCCATTCCTCAACTCTGAGAAACAGGCCTGGACTCAGAGTTCTAGAGAAATTCCAAATGTTCTTGGTGAAACCTCCTCCCCATGCATCTGTATGTTTCTTGATAATTTCATACCCCCTCCCTGCTTCCAGTTCAATATATGGTAGGGAGGAAAAATGACATGATGGTTAAAAACTCCAGGGCCATTTGCATGAACTTGGGCAAGTAATTAAACACCTTGAGCCTCAGTTCCCACATCCTCGAATGGAAACAATAATAGTAAGTCACAGGGATTATTGTGAAGATAAAATGGGCCACTGCGTGAAAGCATCTAGTACACAGTAGGTGCTCCATGCGGGGTAGATATCATCATCTTTATCACCATCAGCAGCAGCATCACTGGCTATTCTAGATGACCCCAAAGTAGGTTGCATGTCAGAGTAACCCGAGGAAATTCTTAAAAATACGTATTCACAGATCCCACACTCAAAACCATATTAGAATTTCTGAGAACTTCTAATGCTTTCCTTTAAGTTCCCAAGGTGAATAAATGCTCAGCCGGGCCTGGGAGCCATTGGTCCAGACCTGCCTCCACAGAACCTCAGAGACTGGGTGTGGGGCTGGGTAGTGACGGCTCTAGGGGGACTCAAGGTCAAAGACAGAACAAGGACCCAACTACACCTTTGAAACTCACTCCATTTAGTCCTCAGGAAAGGGCATCATCAGAACTGTCAGGTGGGATAAGCTCTTCTCTCAGCTTTCCTTTTAATCTTATTTATTTTTGCCAGACACTCATCGCTAGCATACTGGTATATTCCAAAGAGATTGAATTTGCTGCTTCTTTGAGCAGTTGTCACAGCAGAGACACCAGCATAAATATAGATTAAAAAATTTTTAAATACTTCCTTTTTATTGGAGTAGGGTGGAGGACACTCAATTTCAGCTTTTCTAACTAACATCCCCAATCTGTTTAGCTCTATAAGGCTAGTTACTAAATATTCTTTGTGTGATACCTTCAGCTGAAATGACCAGCAAAACACATTCCTCCTGTGAGAAATGGCTTTCTTCTGCCAGTTAGGACAAAGGTAGGTGAAGAAGCAGAAAAGTCCTGCATTGTAGTTGACAGTGCCAAACTAAGAACTGTTTTGACTGTGGAACGGTCTTTACTCAAACTTTCTTATTTTTGCTGCTACTCAGGTAATGGATCCACAGGAAAACAATGTGGTTGACTGGTATGGCCAGATCCTGACAAATCTTCAGAATTTGCATTTACTGCATTTACCCATAAACGTCACAACAGTGATGGGTCCCTCTCTGGTAGCGCACTGCAGGCTGGAGCACAGAAAAGGCATCTCAGCACACATTTATGCCTCACAACTGTTACATCACCACTGTCTCCTCCATTTAAGAAACATCTTGGTCAATAATGACCAGTAACATTTTTAGAGGGATAAACATAAATTTGGTCTAGTTTATAAAATCAGGGTTCTTTGCAAATTTTATCACTTTATTAGCGTTGACAACATAGCTCCCAACTGATTTTAGGATTGGGAGTCTTGCTGTAGAACAGTGCTTCTTAACTGGGGGTGATTTTTACCCCCCAGAATATGTCTGGAGACATTTTTGTTGAAACAACTGGGGATGCTGCTTATGGGCATCTAGTGGGCAGAATCCAGGGGCGCTGTTAAAAATCTTACAATTGGGCTTCCCAGGTGGCACAGTGGTTGAGAATCCACCTGCCAATGCAGGGGACACAGGTTCGATTCCTGGTCCAGGAAGATCCCACATGCCGCCGAGCAACTAAGCCTGTGCACCACAACTACTGAGCCTGTGCTCTACAGCCTGTGAGCCACAACTACTGAGCCCATGTGCCACAACTACTGAAGCCCGTGCGCCTAGAGCCTGTGCTCCACAACAAGAGAAGCCACCTCAATGAGAAGCCCTGGCACTGCAACGAAGAGTAGCTCCCGCTCACCGCAACTAGAGAAAGCCCGGGAGCAGCAACAACGACCCAACGCAGCCTAAAATAAATAAATTTATTTTTAAAAAAAGAACTGGTTACTCTTATTAAAAAAAAAAAATCTTACAGTACACAGGACAGGGCCACAGTCAAAGAATTATCTTGCCCAAAATGGTGATAGTGCTGAGCTTGAGAAACCTGGCTGTAGAAGAATCTGCCGGGTCCAGCTCCTGCCCACCTCACTAAACCCTTCAGCCCTTCTCTGCATGGCAGCTGGCCTCTTTTGCGTACCATCAGGACACAGGGATCACCTATATTGATTTTCATTGTTGGCTTGTTGGGCAGCCTCTAGGGCAAGGGATACCTGCTTGCAGAAATCTCTTCTCCCCCCACCCCTGCCATGGGTAGCTGGGATAAGTGTGTATTTCAGGCTGACCTGAAGGATTACAATGGCACAACTAGCTTGAGGGTGGCTGAGACCCAATTCTATAATAACTAGCTTGAGTGCTTAACAAACTCAAAGAAATGAATAGATATAATCTATGCTGCCCCTCTGTGTTTAGGAAGGTGAAATAATCAGAAATAAATGGAGAAAGTTGTTAAACAGGTGGCTTAACTGCAAAAGGAAGTTAAAACCAAATTGTACGGTTAACCTACTGCTTTGTTGTAGCCATTGCTTCTTCTGCTGCTGTTGTAATTGACACCTACCCTAAATTACGGCACCCTTGGCAAATACATTCTTCATACTCTTGGCTCCAATAAGGTTTTTTGATATATATTTTTGACTATAGAAAAGAATATCTGAAAACTAGGAGCAGTGATAACATGGATAATATATTATATCCTGGAAAAAAATGTGGGTCCAGTTCCGAAGCCATGTTTTTGCTTTTTGAGACCTCATTTTCCCCAAATGGTCCATGTTTCTTTTTGTAACTCTGAGAAAGGAGAGCCATTAGCCAATGGGCACCTGCTCTGAATCAGCAGCAAAAATGGACACAAAAGAATCATTTGGAATTCCCATCAAGGAAAACCTGTGGGGTAGTTGTGAATTTTGTTCAGTTGAAAAACTTAAAAGGAAAAATTTTATGGGCTTTGAATGCCCATCCTTTTGGGTTGCAGAGAAATCGATTCTTAGTGTTTACTAGTGCTCACCCTCCCACCCACACCCACCCTCCCCACCACCACCTGTGGAGGAGGCAGCCTGGAGCGTTAGCCCCTTGTACTGGTTTCTACAACATGCTCATCATCTGGGCAGTCCCTGTGGAGCTGCTATGGTAACAGCTCCAGAGGGTGTCATTCACCATGGACCAGAATGTAAACAGTTCCCTTAGAAATGTTCAGAAGAGACATGGCACCTCAGTGCTGCTTGGCAAAGCTGTGGCATGGGAACTTCTGCCAATTTTGGAAGCTACTGAGATCATGGTCAAGGTGGCCATTTCCCTCTGAAATCCTTCCCTCTCCCTGGAGCACTGGGCTCCACATCATCTCCTTCCCAGTTTGGGGGAAGCTCAGCAGAGCTTGTAAGACCTCTCCTTCATAGCTCCTTGCCTTTCCTCTCATAAAACTCACCCACACACCTACCCACCCCGTGTCCTAATCACCTTCAGTGGATCACCAGAAACCTGAATTTAGCCTTTCCTTGGTGGGAGGAGGGGAGAGCGGGTTGAGTAGAAAAATGGGATGTTAAAATAAGTCTGCTTTTTTGTCCTGTTTTCTAATTCCTCCTGACCTACCTGGGGCTGAGCCAGTCCCAGAGTTTTTTCAAGGAGATTTCTAAGATAACTTGGCAAATGAGAAGAGGAGGGAGCATCCAGAGCATTATACCTCATGAACAGGGGCCAGATTGTCACCCCTTCAGCATGAGAAAGAGAAAGTAACTGAAGAGTGAAAGGTATGAAGGGGAAAGCAGCAAAGACAAAGTGTAAGTGCATCCATGCAGAGTATAGGCTAGGTGACAAGTGTGTCCATGCAGACTATATGCCAGACAACCAGCTCTGTCTCTCAGGTTTCCTTCCTTCATTGTCTCTCGGGCAGTGCTTGCATTCTCCCCCTTGTTCTCATCACGCCTCTTTCCTCCTGGCACCACCTAGTCCAGTGGGGCCCTGTCTCTGGCAGTGTCCAGCCCTGTTGGGTCCATCTATTGGTGTCAGAGTTGATTCTCAGAGAATGATGTTTCCAAGCTATAAGTACAGAGAAAAGCCTTTATAATCAGGAAGAGAATGGAGACCCCAAATGTCTCCAGAATAAGGATTTCCCATGAGAAGAAGCACTCTGGCCCCACCTCGACATTTCCCCTTCGAATAGCAGCCTTTATAATTCATTTCTTTGCTTAGACATATTGCTCTGCTGTTTAACGGATGCTCACCACTGTGAAAGCTGTTCATTGTTCCCTTTGTGCCCTCATGGTAGTGCTAAGCACATTGCCTTGCACATGTGAGGTGTTCTGCAATGTCCTGTGCAGTGAAAATAAAAGCAGGAAGTAGCCATGAAGATGAAAAAACTAACAAAAAAGTATGGGGACCAAAACCACTGGTACCCATTTCTCATTAATCTTATATAGCAGCAGCCCTACTCTTGAAAGGTCTCTCACCTTGGAAGTGAGACAGTGTTGTGTGTGTGTGTATGTGTGTGTGTTTTAAAGAAGGAACTAAGGAACTAGAGGCCGCTGCAGCTGGCTGGTTGCTCAGCCACCCTCCCACCAGGGTGCTGGGAGCCTGAGATTCCCTGATGAGTGTGTCTTTTACTGCTTCCATGAGCCCCGTTAGCTGCATCGGGAGAGCGTCTGAACCTAGGCAGCCCGCGATCCTGGAGCGCTTCCCTTTCATGTGCCCCACTGCTTATCTGCTCTGACAACAATATGGTGAGACTTCCCTCCCTCTGGCTTGGGGCCACAGCGGCCATCAGAGCACACACCGTGCACTAGGAGTGGGCAGAACAGCAAGAAAAGGTCAGAACGAATACTTACTTCTCTTGAAAGAATTATACCTTAGCTCAATTGCTTGTCCACAGAACAGAGAACATCTCTGCAAGGGAGTTGTCAAACCAGCAAGTGCTCCTGAGGGTCCCGAGGGTGGGATGTTGAACTTCTAACCACGACTAGAGTCGTCACGTGACCCTCCTTTATAATGACTAACAACCCTAGTAAAAGGGGGTCTTAAGGGGAAAGGGCCATCTCATCTCTGAGGGCTGATAAAGGAGAAAGGGAAAGTGGTAGGCGGTGTATAATATCTAGATCTGCTTATCTTGAGGGAGAAGGAAAGCAGGAATGAATGGGCACCAGAGTGCCACATGATGCCAACTCTCCGGAGGTCTTCCAGGACAGGGGCCCGTGTCCAGGCCTTATTTGACAAGACACCGTAAATGCCAATTCTCCTTTGCCGCCTTAGAATTTGTACCTTTCATTCTAAGAGGTTTCCTCATTGCAAATGGGAGGAAAAGAAAATGAATAAGTAAAAACGTTTAAATTTTAAAACTTAAAAAATAAAATGGGAGAAAAAGGACACCAGTTTGCAATGTCACTGATGAATGAGACATGGCTTCATGGTGGTTGATGTGATGTGTCCATTCACTTTTTTTTTTTTTTTTTTTTTTTTTGCGGTACGCAGGCCTCTCACTGCTGTAGCCTCTCCCGTTGTGGAGCACAGGCTCCGGACGCGCAGGCTCAGTGGCCATGGCTCACGGGCCCAGCCGCTCCGCAGCATGTGGGATCTTCCCAGACCGTGTGTCCATTCACTTTTGATGTGGGATAAACCACCCTAAAACTTAGTGGCTTAAGACACACTAATTTAACCCACAATTTTGTGGGTCAGCACTTTGGCCAGGCTCAGCTGGGAAGGTCTGGTGGAGGCTGGGCTGTGAAGTCCATGGTCAGCTGCTGAACCTACTATAGAAGGAACAGCTCACCTCTGCTCCACGAGGGCTCTCATCCTCCAACACGCTGACCGAGGTCACTGATCCAAGGTCGCTGACCCGAGGTCACTGACCCGAGGTCACTGACCCGATGGCAGGCAGGATTCCAGACACAAAGCTGAACTACTCAGAGCTTCTGAAGGCCCAGCTCCCAGCTGACACCATGGTCTCTGTCTTGCTGTGGCTTCTCTTGTTGTGGAGCATGGGCTCTAGGTGCACAGGCTTCAGTAGTTGCAACACACAAGCTCAGTAGTTGTGGCTCATGGGCTCTAGCACGCAGGCTCATTAGTTATGGTGCATGGGCTTAGTTGTTGCATGGCATGGGGGATCTTCCTGGACCAGGGCTCGAACCCATGTCCCCCGCATTGGCAGGAGGATTCTTAACCACTGTGCCACCAGGGAAGTCCCAAAAGTATCTTTACATGAACTGAATAATAGCAAAATGGACTTCTGGACACTGACCATTTTGATTTTTGTTTTTTTTTTTGAAGGATGCTTCAGAGATAGGAAAACTGAACTTCCTTTTGAATTTATAATTCTAGTAGGTTTGTCTCGACAGTTGAATCTTGAACTGAATATGGACATTGATTATCCCTGGACTATTCGAAGTGCCTTTTTGAAAGTGTTTCCCCTTCCATAGGAAGGTCTGGGAACTAGGTGGTCCTTTCAAATCGTTTACCGCCATGACCCACAAACAAAAATAGCCTTGAGATGACATATGCCAATGTTAAGAATAAACTCTGATGGAAACAGATCAACTTCATGGATGCCTGTTAGCCTGCTTGCTTTCTTAGAGACTTGCTGCTATAGACTGAATGTTTGTGTTACCCCAAAATTCCCATGTTGAAACCTAATCCCTAATGTGATGGTATTTGGAGTCAGGGTCATTGGGAGGGAACTGGGTGGCTAGGATGGAGCTCTCAGTGAACAGGGTTAGTGCCCTTATAACAGAGACCCTGGAGAGCTCCTGCATTCCTTCTTTACATAAGGACACATCAAGAAGACAGTTGTCTACGAACCAGGAAACAGGACCTCCTCACACACAGAATCTTCCAGCACCTTGATCTTAGACTCCTCGCCTAAGAACTGTGAGAAATGAATGTTGTTTAAGCTACCCAATCTCTGGTATTTTTGTTATAGCAGCATGAACGGACTAAGATACTTGGCTCCCTAACTTCATCTATATTCTATAACCAAGCCCTTAGTCTCTGGTGTCTTCCATTTGGACTCCTACTGACCCCCCCCCAACAAACTCCTCAGTCTGAATTAGATGCCAGCCTATCTTTTCTCTGGGACCCCATGGCACAGTCCCAAGCCAGCCTTGTAATACCCTATGCAGTGCCAAGTGAGAAGAATATTCCTTACTCAAGCCTTTTCCTGTCTGAAATGGAAACCTGGTAAATGACTGGCATAAATATCGTGATCACTTTTTAAGTAGGATATGAATCAGCTTAGTATAAAGGACTCTTCTGTGGTTACTTTTACTTCTATTAGAGCCTTGTCAGGAAACATTATTTTAATAGGCACTAAGTCCAAGCTTATTTTTAACCTGTTTAGGTCTCCAATATTCTTCAACCTGAAATATTCAAGGCAATTTGTACAGTCAGGTCTAGATGCAAAATGCAGTTGGAAACCTCTTGTTTAGTCTGGAGGAAATTTAATGTCAAGAGATCCTATCAGCTAGGTTAAAATAGATGATTTCTAAGATCCATTTTAGTTTCAGAATGCTGTGATTGTTATTAAGTAATAATAATGGAAATCATTCATTAACTGTTTTCATCTCACAAGGGAGAGAGGTGCAATTACTTCCCCCCATCTTACACATGAGGAAACGAAGTCGTAGTATGGATGAATAAACTGCTGTGGATATTTCCAGTGCTGGGAATCTAATTCTGGCTACAATGCACACATGTTCTTAACCATTGCTCTCTGTAAATTGTGTTGGTTTATCATTCTCATTTACCCAGCCAGACTGAAAGGAAAAAGCATCAGGAATGAGAAGGGATATAAGTTGAATAGAAAAACCCACCATCAGTAAGACTTAACAAGCAGTAAAAATGCTACTGTAATGGAGCTATCACATATTTGCTGCAATATTTAAAGAGATATTACATACTTCTCTCTAATTACAATCAATCAGTTGAACGTGCCCAATTCAGAGACTACAGGAACAGTAGAAGAATTTTCCATCCTGAAACTCTGCATCTAGTGTGGTCCCAAAGAGTCTAACCTGTTTACCCACTGAAAGTGTTACTCAAACATAACTTCTAAAGGAAGAGACTAAGGTACTTCATCACTGTTTTGCCTGGCATGAGGAAGACTAGAAATATTAACTGACTGCTCAGTTGGTTGAATTTGAGCACGTTCCCACTGTACTTTGGTGGGCAGATGAGATGGGCTAGCTATGATTTTATTGAGATGTGGGCTTGACAAATCTCCTTAGATATGAGATAACTGAATTAGTTAGGAGTGATGGTAAAAGCTATTGGGATAAGACCCTCAAACAGATGAGAGGACGCCATGGTTATAGCCCTTGGCCTCAGGAGGAGAGGGGCAGGGTCCTTGAGTTTAATATAAGTCTTGACTGAGCTTTGGGGAAAGGAATAGTTTACATGCAGAACAGTCCCTTCAACTAAATTGGGTTCTGGATGAGTCTTGGGGGAATTTGGAGGCAGGTTTCTAAGAAGAAAGGGACTTCACAGCCTTTTTAACTCAGTGGTGAAAAAGCGCACCAGTGAGTCTTCAGGAAACTGGAAGCACCAAGCCATTTTTTTCTGGCTTCATTTCAGAACTTAGCCTGGAAGAGAGGAGACCCTTCATCCCATGACTCATGGGAGATGTTGATGAGCCACAAGCCAATGACTGTCAGTCAAAATGGATGAACGAGGTGGAAGACAAAGAAGAAATTTTAAGGACCATTAGAATGGATGATATCATGGAACCCAAGGCCTAAGCAGATTGTCAGGAGCAACAGACAGTAGAACAGGTGGCTCCTTGAGTGTAAGAGGTCTGTAGTGTACTGGCCAGGACAAGTTGGGTCACCTTCAGTACTGTCACCAAATGACTCCATCCCTGGGGCCTGGAAAGAAGAGCACTGGTCAGAGCTGTCTCCTACAATCAGACCTCCTGGGACGAGGCTGGATATTAGGAAGCTCTCTACGTGTCTTCTGGTGCTTTCAAGAAGCCACACTCCCCATCTTTACTGGTAAAGCATCTAAGTAAGTCTGCCATATGGGGACACATGGCATTATCAGTGAACAACAGAAAACAAGGATACTTATAAATGTTCTCTTTACAAACCTCCTGTATTCAAGTTACTACAGGTGATAAGTCTGACAATAGAAATGAACATTTACTTATATTAACACCAACTTTATTATTTCCTCAAGGGACTCAGAGAAGAAATTTTTCCTATATCTCAGTACCAAGAACAGTTTTGCTTCTTCTAAGCAGTTCTTTTGCTTTTATGGTATTTGTGTTGTGAATCATGGGACAAATCTTGTTCTCTGTTACTAATCAGAGCAGATCTAAATTTATGACCATACATCTGTATAGAATACAATTCTTACACAATGCATTTGGGATTCTAACTTTTTAAATCTTACTTTAACTTTTCTCTAGTATTTCAATTTACCTACTCTAATTTTCCCTAAATTCAACTGGAAAATCACTTTTGCTTTGTTGTTGTCATGTGTAAACAGACTCAATGCAATCCTTATCAAATTCAATGGAATTTTTCACAGAACTAGAATAGAAAATTTTACAGTTTGTATGGAAACACAAAAGACCCCGAATAGCCAAAGCAATCTTGAGAAAGAAAAAAGGAGCTGGAGGAATCAGGCTCCCTGACTTCAGACTATACTACAAAGCTACAGCCATCAAAACAGTATGATACTAGCACAAAAACAGAAATATAGACCAATGGAACAGGATAGAAAGCCCACAGATAAACTTATGCACCTATGGTCACCTTATCTATGACAAAGGAGGCAAGAATATACAATGGAGAAAAGACAGCTTCTTCAATAAGTGGTGCTGGGAAAACTGTACAGCTACATGTAAAAGAATGAAATTAGAACACTCCCTAACACGCTATACAAAAATAAACTCAAAATGGATTAAATATTTGAATGTAAGACCAGACACTCTAAAACTCTTAGAGGAAATGTAGGAAAAGTACTCTTTGACATAAATTGCAGCAAGATCCTTTTTGACCCACCTCCTAGAGTAATGAAAATAAAAACAAATATAAACAAATGGGACCTAATTAAACTTAAAAGCTTTTGCACAGCAAAACCATAAACAAGATGAAAAGACAACCTCAGAATGGGAGAAAATATTTGCAAACGAAGCAACTGACAAAGGATTAATCTCCAAAATATACAAACAGCTCATGAAGCTCAATATCAAAAAACACACAACCTTGGACTTCCCTGGTGGTGCAGTGGTTAAGAATCCACCTGCCAATGCAGGGGGCATGGGTTTGAGCCCTGGTCTGGGGAGATCCCACATGCCATGGAGCAACAAAGCCCATGCACCACAACTACTGAGTCTGCACTCTAGAGCCCGTGAGCCACAACTACTGAGCCCATGCACCACAACTACTGAAGCCTGCACACCTAGAGCCCGTGCTCCACAGCAAGAGAAGCCTGCGCACCACAACAAACAGTAGCCTCCACTCACCGCAACTAGAGAAAGCCCACACACAGCAATGAAGACCCAGAGCAGTCAAAAATAAATAAATAAATCAAATAAATTTATTAAAAAAAATAAAAAAACACACAACCCAATCAAAAAATGGGCAGAAGATCTAAACAGATATTTCTCCAAAGAAGACATATAGATGACCATCAAACACATGAAAAGATGCTCAACATCACTAATTATCAGAGAAATGCAAATCAAAACTACAATGAAGTATCACCTCACATGGGTGAGAATGGCCATGATTAAAAAGTGTATAAAAAAAGTGTATAAATAACAAATGCTAAAGAGGGTGTGGAGAAAAGGGAACTCTCTTGCACCATTGGTGGAAATGTAAATTGATACAGCTGCTATGAAGAACAGCTTGAGGGTTCCTTAAAAAACTAAAAATAGAACTACCATATGACCCAGCAATCCCACTCCTGTGTATATACCCAGAGAAAACCATAATTCAAAAAGACATGCACGCCAATGTTCACTGCAACACTATTTACAATAGCCAGGACATGAAAGCAACCTAAATGTCCATCAACAGAGGAATGGATAAAGAAGATGTGGTACATATATACAATGGAATATTACTCAGCCATAAAAAGGAACAAAACTGGGTCATTTGCAGAGATGTGGATGGACCTAGAGACTGTCATACAGAGTGAAGAAGTCAGAAAAAGAAAAACAAATATCATAAATTAATGCATATATGTGGAATCTAGAAAAATGGTATAGATTATCTCATTGGCAGAGCAGAAATAGGGACACAGACATAGAAAACAAATGTATGGACACCAAGGAAGGAAGGGGGGTTGCGATGAATTGGGAGATTGGGATTGACATATATACATTATTGATACTATATATAAAATAGATAATGAGAACCTACAGTATAGCTCAGGGAACTCTACTCAGTGCTCTGTGGTGACCTAAATGAGAAGGAAATCAAAAAAAGAAGGGATATATGTATAAGTATAGCTGATTCACTTTGCAGTACAGTAGAAACTAACACAACATTGTAAAGCAACTATACTCCAATAAAAATTAATTTAAAAAAACAAAAAAAAGATGATCACATTGTACACTTCAAATATCTTACAATTTTATTTATCAGTTATACCTCAATGAAGCTGAAAATAAAAGAAAATGTAGACTGCAAAAATAATAATGAAACAATATTAAAGCTTCAAAATCTCCCTCTTCTTTCATTTTTGAAACCAAACACACCACTTCCTATATTTTCCTCCTCCTGTCAAATTGAGTGTCATATTTTGGAGGGTACTTTTGTGGTACATTGATATCATGGCACCCATAGGGTCTTGGGAAGTTATCATGAGTTTATAAGATTTTCACAAAATCCCACTAGCTTGTAAATTCCATGAGGACAAGAGCAGGCTGTTTTGCTTACCACTGAGTTCTCTACATCTAGCTCAATGGCTTGTGGGCTGGGCTACTGCATTTTCATCAAAAAGGATTGGGAAACAAGCAGCAATTTCCAGAGCAGCAGAGCATGAAAGTGCCAACCATAGATTTAGAAATAATAATGCCTTTGAAGTCTGGAATTGTAGTTTGGAAGAATCATTGCAGTAAATCAGTAAAAAAAGCTTAATAGCTTCAATTCTCCCAAATTGCTACATCCATTTCATTTCAATCATCTTTGACCTTCCCTTCTTATTCCCCACTCCAATTTCAAAGAAAGAAAACAATTCCATATGTCCCCCTTTTCTCCAACTCCTTGTTTAAGAATTGGCAGTAAGTGCTAGGAAGCCAAGATCTGGCGTGTCTAAGAGTTAAAGTGAAAAAAACCATAAAAAAAAAATCCATTTTCCCTAAACTCGTTGATCTTCCTGGGTTCCTACTGTCATCGGATTCTCCTCAGCAGGCTTCATCTCAGTCCATTGCCAGCTAGTATGTATGGAGTCAGCATGCACATATAAATCACATTATGCTAGACACAGAGGATATAAGTAGCTGAAAATAGTCTCCAAAGCCCAAATGAGATGCTGCAGATTTGTGTCACCAAATCACTAAAGAAAGAACTCCTGTAAAATGAAGGAGTAAGTTGAAAAAAAAGTCACAGTAGTGAGTCTTTTTATTTTTTTCCCTTTTATTTTTATTGTGCAAAAATTACAAAGGGGATATTAAGATTTTTCTTGTCAGGGGATACTATGCTAAATGTGTTGACACAAATACTCCAGTGTTTTGTTGTTTTGTTTTGGTTTAGTTTGGTTTGGGGTTTTTGCTAACATGTCGATGAATCAAAGAATAGAATCATCTCTGAGTGTAAGAGGAACTTTTGAAATCTCACCCTTAATTAATTTATCTATCAACATCAACATGAAGGAACAGAGGGGGAAAAAAGTATATTTTTAAGAGTAAATAAAACTCTATTGAAGATGAATCTCAAATGCATTCTATTACATGAAAGAAGCCACACTCAAAATACTACCTGCTATATAATTTCATTCATGTAATATCCTGGAAAAAACAATAGGATGGAGACAGAAAACAAACCAGTGGTGGCCTGGGGGTTGGGGTAGGAGCTGACGTAAAGGAGTAGGTGAGAATTTGGGTGGTGGGGGGGGGGCGATAGAAATGTTCTATGTCTTGTCCTTGTGGTCACGCAACTGCGTGCATCTATCAAAACTCGCAGAAATGTGCACTAAAAATGGCGAATTTACTCTATTCGAATTATTCCATAATAAAAATAAAATGAGGGGACACAAGCATGCCAGCTTCTCCCTGAGGGGGGTGGGGCGTGAACGGAGCATGTAGAAGAGGTGGAGGAGGACCCACACCAGCATCATCATGACCACAGCTCTGATGTGACAAATGTAGCTCATCTAGTTCTCACACCCATTGGCCCCAAGTTACAGACTGAGGAGTCTGCCGGCAAGGGTTTCAAACCCCAGTCTGTCTGACTCCAAACCCCCAGAATTTCACTGCTTCCCCTATTCTGAGACAGGCCCTCACAGTTCAGAAATGCACTGACTTCCCAGGACCTGTGGGGAAGGGCAGGGGAGCCCCGCTCACACACGAGGAAACTACCAGAGAGTCATAACTCACCCAAGAGCCAGAGCGAGCACTCAGACTCAGGTCTATCTGATCCTATAACATGTTTTCCTTGTTTCTTTTCTTGTGGTTTGCTTGTTTATTCTTGTTTTTATTCCTTCCAACACTTTTGTCTATAAAAGGTGAAAATTACAAAGGGAATATGTGTCTATCATTTTTCACACTCATGCACACGAGGAACGCAGGTCTTGTTATTAAAGAGTTTGCAAATGTAGCTACTTTGAGCAGGTAATGATAATCCAATGCATTTGAATTAAATAAATAAACAATAACTTCACTTTATTAAAACTTGAAGATGTTGAGTGAATTAAAAACATGGCTTTTGGAACCAGATGGCCCATGTTTGAAATGCCATTTAAGGCTTAGGAGCCAAACATGGACAAATTTCTTAAACTCTCTGTGCCTCAGTTTCTTCAACTGTAAAATAAAGATGATAACAGTACCAAACTCACAGAGTTGTCTTTGGTATTATATTAGTTAATATGTATACAACACTCAGAACAGAGCATGGGATATATGATAAAGAGTTGATACTTTTTATTTTATTTTATTTTATTTTATTTTTGGGGGGAGTAAAAATGCAAACATATAGAAGGATAAGGTATAAAAGATGATCAACTCCAACAACAAAATGTTGCTCCTTTCCTTCCTTCTTTCCTTTTCTGCTCTTACTTTCCTTCTTTTTCACACACACACACAAATGTTATAACCTAAAGGTGACCCAAAAAAGAGCAACAACTAAAATCTTAAAAAAAAAAAATCCCCTGGCTCTTACATATAGTTCAATAATTCTAGGGGGTGAAAGAAGTATTAAAACGGGAAAATATAAAATTTCTTTAAGATAACATCTTTCTTCGAGCCTACACACCTGTCCTGCTTATCATTAAATACTCAAAGCTAAATACTCTCAATATAGTCTATATTTATCAAAGTGTTATTGATTTCCAGTTGTGCCAGATATTACAGGATCCATGCAGATTGGCTTTCAGAGACCTCAGTCACCTATTGGTCAAATCTTGGGAAATATCTAGATAGGTGGCTTTCTTTTTTTTTAAGATTTAATTTTATTTATTTTTGGCTGTGTTGGGTCTTTGTTGCTGCATGCGGGCTTCCTCTAGTTGTGGCAAGTGGGGGCTACTCTTCGGTGCAGTGCGTGGGCTTCTCCTGGCAGTGTCTTGTCTTGTTGCAGATGACGGACTCTAGGCGTGCAGCCTTCAGTAGTTGTGGCACGTGGGCTCAATAGTTGTGGCATGTGAGCTCAGTAGTTGTGGCACATGGGCTTAGTTGCTCCGCCACATATGGGATGCTCCCAGACCAGAGGTCGAACCCATTTCCCCTGCATTGGCAGGCAGATGCCTATCCACTGCACTACAAGGGAAGTCCAGGAGATGGGTTGCTTTTTTTTTTTTTTAACATCTTTATTGGAGTATAATTGCTTTACAGTGTTGTGTTTCTGTTATATAACAAAGTGAATCAGCTATATGTATACATATATCCCCATATCCCTTTCCTCTTACATCTCCCTCCCACACTCCATATCCCACCTCTCTAGGTGGTCACAAAGCACCGAGCTGAACTCCCTGTGCCATGCAGCTTCTTCCCACTAGCTATCTATTTTACATTTGGTAGTGTATGTATGTCCATGCCACTCTCTCACTTCAACACAGCTTACCCTTCCCCCTCCCATGTCCTCAAGTCCATTCTCTATGTCTGTGTCTTTATTCCTGTCCTGCCCCTAGGTTCTTCAGAACCATTTTTTTTATATTCCATATATATTTGTTAGCATACAGTATTTGTTTTTCTCTTTCTGACTTACTTCATTCTGTATGACAGACTCTAGGTCCATCCACCTCACTACAAATAACTTAATTTCATTTCCTTTTATGGCTGAGTAATATTCCATTGTATATATGTACCACATCTTCTTTATCCATTCATCTGCTGATGGACACTTAGGTTGCTTCCAAGTCCTGGCTACTGTAAATAGTGCTGCAATGAACATTTTGGTACATGACTCTTTTTGAATTATGGTTTTCTCAGGGTATATGCCCAGTAGTGGGATGGCTGGGTCATATGGTAGTTCTATTTTTAGTTTTTTAAGGAACCTCCATACTGTTCTCCATAGTGGCTGTATCAATTTACAGTCCCACCAACAATGCAAGAGGGTTCCCTTTTCTCTACACCCTCTCCAGCATTTACTGTTTGTCAATTTTTTGGTGATGGCTATTCTGACCAGTGTGAGGTGATACCTCATTGTAGTTTTGATTTGCATTTGTCTCATGATTAGTGATGTTGAACATACTTTCATGTGTTTGTTGGCAATCTGTATATCTTCTTTGGAGAAAGGTCTATTTAGGTCTTCTGCCCATTTTTGGATTGCATTGTTTTTTGTTTTTTGATATTGAGCTGCATGAGCTGCTTGTAAATTATGGAGATTAATCCTTTGTCAGTTGCTTCTTTTGCAAATATTTTCTCCCATTCTGACAGTTGTCTTTTCATCTTGTTTGTAGTTTCCTTTGCTGTGCAAAAGCTTTTAAGTTTCATTAGGTCCCATTTGTTAATTTTTGTTTTTATTTCCATTTCTCTAGGAGGTGGGTCAAATGGATCTTGCTGTGATTTACATCATAAAAGTTTCTGCCTATGTTTTCCTCTAAGAGTTTTATAGTGTCTGGCCTTACATTTAGATCTTTAATTCATTTTGAGTTTATTTTTGTGTATGGTGTTAGGGAGTGTTCTAATTTCATTCTTTTACAGGTAGCTGTCCAATTTTCCCAGCACCACGTATTGAAGAGGCTGTCTCTTCTCCACTATATATCCTTGCCTCCTTTATTTATTTATTTATTTATTTATTTATTTATTTATTTATTTTTTGCGGTATGCGGGCCTCTCACTGTTGTGGCCTCCCCCGTTGCGGAGCACAGGCTCCGGATGCGCAGGCCCAGCAGCCATGGCTCACGGGCCCAGCCGCTCCGCGACATATGGGATCCTCCCAGACCGGGGCACGAACCCGTATCCCCTGCATCGGCAGGCGGACTCTCAACCACTGCGCCACCAGGGAGGCCCCTTGCCTCCTTTATTAAAGATAAGGTGATCACATGTGTCTGGGTTTATCTCTGGGCTTTCTATCCTGTTCCAATGGTCTATGTTTCTGTTTTTGTGCCAGTATCATACTGTCTTGATGGCTGTAGTTTTGTAGTATATTCTGTAGGAGCAGTTCCACGTGTAGATGTATTTCTGATGTATCTGGGGGGAGGAAGGTGATCTCCGCAGCTTACTCTTCTGCCATCTTCTCCCCTTACTTCTGTAGTATATTCTGAAGTCAGGAGCCTGATTCCTCCAGCTCTGTTTTTCTTTCTCAAGATTGCTTTGGCTATTCGGGATCTTTTGTGTTTCCATACAAATAGTGAAATTTTCTGTTCTAGTTCTGTGAAAAATGTCATTGGTAGTTTGATAGGGATTGCATTAAATCTGTAGATTGCTTTGGGTAGTATAGTCATTTTCACAATGTTGATTCTTCCAATCCAAGAACATGGTATATCTCTCCATCTGTTTGTACCATATTTAATTTCTTTCACCAGTGTCTTATAGTTTTCTGCATACAGATCTATAGTATCCTTAGGTAGGTTTATTCCTAGGTATTTTATTCTTTTTGTTGCATTGGTAAATGGGAGTGTTTCCTTAATTTCTCTTTCAGATATTTCTTCATTAGTGTATAGGAATGCAAGAGATTTCTGTGTGTTAATTTTGTATCCTGCTACTTTACCAAATTCATTGATTAGCTCTAGTAGTTTTCTGGTAGCATCTTCAGGATGCTGTATGTACAATATCATGTCATCTGCAAACAGTGACAGCTTTACTTCTTCTTTTCTGATTTGGATTCATTTTATTTCTTTTTCTTCTCTGATTGCTGTGGCTAAAACTTCCAAAACTATGTTGAATGATAGTGGTGAGCGTGGGCAACCTTGTCTTGTTCCTGATCTTAGTGGAAATGTTTTCAGTTTTTCACTGTTGAGAATAATGTTTGCTGTGGGTTTGTCATATATGGCCTTTATTATGTTGAGGTAAGTTCTCTCTATGCCTACTTTCTTCAGGGATTTTATCATAAATGGGTGTTGAATTTTGTTGAAAGCTTTTTCTGCATCTATTGAGATTATATATGGTTTTTATTCTTCAATTTGTTAATATGGTGTATCACACTGATTGATTTGTGTAAATTGAAGAATCCATGCATTCCTGGGATCAACCCCACTTTATCATGGTGTATGATCCTTTTAATGTGCTGTTGGATTCTGTTTGCTAGTATTTTGTTGAGGATTTTTGCATGTATGTTCATCAATGATATTGGCCTGTAGTTCTCTTTCTTTGTGACATATTTTTCTGGTTTTGGTATCAGGGTGATGGGGGCCTTGGAGAAGGAGTTTGGGAGTGTTCCTCCCTCTGCTATATTTTGGAAAATTTTGAGAAGGGTAGATGTTAGCTCTTCTCTAAATGTTTGATAGAATTCACCTGTGAAACCATCTGGTTCTGGGTTTTTGTTTGTTTGAAGACTTTAAATTACAGTTTCAATGTCAGTGCTTGTGACTGGTCTGTTTATATTTTCTATTTCTTCCTGGTTCAGTCTGGGGAGGTTACACTTTTCTAAGAATTTGTCCATTTCTTCCAGGTTGTCCATTTTATTGGCATATAGTTGCTTGTACTAATCTCTCATGATCCTTTGTATTTCTTTGTATCTGTTGTTACTTCTCCTTTTTCATTTTTAATTCTGTTGATTTGAGTTTTCTCCCTTTTGTTCTTGATGAGGCTGGCTAATGGTTTACCAATTTTTTTATCTTCTAAAAGAAGCAGCTTTTAGTTTTATTGATCTTTGCTATCACTTCCTTCATTTCTTTTTCATTTATTTCTGATCTGATCTTTATGATTTCTTTCCTTCTGCTAACTTTGTGGGGTTTTTTGTTTTTCTTTCTCTAATTGCTTTAGGTGTAATGTTAGGTTGTTTATTTGAGATGTTTCTTGTTTCTTGAGGTAGGATTGTATTGCTGTAAACTTCCCTCTGAGAACTGTTTTACTACATCCCATACGTTTTGGGTCATTGTATGTTCATTGTCATTTGCTTCTAGGTATTTTTTGATTTCCTCTTTGATTTCTTCAGTGATCACTTCATTATTTAGTTGTATTTTGTTTAGCCTCCATTTGTTTGTATTTTTTACAGTTTTTTTCCTGTAGTTGATATCCAGTGTCATAGCATTGTGGTTGGAAAAGATACATGATATGATTTCAATTTTCTTAAATTTACCAAGGCCTGATTTGTGGCCCAAGATATGATCTACCCTGGAGAATGTTCCATGAGAACTTGAGAAGAAAGTGTATTCTTTTGTTTTTGGATGGAATGTCCTATAAATATCAATTAAGTCCATTGGGTCTAATGTGTCATTTAAAGCTTGTGTTTCCTTATTTATTTTCATTTGGCTGATCTCTCCATTTGTGAAAGTGGGGTGTTAAAGTCCCCTACTATGATTGTGTTACTGTTGATTTCCCCTTTTATGGCTGTTAGTATTTGCCTTATGTATTGAGGTGCTCCTATGTTGGGTGCATAAATATTTACAATTGTTATATCTTCTTCTTGGATTGATCCCTTGATCATTATGTAGTGTCCTTCTTTGTCTCTTGTAATAGTCTTTATTTTAAAGTCCATTTTACCTGATATGAGAATTGCTACTCCAGCTTTCTTTTGATTTCCTTTTGCATGGAATATCTTTTTCCATCTCCTCACTTTCAGTCTGTATGTGTCCTTAGGTCTGAAGTGGGTCTCTTGTAGACAGCATATATACAGGTCTTGTTTTTATATCCATTCAGCCAGTCTATGTCTTTTGGTTGGAGCATTTAATCCATTTATATTTAAGGTAATAATCAATATGTATGTTTCTGTTACCATTTTCTTAACTATTTTGGGTTTGTTACTGTAGGTCTTTTCTTTCTCCTGTGTTTCCTGCCTAGAGAATTTCCTTTAGCATTTGGTAAAGCTGATTTGGTGGTGCTGAATTCTCTCAACTTTTGTTTGTCTGTAAAGGTTTTAATTTCTCTGTCGAATCTGAATGAGATCCTTGCTGGGTAGAGTAATCCTGGCTCTAGGTTTTTCCCTTTCATTACTTTAAATATGTCCTGCCACTCACTTTTGAGTTGCAGAGTTTCTGCTGAAAGATCAGCCATTAACCTTATGGGGATTCCTTTGTATGTTATTTGTTGTTTTTGCCTTGCTGCTTTTAACGTTTTTTCTTTGTATTTAATTTTTGATAGTTTGATTAATATGTGTCTTGGCATGTTTCTCCTTAGATTTATCCTGTATGGGACTCTCTGTGTTTCCTGGACTTGATTGACTATTTCCTTTCCCATATTAGGGAAGTTTTCAACTATAAGCTCTTCAAATATTTTCTCAGTCCCTTTCTTTTTCTCTTCTTCTTCTGGGACCCCTGTAATTTGAATGTTGGTGCATTTAATATTGTCTCAGAGGTCTCTGTGACTGTCCGCAATTCTTTTCATTCTTTTTTCTTTATTCTGCTCTATGGTAGTTATTTCCACTATTATATATTCCAGGTCACTTATCCGTTCTTCTGCCTCAGTTATTCTGCTATTGATTCCTTCTAGAGAATTTTAAATTTCATTTATTGTATTGTTCATCATTGTTTGTTTACTCTTTAGTTCTTCTAAATCCTTGTTAAATATTTCTTGTATTTTCTCCATTCTATTTCCAAGATTTTGGATCATCTTTACTATCATTACTCTGAATTCTTTTTTATATAGACTGCCTATTTCCTCTTCATTTGTTTGGCCTGGTGGGTTTTTGCCTTGCTCCTTCATCTGCTGTGTGTTTTTCTGTCTTCTCATTTTGCTTACCCTACTGTGTTTGGGATCTCCTTTTCGCAGGCTGCAGGTTTGTAGTTCCCAATGTTTTTGGTGTCTGCCCCCAGTGGGTACGGTTGGTTCAGCGGGTTGTGTAGGCCTCCTGGTGGAGGGGACTGGTGCCTGTGTTCTGGTGGATGAGGCTGGATCTTTTCTTTCTGGTAGGCAGGACTGTGTCCTGTGGTGTGTTTTGGGGTGTCAGTGTACTTTTTGTGATTTTAGGCAGCCTCTCTGCTGATGAGTGGGGTGTGTTCCTGTCTTGGTAGTTGCTTGGCATGGGGTGTCCAGCACTGGAGCTTGCTGGCCGTTTTGTGGAACTGGGTCTTAGCATTGAGACAGACATCTCTGGGAGAGCTCTTGCCAACTGATATTATGTGTGGCTGGGAGGTCTCTGGTGGTCCAGTATCCTGAACTCAGCTCTCCCACCTCAGAGGTTCAGGCCTGACACCCGGCTGGAGGACCAAGAACCTGTCAGCCACACGGTTCAACCCTCAGGGTGAGAGATGGGACTACCTCAAGCTTTGGTCCCTTTTTGTGCTCCTGCTGTTCACACAGAGAGCGAGGATACTCAAAACCACCATCTGCTCATGTTCAGCTTCCAGAGGAACTGAACAAGGGAAGTCAAAGTGTCCTAGTCCCAGAGGAAATAGCTTGTCCAGCAAGGAATCCAGGAAGAGAAAAATACCCATAGGTTGCTTTTTAAGGGAGAATTCCAGTTATCTATTGCAGTTTAACAAGCCACGCCAAACCTTAGTGGCTTAAAACAACAATTTATTATTTTCCCCCACAATTCTGTGGGTTGATGGCACTTATTCTGGACTATTATTGCTTGGGGTCCTTCATAGGGTTATAGTCAGATGGTGGGTGGCACTGGAATCAGATGATGGTTTAACTAGACTGGACATCAGGAATGGCTGGCTCATGTAGCTGGCAGTTAGTGCTGGCTGGGTGGAGCTAAAAGCTCAGCTGGGCTTGCCAACCAGGGTACCTGGATATTGCCTCTCCATGTGGCTGCTCGCTTCACAGTGAGGTGGCTAGTTTCCAAGGAGATTCCCAAGAAGAAGTATTATGAACAAGCATCCCGAGGCCCAGGAAGAAGCCATAGCTTCTTATGACCCAGTCTCAGAAGTTCTAGAAAGTCAGTTCCTTCTATTAGTGAAGTGGGTCATTAAATCCCAACCAGGATTCAAGGGGAGGAAGAAATTAATGGTGGTCATCCTTGGAGACTATCGCAAAAAGAGATATACACAGGAAATAAACATAGGCAAAAAAGCATCTTAATTATCAATTGGTCTCTTTTCCCCCACCAGGCCCCATTAAAAGAAATTTGAACTTTGCAAGCTTGGTTTCTCCTTTCCCAGTTCCTTCCCACAGATATAATTATTCTCCTGAAGAATAAGAAGCAAAGATCCTGGGCCATTTACTGGGGTACTGGGTAATTTTAGAACCAGAGCTCATTGACATTATATACTGTCACCAGCAAAGTCCTCAACTGTCCTTGATGATTTGGCTTTGGAATCCCTACTCCTTTTACATCTTTTTTGTCCTCCATTGAGCTCATGACTGCTTCTCCTGACAGCAGTGTGGTAAGACTTTACACAAATGGTGAATAAAAGATTAAAACTAACAGATGATTTATTTTCCCAAAAATGTGTTTCTGACTTATGTTTTTAACAAATTAAAAAATTTCAGAACAGTTTTAGATTTACAGAATTATTGCAAAGATATTTCAGAGAGTTGCCATGTATACACACTCAGTTTTTACTATTATTAACATCCTACGTTAGTAGGGTATATTTAATATAATTAATGAATTTACCTTGATATAGTATTATTAACTAAAGTCCATATTTAACTGAAATTTCCTCAGCTTTTCCCTAAAGTCCTTTTTCTGTTCCAGGAGCCAATGTACATGTACCAAATGTACCTTTAGCTCTCTTGTCTCCTTCGGGTCCTCTTGACTGTGACACTTTCTCAGACTTTCCTTGTTTTTGATGACCTTTGAAGAGTGCTGGTCAGGTATTTGTAGAATGTCCCTGAGTTAGAATTTGCCTGATGTGTTTCTTAAGGTTAGACTAGTACAGTGTCGTTTGGGGCTGTTTTATTTTTCATCTTTCTGGCTTGATCTGCTCCTTTTAATTAGTCCCAATAATATGTTTCATATTTGGAAAGAAAATAAGGCTGTTAGGGGAATAATATTCTGATTTTTCTTAATCTGGAAACTGACTTGGAAGACCTAAAACTGTAGACTAAATGTTGGAAACCAGAGTTCAAAACACATAGGATTCTTGTATGATGTTATCAAGTATAAATATCTATAGGCTAATACATGAATACACATAATTTTCTAAAAGTGAAATCACTTTTCTGCAGGGTTTATAAAGCCATGATGATTCAATCAAAATACCTGCTTGGAACATAACTGTATTGTGTGTGTTTTCAACCTCACCAAAGAGCAGTCCTTAAAATCTGTCACTTTTCCTTGAATGGGAGAATTTTGGCTTCCCATTTGTGTAAGTAAATTTCATGACAACCTCTCCAGGAAAATTCACAGAGTAAACGGGACTGGTTTGCTCTGGCAGATTAACAGCTTCTCCACGCAACATCGCTTCAATGTGTTGTTTGTACTTCTCTCCTTACAGTTTCCTTTCCCATACGGAGTGAACATATTTTCACGCAAACAGAAATATGTTCATATCAATATTTGGTTGAGATTTTCTCACAATGTTCTCCCTTGGCATCTACTTAACTGCTGTTCAATAACAGACTTTCCATATTTACAGTGTCAATGAATGCTTGGGGAATTTTTTTTTTTTTTAGCCTTTAACAAAATGGTTTTATTAAATTAAACTGTCAGTAGGGAATACTCTGGAAAGCTCTTCCCCTGTCTCTCTCTCTCCCTCCTTTTCCCCTCCTCAGCACACACACACACACACACACACACACACACACACTACTTTGTAAATAAAATCTGAAAATGAAAACAAATAGCCAATACTAATAATATTTACATTGATTTTAAAATCCCAGCCCAGGTATGAAATTTGTGTGGAACCTTATCTACCAAGAGACTTGTGTTAGCCTTTGTCTTGCCACCAAGTTTCATCCTGGGCAAACTGGGTCCCTCACTCTCACTGGGGTTCATTTCCTATATTTGAATTTAGGAGGTTAGATTAGACGAATCCTGATTACTCTCCCAGCACTAAAACTGCATAACATTGTATTACTTTATTTATAAACTTCCCATAGTACCAGTGGGTGGCTGATAAAGCTGCTGTTTGGGGGGAGAAGCCCTGATATACAGCATTTACTAATTTCTACGGAGTAAATACTCCCATCATACCCAATATCAAGGTACCAACATTTTAGCAACCAGCTTTCAAATTTCCAGGATATTTAAGATTCAGTTAGCATGGGATGGTACAAACTGGCTCCAACACAGCAATCAAGAAGCTGGTAATAATGACTAGGATTAAATTTCATTTGGGATTAAATTCCTTTTGGAAAAATAAAAAATATATATAAATGTATAATATATATATTTAATATTAATATATTATTATATAATAATATATTAATATAATATTAATATACTTAATATATATATATTCTTTCTGATTCAACTAACATGATTTCACGAGTGAAAATATATTGTGTACATTCTAGAGAACCCCTTTCTTTCTATTCTCACTGCCACCATCTTAGTTTAGCCACCCCAAATTCAGGTTTTTACAGGAGTCACCCTAGCTGCCTGGATTAGTTTGGAGTCCCCAGAAGCAGAGCCTGAGAAAAGGATTCAAATTCAGGTAGTTTATCTGGGAGGAGCTAGGAACACAGATATGGGAGAAGGAAAGCAAGATTCTATATTGACTGTGTCTTTTATATCTGTATCTGGTGCTTCAATGTCTAGATTCTTGTGACTCTGGAGGGACTGCCCTCCCAGGGTTGGTCAATTCCTAGAGATTGTTAAGGACTCGCTCTTGAGCACCTTTCAAATACAAACCAACCAACCCAGAGCCCACACAGGAACCACCTCCTTTATTGGGCTCTCAAACACCAGGCCATTATTCACCTGCCCTAATCACCCAGGACCAGGTACCAGACAAATAAGGGGCAGCCCCTATGCCTTAGCACCTGATGAAATATTCAAACTTGCCCACCCTAAACCTCCTTATCCTGCCTCATCTGTTCCTTCTCAAGAAACCACAGTGAGGGCTCTTCCCCACAGATCCCCTCCCCTCCTGCCTCCTGTCCTGTTATTTTCCCCAGCCCCACCCCTTGATGGCACGGTGTGTTGCCTCCTCTTGGGAACCATGAGTCACAAGCTATTTTGTGATGATGATATGTTGGCCTTCTCTTAATACAATATCTTATAAACAAAGTCAAAAGTGAAGGCGGTCACTAAAGCATATGTTATCAAGCCAATGGGAGCTTAATCCCACTTGGGGCCAGGGCAGAACACACACCTCAAAATGACCCCCTTGAGGGGCAAGGGAATTGGGCTATTTATACACCAGATCCTGTTCATCAGTGGAGAAGGCATACTGAGAGAGGGACATTACTATCCTTTCTCTTCTGGTGGCAAAGCCAGCTCCAGAGACAAGAGAGAGCCCTTCAGACAAGAAACCAGGGGCTGCAGCTGAAAGCAAGGCTAGCCCTGAGGTGACACAGACAAGGCAATGTGAATGGGCACCTCCCTGACCACACTGTCCTCTGACAGATCCCCTAGGGATGTCACCGGAAGTTGCCTGAAACATTAGAGCCTGTTAATTCCAAAATATGTCACCTCAACCAGTTGCAAAAATCCATGGTGACCAGGTTCTCCTAATGGTAAGTCCTTCTCCAGTGGCTAATGGAACACAGCCAAATCCCTCGCAATCCTCTGGAAACATCATCTACCACCAGCACACTGACTCCTTCCTGAAGTGACTACTTTTTTCTACTTCCTCAACAATATGGAAACTTCAGACCCTGCAGGAAATTAGCTTCGCTTTTGTTTTTTTTATTTTGTAATAACTATTTATTTTTAAGTTTCATTGGAGTATAGTTGCTTTACAATGTAGTTTCTGCTGTACAGCAAAGTGATTCAGTTATACATATACATATATCCACTCTTTTTTTAGATTATTTTCCCATATAGGTCATTACAGAGTATTGAGTAGAGTTCCCTGTGTATACAGTAGGTGCTTATGGTTACCAGGGGGGAAAGGAAGATGGGATAAATTGAGAGGTTAGGGTTGACATGTACACACTACTATATATAAAATAGACAACTAATAAGGAACTTAGCACCTTAAATTAGACCCATGTGAAAGCCTGCATGTACCTGTCAGCCGTGCAGCCCAGAGAAACCCAGGGTCACCTTGTGTCCTCCTTTTCTTGCTTCTGTAACAGCTCTGACCCCACATTCTTATGTGTCCCAAGTTTATCTGAATCCCTACCTCAGTCCTTCCCTCTGTCCTTTGAGCAATCTGACTTCTAAATGTTTCCTGCACTCTGAACAGACAACCTGAAAGGATGCTGCTTCCAGGAACTGTCTATCCGTCTATTACCCTGCCTTGTGTCTCCTACATTAAATACTTGCTGGATGAATGAATACAACTACAGCAAAGAAAAGCCGGAGATCAATGTTTATCCTGACTCCTGGTCACTACTTCCAGCTCTCCACTGCAGCCCTTCCTCCTCTGTGCCATCAGCTTTCCCCCTTTTCTAGACTAATATCTAGTCATTTCTCCACATAACCCTAAAGATTTTGCACAGTCTTTCTCCCTCCCCGCAAGGTTTGGCCAGGAACAAGATCAGTTATCATGGTGGCTTGTCTCCAAGATGATGACCAATGATTTTCATTCCTGTGAAAGCACACTGATTGTCCCATCAAGGGGGGTAGTCTAATTGCCCTCCTCTTGAATCTCAACTTGGCCCCGTGATTTGCTTTCACTAATAGAATACAAGTGATATTCTGGGAGTTCTAGAGCCTTATTCACAAGACGCCATGTAGCTTCCATTTTTCTTCTCTTGTGATCTAGCCACCATGTAAAAAAGCTTGAGCTAGATCCATAACTGATGAGACATCACATGGAGAGAGAGAGGTTAGGCGACCCTCAGTCATTCTAGAACCAGACGAGTTTTCACACATGTGAGTGAAACCATCTTGGATATTTCCAAGCTGATTTGCAATCACAGGAGGATTCCAGTGAACCACTTGGAGCAGAAGAACTGCTCAGGTGATCACAATCAACACATAGAATTATGAGAAATAATAAAATTGTTACTTGTAAGCCACTAAATTTGGGGATTCTTTACTATATAGCAATAGATAACAGTTTCTTTGGTTCCCTCTCTTAACTCCCTACTCTGCCCAACATTTATTTTACTAATAGAAAATAAATCTAATCATTAAAACAAGGAATGACTTACAATAACAGAACTCCGTTAATTGAAACTGGTGACTAGATCACTGGTGAACGTATAGTGACTTCAAAACAAGGCACTGCTTTTTTAAAAAGTCATCAGTGCTAGCTAGTAGCAATAGCCCAAAATGGAGCCCTCCCAAAAGCTCATCAACAATAGAAAGGTTAATAAATTGTGGTATATTTGAATAATGGTATAATTAAATAATACAGCAATGAGGACTGACTACATGCAACAATATGTGTGAATTTCACAAAGATATTGTTGAGTGAATGAAGCAAAAAAGAAAAGAGTACATACTGTATTATTTAACTCATCTGAGGACAAAAACGGACAATTCTCGCCTATGCTCATAGAAGTCAGAATTGCATTTACCCCTTAGGAGGAGGTAGGTCTGGGAGGGAGCCTGAGGGTAGCTTTTAGGATGATGGTAATTTCTGATTCTTGATCTGGGCACTGACTGGACAAGTGTGTTCAGCTTGTGAGAATTCATTAAGCTATAGACTTTTTTTAACCTTTCATTTTTTATTGAATTATAGTTGATTTACAATATTATATGTTGCAGGTGTACAACATAGTGATTTACAGTTTTTAAAAGTTATATGCCATTTAGAGTTATTACAAAATATTGGCTATAGTCCCTGTGCTATACAATATATCCTTGTAGCTTATTTATTTTATACATTGTAGTTTGTACCTCTTAATCCCCTGCCCCATCTTGTCCCTCTCCTCTTCCCTCTACCCATTGGTAATCACTAGTTTGTTTTCTATATATATGAGTTTGTTTCTTTTTTAAATATTCATTAGTTTGTTATATTTTTTAGATCCCACATATAAATGATATTATACAGTTTGTCTTTCTCCACCTGACTAATTTCACGAAGCATAATACTCTCCAAGTCCATCCATGTTATTGCAAATGGCAAAATTTCATTCTTTTGTATGGCTGAGTAGCATTCCATTGTTGGTGAACACTTAGGTTACTTCCATATTTTGGCTGTTGTAAATAATGCTGCTATGAACATTTGGGTGCATGTATCTTTTTGGATTAGTGTTTTCATTTTTTTTGGATATGTACCCAGGAGTGGAATTGCTATATTATATGGTATTTCTATTTTTAGTTTTTTGAAGACCCTCCACACTGTTTTCCATAGTGGCTGCACCAATTTGGTCCCATTTGTTTATTTTTCTTTTGTTTCCATTGCCTTAGGAGACAGATCAAAACAAAATATTGCTACTATTTATTTCAACAAGTGTTCTGCCTATGTTTTCTTCCAGGAGTTTTATGGTTTCCAGTCTTACATTTAGGTCTTTAATCCATTTTGAATTTATTTTTGCATGTGGTGGGAGAAAATGTTCGAATTTCATTCTTTTAGACATAGCTGTCCTGTCTTCCCAGGTCATCTATTCCTGAAATTGCTCAGCCAGCAGTGTTCATGGAGCAAGTGTGAGGAGTGATGTGGGTGTGTGGGGGGACAATCTGCACTAAACCAAGGCTGGTGTTGTTGATTCCTAAATAGCCCCAACACCAGAAATCGCCTAATATGGGCTTTGGTTTTGTTAAAAAGTGCACTCCTTAAGGAGAACATTTTTAAAGTTTTATTGGAGTATATTTGATTTACGTTGTATTTGTTTCAGATGTACAGCAAAGTGATTCAGTTATACATATATCCATTCTTTTTCACATTCTTTTCTCATATAGGTTATCACAGAATATTGAGCAGAGTTCTCTGTGCTATGCAGTAGGTCCTTGTTGGTTATCTATTTTATACATAGTGGTGTGTATCTGTTAATCCCAACCTCCTAATTTATCCCTCCCTCCCACCTTTCCCCTTTGGTAACCATAATTTTGTTTTTGATGTCTGTAAGTCTGTTTCTGTTTTATAAATAAGTTCATTTATATCATTTTTAAAACTTAGATTCCAGGGCTTCCCTAGTGGCACAGTGGTTAAGAATCCGCCCACCAATGCAGGGGACACGGGTTCGAGCACTGGTCCGGGAAGATCCCACATGCCATGGAGCAACTAAGCCTGTGTGCCCCAACTGCTGAGCCTGAGCTCTAGAGCCCGCGTGCCACAACTACTGAAGCCTGCGTGCTGTAGAGCCTGTGCTCCACAGCAAGAGAAGCCACTGAAAAGAGAAGCCCGAGCACGAAGAGTGGTCCCCACTTACCACAACTAGAGAAGGTCCATGTGCAGCAACAAAGACCCAATACAGCCAAATAAATAAATAAATAAATAAATTTATTGAATAAATAAATTAAATAAATAAATAAATTAGATTCCACATATGAGTGATATCCTATGATATTTGTCTTTCTCTGACTTACTTCACTTAGTATGACAATCTCTAGGTCCATCCATGTTGCTGCAAATGGCATTATTTCATTCTTTTTATGGCTAAGTAGTATTCAATATATACAACATCTTCTTTATCCATTCATCTGTCGATGGACATTTAGGTTGTTTCCATGTCTTGTCTATTGTGAATAGTGTTGCAATGAACGTTGTAGTGCATGTATGTTTTCTGATTATGGTTTTTTCCAGATACATGCCCAGGAGTGGGATTACTGGATCATATGGTAGCTCTATTTTACATTTTTTAAGGAACTCCATAATGTTCTCCATAGTGGTTGTACCAATTTACACTCCCACCAACAGTGAAGGAGGTAAGGAGAATATTTAAATAATATCATCCACTTGGAATACAACCTATGTCTAGGCTGCTCCTTAAAGAAAATTCCTATTCACTCTTTAATTCACTGTTTGCACCTACTGAAGGCACCAGCAAAGTCGTGAATATGCAGGTTTTGCTTGTCAATGTACAAGGTCAGAAAATAGTTGGATTTAATAACAAGGGATTCTAATCCATTACAGAAAACTCAGCTAAGCTGCCATTGGTGGTGCTTCAGTCCCCTTTTTGCACAGGTAGAGCTAAAAGAGCATCCCCTTTTCTCTATCAAGTTTGCTATTGACTGGTCTTTGCCTGGTTCCCCAAATGCAATCTCACTTATGTAAAACGAAAAGTAAGTTTGATTTTTTTTTAACCAGCATCTGATAGAATAGTTATTAAAAAGTCACTAGACAGGAAATTGAAGCTAAGAATTCTAACAAGTGGCTTGTTAGTGAAGAATGTCCTGGCTGAAGTAAGGAGCAGCCTTGTCACTTTTTACTCCCATCCTCTGAGGATAATAAGTAAGGAGGACAAAATGAGTGCAGCCCTCCTGGGTCTCCCCTTAAGAGTTTAAAAGCAAAATATTGATTTTGAGTTACCCTGCTTCAACTCAGCTTTGCTCTCATGATATTTTTATTCCCTTGTAGATTCCTGGGTCCATTTGTTGCAGATTTTAAAAAGTAAATCACTGGTGAATTTGTGCTGTGTCCATGTAACATTTCTGCACCTAAAAATATGATCAATTGACACCTTAAAGGTTTCTGAGCAGCTCTAACTCTTAGTGACATCTCCAGTTGCATGCCCAGTACGTTCAAAACAGATAAAGTGGATGAATTGATTTTAGTTGTATAAAACCCTTGACAAAATCTCTTTGTGGCCATCTATGCAGTCTCTTGATGATTTATAAAGAATTTGCTTATGACACAAATGTGATCCTTCCACTCTTTTCCATTTTGTTTTTCAACTGGGTCCACAGTGAATTTCCTGATGCCAGGAGACCAATGCAGAGTAGTCTTCAGTACCCAGTGGTAGCCATAGAAACTTTATGATTTTGTATTAAGAGACAACACTAGAATTGTGACTCAGATTATTATCAGTATTATTATCCATAGAGTATTGAACTGGACCAATCAGGTTCATAAATTCTAGCTACTATTTTAAATGAGCTTTCTTCTGTCGTATACAAAATTTGTAGACTAAATTGTGACCTGTGGAAGCTGGAGAAAAGCATACCAACATTCATCCTAAGTGAAGTTTAGACACACTTCTTAGGGTTTCTTGGAAAGAGTTAAGAGGAGTTTAAATTATAGGATAAATCTAAGTTCTTAGAGGATAAGTCTAAATTCTGGATCTTCATTTAAATTTCTCAGAAAGAATTTCCTAATTTTATTAATAGTTTCATAAGCATCCAAAGGAGTGAATGTCTTTCTTTTCTGGATTCCTCTAACAGAATAGATCTCAGCTTCTTCCTCTGCAAGGGGAGGTTTAGGAAGTCTCCAAAATGCTTTGATTTTAAACCCCAATTGTGGAGGATTGCTCCTGGCTGTGCTATAGGGCTGCTAGTTGGCCTTGATAATTTACTTTCACTCAGGTGTTTTATACCTCTGGATTTCCCTCTATAAAATGAATGTCACTACATTCCTATGAGACAAATATCTCTCCATAGAGATGCTGCTAAAGTCACCAAAAAGGTAAAAATCCACTTGTTCAATAACACGTTTCAAGACATTTATGCAGGGAGCTTAATAAAGAGATAAGCAAGATACAGATCATGGTGAGATACAGGCAAGGAAGCAATGGTCAAAATGCAAATATATGAGGAGAGAAACACAAGAGACTCCACTAATCCAGCTGCGGGGGGGGGGGGGATGTCAGAGAAATGTCCCAAAAGAGGTGACATTTGAGCCAAATATTGAACAATGGGTAAGAGCTCACCAAGGGCCAAAAGGGCACAGGAGTCTCCTAGGGCTGCCGTGACAAGCAACCACAAACTGGGTGGCTTAGAACAATAGAAATGTATTGTCTCCGAGTTCTGAAACCAGACGTCCAAAGCCAAGATTTCAGCAGCGTTGTGCTCCCTCCTAAGGCTCTAGGAGAGGATTTGTTCCGAGGCTCTCTCCTCGCTTCTGGTAGCTCCTTGGCTTGTGGCAGCATCACTCCAATCTTCACGTGATGTTCTCCCCGTGTGCACGGTCTCCGCCCAAATTTCCTCTTTCTCTAAGGACACGAAGGACATGTTGGTTTAGGGGCCCATGTACTTCCGTGTCATCACATCTTAACTAATTACATCTGCAATTAACCTATTTCCAAATAAGTCCACTCCTGCAGGTATGGGGGTTAGGACTTAAATATATGAAGGGGGTGACCTGTAAAGGAGGAAGAGCCAGCTAGGCCAAGTCAGGGCCTGTACAGTCACAGGTCACCAAGGGAGGACTCCAAGTGGGGCTCAAGTGCACACTGGGCAGAGTGAGAGGGAACCCGGCAGAGTCAGATCACAGAGGCCTCTGAGGCCTTTTATCCCAAAGATCATGGGAAGCCCAGGAGAATTCAAATCAGAGCAATGACATAATCCGGTTTTTCTGTTTAAAAAGAGTTCTCCAGGGCTTCCCTGGTGGCGCAGTGGTTGAGAGTCCGCTTGCCGACGCAGGGGACGCGGGTTCGTGCCCTGGTCCCGGAGGATCCCACGTGCCGCGGAGCGGCTGGGCCCGTGAGCCATGGCCGCTGGGCCTGCGCGTCCAGAGCCTGTGCTTCGCAACGGAAGAGGCCGCAACAGTGCGAGGCCCGCGTACCGCAAAAAAAAAAAAAAAAAAAAAAAAGAGCTCTCCAGCTTTAGAAGAGAAGAGGGATTGAAAGGGGCAGAGGAGAGGCCGAGAGAGGACTTGGGAGCCCTTAGCAGAAGTTAAGGGAAAAAAATGGTAGCTCATGACTATCTTATGAACTATTTCATTAGTTTAATAATTTAATTAATAACATATTTCCTCATCAGACTAATTCTCTAAAAAGTGGGTTAGTCTTATCATCAAGTTAAGGTCTGACTGTGTGCCTGGTGTGGTACTAGGTTATGAGGCTACAGGTCATAATTTACACACAGATATTTATGTCATGGATATGTGATAGATACCTATGTATAAATTATGAAGCACATAAAAATGTCGAGAAGGCACTGTTACCTAAATTAAACAAATACAGAACAAAATACATTAGAGAGAAAATAAAAGTCAAATACCCAAACAGTAAGTGTTGGTAACAGTGAAAATCGCAGGAAAGGCTTCTGGAGGATGTTGGGTCTTAAAAGTTAACTAGAATTTAGATAAAACAGAAAGAAACTGAGCTTATGTTTTGACCTCTCATTTCAAAACAAGTTATTACTTTCTTCACCTTCCAGGGGATGAGCTAAGAACTCCTAACAATGGTGAGATTAGGAATGGAAGGGCCATCGTAGCACGCACTCTGAAACTCTTTATTTTATAAACTGCTTTGAATTTCTGTGACTCCACGTGAGAAGATCTACATGGTGTCAAATGCCTTGACTCCACCTTTAACACTGTAACTGGCTAGATGGAGAAAAGTCAGGGGGCATTTCAGGGCAAGAACAGCATCACCAGACAGAGGTACACTATTCACTAATGCCAATCTGAATGTCATGTAAAGAAAACCGAATAGTCATACAGCCCTCTGACCAGAGGTCAGGAAAGCTGGGGTCATGTCCTGGCACTGTCCACAGCTTTGTGAAACTGGTTTGCCCATTCATTTAAATGCTGAGAGCTGGAGTTCAGGCTGGTTATGGCCAAAGATGGCCTGAGGCCTAACTTGCTCTGGCTCTGTGTTTGCTGTTGACTTTAATCTTGAACGTGGCATTTTTTTTTAAGTATACTTTTTTAAAAAAATTTATTTTAGGGCTTCCCTGGTGGCGCAGTGGTTGAGAGTCCGCCTGCCGATGCAGGGGACACGGGTTCGTGCCCCGATCCCGGAAGATCCCACATGCCGCGGAGCGGCTGGGCCCGCGAGCCATGGCCGCGGAGCCTGTGTGTCCGGAGCCTGTGCTCCGCAACGGGAGAGGCCACAGCAGTGAGAGGCCCGCGTACAGCAAAAAAAAAAAAAAAAAAAAAAAAATTTATTTTATTATTACTTTTTAATTAATTTATTTTTGGCTTCATTGGGTCTTTGTTGCTGTGCGCGGTCTTCCTCTATTTGTGGCAAGCTGGGGCTACTCTTTGTTGCAGTGTGCAGGCTTCTCATTGTGGTGGCTTCTCTTGTTGCAGAGCATGGGCTGTAGGTACATAGGATTCAGCAGTTGTGGCACGTGGGCTCAGTAGTTGCGGCTTGCGGGCCTCAGAGTGCAGCCTCAGTAGTTGTGGAGCACGGGCTTAGTTGCTCTGTGGTATGTGGGATCTTCCCAGACCAGGGATCAAACCCACATCCCCAGCACTGGCAGGCAGATTCTTAATCACTGTGTCACCAGGGAAGTCTCTGAACATGACTTTTTGAAAGCCCTCAGAATCCAGTTTCTTCTGGTTCATTCAGATATGATAGAGTTTGTGTTGCCCTGAGATGAAAAATAAATTCATCTGGGGGTAGCGGGGGACAGCAGGATCTTAGGCAGATTTAGTCCTCCTCTGAGTCTCACCCTCAGCAGCCCAGTGTTTCCTTAACTGATCGGAGCAAAGAGGGCCGTGAGAACTTGTAGCACCATCCCCGCTCTCCCTCTTGCCTCACATTCTGGAAATAGCTCCTGCCCTTTGTGGACTGGTGCCTTTTACTCCTTAGATCCAGTGGCTTACAACCAACCTTGGTGTCTTCCTCCCAAAGAAGCCCTTTCCCCATTCCTGCCGGAAATCAGCAGAGAAGTCAAGGAAAATGGAACTGAGCCAGAAATGTCAATTCTCGTTCTTTGGCCAAATGATGACAAAAAGCCAAAGGCTTTATTCTCAGAAGCTGTTTAACAGAAAGTAGAAAGAGAGGTTTTAAAAGCATGAGGAAGTTATGAAAATTGGGGCGATTTTGCTTGAAGTTTTGACATTATATACTGTTCTTCTAACTCGAGTCCCACATGACCTTGCAGGGTCCTATGGAGTTTCTCCATGAATTTTGAGGAAATGTTCTAATTATAATCAGTACTCTCCAGAGAGACTTACAGGCATAGTGAACCATACCTGAGGGAATGTTATGAGTAAAACTCAAGAACTTCAAGTTCCACTGATGCTGAAAACTCAGCCTCTGTGCACCGGTGCCAAATTGAATCTCAGAATTCTGGGTGAAGTAGAAGAGAATAGCTTTATTGCTTTGCCAGGCAAAGAGGGACACAGTGGGCTTCTGCCCTGAAAACAGTAAGTGAGTCCACCCAGGAGGATGTGGTGAGGAGTTTTATAGCAAAGTTTCAAGGGTGGGGTTGCTGATAAGATTAGGGTGTGTACACAGCCTGCAGTCCTTTAACCTGGCCTCAGGTGATCTTCTGATCAGCTTCTAGGGTTCCTTTAATCTGGCCTCGAGTAGTCTTCTCTGGAATGAGGAATGCCAACATCTTCCATTTGTTGGGGGTTTTAGTTCTGTAAAGAGCTCAAAGATATTATTATGTGTATCCCTTGAACGGGAACCAGGACACTGTCCCAAGGCTGCACTATTGTTTCTTGGCTGCTCCTCCCTTGTCTCTGCATCCCCTCCCTTCCATGATTAACAACTGTTTGAACCTGCCCTTTGAGACTCAGGGAAGGTCATGGAGGCTGGAGTCTGTTCCCTACAAACAAGGAACGGGAGACACAGAAAGGTTTCTGTACACAGGAGCCCCACAGGGTCCTGCTCAGTTTCCTTACAAAGGAAATGTGGGAGGAAAAGGTAAAGGAGACAAAGACAGTAACCAGAACAAGTGGGTATTTTCAAGGGTTTCTTATTGGAGCTGAAACTCCATTAAATATCACCTTTGTTTGCAATATAACTTCTGAGTTCAAAAAAGCTCCCTTTGAGGGCATTCCCTGGCAGTGCAGTGGTTAGGATGCCAGGCTTCCATTGCAGGGGTTGCAGGTTTGATCCCTTCTCAAGGAAGCTGAGCGATGCAGAAAAAAAAAAAAAAAGCTACCTTTGAGATTTTCCTCTCCTTCATAACCCTTGAACTACATTTAAGTCCATACAAAGCCTCTGTGTTTCTGATGGTATTTGGTCTAAGGCTGCCAGTTTGGGAAAACCTTTGCACCTTATTGATGATTTAGGCAACACTGAGAATTAATGGTGCATTGGATGGAGTGTAAATGTTATAAAAGAGTGATTTTAAATATTCAAATTTGTATTGCTGATTAAAAAATTTTTTTTGCAATGGTCAAAAAACATGATCTTGCAATTTCAACTATTTTGGAAGCTAAAAAGAAATTTGAGGTTTTCTTTATGAACAATTTTTATAAAATTTCTTCAAACTCTTGAAATGTCTTGCTCCATAACTTTGAAAGTAAATATTAAGTTTCTACCATCTAATTGTTATATTTGGTCCATTGTCTATTGTGAGGCTAAAAATGAAAACCAAGTATTTAGTCTGTAGTTCTCTCTCTACGCCTGTGCCAATCAGATCTTCTTTAGAGAGAAAAGACATAGAAGTTTAATAGCTATTCTTAATGAAGAAGTAGCTTCCCTCCCCTCGCTGCCCTGCAACATCTGAGAATTTTCAACAGGAAAATAATTGGCTGCTCTCCTCATGTTCAGAAAGGGGAAATCTGAGGGGAATTGCACCATTTTCATTAATCTGGGACACTTATAATCCTTTACCCCACAAGCAATTGCTGCAGTTCATTTTGTATTACTGCATATACTATGAGCTCCTAACACAGGAGGTTAATTCAAAGTATACTGTTGTCCTCCTAGACAAAGATAATGTACTGATAACAGTGTCACTTCCTGTATTTACAAGTTCAGTGAAAGAGATGAAAGTGACACCCATTCCTCTTCTTGGAAATCACAAGTTGAATCGAAGTATTCAGCACTGGTCATGCTAGATCTTTAAAGAACTAGGCACACAAAAACCAATAAGTAATCATAAATCCATAAATCATCATTCTTTCACTTAAAGTATTCACTGTTTCTAGATAACATCTTCAAAATAGAATTTTTTCTTTGATATTAAATATTTTTTGTTGTTGTTGACATTGTTTTGTTGGTTTTGTATTACCAGTAACTTTTGTAACTTCTCTTAAAAATAAAAGTAACAATTTTCCAACTGTAATGACTCTAAACATTTATGCCACACTAAATTATTACATTAAAAACCTGCTTTTTAAATTATATAAAGGGAATTAATAAGAAGTTGTCTATCTAAAAAAATGTTTTTAATTAAAAAAAATAAGAGTAACAACAAAAAAAATGAGTAACAATGTTAGGGACCTAATAGATTTAACAATACTCAAAGACATAACTCTAACCTTATGAATCTGGTGTCCTTAGGGCTAGCACAGAGCCTGGCACCTAGTAAGTCCTTCACAAATTCATGTTAAATGAGCTTATGTGGCACTGTCAAAATGGTGCAATCCCAGAAAAAGCACTCTGGTGCCGACCAAGAGAAACCATATACTTGCTGTGCGGTTAAGATCCCTTGGCTTATATGGTCCTCTACCAAAGCTTTTCTCTCTTGGAAGCCCTTTTAATCCAACTTTAGTTCTCTGATGCTAACATTTTCTTTACAGTCTACTAAAGAAGGAGGAGTAGGAAAGGGACAAGGGAGAGAGGGGAAAATAAAGAAAAGAAAAGAAAAGAGAAAAGAAAAGGAAGGTATATAGACCACAAAACTTCTCCACTTCTCCCTCTTACTGCTGTTTGCTCACAATGAGCCATCCAGGAGGTGGATCAAAATCCACCAAAGTCCAGGAGGTATGGTCTATACAGGTCTATACAGGTGTTCAATCAGGCATCTCACTGTCCACATTCAGCCCACAGATGTGCTTTCTTGGCCTTGGGCAAAACTTTCCCAGATTTTAAGATATTTGGGGACTTCCCTGGTGGTCCAGTGGTAAAGACTTCACCTTCCAACGCAGGGGGTGCAGGTTCGATCCCTGTTCAGGGAGCTAAGATCCCACATGCCTCACCACCAAAAAACCAAAACATAAGACAGAAGCAATATTGTAACAAATTCAATAAAGACTTTAAAAATGGTCCACATCCGAAGTGAGAGAGTGGCATGGACTTATATGCACTACCAAATGTAAAATAGATAGCTAGTAGGAAGCAGCTGCATAGCACAGGGAGATCAGCTCAGTGCTTTGTGATCACCTAGAGGGGTGAGTTAGGAAGGGTGGGAGGGAGACGCAAGAGGGAGGAGATATGGGGATATATGTATAGCTGATTCACTTTGTTATAAAGCAGAAACTAACACACCATAGTAAAGCAATTACACTCCAATAAAGATGTTAAAAAAAAAATGGTCTGGGGGCTTCCCTGGTGGTGCAGTGGTTGAGAGTCTGCCTGCCGATGCAGGGGACACGGGTTCGTGCCCCGGTCCGGGAGGATCCCACGTGCCGCGGAGCAGCTGGGCCCGTGAGCCATGGCCACTGAGCCTGCGCATCCGGAGCCTGTGCTCCACAACAGGAGAGGCCACAGCAGTTAGAGCCTGCGTACCGCAAAAAAAAAAAAAAGAAGAAAAAAAAGAAAAAAAAGGTCCACGTCAAAAAAACTTTAAAAAAATGATATTTGGATCATTTCCAAAATTTTTAAATCCAGAAGTTTTGCATAAATATCTAAATTCTTCCTTCCTTGAAAAATCAGCAGAATACTGTCCAGATACTCACCAGTGATGGTGGGCTGGGACTGACTAGGGATTTCCCCTTTAGAGGAGGGCATGTTCTCCTCTGTACTAGATACTCCACCTCCAATTCTGTCGGCAGTTTCCAATGTCAGTGGCGTTTGTGATGGATGCATTGCAGACAGGCAGCAAGTGCGGTGGCTGGGGGCATGGGCTCTGGACCCAACCACCTGGGTTTGAATCCAGATCCCATAATGTATGACCACTGCTCACCTTGGGGAAGTTACTTAATTGTTCTGTACTTCAATTCCTGATGTGTAAAGTAGGATAATAATTGATACCCACCTTATGATGAGGATTAAGTAATTCTATACGTGAAAGAACTCAGAACAATGCCTTACACATCACAGGTAGCCAGTAAACATCAATTATTACCATCACCTTGCCTGAGCTGTGTTTTCTTATGGTGAGGTTAAAAATAAAGGGAAATAGCACCTACGCTTCTGTCTCAATCAAGAGTGGGAAATATCCAATGGACTAGGAAAATGAAGATTCTTCCTGCATGTGGACTATGTCTGTGTCAGGGAAAAGGATGATACCACTATGAAACTATTCATAGCAAGAGCTTCAACCAGAAATTCAAGATAATGGTGGAAAGGATTATCTAAAGAAAGGATTGGGGGTTACAAAAGTTTTTTTTCTTTTAATTTAAGCAATGTTGATGTCCTGATGTCTTGATGTAAAACACAGTAATGTATTAAAAGAAAAGAGAATGGCATTAACCCTGCTTCCCTCATTTTCTTTATCTGCCTGGCCATTAGAACCATTCAATTTGGTCACCCTGAATTTAGGCTTTAATTTCAAAACAAGTCTAAGAACTATCCCCCCACCAAAAGAAGATAGTTGTGAGGCAAACTGAACTTAAAGCCCCAGACATTAGAAAATTCAAGCATAGACATATTTAGTTTTTACATTATTGAAATAACCAACAAGGACCTACCATATAGCACAGGGAACTCTACTCAATATTCTGTAGTAAACTATATGAGAAAAGAATCTGAAAAAGAATGAATATATGTATGTGTATAACTGAATTACTTTGCTGTACACCTAAAACTAACACAACATTGTAAATCAACTATAATCCAATAAAATGTTAAAAAGTAAAAATAAAAAATGAAAATAAAAACATTTTACATTATCATAATAGCAAATTATTTTAAAAACTGTGAAAAGAATAATCACATTTCTAAACAATTTAATAATACAGTAAATGTAAGATAGACTTCTGCACAAGGTGACCTAGGCTTATAGAACACCCCCTTGTACAAAATGGAACAAAATGAACAAAAGACATAAACTCAAAGAATAAGCCAGCCATGCCAAAACAAATGGGAAAATAACCCAATATTATCAACTATGGTAAGAACCATCCAGAGACAGAAAAATCTGCAAGATGCTGAAAGAAGACTCTGAGAATCAATACTGGGTTGTTATAAAACAAGAGCAGTAAGTCCAACTGAAGATGTTGGTTACACATCTGGAAACTCTCTCCAGGCCCGAGAGCACAGCTGGCCCCAGGGGAAGACCAGAGCATCTCAGATGGCACCCTCTTAGGAAGCAACAGGGAGCTAAGGTGTACAAAATGAAGGCTTCAGAAGGCCTAAGGAATAACTGCCTGAGGTATGGATCAACGTACATCACATTCAACCAGGAGGCTTTCATTAAAAGGCACAACCCCAGAAATTCTGATTCAGTCGGTGCTGAATAGGAAAGGACGCAGCAATGCCAAACGTTATCTATTAGAGCACTAACTATAACAGCAAATGTCTGGAAACAGCCTAAATGATCATCAGTGGGGAAATGGATAATTAACCATGGTGCACTTGTGTAATACTCTTGCAACTGACCAAAAAAATGAGGAAGCTCTTTATGTACTGCTATGAAATAATTTCCAACTTACATTGTTAAGAGAAAAAGAAAAGCATAACGTAGAAGAGTGTTGTAATATGCTACCACTGGAAAAAATTAAATTATAAATATGCCTCAATTTGAATAAATATCTCTAGAAGCATTCATAAAGAAACTGATATTATTGTTTGTATCTGGGAAGAGGGACTGAATGGCTGGGAAAAAAAGAGGAAAGAAGATTTCTCTTTTCTTTGTTTTTGTTATTGTTTTTGTTTTTAACATCTTTATTGAAGTACAACTGCTTTACAGTTGTGTGTTAGTTTCTGCTTTATAACAAAGTGAATCAGCTATACATATACATATGTTCCCATATCTCCTCCCTCTTGCATCTCCCTCCCTCCCATCCTCTCTATCCCACCCCTCTAGGTGGTCACAAAGCACCAAGCTGATCTCCCTGTGCTATGTGGCTGCTTCCCACTAGCTATCTATTTTACATTTGGTAGTGTATATATGTCCATGCCACTCTCTGTCCCAGCTTACCCTTCTCCCTCCCCGTGTCCTCAAGTCCATTCTCTGTGTCTGCATCTTTAATCCTGTCCTGTCCCTAGGTTCTTCAGAACCATTTTTTTTTTTTTTTTTTTTAGAATCCATGTATATGCGTTAGCGTATTGCAGCTCTATTTACAATAGCCAGGACGTGGAAGCAACCTAAGTGTCCATTGACAGATGATTTTTATTCTTCAATTTTAAACCACGTGAAGGTATTACTTATTCTAAAAATAAATAAATGTTTTAGAAAAATAAAAAAGAAAGAGGAAAGAAGGACAGAGGAAGGAGGGAGGGAAAGAAGAAAGAAGATCAGGTTATAGGAAAATAGCACCTGCAAAGTTTTCCGGAAAAAAAATTCTGTATAATAACAGAATCCAGTCATGCAAAAGAGATTAGATATGTAGAGAGCGGTGCACAAAGGACTGGTAGGAAGCTCAAGATCCATTTAATTATAAATAATGTCAAATCATTACAGCAATTGCAATTATAAAACAAATTTAAATGTTCATTGTTTTAAGAGAAAACAACATAATGTCAAACTTACAAAAATATAGAATAGGTATAATATAGATATAATGGAGTGGTCCCTAAACCTCAATGCCTGCTGTCAAAAATTCAAAGGTGGGAGCCAATGACTGCTCTTATTCATTCACCCAATCACACTCTACGTATCACCCATCTGCTATGTCAGAGACCACGTGTTAGAAACTGCGGATAAAGCGGTGAATAAACGTCCAGATACCCACTGTGTCCTAATACTTCCATTTTAGCTAGTTCTCCTGTTTCACAATAGTTTATGGATGTTGTTTTATTTCTTAGGCTGGGGGGAGAAAAGCCTAGGTATATTATTTAAAGCCATAAAAATAATCATTAAAGACAGGCATTTTCTGAACTACTAATAAAATGTGGGGAAGTAGAAAGGAAGACAAAAATATATATATAGTATATATCACACACAGCAAAAGAAGAAAATGAAAAGGGCATCAAGGAAGAAGTAAAATCATAAACTAAGATGGCAGAATCAAGGCCAAACATAAAACATGACTATATTACTATGTAAAATAGATTGCTATGTTATATAATCATACTATTTGGTGTAACTCTCTGCTAAAACATTTGAAATTTTAAGAATTAAATAGACCTATAAAAATAGGAGAAAAAAATGAAAAAGCTTGAAAAGAGTATTTCCGAAGTCCTATTCATTTCAGGGATAAACTCTTATTAAACTGGCACTTGTAGTTAAGTTGTTTCATACAGAATAAAACCAAGTCCCCAAATTATTTTTACAAAGTTAGCATACCATTGCAATCAAAACCTAACACAGACAGCACAGACCAAATTTCCTTTTAAGTACTGATGCAAAACTTTCAGATAACAATGAAGAGCCTAGCAATGCACTGTGGGTATAAAATATGACCACGGTCAGTTTACTCCAGGAATGCAAGTGTGTTGGCTACTGGAAAATCTCTTAGTAAAATTCACCATAATGATGGATTACATGGAGGAAAATATACTAATCACCATAGAAACCAGGGTTGCCAGGGACCGAGGGTTGGGAAAGAAAACTGACTACAGAGAAACACTTGGGAACTTTGGGTGGTGAAAATGTTCTAATACATCTGATTGTGGTATTAGTTATACAAACACATACATTTTTTATAACTTATCAGCTGCATACTGCTAAAATGGGTGAATTTTTACTGTATGTAAAGTAAACCTTAACAAGCTTGATTTTCAAAATTATTCATTTGAATCAACATGATATTCAGATTTGAAAAAAAATGGGACATTATCTCAGATAAAAAAGAATCAATGGCAAATTTCTTAATTTGTATATGGCTGCAAAATGCATGCACAAATATGTACTTATAAAAACATATTCAAATGTATCCTAAATTCCTATATTTGTTATATCTATTCAGAATTTAGCATCAGGCTGGATGATTTAGCATAAGAAGCATTCCCACTAAAGTCAGGTATAACACATGATTATTCAACTATTTTTTAACTATTTATTTATTATTTAACTATGATTTAGCTATTTTAACCATTATTTAACATTTGTTCTGAGTGATAGCTCAATATCCAAGAGTTAAACTATTGGAAAAAAGGAGGAAAATAACAATGTCCAAGGGAACAATGCAGAAAAACAAAAGATAATCAAATACAAAGCTACTCAAAGGAATTCAGAAAGTAGTTAATAACATGATTTATAAAAAAAATCAATAGCTTTACTATAACAATTAAGATCCAGTTAGAAAATGTGACAAAAGATTCCCTTTACAACAGGAATAACAATATAAATACATAATGATAAATTTATCAAAAAAGACATAGGCCTACAAAACATACAGCTATACTGAGAGAAGTGTTGAGTAATGTTAGAGACCCATATGTTAATTTTAGAAAGAAAGTTTATGTTGTAAATATATCACTTTTTTCTTTAAAAGTCTAAATTCAGTGCAATTCTGATCAAAATCCCAGTTCTCAATTTCATCTAGAAGAATAAAATAAGAGAATAGTCAAGAAAGTGCTTTAAAAGAAAAGTGGAAATCATAAAAATCCTAGAAGAGAACATAGGCAAAACATTCTTTGACAGAAATTGTAGCACTATCTTCTTGGATTGGTCTCCTGAGGCAAAAGAAAAAAAAGCAAAAATAAACAAATGGGACCTAATTAAACTTAAGAGCTTTTGCACAGCAAAGGAAACCATCAGTAAAATGAAAAGACAGCCTACAGAATGGGAGAAAATATTTGCAAATAATGCAACCAATAAGGGGATAATATCCCAAATATACAAAAAACTCATACAACTCAGTATCTAAAAAACGAACAACCTGATTAAAAATGCACAGAAGATTCGACTAGATATTTCTCCAAAGAAGACATACAGATGGTTAACAGGCACGTGAAAAGATGCTCAACATCGCTAATTATTAGAGAATGCAGCTAAAAACCAAAATGAGATATCACCTCACACCTGACAGAATGCCTATCATGAAAAAGTCTACAAATAACAAATGTTGGTGAGGATGTGGAGAAAAGGGAGCCTTTGTACACTGTTTGTGGGAATGTAAATTGAAGCAGCCACTGTGGAAATCAGTATGGAAGTTCCTCAAAAACTATAAATAGAGCTACCATATGATCCAGCAATTCCACTCCTGGGCATATACCCAGAAAAAAAAAAAAAAAAACTAATTCGAAAAGATACATGCACCCCAATGTTCATAGCAGTGTTATTTACAATAGCTGAGATACAAAAGCAACCCAAGTGCCCATCAACAGACAAATAGATTAAGAAAATGTGATACATATAATCTATATATATAATATTCTAATATATAATCTATATATATAATATAATCTCTATATAATATTCCATTATATATAATGGAATATTACTCAGCATAAAAAAGAATGAAATACTGCCATTTGCTGCAACACGGATAGACCTAGAAAATATTATGCTCAGTGAAATAAATCAGACAAAGACAAATACTGTATGGTATCACTTATATGTGAAAAAAATAATACAAATGAATGTATATGCAAAACAGAAACAGACTCACAGACATAGAAAAGAAACTTGTGGTTACCAAATGGGAGAGAGAAAGGGGAAGGGACAAATTAGGGGTATGAAATTAATAGATACAAACTACCATATATAAAATAGATAAGCAACAAGGATATACTGCATAGCACAGGGAATTATACCCAGTATCTTGCAATAACGTATACTGGAGTATAATCTGTAAAAATACTAAATCACTAGGCCATGCAACTGAAATCAGCACAATATTGTAAAGTAACTATACTTCAACTTAAAACATCATATCAGGGGGAAAAGGTTTTCCATATATATATATATATATATATATATATATACATATGGGAATTTTATATATATATATATCAGTGGAAAATCTACTGGTATTTACTGGTATTTATCAGTGGAGAATTTACTGGTATCAGTTAGAAAATTTCAACCTAGGCAATTGCGAGAAAATCATAAATATATAAGGTGAAACATAAGCAAGGGGTTCCTTCTGGCCTTCTGAGTATACCCCAATGCCTGTCTGCTTTGCCAATCCTCTGACCTATGGGTGTTCAACAATTTGCAGAGGAAATGTAAGCATTCATAAACATTCAGTGCTTAAATACTAGAATACAGAACAATCAATGTATGCTAAGGCATAGCATCTCTGTCTCCTTTTCATCTTTCCTCCCTTCTTTAACCTGATATTCCTTCCCTTAATGCTCCTAACCATTGACACAAGTGAGTCCTAAGAGTATAAACTGCGTGATTAAATAGCCCAAGATTTTAAAATGTTACTAGCTTTGTTTAAAAATATGTAGTCTGATCTCTATGAATTGTTCAACAACGTTCATACCAGCAATACCCATAATAACCCAAAACAGTGGAAACAACCCAAATGTCTCCAGCAGTAGAATGAAGAAATTATATATTCACACATTGGAATATTACACTGCTAGGAGAATGCACAAATGCAATTACACATATCAACATGAGTGAATATCCTGAGCAAGTTGAATGAAAGAAACCAGACGCCAAGACCACACTGTAAGATTCCATTTACATAAAACTCAAAACTCAAGAAGGCTAATTGATGGTGATAGAAGTCAAAATGGTGGTCAGCTCTCGGGCTTGGGAGGCTTCTGGAGTTCAAGCAACACTGGATTTCTTAGCATGGATGCTAGTTATACAAGTATGTTCACTTTGGAAAAACTTACTGAGCCTGAAAAACACAGATATCATTTCTTTATAGGTTCTTTTAATGGATGATATGAATGCTCTCAGCCATATAATACTGTTTTATCACGGGATTTTTTTTATCCCCCCAAACAGTTACAAAACTGAGGTCCAACTGAAATGGAGATCTCAGCCTACCACTTAGTTGAGCTCTCCAATCCTTCCTCTCCTCTCTCACCTCAGGCCCTTCATTTTAACCTTTCTGAGCGTTGACTCAACTGGACATTTTCTCAGCTTTATGTGGTGATTGAGCACAAAGTGGTTTTATATCCAACCTCTGCAACTTGGTAATAGTCTGACTTAAAGTAGCTTACCTTAAGGTGCCTCAGTTTTCTCATCTGTAAAATGTTACTAATAAATAATAGTCCCTGCCTCATATGGTTGTTGTGAGGGTTAAGTGAGCTAAAAGGTAAGCTGGTTGGATAGCCCTGGCTTGCATCAATTCTATGACACACCTTTTAATTTCTGGAAATCCAGACGCAACAATCAATGGGGCTTTACAATCACTGTTGTCAGGTGACAGTTGTGGCATAGCTGTTACTGCCTGTTCTTACAGCTTTAATTGTGTGTATGAGTGAAATATGGAAATAACACTGTCAAAATAAGTCATTCTTTCGATAAGCACAAAATAAAAATTTGAGGATCAACCGTTTTTTTTTTCTTAGTGGCAAATAAAATAACGGTGTGTGTTAATGGATAGCATCTTAGATTTGATGACATGTCCACCTGAGGTACTTCAAGAAGTTGCTGTCAAAGCTTTCCAGCATTATTCTATTTTCAAATTATTTCCATGCATTATTAGACTTTTAAATTATGTTGAAAACGCAATCATTTTAAACTAGATATTTTCCAGTAATCTTTAAAACTTCCCTAGGTGTTGGGAAATTGAAAGACCGTCCGGGCGGGGCGGGACGGGGAGGGGGGAGAGTGGGCAGAGCACTGTGACCAGATGCTCAGTCATCACTTGCTTCCTTGGCTCTTAAAACGCCGTTTCTCCTTTCCCCACTGCCAAACCCAGAGCACCAACAAGCACGGGACCCGGCGCAGGGTGTTCCCTTTCACTTCTGGGCTCAAACGCCAATTCTTCCAAAAAGACTGCCACCAACCCCCAAACCCATAAGCCCAGTAGTTCTCTAACTTTTCTCATATTGGAATCATCCGGAGATCTTTCAGTGATACTGATACCTGGGTCTCACTCAGAAATTGATTTAATTTTTCCGTGGTGCCACCTGGGCACGGGGATTTTTAAGAACTCCCCAGGTGATTCTGCCAAGATTGGGGACCATATTCTCTGATAATCTCTTAACTACTGACTTGATGCTGTTTGTATCTTCCACCAGCTCCCTGGGACATGGAAGCTTTTTCTTGTCAACCTCGTCCAGTCCCTCACCCAGCGTCCCGCCCCTGCTTTGAGCTGAGCCTCATAAGAGACCTCGAAGGAGAAGCGCAGGGAGCTTCGGCCTCTTCAACAGTCGCCATTGAGTCTAAAGGGTATTTAGGAAGTAATTCAGATCGCGTCACTCGTTGGGTCTTTGGTAACACGCATTTCTGGCCCGCATCTGCCCAACTTCATCCGCCCCCGGCAACCAAGCCAAGCGGGATGTTATTGGGGCTGACTGTCCCCTCCAGGTCCTCCGCTTTGATCAGCAACGGCGCCGTCTAACAGATCGCTCTCCCGCACAGGAACCCCCGGAGCACCGGGTCCGGGAGCTTGTTTACCAGCTTCTGGGGTCTCAGGTGACAAATAGTAGGAGTGTTTCAAAGAAAGGAAAACTCCCACAGCGAGGCCGGGGCGGGGTTCCGCGCACGTGCAGCGAGGGGGCGCTGCGCCTCCCGCGGCGCAAACCTCCCCTCCTGCCGCGCGCTTCCGGGGGCACAAACCCGCGGGCGGCCTCCCAGGGGACCGCGACCTCCAGGAGAGGCCCCCACGCCCACCCAGCGCCCGTGGCTTTTAGCTACGCGTTTCCCGCCAATTGTGCCCCCGGGTTGTGCTGAGCTAGCAAAACCCCGACTTCTCCAGGAACTAAGTTAAAGATGTATTTTAAGTGAAAAAAGCAAAGTGTTGACTAGTGTATATAAAAGAGTGCGGATGGGTGGGGGACAGACAAGGGGAAATTCAGGTGCATATCTATTGGCTGGTGCAAACACATAATAAGCCCCGGAAATACACACAAGAAATTAACCGTGGTTGCCAACAGGCTGAGGCGCCAGACGTTGCAATCTAGCGGCTTTTTGAGTTTTTTTTAACCTTTCTGAAGATCTGTTTTTAAATATACATTGATTTTACATATTATATACTGTAGGGTGTTGTACATAACATATTCTATTGTTGTCAAAGATATTATATTTTATTATATATAACACACTACATTATATGATACACATACACATTTATCTCTGGTTGGTGGAGTCAAAGGAGTCCAGCTTAGCCTCTGCCTTCGAGGCTGACCTAACACACAGGGAGAAAGGTTCGTGGCGTGAAAAGGCAGAGAGGGAGGACGGGGGAATTATGTGGGACCCACCCCCAATAACTTTTTATTCCAGACAAAGGGACCAAGGGGAACTGAGGCGCTCCACCGCCCGAGTGCAACCCGGAGTGCCTTTGGATTTCGAAGCCGGCCGCGGGGCAAAAACCGGGAACCCACGTTCGGGGAGGCCCCTCCTGTCCCGGGAGCAGACATCTGGGTTCCAACCCCTGCCTGGAATCGGCATTTTTTGCTCAGGACGCCTGCCGGGCCGTGGGTGGGGGCGACCGTGCACGGTGATGCTGGCGTTCGCCGGGAGCGCTGAGCCCCTGGAGACTCCCTGGAGGCGGAGTTGGCTGCTCCGCGGGCGCCGCGCGTCCCCGAGCTGCGCGTCGCAGAGTTCGGGCGACCGCAGAAGCCCCGCTCGCAGCGGAGGGCCTGACCCACCGGGCAGTCTCTCTTCCTGACACGGGCGCGATTCAGAGGCTTCGAGCGTCTGCCGGGGAGACGAGAAGGGCCCCGACGTCCCCCAAATCCCAGCCCGGGCCCAGGTGGGACCAGCGGCCCGCGCAGCTGGGGATGCGAAGAGAAGAGGAAATGGGCGGGCAGGGGGTCGAGAACTGGCCGTTGCTTCCGCGCCGCCCCTTCAGCCCATTGCCCCTCGGTAAAAGCTCGAGGCCGGGAGACCCCAGTTTTCTATTCACGGTTTCAGAGTTCCAGGGAAAGAGCGCGATCTCCCCAAATTCCCGGTCCGCCCGGACCTGCTGTTCATAAGTTGCACACCCTCAGGCAAGTTTACTTTGCCTCTCCCAGCCTCGGTTTTCTTATCTGAAAATGGGGATGATAGAAGTACCTACGTCTGTGAGGTGGTAGTGGGGATTTACATGGGGTATTATTGTGTGCCCAGGGCTTGACCCAGCCCTAGCTTGCAGAGAGCGGTGCACCCCTGCTATGGTTACCCCAAGCAAGAAGGACCGACTCGAAACCAGGACTGGGATTTACGCTGGAGCTATGGGGTCCAGCTTCCTCCAAAGAGATTCATTCTCAAGGTCCAGCAGCCACAGATGGGCACCGAACGCCGTCCACTCGCTTCCTCCGAAGCCACGCGGGGTCTGCATTCTAACATCCACCTCGGAGCATTCCCCCTCAAAGAAACCCCGCACCCAACCCCATTCACACGTACTTAACCCCGCCACTGGGAGCCCCGCAGCTCAGACCTCCTGGATTCAAATTCCCGGGCTACCATTTTTAGCTGTGTGCCTTTAGACAAGGGCCTTCACATCTCCAAGCATCACTTTACTCTCCTGTAAAATCGGATGATAACATTCTAGGGTACTAAGTTTAAAAGGTCGTACGTGTAAAGCAGAGAGTCTGGCCTATAGTGAGCCACTGCTTCTTTCATTGTTTTCCTCCTTTGGCTGTGGATTCGAGGATCAACTCTATGCTTGAAAAGTCAGCCCCAAGTGGGTGGAGAAATGATCCCAACTGCTCTCTGCTCCCTCTAGAGACTCCTTTCCTGTGAACCCTCAGAATCTGTAGGAAAAGGCGCTTCCAAGGGCCCCCCGGACCTGCCGATCGGTTAAGCCTCCCAGGTCGACCTGGGCTTGGGAGTCTCCTCCATGCCGCCCCCCTCGGTTGATCTTGCCCAGCCCTGTCCTCTCAACTTGAGGTTGCAGACGGCGTCCTTTTCGGAGACTCCCAGTTCGGGGTGCCCCGCGGGCGGCTTCCGACTATTAACTTAACTCCTTCCTCCTCGTGCTTTTAACCAAGTAGGTGGAGAACAAAACCTGAGCTAAATACCCTATTTTCTTTCTCTGTCTAGTAATCGGCCAGAACGGCAAAATCCCGGCGGGGGGCGGGAGGGCGGGAAGCCTGGGAAAAACAGATGCTAATGGGGGCCCGGGGCGGGCGGAAGACGCACGGGGGTCGGGCGCCCGCCGCCTCCTTTTGAAGTGCGCCTCCCCGGCCGCGCTCCCGGGCCTCGCTGGGCTTCCCCCGCTTTGGGGGAAACTGAGAGGAGCTGCTGGAACGAGTGGGGACTCTCCTCTCAAGTTCTGAGTCACTCCCGTTTTCTACCTCTGGTTCACTTTGCCCTTGACCGGTTTGCTCCTGGCCTGCTCCTCCATCAGACTGGGAATTTCTAGAGGAGAAAGACTAAGGTTCCTGAGCCCTCATTTAGTCCAGTGTCGAGGGCAAAAAAGTGAGCTCTGCATAATTGTGATAGGAGTGATAGGAAAGACTGCAGACTTTCCTGTGTGCTGTGCTAACTGCTTTCCATTCTGTATGTGGTCACGACACGTGGAAATTGGGGACAGACACCTTAAGGAACTTGCTGAGAGCCACCAAGCTAGTGAAAGGTGCAGCCACAAACCCAGACGATTCTGCATACAACTTTCGGCTTTTCTCTTAGGGATCTGAAAAGACAGGTTTAAGGAATGATCTCTTTGGTTTCTGTTTCCTGTCAACCTTCCTTCCCTCCTCCTTCCCTCTCACTCTCCTTCCTTGGTTATCTTAAGGGCTTAACACGTTCTTCTGAGAACTCCCCAACCCAGACTTCCCCTCTCCCCCTTTCTCACCTTGGGCCTGGATGGGAGATTCCAGCTGCCCATGTCACCTGAAGCTCTGGTCAACAGGATTTGATTCTGCCCACCTGTTGTGTAGACATCCTGCCACACCTGCATCATAGAGGTGCCTTCTGTTGAAACATTAATTTCCATTGATTCTGCTGACCCTGTTAGTGATGTGCAAGTGATTTCAGGATAATATTTCTCAGTGGCTACATGGTGGTTGTTCCCATCAACAGCCGTCCTGCAATTCTGTCATTCACTTTTCTGTTTTCCTGTGGAAGAATGTCCACATTAACATGCATACAGAAAGCCTTGCAATAATCTAAGAGCTCTGGATTAAGAAAGGTCTAAAGAAAAGGATTTAAAGGATCTTTTAAGAATCTAAAAAAGGTGAAAATGCCAGGTCCATTAGTTTAGGAAGATCTGTGTTTTCTTTTTCTTTTAGAAAAAAAAAACCTTTCACTTTCATCTCCATGGTTATAAAGCCTGAGCCCTGACACTGTCCTTGGGCTATTTTGTCTGCTCTAGTCTGCAGATTTAGTAACTCCTTTCTTTCAATTAAGAGATGAGCACCTACTAAGAGTCAGGCCTTTCGAGGTACGAAAGTAAGCAAGACAGGGAAAGCCCTATATAACTCATATTTTAATGTAGCAAAGATTAGCCAAACATTCCCCTACTTTATTTTTGAGAGTATTTCACTTTATTTTGCCTCATGTAGCCTTTCTTGTTATTTATGTGTATCTGTAACTTCCATAAATATGATGTTGATGATGATGATAGAACAGCAGTTAAATCCAGGAATTCATTTGCAGTTTAAAAAATACTTTCATAAAGAAGATTCTTGATCCAATGTTTAAGATCACTTACTTTTTGTAATAAGCAACTTTTGGTGTGTTTATTAACTTTCATTCCCCAATCCCCACCTCCTCATATTTTAACAGTGAACTACACCTGCACTTAGCAATCAAAATACATAGATTGATAGCTGATGATAATAGTTTAAATTGGTCGTTTTGTTTGAAAAATATAGTGGGTTTAATATAACCCTTTGCCTCACTCATTTGTGGACACATTTGTGGATTTCTTTTAAAGCAAGTGATCAGTCTATTTCAGGGTCACGGTGATTTCAAATTCTTATAAAAAGTGAAACTGTTGGTGGGACTATCTTGCTGTTCTCAGTAAAATCAACACTACTTGTCCTTGCCAATGGACATTTTCTTTAAAAATGTTATCTCACGGGACATTTTCTTAAAAAAAAATCTGAACATGAACAACCTTACCGTGATGGAAGCCCCCTCCCCTTTCAGAAAACCTAGTGGAGGTGGGAATCTGGCCATCAGAGAACAAAGGGCCAAAGAGTGAACCCGCGATGGCGAAATAAAATGTAACATCAACAAAGAAAAGGCCATAGATAAATAGTAAAAGGACCAACTCACCAAAAAAACCCATTGACGTTTGCCCAGAGTCCAGGCGAAGCGCTGGTGACCGGTTAATGTTGGAATGTTTTCCTAGGGTTAAAAGGAGAACCGGCAGCAAGTCTGCTCAGAATTTACAAAGTGTTTGAATAACACGGACAGTGTTTTGATAACACATTTTTAGTGGGGGTGAAAATAATAGAATTTATTGGGACATTTATATGGGCCCCCTTGGTTGTGGCGGGTAGGGGAGGTAAACCATTTCTCACTGCACTCATTTATAACTCACCCCTATAATTTATTCATATGTTTGTATGTATCTGTTATGTAATACCGTCTTACAGCCAATGCTTCTCAGTTTTGCCTTTAAAAGCTGAATGCACTGATATTGGTTACCTTTAATGGGGAGAAAGGGGTGAAGAGGTGCCCTGGCCAGGTTGGCAATAACTTTGTGTTACCAGTTTAAGACAGTAGCATGAAGCTGGTATTATTGCTCAAGACAATACAGCATAAGACCTTTAATAGGCTCACACACAGGCGTAACCTTGGCTTCCTTGTAGCTTTCAAAGGGCCCTGCTCCCTCCAGTCTCAGGCTGAAAGGTGCAAGATTTGAGTTAATCCAGCCAGCACTTGGGTCTGGGGTTCCAAGCGTTCTCCACATTTCCTCCCTAGTGTTGATGTTTTTGTTCAATGTATTCCCATACACTGTCCATTGAGCCACATAAAACAAGGCACCTTTCAATAAATGTCTCATTTGGATTTCATGAAGCTTGGGGTGTAATTGAAATCAAACAGGAAACAGGCTGCAAGGCTGTGCTATTTGCCCACCCAATCTGAGGAGGGTGCTACCTGACTTGTTCACTGAAGCCACTGCTTTAGCTTTCTTTTCTGTTCCTGTTTCTGGAAAAGAGTGATTACATTTTAAAGTGCGACTAGGACGTGTGAAAATAATTTTTATGCCTCTTTCCCTGGTTATCAGTAAAACTGAGTCAGCAAAAGGAAAGCCCATCTCAAGTAGGAAATCGGTCACAGATTTGCTCATCTATAACTCTCCAGGCATTTAGACTAATATATTCCATATGTAATAATAATGTAATTAATACAGAAGAACCTTTAAAGGAGATTTCTTTATGCAGTCGGAAAAAAATCATCTTTAGTTGAAACAGTGCTTTTCATTATGTTCAAAAGGAATTTGTAATATATATCTATAAATGTAATATAAATTATGGGTATATTTTCCATGTTCCAAAATCCGGGCCCCAGAGCGGTTTTGTAGAGCCCGAATTTTTATTCTCTTTGAACTTCTCTTTGTTTCTCCGCCTGTAAAATGTGTTCAAGTTTGGGCAAAAGGATAGCTATATTGGGGAGGTGGGGAGATATAAACTGCAATTTCCTGCCTCAAGAATCAACACTAATCCTAATTACACATACCGTGTATATATTTCATAATTAGGTAGCACTCAAATGAACCCACGCGCTTTCAAGAGCTTGCTCTGTGGCTGGAATAAAATCAAGCCTTTCTGATGTGGCGCGGGGGACAGCTGGCTCGCGTTATTTGCGCCAGAGTGGGTCGGAGCGATGCCTGTTGCCTGCAGTGGCGCTTTGCCACGCGCAGAGCTTCCCTGGCCTCCTCGAAAGCAATTCGGGACACCGAGGCCCGCTGTCTCGGTGAGATCAGGCGCAAAACTGCGATCTAACCCCAGCCACCCTGTCTCCAAAAACGTGAGATCTGATCTCCTCCCTACTTTTTCCTCAAACATCCTGCAGCTCAGGTCAAGGCTAATGTGGAAGAGCCTTGAGTGGTAACAAGATCCCCTAGCCCGGGGTCCCCCGCCAAGCTGCCCTTTCTTTCCTTGCTCTTGATCTTGTGAGTCCCGCTCACAGAACCTCCACGTTGAATAGCTTGAAGTCTTGAAAAGCACAGAGTACTTGAAAAATGCAATTCTCCAAGACTTCCCTGAATCAAAAGAAATCTAAAGCCGACGAGGTGGGAGTGGACGGTGGGGTTATCAGAGCAGAGAGCCAAGCCGAACCCGAACTAAACTGGTGGGACGACACGGGAGAAGTGCCTGGCTGAGCGTGCTCCGGGCCAGCGTTCCAGGAATCTGCTCCTGGGCTGCTGTGCCTGGACCTGCGAGGCCCCCACCCGGGCACTCGCCTAACTTGCTCTCTCCCCCGCCCTGGCTGGTCCTTGACCCTGAAGATCTTCGCGCGCTCCCTGTTTCCACTACCGCGAAGACCTGGTAACCGCGTCCGAGTGCATTAAGAGCCGCTTCACTCTCTAACTCAGACGTGCCAGTATCGATGCTGCTGTGGTTTGAACCTAGGTTGGAAAGCTTCGAGCCGTTCTGCACCGGCGTGTGCGCGCTCAACGAATCCCGCGACCGCCTCGCGTTGCGGGTGAAGAGTTTCCCGTGTGATCGCGTTCGGTTGGGGAAGCAGAGTCCCGACCTCTCAGCCGGAAAACGCGCTCCCGGAGCGATTATAAGCCGCGTCTGTAATTGCTTATTAACAACAAATATTCAGGCTTCTCCTTACCCGAAACGAAACGTGCGGGTATTAATAAACAATACGATAGAACGGCATCATCTTGCTCTGCTGTCTGCAAAAACGCAGTGGAGAAACAGGCAGCTGGGGCAAAAGGGCTTAATTCCATATCAAACTGATTATTTCACCAATTATTCCACCTTCTGTGTTGCGCTGCAGAGGAGAGGCGCAGGGAATCTTAACCGCGAGGCTGCTTTGTTTCTCGGTGTCAGGCCCAACTGAAGATGGGAGGGTGTGGGATCCGAGATTCGGGGAAACTGAGCGTGGATTTTAAATTGTGGGGAGTAAAAGCGATTGCCTCCTGAAAGCAGGCGTGATGGCGTGGGGATAAGGGTGTTCCCAGTATCCCACCCCACCGGGGCTTCTGATTCATAAGCTGACGGCTTCTGTCCTCAAGGACTGCAGTGTGCTCTCGCCACCCCTGGAATCCCAAAAGCCCAATGCCCGGTTCCTCTCCACAAACACTTCCCACTGAGTAAAAGGGTGGGGCCGAACAAAAGTGGTTCCTGCTTGTTGAAGGCCACAGAGTCCTCTCCAATCGGGAAGAAAGTGTGCCTGAAGTTACAGCCCCCGACGAGGGAAGAGACTTCCTTGGGCCTCTCTCCAGCTCGTCCCAGATCCCCACCCTCAGAGACCGGTGCCTCCCTGCAGGCCGTCATCTTGCAGAACATTTCTACCTCCCGCCTCTAGAACCTGCTCCCGACCCCCGCATCCCCCAGCTCAGAGCGCTGTGATGACCCTGCTACGGAGACCTCAAACCCTGTTCCACTAAATTCCAGCGAAATACAGACACCAGGATTGATTCTCACAGCAGGACTGAGTCTCAAAAAAAAAAAAGAAAGAAAGAAAGAAAGAAAGAAAGAAAGAAAGAAAGAAAGAAAGAAAGAAAAAAGAAAAAGAGAAAAGAAAAAGAAATAAAATCAAGCTAAAGGAAAAGAAAGTCGCAGGCTACTTGATCCAATTAGTAAATGCCTAATTGAATTAGTGTCACCTCCACCAGCCAATAGGAGGGTCCTGAGGCTGTGGGGCCGCGAAGCCCCTCCCTGGCCTCACATATATAAAGCAGCCAATGACAGCCTGCAAGTTTCCAAGTGGTCAACTTGACCGATAGTTTTTCAGTCGAGAAAGGCAGAAAGGCTAGCGCTGGTGGGTGGATGGGGAGAGAGATCTAAGACCTCTTCTCCCCGTGTGTGCGGGGGAGGAGGGTGGAGGTCCAGAGAGGCAAAAGGGACGCGGAAGGAAAAGGAGAGGGCTTCTCGGTCAGTTTTCGCCTCCTGCCTTCAAATTCAGTGCCCTTTCCTTGTGGAAAGGGCGCTGGGTTCGGGACGCGCGAGTGCGCGCCTTAGCGGTCCGCGTGTCGCCAGGTGGATAACCCGGCACAGGAGGAAGGGGAAGTTACCTTCCCCTCGGAAGAGGGCGCTGGCTCCCTCATCCTGCCTTTATAATCAGGCCGCGGCCGGAGAGGAAGCAGCCAGCTGCCGTCTGCGCTCTGCAAAGCATGCAGTTAGGGGAGCAGCTCTTGGTGAGCTCGGTGAACCTGCCTGGTGCGCACTTCTACCCGCTGGAGGGGGCGCGAGGCGGTGGCGGCGGGAGCGCCGGCCACCTCCCGGGAGCGGCCCCCTCGCCTCAGAGGCTGGACTTAGACAAAGCGCCCAAGAAGTTCTCGGGCAGCCTCTCGTGCGAGGCAGGGAGCGGGGAGCCCGCAGCCGCCGGTGCGGGGGCCCCCGCGGCCATGCTCAGTGACGCCGACGCCGGGGACGCCTTTGCCGGCACCGCGGCCGTGGCCAAGCCGGGGCCCCCGGACGGCCGCAAGGGCTCCCCCTGCGGGGAGGAGGAGCTGCCCTCAGCCGCCGCCGCCGCGGCCGCCGCCGCGGCCGCCGCCGCCAGCGCGCGCTACTCCATGGACAGCCTGAGCTCGGAGCGCTACTACCTCCAGTCCCCCGGGCCTCAGGGTTCCGAGCTGGCCGCGCCCTGCTCGCTGTTCCCGTACCAGGCGGCTGCCGGGGCGCCCCACGGATCTGTGTACCCGGCTCCCAACGGGGCGCGCTACCCCTACGGCTCCATGCTGCCCCCCGGCGGCTTCCCCGCGGCCGTGTGCCCACCCGGCAGGGCGCAATTCGGCCCGGGAGCAGGTGCGAGCGGCGGCGCGGGCGGCAGCGGCGGGGGAGGCGGCCCGGGTGCCTATCAGTACGGCCAGGGGGCTCCGCTCTACGGGCCGTACTCCGGGGCAGCAGCCGCGGGTTCCTGCGGAGGACTGGGGGGCCTGGGGGTTCCCGGCTCCGGCTTCCGCGCCCACGTCTACCTGTGCAACCGGCCTCTGTGGCTCAAATTCCACCGCCACCAAACCGAGATGATCATTACGAAACAGGGCAGGTGAGCGCAGCGCGGGGGGCCCCGAAGCGCGGGGACAGAGAGGACCTGTGTGGTCCTGAGGGTGGCCGGCAATGGGGGACCGCCGCCCGCCCGCTCCGCTCTTGGCTGGGAGAGTGAGTTTCCGTGCGCAGCCAGTGGAGACGCCGCATCTCCAGTCCGATGTCCCTCCCGTCCGCGCACCGGCGGTTTGTGCAGGGCGCTAAGGCTACGGCTGCTTCCCCCATTCCCTCTCGTCACCCTCACCTGGACTGACGAGGAGGAGGCAGAAATGGAAACTGGGGCTTGTCCACAAAGCTGGATTTCCTAGGTACGCCCGGCCGGCGGTACGCCGGTCCCTGACGGCGGGCGAGGAGCCGCGGATGCGGGAAGGCTCCAGGGGTGGCTACCTTCTCTGAGCACAGTACATGGGCTCCCGCAGTTTTAGGCGCCAGAGTCTCCGCGGGGCGCATCCGGGGGACGGGCGCGAGGACCAGAGCGCCGGCAATGGGGGCTGGTCCGGGTAGTGGGTTAGGCCGGACCTGGAGTCAGACGGGGCTGGGGTCCCAGGCCTGAGAAAGTTCGGATACACATCCCACTGAGGGCAGTGGTTTCTTCTGGGGAAAGTGAGGGGTGGGTGCTGGGAGAGGGACGTCCAAAGGGGACTTTCAGCCTTACCAGTAGAACTAATTTTTTAATTTTTTTTTCGAGAACAACTTACTGTTCTCTGACACTTGTACATGTAAAAAATAATGATTTTTAAACATCGTGGAAGAAAATAAATGAGCATCTGAAAGGATAAAGAACTTGAGTGAGTGGTGCAGAAGGGCGGGGATTGGGGCAAATTATTTCAGAAAAGAGATGTTCCGAGAGTTGCCAACTCAAGGATATTTTACGTAGTGAGGGCCACTTTATCTACCGGTATTCTGTTCGTCTGTAGACTTCTAAATGTCGTCCTTAAGCGTGGGCCTGTGCCCGGGCGTTGCGATTTAAATGTCCTGGTTCTATTCCCTTGCACAGACGCATGTTTCCTTTCTTGAGTTTCAACATAAACGGACTCAATCCCACCGCCCACTACAACGTGTTCGTAGAAGTGGTGCTGGCGGACCCCAACCACTGGCGCTTCCAGGGGGGCAAATGGGTGACCTGCGGAAAAGCCGACAATAACATGCAGGGTGAGGAGAGAAAGGACCTGGGCAGGGTGGATCGGCGGGAGCCCCCGACTCAAGACACCACACATTTAAATCTCACATCCCTCCCTCCACATCCGGGGCCTGGAAGTGTTAGGAGTTTCTTTGTGTTGATTGTTTGATTAAGGGAGAGAATTGCTAAGTCAGACTTCTTGCCTACTAGTATATAGAATTTTAACCATGACCCTACTCTAGCCCTTCCCTCCACATCCCTACCTTTGAGAAAGGAATTGCTGTAAACTCTCCAGGTGGCAAGGGCTCCTAGCATTCTAATCTTCTCTTGAGAAAAGGCCTCCCCAAGGTTGAGTTCACCATAAAAATCCATCCACCTTCCATCAGATCTTACCTGTCTAGCTTCAGAAGCCCCCAAGTTAACCTTCAAGAGGCATCACCTACTGGCTCCATTTTTGCCTTGTCCAAGGAAGGCTGGAAGCACAGGGACCCTGGGAGGGGAATCAGTAGTCTAGTTGGTCTCCACTGGCCTTCTTAAACTGCTAATAATGGGAGACGTGTTCTAAACCTAGCTCTTAAATCTTGCCCATAGGTAGTAAATACCCCTCCCCTACCTCCATTTGCAAACAGCCCTTTATGCTTGGGTTTTGTGTTTTGTTTCATTTTCTCTTAGGCAACAAAATGTATGTTCACCCAGAGTCTCCTAATACTGGTTCCCACTGGATGAGACAGGAGATTTCCTTTGGGAAATTAAAACTCACCAATAACAAAGGCGCAAATAACAACAACACCCAGGTAGGGTGACAGAGGAGGTGGTGTCTTCTGGCTGTGAATCTCTTTTCTAATGAGTTTCCATACTCTTCATTGTATTTGTAATATTTGCAGGTACCTGTTGCTTGCCTCCTTCTAGTCTTTTTTTTTTTTTCTTTTGACCTTTCTCAGTTTTATTTATTTATTATTTTTCCTACTGGATTTCAGTAACAGTGAGTTAACTGTTGGGAGCAGAAATACTGAAATCTTTTGGCGACTTAGGAAACCAAGAGGCAAGAGTGTTTATTTAAACACACGTACCCAGCTATGTTTTAAGTTTCAAAAATGGCAATAGAAAAGTTAGCTGTTGCTGGGGAGCAAGCAGGAATCGCATTCCAAAATACAGAATTTGTCAAAATCGACTTTTTCGACTTGGCAGCTCTTTTCTCTGTACCATTTACAGATGATAGTCTTACAGTCTTTACACAAGTACCAACCACGACTGCACATCGTTGAAGTCACAGAGGATGGCGTGGAGGACTTGAACGAGCCCTCCAAGACTCAGACCTTCATCTTCTCAGAAACGCAGTTCATTGCAGTGACTGCCTACCAAAACACCGATGTGAGTGCCCCATGGTCCCCAAGAATCCCTGAAGCTCAGTACAGCGTGAGAGAGAAAACACTCAGTGACTGTTTTTTCTCCCTTGTCTAGATAACTCAACTAAAGATTGATCACAACCCCTTTGCAAAAGGCTTCAGGGACAACTATGACTCGTAAGTGCACCTTTATTTTTCCTTGCCTGGTCATCTTTGAACAAGACATATCGAATCAGACACTTTCTTGAGACCATATTCTAGGAAGAGCTTTCACGGTTGGGATTTTTGCCTATTTTTATTTTTGCATATTTTTGGCCTTGACTAATCTTGCTTTAGAATTTTCACAGAAGGGTTTTGTTCATTTCTAAAGAAATGTTAAGGGCTTAAAAATGAGGAGTTTCTTTTTTTTAACATTTGAGTGGAGATTTGAAATTTTCATAATCTGCATTTATATGCCTTCCTTTCCATTTGATCCCAGTTTTTTTATTCTCTCAGGAGCAGGGATTATTATTCCCTCTCATTTTTTTACATAAGAAAAACCTGACACTAAGAGGATGTCATTTTCACAACATCAAACAGCAAGGCCCCACAAATGCCTTTTAAATCTGGGATTTCTACCCACCATGGCCAGCATTCCTTCCCTACCACTGAAGGGAGAGTTGCTCCAAGTTCTTCCAAGTTCTAGGACTTGCAAAGATGGATTTTCTACAGTTTAAATGCTTAATGCCTGAGAGGAAGCTTTTTCTTTCGTGGTGGGAAATTTGGCCGCAAAGAGCCAAGTCCAGCTAAAATGGGCCAGTGCATCCCTATTACCTCCACCCCTCCACTCGACAGACCAGCACTCCTGCTCTAGAGTCTTCTTCATTTCTGGGAGGTAGATTGTTTGGGGACAACATTAGGGGTTTTTTTAAAGTGTTTCTCTTTATATTGTAGCATGTACACCGCTTCCGAAAATGACAGGTTAACTCCATCTCCCACGGATTCTCCTAGATCCCATCAGATTGTCCCTGGAGGTCGGTACGGCATTCAGTCCTTCTTCCCGGAGCCCTTTGTCAACACTTTACCTCAAGCCCGATATTATAATGGCGAGAGAACCGTGCCACAGACCAACGGCCTCCTTTCACCCCAACAGAGCGAAGAGGTGGCCAATCCTCCCCAGCGATGGCTTGTCACACCCGTCCAGCAACCTGGGACCAACAAACTAGACATCAGTTCCTATGAGTCTGAATATACTTCCAGCACCTTGCTCCCATATGGTATTAAATCCTTGCCCCTCCAGACATCCCATGCCCTGGGGTATTACCCCGACCCCACCTTCCCTGCAATGGCAGGGTGGGGAGGTAGAGGTTCTTATCAAAGGAAGGTGGCAGCTGGACTCCCGTGGACCTCCAGAACAAGCCCTCCTGTGTTCTCTGAAGATCAGCTCTCCAAGGAGAAAGTCAAAGAAGAAATTAGCTCTTCTTGGATAGAGACACCCCCGTCCATCAAGTCTCTTGACTCCAATGATTCAGGGGTGTACACCAGTGCTTGTAAGCGAAGGCGGCTGTCTCCTAGCTCCTCTAGCAATGAAAATTCTCCCTCCATAAAGTGCGAGGACATCAATGCTGAAGAGTACAGTAAAGACACCTCAAAAGGCATGGGGGGGTATTATGCTTTTTACACGACTCCCTAAAGAGTTATTTTAACCTCGTCAAAATGAGCTAACTTTTTGCCGATGGATTTGGTGGTGTTTTTTGTTGTCTTCTTTGTCTAGGTTGCCAAAAAGACGTTTGCCTTCCACCCTGATGCATCCCGTTTTGTGCAATTCTCTAAAAGAAGGTGCCAAAGCTTTTTGATTGCTTCAGGTAACTGAAACAAGCCTAGCATTTTTTTTCTTTTTTAATAAAATTAATGGAGGATTTTCAAGTGTTTTTAAATTTGAAGGTGATTCAAAGTTATGGATTTATTTATTGGAGACACTAGACATTCAAAGAACTGGGCTGTGAAGACTGAGTGCCTGGCGCCATCAAAGGTGTTGAAAACTCGTTCTCATTTTTATTTGTAAATCTGTAAGCAAATAGAAGCCCAGAGTGGTAAGATGTTTTGCTTCTGGAATAGAAAGGTGGGCCTTAACCTTCAACAAGGGACTTTTGCTGTTAACTTTCTGCTAGGGACAAAAGATGTTAGGCCTGGGAGGCAAGAACTTTGTGAAGGTGCTGGTTTGACCTGACTTTGATTCTTCCCAGGCTTTTGAAACAAGCCATGTTTGCCCTAGTCCAGGATCGCCTCACGTACTAGGCCTCTGCTGTGTGCCTGGGTGGCTTGTAGGACTTAGGAGACAGCAAGGGAGGGGGGCACCAGAAAACAAACAAACAAAAACGGAGAATTTTAAAGTGTACAGTTGTGTGCTTAGATACACTGTAGAATAATGTGGAAAATATTGTACAAATAGTCTACGTAGGTATATGAGATTATGTAAAATTGGTGCTTTGGCTTTGTAAAGAATTTGCAATTCACCAGACCACAGCTGCAGGAGCAGGGGAAGTTTCGTCATCCCCACAACATATGGGAATATTCTGTTTACTTCTTAGTTAAGAATGTATTCAGCTACTGTACTAACTTGAAACGTGCTAAGGAAAACCCCCATGTCATCCTCTTCCTCCGCCACCCCCACTTCCCAACTTGGTAATGTGAGGAAACAGAAACCTGACGCCCCAGCTCCTATAGGCTTTCTAGAGACCTTGGATTTTTATGTACAGTCGTAGTCATTTTTAATAAATGTGGTTCATTAAGGGAACAGGCATAGCCCTGTCTTCTGTACTATGGGTTTTCATCTTTGTTTCAAAAATCTTAGTTTGCTTCCTCCTCCACCCTCCTCCAGCAGGAACCCTGTCCTACCAACCCACTCCCCCTGCCCCACGTAAGCCTCTAGAATCTCTAAGTGGACAGTGTCTTCGCTGAGGGGGTGGGGATGCTCTTGTTTATCTTTTTTCCTTGAAGATGAATGGGGTTATTTCCTCACCGCACTGGGAGTCTGGACAATGGGGATTGGAGCTGGGGAGGGGAGGAGGGTTGCTGCCGAGATGCAAGATTGCCCACAGCAGGCTTGATATGGGCCTAGGAAACCTCCACCCCCAGCCCTTGGCGTCCGGGCCTCTCCTAGACCTCCTTGGGGTCTCCCATCCCCGGATCCACATGGGCTCCCCGGGCACCCTCGCAGGCGCCCACGAGATCCGGATCCCTGAGGCCAAGCGGGAGCGGGCCGCCCCCACCCCCGCTGCCACCTGCGGCTTCCTTCTTTCCGGAGCCCCGGGCGCCGCCGCGGGGGCAGCTGCGGTCCGGGGCGCTGGGGATGCGGCGGGAGCGCAACGCAGCTCTGCGAGCAGCGGCCGGGGAGCCGGTTGCCTAGCTTTTAGCTCCACTTTTTCGGCTCTGAATCCGCGGGAGGGGCCTGGGCCCGCGGAAGAGTTAAACCAAAGAGTGCGGCGAAGGGCCCTTTGTCCCCTTGCCAGACATCCCGCCGCGCTTATCTGCAGACGGCTTCTGGCCCGGCTTGCAATCCTTTCCAGCCCCCTCCCGAAGCTCCCGGGGTAAAGGTCTGGCCGGGAGTGTCATTCTGCTAACTGCGTGGCGCGGAAATGCAGCTGCTAAGAGGATTAGTTCTGGGAGGTGAGCGATCGGCCCGGCCCTCCTCCCCTTCTGCGCCCAATTAAGGCCTCCGCGAGCTCGCACCTCTCTTCTCCGCGGTTTCCAGTTCCCACCGCCCTTCCCGGTTCCGAGTCCTTCCCGCGCCGCCTGTGACCTTGGGGTCTCGGACTCTAGCCCCGCGTCTCCGACGATACCTGTTGAAAACGCTTTGCCCAAACCGCCCCGAATTTTACTGAAGCTGGAAGCGAAAGCCTTGAAATTTGGTTTATGTGTGTTTATTGTGGATGACAGACTCAGACTGGTGGAGGAGGACTAGGAGCCCCCTAACCCGGTCTGCGCGCCCCCCGCCCCAACCCCAAGGAACCCGAGCGTACTGGGAGATGCGATGGAATTTCGAAACGGTGTTCTCCTCTTCTGCCCTCTAGAAAGACTGCAAATGCTAATCACCTCCGGGATAAAGCAGACACTGGCCCCAGTCTATTTCCAGTCCTGTATATTTTTGCACCGTACAGTAAAGAGAACCTGGTACTTGTGAAAAGTCCCTCAACAGTGTTTAATAGAAACGTAAGTGGCTGAGTGGCCCCAATTAACACCTTGTGATAAGGCATTCCTAAGATGGAGTGTCAGACACCAAATTGTGAAGAGATGTATCTAATTAATCCTCCTAGGATGACACCGATAAACAAGCCTCTATTTAAATAAAGATCAAGGACTCGGCGCCCCGTTTGTTTACATTCTCCGCCGGAGTCCCAGCGTTTGCGCCCTCGCAGGCGGCGTTCCCTGCGCTGGGGCGCGAGGGCGGGGGCTGTCTGGGTGGGGGAGCACCGGCTTGGGGGGTCGCTGGTTCGCCTCCCTTCTAGCCCCAAACAGAAATATGCAATTAGACAAATTGCAACGAAAAAGGAAAAAGAAGTGCAAGAAGGACACGACTCTGACTTGGAAATACCATTGTTTGTCATTTTCCACACGTGTCCTTTACATCGCCAAACACTTTTTGGTTGTCCGAGTTTTTAAAAGGAAGGCAAGCAAAAAAGCCGTTCACTCGTAGCCCCAGGAAGTCTTTTCTGCTTTGGGGAGAACTCAGAGCAGGACCTTCCCCGCTCCCCACTCGGCCTCCGCACGAGTTCGCTCCTCGCTGCCCTGGGATTCCTCCTCCAGGGTGCTGAAGCCCAGAAGCGCTGGGGTGCGGGGTAGCTATCCTGGGGGGTGGGGTGGGGAGCCACCCACTGTGAAAGGCAAGAAGAATCTGGAAAGGAAGAGGGGAAAGTGCAGCCAAACTCTGTCTGTAAACCAGGGCCGGGGCTTGGAGCCCCCTCGAAGTCTGTGACAACGCACATCCCCACTCCTCAAAGGGGAGTTTCAAGGCTCCAGATCAGCTTTTGGTCCAGGCTCCTTCCTTTCCAGCCGCCTCTGATTAACTTTCAACCTGGGGTAAAGGCAGACTCACGGTCCTCCCTTTCCTCTGCAGGCTCTTCCTTCTTTCTGAACCAAACAAGGGGGGTTGGGTACGATGACCGGTTTTTTTATTGTTTATTCTATTGTTCTTGTTGTTGTTTTTAATTCTGCAGGTGTTATGGAAACGCTCCGAAATAAAAAATTCTCTCCTGCCCTTAATCGAAATTGAGCCTCCAGTGGGGACAAAAATTAAAATCACTCATTCTCCACTGGCCTGGACGCTTCCCTTTCCCCGCTCGCGCCACGATGTCCCCCCGCCCAGCTGCCAGCCGGCTCCTAGAGTTCGGCTTTTCACCGCGTGGAGATTTCGGAATCATCGGGAGGCACTTTTAAAAGGCAATTTGCAAAACTCTGTTGGTGGGCCTGATCGAGTCCCCTTATGTGAACTCCCCATCCCTCGGGTTTAAGCTTTCGAGTGCACGAATTCCTCCGGTCTAGCCCCCGGGATACTCGAACCCGCGGAATCCGCCCACCTGCGCCGGTCTTCGTCGGGGGTCGGAGTCCCTCCTGCGCTTCGCGGACGCCTGGGCGCAGCGCCTGCACTAGGCGTTCTCATGGGTTCCGCCAGCCCGAACCCGCAGGAGGTGGATTTCCTTCCCCGCCCGTGAGCTGAGCGGTTGGTGGGCAGCCTGAAGCTACGACATTTTTTTTTTTTTAACATGATGGGGACTCTGACCTTGGTGGTCACTGAATTTCTCCTTATTACAGCTTAAACGAAGTAAACTTCTGGAGACCCCTCCACCCTCTCCCCCTTTCTCCTTCGGCCCTAGGAGTCCTTTGCGTGTCGCCGAGGACGCATCGAGTCACCGAGGGAAGGATGTTGCTGCACCAGACACGGAGCAGGCCCTCGGAGGTGGTCCCCAAAGTGCCCGACTTCTGATGGACCCCTGGCCGACCCCGAAGCGCCGGATCTCTGCTTATTTGGGGCAGCAGGATGTGAACATCCACCCCCAACCCCGGCCATTTAAATTTTCTCCGTCTCCCTAAAAAGTCCTTAGCGTCCTTCTAGAAGTTCTCGCGAAGGCAGCAGGGCGCGCACAGGAACTTCTGTAACCCCAGGCTGGACCAGATTTCCTCCCACTGTTGGCGCCGCGCTCTTGGCGGTGGCTCCTGCAGCGGTTCCGAGGAGGATTAGAGGTCCGGGCGGCGGGCAGCCTTCGCCATCTGGCGGCCGCGGCAAGTAAAGCTCTCCCAGTCGAGCAGGGCCTCGTTACAGGCGCTGCTGCTTCTGCATCCCACATCCCACTTCCCCTCCTCCTTCGTAAAGCTCCTCGGTTTGGGGGGAGGAGCCCGGAATTTGGGGTTGGAGGACTTTAAAGTCTAGGCCTGGGCCACTGCTAACTAGCTGCCTTGGCTCATCTGTGAAGTCAGGATTCGAACGACGCCTGCCTCGCTGAATATCATCCGGGGCGAGGGAGGAGAGAATGAACTTAACTGCTTTGCAAACCGTTGAGTAGCTACGAGTATTAGTAGGCATAATTAATTACTAATTTTATAACATGATATGTAGTGGTAAACAATTGCATTGCAAATGAAAGATTTTTTTCTGTAGGATTTTAAATTTTTTATTTAATTTTTATAGAACTATAGTTGATTTACAGTGTTGTGCTAATTTCTGCTGTACAGCAAATTGACTCAGCTATACACATATATACATTATTTTTTAATATTTTTTTCCATTATGGTTTGTCCCAGGAGATTGCATGTAGTTCCCTGTGCTATACAGGACCTTTTTGTTTGAAAGATTTTTTTTAATTAACTCAAAAATAATTACAGACAATTGCAAACATACACGAAAGTAGAGAGCAGTGAACCCCCATGTATCTGTCTTCCAGCTACACCAAACATCAATTCACGCTGCTCCTGTTTCATCCTGTAAATCCCTACCCATCCTCTCTACCACAAATCCCAGAAATCCCGTCATCTAATCCACAATTATTTCCATACATAGCCCTAAAAGATAAGGAATATATATATATATATATATATATATATATATATATATATATCTCACCTATAGAATCAACAGTAATCTCTTCATAATATGAAATATCCAGGCTTGTTTCCCTGCTTGGCTCCTAAAGTTTTTGTTGTTCCTCTTGTTTGTTTTTTACAGTTGGTTTGTTTGAATCAGGGTCCAAAAAAGTCTCACACATCTAGTTGATTATCTTAATTCTCTTAATTTAGAAGTCTTCCCTCTTTTATTTTTCCTCGCCATTTATTGAAGAAGTCTGAGCATTTATTCTGTCTAGTTTTCCAGGTTCTGGATTTTTCTGATTGCATTCCTGTGGCGATAACATGATCCTCTGGCCCTTGTATTTCCAACAAAATGGTAACTAGACATGAAAACTTCATCGGATTAAAATTCTATTTTTTGGCAGCAATATCTCATCAGTCATCTATTCTACCAGGAGACCCTTCACATCTGGATTGTTTCTCCTTGGGCCTGCTATTGTCCACTGATGATGTTCACCAGGTCCATTTTTTCATTGAAGATTTGACAAAGGAGGTAAATTTCAGTACAGCTATTATTACATATGCAGGAGAAAGTTTTACTCAATGGCACTTCGGTTTTTTCCTAACATGTGTTTTTTCCCCTAGCTTTACTGAGATATAATTGACATATAACACTGTGTACATTTAAGTTGTACAGCCTGATGATTTGGTCCATGACTATATTGCAATATGATTACCACAATAAAGTTAGTTAGCATGTCTATCACATCACATAATTACCACTTTGTGTGTGTGGTGAGAACATTTAAGATCTACTGTTTAGTAACTTTCAAGTATATAATAGAGTATTGTTAGCTATAGTCACTATGCCATACATTGAATCCCCAGAGCTTATTCATCTTATAACTGAGCCCTTTATAATCTTATACCCTTTGACCATTTCCCTTACCCCCCAGCCTTTGGCAAACATCATTCTTTTCTTTATTTCTGTGAGTTTTGCTTTTTAGATCCACATATAAGTAATATCATACAGTATTTGTCCTTCTCTGTCTGACTTAAGATATGCCTGCCATATATCTGGAGAAAAGCATGGTTCGGAAGGATAATGCATCCCAATGTTCATAGCAGCACTATTCACAAAAGCCAAGACATGGAAACAATCTAAATGTCCATCAACAGAGGAATGGATAAAGAAGACGTGGTGCATATATACAACGGAATATTACTCAGCCATTACAAAGAACGAAATAATGCCATTTGCAGCAACATGGATGGACCTGGAGAGGATCATACTAAGTGAAGTAAGTCAGACAGAGAAAGACAAAAATATATGATATCACTTACATGTGGAATCTAAAAAAAATGATACAAAGGAACTTATTTATAAAACAGAAACACACTCACAGACTTAGAGAACGAACTTCTGGTAACTAGTGGGGAGAGGGGGAGGGATGGATTGAGAGTTTGGGATTGACATGTACACACTGCTATATTTATAATAGATAACCAACAAGGACCTACTGTAATGCACAGGGAACTCTGCTCAATAATCTGTAATAACCTAAATGGGAAAAGAATTTGAAAAAGAATAGATACATGTATATGTATAACTGATTCACTTTGCTGTACACCTGAAACTAACACAACATTGTTAATCAACTATACTCCAATATAAAATTAATTTTTTTAAATGTATAATGCCCTCAAGGTCCATTTATGTTGTTGCAAAAGGCAGGATTTTCTTCTTTTTTATGGCTACATTGTATATATGCCAATTTTCATGCATCCATTCCCCAATGGATGGGCACTTAGGCTGATTGTTTGCAAGTTTTGGCTGGTGTGAATGATGCCACAATGAAAGTGGGGGTGCAGATATCTCTTCAAAGCTAGTGAGTCACAATGACACTTTGATTGTGACATTAAACAGAGTGAACCAAAAACCCGTGGTCTCTTCTCTTTATATATTACCACAGGAAAGTAGCTGTAGCCCTCTGGGGAACATGGGTCATAGAAAAACAAGTAAGAAGATGGACAAAGTACATTAATTGATAAGATTTAGCAGATGATCCACGTTTATTGAAACAGTTTGCTACACACAGATTGCTAAGAAATCACATTAAACCAGTGCATAACAAAGTGATAAAGTGTGCTTCTATTTGTTTTTCTACTCCCAGGGCAAATTATCAATCTCCTAATCTCCTTAAAAATATATTTCCAGAATTGATAAGCATCATTTGGAAATCATAAGTGGTGAAAAGGACTTCCAAATAGTTTGGTGGTTGCTATGGGGAGGAGATGATTTCGTCCATGATAAGTAAGGAGAATTGGTTTCTTATCACAGAGTTTGGAGTGGAAAGAATGTCTGGGGAGGGGATCTGGGGAAGGGAATAGGTGGGGGAAAGGCCATGGAACTGTGGGTTACTATCCACAGTTCACAGCCCAGAACTCCTGGAATTGAGATGGAATTGGTGACTGAGAATATCATGGTAATTCTATGAATAACAAGGATAAATTTAACTTGTAGATGCATTACTATGCTCCTGTCCCCTTCCCCATCCACAGGCCACCAGGCAGTCAGAATGTTGGCTGAAACAGTTTGTCTTTGGTGGTCACCATTTCTTCATGGAATGTCCCAATTTTAATGTCCTGGGAAACTGGCCTTCTCCTCAGCCTTTGAGTCCCCGAATGGGAGATCTGGGAGATACCTCAGTGGGGTGCAGCTCCGTGCACACCACGACACAGAGGCATGGGAGATCTGGGAGATACCTCAGTGGGGTGCAGCTCCGTGCACACCACGACACAGAGGCAGAGCCTTCGTTGGCTGCCAAGCCCCCTGGGGAGTCTGTTGGCTCTACAGCATACCACGGGGTGGACCCTATACTTTAAAAGGTGGAAGATTTATGTGATCTGAAGAGAAACCAGAGTGCAGACCCTATACTTTAAACATAAAATGTTTCAGAGGCATGTGAAATATTTAGTCATGAAAACATTAAATTCTAGAGCATAGTTTTAAATTATTTTTTCTGTTGTTTTTCAGAACAATATTTGAGATCTAAATGAATCAATGATTAATCTTTCTTCTTTATTTTTTTCTAAAATATAAGCCTGTCATGGACTTGTGTCTATTTCTTCTTGCACTTTGACCTATACTCAACTCTGGGGTAGTGAATTTACCCTACATATCTATTTCTTTTCTTAATCTTGGTAGGCGGGTTTTATCTTTATATTATAAATCTAAAATCCAAGAATGTTCTTTGACATTTTACTTCTTCCAGGATTACAGTTTTTTTCCTGTGCACCACCTTTTCAACAAAGTGATTGTTGATCTAATTAACCAACTAAATAGATTATGCTCATCACTAAATATTTAGAAGGCTGAAGGTAGAGACCACATAGCTGTTGCAGAAAAGCACAGAGAAACACAGGTTGAGTTAGTGTGCAAAAATGCACATACACGCATGTATGCAGGAATGTGTATTTGTGCTCCAGGGCTGAATACTATTAAACTGAGATTAGAGAGAGTGAAAAATATGATTAGAATAAAATGATATGGTGGTATCTAATATTTCCTTTAGGGACCCTTCTGCTCAGAGCTGTCAAAACAGTTTGTGTAAATAGACCAGACCGAGGACGGTGCTCCTAAGCATACTGATGAAATACTCTTCTGAAAGACAGGATGCAAACAGGAGAGAATCTCTAAGAATACAATTACACATTAATCTGAGGGTGGTGCCTCAAAAATGATTCCCTCCCATCCCTCTTTCCCTTTCAGAAAAACAAAAACAAGCAAAAACTCATTGGGAAAGGGCAAAGCAAATATTCCAGAGTTCTATCATGCCTTCTTTCCCACTGGAGTTTTAGGAAACAACTTGTGAGTCACATCTTAGCCTGGTACTGAGGAATTAAGTTTCTTGCTGGAGTCTCTGTAGTTGGGACAATAATGTCTACCAAGTATTCCACTGGTTTATCTATGTTTCCCAGCCCCTTGCACTTAGGCAGAGTCACTGGAACCCAGAGAGAGAACAGTATAGATAAGGATGGATAAGTATGGATAAGCATTTGCCAAAAACTATAGCCTTTTGAAGAAGGATTTGGCCAACCTGTAGTCAGCCAGAAAATAGGAAGCCAGACTTTCCTTCCACCTTCTACTTCCCTTCCAGTGCCTCTGATTGGCTGAACTCAACAGGAAGCCAGAGGGCCAGGAAGTTTGTGGATGCAGTCATAGAAGTCAGCATCATAGGACAAGGGCAGGATGGAGAAGAATGGAGCGTGGAACTGGGGACAATGAAGAAGATACCCAGCCCCACTCTCACCCCCCATGCAAAGCCTTGATTACTAAATGTTAGCCTCCTAAATACCTCTCTGTTGTTTTGAGATATCCTCAGGAAAGATGTTTCAAGAATAGCTGGAAATCTGCATTCTTATATGAAAATTCCATTATTTTTCATTTCTATTTCTATTACTCTATAATAACCTAAATGGGAAAAGAGTTTGAAAAAGAAAAGATACATGTATATGTATAACTGAATCACTTTGCTGTACACCTGAAACTCATACAACATTGTTAATCCACTGTACTCCAATATAAAATAAAAATTAAAAAAAGGAAACATGGAGAAAACTACACCAAGGCTTATATTAATCAAATTACTTAAAACCAGTGATAAAGAGCAAAACGAAAAAGCAGCCAAGGGGAATAAAAGGCACATTATGTACAAAGAAACAAATATCAGAATGACAGCAGAACATAAGTAGGCTAGGTGACAAAGAAACATCTTTAAAATACTGAAAGAATAAAACCATCAACGTAGACTTCTATACCCAAGGAAAATATTTTTCAAAAACAAAGGTGACATAAAAACTTTTTCAGATGTACGAAAACTGAGAGGATTTATAACCAGCAGAACTGCACTACAAGAAATGTTAAAAGAAATGCTTCAGATATAAAGAAAATGATACCAGATGGAAATTTGGGATCTACATAAGTAACGAAGAGCTATGGAAATGGTAACTACATGAGTAAATATAAAAGACTTGTTTTCTTATTTTCAAAATTTTAAAAGAAAATTAACTGTTTAAAGTGAAAATAACAAGATGTATGGTGTTTATAATACATATAGAAATAAAATATATGACAATGCACAAAGGCTGGGAGTAGAGAAATGGAGATATATTATGATACATCAAGTGATATAGTATCACTTGAGATAAACTGTGATATGTAAAAGACGTTTACTAAAAATCCTAAATCAGTCATCAAAAAAACAAAATAATTACAACTAATAAACCAACAAAGGAGATAAAATGGAATAAAAAATATTCAATTAACCCAAAGAAGGCACAAAAAGAAGGAAAAGGAAACAAAGAACAGATAGAATAAACAGAAAACAAATAACAATCTGGTAGATTTTAACCCAACAATATTAATAATAACATTAAATGGTTAGCCACCCCAATTAAAATTTTCAGAGATTGTCGAATTGGATTAAAAAATGAGGCCTTTCTATATGCTGCCTATAAGAACAAATTTTAAATATAAAGACATTACATGGGTTAAAATTTAAAAGATTAAAAAGATATAGCAAGCTAACACTAATCAAAAGAAAGCTAGAGTGGATATATGAATATCAAAATAGATTTTAGAGTCAAGGAGAACAGATCATTTAAGAATGATAATGGAATAAATTTATGAATAGGTCATAATAATCCTAAGTATTTATGTATCTAATAACAAAGAGTCATCTGAGGTTCATGTAAAGTTAAAAATCAATGTAATTCACCATGTTTATAGACTAAAAGTGAAAAACTATGATTGTCTCTATAGATGCAGAAAAAACATTTGACAAAATCCAACATTTATTCTTGGCAAAATCTCTTAGCAGTGTTGAAATAGAAGGGAATTTCCTCAAGGACACTCTTACTAACATCATACTTAATAGTGAAAAGTGGAATGCTTTCTCCTCCAGACCAGGAACAAAGCAACGATGTCTGCTGTCACTATTGCTATTCAACATTATACTGAAGGTTCTAGCCAGTGCAGTCAGGCAAGAAAAAGCATCAAAGTCTTCCAGATTAGGAAGGCTGAAGTAAAACTGTCTTTATTTGCCAATAACATGATCATCTACAGAGAAAAGTCTATAAGAAGGCCATTAGAACTAATAAATTATTTTAGTAAGACTGTAGGATAAAAGATTACTATATACAAGTCAATTGTATTTTTATATACTAGCAACAATCAGACATTTTATTTAAAATATTATTTAAAGATACCATCAAAAATATGAAATGCAAGGGTCTTCCTTTGTGGTCCCGTGGTAAGGAATCTGCCTTCCAATGCAGGGGATGTGGGTTCGATCCCTGGTCAGGGAACTAAGATCGCACGTGTCGCGGGGAAACTAAGTCCACAGGCCGCAACTACTGAGCTCGGACGCCTCAACGAGAGAGCCCGTATGCTGCAAACTACAGAACCCATGTGCCCTGGAGCCCGTGCGCCACAACCAGAGAGAGAAAACCCGCACGTCACAACTAGAGAGAAGCCCACATGCCACAACTAGAGAGAAGCCTGCATGCCGCAATGAAAGATCCCGCATTTTACAACTAAGACCCGACACAGCCCCCCCCCAAATATAAAGAAAATAAATTAAAAAATATGAAACGCAAGACCTATGTGCTGAAAACTATAAAACATCACTGAGAGAAATTAAAGACCTAAATAACTAGGGAGATACATTGTGTTCATAGGTCAAAAGACTCAATATTTTTAAGAAGTTAATTCTTCCCAAATTGAAATATAAATTCAGCAGGCTTTTCTTTGGTTGGCATTGACAAGCTGATTCTAAAATTCCTTTGGAAATGGGAAAGATTCCAAACACTCAAAAAATCATACAGCATTTGTCTTTCTCTGACTTATCACACTTAGCATAATATTTTCAAGTTCCATCCATGTGGTTGCAAATGGCAGAATTTTCTTTTATCTCATGGCTGAAGAGTATTCCACTGTATGTATGTGTGTGTCTGTGTGTGTGTGTGTCTCTCTCTCTCTCTCTCTCTCTCTCTATATATATATATATATATATATATAACATTCATCCATTGATGGGCATTTAGGTTGTTTCCACAGCTTGGCTATTGTGAATGGTGCATAAACATAGGAGTGAAGATATCTCTTCAATAACCTGCTTTCATTCCCTTTGGATATGCAGCCAGAAATGGTATTGCTGGATCTAATAGCTTCCACCTTTATTGGTAGCTTCCAGTTTGGAGCTATTACAAGTAGAGCTGCTATGTTCAATCTGGTACATGCCTTTTGATAAACATGTGTATGTATTTCTTCTGAGAATATACCAGAGTAGAATTCCTACATCAGGTATTTATCTTTAATAGATATTGCCAAGCAGTTTTCCAGTCTGGCTGAAGCAATTTTTAATCCCACAAGCAGTGCATGAAAGTTGTACTTGATCCACTTTCACTTGACATTATATTTAATTTCTGCCATTCTGGTGGGCATGTAGTAGTATCCCAATGTTTCTGTAAGTTTTTGGAGATATTCTTTTTCAGATTAATTAAATACTCAGTCCAATTTTATCATGAATGGGGATAGTCTATTACTTTAATTTTATGATATATTTTTAGGATATCTGTATAGAAATACTTAACTTTTATTTACTAGAAGATGTCCATCATTTTCTCTTTGGACTTTTGTGTTTCCTGCATTGTTTTAAAAGGTATTATCACTCCAAAGGTCTCTTAAATTCTTTTCCAACATTTTTATTGTCTGTACATTTGTGTTTAAGTCTTTACCTGGAATAAATGTTTTAATCTCTATAACTTTCTGATATTTTAATATCTTCCTTCCCCACTCTACCCCCAAACAATATTTTGCCAGATCTGGGGGAAGATGTTGATCTTTAAATACTTTTACACCTTTCTCCTTACTCCACCTCAGAAGGAAAATAAACACAAAAAACAGGTTGAGATTTTTAATTTTATTAATTTGGATTAAATTGATCTTTTTGTGATATTAACCCTTTCCAGGATGGAAAGGTATTATATCTTTTAATAATAGTATCTTTTAAAAACATTTTATGCTTTTCTTTTTTAGATCTTAATCTATTGTTGCTAAATTTATTTCTATGTATTATATAGATTTATTATGTGTATGGAGACTTCGTATTTTTCATTTTAAAATTTATTGCTGATATTTTAAAAACAGCTCTCTTACCACATTCTCTAGTTTGCACTCAAATTTTAATAAAGTTTCTTAGGGTTTCTAGATAGTCGATCATGCATGCCATCAACAAATAATGTGTATCTTGTGTCTTTATTTCTACTCTATGTAACATTTATTTTGTTTCCTCTCCTTACTGCTTCAGTTAGGATCTCTAAAACAATGTCTCCTTAAACCACAGGGAGAATTTATTGGAAGGGTGTTGACAAAGGCTGAAGAACCAGGCATGGCACTAGGGCACTACTGGGTATTTTCTTCCATTTATACACCAGTTTTTTCAAGATTCAAAGTCGTGGAAGGGCAGTTCCAACTTGCTGAACTTCAGTCTTTCGCCCACACTTGGTAATGTTTGGACAATGAGAGGCTATAGCTCTACTTCAGCTTCCCAATGGGGAGGTCAAGTAATCCAGGTACAATACAATAGGGGAGAGATGATACACCTGGGAAAGTCTGGATGCTATTACAAAGGGTGAGTGAACACCAGGTTTCATAGTGAAAATTTTTTCCTCGAATGGGCATTTAATGGGAGAGTTTTGGTGTGAAATCAACATCCTAATCCTATTAATCCTAATGCCCTCTCAGTCTGTTCATGCTACCATAATGAAACACTACAGACTTTTAGCTTATACAGCAGAAATTTATTTTCTCACAGCTCTGGAGGCTGGGACTTCTAAGACCAAGGGGCTGGCAGGGTGGATTGCACCCTGAGGCCTCTTCCCTTGGCTTGTAGGGAACTGTGAACTCACATGGCCTTCCCTCCGTGCCTGTGAGCAGGGAGAGAGAGCAGGCTGATATCTCTGGTCTCTTCTTCCAAGGGCACTAATCTCTCCATGAGGGCCCCATCCTCATGACCTCGTCTGATCCTAATCACTTCCCAAAGTCTCTGTCTCCAAATACCATCACACTGGAGGTTAAGTCTTCAACATATGAATTTGGGGAGGGACACAATTCAGTTCATAGCACCCCTTTTACTATTCTAAAATGAAATTCATAGATTAAAAAACTGCCTACATTCACAATTTTATGAAGTAAATATGATCAACTGAAATACAAAGGAGACATTTGAAAAAGCAATTCATAATAAAATGCTATGAATTTTGATAAGAAAGTACTTGGGCACAACTGTCCTAGAAAACATGAATAGTCAAATACTTGATTGTAGGTAGAAATAGCATGAATGTGACTGTAACAAATGTTAACTGATACATGTGGGATGGTGATTCAAATACCACTAGGCTGAAATGCAAAACACTCTATATTTTGATCCAAACAAAATATAATCTTCCATTATTTAAATGGTAGTTGCATTTATAAAAATCAGTTATTATTTAAACCATGTTACTTTTGTGTTTATATTTAAAATGAAATTAGGTTCTAGGCTCAGGTTGTTATAAAGAGGGCAATCTCCTAAGGCTGGTGTGATATGGTAAGATAGGCTGTGACCAACCAAATAGACTCTAGCTTTAGAGCTAGTGGCCTCCCATTGTGCTAGGCATTAACCCTATGACTGATGGGCTTTTGCTGGGAGGGGGTTTGCAAGGGGTCCCTAGTGGAGAGCCTGTGACAATTGGAGTCACCTGGGAGGCACTGGCTGTTTATCAACAAGCATGTTAGTATATTATTCTTTTAACAATTGCTTCAAAATGTGTACCTCTCTTTGGGTTCTTTTTTTTATTTTTCATTAAAAATTTTTTTTTTGATGTGGACCATTTTTAAAGTCTTTATTGAATTTGTTACAATATAGCTTCTGTTTTATGTTTTGGGTTTTTTTTTTTTTTTTGGCCACGAGGCATGTGGGATCTTAGCTCCCTAACCAGGGATTGAACCCACACCCCCTGCATTGGAAGGTGAAGTCTTAACCACTGGACGGCCAGCAAAGTCCCTCTTTGGATTAATTCTAGTGATGTTTTACTAGAAATCATCCATTTCTTTCAGTATTCTTTTATAACCATTTTATATTCAGATATACATGTGTTTGTAGCTTTTAGAAAATAATTTCTAATGTTGTATATTTAAGATTTTTCTTTGTTTTCCCAAGGTTTTCAGACTTTTATATACTTATTGTTCTCTTTTTAATCAGATTTCAGTTTTTCTTTGTTTAAGTTCTAATTTTATTTTTATTAAGTTCTCCTAACTGGAGTTCATATTGCCCTTTTTATAGTTTCTTACACCTACTTAATTCATTTATTTTCATTTTTTAATTTTACTGGTGAAATCTTTTAAGGTTACATATTTTGTTGTATCTGATTGTCTTAAATATTTTTTAACCTTTGCTCTCTAATCTAGACCCAACTAAATTCCATACATTTCAATTTATTGATATGTTTCTCAAGTTTTTTTAAATCAACTTTACTGAAGTAAAACTTACATAAATAAAGTGAGCACACTTTAAGTATGCAGTTCAATGAGTCTTAACAAATGTATACACATTTACTATCAAGATGGAGAACATTTCTGTGGCCTCCGAAGACTTATTTGTGTCTTTTACCAGTCAAATTCCTGTCCCCACACACTGCCCTAAGGCATTCACTGATTTGTGTTCTATCATTTTAAGTTAAGTCTTTTTCAGGTTTCATGTAAATGAGTCATACAGTGTGTGTCTTTAGTATCTAGCTGCTGTTTAGTATTGATAGTAAACAGAGAAATACATAGAAAATGTTTCTAAGCATGGCAGTTTGCAAGTGCTTAACAAATCCTAGGTATTTTTACTATTATTCCCTGGCTAGGTTATAGAGTTTTATGCTTCTAACCCTGTGCTGTGCATGTAACACATGTTCAAGTCACACTTTTTAGTTTGACTGTGGACTATGATGTATTTTTTTAACAAATATTTTCAGTGTGTTAGATATGACTCCAACCACTTTGCAAACATTGGTTCACATCAAAACGACCCTATGAGGCAAATACATTATCCTTGGGTAACAGATGAGGACACTGAGGAAAAGAGTTGGAAAACACACCCCCCCGGTCATATATCTAGTAAATGGCAGAGCTGAATTTCCACCCAGGCAGTTGGGCTGCTGAATCGAGATGTTTGAACACCGAGCCCTGATGCTGGGTCCATGAAGTGCAATTGTAAGACAAATAATGTGTCCCCAAATGTCCTTAATTTTCATCACACTCTCATGCTGTAGGTACTATTGTCCCAATTTGATATAGCTGGGGATTGAGCAACTGAAAGTCACATGACTTCGGGGCCATGCACAGCTGATTTCAAACCCAGTGATTTCCCACTTCTGGATTTACTCTCCCACAAGCCATTGCATTTATTGAGTAAGAAGTCAACTTTTGGTAGACACTTCTGCATACTCAGTCTGAGCAGTACTGGCAAAATCTAAATCTGTTGTTCAGCTTTGGGAAAAGCAGTCAAGTCTGCATCATCCCCTTTCTCGGGGGTTCGGTTCTTTTCTTCACACCTTAAATTCTTCTCATTGCCAGTAGAGGGCAGATTTGTGTCACCACTTTCTTCTCTGAGAGAGAAAATGAGGATGCCCGAGCCCTCAGGGAGAGCCACAGGCTGGGGGCAAGCACGTCCTTGAAAATGAGAATGTGGACGGTCTTATTCCTGATAGGCAAGTGATTAGACGGAAGGACAGAAAAAACCCTCATCCACTATGATCACTGTCTCATTTCTGCACAAAATGAAGGAAATGATGATTCAGGAAAACCTATTCCTCTATTCCCTTTCCTCTTTCTGAGATCTCCAGCCACGCAGGTGAAGGACCAGGAGACACGGGAGTCAGGAGCCGGTAACAAAAGCCTGGGAATGGGATGCGCTTCTCAGGTGGCCTGGAGTTCTCAAGCTTGGTGCTGAGGATAACGAGACTGTCACTGTGCCGCTGCCCACGTCCCTACCGGCAGGCGCGTCCCACCAGGATAGCTCGCCCGCGTGTGCCTGACCAGCGCTATGGGCAGGCAGCGCCCCTTCCTGCCTCCTGTCCGTCTCAGCCCCGATTCCCATCATCAGCTCCTTGGATGCGGTAGGGGAGGAGAGGGGGGGAGATGACGCGGCTACGCCGAACATGTTAGAAGCCTGGAGCTTCTGGCTCCCATGCCTTTTTTAAGTGGCTTTTAGCTGAACCCATAGCAAGGTAGAGTGGGGGGGCGCATGCAAAGTGTGTCACGTGGAGCCGCTGCTGCACACACGCGGGAAAGGCTGGCTTTTCCATCCTTGTCTGTGAACTTCCACCAGGAGGAGGCCCTCGGGTGGTGTCTGCAGGGCAGGAGCTGCTGAAACCCTGCCTTCTCAGTGACCCCTAGGCCCTGGGTGTTCCCACCTGTCGACTGTTTCCTTTAAAACTTTGTGCTAACCCATCTTTTTCTTTGGTACAAATTGCCTTATATAACTTTTCATGTCACTCAACCAGAGAAGAAAGAGAAGGAAATTAAGCCTGGCTCTTCGGAGCCTTTCTGCGCAGGATGATGAAACCCAGGTCAAAAGAGTTTCAGTGCCCGAAGGGAGACAGCCTGAGTCACACTTCGCTTTGCTATTAAAATTCTCACCCACCCAGATCCAGATCCTGCTCCTTACAACTCCTGTGTAATTTAGTTCAGGGCCCGGGCCAGGGTGAGTCTGTGTGTTTGCTCTAACAAGTATTTATAGTGCAGCAAGAATTCATTTCACCCTTTCCACTCTGGAGCTGGTGAGCAAAACAGGCCCTCAAGTGGGTGGGCTGTTCCTCATTCAGACTATCCTTTCTCCTCAAGGGGACTCTCTCCCTCCTCCTGCCTTTCATTTCATCTGGGATGCGGGTGGAGGAACCAGACAGTTCTGTCACTATAGTCCAGCCATTACTGAATTATAAGGAACTCAGCGGCTAGAATCATCCTCTCCCAAATAGGATCTTCAAGGCAACACACAAGAAGCAGCTCATCCTGCAACAGTGAATTGAGTATACATGTATGTGTGGGTATCTGTGCACATGGTATATGTGTTTGGTTGAAAGTTCATCTATATGGTGTGTCCATGTACGTTTTGGGTATATGTACATGTGTGTACGTGTGCCAGGGGTCTGTGTACACAGTATATGCATGTTTGGCTGCAGGCCTGTGTACATGGTTATGCATGTTTGGCTAGGGGTATGTGTACATGGTATATGTATGCTTGGCTGGGGGGTCTATGTACATGGTATATGCATGTTTGGCTGGGGGTATGTGTACATGGTATATGCATACTTGGTTGGGGGTCTGTGTATATGCTAGGCATGTGTTGAGGGTAGTTGAGATGGAATAACAAAGCTGGATCACAGATGCTGTGGCCCTTTATATGTGTCATCCACAAACATTTATTGAGATCTTAATCTGCATAGAGCACTGAGATGAAAAGACGCATTACACGTGGTTCCTAAGCTTGAGATCCATTATAGTCAATATGGAGAGAGGATATGTAAATATACTAGAAAAAACAAACAGGGATCGTAATTGACCATTACAATCTCTGCCTACTCCTATAAACAAAAAATCCAAACTAAAAAATAAACTTATTTAGGGCTTCTCTGGTGGCGCAGTGGTTGAGACTCCACCTGCCGATGCAGGGGACACGGGTTCGTGCCCCGGTCCGGGAAGATCCCACATGCCGCGGAGCGGCTAGGCCCGTGAGCCGTGGCCGCTGAGCCTGCGCGTCCGGAGCCTGTGCTCCACAACGGGAGAGGCCACAACAGTGATAGGCTCGTGTACCATGAAAAAAAAAAAAACTTATTTAAAAAAAAGTGCTCAGGAATTCAAATGAGAAAGTTTCACTATGGTCTGGTGACGTCTAGAAGACTGTAAGGATAAGATAATATTTTCACTGAACTTTGAAACAAAGAATTAGTGTTCAAGTAAGCAGAGCAGAAGGGCCACCTCTGGACAGGCTTACCCATCAATACATGAAACACACTGTATTCCTGGTGTTATCAGTCAAAATTCTTTTGGTTGCCAGTGACCAAAATATCACTCAAATTACAAACAAAACCAAAATGACCCACATAACTGAAAGGTTCAAGGCAGAGTTCTGAGTTCAGGTCTCAAATATGCCATCAGGACACTGCCCCATGTCTTGGCGCTGCTCCTCTCAGTGCGGCTTTATTTGTAGGCAGGCACCCTCTGTAGACACGTGACCTAGAACCCCGGAAATAACTCCACCAGCACAATGCATGTACCTTTTCCCCAGCAGTGCCAGCAAAGCATCTTGGTTTCTCATTAGCTTGGCTTGGGTCAAGTGCCCATCTCTGAATCAGTTCCCAGGACCAGTGGCATACAATTCTCTGATGGCCAGATCTAGTCACATGCTCACTCCCAGAGCCAGGTGGTGGGCAGAATCCAACCCGAACCTCTAACTGAGAGTGGGAGAGGGCTGTTTCCACAAAGGAAATGAAACTGAGCAGAACCCTGTGGGACTCCTGGGCACAAAAACCTTTCTGTGTCCCCCATTTCTTGATTACAGTAAATAGGCTTCATTCAACCTCCATGACCTTCCCTGAGTTCCAAAGGGCAGGTCCAAACAATTGCTACTCAGGGAAGGGAGAAGATGTGGAGACAAGGGGGGAGAAGTCAAGAAACAATAGTGCAGCCTTGGGGCAGAGTCCTGGTTCCCCCCTCAAGTGATACGCATAACAATATCTTTGAGCTGTTTTGCAGATACTGAAACCCCCACCAGGTGGGAGAAGTTAACTGTATGCTGCCCACAAGCACATAGACCCCAGACCTGTTGGAAGCAGAAGGTTGATGATGCTGACTCCCGATTACCTCACCACCAACCAGTCAGAAGAGTGTCCATGAGCTGATCACACCCTCTTTGAACCATTACTATAAAACTCCTCACTAACCCCTCCACATCAGGACATACAGTTTTGAGGGAATTAGCCTGCTGTGGCCCCTTTGTCTGGCAAAGCAATAAAGCTTTATTTATTTATTTATTTTTGTGGTACGCGGGCCTCTCACTGTTGTGGCCTCTCCCGTTGCGGAGCACAGGCTCCGGACGCGCAGGCTCAGCGGCCATGGCTCACGGGCCCAGCCGCTCCACAGCATGTGGGATCTTCCCGGACCGGGGCACGAACCCGTGTCCCCTGCATCGGCAGGCGGACTCTCAACCACTGTGCCACCAGGGAGGCCCAAAGCTATTCTTTTGTACTTCACCAAAACTCTGTCTCTGAGATTTAATTCTATGTTGGGGTACAGAGGCCAGATTCAGCTTCATAAATCAGGAACCTAGACCAGGAGAAAGGAACAGAGCCTGGGCAGCTAGAACAACAGCTGTCCCAGGCATCCCATCCATCAGCAATCTGTTGACGATGATTCATGTCAATTCTTTTACTGAGTTCCATCATTTCTTTGTATGAACATCAGAGCTTCCTGAACACACCATATGCTCAATATTTAAATCTCAGACTGTAGGTATCTATTCTACTTTTTATTGATAGGAAATCCATTGGATGATTACTTCAAGCTCTCAGGGAAATGAGCACTAGAAAATTCTCATTCATGAAACCAGGACTGATGCTTATTTGACAAAATTATTGAGATAGAGTAGCACTTTGGCATTCATGGCTTATTCTGGTGAGGAAACCCTGTCTTTCAGAATGAACCTCCTAAGAGGTCACCAGAAGAGTGTTCAATCCAATTTAAATATATTTCTGGATACTTTTGTTATTAAGGATGATAATGACCAAAGTCATAGCTCCCTCCAACCAAGGAACAATATCATTGTTCTATTCTTTCTTAACAGAGCAACCCTCAGGATCAAGATAGAAGTGCAAATGAACTGAATTGTGCTTGCAAATTGGGACTTGGCAGATATATCTGGCAATGAGCCATGTTCTTTTTCATTCTGAAGGTTTGGCATTGATGAAAGATGCCTCAAGCTACATTCAGCATCTGTATCATTAGGGGTTTGGAAACTAGGCAAATGCACTTGTCTGTTATTCTAAACTACAAGCCAATTTGGTCCTCTAGATATTAGCACTCAAGTCTTAAAGTAATATACATCTTATAGACTCAAAAATATGTCAGGGTTGAAAGGAAACTTACGTTTGTTTTGCATTCATTTTTATTTTTTGTTTTTAATCTTTATTTTAAATATAAAGTTATTTCAAAGTCTTTATCATTTTTTAGTGATAGATATAATGCCACTGTAGAAAAATATAGGGAAAAAAAGGACTAATGTTCATTTTAATCTAAGGCCATACCTACATAAAGGCACCAAATTTGTAACTTCCTAAATGAATCAGAGATTCCGACAGCATCTAATAAGCTATCCTTTTCTTTTAAAAAATGTAAATTTTATAAGCTATATAAAAATACATTTTCCTTGTAAAATATCAACCCTTATAGATAAAGAGAAAATTTTCTTCCTTCCTTCCCCCACCTAAGTCCCACTCCTGGTGCTTTACCCCACATTCTCCCTGGTAATCTCTGTTAGAGCATGCGTGCATGCACACACACACACACACACACATACATAAATGACATTAGACTAAACATATCTATCTACAACTTTTTAAAATTCAGTAGTATGTCTTGTAGCCCCATTGATTTTTTTGGCTGTGTTGGGTCTTAGTTGTGGTATGCGGGATCATTTTCGCAGCGCACGGGCTTCTCTAGTTGTGGTGTGCAGGTTTTTCTCTCTCTAGTTATGGCACACAGGCTCAGTAGTTGTGGCGTGTGGGCTTAGTTGCCCCAAGACGTGTGGGATCCCAGTTCCCAGACCAGGGATCGAACCCGCGTCCCCTGCATTGAAAGGTGGATTCTTTACCACTGGACCACCAGGGAAGTCCCCCAATTGATATTTTTACATGTACATCTGGCTTGTCCCCAGTTTATATATTTTATCATTAAAAACAAAGCCATTGCCAATACCCTTGAACAGACCTCCTGTATGTGTGTGTGTGTGTGTGTGTGTGTGTGTGTGTGAACTGTTCTTCAGATGGACACTGGGAAGCAGAACTGCTGAGTCCTAGGGAGCAGGCTCCATTTCAGTGTTAACAGAGACTAGTAAACTGCCATAAAAAGTAACTATACTAATTCACACTTCCAGAGTCCCAATTCTCTGGATATTATGAATATTTTACATTTTTGCCAATCAAATACATATTTGTCAGTATTAAATGCCATCTCACTGCTTTAATTTGAATGTCCTCAATTGTGAGGTTGTCCCTAAGATACTAAGTGGCTTACTTACCATGGTACCTGTAGCAGCCATATCAGCAAGATAACTTTTTTGCGGTAGATGTGATTTCTTGTTCTTCTAAGAGAAATTCCCTTGCAGGCACCTAAACACACTGTTTAGTATAGGAGATGTGCAGGAAAGCAGTATTGATCATTTCCTATGCCAAGAATGATGTTCCACAGAGATGCAAACTGAAAACCCATAAGCAAGACCATTATTGGTTACTGTCCCCTTTAGTCAATTTCTATGTGTAAGAAAACAATGGTTTCTTTATAAAGTGGTGAAAGGCTGCATTTGAAACTCGGTGTGACTGCCACCTGTTGATAATTTTCTGTCTTGCCCAAGGGACAATATGTCCCATTATTTTGAAGGATTTCCAGGAAATGATACTATTGAATCCTTTGTGAAGGATTTTTTTATTTTTTGCCTGACCCCCCACTGGTAAAAGCAGGGCCTTGGAGGCATTTATTGAAAATACAACGTCAAATACTGAGTCCTTTGAAAGGAAATATTGAAAATTAGTGAGATCTTTCCTGATGGTGCCTCTAACTGAGAAACACCCCCGCTTTCTTTAACTTTTCACAATCTTTCCTACCCAGACCACTCTGCAAAATAGACACTTGCAGGTCATCAATAATCTGTACTGGTCACGTCAGTGCCTCCTCAGGCTTCCTCTTCTTCACTTCTTCTTCACTGCCACCTGCCTCCTTGAAACGACTTCCTCTCTGTTGGCTGTGATGGTCTATTAGGAAGAGCCTGCTCAGGAAATCAACACCCAGGGTTCAGTGTTTGCTGTGCCGCTGGCAATCTGTCACGTACCCTCTCTGAATTTCCTTTCTTTACCTGTAAAACTGAAAACATGAACCAGATGATCTGTAATAGTCCTCCTGGCATGAAAATTCTATGGCCCAAGATTCTCTCTCCATTTTTTCTGTTTTCTTTTGATGCTGTGTTTGTTTGTTCCCTCCACTCTTCAGCGTGGTTAAGTTTCTGGACCAATATGTTCTCCAAATGAGTGCTTCCAAATCTCCAGTTTTGACAACTCCCCCATCCACACTTACTTCCTTTCACAAGCCCTTCCCTCCATGCCACATGGTCTTCCTTCCTTCCCTCCCTCAAATGTAATATCTGCTTCCGTTTCAAGCTATTTGTTTTTCATGACTCATTTATCCCGTTCATTCTTGTCTCCAAAATCCCTCTCATTTTTAAAAGTCCAGCCTCAATTCTGCCTCCTCAAGGAGTCTTCTATCTTGCCCCAGGGACCTCTTCTGTCTTGAAACTGCTCATCTGTCACATTTAAACAATTATAAGAAGCCTATTTTTGTCCATTGACAGAGGAATGGATAAAGAAGATGTGGTACATATATATAATGGAATACTACTCAGCCATAAAGAGAATGAAATACTGCCATTTACAGCAACATGGATGGACCTGGAGATGATCATATTAAGTGAAGTAAGTCAGACAGAGAAAGACAGATATCATGTGATATCACTGATAAGTGTAATCTAAAATATGACACAAATAATTATCTATGAAAAAGAAACAGACTCACAGACATAGAGAACAGACTTGTGGTTGCCAAGGGTGGGGGGGGCACTGGGGGAGGAATGGAGTGGGAGGTTGGGGATTAGCAGCGGCAAGCTATTATATAGACACTGGATAAACAACAAGGTCCTACTGTATAGCACAGGGAATTATATTCAATATCCTGTGATAAATCATATGGAAAATGAAAAAGAAGGTATATATATGTATAACTGAATCACTTTCCTGTACGGCAGAAATGAACGCAACATTGTAAATTAGCTATACTTCAATAAAATAAATTTTAAAAGAAGAGAAAGAAAGAAGCACTTATTTTTTTTACATTTCAGTGCCTCTGGAACTTGGATTCATGTTACAATAACTATTGGTTGTTCAGTAGTCATGATACAGTTGTGTTTGCCTGGGTCTATGCATCAAAATTGGCAGATCAGGTTTCAGCAGCTTGGAAGAAAATTCTGGAAATATTAATGGAATACTCTTTCAAAAAATGCTGGATCACCAATGCTTTTGATAGCACAGAGGACAATACTGTGTGAAAAAGATTCAGAAGAGTCAGAATGCAATAAGAGAAAGTTTTAAGAATTCTTTAATTTATTTCACCTTAATTTTTCTTATACAATGTCATATATCATGCAAGAGTGATATATGATAAAAATCTATGTACAAATGAGTATGTAAAACAGATCTCTCATTAAGCATAAAATGAAAATTCTAAATGAAAAGGAAGCATTGTGCCTGAATTTAATAGGCCACATTCTTCCTTTTCCTAGTGGCATGTCATATAATGCTGTGACAGAATTAATAGTGTTTTAGATTTGGTGAAATGTGGCATGTCAGTGTGATGGCATTTTTACCACTATGTTATGGTTACTGGTTGCCTTTTATTTCATCGACGGGGTTAGAAACTTCTAGAAAGCAGAGCTATGTGTTGACCAAAGCTTGTACACCTAATAAGCATCTTTAAAGATTATCTTAAATTACATTTATTTATCTAATGTAAATACATTAAGCATGGTTCAAAACTCAAACGTATAAAAAATATTGAAGAGAAAATCCTCCCTTCCACTGCTGTGCCCATATGCCCAGTTCCCTCCCTACCCTGAAATAGGAAATGACTGTTATTTGTTTCTTACTTCCAGTGATTTTTGATGCATATATATGCAAATAAGATATACATTCTTTATTTTTTCCCTATATAAATAATGGTAGCTGGCTCTACATACTGTTCTGTACCTTGCTTTTTTGAAACCTAACTTTGTCTTTAAAAGCTTTCTGATCAGCCATTGAGAGCTGATTTTTCATCCTTTTTTTTTACAACTGCATTATTTCTTTGTATAAATATATTTAACCAGATGCTCACTGATGAACATTTGGGTCATTTCCTATCTTTTCTTATTATAACCAGTTTGCATAGAATACCTGTGTGCCAATGGTAAGTAACCTATAGGATACATTCTTGGAACTGGAATTTCTGGTATCAATATGCATATCAAATTGTGTAACATTGATAGAATTTTCCAAATTATTCTCCATAAGATTCTACAAATATCTATTCCTATTAGCAATGGATGAGAGCCTTCAAAAAGACTTGAAGAATAAAGAGTGGTGAATATGGAGTCACAGACTCATTTTGTGACCATAAAGTTTCTCTTTGGGTCCATATAGACATATAGACTAAATAGTGGGCAAAAGCTCCCCAATATTTAATTAATTGTTCAAATACTAAAAGATCGATTTCCTTCAAAAGGCCAGTAACTTCCTTAGGTCTCAGTGTAATGACAGGATCTCTGGCAGTGTTATGCAATTATCTTCTCCTGAAAGTGACTCCCAGTTTTATCTTTCACTTCAGCTAGTTAGACCTTTGTTATTCCCCAAACAAGAGGCTTACAGAGTGAAGACATTGACCCACACTGGGTATGGTCGTCATTCCAAATCAAAGGCAGAGAAAGGCATCTGGAAATACCTCCTTCCACAATCATCCCTAGAAAAGTTTTGCATCTGCTTCTGCCCTCATGGAGTTTACTGAATGTACACATGAAACAAATAAAATATACCCTGCGAAAATGAAATTTTGAAATTTTTTTTGTTTGTTATTTTTTGTTTTGTTTTGCTTTCTGAATTTTATTTTATTTTTTATGCAGCAGGTTCTTATTAGTTATCTATTTTATACATATTAGTGTATATATGCAGTCCCAATCTCCCAATTCATCCCACCACCACCATCCCTCCCCCACTTTTCCCCCTTAGTGTCCATACATTTGTTCTCTACATCTGTGTCTCTATTGCTGCCTTGCAAACCGGTTCATCTGTACCATTTTTCTAGATTCCACATATATGTGTTAATATATGATATTTGTTTTTCTCTTTCTGACTTACTTCACTCTGTATGACAGTCTCTAGGTCCATCTACATCTCGACAAATGACCCAATTTTGTTCCTTTTTATGACTAATACTCCACTGTATATATGTACCACATCTTCTTTATACATTCGTCTGTTGATGGGCATTTAGGTTGCTTCCATAACCTGGCTATTGTAAATAGTGCTGCAATGAACATTGGGGTGCATGTGTCATTTTGAATTATGGTTTTCTCAGGGTATATGCCCAGTAGTGGGATTGTTGGGTCATATGGTAATTCTATTTTTAGTTTTCTAAGGAACCTCCAGACTGTTCTCCATAGTGGCTGTACCAATTCACATTCCCACCAGCAGTTCAAGAGTGTTCCCTTTTCTCCACACCCTCTCCAGGATTTATTGTTTGTAGATTTTCTGATGATGCCCATTCTAACTGGTGTGAGGTAATACCTCATTGTAGTTTTGATTTGCATTTCTCTAATAATTAGTGATGTTGAGCAGCTTTTCATGTGCTTCTTGGCCATCTGTATGTCTTCTTCGGAGAAATGTCTATTTAGGTCTTCTGCCCATTTTTTGATTGGGTTGTTTGTTTTTCTAATATTGAGCTGCATGAGCTGTTTATACATTTTGGAGATTAATCCTTTGTCTGTTGATTCATTTGCAAATATTTTCTTCCATTCTGAGGGTTGTCTTTTCATCTTGTTTATAGTTTCCTTTGCTGTGCAAAAGCTTTTAAGTTTCATTAGGTCCCATTTGTTTATTTTTGGTTTTAGTTCCATTACTCTAGGAGGTGGATCAAAAAAGATCTTGCTGTGATTTATGTCAGAGTGTTCACCCTATGTTTTCCCCTAAGAGTTTTATAGTGTCCAGTCTTACATTCAGGTCTTTAATCCATTTTGAGTTTATTTTTGTGTATGGTCTTAGGGACTGTTCTAGTTTCATTCTTTTACAGGTAGTTGTCCAGTTTTCCCAGCACCACTTATTGAAGAGACTGTCTTTTCTCCATTGTATATTCTGGCTCCCTTTGTCATAGATTAGGTGACCATAGGTGTTTGGGTTTATCTCTGGACTTTCTATCCTGTTCCACTGATCCATATATTTGTGCCAGTACCATATTGCCTTGATTACTGTAGCTTGGTATTATAGTCTGAATTCAGGGAGTCTGAGTCCTCCAGCTCCATTTTTTTCCCTCAAGATTGCTTTGGCTATTGGGGATCTTTTTTGTCTCCATACAAATTTTAAGATTTTTTGTTCTAGTTCTGTAAAAAATGCCATGGTAATTTGATAGGGATTGCAGTGAATCTGTAGATGGCTTTGGGTAGTACAGTCATTTTCACAATATTGATTCTTCCAATCTAAGAACATGGTATATCTCTCCATCTGTTTGTGTCATGTTTGATTTCTTTCATCAGTGTCTTATAGTTTCCTGAGTACAGGTGTTTTACCTCCTTAGGTAGGTTTATTCCTAGATATTTTATTCCTTTTGTTGCAATGGTGAATGGGATTGTTTCCTTAATTTCTCTCTCTGATCTTTCATTGTTAGTGTATAGGAATGCAAGAGATTTCTGTGCATTAATTTTGTATCTTGCAACTTTACCAGATTCATTGATTAGCTCTAGTAGTTTTCTGGTGACATCTTTAGGATTATCTATGTATGGTATCATGTCATCAGCAAACAATGACAGTTTTACTTCTTCTTTTCCAATTTGTATTCCCTTTATTTCTTTTTCTTCTCTAATTGCCATGGTTAGGACTTCCAAAACTATGTTGAATAAGAGTGGTGAGACTGGACATCCTTGTCTTGTTCCTGATCTTAGAGGAAATGCTTTCAGTTTTTCACCATTGAGAATGATGTTTGCTGTGGGTTTGTTATATATGGCCTTTATTTTGTTGAGGTAGGTTCCCTCTGTGGCCACTTTCTGGAGAGTTTTTTATCATAAATGGGTGTTGAATTTTGTCAAAGGCTTTTTCTGCATATATCAAGATGATCATATGGTTTTTATTCTTCAGTTTGTTAATATGGTGTATCACATTGATTGATTTGCATATATTGAAGAATCCTTGAATCCCTGGGATAAATCCCACTTGATCATGGTGTATAATCCTTTTTTTTTTTTTTTTTTTTTTTCTTTTTGCGGTATGCGGGCCTCTCACTGCTGTGGCCTCCCCCGTTGCGGAGCACAGGCTCCGGATGCGCAGGCCCAGCGGCCATGGCTCACGGGCCCAGCCACTCCGCGGCATATGGGATCCTCCCAGACCGGGGCACGAACCCGTATCCCCTGCATCGGCAGGCGGACTCTCAACCACTGCGCCACCAGGGAGGCCCGGTGTATAATCCTTTTAATGTGTTGTTGGATTCTGTCTGCTAGTATTTTGTTGAGGATTTTTGCATCTATAGTCATCAGTGATATTGATCTGTAATTTTCTTTTTTTGTAGTATCTTTGGTTTTGGTATTAGGGTGATGGTGGACTCATAGAATGAGTTTAAGAGTGTTCGCTCCTCTGCAAATTTTTGGAAGAGTTTGAGAAGGATGGGTGTTAGCTCTCCTCTAAATGTTTGATAGAATTTGCCTGTGAAGCCATCTGGTCCTAGACTTTTGTTTGTTGGAAGATTTTTAATCACGGTTTCAATTTCATTACGTGTGATTGCTCTGCTCATATTTTCTATTTCTTCCTGGTTCAGTCTTGGAAGGTTGTACTTTTCTAAAAATTTGTCCATTTCTTCCAGGTAGTCCATTTTATTGGTCTAGAGTTGCTTGTAGTAGCCTCTTGTGATGCTTTGTATTTCTGCAGTGCCTGTTGTAACTTCTTTTTCATTTCTATTTTTATTGATTTGAGTCCTCTCCCTCTTTTTCTTGATTAGTCTGGCTAAAGGTTCATCAATTTTGCTTATCTTCTCAAAGAACCAAGCTTTAGTTTTATTGATTTTTGGCATTGTTTTCTTCATTTCTATTTCATTTATTTCTGCTCTGATCTTTATGATTTCTTTCCTTCCACTAACTTTGGGTTTTCTTTGTTCTTCTCTCTCTAGTTCCTTTAGGTGTAAGTTTAGATTGTTTATTTGAGATTTTTCTTGTTTCTTTTTTTTTTTATTATTATTATTATTATTTTTATTTTTTTGTTACGCGGGCCTCTCACTGTTGTGGCCTCTCCCCTTGCGGAGCACAGGCTCCGGACGCACAGGCTCAGCGGCCATGGCTCACGGGCCCAGCCGCTCCGCGGCACGTGGAATCTTCCCGGACCGGGGCACGAACCCGTGTCCCCTGCATCGGCAGGCGGACTCCCAACCACTGCGCCACCAGGGAAGTCCTTTCTTGTTTCTTGAAGTAGGATTGTATTGTTATAAACTTCCCTCTTAGCTTTTGCTGCATCCCATAGGTTTTGGATTGTCGTGTTTTCGTTGTCCTTTGTCTCTAGGTATTTTTTGATTTCCTCTTTGATTTCTTCAGTGATCTCTTGGTTTTTTAGTAACGTATTGTTTAGCCTCCTTGCATTTGTGTTTCTTTACTTTTTTTCCCTGTAATTTATTTCTAATCTCATAGTGTTGTGGTCAGAAAAGATGCTTGATATGATTTCAATTTTCTTAAATTTACCTAGGCTTGATTTGTGACCCAAGATGTGGTCTATCCTAGAGAATGTTCCATGTGCACTTGAGAAGAAAGTGTATTCTGCCACTTTTGGGTGGAATGTTCTAATAAATATCAATTAGATCTCTCTCGTCTATGGTGTCTTTTAAAGCTTGTTTCCTTATTCATTTTCTGTTTGGATGATCTGTCCATTGGTGTAAGTGGGGTGTTAAAGTCCCCTACTATAATTGTGCTACTGTCGATTTCTCCTTTCATAGTTGTTAACATTTGCCTTATGTATTGAGGTGCTCCTATGTTGGGTGCATAAACATTTATAATTGTTATATCTTCTTCTTGGATTGATTGTTTGAGCATTATGTAGTGTCTCTCCTTATCTCTTGTACCAGTCTTCATTTTAAAGTCTATTTTATCTGATACGAGTATTGCTACTCCAGCTTTCTTTTTATTTCCATTTGCATGGAATATCTTTTTCCATCCCCTCACTTTCAGTCTGTATGTGTCCCTAGGTCTGAAGTGGGTCTCTTGTAGACAGCATATATATTGGTCTTATTTTTGTATCCATTCAGTGAGCCTGTGTCTTTTGGTTAGAGCATTTAATCCACTCACTTTTAAGGTAATTATCGATATGTATGTTCCTATTACCATTTGCTTAATTGTTTTGGGTTGTTTTTTATCTCTTGTGTTTTCCACTTAGAGAAGTGCCTTTAGCATTTGTTGTAGAGCTGGTTTGGTGGTGCTGAATTCTCTTAGCTGTTGCTTGTCTGTAAAGCTTTTAATTTCTCCATCACATTTGATTGAGATCCTTTCCAGTTTGAGTAATCTTGATTGTAAGTTCTTCCCTTTCATCACTTTAAATATATCTTGCCACTCCCTTCTGGCTTCTGCTGAGAAATCAGCTGTCAACCTTATGGGAGTTCCCTTGTATGTTATTTGTCACTTTTCCTTTGTTGCTTTTAATAATTTTTCTTTGTCTTTAATTTTTTCAATTTGATTACTATGTGTCTCAATGTGTTTCTCCTTGGATTTATCCTGCCTGGGACTCTCTGCACTTCCTGGACTTAAGTGGTTATTTCCTTTCCCATGTTAGGGAGGTTTTCAACTATAATCACTTCAAATATTTCCTTGGGTCTTTTCTCTCACTGTTCTCCTTCTGGGACCCCTATAATGTGAATGTTGGTGCATTTAATGTTGTCCCAGAGGTCTCTTAGACTGTCTTCATTTCTTTTCATTCTTTTTCTTTATTCTCTTCCACAGCAGTGAATTCCACCATTCTGTCTTCCAGGTCACTTATCTGTTCTTCTGCTTTGGTTATTCTGCTATTGATTCCTTCTAGGGTATTTTTCACTTCAATTATTGTATTGTTCATCTCTGTTTGTTTGTTCTTTAATTCTTCTAGGTCTTTGTTAAACATTTTTGCATCTTCTCAGTCTTTGCCTCCATCTTTTTCTGGGGTACTGGATTATCTTCACTATCATTATTCTGAATTCTTTTTCTGGAAGGTTGCTTATCTCCACTTTATTTGGTTATTTTTCTGGGGTTTTACCTTGTTCTTTCATCTGGTGCATAGCCCTCTGCCTTTTCATTTTGTCTATCTTTCTGTGAATGTGGTTTTCATTCTGCAGGCTGCAGGATTGTAGTTCTTCTTGTTTCTACTGTCTGCCCTCTGGTAGATGTAGCTATCTAAGAGGCTTGGGCGAGCTTCCTGATGAGAGGGACTGGCGGTGGATAGAGCTGGGTGTTGCTCTGGTGGGCAAAGCTCAGTAAAACTTTAATCTGCTTGTCTGCTGATGGGTGGGGTTGAGTTCCCTTCCTGTTGGTTGTTTGGCCTCAGGCAACCCAGCACTGGGGGCCACAGGCTCTTTGGTGGGGCTAATGGCGGACTCCAGGGGGGCTCATGCCAAGGAGTATTTCACAGAACTTCTGCTGCCAGTGTCCTTGTCCCCACAGTGAGCCACAGCCACCCCCTGCCTCTGCAGGAGACCCTCCAACACTAGCAGGTAGGTCTGGTTCAATCTCCTATGGGGACACTGTGCCTTCCTACTGGGTCCTGATGCACACACTACTTTGTGTGTGCCCTCCAAGAGCGGAGTCTCAGTTTCCCCCAGTCCTGTTGAAGTCCTGCAATCAAATCCCGCTAGCCTTCACAGTCTTATTCTCTGGGAATTCCTCTCCCCATTGCCGGGTGGACCCCCAGGGTGGGAAGCCTGACATGGGGCTCAGAACTTTCACTCAAGTGGGTGGACTTCTGTGGTATAATTTTTCTCCAATTTGTGAGTCACCCACCCGCAGTTATGGGGTTTGATTTTATTGTGATTGTGCCCCTCCGACCATCTCATTGCAGGTTCTCCTTTGTCTTTGGATGTGGGGTATCTTTTTTGGTGAGTTCCAGTGTCTTCCTGTCGATGATGGTTCAGCAGTTACTTGTGATTCCAGTGCTCTCACAAGAGGGAGTGAGAGCATGTCCTTTTACTCTGCTATCTTCACAAGTACTCCAAAATTTTAAAATTCTGAACTATTATCTAGATCTCAAATTATGATTTGTTTGCACTATCATAAACAACTATTTCTACATTTACTCATCTAATGTTCATTTATGAGGGATCTCAAAGATATTGTGGTCAAAAATGAATAAGGCTTAACTGGCATTGGTGGGATGCTCTAGAGCAAAACACAGGTTCCTTGTTAGGGAGGTTTCTCAGGGCAGCCCCCTTGAGGAGGCGATGCTTCTGAAGGAAATTAATTAAGGTGGCTCTCTCAGGAGAAGGGAAGTGAGAGAAGCAGGATGGGGCAAGGGAAGGAATAGTGTTATTCCTGCCTTCCACACAAGTTTATTAAGAATGAATTATAGGGCTTCCCTGGTGTCGCAGTGGTTGGGAGTCCGCCTGCCGATGCGGGGACACGGGTTCGTGCTCTGGTCCGGGGGGATCCCGCATGGCGTGGAGCGGCTGGGCCTGTGGGCCATGGCCGCTGGGCCTGCGCGTCTGGAGCCTGCGCTCCGCAATGGAGGAGGCCACAGCAGTGAGAGGCCCGCGTACCGCAAAAAAAAAAAAAAAAAAGAATTATATTTCAATTTTCTATGTCATAATATCATGAGAATAATTTGACCTTAATGACTTCCTTTTTCCTTGGATTCTAGGAACTTTAGAGATTAATAGAATGCCCAAAGCAAACGTATTTGCTTAATCAGGGCTAATGTAATAACTATCATTTACCATCACTACCCTCCCCCCTACACTTTTCTTGTTTAGATTTTAATTTTCCACATCGGTTTTGCTCTTACATAGGTATGATTTATTACTAAAGTCATAATAGTTCCCATTTACTGAGAGGTTTTGTACTAAATTCTTTGCATCTATTATCTTATTTAATTCTCACAAGAATCCTGTAAAGTCCTGTTTTTACAGTTGAGGAAACTGAGGCCTAGAATGCTTACTTGCCCAAGACTATAATGGTAATAGGTGACAAAGCCTGAATTTAGACTCAGGCAGTCTGATTCTTAACCACTCTTCCATATTATCTCCTCTGTTTCTTTTATCTTTTGCTAATTGGTAGAACTAAACTATAAATAAATATCGGTGGCAAAGCCCTTCCACACACACCCATGCACATGGGCTGATGGCGTGGCCACGGTTATCTCTGAGGACTTCGCCGTGTCTAGCTGTAGGCCAGAACAGCACTGTGTATGCACACCTGGCTAGAACACCATGGCTTCGCTCCAGCCACCTTTGAAGACACTGACAGATAGCTCATCTACCTTCTGTCACCATCTCATTGGTGGATGCCATGCCAGCCTGGGCCACCCCTGAGCTGGCCCCCATGGGTCAGCATCCTGTCTGAGGCTCTTTAACAAGCCAGGCCCAGTGAGCCTAGCTGGATGGTCTTCTCTGTAAAAGACACTGTCTGCCTCAAAGACACCTGGGTCATCTTTGTCCTTGAATTCACCTTAGTTTGGTGGTCCTTGGTGTTATGATAATCCTGCTGTGCTTTTCAAAAGCTAGAATTTCCAACATCAGGTATCCTTTTCCATTCCATCCAGGGACAGGAAATATGTTATAAGTTGCCAGAACTGTCGTCTCTCCTGAGGATCAAACAGAAGACGAGACAATGTCTGGAAAGTGATTCAAACATCTTGAAAGTAGGCGAATACGTAGCTGCACTGCAGTCTTCACGTGATTTTAAATTGTCTCTGTTTTCACAGGTTTAAATTTGTTATTAACTTGTTAAATAAACACACTTGTGCTTGTTTAGGGGTTGGATATAATTTTTGATTCCTTATAAAACTGTCAGAGGAAAATTCAATTTGCCAAAGGAGGCCTGTGATGAGCAAAGGAGCAGTGCCCAGAAGACAATCCTCCTTCCATGTGTCCCTGAGGCCTCCACCTGACTCACTGAACAGCTTTGCCACTTGCGTTCTACCATGGATAAGATAGAGACCTGCCTTCATAGAATGCAGTTATGTTGGAAAAACAGAAAAATGTCAGCAGACAAGATCTTGGTAGGCTGGGAAGCTGAGAAGGATCCCAAGGTGAGGGAACAGGTGGGAGCAAGTGGGGGTGGAGAGAAATGTTTCTTCTCAGATGAGCACTTCACCATTAGCCAGAAAAAAATATCTCATGTTAGTTTCTGGTTCCCTGTTAGTTCAGAAACTTTAAGTGCTAAGTGTTGTGGAAACGTTCAGTTACAAGGCCTGGGCTTGGGATTTATGTTAATTTTAGCAAAAGTCTTTTTTTTCTCCTCCCCTATTTGCTTCTTCCTACTCAAGCTCTGATACAAACGTTGCTTGATAGCGTTTCCAGCTTTCAACTCTGATGGCCTAATCTTCTCCAGAAGCTACCCACGGTGCGCAGTGATGTTTCCTGGAGTTCACCCAAGTAGTAAAATGGAAGGGTCTGGAATACCAGTTCCCCACTGAGAACACAGTCCCTTGCAGGAGAAAGGAAAACATATCTACATCCCAATGAAAGGAAATCAGAAGAAACTTATTGGAAAAGTTCTGTTGGAGAAATGGCATCTCACAATTCAGTTTCTACTCTTCCCATTTTGGCCCAAGACTGATTTTGTAGCAGACCCTATCCATCCCCATCCCTACACGCCTGATGGCCGTGTGCCTCAGGGGTGTCCAGCCGCACCCATGTGCCTGACTTTCCTTTCTCCAAGCCATGCTCCTGCTGCCCTGGGGCCAGGAAATTAACAATCCCCAGAAGCAACCCTCAACTACTAACCGAGTTGGCGTCTGGATACCCAACTCCTCCTTGCTCTCCTCCCAGGATGACTCTGAGGGTGTGTTTTGCACTGGGCCCCCAGCCACCCCCAGGACTGAGCTCCAGGCACCCACGGATGTAGCTTCCTGAATAAACTCTCATAGTGAAACCCTTATTTCAGAGTCGGCTTCCAGGGGAAGCCAACTAAGACAACTATAAGACGTTTATTTAACCAATCATTATTGGACACCTGCTGTATGCCAGGCATTGTGATGAACCAGAGGACATGGATTTCCCCCCTCTCTTCTTCCTCCTCCTTCAGCCCATTTCTCCTCCATTCTATCCTACACATCAATTCCAGAGTCACCTTCAGGACACAAATCTCATTACGGCCTTCTCCAACTTAAAAACCCACGATGGCTTCTCATGACCAAAAAGCAAGCTTCAAGCTCCCTAGATGGCCCTTGCAGAGCCCTTGACCAAGCCCAAGTGGGGCACCCAGCAGACTTGGCTGTGGTCCCTCCTCTTCCCCATGTAATCTGGGACCCGACCTTCCCTGCTCACCGGGATGAGCACATGGCCAAGGTGAAGAGAGTGGGCTCTGGGGCCAGAAGCCTGCTCTGCTACCCAGTGTCAATACCCGTGAGACCTTGGACTGGTTATTTTACCTGTGTGCCTCAGTCACTGCATCTGTGAATGGCACAGCAGTGCTTCCTCTGCAGAGCCACTGTGACGATTAAATGAGTGAATGCATGTAAAGCACAGAGAGCAGTGGCTGGGCACACTGTCAGTGCTAGAATTATCCGTAGTTTTGGAGAACACAGAGCAGGTGCCTGCGTCAAGCCCTGACTGGACCATATCCACTGTTTGGCCCATTTAACAAACCCCTTCAAGACCCGACTCAAGTATTAACCTCTCAATGCAGTTTTCCCTTCCCAGCAACTCACACCCAACCTAAGAAATAATTGCCCTCAATTTTTAAGTTCCGTGCTATTTTTATATGTTTTGTACTAACACTCTATTATGGTTAATTGAGCATGTGCATGCGTGTGTATGTGTGTGTGTATGTTTGTATCTCCTACGTAGATTGTAAGTTCCCTCAGGGTTGAGGCTGTATCTTATTTGTCTTTATGTCTCCAATGTCCTGTATAGCACCTGGATATAGTTGCTGCTCATTAAAATTAGTTTGAGGTAAGAATAAGTGTATGAATGAATGAATGAATGGATTTGTTGCGGGATATAGAGTAGGACCTACATCTGAATGCTCTATCCACCACCCCACCCCACCCCTGCCATCTTCCACCTCTTTCCGGAGCCTTTCAGCAGAGTGGATGACATCTCATGATCCTCCAACAATCTGTATGCTTCCTGTTCCTCATCAGTATGGAGCCCGGCCCCTATCACTCCTGCTCCTTGCACTCCAAGCCAGGACATCACAGGGACATGACTGCTGGGAGCAGAGGCAGGTTCCCACGGTGACCATCCACCCCAGTGTGGCAGCACATATTGCTTTTCTCCAGGCCTCTGGGGGGTGAGGGAGGGCAGCCAAGAGGCCCACAGCCGCACCCCACATACAGTCCGTGCTGCGCCTCGTTTGATGCTGCTGCTGTAAATTTAAAGCTTGCCTTCCTGCGGGGAGGAGGGGGCTGGGGGCAGGGGCGGGGGTTGTTTCCTTAGGGTTTGTGGTGCTGGGAGAGGAGAGGAGTGGGCAGAGTGCATCACTAGGGAGGGGAGGCTTGCTTGGTGCCCAGGGACTCCTCTGTGAGGAACCATCATGTGGTCCAGCTGGGCCAGCGCGGGTGTGTTGTGTAGCCCTGGTGAGAGGACCATGGGGAAGGGCCAGGCCTGTGCTTTCAGGACTGTTGTCGTTGACTGGGCCTTCTACCAAAGTCACATGGGAAATGTCTTTGCATTTCCTGCACAAACAGCTGTGAGGAAGCTTCTTTACAATAAGCAAGAGTCTGGTGGTAAATTCTGAGACCTCAGGGCCTGGGAAAAGTTTGTTTATTTCTCTTCGTGAACCATAGCTTTTTTTTTCTTTCTCCTAGTAGACATTGGATGCCATAGGCTGATGGGAGCTCTGTGCTACATGTTAAGGGTCCAAACGCTATTTTCTTTAGTCAGCGGCTCTTTTTACAATACAGTTATATATATTCCTTTCTTTGAAGCTGTGGTTTTATCAGAAGTTACCTTCTATCTTTTTGGTGACAGGGGGATGGGGGAAGAATGATAACTGTACCTGGTATGTTGAAGAGTTTCAACCATGATATACTTTCCCCATAATTTCAACTGACTGTGCTGGATTGAGTGCCCCACTTAACAATGTAGCCTTTTACTTTCCTTTGTAAAATGACCCATTTTGGTTTTAAAACTCAGTCTTTGCTTGTTTAAAACTTCAGTCTCATCTCTGACTCAAACGATTCCTCCTCCTTCTCAACCATCCTAACTCCTCACCACCTCCAGCACAGTAGACTTAGGGGTCCACCAGAGAGTAGTAAAATGTGGGGCCAGGTGTGGGGAGAGGGGGTCTGCTTGGGGAGGGATCATCCTCCTTTGCCCTGGCTCTTATACCTCTGAGCTCCAATGAGCCCTGCTGACAGGAGCACCTCGGGGTAAGTTCTCCAGGACATGAGTGGTCCCTCTGGAAGTTCAGCTGCTCTTCCTGGCAGACCCCCGGCACTGGTCAGATGGAGAGCACCCCTGGCCGGGCTGTGGTGGTCTCGCACAAGGCTGTCACCATCCATCTCCCCTTCCCTCCCAGCCATATCTTTGGGTGTGTAAGTGTTTCTTCCTCACCTCCCTGGAGCAGGAGCATGGGGTGTGGTGGAGGATGCTGGGTGCGGAGGCCTGACAGCTGCCTCTCTCCCACAGTCCTCCCTCCCCCATCCGGGCAGCACATGCACAGGCCTGCAAGTCTGGTGGCCGCGCAGAGAGTAAATGTCAGCTGTCCAACCATCACAGGGGACCCTCTCGGGTCCTCACACAGTCGGGTTTAGGGTCTTGAAGCAGGAGGAGGAGAGGCAAGATCACTTCACTCCTCTCCCCCGAGAAGGCAAGTCCTCCTCCCCCTCCCCCGGCCCCTTCTGGGTGGACTGGGCTGCGTGGACTGAGGGGTGGCCCTGCTGTGGCTCCCCTGGCAAGTCCTGGGGAGGCAGGCGGCTGCCCCTGCAGCTTCTCGAAGGCAAGGCTCCGGGGCTTTTGTTTTCAGTGATGCCTCTGAGTCACAGTTTTGGGAAGATGGGGAGAAACATCACACATGATCCATAATCTCATCCTGTGATATAAGTAAATGCTGCAAATGGTTTCCTGAGTTCATGGCACCAGGAAAGACTCCTGGAGCTCTTTTCTCTGTGTGAGGAAAGGATGGCTCCAAGCCTGTCCTCCCCGGCTTCCCTTTGGCTCCAGGGACAGGTGTCTCCTGCAGCTCAGGACCCTGTGACACTGTTTCACAGGATAGGAGAGAGGCACTGGGGACTCACTTCCTCGTGCTCAGTTCTCAGGCGTGTGGCTGCCAGGCCACCCTGCCTATAGGACCCAGGCCAGGGAAGACATCCACGTCCTTTTCCATCAACCAGGTGGGAAGTGTGCTGTGTGGTGAAATCCCAGGAGGAAGCTGTTTTCCTGCAATGAATTCAGGACACCGACCATGAGCAGGTAGGTAAATTCCTATCCAAAAAAGACAAGAGGTGCAGAAAGCTGTGGGAGAACAGACCTTCTTGGATGGGTCTATGAGTCTTGTTTGGATTTGCACTTGTTCTATGGCTACAGTATTATGATCAGAGTAGAGCTGTACTAGGGAGAAGCCTGCCTCCTGTAGGTACAGGGGATGGAGTGGGAGCCAGAAGGGGGGTTGTGCTTAAAAAATATGATCATTTGTATTGCCAGTCACCTGAGGGGCACACACATCCTCAGAACCTGAACTGAGATCAGTGTCCCCAGGGAAAAATAATAGTTACTGTTTTTCGAACACCTCTGTGTGCCAGGCTCCATCCTAAATGGTTATCAAATACAATCTCACATATTCTCCACAATTCCATTAATATCAGCAGGCAAACTGAGGTACAGAGGAGTGAAGTAACTTGTCCAAGGTTACACAGCCCATAAGCAAGAGACCGTGGATTTGAACGTGAGTGATTTCCCTTCAGAGCCCCAATTCTGAACCCCTGCCATGTTTATTGCAGCCCCGGTGTAGGCAGGGTTCTTTGGAGCTGGGGTGCAGCAGCCTAACCTGGAGAACTAGAATAAAACTCACCAGCGGAGCATTGGGGGGGGGGCAGAAAAGGGTTCATTGTAAGGTCCGTGCCTTTTTAAATACTTATATTTTTTCCTGTTTGTTTTTCTGTGGTATTAATTATACACTCTTTTTAGTTTAATTAGGGATTCCATGAGAATGCAGTTTTCACACTTGGGTCAGACTGACACAAAGGGATCAGGGTGCCTGTGGCCACTGTGATGATGGTGAGGCAGGTCACTGTGAGCACCACTGAAGGCAAAAGAAAGCCTGGCCCCACTGCTTGATCCATCCATGCTGTCCCCATCCGGACATTCACTCTCCATGGCTAAATTTGAAGTTCCTGGTTTGAATTTGTTGGAGAACACAAATATACACACTACTGTATATAAAATAGATAACCAACAAGGACCTAGTTCATAACACAGGGAACTCTGATCAATATTTTGTGATAACCTAAATGGGAAAAGAATTTGAAAACTAATAGATACATGTATATGTATAACTGAATCACTCAGCCATACACCTGAAATTAACACAATATGTTAATCAACTATACCCCAATATAAAATAAAAATATAAAATAAAAAAATTTTAATCAATTTTAAAGCTAGAGAATAAATTGCCAGCAAATCCCAGAAGGGACTTAACTCAGCAGAACTCTGATAATTGAGGGTGTGTGTGCAACTCCTCACTGGAAATAAATATTCATTTTTATACCTAATTGTGTACTTTATATTTGTATTCTTTTTAAAAGGAAAGTCCCTGAAATTGAAGAAGCTTCAGATCCTGCAGAACCAGGTGCTCCAGGGATGCAAAGTTGTCCTGGGCAACCCAGCATCTGTGTCCTCTGGACACTGGTTGATTTTTCTAGAGGATTTTTATCATTACTCCCTACTTTCCTGTGACAGTATGCCTGACTTGAATAGTACTGATATTTACTTCTTAATTCCCTTCTGATTTGTTTAGGGCTAGAAAATCATATAATGAAGTTTTCTAGAATTACTTTAAAACTCTAAGATACATATATATATATATATATATATATATATAAATATTATTCATAAAAAGACAAAATTTTGTCATTTGCAATATGTCCATTTCAGGGTATTAGGTTAAGTGAAATAAGACACAGAAAGACAAATATCATGAGATTTCACTTATATGTGAAATCTAAAACCAGAACAAACAAAACAAGACAGAAACAGACTCACAGATACAGAGAACAAACGGGTGGTTACTAGAAGGGGGGGGTGGGGATTGGGTGAAATATTTGAAGTGGATTAAGAGGTACAAACTTCCAGTTATAAAATAAATAAGTTGGAGGTGCAGTCAAGATGGTGGTGTGGGAAGATGCAAAGTTAGCGTCTCCCCAAAACTATGGCACCTGCTAGTCACTGGTGGGGGACTCTGATGCCCAGGGAGATGGAAGGAACTCCAAAGTGAACTGGTAGGATGTAGGGAGACTGAAGGGGGAGGAAAAGTGGAAGCCACACAAAATCAGTGCCCCTAAGGCCAGAGAGATCAGGAAATGTAAGCAGGAGGAGCCATCCGGGAAGAGCAGGAGAGGAGTGGAGTGCAATAGCCCCACCCACTCAGGCCTGGGGAGCCTGCTGAGCTCCCAAGCTGGTTCCCTGCCCTCCAAGGTCCCCCCTCCCCCTCGGCTGCATTGGTTCTGGGGGCACAGGAGGGAGGCCAGGGAGATCAGGAGAGGCAGGTGGGAAGGGCCTGCCCAGACTGGAGGAGCAGGAGAGGAGAGGAGGACATTTGCGCCCCCCACTCAAGCCCAGGAATTCTGCTGGGCTCCCAGGTGAGGTCCCCTGCCCTCTGAGACTAGGGGTGGGGAGCACGCCTGAGCCCCTTCTGGTCCTTTAGCCTAAGCTCCAACCCCCACAGCCCCCAGAGCGTTTTCCAGCCTGTGAGTCATGAGCATTGGCCCTGCCCACCACTCAAACCTCACCCTTGCTTAGGCCCTGCACTCCACAGCCAAGGCCTCCCCCCACCTTTTTTTTTGTTTTCCCTCCTCCTCTTTTTTTACTGTTGTGGTACTGATGTATCTTCTGGTTGTTGATCCATCTATATTTTTATTGTTATAGCCTTTCTAACATATCTGTTAATTTCCTAGTCTAATTTTATTTTTCACTTTGTTATTGTTCTTTTAAAATTTTTTTTGCCACCCCAGACAGCTTGTGGGATCTTGGTTCAGGAGCCCAGGGTTGGGCCAAAGATCCTGCGGTGAGAGCTCTGAGTCCAGACCACTGGACTAACAGGGAACCTCAGACATCAGGGAATATTCATCAGAGTGAGGTCTCACAGAGTTCGTCATCTCAGCACCAAGACCCAGCTCTACCCAAAAGCCTACAAACCCCAGTGTCGGAAGCCTCAAGCCAAACAACCAGTAAGACAGGAAAACAGTCCCACTCATAATAATAATAATAATAATAAAAATGGCAGCAAAAAATATGTCAGAGAAAAGGAGCAAGGTAAAAACCTACAGGACCAAAAAAATGAAGAGGAAATAGGCAATCTACCTAAAAAAGAATTCAGAGTAATGATAGTAAAGATGATACAGAATCTCAGAAATAGAATGGAAGAACAGATTGAGAAAATATAAGAAATGTTTAACAAAGATCTAGAAGAACTAAAGAACAAACAAAGAGAGATGAACAACACAATAACTGAAATGAAAAATACACTAGAAGGAATCAGTAACAGAATAACTGAGGAAGAAGAACGAATAAGTGAGCTGGAAGACAAAATGATGGAAATAACTGCCAAGGAGCAGAATAAAGAAAAAGAATGAAAAGAATTGAAAACAATCTCAGAGACCTCTGGGACGACACTAAACGCACCAACATTTGAATTATAGGGGTCCCAGAAGAAGAAGAGAAAAAGGAAGGGTCTGAGAAAATATTTAAAGAGATTATAGTTGAAAACTTCCTTAACATGGGAAAGGAAATAGTCAATCAAGTCCAGGAAGCAGAGAGTCCCACACAGGATAAACCCTAGGAAAAACACACCAAGACACATATTAGTCAAACTAACAAAAATTAAATTCAAAGAAAAAATATTCAAAGCAGCAAGGAAAAACAAAAAATAACATACAAAGGAATCCCCATAAGGTTATCAGCTAATTTTTCGGCAGAAACTCTGAAGGCCAGAAGGGAGTGGCAGGATATACTTAAGTGATGAAAGAGAAAAACCTACAACCAAGATTACTCTATGCAGCAAGGATCTCATTAATATTCGATGGAGAAGTCAAAAGCTTTTCAGACAAGCAAAAGCTAAGAGAATTCAGCACCACCAAACCAGTTTTACAACAAATGCTAAAGAACCTTCTCTAAGCAGAAAACACAAGAGAAGAAAAAGACCCACAAAAACAAACCCAAAACAATTAAGAAAATGGTAATAGGAATATACATATCAATAATTACCTTAAATGTAAATGGATTAAATGCCCCAACCAAAAGAGAAGACTGGCTGAATGGATACAAAAACAAGACCCATATATATGCTGTCTACAAGAGACCCACTTCAGACCTAGGGACACACACAGAGTGAAAGTGAGGGGATGGATAAAGATATTCCATGCAAATGGAAATCAAAAGAAAGCTGGAGTAGCAATACTCATATCAGATAAAATAGACTTTAAAATAAAAACTGGTACAAGAGATAAGAAGGGACACTACATGATGTTCAAATGATCAATCCAAGAAGAAGATATAACAATTATAAATGTTTATGCACTCAACATAAGAGTACCTCAATACATAGAGCAAATGCTACAACCATGAAGGGGGAAATCGACAGTAACACAATAATAGTAGGACACTTTAACACCCCACTTACACCATGGACAGATCATCCAAATAGAAAATAAATAAGGAAACGAAAGCTTTAAAAGACACAGTAGGGTCTTCCCTGGTGGCACAGTGGTTGAGAGTCCGCCTGCCAATGCAGGGGACACGGGTTCGTGCCCCGGTCCAGGAAGATCCCACATGCCACAGAGCAGCTAGGCCCGTGAGCCATGGCCACTGAGCCTGTGCATCCGGAGCCTGTGCTCTGCTACGGGAGAGGCCACAACAGTGAGAGGCCCGCATAACGCAAAAGAAAAAAAGACACAGTAGACCAGATAAATCTAATTGATATTTTTAGAACATTCTACTGAAAAGTGGCAGAATACACTTTCTTCTCAAGTGCACATGGAACATTCTTCAGGATAGATCACATCTTGGGTCACAAATCAAGCCTCGGAAAATTTAAGAAAATTGAAATCGTTTCAAGTTTCTTTTCTGACCACAATGCTATGAGATTGGAAATCAGTTACAGGAAAAAAACTGTAAAAAACACAAATACATGGAGGCTAAACAGTGTGCTACTAAATAAGCAAGAGATCACTGAAGAAATCACAGAAGAAATAAAAAAATACATAGAAACAAATGACAACAAAAACAAGATGATCCAAAACCTATGGGATGCAGCAAAAACAGTTCTAAGAGGGAAGTTTACAGCAATTCAATCTCACGTCAAGCAACAAGAAAAATCTCAAATAAACAATCTAAACCTACACTTAAAACAACTTGAGAAAGAAGAACAAAGAAAACCCAAACTCAGTAGAAGAAAAAAAAATCATAAAGATCAGAGCAGAAATAAATGAAATAGAAACAAAGAAAACAATAGCAAAGATAAATAAAACTAAAACCTTGTTCTTTGAGAAGATAAACAAAATTGATAAACCATTAGCCAGACTCATCAACAAACAAAGGGAGAGGATGCAAATCAATAAAATTAGAAACGAAAAAGGAGAAATCACAACTGACACTGCAGGAATACAAAGGATTATAGGACACTACTACAAACACTATATACAAATAAAATGGACAACCACGAAGAAGTGTACAAATTCTTAGAAAGGTACAATTTTCCAAGACTGAACCAGGAAGAATTAGAAAACATAAACAGACTTATCACAAGTAATGAAATTGAAACCATAATTAAAAATCTTCCAACAAACAAAAGTCCAGGACCAGAGGGCTTCACAGGTCAATTCTATCAAACATTTAGAGAAGAGCTAACCCCAGTACTTCTCAAACTCTTCCAAAAAATTGCAGAGGGAGAAACACTCCCAAATTCATTCTACGAAGCCACCATCATGCTGATACCAAAACAAGAAAAAGATATCACCAAAAAAGAAAATTATAGACCAATATCACTGATGAACATAGATGCAAAAATCCTGAACAAAATACTAGCAAACAGAATCCAACAGCACATTAAGAGGATCATATGCCATGATCAAGTGAGGTTTATCCCAGGAATGCAAGGATTCTTCAATATATGCAAATCAATCAATATGATACACCACATTAAGAAATTAAGGAATAAAAACCATATGATCACCTCAATAGATGCAGAAAAAGCTTTGACAAAATTCAACACCCATTTATGATAAAAACTTTCCAGAAAATGGGCATAGAGGGAACTTACCTCAACATAATAAAGGCCATATATGACAAACCCACAGCAAGCATCATTCTCAATGGTGAAAAACTGAAAGCATTCCTCTAAGAGCAGGAACAAGACAAGGATGTCCAGCCTCGCCACTCTTATTCAGCATAGCTTTGGAAGGCCTAGCCATGGCAATCAGAGAAGAAAAAGAAATAAAAGGAATACAAATTGGAAAAGAAGCAGTAAAACTCTCACTGTTTGCTGATGACATGATATTATACATAGAAAATCCTAAAGATGCCACCAGAAAACTATTAGAGCTAATCAGTGAATTTGGTAAGGTTTCAGGATACAAAATTAACGCACAGAAATCTCTTGCATTCCTATACACCGACAATGAAAAATCAGAAGGAGAAATTAAGGAAACATTCCCATTTACCACTGCAACAAAAAGAATAAAATACCTAGGAATAAACCTACTTAAGGAGGCAAAAGACTTATACTCAGAAAACTATAAAACACTGATGAAAGAAATCAAAGATGACACAAACAGCTGGAGAGATATACCATGTTCTTAGATTGGAAGAATCAATATTGTGAAAATGACTATACTACCCAAAGCAATCACAGATTGAATGCAATCCCTATCAAACTACCAATGGCGTTCTTCACAGAGTTAGAACAAAAAATTTTACAATTCGTAGGGAAACACAAAAGACCCTGAATAGCAAAAGCAATCTTGAGGAAGAAAAAAGGAGTTGGAGGACTCAGGCTCCCTGACTTCAAACTCTACCACAAAGCTACAGTAATCAAGATAGTATGGTACTAGCATAAAAACAGAAATACAGATCAATGGTACAGGATAGAATGCCCAGAGATAAACCTGCGCACATATGGGCACCTAATTTATGACAAAGGAGGCAAGAACATACAAGAGAGAAAAACAGCCTCTTCAATAAGTGGTGCTGGGAAAACTGGGCTGCTACCTGTAAAAGAATGGAATTAGAACACTACCTAACACCATACACAAAAATAAACTCCCAGTGGATTAAAGACTTAAATGTAAGACCAGACACTGTAAAACTCTTAGAGGAAAACATAGGAAAAACACTTTTTGACATAAATCACAGCAAGATCTTTTTTACCCACCTCCTAGAGTAAGGGAATTAAAAACAAAAATAAACAAATGGGACTTAATTAAACTTAAAAGCTTTTGCACAGCAAAGGAAACCATAAACAAGACAAAGAGACAACTCTCAGAATGGGAGAAAATATTTGCAAATGAAACAACAGGGAATAAATCTCCAAAATATACAAACAGTTCATGGAGCTCAATATTAAAAAAAAAAAATCTAGTTAAAAAATGGGTGGAAGACCTAAATAGACATTTCACCAAGGAAGACATACAGATGGCCAAGAGGCACATGAAAAGATGCTCAACATCACTAATTATTAGAGAAATGCAAATCAAAACTACAATGAGGTATCACTCACGTCAGTCAGAATGGCCATTATCAAGAAATCTAGAAACAATAAATGCTGGAAAGGGTGTGGTGAAAAGGGAACTGTCCTGCACTGTTGGTGGGAAAGTAAATTGATACAACCACTATGGAAAACAGTCTGGAGGTTCCTTAAAACACTAAAAATAGAATTACCATATGACCCAGCAATCCCACTACTGGGCATATACCCTGCAAAAACCATAATTCAAAAAGAGACATGTACCACAAAGTTCACTGCAACACTATTTACAATAGCCAGGACATGGAACCAACCTAAATGTCCATTGACAGATGAATGGATAAAGAAGATGTGGCACACATATACAATGGAATATTACTCAGCCATAAAAAGAAACGAAATTGAGCTATTTGTAATGAGGTGGATAGACCTACAGTCTGTCATACAGAGTGAAGTAAGTCAGAAAGAGAAAGACAAGTACCGTATGCTAACACAAATATATGGAATTTAAGAAAAAAAAATGTCATGAAGAACCTAAGGGTAAAACAGGAATAAAGACACAGACCTACTTGAGAATGGACTTGAGGATATGGGGAGGGGGAAGGGTAAGCTGTGACAAAGTGAGAGGCATGGACATATATACACTACCAAACGTAAGGTAGATAGCTAGTGGGAAGCAGCCGCATAGCACAGGGAGATCAGCTCAGTGCTTTGTGACCTCCTGGAGGGGTGGGATAGGGAGGGTCGGAGGGAGGGAGACGCAAGAGGGAAGGGATATGGGAAGAGATGTATATGTATAACTGATTCACTTTGTTATAAACTAGTACACCATTGTGAAGCAATTATACTCCAATAAAGTTGTTAAAAAAAAAAAAAAGAGAGACATATACCACAAAGTTCACTGCAACACTATTTACAATAGCCAGGACATGGAACCAACCTAAATGTCCATTGACAGATGAATGGATAAAGAAGATGTGGCACATATATACAATGGAATATTACTCAGCCATAAAAAGAAATGAAATTGAGTTATTTGTAGTGAGGTGGATGGAACTAGAGTCTGTCATACAGAGTGAAGTAAGTCAGAAAGGGAAAAAACAAATACCGCATGCTAGCACATGTATATGGAATCTAAAAAAAAAAAAACCCAAACAAAAGGTACTGATGAACCTAATTGCAGAGCAGGAATAAAGAGGTAGACATAGAGAATGGACTTGAGGACATGGAGTGGGAGGGCGAAGCTGGGGCAAAGTGAGAGTAGCATCGACATATACGCTATGGAATATAAAATAATTGGCTGGTGGAAAGCAACAGCATAGCACAGGGAGATCGGCTCGGTGCTTTGCGATGACCTAAAGGGGTGGGATAGGGAGGATGGGAGGGAGTCTCAATAGGGAGGGGATATGGGGGCATGTGTATGCATATGGCTGATTTGCTTTGTTGTGCAACAGAAACTAACACAGTATTATGCAGCAATTATACTCCAATAAAGATCTATTAAGTAATTAATTAATTAATTTTAAAAAGTCATGGGGATGTAATGTACCGCACAGAAATAGTCAATAATACTGTAATAAGTTTGTATGATGACAGATGGTTACTAGACTTAGTGTGGTGATCAATCTGTAGTGTATATAAATCAAATCACTATGTGGAACACCTGGAACTAATATATATTGTATGTCAATTATACTTCAATAAAAAAGAATACATCTCTAAAAAGAACTCTGAGTAAGACTTTAAGAAAGTTCCTTGTGTTTGAATACAATGCCTAGAATTTTTTCTGCTCACTTCCTAGCTCCCACATATACTTCAGAGGGTTGATGTTCCTACACAAGTCACTACCACACAAAGTAGATTCTTATCATATTCCGCTTGTTAACAAAACAAGACATTTTATTTTGAAAAAAAGAAAAGAAGTAGGGTGTTAGGAGTTAATATATGTTAAGACAAATTCTAAGCCTGTAAGCTGCTTCTTACAGCCCTCCTGATTCTCCAAGGAAACACCGGGCTGTGCACAGGCTGGTGCGCACTCTGCATCAGCATTTGTGTTTCCAGGGCTCTAGGAGCACGTAGCTGTGTGCATTTCAGGCTCCGGGCTGTAAGAGGGGCCCTGAGCTTTAACAAGCCCCTCCCCTCCCCGCCCCCTTCCCAGCCCTGGCCTCTGAGGCTCCGCCTCCAGTACTGAGAGTCTGGGAGGCTGCGCCGGTACGCTCACGGGTGTCATGCGGCCGGTGGCCAGCAGGGGGCGGCGACACTTAGTGGCTTCCCAGCTCTGGGAATCCAGGTGGCAGAATTAGTAAGAACAGCAGAGGCCCCCTGCCATCCTCAGAGCGGCTCACCACTATGCTTTCCAACACTTGTTCTCCATCTCCACCCCTGTCTGACGTAGAAATAGATACCAGTAATGAGTAATAAGTACCATTAGTATTAACTACTATATAATTAACAGGCTGTAATAAATAGCTGTTATTAGCAACAATAACCTATATTCTTATCACACTTTAGTCTTAATCTAGACAATTCTCCAGTTGCCTGAGTTCAGGCAAGAGGACGATGCCAACAGTTTCCCTAATCGGAGCCGAGGGGGCGGGGGAGGCCAGTCCTCACCTGGGAGTGGCTCTAATGGGCACAGCCTGACTCACAGGTCTCACATCCAACAAGCCTTTGGGTACATTTCTGATCCAATGCTGATGGTTCCAGTGATAAGCCTTACTGTGTGTTTGTACTTTAACCTCGGCCGCTAAGACAGTAGGACATTAGGTAGCAGACCAGGGAAACCCGCACCCATCTTAGAAGGGACAGAGGAAAAAAGACTCTACTGATAAAGCCTTTCTTGTCTTACTGACCAGCAGACAGCAGATGTAGTGACAAGCGCGTGGGTTCATGATAAGACCCTTGAAATGAGTGGTGACATCATCGCAGCTCCCCTTCCCTGTCCTCCTCTGGACAACGGGCTTTCACAACATGGGGATATTGCTTAACAGACTTGCAAGTTTTTATTTGTTTTAATCTAGATACCTTACTGTCATTGCCGTCTGCATAGACCGTCAGGCTCCAGAGGGCCCACGAAGCACAGCTACTCGTCACCACATGCCTGCAGGCGTGCACTGTATCACTCCCCGGACAGGAATGAGCCGCCAACACATGTCAGAAGTGGCGTCAGCATCATTTCTGTAAAATCAAGGTGTCATGATCTTTGCCGTTGAGGGTTACAGTTGCGGGGGGAGGGGGTTCCAGTGTGATACTGTGAGTGCTGTGAATGTGGGGAGCACAGGGGCCACCCAGAGCATCCCTGATCCATACTTGGGGCTAGAGAAGACTAAAGGAGGCATCACTTGAGCTGAATCTTGAAGGATAAGTAGGAGACAGGTAGATGGAGAAAAGTCAGGGGGCATTTCAGGGCAAGAACAGCATCATCAGACAGAGGTACACTATTCACTAATGCCAATCTGAATGTCATGTAAAGAAAACCGAATAGTCATACAGCCCTCTGACCAGAGGTCAGGAAAGCTGGGGTCATGTCCTGGCACTGTCCACAGCTTTGTGAAACTGGTTTGCCCATTCATTTAAATGTTGAGAGCTGGAGTTCAGGCTGGTTATGGTCAAAGGGGGCCTGAGGCCTAACTTGCTCTGGCTCTGTGTTTGCTGTTGACTTTAATCTTGAACCCAGGGAAGGTCATGGAGGCTGGAGTCTGTTCCCTACAAACAAGGAATGGGGGACACTGAAAGGCTTCCACGCCCAGGAGCCCCACAGGGTCCTGCTCAGTTTCCTTACCAAGGAAATGTGGGAGGAAAAGGTAAAGGAGACAATAACAGTAACCAGACAGTAACCAGAACAAGGGGGGTATTTTCAAGGGTTTCTTGGAGCTGAAACTCCATTACATATCACCTTTGTTTGCAATATAACTTCTGGGTTCAAAAAAGCTCCCTTTGAGGGTATTCCCTGGTGGTGCTGTGGTTAGGACGCCAGGCTTCCATTGCAGGGGTTGTGGGTTTGATCCCTTGTCAAGGAAGCTGAGCGGCGCAGAAAAAAAAAAAAAAAAAGCTACCTTTGAGATTTTCCTCTCCTTCATAACCCTTGAACTACATTTAAGTCCACATGAAGCCTCTGTGTTTCTGATGGTATTTGGTCTAAGGCTGCCAGCTTGGGAAAACCTTTGTACCTTATTGATGATTTAGGCAACACTGAGAATTAATGATGCATTGGGTGGAGTGTTTGAAATGAGATTAAGCTGTAGCAAAGCGAATTGTTGCATCAGCTTGAATGGATGAGGGATGGGCCAACTGCAGGGAGGAGGAAAATCTTGCCTTCCTTGCCCTCAGGAAACTGCTTTTGAAAAGCAATCACCATAGCTCCTTGACTGAGAATGGAGACTGAGTTTGGAAATCAGTTGATGAGTCTTCAACACTATAGCAAACACAGCTTCAGATATAAAGTGGTATCTGCTCATGAGAGCACACAGCTACTGTCATGAGGGGCTTCTTGCTGGAAGGCCAAGCTGAAGAGGGAGTGTGGGGATCTGTTGACTGATGTGACAAGAGCAAGGTCTTCCTCTTCTACCTGGGAATGTCCTTGGCCTGCAGCCCACCCTGTATCTCGGTGCTAAATGCAACTCCCTTGCAAAAAAGAGGCATCTGTTGTGAGAAATAAAGATTATGTATACAACAATGCACAAGGCATAGAGAACACCTTCTGGAAGACATTCTTTCCATTTCTGCACCATAATTGGAGCAAACTGCCATTTTGTACACATCGTCAGTTGGCTCCAACACATCCTGGAGTATGTTTGCTTTGGCCATTCTGAACATGACACAAGACTGTATTTGCTGTCAGGTATGTCCTTGGGATCAGCTGGTGGCAGGTGGCGGGCAGCCTGGCTGCAGCCCCTCCACTGCTGCTATTCCCTGTGCCTGGCTGCTCTCGCCTCTGTGCTGTGAACAGCATGGTTATGAGAAGCTGCTCCTCTAATTTCTGAGTCTTTCTGAACAAGGACTTGCATAGAAGCTTCCAATTAGGTTGGGTCAGAGGCATCTCTGAGAAGTCAGTGTGACCCCCATGTATAATCTGGTTCCACAATGTGCCCTCTAAGACAGTGATTCTCAAACCTGGCTGCATATTGTAGTTACCTGGGGAGTTTTTAAAACTCCACATGCTCAGGCTGCACCTGATGCCGAAAACTCAGCCTCTGCACAGTGCAAAATTGACTCTCAGAGACAGAGTTTTGGGTGAAGTAGAAAGGAATAGCTTTACTGCTTTGCCAGGCAAAGGGGCCACAGTGGGCTCATGCCACAAAGACTGGGAGGACTTGGTGAGTTTTATAGCAATGGTTCAAGGGCAGAGTTGCTGATAAGGATCAGGGTAGTACAGGGCCTGCAGTCTTTAATCTGGCCTCGGGTGGTCTCCTGATGAGCTTCTCAACATTATCAAACTGTGACCTTCTTTGGAATGAAGAATGCTACCATCTTCCATATGTTGGGGGTTTTAGTTCTGTAGAAGAGCTCAAAGATATTGTTATATGTTTCCCTTCAGGCAGAACCAGGACCCTGCCCCAAGGCTGCACTATTGTTTCTTGACTGCTCCTCTCTTGTCTCTGCATCCCTTCCCTTCCCTGATTAGCAACTGTTTGAACCTGCCCTTTGGAACTCAGGGAAGGTCATGGAGGCTAGAGTCTGTTCCCTACAGACAAGAAACAGGGGACATAGAAAGGCTTCTGTACCCAGGAGCCCCACAGGATCCTGCTTGGTTTCACACCCAGGACAGTTTAATTAGATTCTTTTGAGGAGAGTTGCAGGCCCTAATATTTAAAAGAATAAGTTGGGTGATTACAGCATGTAGCCAAGTTGGAGAACCAGTGCTCAGGCCTGTACCCTGACATGGTACTGGGACAGACAGCTGAGCTCTGCCCACACACAGGTGACCCTGGGACTAGAGAGGAGACACAGCAAGTGGGGTTCAGAGGCCCGGCTGCTGTGCTACCAATGCCCACTGATCACGTGAGGTGCCAGGTGCCCCCAAGCCTCTATCTACTTCAGAAATAGCTCAGATGCATCTCAGAACATGCGACTTGGCTAAGAGGCTGATATGTTGCTCTTGACTGAATAGCTAAGTAGACATTTCAAGCACAGGATCGGCCCCTGAATGAGTGTCTGTCCCCACATTTACCAGCTGCTCCTGAGCTCGAATTTATGCTGTGAGCCAGGGCCCCGCTTCCTCAACAGAAACCTCCCTTTGTGACTGGAGAAGCAGTTGAGTTGAGTAGCACTAAACACACACACACACACACAAATTGGTCTTTAACAAGACAGCTCAAAAGATTGTCACAGATCCCTCTGGGACCAACTCTGGCCCCCATTCCTCAGTCATCCCAGACCCAAGTCTGCCCTCCCTGCTGGATGCTGGGAAGCTGGTGAAAGCACAACCCCCACACAGCTATTTGCATTTGGGACTTAGGGCTGCTGCCCAGGTGCCTGAGCAGCCTGACCTCCCTGGTACCTATTTCTCAATCTTAAAGAAAACCAGGAGCTGAGCTGCTCCCTTGGTGGGGGTGGGGCACAGGAAGTGGGGGGAACAAATGCCTCGATTTGCTACTTAGGGTGGTGGCTCTTGAAGAGACCGAGGTCAGCCTGTGGACCCAGATTGATGGGAGCTTCACCTCCTGGGGACTGGGTGGGAGGGGTGAGAAGTGACATTTCTGGAAGGTTCCTGGACACTTTGGTGGGGGGGCAAGTCCTGCTCTCAACTATGAGCTGAAAGACCAGCCAAATAAGGGCTCCCTGAAGGATAAATATATGATCCCCTGGGGAACCTGGGAACTATTTGGGCCAGAGGAACTCCTGGAAAAATAAGCTGGTAAAGCATGTAAACCCTTGAAAGCAAGGCCACTGCAGATTTGAAGCATTCACAAACACAGCATTTAAAAACTGAGTACAGGGACTTCCCTGGTGGTGCACTGGTTAAGAATCCACCTGCCAATGCAGGGGACACAAGTTCAATCCCTTGTCCTGTAAGATCCCACATGCCTCAGAGCAACTAAGCCCGTGTGTCATAACTACTGAGCCTGCACTCTAGAGCCCGCAAGCTGCAACTACTGAGCCCACTTGCCACAACTACTGAAGCCCATGTGCTCTAGGGCCTGTGTGCTGCAACTACTGAAGCCCACACACCTAGAGCCTGTGCTCTGCAACAAGAGAAGCCACCGCACTGAGAAGCTGGTGCACCACAATGATTAGTAGCCCCTGCTTGCCACAACTAGAGAAAGCCAGCACACAACAACAAAGACCCAATGCAGCCAAAAATTAAAAAAAAAAAAAAACTGAGTACAGAAAGGTAAAATAACAAAGTACAAATTTTCTGAAATCTCACTACCAAAAGAAAGCCCTTGTGAACAACTTCTAAATAGCTCTCTACAAATGTGTGTGTGTGTGTGTGTGTGTGTGTGACTATACATTTTCACAGACTTGGGGCCTAAAGTTCATGCAGTTTTTTTTTAAATTTCTTAATCACTATTTTTTTATTGAGGTGTAGTTGATTTACAATGTGTTAATTTCTGCTGAACAGCAAAGTGATTCAGTTATACATATATATACATTCTTTTTTTATATAGTCTTTTCCATTATGGTTTATCATAGGATATTGAGCACACACAGTTTTGAAACTAGCTTTTCTCTCAGTCAACAATTAGTCCTGGACTTGGACTGTGTCAATGAATTTACACCCATATCATTTTCAATGCTTGCAGCACGTTCTCTTATATGTATATACCATAATTTAACTATCCTTTTGTTATAAATAAAGCTGCTAAGAGCAAATCTTGTACATGTGCTTTTTTTGGACATTCCTCACTTCTCTTGAGATGCATCTGGGAAGGGGTTGCTGGGCTATAGGCTGTCACTCTCCTCTTATTGGACATTGAGGTGATTTCTACTTTTTGTTTTTTCAAACAATTCTGCGATAATTCTTGTTCTGCTAAGAATGTAAGTTTTTCAAGGGCAACTGCCTTTTCTGTTTGCTTCATAGATGAATTCCAAATGTTTATGTTGCTACTTTCAACACATATTTGTTGAAATAACTGAACAAGCATGGATTTCTTTCACATCTGTAGGCATACAGTCAATTCTTGACTCAAAGTTTTCACTGCTATGCCCATGTCCATGGATAACCATGAAAGCTCCATGAGTACTAATTTGGCGGTTACAAATAAATTTTAGTGAGTAGGCAAATTTGCAAAAACAGAATTCACAAATAATAAAAATCAATTGTATTTCATAAGATATATTTGAGAATCAGACTTGTTGGATAATAGAATATTCACACTTTAAGTACTGTCAAATTTCCACCACCCTTCATGAAAAGATATATTAATTTACTTTTCCATCAGTAGTATGTGTGAGTGCTTGTCAACCCTAGACCAAATCTGTTGTTGTTCTTGTAGACATGGATTAGGGGGTCTCTGATTTTTATTTTGATGACAAAAATCACACAGAGGAACACAAAAATTACAATTGACAAACTAGGAGTGAGTTGTGGGCTGGAAAACAAGAGGAATAGGTTTCCAGAGTCCCCTGGATTCTTCCTGGAACCTTGGGTTTCCTTCCAGGGTCCTCCATGCCCTGGGTACCTCCTGGACCCCTTCCAGGGGTCACACAGAGCTCAGCTTGAGAACCAGCACTCTAGGCCAAGGGTTCCACTGTACCAGAAGGTTGAGATGTACAGGGCTGGTTCCGATGGTGACCTCAGCCTGGGTGGGCTCCTGCAGTGGAGGAGGGAACAGCTTGGCCACCCAGTTGTGCAGCTGGAGAACTGGCCAGGTGACACCACCTCACACTTGTAGCTGGAACCTTGGGTATCCAGGCTGCTTGTGAAGGTAAACATGCCTTTCCAGCTCTCCTCCTCAGCACAAGGTTAAAGAACAAGCACACTTTCTTCAAGGCTTTGTCGGGGAGAATGGGCCAGCAGGGCAGAGGCTGTAGACGGAGTGCTGCAGATCATGTGGGAGGACTGATTCTCCCAGGACTGGCTCTCAGTCTCCGCTGGGTGGGGCTAAGGACCCTCCAGGCTGAAAGGGGAGCAAGAGCCCCCTCCCCAGGTCTGGAGGCAAGGCTGAAGAGCCAGGCACGTGCCCCTCCCTCCACCACCACCAGTCTGAACTCCTGTTCTCCATCTCGTGTTTGGTCCACACACCAACGTTCTGATCCTCTCCTGGGAGGTGCTGAGAACACTGGTTTTGCAGCTATTGAACAACTCCAATTTCAGCAGTGACGTTTCCCCAACAGGTCCAAGCAGATGACCCCCTTCTGGCCAGCTGACCCTTGGCCTTCGTGCCTGGAGCTCAGGGGCTGGGGGGAGAGGGGAGGCAAACTGCTGGGGCTTGGGGCCGGCTGCTGGAGGGATGGATGCCACTTGGTCAGCGGAGCCCATCTCGCCCTCCTCCCAGCTGCGTCTACCTGCACTGGGCTCCCAGCATCTGCTTCTCTGACCCCTCAGGGGTGTACTGCCTGTGATGGCACAGGGACCCCTCCTTCTCCTCTCCCTCTCCTCCCCCTCTTCCTACCTCTCCTCTCCTTATTCTCCTCTTTTCCCCCTCTCCTTCCCCTCATCCTCCCCTCCCCTCCCTTTCTTTCTTCCCTCTCCTCCTCCTCCCTCCTCCTGCCCCTCCCCTCCCCCTCTCCCTCCCCTCCCCCTCTTTCTCCCCTCTCCTCCTTCCCCTTCCCCCTCCGCCTCCTTCTCCTCCCCTCCTCCTCCTTCTCCCCCTCCCCACCACCTCTTCCTAATCCTCCCCACGGCTGGAAGTGGTGCACAGTTGCTGGACACCCCAGATCTTTAACTTCCATGTTTGCCTGGTGACTGGTGTGTGGTCACTGCTGAATCAATGATGACTTTGTGGGTTGACTGAATGACTGACTGAATGACTGACTGAATGAAGGAATGTGACTGAATGAAGGAATGAATACTTCACTTCAGGCTTTTTACTCCCCTTCCATTTAGTTATGGATTTTCTAGATATCTCTGAATCTAATCTTGACAGTAGTCCCTGGATGGATTCTTTGGGTGTTTCTACCTTGACCTTTAATAAGTCCAAACAACAGTGAGAAAGCGAGGGTTCTGAAAGGCAATGATGGCTCAGGGGCCCAGGTTTCTCTCCACAAATGCCAAACACTGCTAGCAGAAAGTGCAATTACCTTTACAAAGCCAATAAGCAATTGATTTTTCAATTCAGTAAATTATAAAACAAATTCAGTAAATTATAAACCAAAGACAACACTAATTAACACCAAAGAAGATTAAGCATGCATTCACATTTTCCACTCACATTAATAAACTGGTTGGGTTCCTGGCACTCCCCAGTGCTGGAAACCATGCCCCCTCATCTTCAGGCAAAATGCCTTTCAGTGGGCGTCCACAGTTGACTGAGATAATGAATCTCTGCCCAAGTTACTCTCAATTTTATTAATAGATTATTTTATAGACTAATGTAATTATAAATTAGCTATTCAATGGCACACAATGGAATTCATGAACAAATCTGGTTAAATGCTTTTCTTGATTGCACTGTGTGCATAGCATCTTTAAATCAAGGATTCAATTCTTAATTCACACCAACAATTAATGTTTGCACACGGTGTATTAATCATTTCAGTTTGAGGGGAGAAGTCCCAGGTGTTTATTGGTAGGGATGTATTAGCATTTGCCTGCATCTCAAATTACTAATCTGAAATTTCTGGGGAAAGGGAAAGAAAAGGTTTTTTTTTTTTTTCTAATTTGTGTTTTTAAATATAAAAGTACTCTCTTAAGTTAATGATATAGTAAAGGTAAAAAAAACAAGCACATTCAAAAATGTGAATTTGTAATGTCATTTTTGTTCATCATCTAGAACATTCTGGAAGAAAATATCCTAACATTTTGACTATGGAAATTTCCAGACTATAAGCTTCCTGATGACATTTTATTTATTTCATTTTGCTTTCCTTTTTATGGATACTTTCCTCCAGAAAATGCCTATAATTTGAATAATGATATATAGCACATATACACTAAAATATACTGTAAACTTTAAAGAATTATATAGTTTCTAGGAGTCCTGATATTCAGTAAAGCCTTGCATAAATGGACTGTAAAAATCTATCCCAGAATGGAATGTTGACTATGACAAATGAATTTAGCTGTATTACAGATGTGTGATATAACCTCACTGAAGGGGGAGGGGGGATGAAGCTGACCTAAGTAAGTTCTGAAAATGGTACTTTGGGTAGTGTTAAACTGAAGACAGAAAGAACTCTACATAACACCTTATTCTGTTACTGAATCCAAGCTCGCTCTTCTCGCCGCATGACAGGCCAATAAATTGGACACTAGGTGTTGAGGCAAGGAATATGACTTTATTCGGAAAGCTGGCAGACCAAAGAAGATGGCAGACAAAAGTCTCCAAAAAACCATCTTATATATGTACCCTGGAATGGCCCACCTCAGGGAAGGGATGTGTTAATTTCTTCTCTCTTGCAGCCATCCACAGGTGGGCGGGGTCAGGATGTTTCCCTGAACAAAGGCACTTTGGTTTAACATTCAGGCAGAGGCGAAGGGTTCCCCAAGGCAGGCCATTATGTATAGACAATATTTTTTAGTGAACAAAAGCAACAGGAAGCAAAGGTTAAAGTAAAAGAAACAGATCCAACATGTAGTCAGATTTGGCTCTTCCCTGTTACACGCTGACAGGGCCTAGATGAAATGATGCCCAGAAGCAGTGACCACCACCAGCATCTAGACCTTGGTTTCTAAAGACCCTTCTCCAGTAAAGAGAACCTGGCTGCTCAGAGAAAGGGCTGGGACAGGAAAAATGAGCTTGGAGCATTTTATAGTCCCAGAAATTAAGAAGTTCTCCCAAAAAACGTATTGAGCATGTCAAAAGGACATAGGTGCCAAACTTCAACAGCTCCCAGTGGCCAAACTGGACAATCTGACCATGAAAGTAAATAACAATAATATTGCATGATGACCCAAGGAATAAATGAAACACCCCTGAGTACATACTAATCTAAGTAAATGATTGAATAAGTAAGTAAATGGGAGAGAAGGGACAGATCTTCTATGCAGAAGAATTTCAGTTAATAAATGTAGACTCTCCATTCCAGAAAGTGGAACTTAATCTTCTTCCCTTGAGTGCAGGCTGGATTTGTGAATCCCATGAATAGAGCATGGAAAGAGGAAGATAGTAAAACCCAGCAAGACCCTGTGGGCCTCCTGAGCACAAAAGCCTTTCTGTGTCCCCTATTTCTTGATTACAGGAAATAGGCTTCATTCGGCCTCCATGACCTTCCCTGAGTTCCAATGGACAGATTGAAACAGTTGCTAACCAGGGAAGGGAGGGGATTCAGAGACCAGGGAGGAGTGGCCGAGAAAAAATAGTGCAGCCTTGGGGCAGGGTGCGGGTTCCCCCTCAAGGGATACACGTAACAATATCTTTGAGCTATTTTGCAGGTACTGAAACCCCCACCAGGTGGGAGACGTTAACTGTATGCTGCCCACAAGCACGTAGACCCCAGGCCAGCTGGAAACAGAAGGTTGATGATGCTGACTCCCGATTACCTCACCACCAACCAATCAGAAGAATGTCCATGAGCTGATCACACTTTCTTTGAACCATTACTATAAAACCCTTCACTAGTCCCTCCAGGTTGGGACACAGAATTTGGAGGGCATTAGCCCACTGTGGCCCCCTTTGCCTGGCAAAGCAATAAAGCTATTCTTTTCACCTTCACCCAGAACTCTCTCTGAGATTTAATTCAGTGTTGGGGTACAGAGGCCAGTTTCGACATCAATAGTAACACAGCAGAGAGAAAACCTAGAACACAGTACCTTAACCACGTGATCAAGGTTAATATCACCAGTGACAGGTGGTGTTGACATCACACCCTCCCTAATACAAAGGGTACTTTACTTCTCTGTTTTTTTCCCCAGAACTCAGTTCCCCTGTCTCATCATGAGTTAATGCATCAGACAAACCCATATTGTGGGACATTCTACAAAATACCTGACTAGTCCTCTTCAAAACTGTCAAAGTTTTGAAAATCAAGGAAAGGCTGAGAAACTCATGAATTGAGGAGACTTAAGGAGACAGGACAACTAAATGCAACAGGGAATCCTGAATTGGATCTTGGACTAGAAAAAGAGTAAATAGTGTAAAAACTGGTAAAATTGGAAAAAAGTTTGTAGCTGAGTTAATAGTGTGGTACCAATTTACTTTCTTTTTTTGATAAATGTATGGTGGTTATGTAAGATGTTAACACTAGAAGAAGGTGGGTGAGGATATACTTGGATTTTCTGTATTATTTCCTCAAACTTTCTGTACCTAAAATTACTCTAAAAATTTTTAAATTAAACTAAAAAAAAATTTCAAATCTATCCTAGTATTTTATAGAAGTGGTGTTCTAAGTTTTTTTGCTTATTTCAAAAATGGCCTGTTAATAATCATTATCTTGTGGTTTAATAGTTGGCAGCAATAGAATCAACTGCCTGGGTTTGAATCCCCCTTATTATTTGTGACCTCAGACAAGTCGTTTAACTTCTCAGTGCCTCAGTTTCTTCATCTGTAAAATGGGAATAATAATGTATCATAGGGATGGTGTCAGGATTAAGTAAGAAAATACACAAAAACTATTTTTGTATTTGATAAATGTTAAGTAACAGTGGTAGTAGAGATCTTCTAAAATGTCCCAGAAATAACCTGAAAAACTCAGTTTCCCTCCTTCCCAAATTCTTTTTGTCATGAGTCAGAAAATGGGCCAAAAGGTCAAAAATGGATAAAAAAATGGTGAAATGAACTATGATTATTATTCCCAGTGAATATTCTAGAAGGAGAGTTAATTTAAATAAAGCAAACGTTCATTTCATAATTTAAGCTCATTTTTCTCTTGAATGTTATCAAAAAGTTTCCTAAGTTGTCCATTTCTTCCATTTTTTTTCTATATTTTTTCTGTGTCAGAAGGGCCTAAACACCAGAAAGTCACCTGTAAGATGCCTTGCCCAACTGGAGGCAAGAAATAGGACATTATGAATAAGCAATTATATTTTTCTAATATCCCTAGTATTGCAAAACTCTGGAGTGTTCCTGCAAGTCCAAGTACATTACCCTTGGATGCTTTACCTTTGGGCCCCATTAGTCATGATCATTACTAAGCAGAGTTGAGATTTCATTTTTTTAAAAATCACATTTGCTGGTATCTGATTGAAAGAAACACTTCTGGAAAAAATCCTGACTCATGTATCTCAGTGGCAACGAAAGAAGAGAGGTTTTAGAGAATTTCCTTAATATAGGACAGTGGTTCTCCAATTTTAGCCTCTATCAGCATCACCTGGAGGGCTGCAAAAGCACAGACTGCCAGGCCCACCCCACAGTTAAACTTCAGGAGGTCTTGGGCAGGACCTGAGAATTGCATTTCTTCCTTTCTTTCCTTCTTTCCTTCTTTTCTTCTTTCCTTCCTTCCTTCCTTTCTTCCTTTCTTTCTTGTTTAAATTTTTATTGGAGAATATTTGATTTACAATGTTGTGAAGTTTCAGGTGTACAGCAAGGTGATTCAGTTATACATATACATATATCCATTCTTTTTCAGATTCCTTTCCCTTATATGTTATTACAGGATATTGAGTAGAGTTCCCTGTGCTCTACAGTAGGTCCTTGTTGGTTATCTATTTTATATATAGTAGTGTGTATATATCAATCCCAATCTCTTAATTTATCACTTCCCCCTATGTTTCCCTTTGGTAACCATAAGTTTGTTTTCTATGTGTGAGAGTCTATTTCTGTTTTGTAAATAAGTTAATTTTTATCATTTTTTTAGATTCCACATTAAAGTGATATCATATGATATTTGTCTTTCTCTGTCTGACTTACTTCACTTAGTATGGTCATCTCTAGGTCCATCCATGTTGCTGCAAATGGCATTATTTTGTTCTTTTTTTAAAATTAATTAATTTATTTATTTTGGGGGCTTTGTTGCTCTGCACAGGTTTTCTCTAGTTGCAGCGAGTGGGGGGCTAATCTTTTTTTTTTTTTTTTTTTTGCGGTACACGGGCCTCTCACTGTTGTGGCCTCTCCCATTGCGGAGCACAGGCTCTGGATGTGCAGGCTCAGCAGCCATTGCTCATGGACCCAGCCGCTCCACGACATGTGGGATCTTCCCAGACTGGGGCACGAACCCATGTCCCCTGCATCGGTAGGTGGACTCTTAACCACTGCGTCACCAGGGAAGCCCGGGGGCTACTCTTCATTGCGGTGCGCAGGCTTCTTATTGAGATGGCTTCTCTTATTGCAGAGCATGGGCTCTAGGCGCATGGGCTTCAGTAGTTGTGATTCACAGGCTTAGCTGCTCCACAGCATGTGGGATCTTCCCAGACAAGGTATAGAACCCATGTCCCCTGCATTGGCAGGCTGATTCTTAACCACTGCACCACCAGGAAAGCCCTATTTTGTTCTTTTTTTATGGCTGAGTAATATTCCATTGTATATATGAACCACACCTTCTTTATTCATTTATCTGTCAATGGATATTAGGTAGCTTCCATGTCTTGACTATTGTGAATAGTGGTGCTATGAACATTGAGGTGTGAGAATTACATTTCTTTTTTTTGTTGTTGTTGTTGAAAATGGAATGTTTAATGTTTGTCTTTGTTTGGAAATATAGGAGGGTAAGCTGGACTTTGTCCCCATCCTCCCTCAATCACTAGTGTCCCCTACTTCCTGGAGGCAGAGGTGTGTCATATATGGCCTTTATTATGTTGAGGAAAGTTCCCTCTATGCCTACTTTCTGCAGGGTTTTTATTATAAATGGGTGTTGAATTTTGTCGAAAGATTTCTCTGCATCTATTGAGATGACCATATGGTTTTTCTCCTTCAATTTGATAATATGGTGTATAACATTGATTGATTTGCATATATTGAAGAATCCTTGCATTCCTGGAAGAAACCCCACTTGATCATGGAGTATGATCCTTTTAATGTGCTGTTCGATTCTGTTTCCTAGTATTTGGTTGAGGATTTTTGCATCTATGTTAATCAGTGATATTGGCCTGTAGTTTTCTTTCGTTGTGGCATCCTTGTCTGGTTTTGGTATCAAGGTGATGGTGGCCTCATAGAATGAGTTTGGGACTGTTCCTCCCTCTGCTGTATTTTGGAGGAGTTTGAGAAGGATAGGTATTATCTCTTCTCTAAATGTTTGATAGAATTTGCCTGTGAAGCCATCTGGTCCTGGGCTTTTGTTTTTTGGAAGATTTTTAATCACAGTTTCAATTTCAGTGCTTGTGATTGGTCTGCTCATATTTCCTATTTCTTCCTGGTTCAGTCTTGGCACGTTGTGAATTTCTAAAAATTTGTCTCTTTCTTCAGGGTTGTCCATTTTATTGGCATAGAGTTGCTTGTAGTAACCTCTCATGAACTTTTGTGTTTCTGCAGTGTCAATTGTTACTTCTCCTTTTTCATTTCTAATTCTATTGATTTGAGTCTTCTCCCTTTTTTTCTTGATGAATCTGGCTAATGGTTTATCAATTTTCTTTATCTTCTCAAAGAACCAGCTTTTAGTTTTATTGATCTTTGCTATCATTTCCTTCATTTCTTTTTCATTTACTTCTGATCTGATCTTTATGATTTCTTTCCTTCTGCCTACTTTGGGGTTTTTTTTTTTGTTGTTGTTCTTCTTTCTCTAATTGCTTTAGGTGCAAGGTTTGATTTTTTATTTGAGGTGTTTCCTGTTTCTTAAGGTATGATTGTATTGCTATAAACTTCCCCATTAGAACTGCTTTTGCTGCGTCCCATAGGTTTTGGGTTGTCGTGTCTCCATTGTCATTTGTTTCTAGGTATTTTTTAATTTCCTCTTTGATTTCTTCAGTGATCACTTCATTATTAAGTAGTGTATTGTTTTGCCTCCATGTGTTTGTACTTTTTAAAGATTTTTTTCCTGTAATTGATATCTAGTCTCATACCACTGTGGTTGGAAAAGATACTTGACAAAATTTCAATTTTCTTAAATTTACCAAGGCTTGATTTGTGACCCAAGATATGATCTACCCTGGAGAATGTTCTATGAGCACTTGAGAAAAATGTGTATTTTGTTGTTTTTGGATGGACTGTCCTATAAATATCAATTAAGTCCACCTTGTTTAATGTATCTTTTAAAGCTTGTGTTTCCTTATTTATTTTCATTTTGGATGATCTGTCCATTGGTGAAAGTGAGGTGTTAAAGTCCCCTACTATGAATGTGTTACTGTCAATTTCCCCTTTTATGGCTGTTAGTATTTGCCTTCTGTATTGAGGTGCTCCTATGTTGGGTGAATAAATATTTACAATGGTCATACCTTTTTCTTAGATTGATCCCTTGATCATTATGTAGTGTTCTTCTTTGTCTCTTCTAATAGTCTTTATTTTAAAGTCTATTTTGTCTGATATGAGAAATGCTACTCCAGCTTTCTTTTGGTTTCCATTTGCATGGAATATCTTTTACCATCCCCTCACTTTCAGTCTGTATGTGGCTCTAAGTCTGAAGTGGGTCTCTTGTAGACGGCATATATATGCGTCTTGTTTTTGTATCCATTCAGCTAGTCTGTGTCTTTTGCTGGGAACATTTAATCCATTTACATTTAAGGTAATTATTGATATATATGTTCCTATTCCCATTTTCTTAATTGTTTTGGGTTTGTTATTGTAGGTGTTTTCCTTCTCTTGTGTTTCTTGCCTAGAGAAGATCCTTCAGCATTTGTTGTAAAGCTGGTTTGGTGGTGCTGAACTCTCTCAGCTTTTGCTTGTCTGTAAAGGCTTTAATTTCTCCATCAAATCTGAATGAGGTCCTTGCTGGGTACAGTAATCTTGGTTGCCGGTTTTTCTCCTTCATCACTTTATATATGTCCTGCCAGTCCCTTCTGGCTTGCAGAGTTTCTGCTGAAAGATCAGCTCTTAACCTTATGGGGATTCCCTTGTGTGTTATTTGTTGTTTTTCCCTTGCTGCCTTTAATATGTTTTCTTTGTATTTAATTTTTGACACTATGATTAATATGTGTCTTGGCATATTTCTCCTTGGATTTATCCTGTATGGGACTCTCTGTGCTTCCTGGACTTGATTAACTATTTCCTTTCCCATATTAGGGAAGTTTTCAACTATAATCTCTTCAAATATTTTCTCAGTCACTTTCTTTTTCTCTTCTTCTTCTGGAACCCCTATAATTCGAATGTTGGTGCATTTAATATTGTCCCCAAGGTCTCTGAGACTGTCCTTAGTTCTTTTCATTCTTTTTTCTTTATTCTGCTCTGCAGTAGTTATTTTCACTACTTTATCTTCCAGGTCACTTATCTGTTCTTCTGCCTCAGTTATTCTGCTATTGATCCCTTCTAGAGTATTTTTAATTTCATTTATTGTGTTGTTCATTCTTGCTTGTTTCATCTATAGTTCTTCTAGGTCCTTGTTAAATGTTTCTTGCATTTTGTCTATTCTATTTCCAAGATTTTGGATCATCTTTACTATCATTATTCTGAATTCTTTTTCAGGTAGACTGCCTATTTCCTCTTCATTTGTTAGGTCTGGTGGGTTTTTATCTTGCTCCTTCATCTGCTGTGTGTTTTTCTCTCTTCTCATTTTGCTTATGTTACTGTGTTTGGGGTCTCCTTTTTGTAGGCTGCAGGTTCGTAGTTCCCATTTTTTTGGTGTCTGTCCCCAGTGGCTAAGGTTGGTTCAGTGGGTTGTGTAGACTTCCTGGTGGAGGGAACTGGTGCCTGTGTTCTGGTGGATGAGGTTCGATCCTGTCTTTCTGGTGGGCAGGTCCACGTCTGGTGGTGTGTTTTGGGGTGTCTGTGGACTTATTATGATTTTAGTCAGCCTCTCTGCTAATGGGTGGGGTTGTGTTCCTGTCTTGCTAGTTGTTTGGCAGAGGGTGTCTAGTGCTGTAGCTTGCTGGTCATTGAGTGAAGCTGGGTGTTGGTGTTTAGATGGAGATCTCTGGGAGATTTTTGCCATTCTATATTACGTGGAGCTGGGAGGTCTCTTGTGGACCAGTGTCCTGAAGTTGGCTCTCCCACCTCAGAGGCACAGCACTGACTCCTGGCTGCAGCACCAAGAACCTTTCATCCACACGGCTCAGAATAAAAGGGTTAAAAAGTAGAAAGAAAGGTAGAAAGAAAGAAAGAGGATAAAACAAAATAAAATAAAGTAAGGTAAAATAAAATAAAGTTATTAAAATAAAAAATAATTATTAAGAAAAAAATTTTTTTAAGTAAAAAAAAAAAAAAAAGAATGGATGGATAGAACCCTAGGACAAATGGTGAAAGCAAAGCTATTCAGACAATATCTCACACAGAAGCATACACATACATACTCATAAAAAGAGGAAAAAGGGAAAAAATAATAAATCTTGCTCTCAAAATCCACCTCCTCGATTTGGGATGATTTGTTGTCTATTCAAGTATTCCACAGATACAGGGTACATCAAGTTGATTGCGGAGATTTAATCTGCTGCTCCTGAGCCTGCTGGGAAGGATTTCCCTTTCTCTTCTTTGTTAGCACAGCTCCCGGGGTTTAGCTTTGGATTTGGCCCCGCCTCTGCATGTAGGTTGCCGTAGCGTGTCTGTTCTTCACTCCAATAGGACGGGGTTAAAGGAGCCACTGATTTGGGGGCTCTGACTCACTCAGGCCGGGGAGAGGGAGGGGTACAGAGTGCGGGGCGATCCTGTGGTGACAGAGGCCGGCAGGACTTTGCACCAGCCTGAGGAGTGCCATGCGTTCTCCCAGGGCAGTTGTCCCTGGATCCCGGGACCTTGGCAGTGGCGGACTGTACAGGCTTCCTGGAAGGGAGGTGTGGAGAGTAACCTGTGCTCACACACAGGCTTCTTGGTGGCGGCAGCAGCAGCCTTAGTGTCTCATGCCTGTTTCTGGGGTCCGCGCTGTTAGCTGTGGCTCGCACCCTTCTCAGGAGCTCCTTTAAGCAGCGCTCTTAATCCCCTCTCCTCGTGCACCAGGAAACAAAGAGGGAAACGAGAATTACATTTCTAATAAACTCCCAGGTGGTGCTGATGCTTCTGGTCTGACCAGACTTTGGGAACCACCGGGTTAAAAGAACTAATGTGTTTTAGGACTCATTTTGTCTAATGTGGGAATGCAACTAAAACCAAGGGATGAAAAAGGGATGAATTCAGGCCCAAGGATGAGCCTCAAGGGTGGAATAACCCACCATTGTTTTCTGCAGTGCTCTGAACAGTGGTGCAGCCTTCTATTTTACCTCAAGAATTCCTGTGCAAAAGATGTCATTTGGCTGCTTATTGTGTGGAGTTGACTAGGTTTCTCAAACCTTTTCTCTGTGAACAGAAATGCCCAGGGTTGTGTTTCTAGTTCAGCAGTTTTCAAATTTCATTGTGTATGAGAATCACTCAGTGAGCTTATTTACAAAGCACATTTCTGAGTCCCACCTGAGAAACTTTGATTTATTACATAATAATAATAACAAGTATTTATTATACATTTACTATGGGCCAGGCACTATTATAAGCACTTTACTTATACGAACTCAGTTAATCCTCACAACAAACATATGAGGTAGCTACTATCGTTATTCCACTTCTACAGATGAGGAAACTGATAGTCAGAATGGTCAATAACTAGCTAGTTAGTGGTGGAGCCTGGATGTGCACCCAGGCCTTTGACTCCAGAGTTTCTTACCCACCACGACTCTATTGATGCTCATCTGGGGTAAGACTCCTAATCTGAGTTCCCCAAAAATAGACACTGAAATAAACATGTAGATGTAAGTGGTTTATTAGGGTGATGGAGAAGCACAAACAAGAGAGCAAGAAAGTGAGGCAGAGAAGTGTGTCTTCACGAGCAGGTCACTGCCACAGACAACCTACGCTCAGTTCTACTGGGACCCTCCAAGGAACCTCGAAGAACATGGCTTAGAATTGCCCTACCAGACTGGTGAAACTGGGGTATTTACTCCGAACCCTCTGCCTTATTGGTTAAGAGTGGTCTTGCTGGGCATGAATTTGCTAGTGCTTAGATGTTCCTTTGAAGCCAGGAAAGCCCTGAGGCAGAAGAGTGGAGAGATTAATACAAGGAACCATCAATCATAGCTGCAGGCAAACTCTGAGGGGGGTCATAGGGATTTGGGGCAGAGCTAAGATAGGAATCGATATTTTCCTATGCCATTGCAGGTGGTCTGGGGAATACACTTTGAGAAACATTTTTTTTTTTTAAATTTGAGGACAACCTGGTGCTGCCCCAAGGTGGTGGCTCAGGCCATGACTACAGGGTCCTAAATAATATGAAACTGGACAATTGCCCTCTTCTTTTTCCAGGCCCAGCCCCTGAAACTGTACCCTGAGAAGTAAGCCAAACCAGATCAGTAATTCATTATGATCCCGCAGTTGAGTCCTGCCCTCTGTCCTAGAGTTGTTACTGACCAGGGTTCTTGGCCTCCTTAATCAATAGAAATTGATCAGAGACCAGATAAGAAATTCAGGCAAGACTTTATTGGAGCCCCTGCTGCAGCAGGAGGAAGTGAGAACAAGTTCGGGTTCCCTTGCTCACTTCCCAAGGGGAGTAGGAGGTTCCTTACATGGGGTGAGGGTAGGGGTGTGTCCAGGGGTTGGGCCAGAGGAGTGGCTTAGGTGGTTTGCCACCCTTTAGGTGGTGGTGTGTGCAGGGGGCATGTGCAGTACCCTGCTGCTGCTCCCATCACCCTGCTCCCGGCTCTTCAGAATGGCAATTGGGCTTTTTCGTCTTTTTGTATGTTGTTGTCCATAATTTGCCCCAACTGTGAATGCATGCAGTTATTTTTAATCCCTTATAGTTTCTTTGTATTTTGTTGCTCAAGGAGACATTTGTCCAGGCACAAGCTCTGCAGCAAAGGGTCCCAGGTCCCAGGTCTCAGAGTGACACAGCATGTAACGAGTGAAGGACAGCTGGGTCTAACTGATCACAGGAAAGTTAAAGTTCTCTGGATAGATGAAGAGAGGTGAGAGTTTCTGTGTCCATATTCCCTTTTTGTCTACACTTTGAACTTCAAATCAGTTAAAAAAAATTCATCACTGACTCTCTTATACCCCCTCTAATAAAATTAAACAGAACCCAGGACCCAAATCATGGGGAGGATAGGGAATGAAGCTTCAGAGACATCTACAAATAATGTACTTAACTCTGTCACCCATGGTACTGACTGAGTCCTGGAGAAACTACACAACATTAAAGAGTGGTGAGAAAGAACAAGAGACAGAAGTGTCAGCACTGAAAAGGGGACCTAGCAAAGCCTCCAATTCAGGGACTACAAACTCAGAGGCCATCATGGGCCAGGTGGGCATGATGGCTGGTTACACAATAGAGTGTGGTGGGGCCTGTGGCAAACTGGGAAATGCACACTGTTTCTAATTTTCAAAAATACTGAGACGGCCAAAAGCAAAAGCAAAAGCAAAGCAAAACAAAACAAAATACCTTGGGGCTTATGTTTGTCTGCAGAATACTAATGTGTGGATATTCAAACTAATCTGTTCCCCTTTAGCTGAGAGAAGAGTTTCCTGAGGTCACTCAGGGACTTATATTCAGCTGGTACATGCTGATAAGGCCATACTTGTTCTGACTGGTCAGGGCCTAGCTACACAAATTCTTAAATATTTGATTATAACTTCTGAGTTCACACAACCAGCAGACCAAAGAACTGAAAACACCCCCATACCCTCTTCTGTACTCTGCCCTTAAAAACTTACATTTTGCATGTAAAATATGGAAAAATAAATGCATGTGAAATTTTAAAAAAAACAATAAGAAAGCCATAGATAAATGCATTTATCTGTGTAAAATAAGATAATTTTCCAGATGAAAGGCACTCTAACTTGTATTAAAAATTCATTGGAGGGGGCTTCCCTGGTGGCACAGTGGTTGAGAGTCCGCCTGCTGACGCAGGGGACATGGGTTCGTGCCCCGGTCCAGGAAGATCCCACATGCCGTGGAGCGGCTAGGCCCGTGAGCCATGGCCGCTGAGCCTGTGTGTCTGAACCTGTGCTCCGCAAAGGGAGAGGCCACAACAGTGAGAGGCCCGTGTACTGCAAAAAAAAAAAAAAAAATTCATTGGAGGGGCAAATCCATCAGCAGGATACCATGAATGATCTAAACACTTGTTCATCTTCCTTTTGTTGACAATTACATTCTCAATAGAGTACCAGTACGTGTGTCCTCTTCATGGATACATCAAAACACATTGAAAAAAACCTCTCTACCCTAATTTTTTTTAATGTATGTTTTTTTTGTTTTTGTTTTTGTTTTGCGGTACGTGGGCCTCTCACTGTTGTGGCCTCTCCCGTTGCGGAGCACAGGATCCGGACAGGCAGACTCCGCGGCCATGGCTCATGGGCCCAGCCGCCCTGCGGCACGTGGGCTCTTCCCTGACCGGGGCACGAACCTGTGTCCCCTGCATCGGCAGGCGGACTCTCAACCACTGCACCACCCGGGAAGCCCTTAATGTACGTTTTTAAATACAAAGTATTGCTGTGTTCCTCTCAAAAAGCTTCAGCAAAAATCCCCAAGATTTGGCAACAGTCAACAGTTAAACAAACCAATAAGTTGTATGACCAGGATGTCAGGTGGAGGAGGTAAGGATGCTTTCTGTTTCATTCACCTCCGTATCCCCAGAATCTAGAACTGTGCCTGTCACAGACACTCAGCATGTCACCGTGGCTCTCATCTGCCAATTGATGGTGGTTGTCAGCTCCCTGGAAGATTAAATTCTGAAATATTTCAAAACCAACTTCTGTTATGCAGAGATCCTGTACCTCCAATTGCTGAGTTGTGAGAGAAGTAGAGAGGGAATGAGAAAGTACAAGGGACCATCTGGAAAGGTCTTAGTAAATAACAGAGGTCAATGGCAGAGTTGGAAGGGATAGGGGCTAGGGGTTGAGATGAGGGAGAATGGAAGAAGTGGGCAGTGATTCAGGGTGGAAAGGCGAGAGAGTAGGGGGCAAGGGGATTTCCTCAGGGGAGCAGGTGGCACAAAGCGTGTGTTTGGGAGGGTGGATAAGACTGAGAGTTGAGGAGAGGAGTCATTGGCAGGGTCTAGAAAGCCCTGGAGCTCCAGGTACCCCTGCACTTTGTTAACCCATGTTGCTCTGTATATGGAGGATGCAGAGCATTGTCTGGATAATGCATAATTAAACTTAAAAACACCTGATAGGGAGATACTGCACTACACCCAGGAACAGCCAGAGAGAAAGACAACTGGATGGAGGGCTGGCCTTCTGGACCAAGAGGTCACTGCCCTGGGCATGAGCGGCGTCCACCCTGACGTTCAGCACCACATGAGTGGAGCTCTTCCAATCTCCCTACAAAGATGCCCTGGGGGAGGTCTGCTCCCTGGAACACAGGATCCTGAATGACTGTGTACGTTGTCATTCTTTTCAGCAAATATGCTCCTGGAGCCCACAGAAGTTAGATTGGACGTTACCTTTAAAGAAAAAAAAAAAAACTATACCATAAAATATTCTGTGAAGTTTTGTATCAGATTAATTAGGCAAAGGAAATCAGAATCTTACGGAAGGCTGAAGAAACTTTTGATCCCATTAGAGCTACTGGGAGATTTGCTGAGCCAAGTCAGAGAAGATTGATGTCTAACCAGGGCTTAATTTATGATCTGAGTGTACAAACCTCTTTCAAGACCATACGGCTGACTAATGAATTTATTAAGGAGATTAATGCTTACTATCTGCCATTTCAAGCTGTGCTGGTGTGTGCTCACTTGATCATCATACTTGGAACATGCTGAAACCTCCCAAGGTTCATCTGAGTGCTGGGCATGCTCCCCAAGCCCAGGTTGAAAGGAGTCACCCCCACTCCTGGGTTGGCTTCTGTGCCATGTGGTCTGTCTCCAGCGCTACTTCAACCCAGGAGACTGGCACACACTCCCTGCCCCAGCAGCCTTGCTCAGGCCTCGCCTTGAGCACAAAACAAGGTACCTGCTGCAAGATGTCACCCCCACCCTCTCCTAGCCAAGTGACCACCTCCCTAATGGACAATCAACAGATCTCTTTCCCATCATCACTCCCTCTCAGCCCCCTCACCCCCACCTCATACACACGAGCAAGCAAACCATGCTGTACATCCCAACAGAAACAGACCTCAGTAAGGCAGAAACTGGTGAGACAGGGCCAGTTACCTAATTCATCCACACCAAGTGCCAGAGTCTTATCTGCAACTGTCCAGCTCTCTTTTCCTTCAACTCAAAGTCACATGAAAACAGCCAGGGGCTTTGTAAAGAAAGACTGAATCTGTGTGATGGGGTAGTAACTGTGTGCATTTAGTCCTCACACTTTACCTGGACTGTGCAACTCTTATGGCCCAGTTACTCAGTTCAAGGGGAATCAAGCTCACCCTTATTATCAAAGAGCACAGCATCTCTGCCAGGGACCAGCTCACCTTTTCTTGCATTGACTAAGAACATCAGGGGTGTCCTTAAAGCAAAAGGAGAGAGAGAGCTGAGAAGTGCCACCTTGGTCTCACCCACGGTCGCCTTGACTGTGGATGTGCTCTGAAACCTGACCCCACGAAGGCTGGGGACACCCACTATCTCAGTGAGACCCTTACTGGTGAGATGATGCCTGGGCTGGCAGGGTCCCAACTGTGGACTGATCCGAGGTTACAACTCTTTTATCAGGGGAGAGGGGGAGACTAGTTTCTTTTCTTTCTTTCTTTTTTTTTAGTTAGTTAATTAATTTTAAAAATTTTATTTTATATTGGAGTATAGTTGATCAACAGTACTGTGTTAGTTTCAGGTGTACATTAGAGTGATTCAGTTATACATATACCTGTATCTATTCTTTTTCATAAACTCTTTTAATTAACCCTTGTGTGCATCCCACACTTCCTACAGTGTGCCTCTGCACCTGGGGGTCGGCCTTAGCTGTGTTCCTGGCCACGGCAGCCCTCTCCCATGCCCTCCCCACTTCTCTCCACTGTGAATATGGGTCCCCAGCCCCGACACTCCCTCCCCTCTCAGTGGCTTCCTCTTTGAGGCTGTTTCTTGTTAGCAGTTGTCAGTAGACCTATCTCAACCTAAGAGAGATGCTTAAAGTGTGGAACCCCAAAAGAGTGTCAGGGCTGTCGCAGCAGGCTCCTTTGTCCCTGTGAAACTTTCCTGTTTCTTCCTCTGAAAACAGCTCTGTAAGGCGGTAGGGTTCAAAGCAGCAGACACCTCCCACCTTCCTTCACGCTTAGAAGGCCTGAAGAGAGGTTCTTCCCTGAACTTAAGAAATGATTTCCACCGCCCTGCCTGCCCCACGCCCTCCCCAAATAACATGTATAGAATATAGTCTCTGCTCCACTGGGCACTCCATCATGGACAATCTTTAGCAACTTCTGATTCCTTCTGCTCAAGAACTATTGTTGGAGGGTGGGAGTAGACAAGGGGTCTCAGCCAAGGGTATCATCTCTGATCTACTGTGGTCTGGATTTTTCCTCTTTGAGGTTCTACTGATTGTCTTCTCTCTGTCTCCCCTGCAATATCCCAAATCTCAGGGCAGCTTATGCACTTAAATTTCACATTTTATTCTTCTCTTTGTCACTTTCTTTCTTCACAGATGGGAATCTACAGATGTGCTCTAAAAATCTGAGCTGCTATTAAACACATTACAGGTAGATTTGTCCCCTGTTTGCAAGATGCTGCAGCTCTGGTCTCTACCCTGAGCGGGCAGGGGTCAGTGTTATGGACTGAAGGTCTGAGTTCCTCCCTTATTCATATGTTAAAACCCTCTCCCCCAGTATGATAGTTTGAGGAGGTGGAGCCTTTGGGAAATAATTAGGACTGGCTGAGGTCATGAGGGTGGAGCCCTCATGAATGGGATTAGTGTCCTTATAGGAGTCCTGAGGAATTTGCTTCTTCTCTCTGCTCTCCACCAACTGAAGATACAATACAATGAGAAGTTGGCCATCTGCAACCCTCAGAGCACTCTCACCAGAATCAGACCATGCTGGCACCCTGACCTCAGACTTTCAGCATACAGAAACATGAGAAATAAATAAACAAAGCCAGTGGTACTTTGTTATACCAGTGCAAACAGACTGAAAATTCAGCAATCACTTTTAGTCACTGTGCTATGGGTGTGGGGGAGGGTGGGAGATATCTTTATTCTGACATGAAGACATGAAGAGTTATTTCCTGATTGAAGTCTGAGCCGAGAGCAGGTTTTCCCCCAGAAAGGCAGACACAGTGATACAATGACACTTCCTACACGGCACCACTGGACACAGCTGGTACCTACAGCTCAAGGTGCATTTCTGTTGACACCTCATGTACTATGTCATGGTGGTTTTGCAAACATTTTAGTTTCTGTCACTGGCAATTTAGTCTCTATGTCTAAATCTGGGAGATGAAGAAGGTCGCTCGTTCAATGGACCGCAGAGCCCAGGCAGTAACCAGGGTCTTCGGTTATCTTTCAACACATGCATATAGTTTGCATATTGAAGATGCAAGAATATTTCCCGGGCTTCCCTGGTGGCGCAGTGGTTGAGAGTCTGCCTGCCAATGCAGGGGACACGGGTTCGTGCCCCAGTCTGGGAGGATCCCACATGCTGTGGAGCGGCTGGGCCTGTGAGCCATGGCCGCTGAGCCTGCGCGTCCGGAGCCTGTGCTCCGCTACGCGAGAGGCCACAAGCAGTGAGAGGCCCATGTACCGAAAAAAAAAAAAAAAAAGATTATTTCCCAAGTCCAGAAAGAAGTTTGTGCACTCCCATTTTCCTTGAAATATAATTCTGTTTATCTTTTACTATCTCACTCTTAATAAAGGCATGGGCTCAGATAAATATTTCTCTGCTTCCAGAAAAATAACATAGCAAGTACAAATATCAGTAAATGAAAACTGGCACTGAGTAGGAAAAACTCACTTCCATATGTTTCTCCGTTCCTCTCACACTACTGCCACACTCACAACACCCCTGACACCAGAGGTGTGAGTCTTCCCCTGACACCAAGCCACCAGCTGGGTGTCCTATAAGCCAGTTTAATTCTGACACTAAGCAGACCTTAACCCCACGGGTTAAGGTCTCCATCCCATGAGACTACCCCCCATTTCAGATGTTAATCTCAAGTAGAAGGTCCCCGAGTTACCCACAAGTTCTACCCAACTTGGCTAGAAATCAGCTTCGCATGACCTCCCCTTGGATTTGACTGTTTGTTAGAAGAGCTCACAGAACTTGGGGAAACACTTCTTTACATTTACCAGTTAATTATTTAACACAGAATGTGATAAAGGATACAGATGAACAGCCAGATGAAGAGAAACTTAGGGCAAGGTCTAGAAGGGTCCAAGCACAGGAACTTCTGTCTCCACTGAGATGGGGTCCACCACCTTCCCAGCATGTGGTTATGTTCACCAACCAGAAGCTCCCCAAACACCGTATTTTTGGGATTTGTTATGGAGGCTTCATCACACATACGTGATCCATCATTAACTCCATTTTCAGCCCCTCTCCCCTCTCTGGAGAATGGAGGGTAGGGCTGAAAGTTCCAAGCTTCTCATCATGGCTTGGTCTTTCTGGTGACTCACTCCTATCCAGGATCCCACCCAGCGTCACCTCATTAGAACTAAAAACAGTGCTGTCACCCAGGAAATTCCAAGGGTTAGGAGCCCTGTGTCAGATACCAGGGTCAAAGACCAAACGTTAGAACCAAAAAACACTCCTAGTGCTCTTACCACTTAGGAAATTGCAAGAGTTTTAGGAGTTCTGTGCCAGGAACTGGGGGCAGAGAACAATCTATACTTTTTTTCCCTACTATCTCACAAGCACTCAGCCTTGTAGTCAGGAACGTGGTAGGGAATGATTGGAACTATGGCACCCTGTGTGTGGGGGGGTGGTCGCCAGCCAGTTCCAGCTGATCTTTGTCATACAAGGAATGTGAAATGTCCCTATTCTTAAATTTTGGCTCAAAGTTTGTAGAAATACTGTGTAGTCCGAACTAAACATGACTGCAGGCCAGACCTAGCCTTTGGGCTACCAGATTGGAGCCTGTGATGGGGAATGATAACATCTGGGAAGAAGAGAGGTGCCAGTGTTATAAAGGGAGCAGCGGGCCACCAGGTTCATTCTGCAGTTGTTGCAGGAGAGATTAGCTGGAGCCTCTCAGAGTCTCAAGCACTGAAATTCACCTGAGTTACTGTTTTTCCTTGAGGAATGAATCACACATATTATGAAGAACAATATGTTCAGCTTTCATCACTCTCTAGCTTTAGCAGACAGAAAATAATCGTATTCTCTCCATTGGTCCATGGAGAAAAAGATTGAGAGAACATTGTTTTTCTTGGTTTGAATTAGAAATTCTGATTTGGAAGTAGCTAGATGATGAGCAGAGGTTGAGGGGGTCGCTGGTGCTTTTTCCACCTGCGTGTGGGAGAGGGCAAGAGCACTACAGTGATGGTATGGTGAAGGAACATGGTGGGGTGGAAATGGAAAAAGGTGTTCAATTATATGGATGTTTGCAAATATCCACGAGACCGGTATTGGTTTTGGGAAGACAGCAGTGAGTGGTCTTGAAGCAGAATCTTATTTCCCTGCCCAGGAATTGGAGCTGCGTAGCCTGGATGAAAACCAGGAATCCTAGCTGCTAGTCTACCAGGGGCTGGAGGCTAGAAGCAAAGTTGCCCTGCCTCTTGCCCCTGTTGTAACAAGAATGTTTTAAGGAGGCAAAAACTGCAAAAACAAGTACAACGTTTATTATTAGAGACTCAGCACAAGGTATGGGAGAGCACACAGAGAAACAGTGATTTATTTAAGACAGAAGCAAGGCAGAAATACACACCCAAAGAGGAGTTCAGGAATCCTGAATGAGGAGAGGTGATTTAAAATCACTTATATGGGGCAGTTCTTCCGTGTCTTTGTTCTTCTCTGGCCAATTATCTCTCTTCTTTCCCACATCTGTCCTGTCTTAGGGCCCTCCTGATATGCATGTGCATTTTTTGCTAAGATGGATCCCAGCTCAAAGGCTAATGGGAGGTTGACAACACATATTATGAGAAGACGCCCCCTCCCTTTTGATCTCCGAGAAGCCTTCCTGCCCATGTGTAGTTGGGGAGGTTTCCTTGACCTCAGGAGGGATAGATGTTGTTATTTTATCTCTTTACTCTAGCAGAGCTCAGCTCACTAACTTTGTACTTGGAGTGTCCAGGGAAAACAAAGCTCCAATTTACTCTGCTTGACGAACACCAGCTGCTCAGCCCAGCAGCCCATCTACCTCCTACCTCAATATAAAGTAGCCAAAACATCTGGATGAGTCACTGAAACTGTCAGCCATTGGACACATGCCTGACATATGAACACTGCAAGGGTGCTATTTCCACTTACTGATGGAAAGGCACCAGCTTTTCTCTTTCTTGATTCTTTCACTTAACAAAGGAACCCAGAGTCACTCAACTTAGTATTCCTGGACTATAAATGAGGCTGTTCTGTTCCTTTCATAGCTCTGGGTACACCATTTTCTTACTGGTCCCCTAAACTAAGTACCATCCTAGGGGCTGTATCAGAGCACATGTGCAAACCCCATGCTATCTGTAACTGAATAGGTTACACACCGAGAAAGCTGGCACCTTGTTTGCAATGGCCCTAATAATTAGCAATGTCCAAGATTACATAAAAATGCATAGAAAGAAAACCCTGATTAAATAATGAAGTGAGATGTGAACACAAGTAAATACAACCTGTGTGATTTATTGGGCAGAAAAAGGCAATCTGATTGTCCTCAAATGAATAAAAAACGATGTTAATGTTTTTATCAAGCTTGGCAAAAAAAACAAAACTTGATCTGTCAGTGGATCTACCACTTTAATTAATAGACATGATAATTCTTAATTAGACTATCAGTTATCTGTAAGTAAATGAGTATTGGAACATTACTTGTCTTCTTTAATTTCCCTGATCTGTATTCTTGGAGTCATATTTGAGCCATCTCCATCTCTAAAAATATCAAGACACCAAGGCCTGCTAATTGTCAGCTTCATATGCTTTTCAAATCTACCCTTCCCTCCTCAGTCTCTCAGCATTAGCCCAGGGCTTCTGAAATTTCAACTATATTGACTAATCTCTGGGATTATTTCATTAAAATATATATTGTGGTGCAGATCCTGTTGGTCCAGGGACGGTGTTTTGAGTAGCAAGGCCTTAGTCTCTGCTTTCCTGCTTTCCTCCCCTCAATTCTAACCTCATATTGGCTCTGCAGATCAGTCTCTCCCTTCCAGCCCTTCCAACAACCCCTGGCAGATAAATATTTCTTAAGTACTGCCCTGGTCATTTCAGTAAGGGACCAGTCAACTTCCCTTAGAGGGAAAGAGACTCAGGGCCCTCCAACAGTTGAGCCTTGATTAGTAACTCTTCTGGAAGAAGCCTGGAAGTAAACCTGGCAGTTCTCTCCTAAACCCCATTCTCTGTACAGTCTTTCTTGTTGTGATCTCTGCTGTCAGTATCACCCCAGTCCCAAAGGATCCTCTGCTGTCACTTTAAAACCCTCACCTAGGAATGGCCCAAAGTCCTTTTTCTTCGTCGTACTCAGCACAGAAAGGAAGTAGTGGTGAAGATTCTAAAGAACACTGTGGTCATCAGATTCAAGTGTCTGATCTTAAGGCATACACGCCAGCCCCAAAGCCTGTTAAAATTTTTCTCAGAAGATGATCTGACTTTCCAACTCTGACTACCATTACGATGAACATCATTTTATTTCTAGTGTCCTGGGCACAGTTTCTCCAACAACTAGACCCAGATATTTGCCTTCCAGACACACTATACTTTCCACTAAGTTCTGCCTTCCAGCTGTGGGTATTTCATGGCCAGACCAAATGGCAGACACAAGACATCTCATCCTTTCTCAGCCAGCTTTGCCCACATAGAAGCATTTTGTGATCCAGGTGAAACCCATCTCTCTGTTTACAGAAAATGGTTTTGTCCACATATATAGAATGGCTATAACAACTCCTTGGCCCTAAAATCTCTGGTACATACATAAAACACAAATTATCCAACATTGATCAGGGCCAATTTATCCATTAGGTATAGCAGGCACAGTGCCTAAGGCCCATGATACTTTTAGGGGCCCATGAAAAATTTTAAATTTTAATTTCTTTTAAAAACATAAGAAAAAATAACTATAATAATATGAAGATGATAATAAATGCAGCCTGGATTATATTCTTCTTTATACTGATGTAGTCATAAAATATAATGTTTAATATTTTTATGAAGAAAGAGACCCACAAAGGCAAAAGTCCGAGGGCCCATGTAAGTCACAATGCAGCCCTGACTGATAGGAAGAGTGGGCCTTAGAATTTATCCGAAGCCCTCTGGCTGGCTGTCAAGGTCTTCCACAGCCTGGCCTCAGTCTGCATGGACAGCTCATTGCTAATTTTCCTCCTCTTGGGTCCTCTGTGCTAGCCATGCTTGTCCTTTTCCCACTGTTGTGTGGGCAAGGGCCCCAGGTCAAGTTTTGTTAATGTCTTTATTCATCTCTTTTTCTGCTTCTGGAAAGCTCTTCACCTTACTAATACAGAACCTACCCATTTCAACCCCACTTTCTGTCAGCAGGCCTTCCCCCACTACAACTGCCCCCGTGGATCTATATTCTAACCTACAGCACATTTCATTTACTATACGTGCCAGAATACAGACAACCCTGGTTGGGAAGCAGTCACTCACATTCCCAAATGAGAAAATGCCCCCAAGCTAGAACAAAAAGAGTGATGTAGATGAAATAATCAAACATCAGCTTAACATGTTTAAGTTATTCATTTAAGCATACAGAAGTTTTAAAAATAGCTTTTTATATAAAATCATATCTTGATTTAGAAATACTGCCTTTTGGTCTTATCTCATATTTCATGAGACAGTTTTATTTAGACTCTCATTGCAGCCTAAGTTCTTAGTCATCACTAGGGTACATTTTGAGTCACCAGTCGCAGTGTCCAGATGACATCATCTTTGCTTCCAGCTAAGCTCTTTACTTGCAAAAAAGTCCTTCTTGAAATTCTTTATGGGGCTCTTGCTAGAAAATTGGTTCCAAGCTACGAGAAGTTGTTCACATGACAGTAGGGTTGTTTGTGATTCCCTCAATGTAATCACTGAATTGCTTTTTAAAAATGATCTTGTTTTGGGCTTCCCTGGTGGCGCAGTGGTTGAGAGTCCACCTGACAATGCAGGGGACACGGGTTCGTGCCCCGGTCCGGGAAGATCCCACATGCAGTGGAGCGGCTGGGCCCGTGAGCCATGGCCGCTGAGCCTGCACTTCCGGAGCCTGTGCTCCGCAATGGGAGAGGCCACAACAGTGAGAGGCCCACGAACCGAAAAAAGAAAATCGTGTTTTAAAGTAGCTGCTTTATAATGACAGCCAATATTTGCAACTGAGAGGTCTTAGCCTTCAGAATAATTACTACATCTTCATTATATCTCTGCATTCTTTTTTTTTTTTTTTTTTTTTTTTAGAGGTACGCGGGCCTCTCACTGTTGTGGCTTCTCCCGTTGCGGATCACAGGCTCCGGACGCGCAGTCTCAGCGGCCATGGCTCATGGGCCTAGCCGCTCCACTGCATGTGGGATCCTCCCGGACCGGGGCACGAACCCGTGTCCCCTGCATCGGCAGGTGGACTCTCAACCACTGCGCCACCAGGGAAGCCCCTCTGCATTCTTTTAAAAACAGTTTCATCCCTTGACATCTATAAATCTCAAGCTAGTAATGATTGAAGTGGTTTCAGGTAAATATATTGTTTCCCTTTAATACTTTGTTGTTCAAAATGAAATCATTGAACCAGAGCCCCATGAGATAGACTTATAAGGACTAGAATTTAAGGTCACTCACTCTTTTTCTGAAATATAATTTAGGGGATGAAATTTTGCTCTGTATTTGAGCCTATATGTGTGTCCTGACATCTGTTTGGCATGAGTTGTTAATTGTTTCAATGTGTCAATCTTTTTTCTCTCCCCCCCCCAGATAGATTGTTATTTTCCACTTTTTATGGTGGAAATTCTTAAACATATACAAGAAGTAGAGATGCTAGTATTATGAACCAAATGTACCAATTAACTCAGCTTCAACAGTGTTTAATACACTGCATATCCAGTTTCATTTCACTTGTAACCACACACAGTCCCCCCACCCTGATTATTCTGAGGCAAATTCCAGACATTATATCACTTCATCTGTTAATATCTTTAAAAAAATATACACAACACTATTTCCAAACCTAAAAAATTCACACTAATTTCTTAAATATAATCTATATCCAGTGTTTCAAATTTTGTTTTACATACTGTTTTTACACCTTACTTACTTCATTTGGATCAAAATAATGTCCGTACATTGTGATTGTTTGATTTGCCTCATCCCTTTTAACCTATAGATTTCTCTAACATTTCTCTTTTATTCTTGCTTCTTGCAATTTTTTTGTTGAAGTAACTTGAGTTGTCTGATTTGAAGTTTCCCACAGTCTGAATTTTGCTGACTACATCCCTGTGGTATTATTAGTGCATTTCTCTATATCTTGTATTTCCTATAAATGTGTAGTCAGTTCAGGAAACTTGATCAGATTTACTCTCAAGTAATTAATTAATTTTTTTTTTTTGGCAAAACTACACCATTCGTGGTGCTGTGTATTTCTCCTGGGAAGTATGCAATGTCTGCTGTCTCCCTTTTTGTGATGTAATCAACCCTTAATGATCACTGCCTAGGTCCAGTAATTCAAATGGTAGTATTCTAACTCTATCATGCATTCTTTATTTATTAGCTGCAATTTTTTTATAAAGAGAAACTTCCCATATCAACTCTTCTCTTTTTTTTTTTTTTACATAGTAAAGTCAGGATTAAATATTTGATTCTTTATTTGCCAGTTTAAAAAATAATAAAGCAGTTCTCTAGCATCTTCAAAGAGATTCAATAAGGTGATTGGATGATTTTTAAGTACCATAATGAACTTGTGTATTTAAACATATCTGAGGGGGCTTCCCTGGTGGCGCAGTGGTTGAGAGTCCACCTGCTGATGCTGGGGATGCGGGTTCGTGCCCCGGTCCGGGAAGATCCCACGTGCCGCGGAGCGGCTGGGCCTGTGAGCCATGGCCGCTGAGCCTGTGCGTCCGGAGCCTGTTCCCCGCAACGGGAGAAGTCACAACAGTGAGAGGCCCGTGTACCGCAAAAAAAAAAAAAAAAAAAAAAAAAAAAAAAAAAAAAAAAAAAAAATATCTGAGGGTTTTAATTCATTATTGGTGCTTAATTTGCTCCATCCTTGACCACAGGAATTTGCTCCATCCTTGACCACAGGTTGCCTGTTTAGTATGGCATCTGTCTTTTTAACACAATCCTGTTAGTCTTCAGAGCTATCTTGCTTTACGGCATGACAAAGTGCAATATGCTCATTTGTATATGGAAATGTACAATGTTGCTAATTGGAATTAGCCATTTCTCCAAGATGTCAGAGTCTGGGTGCTAGGGCTACCCATTGGCAATGGATTGGTCACTGTTGTTTGGTCTTTTCAGTGGACAGATATAAGAAGTATACATTTCTTTTAAATCAATTTTATTGATATATACAATAAAATTCACACATTTTAAGTGTACAGGTGAAGACTTTTGACAAAGTTTACACCTATGTAAGCAGCACTTAAATCAAGATGTAGAAAATTTCTATCACTCTGGGAAATTACCTTATGCTGCTGGGTAAATCCCCTCCCTCCTTCTCTCAGGCTATGGCTGATCTAACTTAACACCACTATATGTTGCTTTTGACTCCTATAGAAGTTCATATAAATGCAGTTAACTATGCAGTATGTACTCTTCTAGAGTCCGACTTCTTTTGTTCAGCATATTTTTGAGATTCATCCATGATGTTGTGTATATCAACAATTCATTCATTTTTATTGCTGAGTAGTGCCCCAATTTATAACTATATTGTAATTATCTATTCATTCACTGTTGGATATGTTTGATTTGTTCCCAGTTTGGAGCTATTATGAATAAAGCTATAAATATCTGCATACAAATCTATTATTGAGTATATACTTTCATTTCCCTTTAATAAATGCCATTTGCAGCAACATGGATGGACCTAGAGATTATCATATTAATGAAGTGAGTTAGAGAGAGACAAATACCACATGATGATTCCACTTATATGTGGAATCTAAAATACGACACAAATGAACTTATCTGCAAAACAGAAACAGACTCACAGACATAAAGAATAGACTTGGGGGGCTTCCCTGGTGGTGCAGTGGTTGAGAGTCCGCCTGCCGATGCCGGGGACACGGGTTCGTGCCCCGGTCCGGGAAGATCCCACATGCTGCGGAGCGGCTAGGCTCGTGAGCCATGGCTGCTGAGCCTGCGCGTCTGGAGCCTGTGCTCCGCAGCGGGAGAGGCCACAACAGTGAGAGGCCCGCGTACCACAAAAAAAAAAAAAAAAGAATAGATTTGGAGTTGCTGAGGGGGAGGGGAGGGAAGGACTGGGAGTTTGGGGTTAGCAGATGCAAACTATTATATATAGAATGGATAAACAACAAGGTTCTACTGTATAGCACAGGGAACTATATTCAGTATCCTGTAATAAACCATAATGGAAAAGAATATGAAAAAGAATATATGTTTGTATAACTGAATCACTTTGCTGTACACCAGAAACTAACACAACATTGTAAATCAATTTCAATAAAAATAAATAAACACCTAAGAATACAATTGCTGGATCATTTGGTAAATGTATAAAGTTTAACTTCATTAGAAACTGTCAAAATGTTTCCAATGTAGTTGTGCTACTTAACACTCCCAATAACAAATGTAGGGACATTCTAGCTGCTCCACATCCCTGCCCATAGCTGATATTATCATAATTTTTCACTTTAGCCATTATACTCAGCATGAAGTGAAACTTCACTGTGGTTTTAATTTACATTTCTTTTATGAACACTTTACTATGGTCATATACATGTTTTTATGTCTGTGTGTGAACTGTTTAAGAATTTTGACCTTTTCTTTTTAATTGATGAACTAATTTGTTAATTTATTTAATAATGTGCCAGCACTGCATTGGGCATGACAGAGAGTAGAAAAAAGTTATTTTGTGTAAATCATCAGATGACATCATTTTCATACTTAAAGTTGACCATATTAGAATCAAAAGCAGACAATAACACCTGGAATAAAAGCAATCTTTTTTTTTTAATTACACTTGTTTTTTTTTTTTTTTTTTTTTGCGGTACACGGGCCTCTCCCGTTGCGGAGCACAGGCTCCAGACGCACAGGCTCCGCGACCATGGCTCTCGGGCCCAGCTGCTCCGCGGCATGTGGGATCTTCCCGGACCGGGGCACAAACCTGTGTCCCCTGCATCGGCAGGTGGACTCTCAACCACTGCGCCACCAGGGAAGCCCCTACATTTGTTTTGACTTTATCATTTTTTAATTGGGATGTTTGTCTCTTATGATTGAGCTTTAAAATTCTTTTTATATTCTGGATACAAATTCTTTGTCAGATATATGTATTGTGAATATTTTCTTTCAGTCTGTGGCTTACTTTTTCACTTTTTATTTTCTTACTGATAGTTTTGAAGAACAGAAAGTTTTAAGTTCAACGAATTCAATCTTATTATTTTTTATTTTATGCATAATGTATATGTCCTGTCAAAAAAAGTTTATCCTATCCCACATTCACAAAGGTTTTTATCCTATGTTTTCTTCTAAAAGTTGTATAATTTTACTCTTATGCTTTGATGTATGATGCATTTTGAATAAATTTGTGTGTATGGTGTTATGTAGAGGTGAAAGGTCATTATTTTTCCTTTTAGAGATCCAGATGTTCCAGCAACATTTGTTAGACAATCTTTTCCACTACTGAATTACATTAATCCCTTTATCAAAAATCAACTGACCATAGATTTTTGGGTCTATAACTGGACTCTCTATTTTGTTTCATTGATCTGCCTTTACATCTCTTTACACTGCCTTGATACCTGAGATTTTACAGTTAAGTCTTGAAATCATTTGGTGTAAGTTCTCTGTATTAGGGTTCAATCATAGAGATAGAATCACTTGAAGGTTATATATAACTAATAGGAGATTTATCACTCGGATTTGATTGTGTGCAGTTGTGGTACTTGGTTAAACAGTCTCTGTAGGACTGTTGTCTTGGTGTCAAATACTGGAGCTTGGAGTCCACACAGCAGGCACTCAGGCACGGAAGACAGAGGTAAAGAAATGGAGAGCCAGACAAGCTGGAACTCAGGAGTGTGAGCCCTGGTCCAGTCCTCACCACCTAGGATCTCGAGGAAGTGTGCGTCCTGCAAGAGAAGCTGGTATCCTTTGTCACAGAGCGAAACCCACACCTGGCCCAGGACACATAAGAATCTGGGAGAAGTTGCAGGCCTGGCTGCTGCCACGCCAACCACACATGTCAGCAGGTAAAGGACAGGGCACATCAACTACAAAAACACCTGCCCCCACCTTCCCACAGCCTGCTGCTTCATTTCCGCCCTCCAATCTCACAGACAAAAGAAGTTTCTCCAGGCCCTGGAGACACACAAGGAGGGGAATTCTGGGAAACATAGTTCAGCCTAGCCAAGTTGACACATTACAAAGCCCCCATCATCCAATTTTGTTATCTTCCAAAATTGTTTTGCCTATTGTGCATTTTCATATACACTTTAGAATAAGCTTGTTATTATGTTTAAAAACAAAAACTACTGGTTTCCAGTTGGGATTGCACTGACTCTGTAGAACAGTTTAGGGACACTGGCCTTCCCAGCAATGCTGAGCCTTCCAATTCACAAATATGGTATGCACCTCAATTTATTTAGATCTTTCTTATTATTTTCAACAATGTTTAGTAGTTTTCAATGTAAAGATTTTGCACATCTTTAAATAAATGTGTCCCTTAGTAATTTATGATTTGATGCTATTCCAAATATTGTAAATAATACATTTAAAATTCTATTTTCCAACTTTCTGTTGCTAGCATATAGAAATTCAATTGATCTTCTATCGTAAAATGTTGATAAACTCACTTATTACTTCTACATTTTTGTTTGGTAGCTTGCTTAAGATTTTCTATGTAGACAGTCATGTTGCCTGTGAATAGAAATTTTTATTTCTTCTTTTCCAAGCCCATATCTCTAATTTTTTACTTCTTGCCTTATTTTTCTAGCTAGAACCTCCTATTCTATGTTGACTAGAAATGGTAAGAATGCACAGCCTTGCCTTGTTTCCAGTCTTAATGGGAAAACATTTACTCTTTCATCATTAAGTACATTGTTAGCTATAGGCTTTTAAAATATGCTATTTATTGGATTTAGGAAGTTGTCCCTAATTTCTAATTTGCTGAGAGATTTTATAATAAATGGCTATTTTTTTCAAATATTTTTTTATGTCAACTCAACCTTGAATTCTTAGAATAAATCCCACTTTGTCATAATATACTATCATTTTTAAATACCGCTGGATTTGACTTGCTAATTTTTTGATGATTTTTGCATATGTATTCATTAGGGTGTCAGTAATTTTCTTATAATATCTTTGTCAGATTTATTTATTTATTTTTATTTATTTATTTTTGGCTGCACTGGGTCTTCGTTGTTGTGCAAGGGCTATCTCTAGTTGCGGTGAGCAGGGGCTATTCTTCGTTGCAGTGCACGCGGGCTTCTCATTGCAGTGGCTTCCCTTGTTGTGGAGCACAGGCTCTAGTCATATGCACTTCAGTAGTTGCAGCACGTGGGCTCAGTAGCTGTGACTCACAGGCTCTAGAGTGCAGGCTCAGTAGTTGTGGCACCCGGGCTTAGCTGCTCCACGGCATGTGGGATCTTCCTGGACCAGGGCTCGAACCTGTGTCCCTTGAATTGGCAGGCGGATTCTTAACCACTGTGCCACCAGGGAAATCCTCTTTGTCAGATTTTGATATGAGTTATACTGGTCTAAAAATGAGATGGATGCATTCACTTCTCTTCCACCTTCTAAAAGAGTTTATATATGTTGGTATTATTTCTTCCTTCAATGTTTGATAGAATTCACCCATGGAATCATTTGGTCTTGGAGATTCTTTGTGGGAAGATTTTAAAATTTTATGTTCAATTGACTTAACACATATAAGGCTTTTTAAATTTTCTTTTTTCTTCTTGTTCAGTTTTGGTAAGTTGAACTTTTCAAGAAACTTGTCTATTTCCATTAAGTTATTAAATTTCTTGGCATAGGTTTTTGCTAATATTTCCTCATTATTTTTTGATATTTGTAGGTTATATAAAGATAATTCCCTCCTTCATTCCTGATATTGATCATTTTTGTTTTCTCTTACTTTTTCTCACTAGGGGCTGGCTTATCAATTGTGTTAATCTGTTCAAATAACCAACTTTAAGGTTTTATATTTTCTGGGTTGGTTTATTTCTAGCACATTAATTTCTGTTCTTTGTGCATAACCTTTATACTGAAAATTACTAAACATTGGTTAGAAAAAAGCAAAATCTGATGTAGTAGATTTATAAAGAGTAGCTTCATTTTTTCTTTTTCTAATGCTTAATGAAATTTTTTCTTAACTTTCTAAGATGGAAATTCAGATAATTGATTAAAAAATTTTCTTCTTAATATTGGCATTTAAAGCTTTATATGTCTCCCTCTCAACACTGCTTTAGCTGCCCCCTACAAATTTTGACTTATTGTTTTTCAATTATCATTCAGTTGAAAATATTTTCTAATATCACTTTGTGAATTTTCTTTGATTCAGAATTATTTACAAATCTCATTTAATTGACACACATTGGGGGATTTTTCTACAGATCTTGTTATTTATTTCTAGTTTAATTCTATTGCTTACAGGAGATATACACTATAATATTTCAGTCTTCTGAAATCTAGTACACTTGTTTGTTAAGCCAGCATATAATCTCGCCTCATATCCCAAGTATGACCTCTGCTACCTCAGTGAGGTGGGGTCCATCCATCCTTCTCATACTGTGTGAGGCTGTGCCTCAGTCAGGACATTTGCACGGCAGAGGTGGGCAAACACAGGGCTGCCTCCTGAGACTTTCTTGTCCTCCTCAGGACTCTCAAGTCTTACATGGCCTGCTGTCTGAGACCAGAAAACATCCCCTCATATGTCTGGTCCAGTTTTATGACTGTTCCTGGTGGAAGGGTTAGCACAGTTCAAGTTACACCGTCAGAGTCAGACTCGGAAGTCTCTTCCTTTGTTTTTATTTACTTTGTTTTGTCTCCTTTCCATTTCTTTCTTTTCAGGTGTTATCCATTCTGTCTACTTACTCTGTGTTACTTTTAGTTTAGTCTTTATTTATGGAATAATTTTTTGTTTTATTTCTAATTTTTTCCTTTCTCATGTCACTTTGTTTTTCAATAGTCTTTTTCTCTAATTACTTCGTATCTGAATTTTTTTCAATTCCAATTTATTCTCTTCTTTCATAGTTTTTGTTGTTTTCTTCCTTTATTTAAGCTCATTAAAAAAATCTTTATTGGAGTATAATTGCTTTATAACAAAGTGAATCCACTATACATATACATATACCCCCATATCTCCTCCCTCTTGCATCTCTCTCCCATCCTCCCTATCCCACCCCTCTAGGTGGTCACAAAGCATCGAGCTGACCTCCCTGTGCTATATGGCTGCTTTCCACTAGCTATCTATTTTACATTTGGTAGTGTATATATGTCCATGCCACTCTCTCATTTCATCCCAACTTACCCTTCCCCCTCCCCTGTCCTCAAGTCCATTCTCTACATCTGCATCTTTATTCCTGTCCTGCTCCTAGGTTCTTAAGAACCATTTTTTTTAAGATTCCATATATATGTGTTAGCATATGGTATTTGTTTTTCTCTTTCTGACTTACTTCACTCTGTATGACAGACTCTATGTCCATCCATCTCACTACAAATAACTCAGTTTCATTTCTTTTTATGGCTGAGTAATATTCCATTATATATATGTACCACATCTTCTTTATCCATTCATCTGTCGATGGACACTTAGGTTGCTCCCATGTCCTGGCCGTTGTAAATAGAGCTGCAATGAACATTGTGGTACATGACTCTTTTTGAATTATGGTTTTCTCGGGGTATATGCCCAATAGTGGGATGGATGGGTCATATGGTAGTTCTATTTTTAGTTTTTTAAGGAACCTCCATACTGTTCCCCATAGTGGCTGTATCAATTTACATTCCCACCAACAGTGCAAGAGGGTTCCCTTTTCTCCACACCCTCTCCAGCATTTATTGTTTGTAGATTTTTTGATGATGGCCAATCTGACTGGTGTGAGGTGATACCTCATTGTAGTTTTGATTTGCATTTCCCTAATGATTAGTGATGTTGAGCATTCTTTCATGTGTTTGTTGGCAATCTTCATATCTTCTTTGGAGAACTGTCTATAGCTCATTTTTAAATATTAGTTTTTATCTGATTTGTAGGCATGTTTTCCTGGCATGATGTCTTCGTGCTTAAGGACATTATTCTTCTCTTTATACTTTTATCTTTAATAATTTTCTAAAAGATTATAGCGTGGTTTTCTGTTTGTAAGTTTTTAAGTAAAATAAATTTTTCTTTCTGTTAAAAAGGAAGGATGGCCAGGATAGCCTTTCTAGTTTCAGGGCTCTAGAACTCATCTGTTTGTTTTACAAAGTGATAAGAAACTCTGTGTGCATGTGTATGTGTGTGTGTGTGTGTGTGTCTGTGTCTTTGTGTATGTGTCTGTGTGCGTCCTCAAACGTTCTGAGACCACTCATGTCTGAACTGCTTCCTTCCCCCTTCTCCTCTAACATCTGGTCTTTATTTTTGCTTTTGTCTCCCCATCCTAGTTCTGCTCAGTTTGGATTCTCTGTCCAGCAGTTTCTTCTCACTGCAGGGCTTTGCCTTGGAAGGGAGATCCTGTCTGTAGTTTCAAGGGTTTTCAGGGTTCTGGTGGCTCCACCACTGCCATAACCTATTGCTTTGCCATCTTCTTTTGGGGGGAGTGTGTCTTTTATTTTTAGTTATTTATTTATTTTATTTTATTTTAAGTATAGTTGATGTACAATATTATACAAGTTTCAAGTGTACAACATAGTGATTCACAATTTTTAAAGGTTATACACCATTTATAGTTATTACAAAATATTGGCTATATTCTTTGTGCTGTATAATATATCTTTGTAGCTTATTTAATTTATACAGAGTAGTTTGTACCTCTTAATCCTCTGCACTGTCTTACCCCTCCCCATTTTCCTCTCCTCACTGGTAACCTCTTGTTTGTTCTCTATATCTGTGAGTCTGTTTCTTTCTTTTTCTTTTTAATATTCACTGGTTTGTTTTATATTCCACATATAAGTGATATCATACAGTATTTGTCTTTCTCTGTACTTATTCCACTAAGTGTAATACCCTCCAAATCTGTCCATGTTGTTCGAACTGGAAATTTTCATTTTTTTGTATGGATGAGTAGTATTCCATTGTATATATATACCACACCTTCCTTATCTATTCATCTGCTGATGGACACTTAGGTTGCTTCCATATCTTGGCTATTGTAAATAATGCTGCTATGAACATTGGGGTGCATGTATCTTTTTAAATTAGTATTTTCATTTTTTTCAGATATATATCCAGGAGTGGAATTGCTGGGTTGTATCGTAGTTCTATTTTTCATTTTTTGAGGAACCTCCATACTGCTTTCCTCAGAGACTGCACCAATTTACATTCCCACCACCAGAGTACTAGGGTACCCTTTTCTCCACATCCTTGCCAACATTTGTTATTTGTGTTCTTGTTGTTGATAGGCATTCGACAGGTATGAGGTGATACTTATTGTGGTTTAAATTTGCATTTCTCTGATGATTAACAATACCGAGCATCTTTTCACACGCCTGTTGGTCATCTGTATGTCTTCTTTGGAAAAATGTCTATTCAGGTCTTCTGCCCATTTTTCAATCAGGTTGTTTGGTTTTTTGCTATTGAGATTTATGAGCTGTTTATACATTTTGGATATTAACACCTTATCGATCATATAATTTGCAAATATTCTCTCCAATTCAGTAGGTTGTCTTTTGGGGTTTTTGATGGTTTCCTTTGCTATACAAAAGCTTTTAAGTCTAATTAGGGCCCATTTGTTTATTTTTGCTTTTATTCCTTTGCTTTAGGAGACAGATCCAAAGAAATATTGCTACAATTTATGTCAAAGAGTGTTCTGCCTATGTTTTCTTCTGGGAGTTTTATGGTTTTAAGTCTTACATTTAGGTCCTTAATCGATTTCAAGTTTATTTTTGCATATGGTGTGAGAAATTGTTTTAATTTCATTCTCTTACATGTAGTTGTCCAGTTTTCCTGGCATTAAAGAGACTTTTCTCTATTGTATATTCTTGCCTCTTTTGTTGAAGATTAATTGACCATAAATGTGTGGATTTCTGGACTCTTTATTCTGTTCCATTGATATATGTGTCTGTTTTTGTGCTACTATCATACTCTTTTGATGACTGTAGCTTTTTAGTATAGTCTGAAGTCAGGGAACATGACTCCTCCAGTTCTGTTTTTATTTCTCTAGATTGTTTTGGCTATCCAGGCCTTTTGTGTTTCCATATAAATTTCAAAATTATTTGTTCTAGTTCTGTGAAAAATGCCATTGGTATTTTGATAGGAATTGCACTGAATCTGTAGATTGCCTTGGGTAGTATGGTCATTTTACAATATTAATTCTTCCAAACCATGAGCACATTAATTCTTTCCATCTGTTTGTGTTGACTTCAACTTTTTTCATCAGTGTCTTACAATTTTCCGAGTACAGGTCTTTTACCTCCTTAGGTAGGTTTATTCCTAGGTATTTTATTCTTTTTGATGCATGGGTAAATAAGAGTGTTTCCTTAATTTCTCTTTTTGATAGTTCCTTGTTGGTGTGTAGAAAAGCAATAGATTTCTGTGTATTAATTTTGTGTAGTGCAACTTTATTGAATCATTGATGTGCTCTAGTAGTCTTCTAGTGGTATCTTTAGGATTTTCTACATATAATATCTTGTCATCTAAAAACAGTGACAGTTTTACTTCTTCCTTTCCAATTTGATTTCTTTTTTTATTTTAAGCACTAAATATTCCCTTTTTCTTATTGGAGTATAGTTGCTTTACAATATTTTGTTAGTTTATACTGTACAGCAAAGTGAATCAGCTATATGTATACATATATCCCTTCTTTTTTCAATTTCCTTCTCATTTAAGTCACCACAGAGCACTGAGTAGTGTTCCCTGTACTATACAGTAGGCTCTCATTAGTTACCTATTTTATACATAGTATCAATAGTGTACATATGTCAATCCTAATCTCCCAATACATCCCACACGCCCTCCCTTTCCCCCTGGGTATCTATACTTTTGTTCTCTACATTTGTGTCTCTACTTCTGCTTTGTAAATAAGATTGTCTATACCAATTCTTTCAGATTCCTCATGTGTGCGTTAATATACAATATTTTTTTTCCCTTTCTGACTTACTTCACTCTGTATGACAGTCTCTAGGTCCATCCATGTCTCTACAGATGACCCAATTCATCCCTTTTATGGCTGAGTAATATTCCATTGTATATATGTACCACATATTCTTTACCCATTCCTCTGTTGATGAACATTTAGGGTGCTTCCATGTCCTGGTTAATGTAAATAGTGCTCCAATGAATATTGGGGTGCATGTGTCTTTTTAAATTATTGTTTTCTCTGGGTATATGCCCAGTAGTGGGATTGCTGGGTCATATGGTAGTACTATTTTTGGTTTTTAAAGGAATCTCCATACTGTTCTCCATAGTGGCTGTATCAGCTTACATTCTCACCAGCAAAGCATGAGGGTTCCCTTTTCTCAACACCCTCTCCAGCATTTATTGTTTGTAGATTTTTTGATGATGGCCATTCTGACCAGTGTGAGGTGATACCTCGTTGTAGTTTTGATTTGCATTTCTCTAATAATTAGTGATGTTGAGCATATTTTCATGTGTATGTTGGCCATCTGAATGTCTTTGAAGAAATGTCTATTTATGTCTTCTGCCCATTTTTTGATTGGGTTGTTTGTTTTGTTGATATTGAGCTCCATGAGCTGCTTGTATATTTTGGAGTTTAATCCTTTGTCAGTTGCTTTGTTTGCAAATATTTTCTCCCATTCTGAGGGTTGTCTTTTCATCTTGTTTATGGTTTCCTTTGCTGTGCAAAACATTTTAAGTTTAATTAGGTCCCACTTGCTTATTTTTGTTTTTCCTTCCATTACTCTAGGAGGTGGGTCAAAAAGGATCTTGCTGTGATTTCTGTCATAGAGTGTTCTGCCTATGTTTTCCTCTAAGAGTTTTACATTTAGGTCTTTAATCCATTTTGAGCTTATTTTTGTGTATGGTGTTAGGGAGTGTTCTAATTTCATTCTTTTACAAGAAGCTGTCCAGTTTTCCCAGCACCACTTATTGAAAAGGGTGTCTTTCTCCATTGTATATTCTGGCCTCCTTTGTCATAGATTAGGTGACCATACATGTGTGGGTTTATCTCTGGGCCTTCTATCCTGTTTCATTGATGTTTATTTCTGTTTTTGTACCGGTACCATAGTGTCTTGATTACTGTAGCTTTGTAGTATAGTCTGAAGTGAGGGAGCCTGAATCCTCCAGCTCTATTTGTGTTTCTCAAGATTGTATTGGCTATTCAAGGTCTTCTGTGTTTCCATACAAATTGTAAATTTTTTTGTTCTAGTTCTGTGAAAAATGTCATTGGTAATTCAATAGGGATTTCACTGAATCTGTAGATTGCTTTGGATAGTAAAATCATTTTCACAATATTGATTCTTCCAATCCAAGAACATGGTATATCTCTCCATCTGTTTGTGTCATCTTTGATTTCTTTCATCAGTATCTTATAGTTTTCCATGTACAGGTCTTTTGTCTCTTTAGGAAGGTTTTTTTCCTAGGTGTTTTATTCTTTTTGTTTCAATGGTGAATGGGGTTGTTTCCTGAATTTCTCCTTCTGGTCTTTCATTGTTAGTGTATAAGAATGCAAGAGATTTCTGTGTATTAATTTTGTATCTTGCAATTTTACTAAATTCATTTATTAGCTCTATTAATTTTCTGGAGGCATCTTTAGGATTTTCTTTTATTTATTTTTATTTTTAAAAATTTATTTATTTATTTATTTATTTCATTGTGTCAAGCCTTAGTTACAGCAGGTGGCCTACTTAGTTGTGGCTTGCAGGCTCCTAAGTTGTGTCACTTGGGCTCTTTAGTTGTGGCATGCAAACTCTTCATTGCAGCATGCACATGGAATCTAGTTCCCTGACCAGGGATCGAACCCAATCACCCTGCATTGGGGGCATGGAGTCTTAACCACTGTGCCACCAGGGAAGTCCCTAGGATTTTCTATGTATAGTGTCATGTCATCTGCAGTGACGGTTTTACTTCTTCTTTGCTAATTTGGATTCCTTTTATTTCTTTTTCTTCTCTGATTGCCATGGCTAGGCCTTCCAAAACTATGTTGATAGTAGTGGTGAGAGTGAGCACTCTTGTCTTGTTCCTGATTTTAGAGGAAATGCTTTCAGTTTTTCACCACTGAGAATAATGTTTGCTGTGGGTTTGTCGTATATGGCCTTTATTATGTTGAGGTAGGTTCCCTCTATGCCCACTTTCAGGAGAGTTTTTGAATTTTCTCAAAAGCTTCTTCTGCATCTATTGAGATGATCATGCGGTTTTTATTCTTCAATTGGTTAATATGGTGTATCACACTGATTGATTTGTGTATACTGAAGAATTCTTGCATCCCTGGGATAAATCCCACTTGATTATGGTGTATAATCTTTTTAATGTGTTGTTGAATTCGGTTTGTTAGTATTTTGTTGAGGATTTTTGAGTCTATGTTCATCAGCATTATTAGCCTATAATTTTCTTTTTCTGTGATATCTTTGTCTGGTTTTGGTGTCAGGGTGATGGTAGCCTCACAGAATGAGTTTGGGAGTGTTCCTCCCTCTGTAATATTTTGGAAGAGTTTGAGAAGGATAGGTGTTAGCTCTTCTCTAAACGTTTGATAGAATTCACCTGTGAAGCCACCTGGTCCTGGACTTTTGTTTGCTGGACGATTTTTAATCACAGTTTCAATTTCCTTACTTGCGATTTGTCTGTTCATATTTTCTGTTTCTTCCTGGTTCAGTCTTGGAGGGTTGTGCTTTTCTAAGAATTTGTCCATTTCTTCCAGGTTGTCCAGTTTTTTGGCATATAGTTGCTTGTAGTAGTCTCTTATGATCATTTGTATTTTGCAGTGTCTCTTGTAACTTTTTCATTTCTAATTTTATTGATTTGAGTCCTCTCCCTCTTTTCTTGATGTGTCTGGCTAAAGTTTTATCAATTTTGTTTATCTTCTCAAAGAAGCAGCTTTTAGTTTTATTGATCTTTGCTATTGTTTTCTTTGTTTCTATTTCATTTATTTCTATTCTGATCTTTATGATTTCTGTCCTTCTACTAAGTTTGGGTTTTGTTTGTTCTTCTTTCTCTAGTTGCTTTAGGTGTAAGTTTAAGTCTTTTATTTGAGATTTTTCTTGTTTTTGAGATAGGATTGTACTGCTATAAACTTCCCTCTTAGAGCAGCTTTTGCTGCATCCCATAGGTTTTGGGTCATCATGCTTTCATTGTCATTTGTCTCTAGGTATTTTTTGATTTCCTCTTTGATTTCTTCAGTGATCTTTTGGTTATTTAGTAGCATATTGTTTAGCCTCCATGTGTTTATGCTTTTCAATTTTCTTAAGTTTACAGAGGCTTGATTTGTGACCCAAGATGTGATCTATCCTGGAGAATGTTCCATGTGCACTTGAGAAGAAAGTGTATTCTGCTACTTTTGGATGGAATGTCCTATACATATCAATTAAATCTACCTGGTCTATTGTGTCATTTAAGGCTTGTGCTTCTTTATTTTCTATTTGGATGATCTGTCCATTGGTGTAAGTGGGGTGTTAAATTCCCCTACTATTATTGTGCTACTGTCGATGTCTCCATTCATGGTTGTTAACATTTGCCTTATGTATTGGGGTGCTCCTATGTTGGGTGCACAAACATTTATAATTGTTATATCTTCTTCTTGGATTGATCGTTTGATCATTATGTAGTGTCTCTCCTTACCTCTTGTTCCAGTCTTTATTTTAAAGTCTACTTTATTGCTACTCCAGCTTTCTTTTGATTTCCATTTGCATGGAATAGCTTTTGCCATCCCCTCCCTTTCAGTTTGTATGTGTCCCTGGGTCTGAAGTGGGTCTCTTGTAGACAACGTATATACAGGTCTTGTTTTTGTATCCATTCAGCCAGTCTGTGTCTTTTGATTGGAACATTTAATCCATTTACATGTAAGTTAATTTTGATATGTATGTTCCTATTACCATTTTCTTAATTGTTTTGGGTTTGTTTTTATAGGTCTTTTTCTTCTCTTGTGTTTCCTGGCTAGAGAAGTTCTTTTAGCATTTGTTGTAAAGCTGGTCTCGTGGTGCTGAATTCTCTTAATTTTTGCTTGTGTATAAAGCTTTTGATTTCTCCATCAAATCTGAATGAGAGCCTTGCTGGGTAGAGTAATCTTGTTTGTAGGTTTTTCCTTTTCATCACTTTAAATATATCCTGCTCCTTCCTTCTGGCCTGCAGTGTTTCTGGTGAACGATGAGCTAATAACCTTATGGGGATTCCCTATATGTTATTTGTTGTTTTTACCTTGCTGCTTTTAATATTTTTTCTTTGTACTTAATTTTTGTTAGTTTGATTACTATGTGTCTCAGCATGTTTCCTGTTGGGTTTACCCTGTATCAGACTCTCTGTGCTTCCTAGACTTGATTGACTATGTCCTTTCCCATGTTTAGGAAGTTTTTGACTATAATCTCTTCAAATATTTTCTCAGACCCTTTCTCTTTTTCTTCTTCTTCTGGGACCCCTATAATTTGGATTATGGTGCATTAAATGTTATCCCAGAGGTCTCTGGTACTATCCTCAAGTCTTTTCATTCTTTTTTTTTTTTATTCTGCTCCATGGCAGTTATTTCCACCAATCTATCTTTCAGCTCACTTATGCATTCTTCTGCCTCAGTTATTCTGCTATTGATTCCTTCTAGTGTATTTTAAATTGCAGTTATTGCATTGTTCATCGCTGTTTGTTTGTTCTTTAGTTCTTCTAGGTTCTTGTTAAACATTTCTTGCATTTTGTCCATTCTATTTCCAAGATTTTGGATCATCTTTACTATCATTACTCTCAATTCTTTTTCAGATAGATTGTCTATTTTGTCTTCAATTATTTGATCTTGTGGGTTTTTATCTTGCTCCTTTGTCTGCAACATATTTCTCTGTCTTCTCATTTTTTTCTCACTTACTGCTTTTGAGGTTTCCTTTCTGCAGGCTGCAGAGTCGTAGTTTCTCTTGTCTCTGGAGTCTGCCCCCAGTGGGTGAGGTTGGTCCAGTGGCTTGTGTAGGTTTCCTGGTGGGAGGGACTGGTTCCTGAGTTCTGGTGGGTGGAGCTGAATCTTGTCTCTCTGATGAGCAGGGCTGTGTCAGGTGGTGTGTTTGGGGGTTTCTGTGTTTTTAGTATGACTTTAGGCAGCCTGTCTGCTGATGGGTAGGTTTGTGTTCCTCTTTTGCTTGTTGTTTGGCATGGGGTATTCAGCACTGTAGCCTGCAGGTAGTTAGGTGGAGCAGGGTCTTGGAGTTGAGATACAGCCCTCTTGGAGAGCTCTTTCAATTTAATATTCCCTGGGACTGGAAATTCTCTGGCATTCCAGAATCCTGGACTCAGTGCTCCCACCCCAGAGTCTCAGGCCCAAACCTTGGCCTGGGAACCAAGACCCTGCAAGCCACACATCTTGGCAATTAAAGGAAAAAGGAAAGAAAAAAAAAAGGGCGGGAAGCAAACGAATGAAAACAAGCAGATAAAAAAACCCAAGACAAATCTCAAAGACAAAAACAAGCAAACAACATCAACAAAAATTAGGACAAACAAACAGACAAATGAAGAGGCAGACAAAACCCCAGAAAGATGGTAAAAGCAGAACCAAACAAAAACAAAAAAATAAACACACACATACAAAAAAAGACACAAAAACAAAAACAGAGAAAACAAAAAGCAAGAGAACAACCAGACAAACAGAAAATCCCAAAATGAAATCACACAATTAAAAATGAAACTGACAAATACAAAAAATAAAAAACAAAACGAGAGGAGAATGCAAACTGAAGGGAAAAGCAAACAAAACGAACACACAAAAATGATTTTAAAAGAAGTATAAAAGATAAGAACAAATAGAACAAGGAAAAAAGATATAAACAAAATAGGATAAAGGAAAGAAAAAAGAAAACAAGGAAAAAACATAGAAAAACAGAAAAAGCAACCTAGAGATAGAAATATTAAAAACACTATATTAAAAAATTTTTAACTAAATGAAAATAACAAATAATAATCAAGCAACAACAGAACAAAACATTAAAAAATAGTAATTATTATATTTTCCTGGGGTCTCAGCTGTCAATGTCCTTGCCCCCACCATGAGTTACAGCCAACGTTCACCTCCCAGCAGGCCCTCCAAAACCGTGTTAGGTCTCTGGCCCCTCTGTGGGCACTGTGGTGGAAGGTCAGACTCTGACCTGGCCCAACTTCTGCATGTACTAGTTCCCAAAGTCCACAGCTCTTAGAGCTAGACCAGTTTCACTTCTGGGAACACTTATTGTCCATTCAGCTATTCCACAGATGCAGGATTTACCAAGCTGATCATGGGGATTTATTTTGTGGCTTGTGCAGCTGCACAGGAAGACTTTTGTTCCTCTTCCTTAGTCGCCTTGCCCCTGGGGTTCAGCTGTGAGGCTCACCTCTGTGTGTGTGTGGACCACCCACAGAAGTCTGCTCCTGAGACTGCCCTGGAGGAAGTGGGTCTGCCCCAGTGAGGGCAGGGTACAGAAGTGGCATGATTGCCTGGGTCATGGGGGCCCTGGTGGTGACAGGTGCACAGGAAAGCCAGAGGCCAAGGACATTATAGATCCAGCCCTAGCGCCTGACGGCCAGTGTAAGAAGTTCAGCCCCGGCGGGGGTTTTTCTTAGCCCTTGCCGCAGGTGTGAAAAGGTCAGCCCCGGTAATGCGGGGACCTTTCTTGTCCTTTCCAGTGTCCAAGGTCTTCTGTCAGTGTTCAGGCAGTGTTCTGTGAGAATTCTTCCATCTGTAGATGTATTCCTGATGCACTTGTGAAGAGAGATGAACTCCACATCCTCCACCATCTTGGTCCCCCCCCCAATTTGGATTTCTTTTTCTTGTCTGATTGCTGTGGCTAGGACTTCCAATACTTTGTTGAATAAAGTGGTGAGAGTGGCTTTGCCATCTTCTTGCATGCACCCCCCAATTGGATCTTGCAGAACCATTTCAGTTCTAGTGGCTATTCTGAGATTGAGCCACTATGCTTTCTGGTGAGTGCTTTTTGTTGACTTAGGGACTGTCAGAAACCCAGTTGCCTTACATTTGTTTCATCCTATACAGTTCCCACATGGATCTTGAAGCTTTGGGTAGTTTGTCCCCATCCACTCACATTTGGGGTGTGTGTGGATGCCTTGCCATGCAGTTTTATTGTAGATGTTACATACTGGTGTTTGATTTGGTAGCCTAACTACTCTGTCTGTTTATCTGAGAGACTTAGGAAAACTCATAACTATGCTACCTCTCCATCAACCCGGTATTTTCTGTCTCCAGCTAGATTCTGAGCAGGAATCAGGTCATATAATTCTTTCATAACCACCATGCCATTTTGCCAGTGTTAGGCAAAGAGATCATTTGATACCTGCTGACTGATATAAGTTTATGTATTAAGTTTCTCATTGGATATGTAACAAGTTACCATAAACAGTGGCTCAGAAGTTTGGTCACAGCTTATCTGGGTTCTCTTTTTCAGGGTCTTTACCACATTGCAATCTAGAGTTGGCCAGGCCTGATTGTGAAACTGTCCATTTCCAAGCTCCCTCAGGTTGTTCACAGAATTTGTTTGTAGGACTGAGGTCCCCGCTACTTGCTGGCTGTCAGCCAGGGGCTGCTCTCAGCCCCTCAGTTCCACCCACAGTACCTTGCTACATAGCCTTCCCCATGGGCCCTCTCAAATAATGGCAGCTTACTACAGCCAGCAGTAGAGAAAGTCTCTGATGCATGCTGGCAAAATTAGCCATATACATATCATAACATAATAACAGGGGTGATATTGTATCAGCTTTGTCATATTCTACTGGTTAGAAGCAAGTAATATGTTTCTCTCACACTCAAGGGTAGAAAACTATGCAGGACATGAACATGGAGCCACACTAGAATCGGTCTACCACAGTTTACGTCTGCCTTGGAACCTGGTTTACCCTCTTTATTTGTTAAGACAAACAGCTTTATATTCATAGACTGCCAATTGCGGCTTTTTGTTCAATTCCTGGGCACATGATAAAAAATTCAAATACAATAATGAACTATCCAGTTTATATATATATATAGTCAATTATTCATATTCAAATATTCATATATTCAACTATCCAGTTCAATATAAATATCTGACTTTGGGAATTTGAAAATCCTACTACAACTAGGTTATTTTAATACTCTGATTCCCTGCCCTTCTCTGTGAAATGGGCATGGGTATCTCTACTACTCCCAGCCACAAAGAGAAAGTATAAAATGATGCTTTTTGGTATGTTTAGGGAAAAGAAGTTTTCGTATATATACATCTAATGCATTTTTAACCTATTTTGTGTCATCTGTGCTTGTGTATATTTTTGGAGTTCTTCAGAGAGCTCATCTTCAAGAATGCAATTGTTTCAGTAATCCAATGAATCAGACTATCCATGTAACCATTTGAGGGAGAATCAAAAGACATATATATTTTGGAAAGCACATTTTTTTGATACAAATAAGGAACGAAATAGTATTCCCCATGCCACGCCATTGTAAGACTTTAATGAACAAATTCATTGTTTGAATACAAGGTGGCATTGTTTATTATTTCTGCTTTTGTTCTAATAGATGAGGGTATCCATCACTTTCATCTCTGCCTCCTCATATGCTCATTCTGTCTTCTCTCTTCTTGATCTCATCATTTTTCCACTGAGCATGAAACAGGTAGGTAAAAGTGCCTCTCTCTGGTGAAGATACATAATCATCTTTTAGTAATGATGTTCTGTAGCTTGGAAGCATTCAGCTGTGAGAGTGAGGGCTCTTCTTATCTGCTTCACTGTAGGTGAGACATTGAACTGTTCCTCCTTTGATGGATGACACTTAGATGCTGTTTGCTATGGCAAAGCTGTCTTCTCCTGGCAACAAGGAGGAGGTGGGGATGGGGGACTCAAGATACAACCCACAATGTATGGGTACACATTGTGCAGGACACCCTGCCCTGGTAATTCCTAATTCCCTTCCTTGTGAGAACAGCAAGAATAACAATCAGAGTTAACATTTATTGAATGATTAATACCCAGGAGTGATATGCAAAAGCAGCATAGGCATCAACCAATCAGAATGACTGCTTGTTGTAACAGCATCCATTCTGACAAGCCCATGCTCTCCCCATACCAGTTAAATATCTTATCAAGTAACTATTTGGACATTTGAGGACTGCCAATGTCAACCCCACCTTACTACCTGCCAGGCACTGGGCACCTCAAGGACCTTTTCTCTTTGGATCTTTTCAGCCACCCTGCGAGATGTATGCTCTTATTATTCCAACTTGACATATGGGGAGATTGAGGCTTAAAGAGACAGACTTGTCCCATGTCACACAGCTGAGCGGCAGTGAGACTGGATTCATACCCTGGTCTGCTGACCCAGGAGTCCAGGCTGTTAAGCTCTACATTCTAATAACTCTTGAGGAAGCCATGCTCTATGGCTCTTCCTGTCTTATGAGACATGTACACTTTAGGGACATGAAGGCTGAACTTTATCACCCTGGCCTTAATGACAAGGAAAGTTGCCCTTGGCCAATCCACAGAGGAAAGCAATGCAAACAGCTGAGTGAAGTGACAGAATTAGGAATAAGCCCTGGGGCCAGACCTCTGCCCCAGAGATCACCCTGGAGTTGATCCAAGGTCCTTGGAGGATGACGGAAGCCCAAAGTCCAGACTGAGCTTCCAGCCCAAGGGGGCATTTTTCAGATAATTACCCTAGATCCTAACTCTACATTCCTCTAGCTGTTAAGAGAATTCTATTTGGTTGTGGCTTTTGAAGCTGGGTTTACTTAGAGCAAAGCAAACAACTGGGTTCCAGAGATGAACCACACTGATCTTACATCAGCATCTTTTCTGATTGGTTGAATTTTTTGTTCTTCAGCCAGCAGTGACACCACATCGTCACTGTCTGTGAGCCATTTAGATGGTGACATGTTACATTCCCAGAAACCTTATTTTTCAGCTGTGACACACAGGACCATTGACATCCACATGCCCACACACTGCCCTAAGCTGTCTTCATGTTCTGTGCATTCCCAGCTGTCACCCTCACCTCTTTCCTTCAAGAACATGTGTGGGAATAAAAAGAATGAGGGTGATGTTACTAGAGGTATCCACTTGAATGAGTTCCTTAACCTCTCTGAGCCTCAGTTTCCACATTTGTAAACTATAATTGAAATACACATGCTCTGGGTTGGGGAGGGGTCTTCCAGGGTGTGGAAGAAGGAAGGCATGATTTGTCAGAGCAAATCTTTATCCCAACTTCTCCACAACATTCACATCCATAGACTAGATCAGATTCTTGAGTTGTAAAGAATGAGATACAATAAAATACCAAAATTTGTATTATCATTGCCATTACTATTACAAATATTACTATTATCAACAACAACGATGATGCTATTAACAGTTGCTATGTATCAGATATTTACTACATAGCAAGCAGACTGCAAAATGAGATACATCTCTTATCTCATTCGTTCCTCAAAACCACCCTCTGAAATTAGACTTCATGTAGGTAGGTTTTACCATTGCTCTGGCTTAGAGGACTAGACGAGTGGGTCCCAGAGTGGAGGAACAGATCTAGGTGGTCTGCATAGAGACCCAGAGTCCTCCAGTGCCCACCAGCCAACACGAGCATCGTCTGCTGCTGCCACCAGGAAGCCGTGTGGGTTCTTACTGCCTCGGAGCCTCCAGCTTCCATCCCAGTGAGAAACATTGCCCGTGCTGAGCAGCTGCACTAGTCATCCTGCCTCTGGGTGCCCAGGGAAGAGAGTCCATCCTCAGCAGCCAGCAAAGTTGTTACTGCCTAAAATCACACAGCAGAAGTGATGTCTATCTGGCTTCAACATGTGCAGTGCTCCTGTGACATTTTCCACATGACCCGTAACACTAGTAAGCTCCCCTGATCACAACGAACACTGGGGTCAAAAGCACCAGGTAGACTGGAGAGGCATGGAGCCCTTCTGATGGGCCTGTGCATCTCCCTTGTAGCCAGGGCAGTGGTAAAACATACCCACATTAGTGTTGTTTTGAGGGATGAAGGACTATGAGATATATGATATTAAGCATTATAAATAATAGTGATTGCTATTATTAATAAATAATACCATAACAATAAAGTAAAGAGTGTGCAAGCATTGGTACAGGCAAGCCTTGGAGATACTGCAGACTTGGTTCCAGACCACTGCACTAAAGTGAATATCACAATAAAGCAAGTCACACAAGTATTTTTGTTTCCTGGTACATCGTTCACACCATATTATAGTCTATTAAGTGTGCAATAGCATTGTGCTTAAAAAAAAATGCACATGCCTTAATTTAAAAGTACTTTGTTATTTTATTTATTTATTTATTTATTTTATGGTACGCGGGCCTCTCACTGCTGTGGCCTCTCCCGTTGCGGAGCACAGGCTCCGGACGCGCAGACTCAGTGGCCATGGCTCACGGGCCCAGCCGCTCCGCGGCATGTGGGATCTTCCCGGACCAGGGCATGAACCCGTGTCCCCTGCATCGGCAGGCAGACTCTCTACCACTGCGCCACCAGGGAAGCCCTACTTTGTTATTTTAAAAAAATGCTAGCCATCATCTGATCCTTCAGCGAGTCATAATCTTTTTGCAGGTGGAGGGTCTTGCCTCCGTGTTGGTGGTTGCTGCAGGTTGAGGTGGCTGCAGCAATTTCTTAAAACAAAAGGACAATGAATTTGCAACTTTGATTGACTCCTCCTTTCACGAATGATTTCTTTGTAGCCTGCAAGGCTGTGTGATAGTATTTCACCCATAGTAGAATGTCTTTCAAAATTGGAGTCAATCCTCTCAAACCCTGCCAATGTTTTATAAAATAAGTTGATGTAATATTCTAAATCTTTTGTTGTCATTTCAACAATCTTCACAGCAGCTTCACTGGAGAAGCTTTCATCCAAAGAAACCACTTTCTTTGCTCACCAGTAAGAAGCTGCTCCTCATCCATCAAGTTTCATGAAGAGATACAGTAATTCAGTCCCACCTTTAGGCTCCACTTCTAATTCTAGCTCTTTTGCTGTTCCATCACATCTGCAGTGACTTCCTCCACTGAAGTCTTGAATACCTCAAAGTCATCCAGGAGGGTTGGAATCAACTTCTTCCAAACTCCAGTTAATGTTGATATGTTGACCTCTTCCCATGAATCATGAATGTTCTTCATGGCATCTAGAATGGTGAATACTTTCCAGAAGGTTTTCAATTGACTTTGCCCAGATCTATCAGAGAAATCACTACCTATGGCAGCTATAGCCTTACAAAACATATTTCTTAAATAATAAGACCTGAAATTTGAAATGACTCCCTGATCCATGAGCTGCAGAATGGATGTTGCGTTACCAGGCAGGAAAACATCATTAATCTCTTTGTACATCTCCATCAGAGCTCTTGGGTAACTAGATGTCTTGTCAATGAGCCATAATATTTTGAAAGGAATCTTTTTTTCTGAGCAGTAGATCTCAACAGTGGGCTTAAGATGTTCAGTCAGCCCTGTAGTAAACAGATGTGTTGTCATCCAGGCTTTGTTGTTCCTTTTACAGAGCACAGGCAGAGTAGATTTAGCATAATTCTTAAGAACCCTAGGATTTTAGAATGCTAAATGAGCACTGGCTTCAACTTCAAGTCACCAGCTGCATTAGCCCCTAACAAAAGAGTCAGCCTGTCCTTTGAAACTTTGAAGTCAGGCATTGACTTCTCCTCTATGAAAGCCCTAGATGGCATCTTATTCCAATATAAGGCTGTTTTGTTTACACTGAAAATCTGTTGCTTAGCGTAGCCACCTTCATGAATATCTTAGCTAGACTTTGTGGAGAAATTGCTGCAGCTTCTACATCAGCACTTCCTGCTTCACCTTACTCTTTGATGTTATGGAGATGTTCCTGTCTCTAGAAATGACCACTGATGATGTTTATATCCACAGGGTGTGGATATAAACACTGGAAAAAGTAACCTGAAACAACCTGATGCAGACATGAAACATCGTATCTCACTGGCATCCGGCCAGGATATTGACAGTGTCATGTTATAGCTAAGTGTTCTTGCTTTCAAGGTCATTCTAGCCAGAATAAAACTCTTCAAATCACTAGTACCTCATGGTTTTTGTCTTGTGTTTTTAGTGTGTCTAGAGCTCTTACTAATATGTGGCCATTTCACTCTCTTTCCATAGTTATGTTAAATCATGCTGAGATTGAATTCCTTTGCTCATCTTTCAGCCTAAGATAAACCTCATTTTCTTACCTTAGATGTAGAGTCTTTGAGTCTCGGAGCCAGAAAAGCCCTCAAGCCCATTAATCTGGTGCTATCTCACAGAACAGTCTGCCAGGATGGAATGTTCCAGATCTGCACTGTCTTGTGTGGTCACCACAAGACACAGGTGCCTACTGAGCCCTTCAAGTGTGGCTCATGTGACTAAGCAACTGAATTTTTAATATTATCTAATTTTAATGAATTCAAATTTAAATAGCCTTTTGTGGCTAGTGCTGTTTCCTGGATGGTGAAGATCTACTTCAATCCCTTCATTTCACCCATGAGTCCCACCATCAGTGACCCAGACACAAGCACACACCAGTTACAGGTACAGAGAAGCACAGGAAGCACTGAGTGCTGTCTTCGTCAGTGTGAGCTCCTATAGCAAACTACCATGGACTGGGTGGCCTACAAACAATAGAAATGTGTTTCTCACAGTCTGGAAGCTGGAAGGGTCAGGTACCAGCATGGTCGAGTTCTGGCAAGAGCCTGCTTCCTGGTTCAGAGATGGTGGGCTTTTCACTGTGTCCTCACATGGAGGAAGGTGGACAGAGGTCTCTGGGGTCTCTTTTATAAGGGCACTAATCCCATTCGGGAGGGTACCACCCCACCTCCTAATACCATCATATTAGGGATTAGGTGTCAAGAAATGAATTTGGGGGAAGGGTTGCAAACATTCAGTCAAAAGCAATTGCCGGGCTTCCCTGGTGGTGCAGTGGTTGAGAGTCTGCCTGCTGATGCAGGGGACATGGGCTAGTGCCCTGGTCCGGTAGGATCTCACATGCTGCGGAGTGGCTAGGCCCGTGAGCCATGGCTGCTGAGCCTGCGCGTCCAGAGCATGTGCTCCGCAAACTGGAGAGGCCACAACAGTGAGAGGCCCGCGTACCGCAAAAAAAAAAAAAAAAAAAAAAAAAAGCAATTGCCAACTCTGTTTTTTCTATCATATCACGCTCGCACTTATTTGTCCCCAGGCAGAAACAGCTTTCCACATGTCCACTCAGGGTATTGGGAGGGAGGGTGGGTCGGGAGATGGGCAGATGCAAGCTGCTTTGGTTGTCTTGGTATATCAACTATACAAACACTCTGAGGAGACAGGAGGAATATAAAACATCTTGTTTGAAATCCTAAAAGTTAAGGAAAAGCAGAAGATTGTAGTGATGTGGGGCCATGTTTGCCTCATCTAAAGGTAAAGGTCACTGTTAATGAGAACTAAATAGACACTATTCTTCTCCTGCCCAAGGTTGTAAAATGTGTGGAGAAAGGAAACTGACTGCTTAGGGGACACAGATAAAGCTGGTTTCCTTGCTCATGAGCCAAGTTCCCTTTTGATTGCCTGAGTTTTTGTGTGGCTTTAGAATTGTGAAGGAGGGGAAATAATAAAGTGCTGCTTTCTCCATTTGGAAGCACTGTGACTTCATCTGTATATTCTATAGCTAAATCTAGAAAGAGTGACATTACTAAATGTTGGCAAGGATGTGGAGCAACTGGAACCTTTCCATGGTGCTGGGGATAGTGGAAAGATGGTACAAGCACTTGAGAAATATGTTGGAAGTTTCTCATAAAGTTAAGGCTAACACCTATTCTATGGTGCAAAATTCTTCTTCTAGATATTACCCAAAAGAAATAAAAACGTTTCCACAAAAAACCTGTATAAGCATGCTCATAGCAGCCTTATTCATAATAACTAAGTACTGCAAACAACCCAATGTCCATTAACAAGTGAATAGATAAATTGTACAATTGACTATTACTACTGAACAATAAATATGAACATACTAACATTACACCCAGCCATGTGGATGAATCTCAACAACATTATGCTGAGAAAAGAAGACAGACACAAAAGAGTATATATTGGTTGAGATCATTTATATGAAGACTGGAAATATGTGATGGAAGTCGAGAGGGGTTGACTCTGGGAGGAGAATGAGAAAACTTGCTGGGCACAGAGAATGTTCTTATCATGATGCTTGCGATGGTACGTGGTTGCATACCTTTGTCAAAATTCATCAAACTGCAAACTTAATATCTATGTATTTTACTGGATGCAATTTAGACTTCAATAAATTAAAAAATTAAAAGTAAAGTGATATATTATAGCCATAAAAATCAACTTTTGACCTTGTTCTACTTGTCTTATTTCCCTAATGTGGTCTACTTTAAAATTAATTCATCTTGTGGACTAATCACAAACTGTCATTATTTGGACTAAAAGTACATTTGATAAAATCCTGCAGAAAGGTCCATAGTTCATTTCTCTTCTGTTAAACCATTCCACTTGTCTTTTCTAATTTTAATTGTAAATGTGTTTCCTGTTTTAGTAACGGGAATAGCATTGAATTTGGGGGATGTCTGTTGAATTCAGGTGATACCTATTTGATCAGTTAGCACTTTGAGTTACCAGAAGTGTTACTGCTCACTTTGGGGTTAAAATTTTCTGGAAGTTGTTCATTTTTGTCAAGAAAACAGAATATTTTCCTTCTAGAGTAGTGAATTAAGAATGACCCTATTAGGCACATCGATATCCATGTTGTACATAATGGCTTCCTTTTTTTCTTGCCCTGTTGGTTCTCAGATTCTTTGTTTAATTAAAAATGAAAAAAAAAAAAAAAGCAGTTTCAGTCTTTACCCCAAACCCAATCTTCCCAGAGCCTCAGAGACTGATCCTTTGGTTGTTTGACGTAAGCAAGTTGGCTCCATGGTGACTGATCTGGTATTTGCTGAAATTACCCAGCACGCAGCAAGCAAGGGTCAGTCATTAAGACGCATGAACCACAGGTCATCTGAGCCCTGGTCTGGTTTTCTTGTTGTTATGAGAATGGAGCCTGAGGTCACTAGAGACTAGATCCTTAAAAAGAAAGATAAGAAACTGCTCTTTAACTCAACCTTGCAGCTAGTCAGCCACCTGGGATGGGAAAATTCATGAGTAGATAAAAAGAGCTCTGCGTTTTCTCTCTTTGTCTCCCTAAAAGGAAGAGGCCATTCCAGGCTTGGGAACACATTCCAGCTGTGCTGTAGTGATAATTCTGCTCTCCCTTCTATGTTGATTCCCCTAACTATAAGCAATATTAGGTTTGGTATTGAAGATGACAAATGGCTTGATGTTTATCAGGACATCAAATTTATTTTGTGGAAAATACTGCTGCTTTACTCTATAGCAACATTCAGGCCAGAATGGGCAGCCCAAGGAATTATTGTTCATATTTTTGGCTTTTGGCAAACCTCATTTTCCTTTTGATTCACTGTCTGCTTAACTTCTTTTGGCTTTCTGTTCTGCTGGCCTTGGGTGAGCAATTTTATTTATAACCCAGAGAAAACGAGTTTTAGGTGGGGTTCACCAGAGACCAAGATTTATGTTAAAATACTTTATTGGGAAGAATTCCCAGGAAGAAAAAATAAGAGAGTGGGGGGGGGGGCGCGGGGCGGGGGAGATTTGATGAGGAACAGGAGGAAGCTGATCAGGAGGGCAGGTCCAAGCACAGCTCACCAAGGCCGGTTCCAAACCTGTGGGGGGGCCTGCAGAAGGGCGCTATCTCAAACAGGTGAGAGAGTTGGGGTATTTATACTTGCGTGTCCGTCAACAGTGGGTAAAGGCTGTCCCAGGAGGGAACAAAGGCCCAGTCCCTCCCAGCTTTCTGCACGTGAAACAAAGGGAACTCTGGTCCCCAGGACAGTCCTCTGGCAAAGATACCCCGGTTCCAGCTGTCTGTCTAGCTGCAGGCTTCTCCTCTGGGGCCTGTGGTGGGACAAAGCCGACCCCTTCCTTCTGTATTCTATTCTTCCCTCCTTTCTGCTTACTTTTCCCTTTTCCCCCTGTTCTCCTAAAAGCAACCTTCTGAATAGTGGGCTGATGAGGCTGGGTTTTGGGTTTGCTTTTTTTTATTTGAAAAAATGAATATTAGTTGAAGATACTTAGATGATAATTTAGTTTGATACATGCCCACCTGCAAGTCCATCCAAGGAAGAAAGAGGCTCCAGAGGAAACAATGTAACATGATGTCACCTGCAAGAGATAGTGTGGCACAGACCCATGAGCAGCAACAAAGGGAGAATATAGTGCTTGTCTTACCTTTATGTCTTTGTGTGAGTTACACACAGACACAGACATAAACACACTCAGTTTTCATCCAAAAACATCAATATTAAATACAAATTTGAATTTTTTTAGTTTCTCCTCATTCACTGCTAGCCAACTTCCTCATTCATCCAGTTTCCACTTTGGCACTGACTCTTGATCCTTCTCTCTCTTTTTTTTTTTAAATTAGTTTTTATTGGAGCATAGTTGCTTTACAATGTTGTGTTAGTTTGGTTTTGCTTTTAAACCCCTTGGCTAATTTCTCAGATTGTTCCCACTGGCTGGGTACAGTACTTTGAAGATTTTTTTCCCAGTTTTATTTCACTCTTAAAAGAACATCAAATCAACGTTCTGTGAGACTCCCTCAGGCTCTTTTGAGTTCCTGTCATACCAGGCAAGTCAGACAATGGTTGACTCTGTTTCCTTCCTCTTAATCTCTCCCTTTCTATCCTGCCATGACTGTATCCACTTTGGGGATCTTGAGTTTATAGTATGTTTCAGTGTATGTCTAGGGCATATAGACTTCATATCAGTTAGGGTTGCTTCAAGAATTATAATAGCAACAACCACAAAACAACAATGAAGACCACGGAGGCTTAAACAAATAAGGTTCATTTGTCTTGCTGGGAAGCTTGGAAGGAAGCAGTTGGTAGAATGGCTGGATAACATCTAGGACCCAGATCTTCTTTCTTCCTTTATGCTCTGCCATCTTCAGCACATTGCCTTTCACACTCATGTTAATCTTTGTACAGGGACAGGATGGCTGCTGTATTTCAAGGTATCATATCCACATTCAAAGAAGAAAGAAAACGGAGGGATCACGCTAATACCATCTGCCCCTTTTGTTGGAAAAGCAAAAGCTTTTCTATGATCCCCCCAACAGACGTTTCATGATACGTTTTTGGCTAGAATGTGACCAAGTTGCCTCTCCAACAGCAAGGGAAGCTGAGGAGCAAATATGTCAGACAAGAAGGTGAAAAGGAGAAGGGGTGAGAAAGAGTGCTGGGTTAGCCAATGAGCTGTAGTGGCCAGAGGTACCATGGAAATACTTGAATTGGTAGAAATGTTTATATTTTCCTCCAATAGCTTTTGTGGCTTAAAATGAGTAGGCTTTTCACTTGGTCGGGCCAATCTCTCTCTCTCTCTCTCTCTCTCACTCTCTCTCTCTCTCTCTCTCTCTCTCTCTCTCTCTCTCTCTCTATATATATATATATATATATATAATGTATAGTATATTATGTATTATACATTAAGAAAATATATCTACAGTTTTTGCTGGAGAACTTCAGGTTATTAATTGGACATATTAGTTTTTGTCTAACATTTCACTAGGCACATGATCAATACATATTTGAAATCTGAGTGAATAGCAAATAATTCTGCTGAAGAAAAATGTAAACCATATTTTTTTCCATGTTGTTATACTTATTAGCAAGAAAATCACATAATATTTAGTAGCTGTTCCCAAAAGTAAGCTAGCTTTCCAATGAAGAGATTTGTCCTCACTATTATTTTTAAATTGTGAAGGAACCACATTTAAATGATAATCTTATCAAAATAATCTCACACAATTGTCCTTTCAAATGGGATATTCATTTTTAAGAGTGCCATCTTTTTGTCATTTGAGACTTCCACTTCTCTGGGGGTTCCTTACACGTTCTTATCTCTGAGGGATGCCTCAGGGAAGAAAAACAGCTCAGGCAGTTGGTAGAAGAATGAGGAAGGGTATGGTTTTGAAAAACTGCAAAACCTACGGGAGTCCAATATCACTCATTATATGAATTAATATAATTAAATGCAATTTAATTTGTAGTGTAATTAAAGAGGGTGTAAATGGCTCTATTCTTCCAATGCTGACATTCCACCCAGAAGCTCTTTCTTCTGACATCATCAGTCAGTGATTTATGGGCTTCCTCACTTTGCCTGGCATCACCAATGAGTTTCTACAATCTGAGTGGGCTGTCTGGGGAGTGATGATTCAAAGTCCACGGCTACTGGGCTTTTTCTTTATATATAAGGTACTAGGCCAGATTCTACTCCAGGAGGAGATAAAATGAGAAGTTGCTGGAACACTTTGCAAGAGGCATCCAGCTGCACATTGTTCTTCAACTCCTAAGGGCATCCCTGCTAAAACGATAGCTGCTTAGTTTCCAGAGTCAAAGTTACTGATAAAGCCCAAAGGCTGTCTCCCAGTATGCAGTGTGTGTGTGTGTGTGTGTGTGGGTGTGTGTGTGCGCGCATGCATGCGTGTGTGTATGAGAAAGAGAGAGAACACCTTGATTGGAATGGTGAAGGAGACCCCGTTGCCTGTTTATTCTCAAGACTTGATGGAGGTTATTGTTCTTCCTTCAAAAGCCCACCTCTGCATAGGTAAAAGCTTTTCCTAGTAGACCATGAATCATTAACATCCTGTCCTTCTGAAGAGCTGAAAACAAGACAGCTTAATGCAAAATTCCAGGCTGTAAAGAACTGTTGTTAAAACTGAGTTTTGGTGGAAGGTGAGCACAGGCCTGGAACCATATATGTCACAGTGTATCTTTTACAACTCAACCTTAAGCTATAATATAAACTTAAAGCCTCATCAGAGCATTCTCTGTTAGTTTGGGGTTTGGTAGGACAGGAAAGAGGAAAGGTATGGAAGGAATAAGGAACAAAGAGAGAGTGCAGAAAACATTTTGGGACTTCCCCGGTGATGCAGTGGTTAAGAATCCGCCTGCCAACACAGGGGACACGGGTTCAATCCTTGGTCTGGGAAGATCCCACATACCACAGAGCAACTAAGCCTGTGAGCCACAACTACTGAGCCCGTGCACCACAACTACTGAAGACCGTGTACCCTAGAGCCTGCGTGCTGCAACTACTGAGCCCACGCTCTGCAACTACTGAAGCCCATGTGCCTAAAGCCCATGCTCTGAAACAAGAGAAGCCACAAGAATGAGAAGCCCATGCACCACAAGAAGAGTAACCCCCGCTTGCTGCAACTAGAGAAAGCCTGCGCGCAGTTACAACGACCAAACACAGCCAAAAATAAAAATAAAAGAAAAAGAATTGAAGAAAGAAAACATTTTGAAAGCAATTGAAGCTTGGCAATGTTGGATTTACTCTGGTTTTTTTTTTTTTTTAATTTACTGAAGCAATTTTCATACATAGTTGCATGTTCACAACAGAAAACTGGATCCATTATACAAAATGTCCCAGTTGGAACTTTGCAAGTTTTGAAAGGAAAATCATCTTTTTCAGCTTAATTTCTTCTGGCAAAATTTCATACACACAGACTGCTGTGTGCTTCTTGGAAACTGTTGATTATACCAAGCTTTAAGGGAAATGAAAGTATCTTTGGTCACTGTGTAAGTACTTTATTTCTTCCTTTTGCCATTTACCAATTCAATGCATCTGTGTTGACAGCTAAAGACTGAAGATTAAATTAGAGGAAGGTTCTTATGGCATTTTAAGATTATGTTAAACACTTGAACACTAGCAATTCTCCAAGGTGGATATGGCTCTTGTGATCTTTCATCAAGATTTATGACCAGTGTTTCCGTCACTGACAGTATCAAAAAGTTACAGCAGCCAGGGAACGTTCTCAGCCCCACAGCAAAGGGATATGATTATATTCTCCAGTGGAAGTTGAGACTTCCTGTTGCTTTTTTTTCCTCTTGTGAAAACAATGGTTTCTGGTTACCGCAAGGGTATTGTGACTTCATGAAACACCACTTCATAAAACCAGCTCTGCAGTTGTTGAAGGGGACCCAGGAAAGGTGGTGAATTTCTCTTCTGGAAGATGGCAGGAATAAGATTCTAGGCCAGCACCTATTACTGTCCAGGGAGAACTTGGGCTTTATCAGAAACGATGATTGCTTGAATTTAGATCTCTGAGCAGGCACAGGCAGCTCACACTCAGCACTGGTTTTCATTTTTCTTGACAGAAGATTTATTTCTCCTGCTTCAGCCTGTCGTTGTGCACATGGTCATTGCAAGCAGAACACTTATCAGTATTTCCCAAGAGGACTTTTACTACAGAGGAAATCAACCTCTCTTACTTTTATGTTATCAACAGAGAAGGAAAGAGATGAGAAAGCTAGAAGAAAGGAGAGCATTTCTTTCTCTTTCTTGCTTTTTTTCTCTTGTTGGTCTTCATTTCTTGCCTCTTCTATTTTTATTCTTCTGTTGCCTTTTTATCTTCTTTTTGTTGTCTTACTCATGTCCAATCCTGTTTTCTGTCTCTTTACTTTGCTTTCTTCCCCCTCTCTTCATTCAAGAGGAAATCTTCTCTCCTGGGTGGAGGAAAGGGATAGGTTAGGGGAAGAGCATGGAGTAAAAACAGAGGCACTGGTGATGTCCTGGTCCTTCAGTTGGGCTGGTTGGCTCTACCTTCAACATACATCTAGCAAAAGACCGCTTGTCCCCACTGCTGCTGTCAGAGTTTAATCCACCACTGTCTCTTACCTACATTATTATGTTAGCTTTCCAACCCATCATTCTCATCCTACTTTTCCCCCTCGATGCTTAAAACATTAACCATAGGGACCCTGCTAAAAGTTAAATCACTACTGTTCTCAACCTTTCAATGGCTTCAGAATAAATTTGGATTCCTTAGAGTGGTCCATTAACCTCCATTAACAGGCTGCTTGCAACCCCTGCTGCTTCCTGACACCCTCCTCCTTGTTCACCACACCCCAACTGATATCAAGCAGGACCCTGTGGGCCTCCTGGGCACAAAAGCCTTTTTGTGTCCCCCATTTCTTGATCACAGGATGTAGGCTTCCTTCAGTCTCCATGACCTTCTCTGAGTTCCAACTGGCAGATTCAAGCAGTTGTTAAGCAGGGAAGGGAGGGGATTCAGAGACAAGGGAGCAGTGGCCGAGAAACAATAGTGCAGCCTTGGGGCAGGGTCCTGGTTCCCCATCAAGGAATACACATAACAATATCTTTGAGCTGTTTTGCAGATACTGAAACCCCCACCAGGTGGGAGAAGTTAACTATGCTGCCCACAAGCACAAGTAGACCCCAGACCAGTTGGAACCAGAAGGTTGATGGTGCTGACTCCTGCTTACCTCACCACCAACCAATCAGAAGAATGTCCACGAGCTGATCACACCCTCTTTGAACGATTACTATAAAACTTCTCACTACTCTCTCCAAGGGGGGACACACCGTTTTGAGGGCATTAGCCAACAGCGGCCCCCTTTGCCTGGCAAAGCAATAAAGCTATTCTTTCCTACTTCACCCAGAACTCTGTCTCTGAGATTTAATTTGGTTATGGGGTACAGAGGCCGGATTCGGCTTCACAACTGCTCTGTGTCCCTCACCACTCTGCCCTCAGGCCTCCACAGTCACTCACCTCTCTGCCTGGACAGCTCTTCCCCGAGAGAGAGAGGCTCCCCACCTCCCTGACTTCCTTCATGTTTCTGTTCTAATACCAACCTCTCATCAAAACTTTCCCAGAGGAATCTCTCTAAAATAGCACCCCTTTATCTCTGTCCCCTTTATTTAGCAGTTCTTACCACCTGACTTGTATAATTATTTGCTTATTAATTTCTGTTGTCTCCTTACACTAGAATGTATAATACAGGGATTAGTCTTTATCCCTAAAAGATTGTCCAGAACATTAAGCATAAATGTTTGTGGACTGAGTAAATAAAAAGTTATCATACAGCATTTGGCCAACCTCCCTTTCTGTGACACTTGTGTGTTATAAGGCCAGATGTCTTCTTAAAGCCATGTAGGAATGCTGAGACCCTGACCAGAAGCCAGCTGCTTTCTTCTTGATGGCAGCTCTGTGAGCCCATGAGCCTGCCTCCTTCCTAATCCACAGCTCATGGTCAGAAAGGGTGTGACCTGTCTTGTACTTGATTTAAACATTTTCTAGCCAGAACAGTGTGCACCCACCCTCCTCTAGGTCCCAGCTCCAGGGACTGTACCTGTGAGCTGCATTTTTAGCTCTTATTCATAGTCATGATTCTGCCCCACCTGAGTACCTTTATGCCTGGGCAGCCTTGGGAATTGTAGGTCACCCTTGGGTTCTTGAAAACTAGTCAAGGTGGGAGAGGAAAGTCAAACCCTCTCTCGAGATGACTTGGTGGACTAAGCCACCACCACCCAGACTCTCACAGGATGCTGGAGTATTAGAGCAGGGAAGGATTTGGAAGCCCTTGGAGTACAGTGATATGTAGTTTGTTTATAAGAGCAGTGATGCTTTTTCTTCAGACTAACTCTCCTCTGGAAGCCCAGCATGTCCAACAAACCAAACTGGACCTAAGGCAGGGGCCAGAGTCTGCTGGGCTCTATCCAGGCCCTCCTAGATGGGGTCCTGAGGAATTTTGCGAAGCCGAGAGTTTCTACAGGAAAGAGTGTGGAAGCCCCAGGTGTCATCCTATGCCATTGTTTTATAGACAAAGGTTCAGAGGGGTGGAGGGATTTCCGTAAGGTTGCACAGGGAGCAGCAGTCTCCTAATTTCCAGTTTACACCTCTTCCCACCATATACACCATACTCTGCCCATACTCTACCATCTGTAAAGTACCTACTATATGCCAATCATCTTGCTAGGTGTTTTGCATTTATCATTTCATTTAATCCTTCCATCTACCTTTTGTGATAGATACTATTAATCTCATTTTATTGAACAGAGACTAGAAAAGGGCTCCCAGGAAATAAGTAGTGGAGTGTGGATTTGAACTCAAGCCTGTCTCATTCTAAAGACTGTGTTCATTCTGTACCTCAGTTAGAATAAACAGAGAAACAAGCTAAATAAATGTAACAAATGGACCTAACCATGTATAATGACCCAAAACCCCAAACAAAAATCATTTCTTGTTCTTGTAAAATCACTGTGCAGGTGAACAGGTTAGCTAGCGAACTTCACCTTGTAGTCATTTAGGGGCCAAGTGTCAGAGGCTCTGTTGTGTGTAACACAATAGCTTCCAAAGTCACTTTGGATATCATTTTCATTCCAAATAACCAGAGAGGGAAATGGCATGGACAATCACTAAATGGAAAAATGTTATAAGCTCAGTGTGGAAGTGGCATGCTTTCCTTGTACATGGCACTCATGGCCAGTGTATACTGGCCACCTGGGGCACCTCAGTGCAGAGAGCTGGGAGCACTGGGCCGTGTAGTTCCCAGACCTGAAGGCACTGCTCTTCGAGAAGTCTATGCTAAGAAAGGAAGATCACGGATTTGGGTGGGCATCTAGCCCCAGGGGCTGGGGCACATGCAAAGTTCCGGATTCAACGTTCTTATGAATGACACAGGTTTCAAATGTCCATGGCTATGATCATAGCTGTTGTGAACATTTATTGATTTTTTTAAAATTTCCTACATTCAATCTCCCTTCTTATTTCAGAAGAACCTACCCATATGCCTATTATTATGGGACACAGTTCCCCTCAACTTCCCTTGCCTCCAGCAGTGAGGACCCAAGCAAGATTTCACCAGTGGATCAGATGGTCCCTCTTGGCCCTTTGGATCTGCTGAGTACGATGCAAAAGGCTGGTGATGTCAGGGTTCACTTGCACTGTTTCAACAGTGCCCGTGGGTGGCCACTTTTTGTGGTTGTGTCCAGCTGTGGGCTGGCATTAAGCCAGAGAATGAGAACCTGTCAAACTGTTCCTGTGATGACTTCTGAAGCCCTTCAGTTCCTACCTGTTTTCCAAGATGTCCCTAACCAGCCACCCCAGCCCCTGCTATTGGTCAATTCTGTGAACCACCTCCTGACAGCTTTCAAGGACATTTTCTTTTTGCTTGTTACCCAGAGCTGGTTTCTCTCTGCTGGACCCACAACCTTGATTGATACAAAGCTTTTTCAGAGCACGTTGTCTGCCTCCACCTTGTCTGCAGCTTGGTTAATTCTGATTAGTCTGGTAACCGCTGGAAACACCATGGTTATTGACAAATTTGGACCCCTGCCTCCTTAAGAGCTGCTGGCATGAGCTGTGCTCTTTTTTTTCTTTCTTTTTTTAAAGATGGGGAGAGTCTACTAGCGACAAAAGTCCCCTACTTCCTGTGAGAAGGGGGCATGGAGTAAAGAGGCTAGCAGCCTGGCTTCTGCCTGCTGTTTCCAGCCACTGCTCCAAGCAGAATGCAGGGCATAAAACAATTTCTGAAGAATCCTGCATGGTACTTTGCAAGGCAAGATATCTGGCTGGATGAATGGGTGTTGAGGGTGTGAGAGAAAACGTGTGTGTGTGTGTGTGTGTGTGTCAGGGAGTGTACACACACGTGTGTCAGAGAAGGGAGCCAGGTAACCTGTGCCAGACTCTCCTGAGAAGGACATGGGAGAAGGAAATGAACAACCAATTTGTTGTCCAGTGAACTTTTAAAAACAACATTGTGTGCTTTCTTTCCGACACCCAAATCTGTTGACTGTATTTTTCCCTGCAAGATAGGAATGAACTTTTGGGGCCAAAGAGAGGACCTCAGGCTTAGTATTTTCAGGCCATTAACTGTTAATACAAGGAAATGTGATTGATGTGCTCTTTAAAGAGAACTTGAGCCCCTGGGGTTGTGGGCATTGCCTTTTGGTATTGATGGAATCCTGATTCAATATTGAAAATAATACTCAATATTTATTGTCAGTCTTTCCCAGGAACAGCTACCTCTGTACTCTAAATTTGTTAAGGCCCCAAAGCATACAGACCTATTTACGTCCTACCTGAATCACACTGGTTCATGGCCCTCCCGTGTCTCCTGCCCTTCCTCTTGCATGATACTCAGATGTCCGCTCACGGTGGTCCTCTGATATTCTCAGCTCCAGCAATCCCATGGCTGCTTCAGCAATGTTTCATGGACGAATTTTTGAATCCTCCAAATTCATATGTTGAATCCCTAAACACAGTACCTCAGAATTTGACAATATTTGGAGAGAGGGCCTTTAAAGAGGTGATTAATTTAAAATGGGGACCCCAATGCAATCTGACGGATGTCCTTATAAGAAGAGGAAATTTGGACACATAAAGAGACACCAGGGGGACTTCCGGGGAAGATGGCGGAAGACAAAGGTGTGGAGATCACCTTCCTCCCCACAGATATACCAGAAATACATCTACATGTGGAACAACTCCTATAGAACACCTACTGAACGCTGGCAGAAGACCTCAGACCTCCCAAAAGTCAAGAAACTCCCCCACGTACCTGGGTAGGGCAAAAGAAAAAAGAATAAACAGATACAAAAGGATAGGGATGGGACCTGCACCAGTGGGAGGGAGCCGTGAAGGAGGACAGGTTTCCACACACTAGAAGCCCCTTCGTGGGTGGAGACTGCAGGTGGCGGAGGGGGAAAGCTTCGGAGTCGCAGAGGAGAGCACAGCAACAGGGGTGCGGAGGGCAAAGCGGTGAGATTCCCACACAGAGGATCGGTGCCGACTGGCACTCACCAGCCTGAGAGGCTTGTCTGCTCGGCCGCCGGGGCAGGCGGGGCTGGGAGCTGAGGCTTGGGCTTCAGGTCGGAGCGCAGGGAGAGGACTGGTGTTGGCGGTGTGAACACAGCCTGCAGGGGAATAGTGCACCACGGCTGGCCGGGAGGGAGTCCAGGAAAAAGTCTGGACCTGCTGAAGAGGGAAGAGACTTTTTCTTCCCTTTTTGTTTCCTGATGCGCGAGGAGAGGGGATTAAGAGCGCTGCTTAAAGGAGCTCCAGAGACGGGCGCGAGCCGCGACTAAAAGCACGGACCCCAGAGACGGGCGTGGGACGCTGGGGCTGCTGCTGCCGTCTCCAAGAGGCCTGTGTGGGAGCACAGGTCACTGTCCACACCCCCCTTCTGGGGATCCTGTGCAGTCCACCACTGCCGGGGTCCCGGGATCCGGGGACAGTTTCCCCGGGAGAACGCACGGGGTGCCTCGGGCTGGTGAAACATCACACTGGCCTCTGCCGCTGCAGGCTCGCCCCGCACTCTTACCCCTCCCTCTCCCTGGCCTGAGTGAGCCAGAGTCCCCGAAGCAGCTGCTCCTTTAACCCCGTCCTGTCGGAGCGCAGAACAGATACCCTCTGGCGACCTACACGCAGAGGTGGGACCAAATCCAAAGCTGAGACCCGGGAGCTGTGAGAACAAAGAAGAGAAAGGGAAATCTCTCCCAGCAGCATCAGAAGCAGCAGATTAAAACTCCACAATCAAATTGATGTACCCTGAATCTGTGGAATACCTGAATAGACAATGAATCATCCCAAATTGAGAAGGTAGACTTTGAGAGCAAGATTTATTATTTTTTCCCCTTTTCCTCTTTTTGTGAGTGTGTATGTGTATGCTTCTGTGTGAGATTTTGTCTGTACAGCTTTGCTTCCACCATTGTCCTAGGGTTCTATCTGTCCATTTTTAAAAAAATTTTTTTTAATAATTATTTTTTATTTTAATAACTTTTTTATTTTATTTTACTTTATTTTATTTTACTTTATCTTCTTTCCTTCTTTGTTTCTTTCTTTCTTTGTTTCTTTGTTTCTTTCTTTCTTTCCTTCCTTCCTTCCTTCCTTCCCTCCTTCTCTCCTTTAGACAATGAATCATCCCAAATTGAGGAGGTGGACTTTGAGAGCAAGATTTATGATATTTTCCCCTTTTCCTCTTTTTGTGAGTGTGTATGTGTATGCTTCTGTGTGAGATTTTGTCAATACAGCTTTGCTTCCACCATTTGTCCTATGGTTCTATCTGTCCGTTTTTTGTGCTGTTGTTTTTTTAAATTTTTTTCTTAATAATTATTTTTTATTTTAATAATTTTATTTTATCTTACTTTATTTTATTTTACTTTATCTTCTTTCTTTCTTTCTTTCTTTCTTTCTTTCTTTACTTCCTTCCATCCTTTAGACAACGAATCATCCCAAATTGAGGAGGTGGACTTTGAGAGCAAGATTTACGATTTTTTCCCCTTTTCCTCTTTTTGTGAGTGTGTATGTGTATGCTTCTATGTGAGATTTTGTCTGTATAGCTTTGCTTCCACCATTTGTCCCAGGGTTCTATCTGTCCGTTTTTTTTTCTTAATAATTACCTTCTATTTTAATAATTTTATTATATTTTATCATACTTTATTTTTTTACTTTATCCTCTTTCTTTTTTCCTTCCTTCCTCCTCTCCTTCCTCCCTCCTTCCCTGCCTCCCTCCTTTCTTTCTTTCTTTATACTTCTACTAATTCTTTCTCTCTACCTTTTCTCCCGTTTATTCTGAGCTGTGTGGATGAAAGGATCTTGGCGGTGGGAGAGCCAACTTCAGGACACTGCTCCACAAGAGACCTCCCAGCTCCATGTAATTTCAAATGGTGAAAATCTCCCAGAGATCTCCATCTCAACACCAACACCCAGCTACACTCAACGACCAGCAAACTACAGTGCTGGACACTCTATGCCAAACAACTAGCAAGACAGGAACACAACACCACCCATTAGCAGAGAGGCTGCCTAAAATCATAATAAGTCCACAGACACCCAAAGCACACCACCAGACATGGACCTGCCCACCAGAAAGACAAGATCCAGCCTCATCAACCAGAACTCAGGCACTAGTCCCCTACACCAGAAAGCCTACACAACCCACTGAACAAACCTTAGCCACTAGGGACAGACACCAAAAAAACAGGAACTACGAACCTGCAGCCTGCAAAAAGGAGACCCCAAACACAGTAAGATAAGCAAAATGAGAAGAGAGAAAAACACACAGCAGGTGAAGGAACAAGATAAAAACCCAAAACACCTAAGAAATGAAGAGGAAATAGGCAGTCTACCTGAAAAAGAATTCAGAATAATGATAACAAAGATATCCAAAATCTTGGAAATAGAATAGAGAAAATGCAAGAAACATTTAACAAGGACCTAGAAGAACTAAAGAGGAAACAAGCAATGATGAACAACACAATAAATGAAATTAAAAATACTCTAGAAGGGATCAATAGCAGAATAACTGAGGCAGAAGAACAGATAAGTGACCTGGAAGATAAAATAGTGGAAATAACTGATGCAGAGCAGAATAAAGAAAAAAGAATGAAAAGAACCGAGGACAATCTCAGAGACCTCTGGGACAACATTAAATGCACCAACATTCGAATTATAGGGGTCCAAGAAGAAGAAGAGAAAAAGAAAGTGACTGAGAAAATGTGTGAAGAGATTGTAATTGAAAACTTCCCTAGTATGGGAAAGGAAATAGTTAATCAGGTCCAGGAGGAACAAGAGTCCCATACAGAATAAATCCAAGGAGAAATACGCCAAGACACAAATTAATCAAACTATCAAAAATTAAATACAAAGAAAACATATTAAAAGCAGCAAGGGAAAAACAACAAATAACACACAAGGGAATCCCCATAACATTAACAGCTGATCATTCAGCAGAAACTCTGAAAGCCAGAAGGGAGTGGCAGGACATATTTAAAGTGATGAAGGAGAAAAACCTGCAACCAAGATTACTCTACCCAGCAAGGATCTCATTCAGATTTTATGGTGAAATTAAAACCTTTACAGGCAAGCAAAAGCTGAGAGAGTTCAGCACCACCAAACCAGCTTTACAACAAATGCTAAAGGAACTTCTCTAGGCAAGAAACACAACAGAAGGAAAAGACCTACAATAACAAACCCAAAACAACTAAGAAAATGGGAATACAAACATACATATTGATAATTACCTTAAATGTAAATGCACTAATTGCTCTGACCAAAAGACACAGATTAGCTGAATGGATACAAGAACAATCCCCATATATATGCTGTCTACAAGAGACCGACTTCAGACCTAGAGACACATACAGACGGAAAGTAATTGGATAGAAAAAGATATTCCATGCAAATGGAAACCCAAAGAAAGCTGGAGTAGCAATTCTCATATCACACAAAATAGACTTTAAAATAAAGACTATTAGAAGAGACAAAGAAGAACACTACATAATGATCAAGGGATCGAGCCAAGAAGAAGCTATAACAATTGTAAATATTTATGCACCCAACATAGGAGCACCTCAATACATAAGACAAATACTAACAGCCATAAAAGGTGAAATTGACAGTAACACATTCATAGTAGGGGACTTTAACAACCCACTTTCACCAATGGACAGATCATCCAAAATGAAAATAAATAAGGAAACACAAGCTTTAAATGATACATTAAACAAGATGGACTTAATTGATATTTATAGGACATTCCATCCAAAAACAACAGACTACACATTTTTCTCAAGTGCTCATGGAACATTCTCCAGGATAGATCACATCTTTGGTCACAAATCATGCCTTGGTTAATTTAAGAAAATTGAAATTGTATCAAGTATCTTTTCCAACCACAACGCTATGAGACTAGATATCAATAACAGGAAAAGAGCTGTAAAAAATACAAACACATGGATGCTAAACAATACACTACTTAATAATGAAGTGATCACTGAAAAAATCAAACAGGAAATCAAAACATACCTAGAAACAAATGACAAAGGAGACACGACGACCCAAAATCTATGGGATGCAGCAAAAGCAGTTCTAAGAGGGAAGTTTATAACAATACAATCCCACCTTGAGAAACAGGAAACATGTCGAATAAACAACCTAACCTTGCACCTAAAGCAATTAGAGAAAGAAGAACAAAAAACCCCCAAAGTTAGCAGAAGGAAAGAAATCATAAAGATCAGATCAGAAGTAAATGAAAAAGAAATGAAGGAAATGATAACAAAGATGAATAAAAGTAAAAGCTGGTTCTTTGAGAAGATAAACAAAATTGGTAAACAATTTGCCAGACTCAACAAGAAAAAAAGGGAGAAAACTCAAATCAATAGAATTAGAAATGAAAAAGGAGAAGTAACAACTGACACTGCAGAAATACAAAAGATCATGAGAGATTACCACAAGCAACTCTATGCCAATAAAATGGACAACCTGGAAGAAATGGACAAATTCTTAGAAATGCACAACCTGCCTAGATTGAATCAGGAAGAAATAGAAAATAAGAACAGGCCAATCAAAAGCACTGAAGTTGAAACTGTGATTAAAAATCTTCCAACAAACAAAAACCCAGGACCAGATGGCTTCACAGGCGAATTCTATCAAACATTTAGAGAAGAGCTAACACCTATCCTTCTCAAACTCTTCCAAAATATAGCAGAGGGAGGAACACTCCCAAACTCATTCTACGAGGCCACCATCACCTTGATACCAAAACCAGACAAGGATGTCACAAAGAAAGAAAACTACAGGCCAATATCACTGATGAACATAGATGCAAAAATCCTCAACAAAATTCTAGCGAACAGAATCCAACAGCACATTAAAAGGATCATACACCATGATCAAGTGGGGTTTATTCCAGGAATGCAAGGATTCTTCAATATATCAAATCAATCAATGTGATACACCATATTAACAAATTGAAGGAGAAAAATTATATGATCATCTCAATAGATGCAGAGAAAGCTTTCGACAAAATTCAACACCCATTTATGATAAAAACCCTGCAGAAAGTAGGCATAGAGGGAACGTTCCTCAACATAATAAAGGCCATATATGACAAACCCACAGCCAACATCGTCCTCAATGGTTAAAAACTGAAAGCATTTCCACTAAGATCAGAAACAAGACAAGTTTGCCCACTCTCACCACTCTTATTCAACATAGTTTTGGAAGTTTAACCGCAGCAATCAGAGAAGAGAAGGAAATAAAAGGAATCCAAATTGGAAAAGAAGTAAAGCTGTCACTGTTTGCAGATGACATGATACTATACATAGAGAATCCTAAAGGTGCTACCAGAAAACTACTAGAGCTACTCAATGAATTTGGTAAAGTAGCAGGAGACAAAATTAATGCACAGAAACCTCTGACATTCCGATACACTAATGATGAAAAATCTGAAAGTGAAATCAAGAAAACACTCCTATTTACCATTGCAACAAAAGGAATAAAATATCTAGGAATAAACCTACCTAAGGAGACAAAAGACCTGTATGCAGAAAAGTATAAGACACTGATGAAAGAAATTAAAGATGATACAAATAGATGGAGAGATATACCATGTTCTTGGATTGGAAGAATCAACAATGTGAAAATGACTCTACTACCCAAAAGAATCTACAAATTCAATGCAATCCCTATCAAACTACCACTGGCATTTTTCACAGAAGTAGAACAAAAAATTTCACAATCTGTATGGAAACACAAAAGACCCCAAATAGCCAAAGCAATCTTGAGAACGAAAAATGGAGCTGGAGGAATCAGGCTCCCTCACTTCAGACTGTACTACAAAGCTTCAGTAATCAAGACAGTATGGTACTGGCACCAAAACAGAAAGATAGATCAATGGAACAGGATAGAAAGCCCAGAGATAAACCCACGCACATATGGTCACCTTATCTTTGATAAAGGAGGCAGAAATGTACAGTGGGGAAAGGACAGCCTCTTCAATAAGTGGTGCTGGGAAAACTGGACAGGGACATGTAAAAGTATGAGATTAGATCACTCCCTATCAGCATACACAAAAATAAGCTCAAAATGGATTAAAGACCTAAATGGAAGGCCAGACACTATAAAACTCTTAGAGGAAAACATAGGCAGAACACTCTATGACATAAATCATAGCAAGATCCTTTTTGATCCACCTCCTAGAGAAATGGAAATAAAAACAAAAATAAACAAATGGGACCTAACGAAACTTCAAATCTTTTGCACAGCAAAGGAAACCATAAACAAGACCAAAAGACGACCCTCAGAATGGGAGAAAATATTTGCAAATGAAGCAACTGACAAAGGATTAATCTCCAAAATTTATAAGCAGCTCATGCAGCTCAATAACAAAAAAACAAACAACCCAATCCAAAAATGGGCAGAAGACCTAAATAGACATTTCTCCAAAGAAGATATACAGACTGCCCACAAACACATGAAAGAATGCTTAACATCATCAATCATTAGAGAAATGCAAATCAAAACTACAATAGATATCATCTCACATTAGTCAGAATGGCCATCATCAAGAAATCTAGAAACAATAAATGCTGGAGAGGGTGTGAAGAAAAGGGAACACTCTTGCACTGCTGGTGGGAATGTGAATTGGTACAGCCACTATGGAGAACAGGATGGAGGTTCCTTAAAAAACTACAAATAGAACTACCATATGACCCAGCAATCCCACTACTGGGCATATACCCTGAGAAAACCATAATTCAAAAAAAGTCATGTACCAAAATGTTCATTGCAGCTCTATTTACAATAGCCAGGAGATGGAAACAACCTAAGTGTCCATCATCGGATACATGGATAAAGAAGATGTGGCACATATATACAATGGAATATTACTCAGCCATAAAAAGAAACGAAATTGAGCTATTTGTAATGAGGTGGATAGACCTAGAGTCTGTCATACAGAGTAAAGTAAGTCAGAAGGAGAAAGACAAATACCGTATGCTAACACATATATATGGAATTTAAGAAAAAAAAATGTCATGAAGAACCTCAGGGTAAAGCAGGAATAAAGACACATATCTACTTGAGAATGGACTTGAGGATATGGAGGGGGAGGGTAAGCTTTGACAGAGCGAGAGAGAGGCATGGACATATATACACTACCAAACGTAAGGTAGATAGATAGTGGGAAGCAGCCGCATAGCACAGGGAGATCAGATCGGTTCTTTGTGACCGCCTGGAGGGGTGGGATAGGGAGGGTGGGAGGGAGGGAGACGCAAGAGGGAAGGGATATGGGAACAGATGTATATGTATAACTGATTCACTTTGTTATAAAGCAGAAACTAACAACAAAAAAAGAGACACCAGGGATGCAATTGCACAGATAAAAGACCCTGTGAGGACACAATGAGAAGGCGGCCATCTGTAAGCCAAGGATAGAGGCCTCAGAATGACTTCAACCCTGCTGACAACTTGATCTTGGACTTCTAGCCCCCAGAACTATGAGACAATAAATTTCTGTTGTTTTAGCCACCCATTCTGTGGTATTTTGTTACAGCAGCCCTAGCCAGCTAATGCAGGCCTTTACTATGAGCACAATTGTTGAGACTTGCATTAACCTGTGTTTCCAATGCCTTGACATCCTGAGGATGGCACCTCCTAGGGTAGCCAATTCCTAGAGATGGTAAAGGCCTCACCTATAAGCACACATAGGCCAATCAACCTCTCCCCAGCCCATGCCCTGCTCCTTTATGGGGCTCTTACAGGGCTCTCACACTCAATACCATGGTCCCCATGCCCTAATTGCCATGCCCAGGTGCCAGACAACTAGAGACAGTCCATCACCCCAGGAATGACTAAAACTATTTAAACTAACCACGCCTGCTTACCCTGCCTCAGCTGTTCCTTCTCAAGGAAACCCAATGAAGCCCCTTGCCTTCCTCCTCCCCCTCCCTCTGCCTCCCAACCAACCCTCATGCCTCCCCATGTGGCCCTGCATGACATGCCATGACCCTGCTCTTGGGGCCTATGAGTAACAAACTATCTTTCCAATGGGAATTGTCTCCTGATCTGTTGGCCTGATCATATCCAAATAATAATAAAATCTATATTTTAAAACAAGGCTTTTTGTGAAAACCTGAGCCCCACGCTAGAGTGCTGTCCACTAGCTCCCCCATAGCCGAAAACACTGGAGGTGGCAAAAAAATGGTGGTTCTCCTTAGTAAGAACCATGAAGCATTCATACAGAAATGGGGAGAAGGACCCCAACTCTAAGCCACACCCTCACCTGGCCCCAAAGCAGTACTGCTAATACTCTACGAGCTACAAATCTCCTGAAGAATCTTCTCCTTCTGCTATTTCAACAGCTTCTTCCCTCCCTGCAGTCCAAATGAATCCCCAGGACCCAGCTTTGGTAGCTAACCTCAAGCTCCCCTCTCCAGCTTCAGGCACTAAACTTCCTCTTTGGAATGTCCCTCCCCCTCATGCAAAGCAGCAACATGCAAATGGATTCTTGTATGTACTGCCCTTCCATGAGCAGATAAGGCTACATTTGTATTGGGGTTAGCCAGGACCTGTCCACATCCACAGCCACCTCTACTAAGAACTCAGCTAATGAAAGTTGTGCGTCAGACAGCACCGCGAGACACAATGCCTGCCTCCAGGCTTGGACCACCTGTCCAGGGAGACTAACAGCTGAAGAATGGAGCCGTCTCTGTGCTATTCAGGAAACACAGGCAAAGCCCCTGACAGGGTTCAGTGCGGGAGAGATGTTTTCTGACTGGAGCATCAGGATGATGTTGTGAGAGATCAGGGACTTGAGACAAAAAGTCAGCACCATTTTGATAAGGAGGTTAACCAGGAGTTAAGTCCTCTCTGTCTGGCAAAGGTCAGAAGACTGACTGACTTACCTAGACTGGAAAATAAGAAAGTACAGGAAAGTGAAGAGGTTTAAGGCTGCAGATCAGTTGGTGTCTGACTGAGGAGGTGTCGCAGAGAGTACAAAAGACATGGGTGACTGGGCTTTACCCTCAAGATTAGACTTCTTGTAACATAGATAAATAGTGAAATGTAAGAGAACATATCATTTATAAATTGACATTTAGGGGTCTTGCATATATGATATACAGAAGGGCCGACAAGCATTTTCCAAGGTTCACATAGTAAATGTTTTGTAAATTATGCTTTGCAGGTCATTTGGTCTCTGTCAGAACTACTCAACTCTGCCATTATATTGAGGAAGCAACCACGGACAACACATAAATGAGTGTCATGGCTGTAATTCTAAGAAAACTTTACTTACGAAAAGTTGTTAGCGAGCTAAATTTGGCCCATAGGCCTCAGTTTGCTGACCACTAGTGCAGGACACAATTTTTAAGTAGTTTGGGTCTCAAAGTCAGGAGCTCTCTTCAAATCTCAGGGAAAAACTAGATTTTGAAGGGTGATTACACAAGATGACATGTCCCAGGGTTCAGGAACAAATAACATCTGGTAAGTTTAGACCTCACCTTAGATGCGTCCTTAGACACATCTAGAAGCTAGGCCTTTCCAGCCAAATACAATGAAACCATCTTCCCCTCTGAAAATCTGAATCCTAACCCTAACCCTTAACCTTGGAAAATCTATAAAGTAAGTGTAAGCAAGTGCTCTTTGCTGCAGACCTAAAAGGATTGGTGATCCATCTGTTTGTTCTCAATCCTCTATATTTTTTAAGCTTATATTTATTGAGTGTCTGCTGTGTGCCAGGTGGTGTGCCCAGAGCCCTCTGAGGATTCTTCACCAATCACACACACACACACGCACCATCCTGGGACCAGGTAGAAGAGTTTGTACTAGTGTAAAAAGCTTTAGTTAATATCTCAGAGTTCCACCCTACCACTCGAGTGTAGGCTTGGCCTCGTCCATGGTTGTGCTTGACTTCAGCAGATTACTGGCCACCTGGGGAAGACATTTAGTCATAAGGAAAAAGACCATTCCTTGTAGGATTGTCCAGTTTCCTTTGGACAGGACCAAAAACTAGCTTACCATAAGGGTCAGCACTGGGGTAGGTCCCAGGCCCTGAAATGAGTCATGGAACACACCCAGATCTCCCATCAGATGACCAAACCCAAAAGGCAAGTAGTGATGCTGGAGCCAAAGAAGGGAACTCTGGGCCATGGTCATTTCCAGAGAAGCCAAACTGGTCTTGGGTCCAAGGGGCAAGTGTGAGGCTGGATACAGGAGATGAGACACAAGAACCAGAGCCCCAGAGATAAGAAACAAGTCAGGAGGAAGAGGAAGAGACAGGAAGAGCCAAAAACTTCAAAGCATAGACCAAGAGCAAGGCTGGGGCGTGGGGAGTTTGGATTGGATTCTGGTTACGAAGGAAGCAGCAGCACAGCTTAAAACTACAGGCTATGGCCAGACAGAAATCATTGAGAATGTCGTCATGGAACAGGTGATAATGGGGTTTGAGCTGGTCATTAAGGGATTGATGGGGTTGGATTAGACCAGGGAGACCTAAGTCTATGCCTCATCAAGGAACAGCAAGCAGGTATTATGGTTACATGGAATTTAGCCGGAGGTACTGCTTTGGACCCAACTATTCCATGAGTACCCTTGGTCTTTACCTCTCCATTGGTCCAAGAATGAAGCATCTCATGTTCATGTAAAGGGATTGCCCTGAATCTAACCAGAGGATCTGAGCTTAAGATTCAGGGCAGGGCTTCTGCCAGTGGACACCGAGACAGTGGTATTCTTCTTACAGAACATACACCTCAGGGTTTTATGGCTATATCTTATGAACTCTTGGAGACTTTTCTCAGTTGTACAGCAGGGAATCTATCTTAAAGAACTCTTTGTTCTAGATGTATTAAAATGTGCATATTGCTCAAAATATAGAGCTGTCACTAAGATTCTGAAGCAAGTTGGACATCAATAATATGTCAATCTGGAAACCTCTGATTCCTCAGAAAGTAAGAATTACACCAAGTGTCTTTCTTCCTTCGCAGAGGACCGTATCTGAGCTTATTATAAATTAAACAATGAATTGAAGCTTTGCTGCTGCTTTGCTGCCTCTCCACCCCTCTGGACTCACCCCAGCAAAGGTTCAAGGTCCCACTGGCTAAAACTAATTCTGAATTCAGGAATGAAAACTGGGAAGCTAAAGGGTGATCACATGACTGGGTAATATTAACTTTCCAAAGAACAGACAGAGTAAGGACATGAGCTGACTTGTCAGGACAAAACATCTCTTTCAGATGAAGATCCTGGAAAAAGGGTTGTGAGGAAAGACCCGCATGGGAGCAGGCAGGTGCCCGTAGACCATCCTCGAGGGTCATTGGGAAAGATTATGTTGGGGTTCAGCAAAATATAGCAAAGCAAACAGCCTTTGTGCTCCTATTCATTGTAGAAATCTTTAGTACTGTACCCAGGAAAAAAAGTCCAAGAATGATTCAGAAAATCTGCAAAGCAAATGAAGGCCATGGAGGTGCCCACAGCAAATGGGCACCCTGAGTGGATTTTAAATTCTCATCAATCCATCAGTGTGTGGCCACACAGTTCCCCAAATCTGAGGTCCTGAGAAGCCCCAGGCCCAGCTGGGAGCACACATGAATGGCCCAGGGGCTGTGCCTGAGTCTTAAATCCACACTTAAGAGGGGAGACAGGCTTTGCAGCTCCCCCACCCCCACCTCCCAACTCAAAGCCACATGAGTGACTCGGGGCCTGTGCAGAGCTTGCTTCCTGATTGTCAGGGGGATGTAGTGGCATGAAGCCTGCTTTATTTCATTTTGTCTGAGGACTGAAAGACAAAAAGATTCTAGCACATGGCACTTTTTCTAAGCAGGAAAACAGCAGATGGTGTACAGGGCTTCTACGCAATTATTTTATTACTCTTGGGTTGTTGCTAATGTTTGCTCCATCTCAGAACAGAATCATGGGAAACTTTAATGTCATTAGACAGTTGTGTGCACAAGTGTGTATGTGCTGAGTAAGTCTCTGACTGATGGGACGCTGTCCCAGTAGGGTTTTGATTTTGAGCTAACCCAGCCAGTTCTGAGCACAGTTATGAAGCAAGATCAGACCACCAGAATGCAAGTTTTGTGGGGGCCCTTAGAAATCATAGTTGCCAAGCCCCTCATATTACAGATGGGAAATTGAAACCCAGGGAGGTGAACTTATTTGGAAGATCACACAGCTTGCTGATCACCAAGATGGGTCAAGAACCCAGGACTCCAGCAAGATACATGGAAAGAACATTGGCCTAAGACCCAGCAGATATGGGTCCTAACATCAGGTCTGCCACTCACTGGCTAGCTATGTGATCTCAGATAAGTCACTTGACCTCTCTGAGTTTCAGTTTCCTTATTTATAAAAATGTCTGTAGCAATTTAATACCAGTCTTCTCTCAGAAGGTGTGAAGGTGCTTTACAAAGCGCTCTACAAAAATGATTGTGTGTACATATGGGTGTGTGTGTGTGTATGTCTATACCAAAATGTAGCCTATACAGTATCATGGGAAGCCCTTGGGGAGAAGAGTCCAAGTTTGTTAGGATTCTTTTGCTTGTTCCACTGCAAATAATAAATCCCAACTCAAACTTGCTTAGAAAGAAAGAAGGGAGGAAGAGAGGGAAGGACAGAGGGAGAGGATGAAGGTAATGGAGTTACTGAGATTGACTTATTGATCCTGTAACTGAAAAGTCCAGAGACAATAGACATCAGGTTCAGCTGGATCCAGGGGCTCAAGTGCTGTCGGGTGGCTCCTCCTCTCTCCTCCGTGTCTGTTGTCCTCTTTGATGCCTCTGTTATCAGGCTCTTCACAGTGGCTCCTGGTGGATTTAAGCTCATACACCCTTACACTTGCTAGTCCCAGTGGAAAGAGGAGCTTCTTATTTTCTTTCATCTCATTGACTTGTGTCCATCTTTGAACCAATAATGGCCAAAGGGGAGAACACACAGTGATTGGCTGAGCCTGGATCAAGTGAGCTCCTTGGAAACCGGGGGTGGATACATCTTCCCCTAAACAACAAAGAGTGAGGGGAGAGGAATGGCTTCCAAAAAAATGGGGTATCATTACCAGAAGGAGGAGAATGAATCCTGTACAGAGAAAAGACGATGGGAGTAGCTCAGAGTCAGGTGGGCTTAGGCTCCATCCCCTGCCTGTGGAAGCATGGACGCATGTCTTCACTTCCCTGAGCCTCAGTTCTCCTTCTGTGAAGTAGGGAGAATGCTCCTTTCCCCATGGGGAGCAGTGAGGGGTACACAGGATACCCTGAACATGGACAGGAAAGCTAAGCAACTGCTGGGAAGAGGAATCGGCTCTTGGGGCATCAGTGAGACGATGCCAGAACTGTAACAAGAAAAAGAAAACTGCCTTCTCCTCAGCCACTCAGGAAAGCACTGTATGTGGCTGGAAGCAAGAGGCTCATAAACAGTCTGTGGTGGAGTAAGGAACGGGAACCCAAACCCCTCCTCTGCCTCTGGGAGAAGGTGCAACTATTACCTACAGGGCTTGCACTTTGTTTGGGGGACTTTAGACTGTGGAAACAGAGCTGGATCCTGTGGGACAGAGGAGGGGGCGGGGCGCTGTCCACCCCCACACACACCCCCACACCGTCTTCACCCCACCACCTTCGGGAAGCCCTTGCCTCTCTCCTGCTATGTGGTTATGACATATTTTTAACACGTGGGTTGACAGGGTGTCACATGTAAAAGTAACTTTGCACATAGTCTTTAGTAGATAATTTATGTTCCTTTTTTTTTTTTTTTTAATTTTGCTTAAGCGGCTGTGTGAGGGATGCCTAGGAACTAAAAGCCACATCACGTGAGGAATAGGATGAAAGAACTGGAGATGCTTAAAAGAGAGGGAACGAAGGCTGGGCAGAGGGACTGTTGTGACTCTTTCCAGGTATTTGAAGGGCTGACAAGGGGAACAGGCAGTAGATGTTCTGAGTCACTCATGGGGCTCAACCAGCAGCCCAGGAGGAATTTAGAGATGAGGAGCTTTAGAATAAATAGGGAAGCACTTCTAACTCCTGGGTTTGCCAACAATGAAGTCACTTGCCCTGGAATGTGCTAAGTTTCCCGTCACTTCTCTGTGGGGGTGAGCATGGGGACCACCACTTGTGGCTACACCTACAGAGGCTGTCCAGGTCTCCTGTGAATATTTTCCCCGGAGGGTGTGGTGGTAAACGCTCCCCTCGCCCTCAGACTTTGCTACCTTAAGTCTTATGCTCTGGTTGACTCCCACCTTTCAGCATCTGCCCCTCGGAGCCTGAAGGAATTTTCTGGAACTGTAGAAGGTCACCTTGTCCTCCTGTGTATGGCTGGCTTGAAGGGCTGGGAAATTATTATTATACCCCCAAGAGCAGCCCTCAACCAGCCTCTCAGCAACTGATGTATAAATATCTCAGCCCCAGGAAGGATGATTCCCAGGACAAGTTTGCACCTTTCCCAGAGCTTCCCTGGGAGCCTGGGCTGCAGTTGCCCATAGAGATGACTTGATAATCATATACCTTCTCTTCCCCACCTCACTTCTCCCTCCCTTGTGGGTGTCCCTGGGGTCACTTCCCAAATAAACTACTTTCACTGGAAGCTTTGTTTTAGGCTATGCGCTGGGGGAGCCCAGATTAGGAGAGGGAGCTTCCAACACTGTTTGTTCATGGAGTCATTTAGCGACCAACACTCGGGGTGACTCTGGCTGGGAGGGACTCCTGGAGGAACTAAGGTGGCTACGATGTGGCTCCTGAGCACAGCTACAGCCAGTGTGGGTGGGGAGCACTGATGCACCAGGACACATTCTGTACATGAGGTGGTAAGAAACTTTATGAGATGCAGCCCCAGCAGCAGTCAGGCAATCACCCTGGGAGTCCTTTGGCATCTACTCGGTTTCTACAAGCAAAGAATATTTTTGGAACAAGAGCTCCTAGAGTCTGGGCCTCCTTGCCTTTTTTGGCCAGGCCCTGCATGGGAGTCATCCCATGCACACCCATCCGTGTTCTTAGGAAGTTCTGTTTACCAGTCATTCGGTCTTTCCTTCTTATGCTGAAGCCAGGCAGGTGGGAAGCCCGCAGCAGGCAAGTGGGCAGGTGTCTAGGTCCTGGACTGCTGAGGAGTAGCAGGCCGAGGCTGCTGCTTTATTTTAGAAATAGAAGGACCAAATCTCCTGATCATCCTAGTCATCCTCCCCCAGTTTCAGTCCCAGCTCCTGTCAAGGTTTTGTTAAGTATGTGTTGACCCATCGCTCCCCCACCCCCCACTCCTCTGCCATCACTTCAGGACTCTTCCCTTTTCATCTTTGTTTGTTTTTTTTTTAAGAACAAAACAGGTATATTTCCTTTGGACTACCTGATGCAGAGGATAGTGTGGTATAGATGGGTAGCATGAGTGACAAACAATACATATATATTTTATTTGAAATAAACAAAAATGCTTACACAGCTCAATGGCTCACTTGGAAACAAACTCTTGATTGACTGTATTACTGAGCAAAAACAAAGCTGAAACACAAACATCTTCCTTTTTTGACATGCATTTGGAGGAAGACACTACTTCGTTTTTAAAAAACTGACCCTCCCTTAAGGCCTGGTCATAGAAGTGTAAACAATGTAAATGAATCCACCATTACCAGTTGTCCTATCATATCTATGTCACCTGTGTATTCTGAGATCTCACCTATACCTGCCAATAAACCTGGGAAGTGGAACATTTCCCTCTTCTTGCTCTGAGCTACCACCACCCTTTTCTTGTGTATATAGTTCTTCTTTGTGGACAGAAGACAGGCTCTTTATTGACACCAAGTTTTTTGCGTAAGGAGTACAAAGTTTAGTGGGAGACAAAGATATGTAAATAGACAGAAAACAGGAAAAAACTTATGTGTCCGCCAGGAAGGAAACAGATAAAGAATCTTGTGCAATAACATTATGAAAGACTTATGTAGCTATTAAAGAGTAAAGGTAGATCTACACACGTAAAGACATGGGAAAACATTGATGTCAGTTTTTTAAAAATTAATTATAAAAAAAATTTTTTTTAATTAATTACAGCCATGAAAAGACATGGAGGAGCCGTAAGTGTGTATTGCTAAGTGAGAGAGGCCAGCCTGAAAAGGAAACATACTGTGTGATTCCAACCATGTGACATTCTGGAAAAGGTAAAAGTACAAAGACAGTAAAAAGAGCAGTGGTTGCCAGGAGCTGAGATGGGGGGAGAGGTGATAGGTAGAGCACAGGGGGTTTCAGGGAGGTGACACTATTCTGTGACACTGTAGTGGTGGATACATGACATTGTGTATCTGGCAAACGCACAGAACTGGAACTGTACAACAGAGTGAACCTAAAGTAAACTGTGGACTTTAGTTAATAATAAGGTATTCATATTGGCTCATTATTATAACAAATGTACCACACAGAGGAAGGAACCAAGATGTTAATAATAGGGGAAACTGTGGGGAAGGAGAGTAAATGGGAACCCTCTCTACTATCTGCTCAATTTTCTCTAAACCTAAAACTGCTCTAAGAAATAAAGTCTACGAATTTTTTAAAATTATGAAACTATAGGTATAGTATGATTCCATTTGAATAAAAAATAATTGCATGTGTATGTGTGTATTTCCATGGTTGGACACAGCAATATGTCTAGAAAAATGAGTACACAACAAACTGTTAACAGTTTTTTCTTGCAAAGAGGATCAGTAGCAAAGAAAAGGAAAGCGTCACTTTGGTTTTTTTTGTTTGTTTGTTTGTTTTTTTGCGGTACACGGGCCTCTCACTGCTGTGGCCTCTCCTGTTGCGGAGCACAGGCTCCGGACGCACAGGCTCAGTGGCCATGGCTCACGGACCCAGCCGTTCCGCGGCATGTGGGATCTTCCCAGACCGGGGCATGAACCCGTGTCCCCTGCATCGGCAGGCGGACTCTCAACCACTGCGCCACCAGGGAAGCCCGAAAGCGTCACTCTTTAATGACATAGTTCAGATATAAAAAAGTACACAGAATGGTATATTGAACACCTGACTGTGTTCCTCTCCTGCTCCCATCAACCAACTTCTTTTTTTGTTTTCTATTTTTGTTTTATTATTGTTATTACTATTATTGAAGTATAGTTGATTTACAATGTTGTGTTAATTACTGCTATACAGCAAAGTGATTCAGTTATACATATATATATATATATATATATATATATATATATATATATACATTCTTTTTCGTATTCTTTTCCATTGTGGTTTATCACAGGATATTGAATATAGTTCCCTGTGCTATACAGGAGGACCTTGTTGTTTATCCATTCTCTATATAATAGTTTGCATCTGCTAACTCCAACCTCCCACTCCATTCTTCCCTCCAACTCCCTCCCCCTTGGCAACCACAAGTTTGTTCTCTATGTCTGTGAGTCTGTTTCTGTTCCATAGATAAGTTCATTTGTGTCATATTTTAGATTCCACATATAAGTGATATAATATGGTATTTGTCTTTCTCTTTCTGACTTACTTCACTTAGTATGATCATCTCTAGTTGCATCTACCATCAACCAGCTTCTGAGTCAAAGTATGGGTGAAGGGATCCATACTTGCCATTCTAGGTACTTTTACATTTTACAGTATTAATACGTAAGCATGCTTATGTATTAATACTATAATTTTTTTTAAATAAAGAAAAAAGCTAGAAAAGTGATAGAACAAGGTGCTGCATGAGAACAAAGGTGAAAATAATGAATCATGCCTCGGGTTGAGGAGAGGTGAAGCTGGGCAGAATTAGAAGAAGAGAGAAAGGGGAGTTAGCAAGCGCCAAAACAAAAAGCTGGGATGGGTTGAGCTTCTTAAAGGAACTGGAAGTGATTCTGAAAGATAGGGGGCAGGGAGGAGAGAGAATGTTCCAAGAATTAATATGGAACCTGGACTGTTTGGTTGTGGTTGGATTGTGAATGGCATTCGACAGTGTGGTAAGGAGTTTGGTCTTTATATTATCAGCAAAAAGCATGAGAAGCAGCTTCTAAGGTGGTTCAAGACATGCTGGGGTTTGTCTTGCAGGGAAGCAGCAGCAGGTGGCAAGGACAGGAGCAGGGATCATCAGGCATCGTCAGTGGCGGCTCCTGCATCCACTTCTTAAGAAGTCTTGCATTTTATGTTTTAGTTTCTAAATATTCTGTTCACTTGTATTGGAAAAATAAACCTAAACATTTTCTCCTGATATGTTGAAATGACACAGAGGCATGCATAAAAGCCTGTGACAGCTCCCTTCACACTTCCCTAGCCCAGTTAGACTCCACTGACCCTCACTGTTCTTGGATGTCAAGGTTCAGAGAAGACCACACCTTCCCAGCAACCTTATAAAGGGACATGAACTATCTTCAGGAGGTCTCAGTTAAAAGCAGATATGTTACCTGCGCTGACACTAAATTCCCAAATTCCCAGTGATAACATCCTCTTTCTTTAGAGTTGCTTGGATACGTTTTATATTTCCTCCTTAATGACATGCCATTGATTTTGTGAGTTCAGAGGTGACTAACCTCTCAGCCGGTATGAATACAATTGTCTTTTCTAGGAGACAGTCTGATTTTGCCTGTAATGACAAAGGGTCACTATTTGTGAGTATTAATATCAGAGAGATGCATCTTGCTTTGGGGGTGTCACAGATGGGTTCCTTGAAAGCACAGTCTGCGATGGAGCTTGTGTGCACGAGCATCCATGCTGGGGAAGGGAAGGACACGAAGCAGATTTGGGCAGAGGGACAGGTCAAACAGCCACACTGGCCCAGTGATGGCCTCAACCAACCCCAAAGGGAGTTCCAAAGACAGGAGAGTCCAGAGCTGCTCTGGACTGGGGCAGGAGGGCAGGGCCTTTATACCCCACACCAGTCGGTCTCTGGGTTTGGGCAGCTGGTAGGGGGTGTGATGTTGGGGGAGGCCCCTCTCTTTGGCTCAGGGGAGCCCCAAAGGGGCTGCGCTGGGAAGATAAGACTTTCATTCCTGAAGGGTGGGCTGAACTAAGTATCACAATGTCCACCCCAAAGGGGACATATATCAGTGTTTCGCTGTCTGCCATCCAAGGATGACACAGGGGCCTCGGCCTGACCTCCTCTCTTCCCCAGCTTGAGCTTATGCAATGGCCAAGTGCCTTGCAGAACAAGCCCTCAACATTTTTAAGTTAATTTATTTAACAACTGCTTAATGAGTTTCTACCATGTGGCAGATACTGTTTTCAATGCTAAAGCATCACAGCATCACAACAATGAATAAGAACAATAGTGCTTACATTCTAGAGGTGGTGGATACAGATGACAGACAAAAGAACGGACTAGAAGACACAGTGTGAGAAGGTAAGAGTTACTGTGGAACAGGAAGGGAGGACAGGAGGTGCGAGTTAAGGTGGGAGCAGGGTGAGGATTTCCAGGCAGATGGAACAGCAAGTGCAAAGGCCCTGTGGTGAGGTGAGTCAGGGAGGTTTAAGAAATAGCAAGCAGGCCAGTGTGGCTGGAGGAGAATAAAAGAGGCAGAGAATAGCTTCAGGAGAGGCCCAAGAAGTGAGCAGAGAAACTGGGGAAGGACCCTGGGTCTCAAAGAGCCTTGTGGGTCATTGTGAGGCCTTATATCTTCCTCTGAATGAGACAGGCAGCTGGTGGAGGGTTCCGAGCAGAGAGGTGACATGATGTGACACATCTCAACAAGGTCACTGTTGAGAAAAGACTGTGGGAACAAGAGTGAAAGCAGGGAGGCCACCCAATAGCCCCTCGAGGGGATGGTGGCTTGGAGCAGGTGGTAGCAGGGGCGATGCTGAGCAGTGATGGGACACCACATGTTGTCAGGGCAAAGGCAGCAGCATCTGCTGAGGAATCCACCCAAGTAATGAGAAAAAGAGAGGCGTCAAGATGACTACAGTGTTTGGCCTGAGACAACTGGGAAGATGTTTCCATTAACTAAGATGGGATATTCAATGGTAGGGAAGGAACCAGAGCTTAGTTACAGACTTGCTACGTTTCAAAAGGTATTAGAACATGCTAGGTTTCCACTGGTTGCCCAGTTTTCATTGGCTACCCGGATTCTCAGTAGAGGGACTACTTTCTTTTTTTAATTTTAATTTTTTTTATTGAATTATAGTTGATTTTCAATGTTTCAGGTGTACTGCAAAGTGATTCAGTTATACATATATGTACATATATTCTTTTTCAGATTCTTTTCCATTATAGGTTATCACAAGGTACTGAATATAATTCCCTGTGCTATACAGTAGGTCCTTGTTGTTTATCTATGTTATATATAGTAATGTGTATCTGTTAGTCCAAAATTCTAAATTTATCCCTCCCCTACCCCTCCCCTTCGGTAACCATAAGTTTGTTTTCTATGTCTGTGAGGGGTTTATTTTCTGAAGTAGGATCCATGTCTGCCAAACTATATTATTTTCATGGAATATGCATTCTTCACACCCTGTGCTTTTCCGTCAGAGCACATGGCAGTTTCCAATGATATATACATAATTCTCTGATTAATTTCTGTCTCCCCCACTCACTTGCAAGTTCTGTGAGGACAGGGAAGTCTGTTTCACTGCCTGATCCCCAGCTTTCAATCAGTTCCTGCCATGCTCCGACAGTTATTTTGAATGAATAAATTGAGACAAATTTTTGTGGAGAAGGAAACTTCTTCCCTTTTCTTTTTTGTAAAAGCTAACAAAATCCTCAACTAAGAGCAACCCTACTTCTAATATTTTTAGCCACCAATCAGTCCTCCATACTTCCTCCGGAGTTATGTTTCTAAACTCAGCTCTGGTGGCAAAAAAGCATGGAATTTGGGGGTTCAAAATCTGTGTAACTTGAGAAAGTATATTAAACTTTCTAAACCTTAGGGAGTAGTAACAGTACCCTTTTCATAGGTTATTATTAGGATTAAATAAAATAATTTATGAAAGATGCTTTGTGCAAAGTTTAGCATATAATAAGTGCTTAATAAACATTAGTTATTATTACTACTACTCATTATTATTATTATTATCATCATCACTATTATCATTATTATTTTATCCATCCAACCTCAGAAAGTTCTCATGGCTCACATCAGTGCCTACAGAATGATGTCTAAACTCTACAGCAGGCCCATCATGCTTTATCACACCTTAATTTCATCGCATTTTTGTCTTTAAAGGGCTTATGATTGATGAGGGCAAAGACAAATTCATGGATGAAAAGTTAAAAGGAAAGAAGAAAATAGATCTCAAAACAACCTCCAAGAAAGGACTAGGAATAGGGATAGAAAGAAATTCTGGGAGTTTAAAGGGGGGAAAAGATACTGGAAGGGAAGAAAAATAAATATCTCCCCAGCTGAAGAGACTTCATGGAGCCTTGATAAAGCCAAAGTACTAAAGACAAAGCTCTCAAATCCACTGTCCCAAAGCTTGTGAATCTGGGAAAACAGCTGAATTACATCTTGGCCTCCCTTGCTGAGATGATAGTCTGGTGGAAAGAACCTGGGTGGAAGTCCTGTGCTCCACCACCAGCCTGGACCATAAAACTCTCCCATGTGTGATCTCCCATTCTCTCCCATCCTCCAAGGGCTTTGGAAACCGCATGTGGAGGACACTGATACACAAGTGGAACGAACATGAATCCCTGTGTGACTATATGGGGCAGAATCCCCAGCGCCACCAACCACATTGCTCTGACAAGAACAAGAAAAAACTTTACAGAAACATGAAGGTTCTTAGTTACAGCAGCTGCCATTACCTACCCTGTCTTGTGCACAGTTAAAACCAAAGGCTGGATTCAAAAGACCTGTGTTTATATCCTAGCTCTGCCACTTAGTTACAGATGAGCCAGGGCAAGTTACTTCATCTGGGAATTGCTGTGAGAATTAAATGGAAAAAGGATTTGTAAACTGTGAATGTGCTGTAAACATTGGATATTATTAGTATTAGTCCATTCTTTCTAAATTGGCCAAATAACAGAGCCTAAGAATAGTATACAGGGATTAGTCATTCTTTCCGAACTAACAAAAAGAAGAACATAGTCTGGGACCTCATGATACTGGTATTAACTCAAGTGTTGGAAAAAGAGTTTGGGTAGATCTGTGGAAGGCTAATGATTCACTTCAGAACTCCTGGAGTTACTTTTCTGCTTTGCTGTTATGGGGTAAAATTTTTGTGAATATTTCAATATTTGCAGGTAACCACAACATTTGCATCCCTTAATAATTCAACTTTTTTAGGGCTTCCCTGGTGGCGCAGTGGTTGAGAGTCCGCCTGCCAATGCAGGGCACACGGGTTCGAGTCCTGGTCTGGGAAGATCCCACATGCCACGGAGCAGCTGGCCCCGTGAGCCACAATTACTGAGCCTGCGCGTCTGGAGCCTGTGCTCCGCAACAAGAGAGGCCGTGATAGTGAGAGGCCCGTGCACTGTGATGAGGAGTGGCCCCCACTTGCCACAACTAGAGAAAGCCCTCGCACAGAAATGAAGACCCAACACAGCCATAAATAAATAAAAATAAATAAATAAATAAATAATTTTTAAAAAATAATAATAATTCAACTTTTTTGGGGGGAAGGCAACAAGAAGGAAAGAGAGGAGAATTATTTCTAGGTGACATTTACCAATTCTTTTCCTCAGAGTCAAATGTATTCTAAGTATTCTTTTTGACAACACATTGGAGTTTTTTTTTTCTCACAAATATTAACAATTCTTTCTTTATCCAGACAATCCAGAAATCATATTCCAATATGGTTTACATTTTTAAGTAAATGATGGAAAGGACCAAAACAGACTTCCAAGGCTGAGAATTATTCATCTTATAAATCCTACCACATTTCTGAACACTGGGCAGCTCTGGGAATGGGTGAGCAGGCTTCCTAGTGTAAGGCTTCGGGTGTGAGGTTTGGGACCGAGGCTCAGTGAAGAATGTCTGAGGCACCAGTGGGAACCTGGGAGGCAGATCACTGATGAGATAAGGCCCTTCCCTTCTGACAGTTCCTGCTGCAGCCAGAGGAAAGGTGAAAGGCAAAGTCTGGTCATTAAAACAATCTGGGCCCTTTATTCCTGGCCCTGGACCCACCCCATTCAGAGGAGATGATTTCTTAAACTAGCCATTGCTCCTTTCTTCTTCTTTATGCCTCCACTTCCTGTGTGAATGCCAGGCTCCACTTCTCCCCATCCTTCTTAAGGTTTTCTTGTTTATTCTTACATTTTGGGGTGAAGGATGATTCTGGAAAATGAAGGCACATCCTCCTCCTTTTCTGAATCTTTTCTCCCTGTAGCTGTATTCCCTTCCTCGCTTGTTGACTCTTCTTATAAACATAAGAACTGTTGTCACTTCTTACTGGATTGGGGGCATTGGAATGGGAGTCGGAAGACTGGGCTCCTGCTCATCAGCACATAGATAAAGTGAATTTATTCTCCTTGGACTCAGTAGCTCAGCTGTAAAAAGAAAGGACGGGTAAACTAGTGTGTCTCCATCTATTTCTCTCTCAGTTTCTGTGTAAAATCAGGTCCCTAGCAACAGCTGAAGAAGGAGGTCTTCAGAATTATCTTGCTAACTTCTAAAGCTCTGCAGTTAAGCAAATATTCCTTGTATTTGCTGGGTGAGCCATCTGGGTGCATTTCCAAAAGAAGCAAGTTGAAACACTGGAATATGAATAAATTAGGAATCAGTGGAGACGAGCCTGGAGAAATGACCTCAAGCTTCGTTAGGAGGGAACTTGCCTTCTATGTTAGATTTGGAACTTTATTCTCTGGATGATGGAGAATCTTGAAAGTATGATCAGATTTGTGTTTTAGAAAGTTCATTCTGATGGTTACATGAGGGATGGTGAAGACAGAAGTCAGTGCCACCAGGTAAAACTACCACTAATTTTTCAGGCAAGAAATGGGGAGGATCTGTATTTAAAAAGTAGAATATTGGGCCTCCCTGGTGGCGCAGTGGTTGAGAGTCTGCCTGCCGATGCAGGGGATACGGGTTCGTGCCCCGGTCTGGGAGGATCCCATATGCCGCGGAGCGGCTGGGCCCGTGAGCCATGGCCGCTGGGCCTGCGCATCCGGAGCCTGTGCTCCGCAACGGGAGAGGCCACAACAGTGAGAGGCCCGCATACCGCAAAAAAAAAGAAAAAAAAAAAAAAAGTAGAATATATTTGGAAAAAATGGGAGGGGGCCAATTTGATACATTTGGGGATTTTCTGACTGAGGGAGCTCTGGAGAGACTCTAGGATGAGTCTCTCACTGATATGAGTGGGTGGATGATCACAGTGGACACCTATGGCTTTGTTTACCTAGCATTCTGTGTTTTTTACTGAAAAAAAATACACTTTTTTTTCCGAAAATTGCTTAACGATTTACTTCAAGGGAGATGCCATTGTTTTTCCTGTAATTTTGCCCCCGTGGACTTAACTGATTGGTCCAGAAAGACACCTCACCTGTGACGATCATGGAACCTCAACCCCTGGAAGCAGTGGATGCAGAGGAGGGCAACTGACTCAAGCCAAGCCAATCAGAGTTCTTGTCCAGATGTTGAACTTGGAACCAAAACAAGCTTCAGTAAGTCCCTTTTTATGGATAGAAATTTGCTAAGGACTGAATTTTGTGACCCCCCCCCCAAATTCACATGTTGAAACCTAATCCCCAGTGCGATGGTGTTTGGGGGGGAGGATCATGAATGGGATTCATACCCTTATCAGAAATGACATGAGAATGATGCTCTCTCTCCGCCATGTGAAGATACGGTGAGAAGGCTGCCGTCTACCAGCCAGGACGTGCATGCTCACCAGACATGAGATCTTCCAGAGCCTTGACTGTAGACTTCCCAGCTTCCAGAACTGTGAAATATTTTTCACTGTTTGTTATTTAAGTCACCCAGTCTTTGGTATTTTTATTATAGCAGCTTGAACTAAGACAAAGTTGCAAGATAAAAGATGGAGAGGAGGGGGAATATGGCGGAAGAGTAAGACACAGAGATCACCTTCCTCCCCACAGATACATCAGAGATACATCTCCACACATGGAACAACTCCTACAGAACACCTACTGAATGCTGGCAGAAGACCTCAGACCTCCCAAAAGGCAAGAAACTCCCCACGTACCTGGGTAGGACAAAAGAAAAAAGAATAAACAGAGACAAAAGAATAGGGACGGGACTTTCACCAGTGGGAGGGAGCTGTGAAGGAGGAAAGGTTTCCACACACTAGGAAGCCCCTTCGCGGGCGGAGACTGCGGGTGGCAGAGGGGGGAAGCTTCGGAGCCGCGGAGGACAGCACAGCAACAGAGATGCGCAGGGCAAAGCGGAGAGATTCCCGCACAGAGGGTCGATGCAGACCGGCACTCACCAGCCTGAGAGGCTTGTCTGCTCGGCCGCCGGGGCGGGCGGGGTTGGGAGCCGAGGCTCGGGCTTCAGCCGGAGTGCAGGGAGAGGACTGGGGTTGGCGGCTTGAACACAGCCTGCAGGGGGTTAGTGCACCACGGCTAGCCGGAAGGGAGTCCGATAAAAAGTCTGGACCTGGCAAAGAGGCAAGAGACTTTTTCTTCCCTCTTTGTTTCCTGTTGCACGATGAGAGAGGATTAAGAGCGCTGCTTAAAAAAAAAAAAAAAAGCGCTGCTTAAAGGAGCTCCAGAGACGGCTGCGAGCCGCGGCTATCAGGGCAGACCCCAGAGATGAGCATGAGACGCTAAGGCTGCTGCTGCTACTGCCACCAAGAAGCCTGTGTGCAAGCACAGGTCACTCTCCATACCACCCTTCCGGGGAGCCTCTGCAGCCCGCCACTGCCAGGGTCCCGGGATCCAGGGACAACTTCCCCGGGAGAACGCACGGCGCGCCTCAGGCTGGTACAACATCACACTGGCCTCTGCGGCCGCAGGCTCGCCCCGCACTCCGTACCCCTCCCCCCACCGCGGCCCGAGTGAGCCAGAGCCCCCGAATCAGTGGCTCCTTTAACCCCGTCCTGTCTGAGTGAAGAACAGACGCCCTGCAGCGACCTACATGCAGAGGCGGGGCCAAATCCAAAGCTGAGCCCCGGGAGCTGTGAGAACAAAGAAGAGAAAGGGAAATCTCTCTCAGCAGCCTCAGGAGCAGCAGATTAAATCTCCACAATCAACTTGATGTACCCTGCATCTGTGGAATACCTGAATACAAAACGAATTATCCCAAATTGAGGAGGTGGACTTTTTGAGAGCAAGATATATTATTTTTTCTCCTATTCCTCTTTTTGTGAGTGTGTATGTGTATGCTTCTGTGTGAGATTTTGTCTGTATAGCTTTGCTTTCACCATTTGTCCTAGGGTTCTATCCGTCCATTTTTTGTTTTAATTTTTAAAAAAATTTTTTTCTTAATAATTATTTTTTTATTTTAATAACTTTATTTTATTTTACCTTACTTTATTTTCTTTTATCCTCTTTCTTTCTTTCTTTCTATTTTTTCTCCCTTTTATTCTGAGCCGTGTGGATGAAAGGCTCTTGGTGCTGCAGCCAGGAGTCAGTGCTGTGCCTCTGAGGTGGGAGAGCCAACTTCAGGACACTGGTCCGCAAGAGACCTCCCAGCTCCACGTAATATCAAATGGCAAAAATCTCCCAGAGATCTCCATTTCAACACCAACACCCAGCTACACTCAATGATCAGCAAGCTACAGTGCTGGACACCCTATGCCAAACAACTAGCAAGACAGGAACACAACCCCACCCCTTAGCAGTGAGGCTGCCTAAAATCATAAGTCCACAGACACCCCAAAACACACCACCAGATGTGGACCTGACCACCAGAAAGACAAGATCCAGCCTCATCCACCAGAACACAGGCACTAGTCCCCTCCACCAGGAAGCTTACACAACACACTGAACCAACTTTAGCCACTGGAGACAGACACCAAAAACAATGGAAACTACGAACCTGCAGCCTGCAAAAAGGAGACTCCAAACACAGTAAGATAAGCAAAATTAGAAGACAGAAAAACACACAACAGATGAAGGAGCAAGATAAAAATCCAACACACCTAACAAATGAAGAGGAAATAGGCAGTCTACGTGAAAAAGAATTCAGAATTATGATAGTAAAGATATCCAAAATCTTGGAAATAGAATAGAGAAAATGCAAGAAATATTTAACAAGGACCTAGAAAAACTAAAGAGGAAACAAGCAATGATGAACAACACAATAAATGAAATTAAAAATACTCTAGAAGGGATCAACAGCAGAATAACTGAAGCAGAAGAACGGATAAGTGATGTGGAAGATAAAATAGTGGAAATAACTACTGCAGAGCAGAATAAAGAAAAAAGAATGAAAAGAACAGAGGACAGTCTCAGAGACCTCTGGGACAACATTAAACACACCAACATTCGAATTATAGGGGTTCCAGGAGAAGAAGAGAAAAAGAAAGGGACTGAGAAAATATTTGAAGAGATTATAGTTGAAAACTTCCCTAATATAGGAGAGGAAATAATCAAGTCCAGGAAGCACAGAGAGTCCCATACAAGATAAATCCAAAGAGAAATACACCAAGACACATATTAATCAAACTGTCAAAAATTAAATACAAAGAAAATATATTAAAAGCAGCAAGGGAAAAAGAAAACATATTAAAAGCAGCAAGGGAAAAATAACACACAAGGGAATCCCCATAAGGTTAACAGCTGATCTTTCAGCAGAAACACTACAAGCCAGAAGGCAGTGGCAGGACATATTTAAAGTGATGAAGGAGAAAAACCTGCAACCAAGATTACTCTACCCAGCAAGGATCTCATTCAGATTTTATGGTGAAATTAAAACCTTTACAGGCAAGCAAAAGCTGAGAGAGTTCAGCACCACCAAACCAGCTTTACAACAAATGCTAAAGGAACTTCTCTAGGCAAGAAACACAACAGAAGGAAAAGATCTACAATAACAAATACAAAACAATTAAGTAAATGGGAATAGGAACATACATATCAATAATTACCTTAAATGTAAATGGATTAAATGCTCCCACCAAAAGACACAGATTGGCTGAATGGATACAAAAATAAGACCCATATATATGCTGTATACAAGAGACCCACTTCAGACCTAGTGACACACACAGACTGAAAGTGAGGGGATGGAAAAAGATATTCCATGCAAATGGATACAAAAAGAAACCTGGAGTAGCAATTCTCATATCAGACAAAATAAACTTTAAAATAAAGACCATTAGAAGAGACAAAGAAGGACACTACATAATGATCAAGGGATCGATCCAAGAAGATATAACAATTGTAAATATTTATGCACCCAACATGGAGCACCTCAATATATAAGGCAAATACTAACAGCCATAAAAGGTGAAATCGACAGTAACACATTCATAGTAGGGAACTTTAACAACCCACTTTCACCAATGGACAGATCATCCAAAATGAAAATAAATAAGGAAACACAAGCTTTAAATGATACATTAAACAAGATGGACTTCATTGATATTTATAGGACATTCCATCCAAAAACAACAGAATACACATTTTTCTCAAGTGCTCATGGAACATTCTCCAGGATAGATCATATCGTGGATCACAAATCATGCCTTGGTTAATTTAAGAAAATTGAAATTGTATCAAGTATCTTTTCTGACCACAATGCTATGAGACTAGATATCAATTACAGGAAAAGATCTGTAAAAAATACAAACACATGGGGGATAAAAACTACACTACTTAATAACGAAGTGATCACTGAAGAACTCAAAAGGAAATCAAAAAATATTAGAAACAAATGTCAATGGAGACACGACAATGCAAAACCTATGGGACGCAGCAAAAGCAGTTCTAAGAGGGAAGTTTAAAGCAATACAATCCTACCTTAAGAAACAGGAAACATCTCGAATAAAAAACCTAACCTTGCACCTAAAGCAATTACAGAAAGAAGAACAAAAAACCCCCAAAGTTAGCAGAAGGAAAGAAATCATAAAGATCAGAAATAAGTCAAAAAAAATGAAGGAAACGATAGCAAAGATCAATAAAACTAAAAGCTGGTTCTTGGAGAAGATAAACAAAATTGATAAGCCATTAGCCAGACTCATCAAGAAAAAAAGGGAGAAGACTGAAATCAATAGAATTAGAAATGAAAAAGGAGAAGTAACAACTGACACTTCAGAACTACAAAAGATCATGAGAGGTTACTACAAGCAACTCTATGCCAATAAAATGGACAACCTGGAAGAAATAGACAAATTCTTAGAAATGCACAACCTGCCAAGACTGAATCAAGAAGAAATAGAAAATATGAATAGACCAATCACAAGCACTGAAATTGAAACTGTGATTAAAAATCTTCCAACAAACAAAAGCCCAGTTCCAGATGGCTTCACAGGCGAATTCTTTCAAACATTTAGAGAAGAGCTAACACCTATCCTTCTCAAACTCTTCCAAATTATAGCAGAGGGAGGAACACTCCCAAACTCATTCTCCGTGGCCACCCTGATACCAAAACCAGACAAGGGATGTCACAAAGAAAGAAAGCTACAGGCCAATATCACTGATGAACATAGATGAAAAAATCCTCAACAAAATACTAGCAAACATAATCCAACAGCACATTCAAAGGATCATACACCATGATCAAGTGGGGTTTAATCCAGGAAGGCAAGGATTCTTGAATATATCAAATCAATCAATGTGATACACCATATTCACAAATTGAAGGAGAAAAACCATATGATCATCTCAATAGATGCAGAGAAATCTTTCAACAAAATTCAACACCCATTTATGATAAAAACCCTGCAGAAAGTAGGCATAGAGGGAACTTTCCTCAAATTAATAAAGGCCATATATGACAAACCCATAGCCAACATCATCCTCAGTGGTGAAAAACTGAAAGCATTTCCACTAAGATAAGGAAAAAGACAAGGTTGCCCACTCTCACCACTCTTATTCAACATAGTTTTGAAAGTTTTAGCCACAGCAATCAGAGAAGAAAAGGAAATAAAAGGAATCCAAATCGGAAAAGAAGAAGTAAAGCTGTCACTGTTTGCAGATGACATGATACTACACATAGAGAATCCTAAAGATGCTACCAGAAAACTACTAGAGCTAATCAATGAATTTGGTAAAGTAGCAGGAGACAAAATTAATGCACAGAAATCTCTGGCATTCCTATACACTAATGATGAAATATCTGAAAGTGAAATCAAGAAAACACTCCTATTTACCATTGCAACAAATAGATCAAAATATCTAGGAATAAACCTACCTAAGGAGACAAAAGACCTGTATGCAGAAAATTATAAGACACTGATGAAAGAAATTAAAGATGATACAAATAGATGGAGAGATATACCATGTTCTTGGATTGGAAGAATCCACAATGTGAAAATGACTCTACTACCCAAAGCAATCTACAGATTCAATGCAATCCCTATCAAACTACCACTGGCATTTTTCACAGAACTAGAACAATAAATTTCACAACTTGTATGGAAACAAAAAAGAACCCGAATAGCCAAAGCAATCTGGAGAACAAAAAATGGAGCTGGAGGAATCAGACTTCCTGATTTCAGACTATACTAAAAAGCTACAGTACTAAAGACAGTATGGTACTGGCACAAATACAGAAATATAGATCAATGGAACAGGATAGAAAGCCCAGAGATAAACCCACACACATATGGTCACATTATCTTTGATAAAGGCAGCAGGAATGTACAGTGGGGAAAGGACAGCCTCTTCAATAAGTGGTGCTGGGAAAACTGGACAGGGACATGTAAAAGTATGAGGTTAGATCATTCCTTAACAGCATACACAAAAATAAGCTCAAAATGGGTTAAAGACCTAAATGTAAGGCCAGATACTATCAAACTCTTACAGGAAAACATAGGTGGAACACTCTATGACATAAATCACAGCAAGATCCTTTTGGACCCACCTCCTAGAGAAATGGAAATAAAAACAAAAATACACAAATGGGACCTAATGAAACTTAAAAGCTTCTGCATAGCAAAGGAAACCATAATCAAGACCAAAAGACAACCCTCAGAATGGGAGAAAATATTTGCAAATGAAGCAACTGACAAAGGATTAATCTCCAAAATTTATAAGCAGCTCATACAGCTCAATAACAAAAGAACAACCAAATCCAAAAATGGGCAGAAGACCTAAATAGACATTTCTCCAAAGAAGATATACAGATTGCCAACAAACACATGAAAGAATGCTCAACATCATTAATCATTAGAGAAATGCAAATCAAAACTACAATGAGATATCATCTCACACCAGTCAGAATGGCCATTATCAAAAAATCTAGAAACAATAAATCTGGAGAGGGTGTGGAGAAAAGGGAACACTCTTGCCCTGCTGGTGGGAATGTGAATTGGTACAGCCACTATGGAGAACAGTGTGGAGGTTCCTTAAAAAACTACAAATAGAACTACCATATGACTCAGCAATCCCACTACTGGGCATATGCCCTGAGAAAACCATAATTCAAAAGAGTCATGTACCAAAATGTTCATTGCACCTCTATTTACAATAGCCAGGAGATGGATACAACCTAAGTGTGCATCATCGGATGAACGGATAAAGAAGGGTGGCACATATATACAATGGAATATAACTCAGCCATAAAAAGAAATGAAATTGAATTATTTGTAGTGCGGTGGATGGACCTAGAGTCTGTCATACAGAGTCAAAGGAGTCAGAAAGAGAAAGACAAATACCATATGCTAACACTTATATATGGAATCTAAGAAAAAAAATGTCATGAAGAACCTAGGGAATAAAGACAGACCTACTAGAGAATAAGACGGGAATAAAGATACAGACCTACTAGAGAATGGACTTGAGGATATGGGGAGGGCGAAGGGGTAAGCTGTGACAAAGTGAGAGAGTAGCATGGATGTATATACACTACCAAACGTAAAATAGATAGTTAATCAGAAGCAGCCGCATAGCACAAGGAGATCAGCTCGGTGCTTTGTTACCACCTAGAGGGGTGGGATCGGGAAGGTGGGAGGGAGAGAGATGCAAGAGGGAAGAGATTTTGGAACATATATATATATATGTATAACTGATTCACTTTGTTATAAAGCAGAAACTAACACACCATTGTAAAGCAATTATACTCCAATAAAGATGTTAAAAAAAAAAAAGAGTCTTGACAATATCGCAGTCCATTAATTGAGCTGGGAAGAAATAGAGAGAGGCAATTCTGAGAGAGAGGAGAATGAGGTCAGTTTTGGACATTTTAGGTTGAGTTGCTTTGGACATCCACATGAAGATTTCCAGATGAAGTGTCCATGATTAAGCTGAAGATCAGAAGATAGATCACATTCTCCAAGTCATCAAAAATATATTGAAAAAGACAAGTCTAAGTTGATGTCCTATAGTGCATCACTAGATACACCCAAGTCAACACTGATCCTTTTAGGATGACCTTGTATAAGTCAACACCTCTATTCAGTTGAACTAGTGTTCAATTTACCATTCTCACACTGGTTCAACAATGATATCATAAAGCGTTTTCCTAGGATGCTTGATGAAATCAGTATTGAGTATCTCTCTGGCATCCCCCTAATCTATTTCAGGAGGATCACATAGACATAAGGTAAACATGGCATTAGCATGACATGACTTGATCTTAGTGAACATAGCTCCCAGCACTGGCTCCAAATCAATGCTGCTGTTTCTAAATATTCATAAATCAACCATCAATAACTTATTTTTTTGGCTAAATCATTTGTCGTCATCTAAATCAGTAGAACTAAGAAGTAGTAGGTGTGTATTCTGAATCTTAAATAAATTCTTCACAAATTATAAAACATTTCTCTTTCAGATCTATTCATGGATGCTTGTGGGCCTCCCAGCAGGGAGGTCCCAGAATTCTATGAACTTAATGGTGCCTATTAATTGTCCTTGTTGTTCTGTTCAGCGTGGAAGGGTGCTGCTTCAGAAATGCCAAGTTGATCCCCCATAGGAAAAGTGTCTTTTCCTTTATGTCACACCAGAGGCTGTGGACGGCATGCTTGTCCTTTCGAGGCAGAGAAACCTGGGGTGCAAATATTGGTTCCAGCCCTTACATGCTGTGTGATCTTGGGAGAGTTGCTTAAACACTCTGAGCCACAATTTTCCTCATCTGGAAAATAAGAACAATGATTAATTTTTTGGAACATGTGTGAGAATTAAATGCGATAACGTGCATACTATACTAAAATAGCTCCGGCACATAATCAGCTTTCGATAAAGAGTAGATGTGACTGTGTTTGCTTATTTGTTTTATTTGATGATGTCGTTTGCTTCTTCCTGTTCCCATTTACCCATGCGTATCAGTGGTCTCAGTTCCTTTGCATATCCTTTGCATATCCTTTCTTTCTGGCTTCCTATTTGAATTATTTCTTTCTTTTTGGCTGGGCATAGTTCATCTTCATGAAAAAGCTACAACACATTCCTCTACTGATAAGAATCATCCATATGGATAATTTGTATAATTGTTGACCTTCTTAAGCAGCTAGTCAAGAGAGGCCCATGGTCATTTCTGTCCACAGACCTGGCATAGTGTTCATTTCTGGGCTGATTCTCCAGTAAGTCCAGGTCAATTAAAACCACACTGTGTAAATTATGTACACTGTACTAAATATGTTCATGTAAGAAATTACACACATATCATTTCCTATCCCCTCATGAGGTATTCATTTCTTGCTAGTGGAGTTGGCATGACAACAATGGCTGAGACAAAACTGCCCTGCAAAGTTCAGGCAGCAGGGCCTTGCCATGTAATATGCAACATCAAAACACAGGCAGAGAATAGGCTCAAAGATTTTGCGTCCACAAAAGCACAAGACCATTGTGGAGTAACCTCCTGAGTAGCTGTCGCATCCATCTACTCCCCCCATACCCACTACATTCCCACAGTAACACTGTGCTCACTGCCAACCCTGTTTCTCCTCTACTGCCAGAGAGTTTTCTAACTTACAGATATGACTATGTCGCTTTGCCGCATGGGCCATTCGATGGGCTTGAACAAGGCCCCTGGTGACCCGGACATGGCATACCTCCCCAGTCGTGTTTCTCACAACATACAGCCTTCTTTCTGGTCTGTGGTTCGACTGCACTAGAAAGTGGAGTTTTCAGTTTCTCCAGTGCGCCACTGACATCTCTCCTCGCAAGCTTTGCCCTGATTAGAACCTTCCTCCACTTCCCCAACTTTTTTGCTTTTTGGCCTAATCTAGATATTGCTTCCTCTGGGAGTCTTCTTCTGATCTGGGTTAATTGCCCCTCTATGAATAAAGACTCTGTGAATCATGGAATTTACCACGTTATATGGGAATTGCCTTTTTACTTGTCTAGATCAACCTATTAAACTGTAGGGACCATGGGGAAAGATCGTGTCCGATTTGCTCATCACTGTGTTATCAGGACAACACACAGCTCAGCCCAGAGCAGGCTTTTAGTAAGTCCATGTTGAATCAGTGAATGAATGAATGATGACATTAGAAGGTGGCAGGAATCAGAGCTGAGATACCAATCCCAACTATATGAAATGTTTGAGACATTTATACTAAAAAATTATTTGTTATTTATCTGAAATTCAAATTTAACTTGGCATCTTACTTGCTAATGAAATGCCTCTTTCTGTATGTCTCAGAAATAAATGTATTAATTTCAACAAAGCCAAATCTTAGACTACTGACTATCTTAGCAGTGAATGTAGAGAATAATCATGTTGCTGGTGATGAATAAATTGCTTCTCTTTCTCTCTTAAACCATGGGGATTGTGTAGGGTTTTTTTGCTTGAATTTCAGCATTTCAGTGCCCTGGCTTAATGTGGACCAATATAACATGCATTCCTTTACATACTCTATTGTTCTGAACACCATGGTTGGTTAAATTCCTAGGAAGAGCTGTGACCCTTTAAAATTGCTAAATTCTAATTCTTTACACATTCCATTGACAGTCTAATTTGCTGACTCTTTTTGGACTCTCCCATTTTTAAATTTTACTTTCATTATTGCACAATCTGTAGTTACTGCTGTTGAGTAACTAATGAGTAATCTGATTTCCTTTTTAAATAAATACAATATATCTCTCTAATTCAGTTTCACCAAAAACTTATCAGAGATCCTTTTTAAGATAGAATTTATTTTCTCAGTGAATTAATAAGGGAACAATCACTGATAAGGTTAAGGGCACAAATATTTATAACACAAACTATATCATAAAAAGATATAGGTAACAAAGAAGGGAAAAATCTGTAATACACAATTGGTTACACAGTTTAATATATTTGTTGAGCATCTAATAGAAGATACAAAAATTACTAGATGACTAGGAATCTTTAACCTAAAATGCCATAAAGAAAATCTATTTAATTCCAAAATTATTCATTTATTAAGAACATAATTATTTATTTCCATTTAAGGTTTTAGCCTAGGAGAATTGCAAATAGAAAAATGAGTGCCTTCCAGAAACAACAGCCTTATTTAGGGGTATGACATAATTTGGCAAGATAAAAGAAATTGACACTACATAAGAGGTACAGAAAAAAATCAGTAAGAACTAAAATGATGTGAGCGAGTTCCCTTCCAACTGGAGGACCCAGGTAAGAAAGGCTTTGTTCCTGGTTTTTACAGACATGGCGGCATCGGCCCTGGGCCTTCATGGGTATGTAAGATTTCAAGATGGATGAGAAGACCCTGCCTTGCAGAAGGGTCCCTGTGGCAAAGCCCTCTTCCACAATTTTCAATTGCTTGAAAACTACATCCTCTGAAGAAGGCCCAGAACAATGATCATACAGTGGCCACAAGTCTAAGAATTTCCAAGATGGCATCATAATTGCTAATAGGGCCTCTAGAGATACTTAAGACACCAACTGAACTGAGAGCATTACTAGAGGTACGCTGAGAAAACATGGGGTGGAGAGCTCTCTGTGTCTGTGACAGTTACGTATAACTAGATTTAGGAACGAACATGTGTATTTGAAGATGATGTTTCCAAATAGTGTACCTATGACTGGATGGCGCAGTCTCTTGAAACTCTTTCCCTAAGTTTAAATACAACCAGCCCCTCAGTCGACAGACACAAATACTCCTTAAAGAGGTGGCTGCCTTTTCCCAGCTCAGGGGCCCAAGTGCAAGCAGCCACCATCGGGATGCTTTAGAGGCAGTTTCCATGGGTGTGCTACGGTGTGTAAGGAAACAAGTCCAGGAGAGGTTGTGGGGACTTTTGGTTCTGATTCATTTTCTAATCATGTAGCTCTCAGTTATCTGGGCCAAAGGGTGTGGAAGGCAATTGCAAAGCACAACCCTAAGCTTTCTCCGTAGCCTCACCTCTGTAACCCAGGATGCTCTCCCAGCAAGCTCTCCTGTCTCGCTTAGTTCTCCTGAGGTCACTGCAGCTGGAGTGTGAGTGTGAGTGGCTGGCGAGGCCAACCATGGAAACAGGAACTACAAAGCTACTTGCCCCAACCTGCATCTCCAAAATCCAGGAAGCTCCACAAACTGAGTTTTTGTAACTCATTTGGCAGCAAAGTCTGACCTCACATGAATTCATTTGAAAACAAAATCTCATCTGGACTGACATGAGGCTATTTAAAGTCTTCAGCCACCTGGCACAGATACTCACATGCTTTATTGCAGAAATGTAATTTAGTACAGAGTGCTGTCCCAGAGTCTGCTGGGAGTGTAAATAACATACAGTACTTACACTGTACTACTTTTTTAAAAATCCAAGATAATTCTGAACTCTGACATCTGGCCCCAGGATTTTGGATAAGTCCTGTGGTCCCACAGTACAAAGTGTACCATTGATCATGCACAGGATAAAGAGCTGAACTCACTGTACAAAAGATGGACCTTGGTTCACTTATTTCTAAATTCTCACCCTTTAGCAAATGAAATTAATATTTTTCTAGATCAATAGGTTTCAATAAGTGATCTTTGGACCCTGGAAATTTGTAAGCTGCTTTATGGGGTCTATACTTTCATTGTTATATGGCAAGAAATATTATTTGTACTTTATAATGACAGCAAAGACATTACTGATAGCTCATTAAAACCAAGTCAATTTCTTCTTCCTACTAGTCTCCCTCTCTCTCTCTCTTTCTCTCTCTCTTTCCCCCCCACCCAACTCCTGTGGAGGGGGCAAGTGGAGAAAATGTGGAGGGGGCAAGTGGAGAAAATGGCTTCATTGATACTACCAATGTAGTAAAAGGTTTTGCACTCAGGAAGTCTGTAGGGCAGCATTTACCAGAGAAACAGAATCAACAGGACATACAGAGAGAGAGAATTTATTATAAGAAATTGGTTCAAGTGATTATGGAGGCTGGAAAATCTGAAGATCTTCAGGGTGAGCTGGAAAGCTGAAGACCCAGGAAAGCTGATTCAGTCTGAGTCCAAAGGCCTGGGAATCACAAGAGCCCACGGTGCAATTCCAGGCCGGCAGCCAGCAGGATCGAGATCCACGAGGAGCTAATGTTTTAGTTTGAGTCTGAAGGCAGGAAAAACTCTCTCTTACCCAGAAGTGGATCAACGTTTCTGTTTCACTCAACTTATTGAATGAGGCCCATCCACATTAGGGAAGAAAACCTGCTTTATTCATTCTATTGATTTAAATGTTAGCTTCATCTAAAAATACCCTCACAGAAACTTATAGAAGAATGTTTGACTAAATATCTGGACACCCCATGGACTGGTCAACTTGACGCAGAAAATTAACCATCACAGACGGAGAACACATGCTTAGAGTTTAATACTCTGTGGTCACCATCTGGAAATTTTCAATACTCTTCTTTTGAATTTATATTTTCTAATTGAAGCCCCCCCCCCAATGAACATTAAGAACTTACCAGGGTCTTGGATCCTCAATTCACCCAAAGTCCCACCTGCACCACCTCACAGCCTCCAGGGACCAGTTCTTAACTGCCGGTTCCTGAATCCCTGCCTGGTGACGGCTGCAGCTGTGGTTCCTGCACAGGACCTGGGCCTGGGGGGAAGGACCAGGGTCAGGCACCCAGAGGGTCTGCCTTGGTTCTGCGAGTGTCCCTGTGCCTGAGGTCATGTGACATTAAATAGCAGAAACGAAACAACAGCAAAAACACCAAGACACATCAAGAGAAAGACTCTGGAAGAAAGGAAAAGACTGTTTTCTTGATTTTTTGAACAGAGGCCTGAAGGTCCCTTTTACACAGGACTCTGCGAAGCTTGCAGTTGGCGCTGGATGGGAGGACACTTCAGGAGGCCAGTAGCTGCCTCTTCGTCCCGCACAAACACAACCACATACACATACATACAGGGTGTTTTTCACTGTTGTGGGGTTTTCTATTTTTGGTGGTATGGATGCAAAAGAAAGAAAAGTTCCAGAATTGGTTAATTCAATGGATATTTTTACCTTGGATCATAACTGACTTTCCTTTTCCTCCTTTCCCGTTGGCAGGCAGCGTGGTCCTGCTGATGCTGGCCAGCGGCTCGCATGACTGTCCTTCTTACTTCTGCCCCACCAACCTGGTCCAGGAAGAGTCCTCCCCTCCACCTCCTTCATCCTCTTCTGTCACCATGACTGCCACCCCTGCTACTCTGAAGAGCTGTCGCCGAGTGGGGGAAGATGGCGGAAGAGTAAGACGCGGAGATCACCTTCCTCCCCACAAATACATCAGAAATACATCTACACGTGGAACAACTCCTACAGAACATCCACTGAACGCTGGCAGAAGACCTCAGACCCCCCAAAAGGCAAGAAACTCCCTACGTACCTGGGTAGGGCAAAAGAAAAAAGAATAAACAGAGACAAAAGAATAGGGACGGGACCTGCACCAGTGGGAGGGAGCCGTGAAGGAGGAAAGGTTTCCACACACTAGGAAGCCCCTTCACTGGCGGAGACTGCGGGTGGAGGAGGGGGGAAGCTTCGAGGCAGTGGAGGAGAGCGCAGCAACAGGGGTGTGGAGGGCAAAGCGGAGAGATTCCCACACAGAGGATCGGTGCCGACCAGCACTCACCAGCCCGAGAGGCTTGTCTGCTCACCCGCTGGGGTGGACGGGGGCTGGGAGCTGAGGCTCAGGCTTCGGAGGTCGGATCGCAGGGAGATGATTGGGGTTGGTGGCGTGAAAACAGCCTGAAGGGGTTAGTGCACCAGGGCTAGCCGGGAAGGAGTCCGATAAAAAGTCTGGAGCTGCCAAAGAAGCAAGAGACTTTTTCTTCCCTCTTTGTTTCCTGGAGGGGATTAAGAGCGCTGCTTAAAGGAGCTCCAGAGACCAGCGTGAGCCGCAGCTATCAGGGCAGACCCCAGAGACGGGCATGAGACGCTAAGGCCGCTGCTGCCGCCACCAAGAAGCCTGTGTGCGAGCACAAGTCACTGTCCACACCTCCCCTCCCGGGAGCCTGAGCAGCCCGCCACTGCCAGGGTCCCGTGATCCAGGGACAACTTCCCTGGGAGAACGCACGGCGCGCCTCAGGCTGGTGCAATGTCATGCCGGCCTCTGCCGCCACAGGCTCGCCCCGCATCCGTACCCCTCCCTCCCCTCCAGCCTGAGTGAGCCAGAGCCCCCTAAGCGACTGCTTCTTTAACCCCATCCTGTCTGAGCGAAGAACAGACGCTCTCAGGGGACCTACACGCAGAGGCAGGGCCAAATCCAAATCTGAAACCCAGGAACTATGCGAACAAAGAAGAGGAAGGGAAATTTCTCCCAGCAGCCTCAGGAGTAGAGGATTAAATCTCCACAATCAACTTGATGTACCTGCACCTGTGGAATACCTGAACAGACAATGAATCATCCCAAATTCAGGAGGTTGACTTTGAGAGCAAGATATATTATTTTTTCCCCTTTTCCTCTTTTTGTGAGTGTGTATATGTATCCTTCTGTGTGAGATTTTGTCTGTATACCTTTGCTTTCACCATTTGTCCTAGGGTTCTGTCCTTCCATTTTTTGTTTTGTTTTTTTGGGTTTTTTTACTTAAAAAAATTTTTTTTCTTAAGACTTATTTTTTATTTTAATTATTTTATTTTATTTTACTTTATTTTATTTTATTTTATCCTCTTTCTTTCTTTCTTTCTTTCTTTCTACTTTTTCTCCCTTTTTTTCTGAGCTGTGTGGATGAAAGGCTCTTGGTGCTGCAGCCAGGAGACACTGCTGTGCCTCTGAGGTGGGAGAGCCAACTTCAGGACACTGGTCCACAAGAGACCTCCCAACTCCACGTAATATCAAACAGCGAAAATATCCCAGAGATCTCCATCTCAGCACCAAGACCCAGCTTCACTCAACGACCAGCAAGCTACAGTGCTAGACACCCTCTGCCAAACAACTAGCAAGACAGGAACACAACACCACCCATTAGCAGAGAGGCTGCCTAAAATCATATTAAGTCCACAGACACCCCCAAAACACACCACCAGATGTGGACCTGACCACCAGAAAGACAAGATCCAGCCTCACCCACCAGAATATAAGCATTAGTCCCCTCCACCAGGAAGCCTATACAACCCACTGAACCAACTTTAGCCACTGGGGACAGACACCAAAAACAACGGGAACTATGAACCTGCAGCCTGCATAAAGGAGACCCCAAACACAGTAAGATAAGCAAAATGAGAAGACAGAAAAACACACAGCAGATGAAGGAGCAAGATAAAAATCCACCACACCTACCAAATGAAGAGGAAATAGGCAGTCTACCTGAAAAAGAATTCAGAATAATGATAGTAAAGATGATCCAAAATCTGGGAACTAGATAGAGAAAATGCAAGAAATATTTAACAAGGACCTAGAAGAACTAAAGAGGAAACAAGCAACGATGAACAACACAATAAATGAAATTAAAAATACTCTAGTTGGGATCAGTAGCAGAATAACTGAGGCAAAAGAACGGATAAGTGACCTGGAAGTTAAAAGAGTGGAAATAACTATAAAGAAAAAAGAATGAAAAGAACTGAGGACAGTCTCAGAGACCTCTGGGACAACATTAAATGCACCAACATTTGGATTATAGGGGTTCCAGAAGAAGAAGAGAAAAAGAAAGGGACTGAGAAAATATTTGAAGAGATTATAGTTGAAAACTTCCCTAATATGGGAAAGGAAATAGTTAATCAAGTCCAGGAAGCACAGAGAGTCCCATACAGGATAAATCCAAGGAGAATCACGCCAAGACACATATTAATCAAACTATTAAAAATTAAATACAAAGAAAACATATTAAAAGCAGCAAGGGAAAAACAACAAATAACACACAAGGGAATCCCCATAAGGTTAACAGCTGATCTTCCAGCAGAAACTCTGCAAGCCAGAAGGGAGTGACAGGACATATTTAAAGTGATGAAGGAGAAAATCCTACAACCAAGATTACTGTACCCAGCAAGGATCTCATTCAGATTTGATGGAGAAATTAAAACATTTACAGACAAGCAAAAGCTGAGAGAGTTCAGCACCACCAAACCAGCTTTACAACAAATGCTAAGGGGACTTCTCTAGGCAAGAAACACAAGAGAAGGAAAAGACCTGCAATAACTAACCAAACCAATTAAGAAAATTGGAATAGGAACATACATATCGATAATTACCTTAAATGTACATGGATTAAATGCTCCCACCAAAAGACACAGACTGGCTGAATGGATACAAAAACAAGACCCGTATATATGCTGTCTACAACAGAACAACTTCAGACCTAGGGACACACACAGACTGAAAGTGAGGGGATGGAAAAAGACACTCCATGCAAATGGAAATCAAAAGAAAGCTGGAGTGGCAATTCTCATATCAGACAAAATAGACTTTAAAATAAAGAGTGTTACTTGAGACAAAGAAGGACACTACATAATGATCAAAGAATCGATCCAAGAAGAAGATATAACAAATGCAAATATTTATGCACCCAACATAGGAGTACCTCAGTACATAAGGCAAATACTAACAGCCATAAAAGGGGAAATCAACAGTAACACATTCATAGTAGGGGACTTTAACAACCCACTTTCACCAATGGACAGATCATCCAAAATGAAAATCAAAGGAAACACAAGCTTTAAATGACACATTAAACATGATGGACTTAATTGATATTTATAGGACATTCCATCCAAAAACAACAGAATGCACATTTTTCTCAAGTGCTCATGGAACATTCTCCAGGAGAGATCATATCTTGGGTCACAAATCTAGCTGTGGTAAATTTAAGAAAATGGAAAATGTATCTCGTATCTTTTCCAACCACAACACTATGAGACTAGATATCAATTACAGGAAAAGATCTGTAAAAATTACAAACATATTGAGGCTAAACAATACACTACTTAATAATGAAGTGATCACTGAAGAAATCAAAGAGGAAATCAAAACATACCTAGAAACAAATGACGACCCAAAACCTATGGGTTGCAGGAAAAGCAGTTCTAAGAGGGAAGTTTATAGCAATACAATCCCACCTTAAGAACAAGAAATATCTCAAATAAACAACCTAACCTTGCAACTAAAGCAATTACAGAAAGAAGAACAAAAAAATCCCCAAAGTTAGCAAAAGGAAAGAAACCATAAAAATCAGATCATAAATAAATGAAAAAGAAATGAAGGAAACAATAGCAAAGATCAATAAAACTAAAAGCTGGTACTTTGAGAAGTTAAACAAAATTGATAAACCATTAGCCAGACTCATCACAAAAAAAAGGGAGAAGACTCAAATCAATAGAATTAGAAATGAAAAAGGAGAAGTAACAACTGACACTGCAGAACTACAAAAGATCATGAGAGATTACTACAAGCAACTCTATGCCAATAAAATGGATAACCTGGAAGAAATGGACAAATTCTTAGAAATGCACAACCTGCCAAGACTGAATCAAGAAGAAATAGAAAATATGAATAGACCAATCACAAGCACTGAAATTGAAACTGTGATTAAAAATCTTCCAACAAACAAAAGCCCAGTTCCAGATGGCTTCACAGGCGAATTCTTTCAAACATTTAGAGAAGAGCTAACACCTATCCTTCTCAAACTCTTCCAAATTATAGCAGAGGGAGGAACACTCCCAAACTCATTCTCCGTGGCCACCCTGATACCAAAACCAGACAAGGGATGTCACAAAGAAAGAAAGCTACAGGCCAATATCACTGATGAACATAGATGAAAAAATCCTCAACAAAATACTAGCAAACATAATCCAACAGCACATTCAAAGGATCATACACCATGATCAAGTGGGGTGTATTCCAGGAAGCAAGGATTCTTCAATATACACAAATCAATCAACATGATACACCACATTAACAAATTGAAGGAGAAAAACCATATGATCATCTGAATAGATGCAGAGAAAGCTTTTGACAAAATTCAACACCGATTTGTGATAAAAACCCTGCAGAAAGTGGGCATAGAGGGAACTTTCCTCAACATAATAAAGGTCATATATGACAAACCCACAGCCAGCATCGTCCTCAATGGTGAAAAACTGAAACCATTTCCACTTATATCAGGAATAAGACAAGGTTGCCCACTCTCACCACTTTTATTCAACATAGTTTTGGAAGTTTTAGCCACAGCAATCAGAGAAGAAAAGGAAATAAAAAGAATCCAAATCAGAAAAGAAGAAGTAAAGCTGTCACTGTTTGCAGATGACATGATACTATACATAGAGAATCCTAAAGATGCTACCAGAAAACTACTAGAGCTAATCAATGAATTTGGTAAAGTGGCAGGATACAAAATTAATGCACAGAAATATCTGGCATTCCTATACACTAACAATGAAAAATCTGAAAGTGAAATCAAGAAAACACTCCCATTTACCACTGCAACAAAAAGAATAAAATATCTAGGAGTAAACCTACCTAAGGAGACAAAAGACCTGTATGCAGAAAATTATAAGATGCTGATGAAAGAAATTAAAGATGATACAAATAGATGGAGAGATATACCAGGCTCCTGGATTGGAAGAAACAATATTGTGAAAATGACTCTAACTACCCAAAGCAATCTACAGATTCAATGCAATCCCTATCAAACTACCACTGGCATTTTTCACAGAAGTAGAACAAAAAATTTCAAAATTTGTATGGAATCACCAAAGACCCCGAATAGCCAAAGCAATCTTGAGAACGAAAAACGGAGCTGGAGGAATCAGGCTCCCTCATTTCAGACTACACTACAAAGCTTCAGTAATCAAGACAGTTTGATACTGGCACAAAAACAGAAATATAGATCAATGGAACATGATAGAAAGCCCAGAGATAAACCCACGCACATATGGTCACCTTATCTTTGATAAAGGAGGAAGGAATGTACAGTGGAGAAAGGACAGCCTCTTCAATAAGTGGTGCTGGGAAAACTGGACAGGTACATGTAAAAGTATGAGATTAGAACACCCCCTAACACCATACACAAATATAAACTCAAAATGGATTAAAGACCTAAATGTAAGGCCAGAAACTATCAAACTCTTAGAGGAAAACATAGGCAGAACACTCTATGACATAAATCACAGCAAGATCCTTTTTGACCCACCTTCTAGAGAAATGGAAAAAAAACAAAAATAAAGAAATGGGACCTAATGAAACTTAAAAGCTTTTACACAGCATAGGAACCCATAAAGAGACAACCCTCAGAATGGGAGAAAATATTTGCAAATGAAGCAACTGACAAAGGATTAATCTCCAAAATTTACAAGCAGCTCATGCAGGTCAGTAACAACAACAACAACAAAACCCAATCCAAAAATGGGCAGAAGACCTAAATAGACATTTCTCCAAAGAAGATATACAGATGGCCAACAAATATATGAATGAGTGCTCAACATCATTAATCATTAGAGAAATGCAAATCAAAACTACAATGAGGGCTTCCCTGGTGGTGCAATGGTTGAGAGTCCGCCTGGCGATGCAGGGGCACAGGTCCGTGCCCCTGTCTGGGAAGATCCCACATGCCATGGAGCGGCTGGGCCTGTGAGCCATGGCTGCTGAGCCTGTGCATCGTAGCCTGTGCTCCGCAATGGGAGAGGCCGCAACAGTGAGAGGCCTGCGTACCACAGAAAAAAAAAAAAAAAAAGAAAAAATTACAATGAGATATCATCTCACACTGGTCAGAATGGCCATCATCAAAAAATCTAGAAACAATAAATGCTGGAGAGGGTGTGGAGAAAAGGGAGCAGTCTTGTACTGCTGGTGGGAATATGAATTGGTACAGCCAATATGACCCAGCAATCCCACTACTGGGCATATACCCTGTGAAAACCATAATTCAAAAAGAGTCATGTACCAAAATGTTCATTGCAGCTCTATTTACAATAGCCAGGAGATGGAAGCAACCTAAGTGTCCATCATCGGATGAATGGGTAAAGAAGATGTGGCACATATATACAATGGAATATGAGCCATAAAAAGAAACGAAATTGAGTTATTTGTAGTGAGGTGGATGGATATAGCGTCTGTCATACAGAGTGAAATGAGTCAGAAAGAGAAAGACAAATACCGTATGCTAACACTTATATATGGAGTCTAAGAAAAAAAAATGTCATGAAGAACCTAGGGAATAAAGACACAGACCTACTAGAGAATGGACTTGAGGATATGGGGAGGGGGAAGGGTAAGCTGTGGCAAAGTGAGAGAGCGGCATGGACATATATACACTACCAAACGTAAAATAGATAGCTAGTGGGAAGCAGCCGCATAGCACAGGGAGATCAGATCGGTGCTTTGTGACCACCTAGAGGGGTGGGATCGGGAGGGTGGGAGGGAGGGAGACGCAAGAGGGAAGAGATATGGGAACATATGTATATGTATAACTGATTCACTTTGTTATAAAGCAGAAACTAGCACACCATTGTAAAGTAATTATACTCCAATAAAGATATTAAAAAAAAAAAGTGGTTGGGCCTGTATCAGGTGCTGACTGTGTTACTGAAGGTCTTCCTCACAGCCATTCAGTGGGGTACATGGAGTCACACCCCGCTCTGCAGAAGGGGACACAGTGGCTCGGGATCTGCATGGGATCTGTCACCCAGAAGTGATGAAGCTGGAAGCCGCCCCTGGCTGAGCTCTTTCTACAGAGCCACCATGTACACAGTAACAGCTTCCCAACTTAAATGGCTCATCTTTTCATATTCAAAAACAAGTCCAAACCTTTTTGTCTAGCACTCACGGCCTCCGTAACCCAGCTGTATCTACTTTCTAACCCTATCCCCACTTACTCCCACATTAGTGAGGTCTCTTTCAGTTGCAAGGGACAGAAACCCAACGTGGCAGAAACACAAGAAGAATTGATTGCTTCCTGTAACTGGAGAGTCCAAGGTGGCACAGGAGTTTTGCTCCAGGCACATCTGGCTCTGAGATTCTGACTCTGTCCTCAGGATCTCCTTTCTTCCCTTGTGGCTCTTCATCTTCCAAACGGGCTTAATTCTTAGGCAACCTTCTCTGTAACAGCAGCGTTGCCGGTGGCAGAGCTAAATTTACATGGTCTTCGTAGCTAGCAATCACATAAAAGAGAAAATAATCCTTTCTCTTCTTGTATCCTTATTAATCTACCCAAAGGACTCTGCTTGGCTCTGCTTGGCTCATATGCCTGCTCCAGAGAAGTTCCACTTTCCAGCCCAGGGGCGTACAGCATCCTGATGGTTCAGGCTGAGTCCCACATCCACTCCCTTTAGGTGGCAGGCAGGGCCCTGTGATTGGCAAGAGTAGTGAAGAAGCAATTCCTGAAAGCAAGGGAAGTCAAACAAACAAACTAAAATATGTCCATTAGACCTCCTATGTCAGCTGTCAGCTCTGACTGAGCACAGTATACTTTTTCCTGACTCTAGATTACTGTTCATGCTGCCATCTTCCCTCCATACCTTCAGGTTCCAGAATACTCTCTGTTTCTCATGTTTATCCTTAATTTAGGATCTGAATTAAGCCCCCTCTTCTATGAAGCCATATCCAGCTTTCCTTCCCAAGGGGATCATAACTTTCTTATCACCTGGGCTTTATTTGTTTATAGGTGCTCCCCATGCTTCAAAGATCTGGGCATGAACCAAGCGAAAGGTCAATGCAGCTTTGGCCTCCCTCTCTGATGAGGTTTAAGTTCTATGGCCAGTTCAACCCACCTCTGTTTTGCCAGAAACAAGCTTGCCTGTTGCCCGAAGCATTGAGTACGATGTTCTGCCTTTCCATTTGTCCTGCATTCCCTTGGTGGCACCAGCTTAGGGATTTGGGGTAGTGTTTTTAGCCCCACAAAATAGTATCTCATTCCTCTTTCCTTTCTGTGAGAATTTGCTGTCTGGCATGAAGACAGGAGGTTACCTCCCACTGAGCCAATCCTCTCCCTCCCGTGACCTTCTGTGATGCCCTCTCCTCTGTCATTCATCTGGCACTTAGCATAGACCAGCTTGTCCTGTTGGGTATCTTTGCATATTAGTATTGACCAATGATCATGATAGACTGTACCACCAAAATAATAACTAGCAATCTGTGGTAGGAAGTCCCAGGTAAACTGTGCAAATAATAATAGAGGTTTTAGTGTATTTATGGAGCCCTTAATAATTTTTCCACTCTGTGCTAAGCACTGGCTGGGTGGCATTTGGAAATATGGGAGACAGAGCCTCTTTCCTTAAGGCAGTGTCATCTTGCTGCAGAAACTAAACTCTTTGGAAATAATGAGAGAACAAGTTCATACTGCACTACAAACTGTTGACTCTGAGAATGACTGAGCAGCAGGTTTACGGGACTCAAGCAACCAGTTCTGGTCAGTTCAACTGTATTTCAAAGCCTGGTGCTCATTAGGAATCTATAAGAGGAATGAGAACCAAGAATTCCTAACATAGGCTGCATATATGGATGGAAACAATGATTGAGTACATAAGACAAATTTGTCAAGAACCTGAAGGACATAAGCTTAATGAAAGTCAATTGAAGATAGGAAAAGTTCCAGGCCAGATTAATTTTGATTGTGTCAATGTATTAGTTACTACATAGCTTCAGCTATAATAACAAAGACCCAAACATAGCAGTGTCTGAAATAAAACAGACAATTCTTTTTCCTTCATGTTAACTGTACAAATGTGAGCTGTCCAAGTTTAATGTGGCAGCTGCATGGTATCACAAACTCCTATCACAAAAACTCTTTCTATGTTCCTGTTCCGTCATCCTTGGCATGCAGCTTCCATTTGGCAATCTAAGATGGCTAGTCCAGGTTCTGCCATCAAATTTGCATCACAGTAAATGGGAAGAAAAAAAGGGACTAAGAGTGAGTATGCTCATACCATTTAAAGGCATGATTCATAAGTGAAACACATCATTTCTACTAACATTCCATTGGTCAAAACTTAATTGTACGGTCTTACTTAGATGCAAGGGAGGCTGGAAAACATGGTTCTTGGTTGGCCTGCCATTTGCTTAACTAAAACTGAAAGGGTCCTATGACTGAAGGAATAATGGTATAACCAGTAGTAAGTAAATTAGAGCTTAAATAGAAATGGGATGGAGAGATATATTCTTCATCTATTGATCAGTTGCTGAAACAGAAGTGCTTCCAAATTGTTAAATTTAAAGATACTTCTCTTTTGACCTTTAAGCTTCTTTATGGCTCCAGTATATTAGTGTCCATCTTCTGTTCTTTTAATTTCATTGTTCCATCTATCTCTAAGCCTAGCATTCTTGAGGAGCTAACACACCTAAGAGGATTAGGACATGGACAAAAGTTAGTTCATTCATTTAGTACATTTTTGTTCAGTGCCTACCATATGCGAAGCACTGTTCTAGGTGCTTGGACACATCAATGAAAAAAACCAATACCCCACCTTGTGTAGCTCCTGTTCTGATAGGGGTGGGGAATAGACAGAAAAGAAGAAACTTTGGTTTCCACAGAAACAAAGCTAATTGTATCTCTGACAAGACTACAAACTAGAAGGGTGGAGATGACATCCCCTGGTCTACAGCCTTATAAAGATGGAATACCCTATGTGTGTGCTGTCTAGATGTTTGTTGAAAGATAAATATAAATAAATGTAAATAAATATCTCTATATATGTAAATAACAATGTAAATAAATATCTCTTAACAATGTAAATAAATATCTCTCTATAGTCCCTTGGATCAAATTTTCTTTAAGAAAAAATATTTGGAAACCTTGATTCATTTTTTCATAATCAACTGGATCCATGTATACAGTAAGACTCTTTTTTTGGTGTATTAGAAACTTAAGTAGGTTAGGCAAGAAAAAGGGTGGCAGTGACAAGTTTTTAAAGGATTCTGGGATGTCTTATGTCTTAAAGACAAGCTGCATGATCTTAGGGACAAATGGAACTAAAAATTCAAATGCAGCCAGTACTTTTTCTCTCACCTCTCTAGTTGTGAGCTCATTTTTTTCTCTGAATATTGGCTTCCTCTATGGGATAAGGAACACTGCACGTGTTCATACCCCATGCTCTCAGACTAGAGAATATGTGATTCTTTGCCACACTCCAGTGTGAAAAACTCCAAGGCAGAACTCCAACTGACCTGGCTTGGGTCAGGTGTCTAACTCTATATCGATAATCTATGGCTAAAGAGTTGGGGTAACAGAAAAGACATGATCCTAGAGAAAGAGATCAGATGTGTGGTTACCAGAGGCGGGGGTAGGGAAAGGAGGAACTGGATGCAGGCAGTCAAAAGGCACAAACTTCCAGTTATAAGATAAATAAGTCCTAGGGATGCAATGCACCACATGAATATGATTAACACTGCCGTACGTTATATGTGAAAGTTAAGAGAGCAAATCCTAAGTGTTCTCATCACAAGGTTTTGTTTCTGTATGAGATGATGGCTGTTCACTAAATTTACTGTGGTCATCATTTCATGATGTATGTAAGCCAAATCATTATGCTGTACACCCTAAATTTATGCAATGCTGTATGTCAATTATATCTCAATAAAAATGGAAAAAAATAAATACAGAAGAGCAAAGACATGCTTCCTGGGTGCTCACTTCCTCGCTATGCCAACTCAGTTTTGGCATGGAAGCCGTTTGATGGGTTGTCATAAACTATGAGAGTATCTCATCAGTCACTTATCCAAAAAATGATCCCCAAGACTGAGCAGGTTAAGAGCAGAATTATTTTGAGAAAGTGGAATGACTCCATCTGCCAGTCAAATTCCAACTCCTCACTTTTTTGAGAGAATAGCAGGTTAGTTAAGCAAAAACTCACAATCAGGAGTATGTGTTAATTCGTTTTGGTTTGTTTTGGAATAGGCCTCAGTGTATACATCTTTCGAGTGTATAAGCCTACAGCAAATGGGTGTTCAGGAAGTTCTGCAATATCCACAGATAATTAGCTTTAAAACAAAAAACTGAGATATTAATGTAAAAAGTATTCTGCAAACATTTTATTTTAAAATGTCGGGTCCCAGGAAAACAGCTCCAAGTTTATAATCTTTGTATTCTGTTTGGTGCTGATGTGCATTATAATTTTTTCTCCTCAAATGAAAATGTTTTGAAGCAAAACTTCTTCCTTCCTTTATGACTCGTCATGGATTGACATCAGAGTTAGTTTTTATTATCTTTTCCTGCCAAGGATTTGTGTAGGTTGACTAACATTGGAATGAGAGGGCAGGGCCTCTGTTTTTCTGAACTTTGTAAAGTCCTTAGTAGCAACAGTGTGTGGGCATCTAGAAATCTTTTAATTATATATACGAGAAATGGAACATAGTATCCAGCCTCCAACAGCATATAAAAGGTCCAGCTTTGACTTTCACATTCAAACCAGTCGAAAAGTTGAAGCTCTTTTCACTAGTGATCCCTCTGCTTTCTTCCTGGGTCAAATCCAATTTAGCTGTCCACAGCTCAAAACCTGTTTTTTTGGTGATCACCTTATGTTTTTCAGCCACCTTAAGTGGCTTTGATTTGTTGATCAATATTACTGAAATAAGAACTAGCTGTTGGTGTAGCCCAAACTGTCCAATCACTGTTTTTCAAGCTGGTATAGTTGGCACTGGTCCCCGTGTGACACTGGGACCTTGTAGATCATTCCTGCTGTAGAATTCTGGGTGGTCTTGAAGTGCTTTCCCGGAATAAATGGTGTCAAGCACAGCATTGAGGTGAGGGACATCAGGAAGATGTCCTTTCAAAGCCAAGATGGTCTTTCAGGTTCAAGAATTGTTGAATGGCCTTGGCAGCGCCCCTCCTCCCACTCACACTGCTGGGCCAGTGAGGAGCAGCACACAGGGCTCCTGGGCCATACCAGCCACCAAAGCCCTCCTCCAGCCGACAAACAGGCAGTTGTCTATTTTTACTTTGACTAGACTCTGCTTCCGTTTACTGCAATCACATCCTCTAAAGACTTATACCACCTCCTTCTTCCTCCTTCCTCTTTCTCACCGTTATTTATAAATGCTGTATACTTGTTTATAGAGAAAAGAGCTGCTGATGCAACTGCCAACTGAACTTCCAGGTGCCTTTTTTTAAAAATTTTTTTTTTTATTAGAGTATAGTTGATGTACAATGTTATGTTAGTTTCAGGTGCACAGCAAAGTAATTTAGTTATGCATATACATATATCCATTCTTTTTCAGATTCTTTTCTCATATAGGTTATCACAGTATATTGAGTAGAGTTCCCTGTGCTATACAGTAGGTCCTTGTTTGTTACCTCCTATCTTATACATAGTAGTGTGTGTATGTTCATCCCAAGCTCCTGATTTATTCCTCCCTACCACGTGCCTTTTAAGCATCAGAGACATTTCTACGAGTCTCTTTTTAGTTGTTACCCCCTGAATTGAGAAGACCAACAGCAGAATGGCGGTGACTCACACCCAGAACCCAGAAAACAAACACCCACTACTGACTCACATGCTGGAACCGGGGAGATTCTGAGACATTCCTTTGCTGAAAAATGCATATGCGAACAACGTTCCACATTCCCGTCTACAGGAGGCCAAGCTGGCCCTTCCTGCTGAGGTGGGAGGAAGTCAAGGCTGTGTCACTGACTCCGACAGGGAATTTACTGGGTCAGTAGAGGGAGGGCCGTTGGGACTCATATTTCTTTTCTTTTTTTCCAAAAGCCCGTTGGAGAAAATCTCATGTATCCTGTGTGAGTCAGTCATCAGTGTTTCTGCTTCTGGGTAAGGGTGTTGAGTCACCACTCTCCCTCTCCCCTGCTAGTTTTAATTGTGATTTTAATTAGCAGGCTGGTCCTCTGATCAGAGGTGTGGGCTTTCATCAGGAGGAGTTTTCTGGCTATGCGGTCCTTGGTTGGCCACTTGGATCTCATAATGATAAAATATTCTTCAGTACTTTTCAGAAGTTCAAAGGGCTTTACCGAAAGTTAACCCTGAGGGTTCTCAGTTTATATTTAGTTTTAAAAATGAGTGAAGATGGGGATTTTTTGTGGCAAAGTGCTTTGAAACCCTGAGATGAAAGGGAACCCCTAGAGAGAAATTAACTTCATTTATTTTTTAAACAGTATTTTGCATGCATGTGTGGACAAATGTAATCTGAGGCAGCTTGAATTAAGAGCCTCTTCTTCACTCTGCTTGTGACCCTACCTGACTCCAGCTAAAGGACCTCTTTTTCTTTTCACTTCTCTCTTTCCCAAGCCAAGGCCTCTCTGAAAGGGAAGACTGGTTCAGATTTATAATTAACTCTGGTCCCTGACTCTGGGCCTGGACCCCTGTGTGTCTAGGCCTCCCCAGGTGGAGAAATCCAAATACAGCACAGGAAGTGTTACCGAGTCCAAGCTCACTCTGCTTGCCACACAACAGGCCAATAAACTGGAGATGACGTGTTGAGGCAAGGGATACGGAAAGCCTACAGACCGAGATGGCAGACTGATGTCTCAAAATAACCATCTTATTGGGGTTTGGATGCCAGTTTCTTCTATAGAACTGGAGATGAGGAAGTAAAGTAAATAGGCCATAAGATTTGTAAATGTCCCCTGGAATGGCCAGCCTTGGGGAGGGGATGTGTTAATTTCTTCTTTCTTGCAGCCATTCACAGGTGGGCAGCGTCAGGATGTTTCCCTGAACAAAGGTACTTTGGTTTAACATTCAGGCAGAGGGGCAGGGTTCCCCTAGGCAGGCCATTATGTATAGACAGTATCCTTTTAGTGAACAAAAGCAACAGGAAGCAAAGGTTAAAGTAAAAGAAACAGATCCAACATGTAGACAGATTTGGCTCTTCCCTGCTACTGAAGGGGCATTTGGTGGAGGCCCCAGCTTGGCTTTGCTTCTGTATCTGTTCCGGGAAGGGGGACTCCCTCCAGGGCCCGAAAGAGGGCTCTTGTCTGACACTCAGAAATGAATTGTCCAAGGAGACACACGTGCTGACAAAGCAAGAGACTTAATTGGGAAAGGGTGCCCGGTTGGAGAGCAACAGGATAAGGGAAACCAGGAGAACTGCTCTGCCACGTGGCTCGCAGTCTCAGGTTTTATGGTGATGGGGTTAGTTTCCGGGTTGTCTCTGGCCTATCATTCTGACTCAGGGTCCTTCCTGGTGGCTAGCACATCACTCAGCCAAGATGGATTACAGCGAGGAGGATTCTGGGAGGTTGGTAGGACATATGGACTGGTGTCTCCTTTCTCCTTTTGGCCCCTCCTAAATTCTCCCAGTTAGTTTTCAGCGGCAGCACTATGTTCCTAACTGGGACCTCTCGTTGGGAGACAACTCATGCAAATGGTTATCATCGTGCCTGGCCAAGGTGGGCAGTTTCGGTCAGCGATTCCCTAACATATCGCTTGCATTCTTCACTGCATTCCTGAGTCCCAGTTCACACCTGGCAGAGCGCTCCTAAACTCTTTGGGGCAAGGCTAATGGTATTGTCATTCATATTACTAATATAGTGCAATACTCTGATATTGATTTGTATTTAAATACAGTTGACCCTTGAACAATACTGTACTGGTCCACTTATACACGGATTTTTTTCACCAGTAAATACTGCAGTGCTACACAGTCCATGGTTGATTAAAACCAAGGATGCGAAACTGCAGATCTGGAAGGCCAATTGTAAACTTATACATGGATTTTTGACTGTTGGGAGGGTTACCTTACCTCCATGTTGTTCAAGGTCAACTGTAGTCATTGCCTACAGCTCCCATTGTTAAATATTTTGAATTTCATTCTGCTTTGTGAGCTAGGAGAGTGTCTTCCTTCTTAGTTTCATACAGTGCTTAGCATAACATCCTGCTTTATATGTGAAATGCATATACTAATTGATTGGGGAGGAGAATGGAAAACTCCAGCTGCTTGTTTAGGCCATCAGAGTAGTGGAGGGCCAGCTTGGAGTTTCCCTACAAACTGTATTTGAGTGTTTCTAGAAGAAAATTTAGAACTCAAATTCTCCCATTCACTCCCTTGGGGGTTCTGAATTGAGAGAGGGCACACAGAAAATCAATGACTGGATAGGAGACAGAATGCCCTCTGGTTATGGAGAGCTGACCAAAAAGCTGATAGCCTCAGGAAGGCTCTGCTGGAGGCAAGACCCAGGGCTGAGGCCTAAGGTGTCTGTTAAGGACTGAATGTTTGCATCTGCCACTCCCATAATTCGTATGTTAAAGACCTAATTCGAAATGATGGGGCCTTTGGAAGATAATTAGGTTTATATGAGGTCATAAGGTGGGGGGGCCTTCATGATGGGATTAGTGACCTTATAAGAAGAGATACCAGACAGATATCTCTCTCTCTCCCACTCCCCACTCTCTGTCTCTACCTCTCTGCCTTACCCTCTTGTTCCCCTTTCTCCCTCCCTACTTGCACACAAAGAAGAGGTCTTGTGAGGACACAGCAGGAAGGTGGCATTCTGTAAGCCAAGAAGAGAGCTCTCACCAGAACCCAACTACATTGGCACCCTCATCTCAGACTACCAAGCACTAGAACTGTGAGAAAATTAATTTCTGTTGTTTAAGCCACCAGGCTATGGTATGTTTGTTATAACAGCCTGAACTGACGAAGACAGTGTCCTACTCCCCACTCACTGGATTTTCATGAGAGACCCCAGTCCCACATGCAGAGATTTTGAAATGGAGGGGACCAGTGTGCCTGAGCCCACCCCAAGAAGGCCAGTGGCCTAGAAACAGAAAAATGGTCTATTTCCCCAGATACTAAGAATAGAGGGGAAAGGATGGAGCCTGGTCTCTGCCTTCAAGACACTGCCTATCAGTGTCTCAGGTTTTGACCAATCAGAACCCCTATTCTGGTGAGTGAGGATGAGGGAGGGAAGATAGGACCCTGTTGTGTGCCTTAGGATTACCCAGAAGACACATTCCTACAACTGTACCAAAGGAGGTGAGGTTGGGCTAGAAGTGCAGTTTGCACCTGGCATGGTGGGAGTGTGGGGGGGAATACCCAACTTCTCTCCCCATTGGCTCTGCATCTCCCTAGCTCTCCCTGAGCTCTGATGAGATTTGGGAAATGGCAGCTGCAAGCCCAGTCTCATGAACTTACCCATTAAGGCTATGCTTCTCCACCTCACTACACATTGGAATCACTTGAGGTACTTGGGAGAAGATTCTGATTTAATTTAATTCTAGGATGTGGTGGGTATCAGGATTTTTCAAAGCTCCCCAAATGAATCTAGTGTGCAATCAAGGTTGAGAACAGCTCCAGGTGAGCTCTGAATGAGCACCTGACACAGATCGATCTCACTAACTTGTCTCATGATTCTGACCTATCTCATACTCCTCTCTGGGCCAAGTGAATGGATTCATTACACATGCAGGCACATAAGGTCTTTGCTCAGATCGCTTCATTGTTTTGTGTTTCAACAGACTTGCTGGACCAATAAGGATGAATTGTTCCCTTGCTGTGCCTGAGTGAAGTCCACATAATTTCAAAAGATGTGATACTGTCATACATTCTTGCACAGTGTGCTCCTAGATTCCATTTTCTGGATCACTTCCTTCCTCCTGTGTGAAAAGACTACAGCAAATATCGAATTTTCCTATCTTTTTAAAAAACAAATAAATTTATTAGCTGTTTATTACAAACCAGGTACTCTGATAGATGATTTTGAGGCACAGTGTGTCATTTAATCTTTTTTTATGTTTTAATTTTTATCAAAGTTGTATATGTACATTGTTTTAAAAGTTAAATGAAGCTTCCTATGGAAGTAGCAATCCTTCACTTTTATCCCTTCCCCAGTCCCCACTCCTCATAGGCAACCGTGTTTACCCTCAGCTGTTCTAATATTTTCCACTATATGTCCACATAACAGGCTTACCCTGCTATTCTTTGATTTTCCCCTTTGAGAGATAATCTGTTGATTTCCTAAAGTGAAAGATGAGGAGTTAATTCGCACTCTGCCTCTACTACACTCACAAATACTTCCTCTCTGATATCCTAATTAAGGCATAGACTTTGGTAAATTTGATCAATACTCAGTTAATTATGTAATATTACCCACAGCTGAGCCATGTAATATGCTGATTAGATTTTCTTGCTTGAATAACTTCTTGCTTTCTCTGGATTTAAGAATTATCTCACTTTTTTATTTTCTTAATTTTCTGTGTAAATTATAGTAATTTATCTTCAAACTTTCTTCCAGAAGAATACATCTGTGACTATGTTCAAGTGTATCAGGTAATCCATCAAATTCAAGGTCATCTTTCTTTTTAGAATGATTGCTGGTGGTGCCCTCTTTGTGTTGCTCCAATCTGGACTTGCTGTGCACTGGACATGAGAGCTGGTGTTTGAGGACTTCCCTCATCAGCATCTCAGGGATTACCTTCACCTCTCTCCTGGGTTGGATCTCTGGTTTCTAGAAACTCATGTACTCCTCTTTCTTGGTTTACTCCCTCATCTTATTGCAGTATGTCCTCCAGTAGCTTCCTTAGCAAAGTTGTATGGGAGGAAAATCATTTGAGGCTTTGCATAGTCTAGCTTCACAGTTGATTGATAGTTTGCCTGAGTATAGAATTCTTGATTGGAAATAATTATCTTTCAGAATTTTGAAGACATTGGTCCATTTTCTTCTAGGTTCTAGGATTCTACTGAAAAATCCACTGCCATTCTGAAATCCATCCCTTTGTATATTATGTATTTTTACATTCTGAAAGATTTTAAGATTTTTTTTGTTCTCACTATTATGAAATTTCACAACAATATGCCTTGGCATGAAGTTTGTTTTCATTTATTGTCCTGACTCTTGTCAGGATCTCTCAGTCCGGAAATTAGTGTTCCTTAGTTCTGGGATATATTCTTGAATTATTTCTTTGACAATTTCTTCTCTATTTTCCATGTTCTCTCTTTCTGGAACTCCTATTAATTAGTTGTTGGATGTTCATGACGTATCCTCTCTTTATTATGTTTTATTTTCCATTTTCCTTCTCTGTATTTTAGTTCTTTCTGGGAGTTTTCCTTAATTTTATCTTTTAACTCTTCTATTGAGGTTTTCATTTCTGCTATAATATTACTATTTTTTTCAAAACCTCTTTTTATTCTGTTTGTTTTCTCTCTTAAATAGCATTTCATTTGTTTCATGGATATAATATGTTCTTATCTGTCTAAGGATATTTATAGTATTAACTTGAAGTTTGATCCTTCCTGTACAGCTCTGGTTCCTCTAAGTGGCTCCCCCCCCCCCACCGTGTGTTGTTGTTTTCTGTATTCTTCATATTAGAGATTTTCCTTGAATGTTAGTATCATTAATTTTTCCACTTATGTTTAATAATGGGAGACTCTAAAGCTGATGGAAGCTCTGAATGTGTGTAATGACCAGCGTAGGCTCTGGGTTACAGAATCCCTGAGGTCAGTAGATTTGGGTATTTTCTGTTAAGTTGGTCAGAGTTCTCCAATACAGGCTCTTTCAATCTCCTGTCCAGAGGCAGGTATAGATCTGATCGCCAATGTTCCCAGGGTAGAGGGTTGGAAACGTAGGTGGAGAATGTCTTAGAATACTGTGAATTCCTTCATTTAATTTTTTTTTTTTGTCATGGATCCTCTCTGCTGAACTGTGCCTGATACTCAGATAAAGAGACCCTGCATTTTACCTTTTCCAGAGAATAAACTTCCAGACTTCTGCCAGGATGGGGGTAGGGCATCTTGCCCAAGTACATAGCGTGGGAGAGGGGATATAGGAACCCAACCACTTTTCACACATCCTTCAACCAGTCTCCTTGTATCAGCATTCTCTTCACCCCCCACCTTCAGAGGGTTTCATCAATTCTTGGACATTTTGATGAATCTTAAGCTAGCTTTCTCCACTGTTGGCTTAAGATTCAGCTTTCTTGAGTTTTCTAATTTGATTGCCAGTTGACTATTTGTCTTCGTGTCTCCAAAAGTCTGTTTTTTAATTTCCTTTTCTGCTCCATCACCATAATTTTACTTTTATTGATGCTGCAGTCAGATTTTAAGAAGACTGTGTGTTCAATCCACCATCTTTATATAGAAGTCATTAGATTCTCACCATATATTAGTGTGAATATATATATAATCTATTATATATGTATACTATACATATTAGATTCTTCACCATGTCTTGGTAAGAAGATAATCCCCATTTTACAGCTGAGAAAACAAAGGCATGACATCACCCACTTAGTGCAAGATTCAAACCTAGATCTTGTGAGTTCAAATCCATTGTTCTTTCCATCATCCCATTCTGCCTATCTTAAACTTAAAATGTGAAGAAAAAAAAAGTTGGTCATGATATTTCAGTGATACTAGAACAAAGGATGAAGTAGCAAGCTGAGTATAAAACAAAGTAGAATTAATGAAGTAACTAAAGAAATAAAACTTTGTTTTACTCTGAAGATGTAAAACTATGTATCTCTAAAGAATTTCCCTAAGTAAAATGGAATCTAGGTTACCCAGCCAAAAGAATACATGACCAAACTCCTGTCAAAACGTTGCATCCTTTAACCCCAGTGTTACTAAAGTTAGATAGTTATTTCATTCTAAGAAACAAATCCACTTAAGTTAGCTCTCACACAGGCAAAAAGAAATCATCTCATGAACATTCAAGGACAGGAAACCTCAAATCTTATGTTTAAAAATTATTAAATCTGGAAAAAGGCTAAGTTAGAAAATTGGTTTGTTGGGAAATTTTAAAACATAATAATTTTAAATTTAATGGTTATTAAATGCAAACAAAGTGTTAGGGCCATATAGGCTTGGTTTCCTGGCTAGAAGATCAACATGAAAATAATTTCCAAAATATGTTCTTTCTGTGTATGAACATCATGGAAACTTCTGTGCAGAATTTAGCATAGTTCACTTGCTTGAACCATGTTGTGTCACTAATTTACATTGCTGGATATTTTGTTGTTGTTTTTTAATTTTTAAACTTTCATCTGGAAATTACACAATTTTCTCCAAAAGAAAAGTCTTTTTTTTTTTTTTTTTTTTTTTTTTGGTACATGGGCCTCTCACTGTTGTGGCCGCTCCCGTTGCAGAGCACAGGCTCCGGACGCACAGGCTCAGCGGCCATGGCTCACAGGCCCAGCCGCTCCGCGGCATGTGGGATCTTCCCAGACCGGGGCACGAACCCGTGTCCCCTGCATCGGCAGGCGGACTCTCAACCACCACGCCACCAGGGAAGCCCTAAAAGAAAAGTCTTATGCATATTTCCTGGCTCTGAAATATGGTTTTGTAACCACAGAACAAATATTTCTTTACCTATTGATTTTTCTCCCCATTTCACAAGCATGTGCATTTTAAACGGCATTCTGCATGGCTCTCAATGGTACACTCCCTTAGCAGAGTCACTGATAGAGCCGTGAGGGGCTTAGTGAATATACTAAATATGCTTTCCAAAAGTAGATTCCAATTCTTATACATTTTCAGCAATGACAGTTGTTTGAATGTTTACAAGGTAACATAGGCCAAATTTTGAGACTGACTGTCTCCTGGATAGCTTCAACCCATACTGGTAAAAGTATATCTATCATTATCAGTTGATATTCCATCCTTGTCTGAGAACTAAGTTAGGATTAAGTAATATTTTGAACAGCCAAATTTGTTCTGTTTCTTGATTTTGTCTATGAAAAACCCTTTCAGTTGTGTTCAGGTCTGGCTTTCTTCTGAGCTTGGCATTTCTGCTTTGGTTCCAATCTGTGAATTACTCTAACCAAAGTAATGGCTTGCTTTGAACATCATTTTTTTTTAATTGAGGTAACCCTGTTTTATAACATTATATTGATTTCACTTGTACAACATTGTATTTCAACTTCTGAATACACTATAGTGTTGAACATCATTTTTAATTGGAGAGACAGAAATTCCATCACGCTCCAGATCATAAGTCTTGTTGCCAAAAATTTTCCCGAGTGACAGCAAGTGTATATTTGTGATTTATTGGAGAGTTTGGGTGTCCCAGAATGATGAGTAGGAAAATGAACACTTTAAGGCAAATGGTGAACTGACTCAGAGAGGCTCCTCCAATCCTTTGAGGTCACTTGCCCTCTTAGGAAGGGTGTGTGTGCATGTGTACGTGTGTGTGTGTGTGTGTGTGTGTCTTTTCTGGAATTACAGAAACTATGATCACTGGTCTATCATGTTCCATATTGAACCTCTGGTCCCAAAATGAAATGGCCAACATTTCTGTGCTCAGAACAGTTAAAGCCCCTAAACAATTTTCAAAGTCTTTTATCCGAGACATTTTTATGAATAGGCACAGAGCTTCTGAATGCATCATACAATTGGACTGAAGCCTGGAAATTTACGCCAGTTTGTTTGAACAAACCATAGCCCACAAATACCATATTTTTTTATATTGGAACATTCCTTTCCTTTTTTAAAGAGACTTAGCATCTATCTTATCCCTTTTGCACATTCTTGAGTAGTTGAAGTATCAGTCTCAAAAGTCTTCAAAATTTCACTTTTATCCTTTTACAAGGCTAGGAAACAATAGATCAAGAAGGTAAATGCTGAATCTGCAATTTAAACTGGATTAAACATGTTTTTTCAGCTTATAAGAATCCTTTATCTCTCTGTCTGTCTGTCTCTCTCTCACACACACAAAATACATGTAAATAAGCACATGCACACATACACACAGTATATATAACATGAGTAATAATGTTATTTATGGAGTTGACAATGTCAAATGATTACAGTACAGTCTATGTATTATATACACTCACATATACAGGTAATATATGAGTACACATCTTTTCTGCTTTAGTTGATCATATAGTGAGATGAACTATGTTGATATGGGAGGACAGAATCAGATAAAATACAGTTGAATCTGATGATTTCAGATATTTTCCAAATAACTGCAATTATTCATTCACCAAACTTTTGAATATTTTCTAGACATCCCAGACTCTGTTCTAGGCTTTTGGAATATAAAGATGAAAACCATCTGCCTTGTGTAGGAGACAGAGGCACAAACATAAGTTACAGTTCATGAGACAAATATTGTAAAGAGATTTCTGAGCAATGTGCTAGGGGAGTGCTGTAGACTGAATGTTTGTGTCCCCAGAATTCATAGGTAGAAATCGAATCCCCAATGTGGTGGTGTTTTGGGGGTGGGGTGTTTGGGAGGTGATTAGGTCATGAGGACAGAGTCTTCGTGAACAGGATTAGTGCCCTCATAAAAGAGACCCCACAGAGCTCTTTTGCTCCTCCTGACATGAGAGGACACAGCAAGAAGACAGCTATCTGTGAACCAGACACTGAATCTGCCAGTGCCTTGGAGTTCCCAGCCTCTAGACTGTGAGAAATAGATTTCTGTTGTTTATAAGACACCATGCTATGGGATTCTGTTATAGCAGCCCAAACTGACTAAGGCAGGGAGCAAAAATTTAAGCTACTATCCTACATGATGGAGCTTTCACAGAAGGGACACATTTCACTTGAAACGTGAAGCATGAGCAAAACTAGCCTGGCTTAGAAAAGGGTCAAATGCATTCCTGGAAGAAGTGCTACATCATGCCAATGGGGGTTGAGCAGATTTTATTTATAAGATGCGCAAAATATAAATCAATTGATTTTTGTAAGTGGGATATTTTTATTTATGGAGCCATTCTTGGAGTCATCTTGGGCTCCTCCATTCTCACATATGCCACATCCAAGCTACCGGCAAATGTTATTGGCAAAATCTCTATGTTCAAAACACATCCCAAATCAGACCACTTCCCCCCATCTCCATTACTACTAGCTATCATCTCTTGCCTGGACTACTACGAAAACATCTGAGTTGGTTGTGTTGTTTTTCTGTTGCTGTGTAACAAATTACCACAAACCATGCACATGTATTATCTCACAATTTAAAACCATGCACATTAATTATCTCACAGTTTCCATGGATCCGGAAGGAGTCTGGAAATAGCTTAACTGACCCTGCTCAGCATCTGACAGTCTGTAATCAAGATGTTGGCAGGCTGCATTCTCATCTGGAGGTTCAAGGAATGATCCACCTCCTAGTTAACTCAAATAGTTGGCAAAATTCTGTCTTGTGGTTATAGAACTGAGGGCCCAGCTTCTTACCAGCTCTTGGCTGGGGACTGCCTTGCCCATAGGTCCTAGAAGTGTCTGACACATGGCCCACTCCTAGGCCATAGATGGTTTGTTTCTTCAACAGAATCAAGAGAATGTCTCACATTCCAGTCTGCTAAGATGAAGTCTTATGTAATGTAACATAACCATGACATTGAATCCTACCACCTTTGCCATATTCTGTTCATTAGAAGTAAGTCATAGGTTCGGCCTGAATTCAGGGAGAGTACCAATACGAGGGTATAGCTTATTAGAAATCAACTTAAGGAGTGTCCACTACATTGGTCTTTCAACTTCACTCATGCCCTCCAACAGTTTATTCTCCCTGAAGTAGCCAGAGTAATCCTTTAAAAATGAAAACTAACAATACCATTCTTTTGCTCACAACCCTCTACTGGCTTAGAATAAGGCCTATGAGATCATGCATATATGAACACTGGCTACCTAACTTGCTTCATTTTTCATCAGTCTTTCCCCTGCTTATTTCTCTTCAGCCACATGGGAATCTTTGTTGCTCCTCAACCATGCCAAGCACGCTTCCGCTTGAGGGTCTTTGCAGCTATTTTCTCTACCTCAAACACTACCCCAACAGAACTTTATGACTTGAACCCTCTCTTCATTTAGGTGTTTGTTCAAAAGTCACTTTCTCAGAGAGCACTTCTCAGAATCATCCAATCTAAAATATCCCCTCTACTATGCATCTCTACATCTTTCCCATACCGTATTTTACTCCTAGCTCTTATCTTGCTGTGTATTTTAGAATATACTTGTTCATCTATTCATTGACTGTCTCTCCCACTAGAACTTAAGCTTCATGAGGACAGGGACCTTGTCTATCTTATTCACTGTTGCTTCCCCCGTGTCTACGTCATTGCCTAGAATTAAGTTGGCACTTAGCAACCTGTGTGTGAATGAATAATGAAAGGAGTTAAGATACAAAATAAAACTTTCCAAAATATTTTATATTGTCATTGATAATATGTTGAATTCTTCTAGCAAGTGGTGACTAAACCTTAAACTATATCATGAAATCTTTCTCATGATTTGGTTTTATTGGAATAGTGAAGAACAATCAATATCTCAAGTGAGATTTAAAGTCACCTGGGCAACCTCAGAGCGGTTGATATTTCTTAGTTGTCAAATGATCAGAATTAACATTACTAATAGTGGAGAACTGGACTTTCACACAAAAGGAGGCAGTAATGGGAAAAGAAGAGATAAAGACATAAGACATGTAGAAAACAAATAGCAAAATGTAAATAGCAAAGGAAATTCTACTTTATCAGTAATTACATTAAATATAAGTGATTAAACACTCCAATTAATAGGCAAAGATTTGTAGAATGGATTTTTTTAAATGATTCAAATATATGCTGTCTACAAGCAACATACTTTAGATTCAAGGCAGATAGGTTAAAAGTAAAATGATAGAAAAAGTTATGCCATTCAAATGGCAATCAAAAGAGAGCTGGACTGGCTATATTAATATCAGACCAAATAAACTTTAAGATAAAATTTTTACTAGACAAAAAAAAAAAAGACATTTTGTAATGATAAAATGGTCAAGGCCTCTGGAAGATATAACAATTATAAACTTATATGTACCTGACAACAGAGCCCTCAAATTCATGAAGCAAAAAATTCAGAATTTAAGGGAGAAGTAGAAAATTCAAGAGTAATAACTGGACACATCAATACTCTACTTTAATAATGAATAGAACAGCTGGACAGAAGATCACCATGGAAAAAGAAGATTTGAACAACACTACAAACCAACCTGACATAACAAACATCTATAGAACACCCAACAAATGCTAAATACACATTCTTCTCAAGTGAACTTGAAGTATTCTTCAGAATGGACCATATATTAAGCCTTATAAAAGAAGTCTTTAAAAATTAAAAAAGATTGAAGTCATACAAAGTATGTTTTCTGACCATAAAAAAAAATGAAGTTAGAAATCAGTAACAGAAGAAACTCGGGGAAATTCATAAATACTGGAAATTACATGACACACTCATAAACAACTAACGGGTCAAAGAAAAATCACATGACCTTAAGAATACTTTTAGATGAATGAAAACAAAAGCACAACATATAACATAACTTATGGGATACAGTGAAAGCAATGCTCACTTTATAGTTCTAAATGCCTATATAAAAAGAAAAAAGTGTGCTTCCCTGGTGGCGTAGTGGTTGGGAGTCCTCCTGCCGATGCACGGGACACGGGTTCATGCCCCAGTCCGGGAAGATCCCACATGCCGCGGAGCGGCTAGGCCTGTGAGCCATGGCCGCTGAGCCTGCACGTCAGAGTTTGTGCTCCACAACCAGAGAGACCACAGCAGTGAGAGGCCTGCATACCGCAAAAAAAAAAAAAAAGAAAGAAAAAAAAAAGAAAAAAGCTCTCAAATCAATAACCTACCCTTTCACCTTAAGAAACTAGGGAAAGAAAGAACAAACAACCCAAAGCAAGCAGAAGGAAGGAAATAATGAAGATTACAGCAGAAACAAATGAAATAGGGAATAGAAGAACAATAGAGAAAATAAAAACACCCAAAATGTGGTTCTTTGAAAGCACCAAAAAATTGACAATATTTAGCTAGGTTGACAAAGAAAGGAAGAGGACTCAGAGTACTAAAACCAAGAATGAAAGAGGTGATACTATTACCAACCCAACAGAAATAAAAAGGACTATAAGGGATTATTATGAACAATTGTATACTAACAAATAAGATAACCTAGATGAAATGGACAAATATCTAGAGTGCCAAGAAAAATCAATATGGAAAGAATAGTCCAGCAAATGGTGCTAGGTCAACTGGTATTCACATGCAAAATAATGAAGTTGGTCACCTACCTCATAACATATACAAAATTTAACTCAAAAAATGGATCAAAAACCTAAATATGTAAGAGTTAAATCTATAAAACCCTTATTAGAGTAAGCCTATGTGTATATCTTCATGACCTTGGATTAGGCAATGGTTTCTTAGATATGACATCTAAAGCATAATCTGCCAGAGAAAACATCAACTGGACTTTATAAAAATTTAAAACTTTTATGCATCAGGAAACTGAAAAGAAACCCACCAAATGGGAGAAAATTTTTTTTTTTTTTTGCGGTGCGTGGGCCTCTCACTGTTGTGGCCTCTCCCGTTGTGGAGCACAGGCTCCGGACACGCAGGCTCAGCAGCCATGGCTCACAGGCCTAGCCAGTCCGCGGCATGTGGGATCTTCCCGGACTGGGACACGACCCCGTGCCCCCTGCATCGGCAGGCGGTCTCTCAACCCTGCGCCACCAGGGAAGCCTGGAGAAAATATTTGCAAATCATATATCTGATAAGGGTTTGGTATCCAGAATGTATGAAGCATATTTATAGCTCAATAATAAAATGCAGTCCAATTAAAAATTGGGCAAAGGTTTTGATTAGATAATTCTCCAAAGAAGATAAACAAATGACCAATAGGTACATGAGAGGATGCTCACCATCATTAATCATTAGAGAAATGCAAATCAAAATCACAGTGAGAGCAATTTCTCACCCACTAGGATCATTTTAATCAAAAAGGTGGACAATAACAAGTGTTGGGAAGGTTGTGAAGAATTTGGAACACTCCAAGATTGCTGGTGTGAATAAAATGGTGATCTTTATTCTGTTAAAAATTCTGGTAATTCTTCAAAATTTTAAACATAGAGTTACCATAACGCCAGGCAATTCCATTGTAGGCATATAGTCAAGAAAATTGAAAACATATATTCACACAAAAACTTGTACAGGAACGTTCAGAACATTATTCATAATAGCTAAGAAGTGGAAACAATTCAAATATCTATCAACTAATAAATGGATAAAGAAAATGTGATATATCCATACAGTGAAATATTTTTCAACTATGAAAAAGAGTGAAGTATACTGCTATGACATGGATGAACCTTAAAAACATGCTAAGTAAAAGAAGGCACACACAAAAGGCCACATATGGCGTGATTCCCTTTATATGAAATTTCTAGGATATGCCAATTGCTAGAGACATAAAGGAGATTTTTGGTTTCCAGAGGTTGGTAGGAGGAGGGAATGAGGACTTACTGTTAGTTTTTATGCAGTTTCTTTTAGGGGTGATGAATGTTTTTGAATTAAGTAGTGGTGATGAATGTATAACCTTGTGAATTTACCAAAAACCCTGAAATATATACTTTTAAAAAGTGAATTTGATGGTATTTAAATTATATGTCAATTTTAAAAAAAGAATCTAAGAATCTATGAAATTCATAAAGAAGGAATAATTGTGAGGAATCATTTAAGTGACTTAAGAGACATGGCTCTTCGTAGAGTCCACAGCAAGTGTAGGAAACCTTGTCCTGTTGCTAGACCTACCTTGGACCTGATCTCATTCAATCTTAGCATTTCTCTGATCATAATGGCTGTGATAGGAGAGAAAACCTTTCTCCCGATTCCCTTCCCTGATGGTGGATTCTGTTCTTCACTTTGTCCAAATGTCCCCCACTCCGCTCAAGAAAGCAATCTGCTACTCCTTTTTTCCTCCATTTTTCTTTCTCATTCATTCCCCTGCTCTTTTTTTTCTCATGCCACTCCTCTGTCATTCATGCTTTTCTTTCTCTCTTTCCATCTACTCACCTCTCTGTCTCTATTTCCCATCCTTTGCTCCCACCTCTTCTTTCTTCTCATCCTCTTTGTTTCCTCTCTTAACTGGCCACAATGTGGAAATAAAGCATATTTTAAAGTATTTTTGTAAGACATGTACTTGTTGGCTGTCTTTGCATAGGTAAAAAAGGAAGTGATTTTGATGTTTAATAATTTTTTAAGAAAAAAACAGCTCTAAATTAATTACAAGGCTGGTTTTGCTTTGGGGGATGTAACCAGCAATTAAAAAAACATTATCCACCTATGCTATATGACTAGTTACAAATAAATAATTGAGGTAAGATACTTTTATGAACATTATAAAGTGATTTGTAAATATGAGCAGATACTGCGGGTAAACACTGATAATATCTAGTGTGGTGGTGCTCATTGACAGTTCTTAATTATCATTCAGCTGTTTTATGTGTAGACACGCCTGAGTTAACCATTTAGGCTACAAAGCAAAAGCCTCCCACACAGACAGTTTTGTTTGACGCATAAACCTGATCACATTTACCCTCAGGAATGTCCTCTTTGAATTAAAAAAACACAGTACGGGTTGCAAGCTCGCCTGTTGTGAACCCATCTTCGGAACACCGATTATTCTCTGTCGTTCATCTGGAAGAGCGAGTAAGTACAAAAAGAATACCATTAACCACCAAGTTGTCATCTTCACATAAAATTCTCATCTCTGGCTTGAATGCTGCAATGAAAGAGTCACTGTTTTCTTGTGTGAATAGGTCAAGAGAAATGCTTATTTTTTTCTTAACTGTCATTTTATGAAAAGAGCCTATCCATTTGTTGACAAAACATTAAGAAAACGAACTGGTTAAGTTTCACAGGACTTCAAGATTGAAATTCTAGTGCCCAAAGTAGCAGTGTCAGAGTGATGAGGTATCCAGATAATGATCTCAGAAACCTTCCCAAACAATGTGACTATTTCAGTAGAAAGAGGGAGGGGGGAAAAGACAAACTTAATTCTTTGGTCTGTCCCTAAGAGGCCATCTATCCTGTCTTGGAGAGACAAAGTGCTTTACTGTGAGGATCACTTTGGTGGTGTATTGGTACAACTCTTACTGAAAGATTAGAATTATTTTAAAATATTAAGTTTTAGGCACTCTGAGGGAGGGCTGAAGAACATGGACTCCCATTGACTGGTTCCAGTATTCAGCCCACTGGCACCTTTAAGATTCCCCCAGCGTCGTTTGAGAAGCTTCGTATTCGTTTGTCTTCCTTAAGCCTCACAAAGGCTCTGTGTCTGGGTCTGCTGGCTGTTCAGCAAGAATGTTTCCTCTTCTTCCTGCACACAATGCTAGACCACATTTCCCAGGCTCCCTTGCAGTTAGTTGTGGCTGTGAGTCTGAATTCCAACCAATGGAACACGTGCAGAAATGATTTGTGCCATTTCTGAGCCAAGCCTTTGAAGAGATAGCTATGTCTCCTCCTCGCTCTATTTCTTCCTTTACTGACTGGATGCTGATGAAAGTTAGTCCTCAGGGAAGCGAGGGCTACATGACACCCAGGACACAGTACAAAGGGGCCTGAGGTGCAGGAGGGCCTCCCATTACCCAGCGAGAAATAAACTTGTATTAGGCTTGCATATTTTATATTTTGAGGTCTATTTATTACAGCTGCTAGGATGACCCTAACTAATAAGGCACTTGAGTAGCCAGCAATTAAAAGAGGCAGCACCAATGGATGTACCTTCTTGAAACTCATGGGAAACATTTCAGAAACATAATCCTTTCACTTTTTCTTCCTCTTGTTTCTCATTTTTAGTCTACCCTTGGCTCACTTTGTATTTTCATGTTTTAACTGATTAATTTGTTGGTAGTGATAGCTCTTCTATAAATCTTGTCACCTCCACCCCCACCCCCCAAACACACACCAAATAAGACTGAGTTTGGAAAAAGTCACCAGGAAAGATTTTCATAAATTCTCCAAGGATGAAAAGGAGAGTGATGGGAGCTTAGTGAGTGAGAGGGTGAGTGTGATTAATGGGAGGCCTCAGGGAGCATACAGGGGCCTTGTTTCCCGGCAATGATGGTGAGAGGACACAGCCGCTCATTAAGGATGATGGTGGATTATTTTCAGGTATGTTAAGTTTTTAAATTCTCATTCAACAAAATGCACATTGTTTACATTCCATCTACCTATTCAACTGTTAAAAAGTAGATGTAGGTGTAGCATGAACAGCCAGCTGGATAGCATGAACCATCTAATTTATAGTCTTTATTTCTTGATTCTTGGGGATTTTGATTTTATTAAATATGGTAATGTTAAGTAACTTAGGGAGGGTTCAGGTAAAGAAACTGATCCAGAGTGCCTACGCAATGAAATTGATCTGATAATTTCTTCAGTTTAAGAAATAATTTATTTTAAATTGTTTTATTTACCTGGATATAGATTAAAATGTGAACATTTTTATTAAAAACACTGTCTTCAATTTAAAATACACAATCTTTGAAGCATTGAGTTATGAGACAAGTGTATATCACATGTTATTGTAAGAAAGCTGAATGAAAGATTCTGGAAATATTTGTTGAACTCTTCTGTATATCAGGTGCTGTTACACTTGTCTCCCATGGTTCAACCAAATCTACATGCTTTATTTTTCCATACATTTTAGTAGTAGAATATACAAATATATACTAACACTTTCCAAGTTTTTGTGACACCATCTTATATATAAATCTTATATATACTAGGCAGAATGCACAGATGATAGTAAATCTAAATGAATGAATTTTTATCCCTCTTGATCTTATTTTATTTGTGTCATAGGTCAGGTTCCTGGGAAACAGACTCTGAAATTCTGAGAGAGTCGTTCAGAAGTTTAATTTGAGGGTGCTGTCAGGAATAGTACTTGTGAAGAGTAAGGAAAGCAGAGCAGGCAAAGGGAGAAGGTAAACCATGATGCAATTGCAAAAGAAGCCTCAGCTGATCCCATGTGGAGCTTGGGAACTGGGATGGTCCTTCGGAGTTGTTCCAAACTGAGACAACAAAGTGTCTGGGTCTTTTTGGATGCAGGCTGTCCCCAGGGTGGAGCATAATCTTGGGCAAGGTAGCTTCCTTCAGCTGAGGACAATTTTGGAAAAGGAACTGAATTGTGAGCCATCAGCTGCCAATATCCCTCAGCTGGAGGAGTGAGTTCCTTGATCTGAGAGGGATGTGCTGGGCACACAGCATCCACTGTCAGCACACTATGTGAGATTGTATCATTTTGTCATAAAAAGAGAGACGACAGCATAGAAATAAGCAAAGGGAGAAATGTGGGTAAAAAGGGAAGAGAAGGAAAATAATACATCAGTATTTTGGGGAAAAGGGAAAGTATAGCTTTCGCCGAAAGGGCTCATCCAGGTCCTCTTCTTCTGTGAAGTATCAGTATTTGGGAAAAAGTATCAGTATCAGTATTTGGGGAAAAGGGAAAGTAAGTAAATCTAAAAAAAAAATTTGTGTGTACCAGCCACTACGATTTCACACACAGCACATTCCCGGGGAAGGTAGTTGCAAAAATGGCAAAGGTCACAGAATGAGAGTTTTGGAAAACACCTGTGAATCATGATTCAGAGGATTGTGCCATAACCTTCAAAGCACATGAAAATGAATGGAAATGCATTCTGTTAAACTATTTCCTAACAGAGGTCATTCAGTCATAAGAACACTTTCAGAGCACGAAGAAGCAGGTTTGATGAATATTGATGCTGTAAGTGAAAGAACTTTAATTTAGCAAATTTGAGTCTTGGCTTATCTATGAATGTCAACTTTTAATCATCCTATGAATGATTTTTAAATGATGTCCATTTGGCTTTGGAATTTGTTACAAGAATTTTGGGAGGAGCCCACTGATCATCTTGGTTTGGGTTTCCCCAGAAATGGACCTGAGACAAAAATTCAAGGGCTAGTAGTTTCCTGGGGGAAACTATGTGGTTTTCTTTGTTTTTTTCTTTCTTTTTTTTTTAATCTTTCAAAAAGCTGTATTTGGCATAAGCTAATGCCGCTGCTAGTGCTGCCAGTGGCCAGGCACAGACACAGAAGGTCCTGAGGAGCTGGGCAGAAAGGAGAATGCGCAGGCAGAGCAGGAAATAACCAGCTCACGTCCCTCTCCCAGGAGCCCAGAAGGATAAAGGCCATGCAGTAAAGGGTAACATACAGTCCTCCTCTTTGGTCATGCAAAGGCCCTATCATGGGCCTTGAAGGTGAGATGGCTGAGGGGTGCAGGCTCTGCCCTCGGACTACAAGCTTTAGGCTCATCACATTGAGGCAGTGATGCAGCGAGAAGCGAGGCAAGGAGACAGAGCAGTCAGGCTGGTAACCTCCGGCTCCTAGGAGCTGCCCTTGTCCTTGTCATCCATGAGGTCATACCACTGGACTGCACCCTGGGAAAGGTTTGTCTCCGCGAGGTCCAGCTGCACCTTCCCCAGCAGCTCATGCTCTCTTGACATGAAGGAGGAACTAGACTTCACAGAGATATCCAGCTTTCGCCGAAAGGCCTCATCCAGGGGCAATTCCCACTCAAACCGTTCACTGAATTCAGGATTTAGGGTCCTCTTCTTCTGTGAGGTCTTCCTCTTGGTGCCCCAGTTCTTGTCTGGCAGTAGCAACAGTGACACGTTGGGGTCGGGGGGATACCGTCCATTTTGTCGAAGGGCCCAGCAACTGTGAACGATGATGACCAGCTTGCGTTCTTCACTGTAGTACCAAACAGTCAGTTTCACCTGGCCCAGAGTCCAGGCTGGAGCCTCAAGGGGACTGTCACTGTGTGTTAGGCACTGCCGGAGCTCTGGGGCTGAGGAAGTGATGTGAGGGAGTCCCCACCAGAGCTCTGGTTCTTCGCTCAGAAATGAGGAGCTGTGGCTAAAGCTGTGGCTGTAGCTGTGGCTGTGAACTTCCACCCCTGAGTGCTGGGACACCAGGATCCCGAGCTGTGCTCACAGTAGCTCCTGCCCTGGACCATTGCTGAGCATAAACCAGCGGTCCAAGCAGAGCCGGTCAGCCACGAGGAGCTCAGAGAGAGGCAGGGATAACAAGCCCAGTGTGCCAGTCCCCTCACCCCAAACCTGCAACTCCAGACTCTCAGAGTTTTGTTTCCTGATGAGAGAGGAGGCACTCTCATCCCAGACAGGGGCTGACATTTGGAAAACAGTCTTAGTTTTATGAGAAGTATCTCCCAGAGCAAGAGTAGCATAAGGGCTGGGAGGCTTGGTACCTTTTCGGAGCCTCAGGTCCTCAGCCCGCTCCAGGTAGACGGAGAGCAGGGCTGCCGCCAGTTCTGCACTCTTCTGAGTCTGGATCAAACTGTTCATCTGCAGCACCTCCTCTAACTCAGCAGCAGTGGGATGGGGGGTCAGACGCAAGTGTAGGCGGCCAGATGAGACAACCTTCAGGGTCAGCCACTCATCAAGGAAGCCATTGTTTAGGACTGTGGTGAGACTCACTTTACACCTGCCCAGAAAGTCATCCTTGTCCAGGTCCTTGTCAAAAACCTCAACCTCTAGCTCTTGGCCTGGAATTGATGTGACGATCACCTCAAAGACCCCGTTCCAATGGGGATTGAGATCTTCCTCAACAATGCAGCTCTGGAAGCTTCGTCCTCCCAGGTTTAGGAAATGTTAGATGGTAGCAGGTGATGATATAGGGATGGAGAATGCAGCCCATCAAAGGTAGTCAGAAGCTTAACCCTACTGTGAAAAACAAAACACACTGGAGAATTATCTTGACGGAGGGGCAAGAAAGCAGGGGTACTAGTCACCAGGGCTTATTGTTCTCTCAACTTTAGGTCTGCTTTGTGCACAGGGGGAGCAGTCTCCCTGAGCTTAAGGAAGTGGCCAGTGGGGACAGAGAGGCAGAAACTGACTGTTGGAAGCCTGCAAATCAAGCCTGAGGGGTGCATGCAGGGAACTGTCAAGGCAGCCTCTGCTACATTGATGGTCTGAATGTATTTTTCTTGTTATGATATTAAAGTTGGTTTCCATCCCTGAGAATGTGCCAAGTTGTGGCCAGGGGAGAGAGAGCTGGCTGTGTGCCGAGAAACAGGAGGAAACCCTTGTGAGATTAAACATTCGAGTGTGGGCTGGGCACAGGGCCATGGAGGGTTGACAGCAGCCTGAGCAGGCACTCACGCCATAGGAAACGTCCTGTAGATGAGAGCTCATTACGGTCACCAAAGGTGAAAGGTGGGGGAAGAGATAAATTGGGAGATTGGGATTGACATATACACACTACTATACATAGAATAGATAACCAACAAGGGCCTACTGTATAGCACAGGGAACTCTGCTCAATATTCTGTGATAACTTACATGGGAAAAGAATTTGAAAACAAATAGATATATGTATATGTATACATATATATGAACCACTTTGCCATACACCTAAAACTAACACAACATTGTAAATCAACTATAGTCCAATAGAAAATAAATTTTAAAATAAATAAATAAATGAGAGCTCACACGGGTAGTTTCCTCCAGTCGTCCATTTGGACCATAAGACTCCTGAGCTGGAGAATAATGGCAGAGTGGAAAGTTTTCAGGTGGCAGTTACCTTGGTCCTGTGCCAGGTGTATTACTCACCGCTCACAAAGCTCCAGCTGGTATTTACCACCCAACAAAAGGGGAAAGAAAAGAGAAGTTCTTCTGCTGATTTTCATGTCACAGAAGGCATGAAAGAGGAGACAATGCATTGGGGGAGAATGAGAAAATTTTCCCATGGTCTTCATTTATTTTTATCACAGGATATCAGTTATTTGTACCACTTTAGGGAAAATAAGAATCTAAAGAGTTTTGATTCTTTTTTTTTTTTTTTGCGGTACGTGGGCCTCTCACTGTTGTGGCCTCTCCCGTTGCGGAGCACAGGCTCCAGACGCGCAGGCTCAGCGGCCATGGCTCACGGGCCTAACCGCTCCGCGGCATGTGGGATCTTCCTGGACCGGGGCACGAACCCACGTCCCCTGCATCGGCAGGCGGACTCTCAACCACTGCACCACCAGGGAAGCCCCAAGAGTTTTGATTCTTTAACTAAATTTTGTTTATTAGCCTCATATCTAAGGAAATCACTCTTAATCGGCTCACCTCCTGAAGAGCTAGTTTGATATCCTTGACTTAGATTACTGCTGTGCAGTTAGGGTCAGCTTCCCCCTCTCCTCCCATGCAGAGCTGAAGGGCAGTGCTGGGGCTACCAGGACATGCAGTAAAGGATGAACAAGAGACGTCCTTACCCTGCACATTTTCTTATGTCTTCACTAAGAAAATCCCCCTAAAAATTTAATCTGTTAAAAACCAGCCAGGATCATATTACCAAAGAGGAAAGTGTTTAATTCATTCATTTACTTAACAAATTTTTATGTACTTTATGGAAAATGTACAGAGAGCTGAGAGGGAGGCAAAAATGAGTGGGTGGGCCATGTCTCTAGTCCTTAGGGAACTTACTGGTATTCAACACGGAAGACATGAAAGCAATTAATTATAACCCAACACGAAGTGAAATGGTACTCTGATATCCTGTGAGAACATTAGCGGTGATAGCCCTTCTCTCATTAAGTCTTATTACCCCTATATTTCATGCCACATTATTTAGCAGTTTTTAAAATTTCTGCCCTCGATGGTTGCCTATGGCTTTCCCAGCTCAAATGATAACCTTCTTATGGTCAGAAAGGAGATAGTAAAAGCTGTGCTTCCTGATCTTTAAGTGTGTACAAATGCCCACAGTTCTGCACATCCAACAAGCTCCTTGGACCAGCTCTGCTATCCCTTACAGCATTCACCACACCGTTCAGCAAATCAGATTCAGATTACAAATTACTTTTGAAACTATCAGTCACTTTTATTGCACCTGAGAGGCAAGCTAGGGATTGCTAAAATACAGTAGATACTTCATGTGCTCAGAAAGTTGTAGGGCAAATTGAATGTGTTAGTATACCATCTCCCCAACATTTACCCCATGATGTTATTCTATGTGCACAGGCCTAAAGATTAAACAGAGACACATATCCCATGCTTTTTAAAGGGAACGAAATGTGTCTTCATATTTTACCTGTGGTCCATTTATGGAATTGCTGAGATAACATTCCGCCAGCGTTGTTACATTTGCTTTGCAGAGTAAGTTCTTTTGTAAGGAAGGGTGTGGAACTGAGTGCCGTTAACAGGCTCCAGAACAGCGCTCAGGTTTCAATGCTGTGTCACAATTTTAGAACAACGGGTGGCCAGAGCCTACAGCTAATCTGGTCCAGGCCTCCGAAGAAGCATGCTCAATGCGGGCTTCAGCCTGCTCTGTCTTGATACTTCTGCTCCCCACCTACCAGATTAATACTGAAGGGAATTCTACATGCCTCAATCTTCTGTATCCAAGCTCTTCCTTATACCGTGCAAGTCCCCTTTAGTTACCTAGTGCCTCCCATACCTCCCCAAACTGCCCTCTACTGCCTCTCCTTTGACCCTGACTGCTCTCTCTGCCAAATTTCCCACGCTTTGGAACTTTTCTCCTTCGCACTGCAACTTGAATGATTTTATACAACACAGGTCTGATGAAGTCATTCGCTGTCTTAAATTCCTCTAAATGTCTCCCATTGCCCTCAGAAAATGTTGGAATTCCCTAACATAATGGAGAAAGCCCCCTCTTCCCACTTGCCAGCCCTGAAATGTGTGTTCCTGACCTAGCCAGCCTCTCAGGTCCTGCAATGTCCCATGCTCTCCACCCCTAGTTCTTCCAGGGCTATTTCCTCTGTCGACACTCTTCCTCTGGTTTTATTCCTCCTCTACTTTAGGTTTCACTTAGCAGTCTCTGTACTGGGGACTCCTTCCTTGACACCAGGACACAAGCTACCAGGGTCTGCTTGTGTTTGTATCAATGCTCTTAAATGCTGCAGGATCATTTCCTCTATCCTTATCTGCTCTCCCTGTTAAGACATAGAGGTTCCTGGACAGGCCTTGTCTTTGTCTTGTTTGCATGCTACACGTGGCCTAGCACACAGTGGGTTCTCACTAGGACCATCTTCAGGAGCACTTGGAAGGGAGATGAACATTTGGGGTTTAACGCTCGTCAGTGCAGTCTTGAAATTCTGAATCATTTGTCTTTGGATTTATGCTTTATAAGTGAAGTCAATGGAATGATGGAGCATGTGCCAGGGGCGTGGAGCCTAGGCTCCCACGTGGTCCCACCTAGTCCCACCTGGTCCCTGGGAGGCTCCTCCACCTCCGACCCATGATCATTGTCTCCCTTGCCCATTCCCCTCCAGCACCCTGCTTTGGTGCAGGAACAATGAGGGATTGGGCAGGTTCTTGGGCTCACATGTGGAGTCCTGCACAGAGTCTGCAGCATCTGTGAGGATATGCACTGTCTTTGCAAGTACCCATGTGTCCAAGGGGACACGATGCTGAACAGCAAATAAAAAATGAAAGGACAGGTTGAGAAGGAGACTCAGAAGAAAAAACAAACAAACACTTTTTTTCTCCTTTTTGAACAAGGTACCTTGCATTTTAATTTTGCACTGGGCCCCACAAATTATGTAGCTATCTCTGGCTCTCCATGAGTGTTTGTTGAATAGATGAATCAGAGGAATTTGATGAACCAAATGCATGTTTCTTCAAAGCAACCACCTTGATGGATTTTCCAGTAGTTGTAATTTCCTGTAACATTTTTGGAACTTCTTTTTGAGGAGGTCACCATTTGGTCACAAATATTTTTTGAACATTTATTACACCAGGTTCTGGTGTATAGCAGTGAACTATTCAGATAAGGTTATGGAAAAATCTGCATCCTTAAAATTGCTTTGGGGTGTATTTACTTCTCTAAAGAAGTCAAAAGTCTCTGGGGGGTCATATTTGGTGAATAAAGCGGGCCATAAAACTAAGTAATATCAATAATACCACTTGGGACTAAAATAAACTTTATAACTATGGAACTATAAATTAAAAACACTGCGTTTCTTATGTGAGTAAACTGGTTCTGAAGATAATTTTCAAATATAAGTTTCAAAAACATTTTGAATTACTTTTAGTAAATGAAGAGTATCTCAAGGGGACTACCTTGAAGCATAAATTATACTTTAAATATAGAAACTCTGGAGTAACTAATTTTTTTTTTTTTTTTTTGCGGTACGTGGGCCTCTCACTGTTGTGGCCTCTCCTGTTGCGGAGCACAGGCTCTGGACACGCAGGCTCAGCGGCCATGGCTCACGGGCCCAGCTGCTCCGCGGCATGTGGGATCTTCCCGGACCGGGGCACAAACCTGTGTCCCCTGCATTGGCAGGCGGACTCTCAACCACTGCACCACCAGGGAAGCCCTGGAGTAAATAATTTTTGAAGAAAGCTTTTTTGGGTAATTTCTGTGTTTTTAATTTTCTTAAACATTACTTTTTCATCTAATTCCATACACAAGAGAAATCTGCAGCTGATCAAAATGTGGTTATTAGTAATAACCTGCTTCCATGATCGCATTGTTCTTACAATGTCCGTCATGATTTGTTTGCTTCTCTACTAGAGATTCCAAATTATGATTTTGTTCATCATTTTTGGAGCCCTGTGGTAACCTATTTATTTTGTAGTACATCTCCTCTCTAGGCTGGTCCCTGTTAGATGTGTTATTTTAACCTCTTAGCGCCTTAGTTTCCTCATAGGATTGTGAGGAATATTAACACATGCAAAGACCTTAGACTACTACCTGGCGAACAGTAAATGCCACATAAGAATTTCATTACAATAATTGCTATGATCTGGCCCCATGCATCCAGGCAAGGTGTAGGCAAAATTGTTCTCTAATGGGACAGACAGTAGATAATTGAGGCTTTGTGGGTCAGATGATCTCTGTCACAACTACTCAAGTCTATTGTTGTAATGCTGAAATCACCCTTAGACTGTACTTTTATGAATGGGCATGACTAAGTTTCAATAAAACTTTATTTACAAAAACAGGTGGCCGGTCAGATTGTGCCCATGGGCAATTCATCTGCTGACCACCCCTGCCCCCACCCACAGACATACCTTTTTGACAGGTGAGTGTGAAGGCTTAGCCAGGAGTCAAGAGTGAGGAACAATGGTGACCTCAGTCCTCTGAAGTCCAGGTCACAGTAGTAACAGGCTTCTCTAGGTGTGATGGCCCATAGTGAGGGCAGAGGTGCCATCTCTGTGGACAGTGCCATGGGGGCTGGTGGAGGTAGTAGAGGAGATAGGCTACAGCTGGAGAACTCCATGTAGCTCACTCTCCAGAATTAATTGTCCTGACAAGTTGATTCAATGAGCATTTTATAAACACCTGCTCAGTGGTTATGTATGCAATCGTTCACTGTATTTTCATGGTAGCCTATTGTATAATTTATTTAACTATACAAGGGCCATACTTCAACCAATTAATATTCAATACTCATCTCTAATTTAATCTTTCAAAAACTAGAGAAAAATTTTTTCTATAATATTCTTTGCCTATATAGTTCTTGGTGAGTCTAAATATTAGAAGAAACTGGAACCCTATTCAGTTGTACTGGCCCTTGACCTTCTTGGCAATCTCTTCCCCTCAGAGTGGCCTCAAAGGAGCCAGGAAGTTAAGTCTTGTATTTTTTTTTCGTATCAGATCAGCATGCAATATGCTTGCCTAAGTATTATCTAGATAGGTAGGTAGATATGGACAGGATATTTGTTTTCTCTATGAATGTGATGTCTTAATGTGTCTGGCAGTCAGCATCTCCTCTTTTGCAATACTCTTCCCGTTTTGCTCGGGTACTCTCCTTAAGGTAACAAAAGGTCACTCCTTCCCAGAGTATAACATATTCTATGTTCCATTGTGCTTTCCAGAGGCAGGGTTTTACCTACAAGCTTGAGGATGGTCCAGACTTAAAGTGGTCTCTTATTAGATACAACAAAAGAAATTTTGATTCACTGATTGATTGATTCAAGAAATGTCTACTCAGCTGCTCATCATATGTACCACACAGGTCCTTGGAGGGGCAGGAATGAATAGATACCATTTCTGCTCTCATGGAACTTGCTGTTTGCTGGTAGAGGCACATGTTAAACAATTATCAAACAGATAAGACAGCATGTAATTAGAACTAGCAAGAACTGATAGAAAGGAAATGAAAGTTTATAATATATCTCAAATATTGCTGGTTATACCAATCATCTAGGGCCCTTGTTAAAATAATGGATTCCTTTTGGCCCCATCATAGATCTGCTGAATCACGATCTCTAGGGAACTCCATATATTTCACAAATAGCCCAGACAATCCTTATGAACAAGCACACTTGGAAAACGCTGGTCAAACAGAATTTAAAGCAAAGACAACAACTCTAACTTCCAACCAGTCTTTCATTCTAAAGAAGGCTTATTTGGCACGTCTTTGAAGATTGGTTATAATAAGTGGCAGAAAACTTCCAATTCAAATTTGTGTTTGCTGATGCTGATGACCTATGGACTCGAATGCCACCTTTATGAAACCTTCATTAGGTTGCTAGGCAATGGGCTACTCTACCAGCTGGATTTAGTTTCCTAGATACAAGACTTTCTGAAACTCCTGCAGTTTTCTTTCTCTTCAATAAAAAAAAAAATCTTATCCAGAACATATGCCATTGAGAATATTTATTTAATAACTTAACAATCTTCTCCCTTCGGAACCCCCAGCATACTCAACAGACTTCATGGCAAGATTTAGTTTAACCCATTCAGGTTTTGACTTGGCCTCAATGAGAGAAGTGGTCCCTTTTAACAGGTTATGAATATCATTATACTGTATTTACACTGTTTAGCTTTAATGTGTTTGGCTTTTTTAAAGTGGTATTTACGTTTGGAATATTCCTACTGTAAAACATTGTAAAATTTCCACTAGTATTTTAGACTATTTTGTATTAAAAATAATGTTTACAGCTTTTTTCTCAATTAAATGTAATTTATTCATAGTAGATATTTGTAGATCCTATAAAGAATTAAATTTTAAATTTAAAAATCACCCATAATCCTACTACCCAGCAACATCTGTTAGCATTTTAGTCTATTGTAATTTTTAATATATGACTTTCAATTGATCACTCATTGATATAACTGGGATTATACTCTATATCAAGTTTGTATCCAGATCTTTTAACAAAACTTGATACCATGAGCATTTTTCCATTAAAGTTTAGAATGTCTTTTTGATGAGTACATTATATTCTATCATATTGGTAGGCAAACATTTATTTAATAATTTTTTCATTGCTTCAGTTTTATATGGTTTTAAACTTTTCACTTCCATACATAACATTGGCATAAACCCCTTTGTATGTAAATCTATACCTGTAGCTATGACATCTTACAAGACAGTCCTAGTCATGAAATTGCTGGGTTGAAGGATATGCTTTTTTTTGAGATTAATACATGTCGCCAAATTGTTTTTCAGGAATTGAAAGGATTCTATCGTTGAGTAGATGGATCCACAGGGACCAATAAACACTAGGAAATAGATGTGATAATTGGATGCACCAATTAGCCTTCATGTGTTCTGTGATCCCAGACTTGTATTCCTAACTCTGACAATATATTTTCACAAATGCATACCATTGGTAGCACATGGAAAGAGCCATATCAACTTATCTCTGCTATTGCACCAAAGTCTTGAAGAACATGTCTTACTGATGATAAGTACCAGGCTATCTTTATATACAAAGGGCAGCTTATCACTGGAACCATGGTCTGTATCTCTGCTTATATTATAAGCACTATTGTTAATTGTTGTTTAAAGGGGAGATACAGCTAGTGAATAATAATACTAATCACTGGTGAATAATAATACTAGAATTCCTATTCGTGGGGGGTATATTCTCAGTCCTCAAACGGAAACAAATTCTCAGTGCTTTTTCTTGTTAATTGTCTCTAAGAAAAGATGAAATGCTGGTGCTCATGGCTTCATACTTTGTAAAATATCTTTTTCAGCTTTCTCTCCCCACTCAACTTTCAATTGTGTATAATGTCTCCATGAAACTTAGTTATGAAAAACAAGTAAAAGGAAAGCTTACCTTTTCAGTAACTTTTCAGTCCTAGTTACCCCAAGTTACAAGGACACACTTAATTATATTTAAGAGAAGTTGTCGTGTGGGTGGGTGTGCCCAGTGATGTGTGATGAACTGCTATTCCCACCAAATGAATCAGTTGGTATAAGAAAGGTACCATAATTTACTTGAATAGACTAGGGCTTGGGTTGCTTGTGTGTGTGTGTGTGTGTGTGTGTGTGTGTGTGTGTGTGTGAGAGAGAGAGAGAGAGAGAGAGGGAGAGAGAGAGAGGGAGAGAAAGAGAGGAAAGTATGTGGCCTGTTTCATATACACGGTCAAGTCGTACCCTATATTTGGCTTCTGGCCTCAAGCAGTGAAGATTGCAGAAATCTCCAGGATGATGAGAACATTCAGAAGCACCTCAAGGACTTATGTTCTCACTTAATCTGATTTCTTTCTACTCTCTGTTGGCAATTCCTTACCGGCCTGAGTTTAGCAAAGCTACAGAACAATGAGAGATACTCAGACTGGTAGGGTGGGGACGAACCCCTAACCATAGGTAGCTGTCTTTAAGAGAAATCTTAAGGGAGAGGGACAGCATGGGTGTGGGACAGGAAAGGAGGCCGGAAGAAGTGGAAACTGCTCCTACCACAGGAGGAGAGAGTCTCCACACCAGAGTTCTAAAAAGTAGCATCCCCAGGGCTCTCTATGGTTAAAGTAGGTACAGCACCATTCTGTCAAATATTTTCTTATGTATTACCTTATGTGGCTTTTACAACATCTTTGAAATAAAAAGAACAAGTATTACAGGTCTGCAATCCTTTATTTGAAACCCTTAAGGCCAGATATTTTAGATTTCAGAATTTATCAGAATTTAGACAAGTGATATAATGCCAGTTATGTATGTTATGAAACACCCCTAGTAGGGTCTGGGACAACATCCTGTTTTCAGACACATTAATATTTCAGTAATGAGGAATATGGGCATCCACAGTAAGGAGATAAAGACTATAAACAGCCTTATCTGTCTAGGTTAGGTTTTTGTAGCCAAATGAGTTATGAAAAGCCATTAGTTTTTCAGAGATTTATGAAGCTTGCAACTGAAGATAAGGAATTATGGCCTCAATTATCCCCATTTTATAGATGAGGAAACAGAAGTCCAGAGGTATTAAGTGATATATCCAATGTTAGTTTTAGATTATTTTAAAATGGGATTATTATGAATATCCCAAGATTATCTAAAACAATATAAGTACTTACTTTAACATTCACTCATGGAGAGTTTTGTTTTGAGTGTTTTGATTCCTTGGCAAAAAATGTTTTTTTCTATCTCTGCGTCCCTGAAGTCTATTACATTTTTGTATTATGTTTCTCAAAATGGGACCTTGGGATTTTAGATTGCCCCTTTGGTTCAGATGAGTGCTTCTCCAAAATTCATTGTAGTCTCAGTCATGGACAGGGTTGAAGGGAGCACTTTCGTAAAAGGGGTAAACATTTATCAAACCTTAACTATATATAAAGAGTGGTCCTGAGAAGAAAAAAATTAAGCAACAAGGGTCTTTCAGTGCTTCCCTAGCCCAAGCACTAAGAGGAATAGTCTTTGGAAAGCAACAAAAATATAAACCACACTCAGATGTGCCTAGGTGTAACCAAAATAGACTCTGACTTTGAAAGAACATTGCCTACATCAAAACATACAACACTCTTTAAAAGTTTGCTGGCACATCTCGGAGTGCCAATCCTGTACTCACTTGCCGCTTGTTCCTCAACAGTAGATGACAGTATTCCAATGCCTGAGCAAACTAGATGGTGACCAATGACTCAGAAAAACTCAGCATTATTGAAGAAACAATGAGCTGAGAGTCAGCTAGTCTAGTCCAGTCGGTCTCAGGCCCCTTCCTAACTTGCTATGTTATTTGGCCATGATCGTGCTTACAATCTTTAGTTTCAGTAATTATAGTTACTTTTGAATATATGTGCATAAAAGAATTCAGAAACGGACACACAAAAGGTTTTGTATGTATTAGTAAGAAAACAAAATCTTTGAAAAGGGTCCATTGTGCAGAGATTTCCCCTACTTGACCTGCCCCCACACAGGCACAGCCTCCCCCATTATCAACATCCCCCACGAGATGGTGCATTTGTTACAACTGATGAATCTACATTGACACATCATAATCACCCAAAGTCCATTGTTTACCTGAGGGTTCACTCTTGGTGGTGTATATACTATGGGTTTAGACAAATGTGTAATGACATGTATCTGTCATTATGGTATCATACAGAGTAAAAATACTCTGTGCTCTCGCTATTCATCCACATTCACCCCCCCCCCCACCAATCCCTGACAACAAGTCATCTTTTACTGTCTTCATAGTTTTGCCTTTTCCAGAATGTCATACAGTTGTAATCATATAGTATGTAGCCTTTTCAGATTGGCTTCTTTTACTTAGTACTATGTATTTAAGTGTTTTGAGTGTCTTTTCACAGCTTGATAGCTCATTTCTTTTTAGTGCTGAATAATATTTCATGGTATATTCAGTTTATTTTTTCTATTAACCTACTGAAAGACATCTTGGTTATTTCCAAGTTTTGGCAATTATGAAGAAAGCTACTATAAACATTGGTTTATGTGTGGACATAAGTTTTCAGCTCCTTTGGGTAAATACCTAGAAGCACAATTGCTGAATCATATGGTTAGAGTATGTTTATTTTTGTAAGAAACCGCCAAACTTTCTTCTAAAGTGGCTGTTCCATTTTGCATTCCCACCAGCAATGAATGAGAGTTTCTGTTGCTCCATATCCTTACCAGTATTTAGAGCTGTCAGTGTTATGGATTTTGGCCATTCAAACAAGCGTGCAGTGTTATCTCATGGTTGTTTTAATTTGCATTTCCCTAATAACATATGATGTTGAGCATATTTTCATATGCTTAACTGCCATCTCTATATCTTCTTTGGTAAGCTGTCTGTTAAAGTCTTTGGCCCATTTTTTAATTGGGTGTGTATTATTTTATTGTTGAGTTTTAAGAGTTCTTTACATATTTCGGATAACAGGCCATTACCAGATGTATCATTTGCAAATATTTTCTCTCTTAAAGTGCTTTTTAAGTCCTGAAGGGGAACTGTCTCTATCAAGGAAGAGGAATGGTGGTGATCGTGGTGTTACATCGTAGGTGAAATGTATGTGTACACATAGATTTCCTGTCACATTTACCTTGATCTTAGTGATCTGTATCCTTCTCTCTCTCTCTCTGCTTAACTCTTCGAGTAATAATAGGCTCCAGAGTGTCTGGAAGGATACTGGCCTAGGGATTTAGTGCTTCAGTGGAGACAGATAAGTTTCACAGACTATATACATCCAGCTCAGTTTTCAGTTCCAGACATGTTTATCCTGAGGACATCAAATTCAACCTGTTCATGGACATGGATCATCTTTGATTGTTCCTCCTGCAGCTTCTAGACCTAAGGAGTCACTATGTTCTATCAATTTTACTTCCAAACTATCTCTTAAATCAGACTTACATTTTCTATTTCCTTTGTCATTGCCTTAGCCCATGCTTTGTAACCCAGGGGCATCCAATAGAAATATAATGTGAGCCACATATGTAATTTAAAATTTTCTAGTAGCCACATTTAAAAATGTCAAAAGACATAGGGGAGGGGCTTCCCTGGTGGCGCAAGTGGTTGAGAGTCCGCCTGCCGATGCAGGGGACACGGGTTCGTGCCCCGGTCCGGGAAGATCCCACATGCCACGGATCGGCTGGGCCCGTGAGCCACGGGCGCTGAGCCTGCGCGTCCGGAGCCTGTGCTCCGCAACGGGAGAGGCCACAACAGTGAGAGGCCCGCGTACCGCAAAAAAAGAAAAAAAAAAAAAAAAAAAAGACATAGGGGAAATTAATTTTAATGTTTATTTAACCCAACATATCCAAAATATTTTCATTTCAACATGTAATCAGTATGAATAACAAGATTCCACTCTTCCTGTGTGTGTCAAATCTTTTAAGCTTGCAGCACATCTCCGTTAACATGTGCCATATTTCAAGGGCTCAGTAACCGCCATGTTGAGCAGTGCAGTTTGAACCAATCTTGTTCTTAGCATCTCTCCTTTCCATCCTTTTATATGGTCTGTAATATATCATTTCCCTCCTTAATGCCCTCTGATGGTGGGTCTGTAACTGCATGTAGCAAAAAGTCCAATTTCCTTAGTGCTGTTCATTCATTCGTTCCATATTTTTTATGTACCCACCATGTGCCAGGTACTCCGGGGTGTCCCCAGTGACAAGAGAGGTGTGGTCTCTGCCCCTGAGGAGTGTAATGGGAATTACACTCTAATGGGAATGTAAGCTTCTCAGGGGCCTGGTGAATAAGGCCCTTCCTCTAGTATGAGCTGCAGCCCACCCTTTTCCCACCTCATGGTTTCCCAAACAGATAATCATAACGAACGTATAATGAGTGTTTCTTGTCTGTTAGGTGCTGTGCCTTATGCTCTCATGGAACACCGATGACCATGCCATTATTACCCTAATAACAGTGTTCAGAGGGGTTCTAAAAAGAAGGCTGGCAGGGTGGGTGACATGCCTACAGACACAACCACTAGCACAAAGGGAATCAGCCCCGTGCAGTTTGCCTCCAGAGAGGGGGATGCTTCGCCATTGGACTACCCTGCCTTTTCAGGTGATGCCATTGATTTTGTTGTTGCTTCTGCCTGTAATGCCCTTCTTCTCCCCATGCTTATTTGATGAAGTTATGCCATTATCATTCATGACTCAGTTTAAATCTACTGTATCTCTGTAGCTTTTTCAGACACCTTCATATGCATCCTTTTCTCACAGCTGACAGTCCCCTGCCCCTTCTACCTCTAGCAAAATCATCCCACTCTCCTTAATTGAGATTCCTACATTAGAGTATACACATTGCATTGTTGGCATTTGTTTCTATATCAGTTTCCACTCAGAACTCCATGAGATCAGGTCTGGTTTTTTGTCTTGTTTTAGCTTATCTGTAGGCCTAGCCTGCAGAAATAAGAGGAGCAATTTTTTCAACTACTTTCCTTTTGTCTTTTCCCCACTGAGGCTGCTCTGATGCTCTTGTAAACACCATTCCAAGGATTTTAGTTTTCCTTATAGAATCAGATGATTGGGAACATTTAAATTTCAGCTAGCACCAAGAAGGGGCAATGAAGAGATAAAGAATTGTCAAAGGATCCTCTGCTAAAGGATGGTTCCAAGCTTTTCAAAATGACAGAGAAACTGCTATTTTTCTTTAAAAAGTATGTTCTGGCTCATAGAGAGCTGTTGGTGGGGAGATTATTCGCCTCTCAGGATGAAGATCTTGCCAAGGGGTTGTATCCAAGTCCCTGCTAGTATTACCTACTGTTCCAGAAACCCAGGAAGTGTACTGAATCTGGGATATAGCTATACGTCATTAATTTTAGGTGCTACAAGTTCATTGTGATGAATTTAGGTTCAGATTCACCTTTGGTTAGCAAATGTTTCCCTGTGCTACATTTTGGATGAGTATTTAAAATACTAAGAGAACACTTTGCCTTTCAGAACCTCTGAACATTTTATAGCCATCACCATTTGCATGAAAGCAATTTTAATACATTGTCTTCTTTGCCTACTGCAACCATCACCTCGGGATGAACTCTGGCTGAATATGAATTAAGCGGGCAATTGAGAGTAATCAGTTCTATAATTCAGACCTTTACTACACTATTTTTCCAGCAGGTGGGATGAACTGAGGAGTGGAAAAAGTGCATGGCAACAGAGAGGTCACTCAGAAACTAATTGTGGATTAAGTAAACCAAGGGCTTATTTTTTTCTTTTCACAAGTTGGATTAAGAGAAACTCATCTTCTAGCATGGTCTCCTGAACATATATTTTGAAGCCCTTCTTGAAGTTGCCTACTTAGCTCTTTCAACTCTGGCACCAAGGGTATAGGTTCCTACTTTGCTCTTGTCACTACTTTGGCCTCAGATTTCTCCCAGGATGCTCCTAGGTCTTAAAGGATGTTTGCCTCCCCTCTTCCCCACCTCCCAAATTCATTCAATTAACACAGGTACTGAAAGCTTACAAAGGCCAACCACTCTTCTAGGCATGCTGGGAATATAACAGAAAAATGAAACAGGCAAAAAAATTACTGTTTGCATGAAGCTTACATGGAGCACACATTTTTTTAATTAATTAATTAATTAATTAATTAATTAATTAATTAGCTGCAGTGAGCGGGGGGCTACTCTTCGTTGCAGTGCACGGGCTTCTCATTGGGTGGCTTCTCTTGTTGCAGAGCACGGGCTCTAGGCATGCGGGCCTCAGTAGTTGTGGCACTCGGGCTCAGTAGTTGTGGCTCGCAGGCTCTAGAGCAGAGGCTCAGTAGTTGTGGCGCATGGGCCCAGTTGCTCCGTGGCATGTGGGATCTTCCCGGACTAGGGCTCAAACTCGTGTCCCCTGCACTAGCAGGTGGATTCTTAACCCCTGTGCCACCAGGGAAGCCTGGAGCACACATTAATCTGTGTTTAATGTTAAAATTAATCGATAATTTAAAAATTAATTGATAGTCAACCTAAGAAAGAAATGGACAATTTTATTCGAGCCAACCTGAGGGTTATAACCCAGGAGATAGTCTTTCAGAAAGCTCTGAGGACTGATCTGCCCGTTAGAGGTCAAAGCACAGCTATGTAAGTTTTTGAGACAAATGGTTATATATCAAAGTAACATATTGACAGTTTACATAGTCCAACAAGGTGATAGTGGGTCATTGTGACCCCTTACAGGATTGAGAAAGGAATGTTATCTTCTAAGGAATTACCTTGCTAGTGCCAGAAGGATATTGCCTTCTTTTTTTTTTTTTTTTGGCTAGTAGGCATTCCTGTGTCTTCTAAGGGGATCTAATTAATGTGTAATGCAGATGCACAATACACATGAAATGGGAGAGGGTAGTGGCTCAGACGGCAGAAAAAAGTGCATGTTAAATTTTTCTTGTCTTGCCTTTAAAATAATTTTATTACATCAGTGTGTGTGAGTGTGTGTGTGTATACAGATGATAAACATAATGAAGCATAAATATATAGAATGTTATAAAAGAGTAACTGCTGTATAGAAAAATAAAGCAGAGAAAGGGAATAGAAGATGTTCTGTATACACTAATTAGCTTTTTGGTAGGGAGGCTGAATTTTAAGAGACCCCAGAACTAATTCTTCAATATAAATCATATTTACTTTGTGATGGTATGGGTAAAAGTGATTGAAGCCTTAAACAGCTTTAGGAGGTTCTTTTTTTTTTTTAAATTCCAGTTCCTCTCTTTCTCCATATTCTTTCCTTTTCATTCTTGTTTCATCTTTTCATCCCTTTTCCTTGTTGCTGTACAACTTTCTTTAATGAGTCATTAGAATGGTGCAATAGAGCAGTTCCACTAACTAGGATTTAAAACCAGTTACCTCTCTGAAGCTCAGCTTCTTCATCTGTAAAATGGGATAACAGAAAGCATATTGTGGTGTTGTGAGGATTAGAGATGCAGCATGTTTGCCTTAATGTACAGTGTCTAATTGTAGGCTTCTTTACACAGTAAGTGAATAATGGGTGCCCACCTAGAAGTAACTCTCTGGGAAATTTAGAAAAAAAGGGGACTAAGATCCAAACCAGGAAGGAGTCATCCAGCATACTTAACTATTTCTGACAAAGGGCTTTACTAATATCTATTTTGAGATGGATAGGGTAAGTGCTCCAGACTTGCTGGAATATAAAGTTTCCTTTCATAGCACTGATTTAGCTCTTCCCAGCTAATCTTTTTGTACTCTTTTTTAAACACGCAAGACAACCTAGTAAACAATAATGCCTCTAATAAGCATGCTATGTTTCAGGTACGTTTAAGGATAGAAATTCACTTGATCCTTCAATGACCCTGTGTAGCAGGCACCGTCACCATGTGCAGTTAGAGCTGTGGATATGGGGGGGGGGTGCCCCAGAGGGTGGACTTGGGTGTGGGTGCCGCAGTGGTGCCCGGTCAGGGGCGCAAGCACACGAGGACCCCCGGCCAGCAGTGCTCCCTGTTTCACTGGCCCCGAGTTGGGGTTCGTCCCAACAGAACAGAAAAAGAAACCTTGCAGCACTCCTAATGACCCGTTAGTTCCTTTGGGGCTCCCGTGAGCGCCCCTGTAATGGGCAGCGGCCTTCTTCCCTCCTGCCACGAGGAACGTGGTTAGGAGGTAGGCGCCGTGGTGACCCCCAGCCCCCCTCGGACTAGGAAAACGAGCTACACGCTTAGTTTCGGTCACTTAAGATTTTAGAGGGGCGGGACTCCTGAGGAGGTGGCGTGGCGCCGAGATGAGTGTGGAACCCCGAAGGCCTCCGAGCGGCTGGGACGCCCGTCTTCCTCCCACCCTCCCGCTCCATCTCTGGGCTGCCTGGCCGCCGGGCCGGGACTCGCCTGGGAGGACCCCGGCCAGCCGGGGGCGTGGCGCCAGGGGGCGGGCTGTGGGCGGGGCCTACTTGCATCACGGCCTGGCCCCCGCCCCCGGGCCTCCGCGGCGCCCTCCTCCCCGCTTCGGCCTCTCTCCAGCTCAGTGCCCGCTCCACGTTCCACGCTGCGGCCTCGAGCGCCCGCGAGAGGCAGCTTCGCGGTCGCCGCGCACGCGCTCAAGTCTCTGACTCACGGCTCTCCCCACGCGAGCGCCTCGCTCACGAGCGCACGTTCGTTTCCCCTCGCGCGTCCGGCTCTCGGCCCCGGCGGCGGCGGCGGGCGGACCGCGCGGGGCAGCAGCGGATCGGCCGCCGCGGGCTGGACGGCCGACCATGGAGGCGGACGGGGCCGGAGAGCAGATGAGACCGCTTCTCACCCGGGTAACGAGAAGGGTGCGGGCGGCGGGGCTCCTCGGCAGGCGGGCGCGGGGCGCGGCGGACAAAGGCTGGGGCGCGGCGGGCCGGCCGCAGGTCCCGGGTCGGGCCCCCCCCACCAAAGGCGGCCGGCGCGCCGGGGCAGCCCCTTTGTGTGACCGCCCGGAGCTGGGGGCGGGCGGCGCGGCGCCAAGGAGGCCGGCGTGGGGGGGCCGGCAGCGCGCCGCCGGCAGCGCGCCGCCGGCATCCTGGCTGCCGCGTCCAGGGGTCTCGGCATCCGGGGGTCCCCGGCAGCCCGCGGGCTCGGCCGGTCAACAGCCGGACAGGCGCCTCCTCCTCTCTGCGGGGCTCGCCTCTCCTTCCCGGCGTTCTCCCCGCCAGGTCTAGGTTCCAGTGGCCTTGGCGCTGGACTTGAGGTCAGACCCTCGATAAACCCATCCTCTCCCCGCGAGGAGGAGCGCTGCCCCACCTGGCAAAGCCACAGGCCGTGGTGAGGAGCCGGTTAAATCTTCGCCGTCTTCCCTGTCTCCCCACCCGCCTGCCGCGTGCTTTGTTCCGGGACTTCTCCGGCCGCGTGGACGAGCCGCCTGCGTTGGCGGCCAAGGCTGCGTCTCGCTGCCGACTCTGCCCGGCCAGCCTCCTCCTCTCCTGGCGAGAACCCGAGTGTCCTCCTGGCGCAGGCCAAGTGCAAAGTGGAAGGTGTTCTGACCCTGCACGCTGCTCTTTTCAGCAGCCTAGCAAAAGCGCGTTTTCCGCTGAAGCTGGGGGGTGGCTTCAGGGTGAGATGGGAGTGGGGGTGGGCTTTCAAAAGGTCGGCATTCGCATTTGGGATGCCGGACGGGTGGCCCACGCTCAAGAAACTGACTTCCTGCTTTCGTGTAGGATGCATAGGTCCCCACGGTTGTGATTCTTTCCTTCCTTCATAGTTCGTGACTCAAAGGGCATAGAGGTGTTAGTTCCAGTTCTTACTTGGTGACCAGGAAAGGGGGGAAGGTTGCAGTGAAAAACTTCCAGTCTTTCATAACTAACAGGAAAATTGCTTTTCACGTATTTTTATTCAAGGATTTCACTTATCCGCCCCCCGCTCCCCCCGTCCTTTTAGAGGTTATTGTAAGGGCCTGGAGAGTAGCCATTCATCATTTCAACATGTTCACCTATAAATTCTCAAAACATGGAGAAAAGGTTAGTCTCCAGACAGTGAAGTCATTTAGCAGTGGTTTTTGGGAAGATCACTCGTACTGATGGTAATGGAATCCTGGAAGCTCGTTCGTCCTAAGGATCTTCTGTAATTCTTTGTGTGGCCTCTGAATAAACTGTTTTAGATGTATTTCTTAGCACCTTCTCTGATACTATGTATCAGATACACTTGGCTGTTCTTAAATTTACTATTTGCAAACTTTCAATTCAGAACAGTAAAGAGCCTCAGCGTTTACATAAAGCTGGAGAGAAACTATGATGTGTTCTCAAATATTGCCTCCTTAGCTAGCAAAGGAGGCCTCTGATAATGCCATTGGCTTCCAAATCATTCATTGTGATAACACTACTTAGAACCCATTCTGTAGTATCCAACAAGACAGAACCAGCTCTGCTCAAATGAGGGAGACAAATGACAAAGGAATTATCAAACACTGTTATTAATGGCATGGCAGGGGAGCACTTTGGAAGGGTATACCTCCTAAATCTTGGGAAGATAAGACTTGGCTACAGTAACCATGTACAAATTGATAATATAAATCAAATATGATAAGCTATCATACAGTCTAAAAGTAGAATGAGAGAACAGGAGAACTGTTGGTTTAAGTAATAGAGAACACTATTACTTGAAAACTGGGAAGAGGAACTATTTGCATTGACCAGATTATCTCTTTCCTTACTGATTTTCCACTGGTAAATGCATGTCATAAAAGTGGAAGATTATGGTATTCATCAGTCATAACTTCTCTAACCCCTAGCCAACAGTAAAAAAAAAAAAAGTAGAATAAAATTATTACTCCTAAAATGCTATCTTAGGTAAGTAATTATGCAAAAATTTTTGAATAAATTGGTGGCAGTTTATATTACTCTGAAACCGGAGCCAATCTGTTTCATAAATCAGGCTCTAAGGTTTCTTCTGCTCTTAAAATTCTGTAATTTTCATTGATTATGGTTTTGAGGAAAGGCATTTATCTTATAGAAAAAAATGCAACTTTTGTTTGCTTTGTACAAAAACTCATTATCCTAGGCCTCCCTGAGAATTGATTTGAACTGTCATTCTTATTTTCTGGTATAGATTAAATCCTGTTACAACAAATAGCACTGTTTAGAAGGTTCCCAGGTTTTAGCAAATGTTCTACTTTTAAGCACTATATGATTTAACAGGATTCTGTTAATAATTGTTATGTAGTTTCATTTATTCTACCACTATCTATTAAGTATCTCCTAGGTGGCAGGCACTGGGGATATAAGCAGACAAGGTAGGCAGAATCCTAACCTCCTTGAGTTTATTTTGGCATGTGTAGTGAATACAGTGATAGCATTTGCATTCCTGCTAATTCCACTTGTGAGTGCCAGTTAAAACATTTTCATGAGTTAGAAATACTTTTAGAAAAGTAGTTGTTAGTAGAAATGAAAGATATTAACAACCTGGTATGAATTCAGTGGTGATTGGCAGTAGAGGTTTTTTGGTAGGTCTTTAAGTATGCATTCTCTTTGGGGAGCTCTCTGACTAGGTATGGTTAGCTCTAGAGATATTAAGCACCCCAGGCACATTATAAGGATTTTAGTTCCCTTTTGGCCTTATAGTTGGTATCTCTGGGCCAAGATCTCTGGAGATGTAATAAAGGGAACAATAGCAAATCTGTCATCAGTCCAACTGAAACTGTGGGACAGTTGAGTTGGACTGAAGAATTGGTTTATTTGGTAACTGAGCCGGGGAAGTACACAGGTTTTCTTCTAAGAGAACTTAAGATACGAAAATAGAGTGTTTTGTTACACTAAACTCCTGTTAATTGAGTAGGTTAAAATCGAAAGCCAAAGTAACCTGGTGTTGGAGGAACCTGGTATGTTATTTTAGTGGTATGTGGTGTGCTAAAACCTTGACTCTTATACTTGTCAACATCCTGTAATGGGTTTTTCTTCCTCTTTCCTTCCCTTTCTTTCTTACTGTATTTTGCTGCAAATGTGATCTTAAAGTAGATAGTATCTGCAACTCACAAAATGGGCCATTTATATCAAGGAGCATACAGGTGATTCATAGGGTTAATATTATAGATTATTCATTGTGGCTTTTGATTTATATTATAGCTTTCTCTTATTGATTAAGGATTCTTCTATAGTTACTACTTTTTTTGCATATATTATTTCCAATTTTGCAATAAGCATGTATCAGTAATAAAGATAAGTGTTTATATATGTAAAGGTTCAGTTAGCTACCTCCCCCTCTTTTTTAGCCTCCTTTTGAACAAGAGAATTTTTGATTCCTGTACAAAGCGGGTAGCTATTCCAAGGTTCTAACTTAAAATGTTTGCCTCTGTTTTTGTTAGACAACTTTACGTATTTTGTTGAGTAGTACTCATTGAATTTTACAACTTGGGGAGACTTTTAGGATTATTTGTAATTGTAGTTGACCCTTGAACAGCACAGAAGTTAGGGGTTCTGACCCTCCATGCAGTGGAAAATCCTCTGTATCTGCAGTTCCACATCCACAGATTCAACCACCTGTGGATCGTGTAGAGATGTGGTATGTGTTTGTTGCAAAAAAATCCACGTATAAGTTGACCTGCGTTGTTAAAGGGCCAGCTGTATAATGATAATAAACCATGAAGGGGTCTGTGGTTGGCATAGTGTTATGATGGTGTTTGGTGATGCTGCCGCTGACATGCCTTCCTGAGGGCAGAGGGCCAGCAGACTGGAGTAGTCCTGGATTCCTAAAGTACTGACTCTTTACTTCCATGGGCTGAATGCTTTTCAGTGACTGCTGTGATGAGAGTGGCCAAACACTTTTTCAGTGCTTGATTTAGGAAGATAATGAGATTATGCTATAGATTTGCATATTTATCTGGAGCTGATATGCCGGTATAGAAAGGTTCTAGTTTGGCTATTTTAAGCATATTTTCAGATTTCCTCCAACGAGGTTATTTTTAAGTATTTTAATTTTTCTTTAGCCATAGTTTGATTTTTTTTTTTGCGGTACGAGGGCCTCTCACTGTTGTGGCCTCTCCCGTTGCGGAGCACAGGCTCCGGACGCGCAGGCTCAGCGGCCATGGCTCACGGGCCCAGCCGCTCCGCGGCATGTGGGATCTTCCCGGACCGGGGCACGAACCCGTATCCCCTGCATCGGCAGGTGGACTCTCAACCACTGTGCCACCAGGGAAGCCCCATAGTTTGAATTTTAATAAGTTTATTTAGAGCAGTTTTTTGGGGGGGGCCCAGTAAGTATCACAGTGAAGGGTGAAACACAATCCACCTTTCATAACAAAATAGAAAAGATGCACTAATATTTTTAATATCCTTTCTTTTTTTTTGTAGAGAGTGTTATGTTGACTGGTATAATTTGGTTCTCATTCTTTTCGCATGTCAGGCAGTATAGAATCGCCTTCTCTCCGGATTCTAGGACTGCATTGCTGCTTTTTGTCAGATTGCTCGATTTAGAGAGCTGTTGAGTTGTATATCATCTCTCATCAGACACTTGGGAAATGGATATATCTTTGAAAATGGATTCACATGTGCAAGATGCCTATACTCATATAGAGCATGAGAAGGGACGAGATGATACTCAAATGTTTTTTTCTCATAATTTCCCATAACATATAATTAACACTTGGTGCTTTTGTGCTTGGTGCCTGTTCTTTTATATACAGAATATTTTCAGCCTAATACTACTCTTTATTCTGGAAAAATACTGACAATACTTACACAGAACTCCTCTCACTTTAGGAATCGATATATTCAACAACAACACAAAAGGAATAAAGCAAATTTATGTATAGTAGACTCTTCCCATTGAGTTCCGTGGTAGTATTGGAGATGTTTCTGTTAAAATAAGTCCTTAAGAAACAAATTTTTGTTGAGAATTTAAATTAGAAGTTCCCATTGTACTATACTTTGGCTACTGGGATATTATCTTGATCTAGAAAACATCTTTCCTTTTCAAAATTTTAGCAATTTTTAATATTTGCCATGGGTGGGTGGGGTTCTGGGGGGACGAAGTGTCAGGGAAGGGAGGGAAGAGGGTATTACAGGGCTGTGTTTGTCTGAATTATGACAGATGCAACTTTAGCATCAGGCTTGATGGGAGGAGCCTGGACTGGGCTTCAGCCCCTACTGGTTCTCTCCTCCGAATGCTCTTCTGTATCACCCTCAAAACCAAATGTGGTGGCCCCTCATGTGTCACCTTTTCAATTTAATACCTCTTCTATCCTAATCATTATAGCATGACTATAATCATACTTGGGGATTCTTTGGTCTGCATTTAAAACACAGAATTTTTTTTGTTTCTCCTGGGTATTTACACAGTCATGTTCAAATTTGCTGCAGTTATATTTCTGGTAGATACTGCTGTCTAATGTAAAATGTATTGCGTTTTTAAAATCCCAGATAAGATTACACATTGTATAAGGTGAATTAAAGGCCGACTTTCTTAATCCTGTAAGAACCTAATTTATTTATTTAAAATAAGAGACACCTGTGTAAAAATCAGACCACAACCCCTTGTAAAAGTTCCCACTTTGCCTGATATCATTAATTGTTAAATATGATCCCTTTAAGTATGCTTTATTCACTTTGCACCAAGGAACACCTCATGGCGAATTTTCTGCTGGTTTTTCATTAGCTTTGTATGAAAAGTACTCTGAGTTCTGTCCTAGAGTTGGGTATTGATGGTGCCATAGATAATATAGCACTGTCTATTTAAAATTGCTTCTAAAATAGATATGCCCATGGGGACTGTGGAAAGGCCTCAGGGGTCCGTGAATCCCCAGAAACTGAAAAATTTTAAGTTTATATGCATTATCTAGGAGAGGGTCAAAATAGCTTTACATTCAGATCTCGAAGGGGTTTATAATTCAGAAAACAGCTAAGGCCTAGTCTACAAATTAGCTCAGTTTGGTTTTGTACCTTCCTTGAAAGTTCATAGTCTTATATTTTGCTTAACTAGATGACAATAGTTATTATTATTATTTTTTTGGCAGTCATTGATAAGAACTTTTTTTATTAGAAAATAATACAAAAATATAAATAAAATTCTATTATTAGGTTGTATTTGGCTATAAGTTACATAACTTCAACTCCAAGTGATTTAACAAAAGGACATTTACCATCTTGTTATCTCACATGATGAGAATACAGACTTGGAACAATTCAGCGACTCATTGATTTCATTAAGAACTCATATTCTGTCCATTACTCTACTGTGCCATTTAGTGGGGAGACTTTGGTCTTAGGCTGGCTCTCCTCATGTTCACAAGGTGGCTGTAGCATTTCGATCACATTCTAAAGCAACATTATCCAAAGACAGCAGAGACCCTCTCTTGTGCAACTTTTTTTAGGAATAAGGAAACCTTTCCCAAAAGCCACTTGACAGACTTCCCCATATGTTTTACTGACCAGAATTCTGTTACATGCCCTTTTTTTTTTTTAACATCTTTATTGGAGTATAATTGCTTTACAATGGTGTGTTAGTTTCTTCTGTATAACAAAGTGAATCAGGTATACATATACATATATCCCCATGTCTCCTCCCTCTTGCATCTCCCTCCCACCCTCCCTATCCCACCCCTCTAGGTGGACACAAAGTACCGAGCTGATCTCCCTGTGCTATGCGACTGCTTCCCACAAGCTATCTGTTTTACATTTGGTAGTGTATATATGTCCATGCCACTCTCTCACTTCATAGATGACAGTAATTATTAAATTCACCCCAGTACTTGCTAAAGTTTGTTTTGCAAAATACTATACACCTGTAGGTTGCAAAAGGTTTTGCAAAAGAACCATTCTCTAGCCAATTTAAGTTCGGCAAATGTCACATGCTATACTTTTGGGAGAGTCACAATGCACAATTAAAGGCTCTGAGAAAGACATTCAGCTTTTTTTTTTATTTATTTATTTATTTATTTATTTATTTGTTTATTTGTTTGTTTGTGGCTGTGTTGGGTCTTCGTTTCTGTGCGAGGGCTTTCTCCAGTTGTGGCAAGCGGGGGCCACTCTTCATCGCAGTGCGCGGGCCTCTCACTATTGTGGCCTCTCTTGTTGTGGAGCACAGGCTCCAGATGCACAGGCTCAGTAGTTGTGGCTCATGGGCCTAGTTGCTCTGCGGCATGTGGGATCTTCCCAGACCAGGGCTCGAACCTGTGTCCCCTGCATTGTCAGGCAGATTCTCAACCACTGCGCCACCAGGGAAGCCCAGACATTCAGCTTTGATGGGGAGAGAATGCAGCCATGTGGGGTAGAAATTTCTGATGGTTCTTACAAAATATGAACAGTAGGTCACTGGGAATTCCCTGGCAGTCTAGTAGTTAGGGCTCTGTGCTTGCACGGCAGGGGACACAGGTTCGATCCCTGGTCTGGGAACTAAAACCCCGCATGCCACGTGGCGCCCCCTCCCCGCCCCCCCGACAAAAAGTAGGTCACTAATACGTTGTGTTATTATAGGTCTAAGAAAGCAAATCCTATGGTATTTATAATTCACTTTGTTACAGTAACAGGAGAGATTTGAAAAATGTATCACTTAAGAAGATACTTTGGAAGCAACATGATAGGGCACTGGATGAATAAATTATGGTATATCCACACCGTAGGTTGCTACAGCTATTAAAAAGGAATGAGGAAGATCTCTGTACTGATGTGGAGAGATCTCCAGGATAAATTGATTTAAAAAAATCAAGGTGTGGGTCAGAAGATACTATTTCATGCCTTTTCTCTAAGGGGAGTAATAAGAATGTATATTTGTACTTACTAGTATTTGTATAAATACCCTGGAAATATTATCAAAAAACTAATAAAAACGATTGCCATTAAGGGTATGAGGGAACAGGACTTGAGACAAGAGTGGGAACAAAACTTCAGTGTATGGTAAGTCCCCTACGTAGGAACTTTCAAAGATGTGAACATGCATGTCCAATCGTGTAAGTTAGTTCATGTGTCTGGCGTACATTGTCACGTGCGTGCATCCTCTACAAGTGGTTGTACTTTTGTGTACTTTACAGTACTGTATAGAGTACAGTAGTACCGTATCTTTATTTCAAGCCCAGGATGTCTGGAAGCAAGTGTAAAAGCAGCAGTGATGTAGCTGGTACTGCTAAGAAGTGCCTGGAATTGGAGGCCCAGCGAAAGGACGGAGAGAGACAAGAGGAAGAAGAAGTAACTGAAGAACCGAAGAGATTCACGATGCAGGAAATGGCAAGGGGATTTTCTTTATTTGAGGAGGCACTGTTGGTTTTTGAGGCACAGAACCCGAAAGTGGAACGGTACACGAAGGTTGCAGCAGCCATTCAGAAGGCAGTCCGGTGCTACCGTGTCATCTATGGTGAAAAAAAAAGAGCTACTACCCAGACATCACTGGATCGTTTTTTCAAGAGGGTAGATAGAATTGAATCCAGCAAGGAACCAGAACCTGTGCCATCAACGTCAGGCATGAGTGAAATTGCAGCTTGCCCTCCGTCTCCTATTGCTGACTATGCTTCAGCTCTACCATCTCCCACCTCCTCTCCCTCCTCCAGTCAGTAACTCTTCTTGCCTGTTCACTTGATGCCAGCCCCTGTACGCCAGCTGTTGTACTGTACCATTGTACTTTTCAAGGTACTGGACTGTAAGATTAAAAATGTTTTTCTTTTTTGTGTTTGTTTTTTATCTATTATTTGTGTGAAAAGTATGATAAACCTATTACAGTACTGTACTATACAGCTGATTGTATTAGGTGGGTACCTAGGCTAACTTTGTTGGACTTACGAACAAATTGGACTTATGAATGTGCTCTCAGAACGGAACTCGTTCATATGCAGGGGACACACTGTATACCTTTCAACATAGTTTTGATTTTTGAACCATGCAAACATATTCAGTAAAATAGGATGATTTCTTATATTGTTTTATGTCATGGGTTGACATATTTATCCAGCTATTTCATGAAAGAGAATTGTATAGCTGTCGATATAGTGTAATATATTATGAACTATGTAATTTTTCATGTTCTAAAGGTGCCGTATAACAATACATGTCTATCAGTAAAATCAGATACTACATGCCTAATTATGATAATGAATGCTCGATTCCTTTGGAAATTTTAAGTCTGCATGTTACCGATGTCCTGATCCTTCTCTCCTACCGATGTCCTGATCCTTCTCTCCCTTTCAACTTCTTTCTATCAAGGGATTTAGATTAGTGAGGAGTCAGTGGAAGGTAGGATGTGGGAAGAGGCTGAGGGTGATGCTGTTATAAATGAAAGTGCCTTAAGTGTAAGGAAGTAACTGCCTGGTTATATATATGTCTTTAAACTTCGTTTTCCTTTATGATTTTTATACTTCCCTTCAATTGAGGATCATATACATGAAAAAAATTATCCAGGTTAATTACATTTGTTGAGAGTACTGTGGCATAGTTGCAGGGGCCCCACTCGCATTGCTGTCCTGTGTTTGCTCCGGAAGGCAGCATCTGCCTTGCTGACTGGCTTCTCTGGGCTGTGCAGCATGGCATTGCTCTGGGAAGATGCCCCTGTAACTGCGGGTTCCTCCTGTTGTTCTGTGTAATCCATGTGAAACGTCTAGCCCTACACTTTAAAAAATTAGTTACACGTAAAACTAAAGAAATGATTTCCACTTAGCCAGTTTTTAGAAGCCAGTAATTTGGAAAAGAGCGATGATCATTTTTTTCCCTCTTCTGAAGGTGTTTTTATATTTCCATTTGAGTGTAAACCTCAGTGATATTCTGAGACTACAGCACCTCAGATGAAACAGTGAAACCCCACTGAAGACTGCTCACTCTTCCTTCAATCGCAGCACTGGCGGTGAAGGATGTCATTTTTCTCACATTGATGCGTGTCACTTATCTAGGATTTTTGGTTTTAACCTTGCTGTGGCTAAGTTGGTGAAGAACTGGAAACTGACTTTTTAGAGAAAGCCTGCTTTGAACCATGCATTTTTTTTGGCATCTTTAAATCACTCTCTATTCCTGTTGCAGATGTGAACTCATAGGCAGAGAGGGTTTCTGAAATTTCCCAGGCCATACGGTTAGTAAGAGGCTAACCTGAGATTTGAACTCATGGTTGGTGCCAGACCACTGCTTACTCCTCGTCTTCCATCTCTCATTAGTCTGGAGTAATGAGAGATCCCTGTTTGTCAGTACCTTAACATTAAGCATTCTAGGTGATTTTACTGGTGTGATAGTTGAAAGCTCTATTTGCCTCAGATAGCTGTAGTTTTCTTCTATATTTAAAAGCTTTATTACTATAACTTTTGTGAATTAGTTGCTAATATTACAGAAGTTAAATATTTTAATGAAATTCGCCCCTTTGCCTCCAGGTTCTCTGAGGGCCGGGAAAGAATTTTTCTGGATCATTACTCAGTTCTTAACTAGGTCTGTTCTAGGTTTGCAAACATAGAAGATATTCAGTGAATATTTGTTCAGTGAATGAATGCTAGGATAATGCCATGAACTCATAGATTTTAAGTTGAATATATTTCTAGTTAATTGTTTAATCAGTAACTAAATTATATAACTTTTATTTGTGGTTAAGAGAAAGGCTTCTACTTTGCTTGATATAACTGCCAGTAGAAGAGAATAGAATGTTCCTTTCCTTGGTTTTTTATTGAGGGGGAATATTGAATAAATGGTTTGGATTGATCCCAAAGTAAGAGTACTTAACATTTTTTTTTAACCTGAGCTAGGATTTTAGGCAAGTGAGCATTAAGCATCATTAAAATGAAAATTTTATGGCTCTTAAGATATTTTCACAAGTTCGAAATACATATCTATTGATTGTTGGAAAACAGTAGGTACTTTACTTATATATTAATACTTCTATAATAGTTTCTTCATGAAAATCAGTGACTTTCAAAATATATGATTATAGCCAATGGCAAGAAAGGGGATCTCAAATCCCAGATATGATGTCAGCTGTTTTATATATTGGTTTAAAATTGTGCTGTTTTTATTAATTCTTTAGAATTATTACTTACATAATAGAACTTTTTTGTTCACCTGCTTTTAATTTTGTACCTTTGAGGTTTGTGGACCCTCTTCCTTCCTGGACTCTGCCTCCCTAACTTTGCAGTCCATGCATCACTGCCTGTGCAGGTGCTGTAAGTAACCAGTGCACTGACCCAGCATCCTTCAGTATTCTGTGCTTATTTCTGTTTTCCTTTCATTGTTCCCAGATGACCTCATAATATGTTCAGGAGGAACTTCCTTTCCGATTTTTGCACGTGCCATTAGCAGTATCCTCAGGATAAGGTTCTGTTAGGAGCCTGTTTATGTCTGGCCAACTTGTAATAATGGATTCATTCGGACTAAAATTGGCCTTCATTTGGTCTTTCATTTTATTTTATTGAGGTATTTTTATTCAGTAATAGGAAATTTACTAAATAACCACAAGCCCAAAACCTCTTTTTCAAAACAAGGTAAAATTTGGAAGTAGCTTAACTTTAGTCCCTGGTGTAACAGTTACATGCTTGGGTTTCAGACACACCTGGGTTCCGTATCCCTAATCTGCCACCAGGTGGCCTTGGGCACCTACCATCTTTGAATCTCATTTTTCTCATCTGTAAAATTGATATTATAATACTTATAGGGCTTTTTCATGATTAGGGAAAAGAATATACTGTATAAAATGCTAACTGTGACCTTGGAAACTTGTTATGAATAATCATCCTGTGTTCTTATAAATTATCTCATGTAACAGAATTCTAAGAGAGTTAGTGTACATATTGATTGAAGAAATAGGTAGAAAATAGAAAGTCTTAACTCCCCTTAAGCCCTGGCATTGAGAGATTCTGATTAGCTCTGTGCGGAGGGACTATGTATTAGGAAACACTCGGTTTTCCTCCTGTGCTTCTCGTCTGTGCTCACGGTACTACTACCCTTGCAGCAGTTCTGACATCAGATGTGTGTGGGTTGTTCCCACACCAAGCAGTTCTGTGACAGCAGCTGAGTGTCCTGTAATCTCACTCAGTTCTGACCCTCTCCATCTGGAGATGGTGTCAGGTCCCATGGGCTCAGTCTCACAAGGCTGCCTGCCCCCTGCCCCCACCCCTTCAGATGCCACTTGCAAGTCCTGATGGCCCCCTGGGCATCTGAGTCATCAGCTATAAATCAGAGGTTTCCGTGACTCCCTCCTTGGAGTTGATTAATTTGCTAGAGTGGCTCAGGGAACTCAGGAAAAGTTTACTTACCATTTGCCAACTTATTTTCAAAGGGTGCGATGAAGGATACAGATGAACATCCAGATGAAAGAGATACACAGGGCCAGGTATATGGGAGGTGCCATCTCTGGGAAGCCACTGTCCCACTTCCTCCATGTGTTCAGGAACCCAGAAGCTCTCCGAATGCCTTACTTGTGGGATTTTTATGGAGGCTTCATCATGTAGGCATGACAGTCATTAAATCCTTCTCCAGTCCCCTCCCCTCTCTGGAGAATGGGGGCTGGGGCTGAAAGTTCCAAGCTTCTCGTCATGGCTTAGTCTTTCTGGTGACCGCCCCCATCCAGGAGCCCACCCAGTCACCTCATTAGAACAAGACAGTGCTGTTACCCAGGAAACTCCAAGGGATTTAGGAGCCCTGGGTCAGGAACTGGGGTCAAAGACCAAATACTAGAACAAAAGATGTTCTTAGTGCTGTATTACTTAGGAAATTACAAGGGCTTTAGGAGTTCTGTGCCAGGAACCGGGGACAGAGACCAATATATATATTTATTGGTCTCTTATCTCACAGGTTAGATAATGGGTTATTGCCTTACACCTCAAATTTAAAAGAATATAATTATATTTTGACAAAGTGTTTAGAAGTTTAAAGCATAATATAGTTATTTTTCTTTAAATAATTTTAACCATTTGACAAAACATTTAAAATGTGATCTATGTCTCTCCTTTTAAAAATAGACTACTGATCATGAACTAGCTTTAGGCTTGTGGGTATTTTTAATCTTATCTTGTTTTAATTATTTTCTTTTGTCATTGAATTTCTTATCTACTATAGATTTGTTATAGATAACAAATGAAATCTTGTAGTTATTAAATGGGATGGAGGAAGGGTTTTCTGTTATGTCACTCTGGCACAAATTTTACCACCTACTATGGATGGTCTTCTAATTCTTGGCTTGTAGATTGCTGGGGTTGCTAGATAGCTTAATACTGTCTTGATGAGATTTTTACTGTATTTTCTTGTTAGGATATCAGAATTTAGTCTGCAGGGTATTACAGTGTAAAAGAGTTTCGCACACTGCTTGGCAGAGTAGGTATAAGATAGTTCCTAGTTATTCTGCTGAGGCATGATAATAAGAAATTATACTTTATAAAGAGTTCATAGTTTCTTCTTAAATTTAATAGTCATTTATATTATTTTTTCTGTAATCTGAAGTAACAAGAATGTATTTTATTGGATAAAGTGAATGTTCTGAATTTTGTTTTGCATATACATACATACATACATGTAAGTGTATACACAGTCATTTTATATACGCGATTATGTTTATTTGAATCATTGGATAATTAAACAACATAGAGACACTTAGGAATTTTCAGATTAACTATGTAACATTGAATTTTATTGAGTTAAAATAGTCAAGTTTTCATTCTGTTTTACGAACATGTGATTTCTCATGGGAGTTTTAAAGTAAGGCAGTTTGTTTTAAGGACGTCAGTACGGACTTAATTAAGTTAACTGTACTTTTCTGAGGTTGATGTTTTCTTACCTACATTTTTCAAGCTACTTCAAATCATTTTTAAAGACAGTTTTGGTAGAGTAGGATATAAATAAATAAAAGTAATTTTATTGATTAGAAATCAAAACATAGTATTTTAACATAATGATCTCAGAGCAAGGTATGACCTCCCCCAAATTTAGAATTCACATTGGAGGTGTGAGGAGGGGTGGGCGATAAGGTGGTAAAGGGGGGTGAGGGAAAGGATTTTAGATTAAATTTCATCATTTCAGATCACAGTTGAAAATTACCAGTTGCCTGCTTTACATAATTGCATCTACTCAGTTTTTATATGTTAACTTATTTTGCTATCATCTGCTAATTGCATTGATTTAGCAATAAATGGGTTTAAAAGGTTAAGTGCTGAATATTGAGTGGATTAGCTATGAAGGATTGTTCTACACTTGCAGTGCTGTAAGTCCCCTTACGGTTGTGAACTTCAAACAGGGGCAGTCTGAGATGACAGTTTGGTGGCAGTGAATTTCAGATCATTGGGGATTGCTTCATCTCCCTGTGTCTAGAATAGGCAGAGGGAGAGGCATCTGATGGAGGAGTAAATCATGTTCACTGAGAGAATTTTTGTAGAAAGCCCAAATGATAACATTTTCCAAGCAGCCTCAAGAGAATGGTCTAGATACCTTAACAAAGGAGCATTGGTAGACTAACTTTGGTTGGGCCTGTGGGTAGGGGCCAATTACTGTTTAAATGCCTTGAATCACTGTAGTGTCACAGCATTTATCTTAGTTTGTTGTCTGAAGTAAATAAACTTGACCTGTGGTTTACAGAGTGCAGGTCTAGGGTCTTTGGTGAGAATGTTTTACTTACTGTGTGGGTTGTGAAGTACAGCTTTAACTTGCTCCTCTTCACCTTGTCCTCCGCTTTTCAAAGTAGCCGTGGAGTTAAAACCCTGACGAGCCTGTGCTTGTCCATCTTTTAAAGTCCAGCTTCCTCAACTTACGGTGGGGTTATGTTTCGATAAACCCTTCGTAAGTTCAGAATATCCTAAGTTGAAAATGCTTTTAACACATTTAACCTACAGGACAGCAGAGCTTAGCCTACCTGAGATGTGCTCAAGACACTTAACATTAGTCTATATCTGGGCACACTTATCTATCTCAAAGCCTAATTTATGATAAAGCATTGAAAAATATCTCATGTAATTTATTGAATACTGTACTGAAGGTGAAATGTGGAATGGTTGTCTGGGTACAGAATGGTTATAAGTGTGTTGGTTTGGTTGTTTACACTCAGGATTACGTGGCTGAGTGGGAGCTGTGGCCGCCCAGCCTCACTAGAGAGGGTCATCCTATGTATTGCTAGCCTGGGAAAAGATCAAAATTCAAAAATGGAAGTACGGTTTCTACCAGATGTGTATGGTTTAGTACCATGGGAAAATGGAAAAATTGTTAAGTTGAACCATTTGAAGTTGGGGACCATCTAAAATTTAGGGCGGGTTATCCCGCGTATTCATTGTCTCTGAATTGTCTCACTGTTTTCCAAACTGCAAGTTGTGACTTGTTAGTGGTTGCAGAAACAACTAGTGGATTATCACAAGCATTAAAAAAGAAAAGAAACAGGAGTAGAAAATAACAATACATTGCAATAGTAAGGGCAAATATTGTTTTGTGGAACTTTTGTTTTATATATACATACGCAGACATGTAAACAGATATATGCATACTTGTTGTGATGTAAAATGTATTCCCAGGGGTTGCTATTAAAAAAAATTTTTTTAAATCCCTTTCTATAAATTAACATTTGATTGCATTCATTTAGGAATAATAGTTACACTTTTTTCATTTAAAAGTTTAACATATGCAAATAAGTATTTAGATTAGATGCTGTTATTTGACTTATAAATTAATGCTACATCAGCAGTTTTTATATTGGAGAATTTAACTTCATGTTTCATTAATAGTAGCTTACTGGTTCCATGTATAATAAATGAAGTGTAATGAAAAGGAAGAACTGTTAACAGATTTCTGTTCATTTTCAAACTCATCAACTAATTCTTTAGGCTCGTGAGCAAAAAAAAAATTTATAATATTTGCAATTAGAAAGACTTTGTTTAGTCAATTTGACCCAGAAGTACCTGAAATACTGCAGTATTTTTAATGAGACTATCCTTTGGAAAGGACCTATATGGAAGATGCTGTAGAGATCTTGCCTCTACTGTTGAATCAGTACTCTATTAGTACAGTTTAAGTGCTTTGAGATTTTTTTAAGAGGCAAGATGAGAAGCATGGAATGCTTAGTGACATTGAATTGGAAGAGGCTTGAAAGAAGACAGGTATTGTTTATTGTATTGGATAATCCTTAGAGACTGAACTATAATATAAGACTCAGTATATTTGCAGATTAAGTATCTGAAAGTGAAAAAAGCAGAGTATGTTCCTGTATGATTTAACTTTCTGTGCGTATATTCAATAATTATTATTAATATTGTATTATTAATATTGAATAGTGAAGTAGGTCAAAAATAAATATTGACTATCTCTTGGAGGTGGAATTTGAAGGTAGACAGATTATTATGTTTTAGTTTTCAAAATTTTTAGAGTGTATAATATTTTTGTAAAAAAAGTATTTTTAAGTATCTGAAGTTATCCTCTTATAGCCATTTCCCACACAGATCAGTCAAATGATTATCTCTAAAAGAGTTAAATTATTTTTCGGGGATTCGATAAAATGGTCAGTCATCTTTTTCGGAGACTGCCAACTGTATCATCATTTTTGGCACCATAGCAATGGCTTTTAATTGCTATGTGTTTTCAATACCTGTGTGTTTTGTTTTTAATGTGAAGGTGGTTGTAGTGAAAACCATTTTCACATAATTGAAGTTTAGGCTTTTGAAGAGTTTATGTGTGTTTAGGCATGCCTCTCATCTTTCCAGAAGTCCTCTAAATTACGTAGGCCATTCTAGAAATGAGTCCCTTTAAGAAGTTTTCAAGGCTAATCAATGTGTAAGTTTTTGATGACTGTTACAAAAGTTGACAGTGAAACTACGATAAGAATTTATGCCCGTTTCTAATTTACAGGGTCATTAATGTGATTTGGTAACCAGTGTATTCCCATCATTCTTATCCTTTGAACTTTGAGGATTCTTTGTTGCTTATTCTCCCCCCACCCTTTTTTTCCCCTCTTTCCACTGTTCGCACTTTCTTTCATATCTAGTTAGAATCTGTGGCCCATATATATTTCATTTAAACACCTAAGCTGTTACCTAGTTTTTTCTTCCAGAATCTTTTTTTGAAGGGCATTCATTCAATACTTGCCAAGGCTTTTAAAAATAAAATTGTTAAGTTGATGGTTTTCCTTGCTTTTCCTTTCTGTGCTCTTAACTGCCGTGTTTGCAGTCCCTCACCCAGACTTGCCCCACTGTGAACAGTAGTCATTACATTTCTTATTCTTTACATGGAAGCATTCACGGCTGCCAAATGCTGCATGAGAAACTGTTTGAGACAGACATTTCATAAAGATGTACTTTATGAAAGTTCATTTACTTCGCAGGATATATATTTGTAAAGTATAAAAATTAAAAAATAGCATCGGGACTTACCTGGTGGCACAGTGGTTAAGAGTCCGCCTGCCAATGCAGGAGACACGGGTTCGAGCCCTGGTCTGGGAAGATCCCACATTGCTGCGGAGCAACTAAGCCCGCGAGCCACAACTACTGAGCCTGAGTGCCACGACTACTGAAGCCCTCGTGACTAGAGCCCGTGCTCCGCAACAAGAGAAGGCAATGCAGTGAGAAGCCCGCGCACCTCAACGAAGAGTAGCCCCCGCTTGCTGCAACTAGAAGAAGCCCACGCGCAGCAACGAAGACCCAATGCAGCCAAAAATAAATACAAAAAAAATATATATATATAAATTTATATAAAAAAAGAAAACATACTTATGGTTAAAAAAATAGCATTTGTATAGAGATATCTAATAGTATTCGTCACTTTGTAAAGTAATTGACTTTATATAATTTTCAATTTTTATTATAAATTAGGGTGATATTTCTGATACTGCTCATAGTTTGTTTTTTTAATTTTTAATTTATTGATAATAGTTTAACTGAATATTTGCTCATGTGCTGTGAGTAGTGTTAGAACATAACCCTGTCAGTCACACGTGATAGTGTAACGTTCCTATTGTGCAAATGAGGAAAATGAGTCTCAGGAAGATGAGGCCTCTGTGCACATTCACTCAGCTGGTGAATCAAGGAATCAGAGTTCACGCCCAGGCTGTCTGGCCCTCAAGCTGGTACAGTAAGTGCCCTTAATATCTATCTTAATATTGTGGAAAATGCTCACAAAGCAAACATAGAATACCTTTTATTTTGTGCTCAATCCTGTCTTTTTCTTAATATGAATGGGAATGTTTGTAGTGGATATAGCCTATGTCTTTCTAAAAGTTAAAAGGTGATGGTTTTCGTTGTTGGTATTTAGCCAGTTTTTTCCCTCTTCCTGCTGAGAGAACTGATTAAAAGTATGTTTTTATTACCTTGGCATATCTGTTGAACTTTTGAGGCTTATGCTATGTAGCCGTAGCACCCTGTATCTTTCTTCCCTGTTATCTACTAAAGTGTAGTCAGCTTTTGGAAATGTTGACACCTGACTCACAGTCTTCCCGTAGGTCCCCTAGGCTAAGGCCTGTTATTGTCTTAGGTTATTTGAGAGTGCCAGTGGGGTGACCCATATCAGTTTGTTGATTTTCCTCATCTGCCAGGGCCCTTACTTCCATTCTGCAATGCTCATGGCCTTATGGCCTTAACTTCTGGAGCTCCTCCTGTATAAGTGAATTCTTAAATTTAGATATTTGAGTCTAACCACAAGCTCTTTTTTTTTTAAGCTTTTTTCTCTTACTCTACTAATCCCATAATTTTTATTCTTTGAACTTTGAGGCTCTTGAGTCACATACTACCCCTATCCCCCACTTTTTTTTGGTCCACTGCCTCCACGGCCCTATCCAATTTAGAATGCACAGCCCATATCCAGCCTCTGTCTTGTTTGAGAGAGAGAATACCATCATGTCTATTAGTATTAAATATGTTGGTAAATCCTTAATTCTTAATCAATCTAACTGTGCTGAGATTGCTCAACACAAGTGGAAAAATTGTTATGCAGCCTTATAGGTTGGTACCCTTCTCCATTCAGGTTTCTCTCTGGTTCCTCAGAGATAGAAAATACTCCCCTGTCTTTCTAATTCTCTCCTATTCTCTGCAGTGGGTACATTGAACACTCCCTGCTCTCTTCAGACTGTATCCTCTCCCCCCTCAATCCTAGGAAATGCTGCTACTTTCTTCACAGAGTCAGTAGAAGATGCCAGAAGGGAGCTCCCATCCACTGCTATTTCCACTTGGATAACTCAGCTGAGACTTAACATGTTTTACAACGTATCAAACCTTCCCTTCTTTCTGCATTTCTTATCTCAGTGAATGGGTACCACTCTCTGTTTGGTTACTCAGATTTGAAAATGTGAGCATTATCTATGACTTTTCTCTCCCTCTACCCAAACACCAAATCCAATGAACTCAGCATCCTAACTGTCTCTAGTTAAGTCTGTTTCTCTCCATATTTCCTTTGACCACCGTATTTGCTATTGTCTGGAATAATGCAGCACCCTTCTAGTTGGCTTCCAGTGTTAAAGAAAAAATATTCTGTTAAGGAAAAAATTATTCAGTGACCCTTGTTAAAGAATGGTAAAGCAGACTTTTTAAGGGAGGCTGTTGTGGTGGGTGTAGGGACTACTGCAGTGGGGGAGAGATATGGGACTCAACTCTTAACAAGGACAAGTGGCCATTTATATCCAAGAAGCAGGGGTAGCAGGCAGTGGATGGAAAATTGCTAAGAGGAAACATCAGAGGGAGGCGGGTTCTTGTTAGAACAACTCAGCAGAGTTGCTAAAGGCAGGACAGGGTGATAAGATACTGATGATGAAGGATTTTCGCCAAACTGACTTAGCAAGATTCTTGCTCACGCTTTATTCTACAGGGACAGAGAGGGAAGCTGGAGGTTGGCTCAGAGGATCCTAGTTAAAGTTTGGCCAAAGGAGAGAGTCTCTATTATAATTCTCTACACTGTTACCTTGCTAGAGAGAACTCCCCTTTTTAAAGCCCATTGCTCTCACAATGAGTCTGAAACTTACCTAGGTCCTGAAAGGTCCTGCCCGTTTTGTCTGCTCCATCTTTTTCTGTCCATAGTCAGTGTATTTTAGTTATTTGAACACAGTAGACTTTTCTCATCTCTGGACCTGGGCGTGGTGTATCCCTGTTCCTAGTACAGTGCCTGGCACATAGTAGGCACTTGATAAATATCTGTTAGATGATTACATGAATAAAGGAGCAAATGAATAGTGTCTTGTAGTGGAAGGATAGGTATAACAATCTCTGAAATATATAGATGTCCAAATGATTCAGGTAGTTAAAAAATACACTTAAAATCTTTTATTCAACTGCAGAATTAGTTGATAATGCAGGGACGACTTGGCTGTTCAGAATAGTGTATACTGTAATTTCTATTAGATGTAAATTTTGTATAAAATGAATGGAGAACCATTTGCATTGAGGAAGCCTTTGATATAAAAGTTGGTGCTCACTTTCCTTACATTCAGGTTTGCATGCAGTGTCATGGCTTATAGTTCTTGGTTGTTTCTTCATCTGTCTCTTAGACTCATGAGGAGGTGACTTAAATTAGTATGAAACCATTATCACAACTGGAAAGGCAGTGAAACATTTGTCTTCCCTCTGCTAGGAGATTTTTTTTTAACCTTTCTAAACGTCAATGTTTTGGAATTAAAACAGGTAAAAGCTCTATATGACTTGCTTCCAACCTATCTAGCATAGAACATTGTATTTTGTTTTTATCACTAAGAATCTATTGCATACATAGAGTCAATACAATTCTGCATAAAGAAAATTATATCTTCAAGGAGCTTGAAATAAGTTGGGAAATGGTGGGGAATATGTAGAAAATAAATTCAGTTTTACTTAAATATAAAATCTAAAAGTAACATAGTAGGGCCAGTAAAGATGATCATGTAGTAGGATGGTACTAATACTAAATATTTAATTGAGGGCTTATTTTGTGCCAGGAACTTTTCTAAGCACATTATATTCATTATCTTGTTTAATTTTTATCATCTATTAGTTGAAAATACTGTTATTATCCACATTCTACAAATGAGGACACTGAGGTCCAGTGAGGTTATAGCTTGCCCATCTAGTGAGTAGAAGAGCTAGGATTTGGATTTAGGCCGTCTGGATCTAGAACCTATACTCATTAATGTTTTATCTTCAGCCAAAATAAACTAGTTGACAAATTGCATTATGTGTATATTGGTACAGTTTTCAGTAAATTTCATGCTAATAAAATTTGTGGAGATAGTTTTCTGGATTAGGTCATTAATTAAAAGCTGTTTTTCAAACATGTAAATTAATAACTTAATGAAATTTTATGCAATGTTTCATTAATTAAACATGATTTTGCTTTCTGTATCATACTTTATTTCTTCCATAGCCACCTATTTTAAGATTGCTGTCTATTTTCCAAATGATGTAACCATTCCTACATCCACTTTCCATCTTCCAAAAATTCTGTGAAATCTCTGATTTGTTGTACCTTTTTCTGTTGTCTTTATCCTTGTCAGTTTATCCTTTTAAAAATTAATTTACTATCATGTTAGTAATATGGGAAGAAGAGATAAACCCAAACCCAAATCTTTGATTTCTCATGTTATCTTGATGACTTCCAAGTTGTTTTTCTTTACTCCTCTTCCTTCTGTAAACACAGAATGAGTTACTACTGTAAGGAAGTTTTATTTTTATTCACATAAGATGTTTCTCTTGTTAGAGAACAAATATGGGGCAATATTGGGAGAATATGAAATAAAATGTCTAACCATAGTGTTTGTTTGAATTGAACTGAATTACTAAAAGTGCTTAAAGTTAGATTATATTCTATTGAGCATGAGGCTAATTGCCTGTGAATGAATTTTCATTCAGATTTGGGTAATTTGAAAGGTAATTATTATCTTGACTCTTTTTAAAATTTATTTATTTTTGGCTGCATTGGGTCGTCGCGCATGTGGGCTTTCTCTAGTTGCAGTGAGCAGGGGCTACTCTTTGTTGTGGTGCACGGGCTTCTCATTGCAGTGGCTTCTCTTGTTGCGGAGCATGGGCTCTAGGCACGCAGGCTTCAGTAGTTACGGCACGTGGGCTCAGTAGTTGTGGCTTACAGGCTCAATAGTTATGGTGCACGGGCTTAGTTGCTCCATGGCATGTGGGATCTTCCCGGACCAGGGCTAGAACCCGTGTCCCCGGCATTGGCAGGCGGATTCTTAACCACTGTGCCACCAGGGAAGTCCCTATCTTGACTCTTTAAAAGTAATTAATATCGAGGAGTAAATGGCAATGGCCATTTGTGATCGGTAAAGACCTGCCAGTTTGCTTGCATAACAATTAAATTTGGCAATATTTTTATCTTAAATTCTTAAATTACTGCTGTTTCAGAAATGACAGCTTTTATCTCAGTAAGTAAAAAACAAATGGAAGGAATTGTGAGTGTTCCAGGCAGGGTTCTTTTGGTTGCTCGGTGTCAGAAGTATATTTAAACTGTAGTCTTTAACTACAAGTTTAAATAAGCGTTAGATACTTATTCTAAGTTTGTAGAGTTTTTGCTGAACAAAAACTTCAAAAAGAGGAAAGAGAACAGAAAACAGCTACCTCTAATCTTTATCTTTCTCATCTCTGATGTATGGCTTCTTTGTCAGGTACCACTTGAAGTCGCTTATTTCTTATATCTGCATCTACTTCAATCCCTCCACCCCCTTTTTTCTGTCAAGCTGACTGAGTCTCTAGTCTGCATCCTTCTAAGCAGGGTAGGACTATGAATTTTAATTTAGCAGATTAACCAAAAAACTGTGTTGTGGTGAAATGCACACAGGAACAAGTTACAGTGATTTTCTAGTGTAGTTAGGTCTGGATGAGTCAGTGTAGAGGTGCTCTGCATTTCAAAAGCCTGAGCGTTTGATCTGTAAAGTTTTAAAAGTATGCATATAAAAAACATTTCTATCTTGCCTTTAGCTGAAAGTGTGATATTGAAACTACAGTAGGAATATTTTTTAGAATACAATTATCCACATGACATCATTTATATGTCTGTACACTGAGATCAGGTAGCTTTCAGTGAAACTCTAAATGCAAGTTCAAGATGCATTTCTTTAAAAAAAAAAAGATGTGTTTCTTCCTGTAGAGTTCATTGCTAAGCGTAGTTTTTATAAAAGGGTGGAGACTTTAGGTTATGTTTGCATTCATGGTGACTTACGAGGAAGAATCTGGTAAATTTTTTTTTCTTCACAGCATTTTAAAGTGCTGGAAGTGAGTAGCAGCTCCCAGTTATTTCTAAAACAGTGGTTCTCACTGTGTGAGTGTCGGGGTGTGTTTTTACTTCTTAAGGGGCATTTGACAATTCCTGGATATATTTTGTTTGTCACAGCAGGGGAGAGAAGCGTTATATGTGCTACTTGTGTGGAGTAGGTAGAGGCCAGATACGCTACTGACCACGCTGCAATGCACAGGACCACCCCACGGCAGAGAAATATCCAGCCCGAAAGCCAACAGTGCTAGAGCTGAGCAGCCCTGTCCGTAGACCCAAGGATTATAGAGCAAAAAGGTCACAAGGTTCAAAATAGAGAAGACAGGATTTTTTGGAGTTAGAGAAATCACCCCTCACTGGTTTTGAATGTCTTAGAGGGAGAGAGAGAGGAGTTCACTTCTGCTGAAAGCTTGAGTTTAAATATATCTGAATTCACTATATTAAGCCATATTTTGACTTTGGTAATTGTGTATTTTATTTTTTATTTTTTTATTAGTCTCTGGTTTACAACAAAGTGAATCAGTCATACATATACATCTGTTCCCACATCCCCTCCCTCCTGCGTCTCCCTCCCTCCCACCCTCTCTATCCCACCCCTCCAGGCGGCCACAAAGCACCGAGCCGATACCCCGGCGCCACGCGGCCACCCCCCAACATCCATCCACCCCACGCCTGGCAGTGTATACACGTCCATGCCTCTCCCCCACCCCGTCACAGCTCCCCGCCACCCCATATCCCCAAACCCACCCCCAGTAGGTCTGTGTCTCTATTCCTGTTTTACCCCTAAGTTCTTCATGACATTTTTTTTCTTAAATTCCATATATATGTGTTAGCATACGGTATTTGTCTTTCTCTTTCTGACTTACTTCACTCTGTATGACAGACTCTAGGTCTATCCACCTCATTACAAATAGCTCAGTTTCGTTTCTTTTTATGGCTGAGTAATATTCCACTGTATATATGTGCCACATCTTCTTTATGCATTCATCCGATGATGGACACTTAGGTTGTTTCCATCTCCGGGCTACTGTGAATAGAGCTGCAATGAACATTTTGGTACATGTCTGTTTCTGAATTATGGTTTTCTCAGGGTATATGCCTAGTAGTGGGATTGCTGGGTCATAATGGTAGTTCTATTTGTAGTTTTTTAAGGAACCTCCACACTGTTCTCCATAGTGGCTGTACCAATTCACATTCCCACCAGCAGGGCAAGAGTGTTCCCTTTTCTCCACACCCTCTCCAGCATTTGTTGTTTCTAGATTTCTTGATGATGGCCATTCTGACTGGTGTGAGATGATATCTCATTGTAGTTTTGCTTTGCATTTCTCTAATGATTAATGATGTTGAGCATTCTTTCATGTGTTTGTTGGCAGTCTGTATATCTTCTTTGGAGAAATGTCTATTTAAGTCTTCTGCCCATTTTTGGATTGGGTTGTTTGTTTTTTTGCTATTGAGCTGCATGAGCTGCTTATAAATTTTGGAGATTAATACTTTGTCAGTTGCTTCATTTGCAAATATTTTCTCCCATTCTGAGGGTTGTCTTTTGGTCTTGTTTATGGTTTCCTTTGCTGTGCAAAAGCTTTGAAGTTTCATTAGGTCCCATTTGTTTATCTTTGTTTTTATTTCCATTTCTCTCGGAGGTGGGTCCAAAAGGATCTTGCTGTGATTTATGTCATAGAGTGTTCTGCCTATGTTTTCCTCTAAGAGTTTGATAGTTTCTGGCCTTACATTTAGGTCTTTAATCCATTTTGAGCTTATTTTTGTGTATGGTGTTAGGGAATGATCTAATCTCATACTTTTACATGTCCCTGTCCAGTTTTCCCAGCATCACTTATTGAAGAGGTTGTCCTTTCTCCACTGTACATTCCTGCCTCCTTTATCAAAGATACGTTGACCATATGTGCGTGGGTTTATCTCTGGGCTTTCTATCCTGTTCCATTGATCTATCTTTCTGTTTTTGTGCCACTACCACACTGTCTTGATTACTGTAGCTTTGTAGTATAGTCTGAAGGCAGGGAGCCTGATTCCTCCAGCTCCGTTTTTCGTTCTCCAGATTGCTTTGGCTATTCGGGGTCTTTTGTTTTTCCAAACAAATTTTGAAATTTTTTGTTCTAGTTCTGTGAAAAATGCCAGTGGTAGTTTGATAGGGATTGCATTGAATCTGTAGATTGCTTTGGGTAGTAGAGTCATTTTCCAATCCAGGAGCATGGTATATCTCTCCATCTCTTTGTATCATCTTTAATTTCTTTCATCAGTGTCTTATAACTTTCTGCATACAGGTCTTTTGTCTCCTTAGGTAGGTTTATTCCTAGATATTTTATTCTTTTTGTTGCAATGGTAAATGGGAGTGTTTTCTTGATTTCACTTTCAGATTTTTCATCATTAGTGTACAGGAATGCCAGAGATTTCTGTACATTAATTTTGTATCCTGCTACTTTACCAAATTCATTGATTAGCTCTAGTAGTTTTCTGGTAGCATCTTTAGGATTCTCTATGTATAGTATCATGTCATCTGCAAACAGTGACGGCTTTACTTCTTTTCCAATTTGGATTCCTTTTATTTCCTTTTCTTCTCTGATTGCTGTGGCTAAAACTTCCAAAACTAAGTTGAATAAGAGTGGTGAGAGTGGGCAGCCTTGTCTTGTTCCTGATCTTAGTGGAAATGGTTTCAGTTTTTCACCATTGAGGACAATGTTGGCTGTGGGTTTGTCATATATGGCCTTTATTATGTTGAGGAAATTTCCCTCTATGCCTACTTTCTTCAGGGTTTTTATTATAAATGGGTGTTGAATTTTGTCGAAAGCTTTCTCTGCATCTATTGAGATGATCATATGGTTTTTCTCCTTCAATTTGTTAATATGGTGTATCATGTTGATTGATTTGCGTATATTGAAGAATCCTTGCATTCCTGGAATAAACCCCACTTGATCATGGTGTATGATCCTTTTAATGTGCTGTTGGATTCTGTTTGCTAGTATTTTGTTGAGGATTTTTGCATCTATGTTCATCAGTGATATTGGCCTGTAGTTTTCTTTCTTTGTGACATCCTTGCCTGGTTTTGGTATCAAGGTGATGGTGGCCTCATAGAATGAGTTGGGAGTGTTCCTTCCTCTGAAATTGTTTGGAAGAGTTTGAGAAGGATGGGTGTTAGCTGTTCTCTAAATGTTTGATAGAATTCGCCTGTGAAGCCATCTGGTCCTGGGCTTTTGTTTGTTGGAAGATTTTTAATCACAGTTTCAATTTCAGTGCTTGTGATTGGTCTATTCATATTTTCTATTTTTCCTGATTCAGTCTTGGCAGGTTGTGCATTTCTAAGAATTTGTCCATTTCTTCCAGGTTGTCCATTTTATTGGCATAGAGTTGCTTGTAGTAATCTCTCATGATCTTTTGTAGTTCTGAAGTGTCAGTTGTTACTTCTCCTTTTTCATTTCTAATTCTATTGATTCGAGTCTTCTCCCTTTTTTTCTTGATGAGTCTGGCTAATGGTTTATCAATTTTGTTTATCTTCTCAAAGAATCAGCTTTTAGTTTTATTGATCTTTGCTATCGTTTCCTTCACTTCTTTTTCATTTATTTCTGATCTGATCTTTATGATTTCTTTCCTTCTGCTAACTTTGGGGGTTTTTTGTTCTTCTTTCTCTAATTGCTTTAGGTGCAGGGTCAGGTTGTTTACTGGAGATGTTTCCTGTTTCTTAAGGTGGGATTGTATTGCTATAAACTTCCCCCTTAGAACTGCTTTTGCTGCGTCCCATAGGTTTTGGGTCGTTGTGTCTCCATTGTCATTTGTTTCTAGGTATTTTTTAATTTCCTCTTTGATTTCTTCAGTGATCACTTCGTTATTGAGTAGTGTATTGTTTAGCCTCCATGTGTTTGTATTTTTTACAGATCTTTTCCTGTAATTGATGTCTAGTCTCATAGCATTGTGGTCAGAAAAGATACTTGATACAATTTCAATTTTCTTAAATTTACCAGGGCTTGATTTGTGACCCAAGATATGATCTATCCTGGAGAATGATCCATGAGCACTTGAGAAAAATGTGTATTCTGTTTTTGGATGAAATGTCCTATAAATATCAATTAAGTCCATCTTGTTTAATGTATCATGTAAAGCTTGTGTTTCCTTATTTATTTTCATTTTGGATGATCTGTCCATTGGTGAAAGTGGGGTGTTAAAGTCCCCTACTATGAGTGTGTTACTGTCGATTTCCCCTTTTATGGCTGTTAGTATTTGCCTTATGTATTGAGGTGTTCCTATGTTGGGTGCATAAATATTTAAAATTGTTATATCTTCTTCTTGGTTCGATCCCTTGATCATTATGTAGTGTCCTTCTTTGTCTCTTGTAATAGTCTTTACTTTAAAGTCTATTTTGTCTGATATAAGAATTGCTACTCCAGCTTTCTTTTGATTTGCATTTGCATGGAATATCTTTTTCCATCCCCTTGCTTTCAATCTGTATGTGTCTCTACGTCTGAAGTGGGTCTCTTGTAGACAGCATATATATAGGTCTTGTTTTTGTATCCATTCAGCCAATCTGTGTCTTTTGGTGGGAGCATTTAGTCAATTTACATTTAAGGTAATTATTGATATGTATGTTCCTATTCTCATTTCCTTAATTGTTTTGGGTTCGTTATTGTAGGTATATTCCTTCTGTTGTGTTTCTTGCCTAGAGAAGTTCCTTTAGCATTTGTTGTAAAGCTGGCTTGGTGGTGCTGAACTCTCTCAGCTTTTGCTTGTCTGTAAAGGTTTTAATTTCTCCATCAAATCTGAATGAGATCCTTTCTGGGTAGAGTAATCTTGGTTGCTGGTTTCTCTCCTTCATCACTTTAATTATGTCCTGCCACTCCCTTCTGGCTTGTAGAGTTTCTGCTGAGAGATCAGCTGTTAACCTGATGGGGATTCCCTTGTGTGTTATTTGTTGTTTTTCCCTTGCTGCTTTTAATATGATTTCTTTGTGTTTAATTTTTGACAGTTTGATTAATATGTGTCTTGACATATTTCTCCTTGGATTTATTCTGTATGGGACTCTCTGTGCCTCCTGGACTTGATTAACTATTTCCTTTCCCATATTAGGGAAGTTTTCAACTATAATCTCTTCAAATATTTTCTCAGTCCCTTTCTTTTTCTCTTCTTCTTCTGGAACCCCTATATTTCGAATGTTGGTGCGTTTAATGTTGTCCCAGAGGTCTCTGAGACTCTCCTCTGTTCTTTTCATTCTTTTTTCTTTATTTTGCTCTGCATCAGTTATTTCCACTATTTTATCTTCCACCTCACTTATCCGTTCTTCTGCCTCAGTTATTCTGCTATTGATCCCATCTAGAGTATTTTTCATTTCATTTATTGTTTTTTTTTTAAATTTTATTTATTTATTTATGGCTGTGTTGGGTCTTCGCCTCCGTGCGAGGGCTCTCTCCAGTTGCGGCAAGTGGGGGCCACTCCTCATCATGGTGCGCGGGCCTCCCACCATCGCGGCCTCTCCCGCCGCGGAGCACAGGCTCCAGACGCGCAGGCTCAGCAACCGTGGTTCACGGGGCCAGCCGCTCCGCAGCACGCGGGATCCTCCCAGACCAGGGCTCGAACCCATGTACCCTGCACCGGCAGGCAGACTCCCAACCACTGCACCACCAGGGAAGCCCCCATTTATTGTGTTTTTAATCGATGCTTGATTCATCTTTAGTTCTTCTAGGTCCTTGTTAACTGTTTCTTGCATTTTGTCTATTCTATTTCCAAGATTTTGGATCATGGAGATAGACTCTTGGATCATCTTTACTGTCATTATTCTGAATTCTTTTTCAGGTAGACTGCCTATTACCTCTTTATTTGTTAGGTCTGGTAGGTTTTTATCTTGCTCCTTCACCTGCTGTGTGTTTTTCTGTCTTCTCATTTTGCTTATCTTTCTGTGTTTGGGGTCTCCTTTTTGCAGGCTGCAGATTCGTAGTTCCCGTTGTTTTTGGTGTCTGTCCCCAGTGGCTAAGGTTGTTTCAGTAGGTTGTGTAGGCTTCCTGGTGGGGGGGACTAGTGCCTGTGTTCTGGTGGTTGAGGCTCGATCTTGTCTTTCTGGTGGACAGGTCCACGTCTGGTGGTGTGTTTTGGGGTGCCTGTGGCCTTATTATGTTTTTAGACGGCCTCTCTGCTAATGGGTGGGGTTGTGTTCCCTGTCTTGTTAGTTGCTTGGCATAGGGTGACCAGCACTGTAGCTTGCTGGTCGTTGACTGAAGCTGGGTGCTGGTGTTGAGATGGAGATCTCTCGGAGATTTTCCCACTTGATATTATGTGGAGCTGGGAGGTCTCTTGTGGACCCGTGTCCTGAAGTTGGCTCTCCCACTTCAGAGGCACAGCACTGACTCCTGGCTGCAGCACCAAGCGCCTTTCATCTACCCGGTTCAGAATAAAAGGGAGAAAAAGTAGAAAGAAAGAATTAGTAGAAGAAAGAGACAGAGAAAGAAAGGAAGAAAGAAAGAAAGGAAGGAAAGAAGGAAGAAAGAAAGAAAGAAAGAAAGGAGGGAGGGAGGGAGGAAGGACGGAAAGAAAGAAAGAAAGGAGGGAGGGAGGGAGGGAGGAAGGAAAGAAAAAGAAAGAGTGAAAGGAAGAAAGAAGGGAGGGAGGGAGGAAAGAAAGGAAGAAAGACAGACAGGAGGGAGGCAGGAAGGAAAGAAAGAAAGAAAGAAAAGGGGTGCAGGGAGGGAGGGAGGAAGGGAAGGTAGGAAAAAAAGAGAAGATAAAGTAAAATAGAATAAAGTATAAAATATAGTAGCGTTATTAAAAATAAAAAGGTAATTATTAAAAAAAAACAGATGGATAGAACCCTGGGACCTATGGTGGAAGCAAAGCTATACAGAGAAAATCTCACACAGAAGCATACACATACACATTCACAAAAAGAGAACAGGGGGAAAAAAATCGAAAATCGTGCTCTCAAAGTCCACCTCCTCAATTTGGGATAATTCGTTGTAAAAAGAGGAAAGGGGGAAAAAGTCTGAAATCTTGCTCTCAAAGTCCACCTCCTTAATTTGGGATAATTCGTTGTAAAAAAAGGAAAAGGGGAAAAAATCTTAAATCTTGTCCTCAAAGTCCACTTCCTCAATTTGGGATGATTCGCTGTCCATTCATGCACTCCACAGACGCAGGGCACATTAAGCGGACAGTGGAGCTTTAATCCGCTGCCTCCGAGGCTGCACAGAGAGATTTCCCTGTCTCTGCTCTCACAGCTCCCGGGTCTCAGCCTTGGACCGGCCCCGCCTCTGCGCGTAGGTCGCCGGAGGGCGTCCGTACGTCGCTCAGACAGGACAGGTTTAAAGGAGCCGCTGATTTGGGGTCTCTGGCTCACTCAGGCCGAGGGGAGGGAGGGCCACGCAGTGCGGGGCGGGCCTGTGGCGGCAGAGGCCGGCGTGACGTTGCACCAGCCCGAGTCGCTCTGTGCGCTTTCCCGGGGAAGCCGTCCCTGGGTCCCGGGACCCCGGCAGTGGAGGGCTGCACAGGCTCCCCGGAAGGGGGGGTGGACAGTGACCTGCACTCGCACAGAGGCCTTGTGGCGGCGGCAGCAGCAGCCCCAGCGTCCCACGCCCGTCTCCGCGGTCCGCGCCTTTAGCCGCGGCTCGCGCCCATCTCTGGAGCTTCTTTAAGCAGCGCTCTTAATGCCCTCTCCTCGCGCACCAGGAAACAAAAGGGAAGAAAAAGTCTCTTGACTCTTCGGCAGCTCCAGACTTTTTCCCCGGACTCCCTCCGGGCTAGCCGCGGCGCACCAACCCCTTCAGGCTCTCTTCCTCCCGCCAGCCCCAGTCCTCTCCCTGCGCTCCGACCGAAACCCGATACCCGAGCCTCAGCTCCCAGCCCCGCCCGCCCCGGCGGCCGAGCAGACAAGCCTCTCGGGCTGGTGAGTGCCGGTCGGCACCGATCCTCTGTGCGGGAATCTCTCTGCTTTGCCCTCCGCCCCCCTGTTGCTGTGCTCTCCTCCGCTACTCCGAAACTTTCCCCCTCTGCCACCCGCAGTCTCCGCCCGCGAAGGGGCTTCTAGTGTGTGGAAGCCTTTCCTCCTTCACGGCTCCCTCCCACTGGTGCAGGTCCCATCCCTATCCTTTTGTCTCTCTTTATTCTTCTTTCTTTTGCCCTACCCGGGTATGTGGGGAGTTTCTTGCCTTTTGGGGGGTCTGAGGTCTTCTGTCAGCGTTCAGTAGGTGTTCTGTAGGAGTTGCTCCACGTGTAGATGAATTTCTGATGTATCTGTGGGGAGCAAGGTGATCTCGCGTCTTACTCTTCCACCATCTTCCTCCGGATCCGGTAATTGTGTATTTAAACCTGTTTCGGTTGTATTTAAATTCTTACCAATCAGATTATTTTTTAATTTCTTAGATTAATTTTCCTAGCTAATGGTAGCCCAAGATGAGACCTACAAGAACGAAAAATAATTAACATTTAGGAACACTATAACTAAATGAATATTTTCTCAATGTAAATATAAATTGAGCTACATATTCTTTCTTCCTAACATTTAAACGTGGACTATTATTAACAAAAATACAGAGATACACTTTGCCAAGTACACTTGCCATTTTCTGTCATGATGTGTATGTTTCTGGAAAGTTTTTAATAAAACGGACAATTTTTATCCTATGTTAACTATATTTTATCTGTGAATTAGATTCTTTAACTGTTTAATTCTCATGAAATTACAGATATACTTCGAAATATGTTTAAAAACAAAATTCCAAAATGCTGCGGGTATTTGAAACAATGTTAAAAACATGACTGTAATTCTATTTCACTGTAACACGTTGAGTATTCAGTGGTAGGTATAAATGCCCGTATGAAGAATTTGACTCCACTATATCCTGAATATCCTAATATATAAACGGAATATTTATTCAATAGTTTTTTACCTTCTTAGTATTTAAGTGTTTTTTGAATGAAATGAAATGTCCAGGTTTTTTTTAAAACAACTGTCAGGGAAATTTTTTCAAACTCAGTTTCTTTGCTCTTCATCATAAACACAGCGTGAGAGAAAAATTCCACATGTCTAATGATGGCCACCAGATGGAGAGCTTATACTACACTGGTGAAGACTAGTGATAGGTGGTGAAAACTGAATTGGTGTGAGCGGTGATATTTAGCAATGGTGAAAGGTGTGGACTGGCAGTGCTACTCTTTGAAACATGTGTTTTAAAATTAGACAGGTTTCCATTTTTTTTTACAGGAGCTTTTCTTGGCTGCTTGCTTCAAATATCTCTGTGGAAACCAAATTAAAACAATAGCTTCAAAAAAAAAACCAATAGCTTCACGTATTTATTATAATATTGATGCTGATTTTATTTTGTTAAAGTTTTTGCTTTTTATGGTAGTTACTAGCTGTTACTGAATTTCTAATACATTTAAAGCATTCAAAAATAATTAGGTGAATGTTTTTGTGACTGAATACTTTATATTTTACTTATAATTCCCTAAATAAGGCAGATGAGCAAATAAAATTACATGTAGTATAACTTAGGGGGAGGTATGTCATCTAGCGGAAAGAGCTTAGGCTGTGAAGTCAGATGGCCCTGAGTTGGAAAATGATCAGCCAGGTTACCTTACAGAGTTTCTTACAGTGAGAATTAAAAATAATGTTTGTAAGTGGCCTGCTGAAAAGTGCATGTCCCTGGAGGCAACGACATGATTTTAAATTCTAGCTTCTCCGCGTACAGCTGTGGGGCCTTGGGAAAATTACTTAACTTTAGAGCCTAAATTTATTCTTTTATATGTTTAAGATAGTAATACCTTATCCTAGAATTGTTTTATCCTTTGTAAAACATAAAAATGTGATCATAGTAAGCATATAACTCTACAACTTGCTTGTTCCTTACCAATATATTCCTGACCGCTTGAGTGGGAGCTTGTAGTTCTGTCTCATTCTTTATACTTCATAATATTCCACGGTAACCAGCCATTCCCATATTTATTTACTTTCAGGTTTTCTGTTTTTGCCAGTTTGAACAGTAAACATTCTTGACCGTATCTTTATATTTTGGTGTTTTAATTTCTGTGGAGTAGGTACCCAGAAGTGATATTGCTACACAAAGGGTATTCTCAAAATTTTAAATGAATTCTTGCTAGCTTACTCTCCAGAAAGTTTTGAGCAACTTACATTCCCACTAGAAAGTATGAGAGTGTCTCTGTGTCTCCCTGCCTTTGTGAGCTTTAGATGTTAGACTTTTTTTTTTTTTTTCTAATCTGATGGATAAAATTTGTTGAACCACCAGTGAGAGTATCCATCTTAATATGTGGTTATTTATTGGCCATTTGTATTTTCTCTTAATGGAATTACTTGGTTCACATTTTTTTTGTCCATTTTTGTATTCCTTTCACTTCCCTTTAAAATCAAGAAGTTTCTTGATTACAAATATTTAATGCCATGTCTGTTATACTGCATATATTTCCTCGTGTTCTACCTTGTCTCTTTATTGTCTTCTTTGCTTTAGACGGATGTTGGATTTTTTTTTTGTAGATACTATCTATCTATCTAGATATCTATCTATCTATTTATTGTGACATTGGGTCTTCATTACTGCGCACGGGCTTTTCTCTAGTTGCGGCGAGTGGGGGCTACTCTTCGTTGCGGTGCGCAGGCTTCTCATTGCACTGGCTTCTCTTGTTGTGGAGCACAGGCTCTAGGCACACGGGCTTCCGTAGTTGTGGCATGCAGGCTCAGTAGTTGTGGCTTGCAGCCTCTAGAGCGCAGGCTCAGTAGTTGTGGTGCACGGGCTTAGTTGCTCCGCGGCATGTGGGATCTGCCTGGACCAGGGCTCGAACCCGTGTCTCCTGAATTGGCAGGAGGATTCATAAGCACTGCGCCACCAGGGAAGTCCGAATTTTTTTTTTTTAATACAGTAAAAAAAAATCTATATCAGTCTTTTTCTTTATGACTTCTAGGTTTCTCATCTTGCCGAAGAATACATGCCCACTCCAATAATATAATGTACTATTCTAAATTTTAAATACTACCCTTCAAATTATCTTTAATCCATTATAATTTATTTTTACCTGTGGTTTGATGTAGACAGCTTCATCAAATTAGAGAGCCAAACGGTCCTTCCTGCAATATATATTTAATCTGTTTCTTCATTCTGTTTTGTCTTGAAAATATTTACTATACTGAATTGTTTCCATTTTGGTACCACACCATTTAGCTTACCATAGTTTTATGGTATATTGAAATATTTATTAGGCATAGTGCCCCTTATTTTTTTCATGATTTTATTGGGAATTCTAGTTTTTATGGAAACTTCAAAATCATTTAAAAAAGATAAACATAACCCTTTGGGATTCCGATTCACTTTATAATTTCTGTATTAGTATAGAAAGCTTTATTATTATTTTTCTTGGTATATTTAAAGTCTACCCACCCAGGAGAATAGAGTATCTTTAGATTATTTAGTATCCTTCAATAAAATTTTATAGTTTTTTTAGATTAAATTTATTCCTATGTAGTTTATCATTTTGTCCTTATAGGACAAAAATCCTTATAGGATCTTTTTCTACCTCTATCTCTAGTTTGCTATTGGTAGTTTAAAGAAAAGCTATTGGTGTTTATTTATCTTGTAACTGGCTGCCATCAAATGAATCTTTTCATTTGTGCTAATTGGTAGAATCTACTGTAGTTTAGGTACACAATGATATCATCTGCAAATAAAGATAATTTTGGGTTTTTAAAATTCTGTTTCTTTGTTACATTAGCTACAGCGTACAAATTGATGGATTGTCCTAGAGATAGTGGAGACTTATGACTCATGTAAAGAGTGAACTCTTCAGTATTTTGAACTTTAATATGTTTGCTTTCGGTAACCGGTCAATAATCTCATCATTTTTAAGTAGGTTCTTTTTATTCCCATTATACTTAAGTCACAAGGAAAGGGACCTACTTGACTTTAATGTTTGTAAGGGTCTCTTTTTCTGTTGGTCCAGTCATTAATCTTGATTCTGAATGAGATAGTATTTAAGTAATCCTAATATTCCCAATTATTATTATTGTTGTTGTTATTTTTAGTTAGGACTTCACTATAATAAATTTTTAAGGGAAACAATTCAGTCCATAACAGGCAGGGAATGTAAAACAAACAAAAGCAATTATAAACTCTCCTGGAAATATGAGAGGCTGAGCAAGAGAATGTGTTCATAACTCCAACTTGATAATAGTCTCTGTCCTCTTCCTCCAGGGTTACTATCGAGAAAGTCTTGTGCCAGCCTATGTTCTCTCTCTTCCTCCACTTCCTTCCATAACATTTGTTTTTAAACCCGCATTTCCCTGAGAGTTTACAGTTATTACCTAAGATAATGCACTTGTCACTCAGGGCCTGTGCAGTTTAAAGGCTCATATCTCTTTTTCATTCTAGCAAATTTTCATAGTTTATTCTAGGTAATAATTTCCTTTAATCCATTTTCTGTTTACCCTTTTTAGCTGTCATATTTTTTGGAAGTTGAACCTTGTGAATTGGTTGATTATTTATCTCTCTTATCTTTAATGTTTTCCAACTCTTCTTTTTATTGCACTGTTTGAGATATTTTATCTTTGAAGCCTTAGACCTTTCATACATTGAAAGTCTTATTTTTAGTTTTCCAAAGTTCTTTCTTGTTCTGTTTCTTGGTGATAATGTAGTTATTTATTTTAGTTTTTTTTTTTGAGGTACACGGGCCTCTCACTGTTGTGGCCTCTCCCGTTGTGGAGCACAGGCTGCGGATGCGCAGGCTCAGCGGCCATGGCTCACGGGCCCAGCCGCTCCATGGCATGTGGGATCCTCCCGGACCGGGGCACGAACCCATGTCCCCTGCATCGGCAGGCAGACCCTCAACCACTGCGCCACCAGGGAAGCCCTTATTTTAGTTATTTTTAATTCAAGTAAAACATACATAAACACGTACAAATAGTAAATGTGGCCAATTATCAGAAAGTAAACAAATCCATGTAACTATCACTTTAGAAAAGAAATAGTAGAACATTGCTAGTGTTCCAGAAAGACCCTCTTAAGCATGTTCTGCATCATTGCTTCCTGCCTCCTGCTGTAACACTATCCTGACTAGAAACATAACAGAATAGTTTTATATGTTTGGCTTTTTTCTCTCAAGATTATGTTTGAGAGATTTATCCATGTTCTTGCCTGTAGCAGTGGTTTGTTTAGCTTCACTGTTTCATGGAATTACTTTGTATGAATATACCACAATCTATTTGTATTCTTGTTTTTGGATATGTGGATCATTTCCATTTTCATATTACTATGAATAATGCTGCTATGAACATTCTTTTACATGTCTTTTTGGTGCACGTATGTATACATTTTTGTTGGATGTGTTAGCGTGGGTTTTTCCAGAAGTAGAGTCTGAGATAAGGGCTCTGCAGGTAATTTATTTGTGAAGTGAGATCAAGAAGCAAGAGTGAGGGACAGGGAATTAAAGAGATGCGAGGAAGCCTCTGTGAGCATAAGCGAGAGACTGGCCATTGCAGTGAGTGGCTGGCCCTCAGTCCCGCAGGCCCTCAGAGGACCCTTGTGTACTGTGTTTCAGACCTGTCTGCCTGAGGGATGGAGGAGGCATGCAAAGCATTTATCAGCTTCCCAAACCCCACTGGTTAGGGGTGGCCACCAGGGCATTACCTCCATGTACTTCTGGGTAGTGCATGCACATGTGCCTTCAAATGCTTTTGAACACAGGTTTTAAAATTTTAGAATTAGCTAGAGGACACAGCTTAGAAGGCTTCATTTAAATATGGAGCAGAATGTAAGTGTTATCAATCTTGATATAAAAATGAAAATCTAATTAAAACTGAGATGTGGAAGAGAGATTGTAAGTGAAAAAGGTATATGTGGGTGAAAAAAATCTATTTTTTCTTTCTGTAGAATAAACAAATATTGTCTCAAATGGTACATTATTTAAAATTATTATGTCAACCAAGAACAATTATAAGGCAGAAACAGAAAGTAGTTATATCTGGTGAGTGGAAGTGTGATGGGAGGAATGCTTATTTGGGAACACTTCTGTAAGACTTGAATTTTTCTACCATACACAGGTTAATTTAATAAATTACATTAAAATGTAGTTTCCATATACTGATACAGAAAAAACTTAAGGATTTTTAAGTGGAAAAAAGTAAGTTACGTATACAACAATGAGTTGTATGTAGCTACCTTTTTTGGTAAGTGTATATGCATATATACTTATATTTGTGTTATAAAAATGGAGAAAAGGTTGAAAATCGGGCAGAGAAACCAAGGGAACAAGTGAGACTTTTTTGATTTCGTGTAAACATATTTATTGCTAAGTGAAATAAGCCAGATACAGAATGACAAATCCTGTCTGATTTCACTTATACATGGAATCTAAAATAGTCAAAATCATGGAAACAGAGAGTAGAATGGTGGTTGCCAGGGACTAGGAGGTGGGGAAAATGAAGAGGTGATGGTCAAAGGGTACAAAGTTTCAGTTAAGCAAGATAAGTAATATGTACAGCATAGTGCCTATAGCTAACGGTACCACATTGTATACTTAACGTTTTTTAAGAGTAGATCTTACAAGTTAAGTGTTAACACGCACATGAACAGGCACACACACACAAATAATGATAATATGGGGCTGGGAGGAAACTTTGAGAGGTGACAGATATGTCTGTGGCCTTGAAGGTGGTGATGGCTTCATGAGTGTATACTTACCCCAAACTCATTGAGTTGTATATATTAAATATGTATAGCTTTTTACATGTCAATCATACCTCAATAGATTGGTTTAAAAGGATTAAGTGGGCTTCCCTGGTGGCGCAGTGGTTGAGAGTCCGCCTACCGATGCAGGGCACGCGGGTTCGTGCCCCGGTCTGGGAAGATCCCACATGCCGCGGAGCGGCTGGGCCCGTGAGCCATGGCCACTGAGCCTGCGCGTCTGGAGCCTGTGCTCCGCAACAGGAGAGGCCCCAACAGTGAGAGGTCCGCGTACTGCAAAAAAAAAAAAAAAAAAAAAAGGATTAAGTATTGCTATACAATAAAACTGAAAAGAAATCTTTAAAGGACTAGCCAGATTAAAATTCCTGAGTTTATATGTTGAGTTAATATCTTTATTTTTCAAGAAAGTAGTAGACTAAAACTGACTTTACCTTTCTATTTAACTTGTAAAACTTGATTTAAAATTTTTTATTTGAATATTGGTTTAGTAGTCCCCAAGATAGTGTCATAACAGATAACATATTGGAAAAATGGATCTTCTGTATTTTGATGAATAACATTTTGTTTTGCAATTTGGGAAATTAAAAATCTGTATGCACCTAATTCCTCCTTTTCCCCTGAGGCCTCTTAAGCTTCTTTTTTTCTCCCTCCCTTCCTTCTACCTAAGTCCCTATGCTGAGGGCTCTTGTAATCCAGTGGGTGTGAGACATGTGCCACACCAGAAGATTAAGCTCTTAAATACCAGTGGCGAGGGCCAAGAATTTCCACAGCAGGTAAATTTCAAGAGGTCATTGTGGAAATTGGTTTTGAACCTAATTGTTTGTAGATGTTCTTTACTCCAGAATTGATGTATTGAGGATTTTAAAAATCAGTGAATAACATACATTATTTTTATTTGTTTCTTCAGATTTATGTTCATTTGCCAAGTGTAAATCATAGAAAGGTGGAAGTTTTTAAAAATTTAAAAATTTTTATTGTAGCTGTTGATGTCATTGGGGTCTCCAATTCTTAGAGAAGCTTACTAAAACCAAAACTGTACTTGAAGGCTGTGTCATGTCTTTTGCCTGGTATCTACTGTTTCATTTAGATCATGGAAGATTAAAATAAAGTTTTTTTGGGCTTCCCTGGTGGCGCAGTGGTTGAGAGTCCGCCTGCCGATGCAGGGGACACGGGTTTGTGTCCCGGTCTGGGAAGATCTCACATGCCGCGGAGTGGCTAGGCCCGTGAGCCATGGCCGCTGAGCCTGCGCGTCCAGAGCCTGTGCTCCGCAATGGGAGAGGCCACAACAGTGAGAGGCCCGCGTACCGCAAAAAAAAGAAGACCTTAAGAATGACTACTTGTTGAATTTGATGACACATCAGAGAGGATTGCCCAGTAAGAGTATTAGAACACTTCTCCCTTTTCCAATAGAGTATTTGTCTGAACTTGGATTTTTTTCATATATTTCAACCAAATAACAAATCATATGAGATTGATTACAGAAGTAGATATGAGAATCCAATCGTCTTCTCTTAAGTCAGATATTAAGAGATTTGAAAAAATGTAAAAGCTATTCTCACTAAATCTTGTTTTGTTTTTGAAATTTTTTTTTAACTAAAATGTTATTTATGTTAACATGTAATGGCTTTATTTTTAAAAATGAATTTAAATAAATATTTTAAAGTTTTCTTGGTTTTACTTCCAATATGGTTAGTATAGATGGTAAACTTTATAAACAAAGGCCCTTTGAGGTCTTAAGTAGTCTTTAAGGGTGGAAAGAAATCTTGAGTCTGAAGGTTAGAGGGGTGCTGCTTATTTCCTTTTCCCTTTTAGCTGTTATCCATATGAATACTTAATTTGGGAGTAAAATGATAATTAAAGCCACAGTATGATTTATTAATCCTGTTATTAGTATATGGTTACAATAAGTTGGTATAAATATAGTAATGATAAAAAGGCAAAACTCTCTTCAGGCGAAAATATATTTGGATCTTTCCTGAATTTAAATGAAATTAAGAGCTAGATTTAACTATGTTGTTGAAAATTTATTCTCTAAAAAAAAAATACACACACCCATTACATATATCCTTAGTGTATGCTTTCTTTTGAACCAATTGTTATAGAAAAGTTTCAGTTGAAAACTGGTTGCTACATTCCTCTTTTGGTATGTTCAGTTATAACTAAATGTGTGTATTACTTGTCAGATCTCTTATGCTCTGACACTGTGTAAGTGGTAGTTATTAGCTTGGAAGATTAGGTAACTTAGAGGACCCTGATTGGTTGTACCATGAAAGCAACTTAGAGGGTTCATCTGTGTAAAGCACAGTGACCTAAATCAGCTATGTCTTCACTGCCCCTGGACTCTGCAAGGGACTTAATGCACTACACTATCAAAAACAAGGCATTTATATACCGCTATGGAAAGATTTCGGCTGGAGAAGAAGTTACCTGTATGTACCCAGTTATGATCTTGTGTTTTATTTATGAACAAGTTTGAATCTTTCAGAGTTTAATAGTGAAGCTTGAAGAAATGTCAGGCTTATTAGCACTGGCTTAGAATAGTATCATCCTCTGTGTCCTTGGCTGTGGAAGTCATCTGCTGAAAGGAGTAAATCCTTGTGTTATATTAACAATGTTTGTAGCATTTTTATTATTCTATAGAATTCATTTTTTGATTAGTTAGTATTACTTGAATGAGGCTTTAAGCAGTTTTATATGGCTAAGATATTAGGAAAGAAATTACTTTGTCTTAATGGTTAAATATGTTTTGAAGCTAAACTGAAGTACTTGATAACTGTGAAATTACATGGTTAATAATCATAATTTATGGGAGGTGTTACTTTTGGGCTATAGCCATATGTCTTATAATGAAGAAATTACTTTGTGATAGGGATCTTCTGATGCTGTTTTAATAATGGATTTTGTAAACCTCAAGTGTCAGAAGAGGATAATAGCCTAGGTTTATGACTCTATTGTTAAATAATCTTCTAACACTCCTTTCCCCCTAATATGCCTTTGGCATGTTAAAGTCTCATTTTTATCATTTGACCGAGACAGTACAAATTGTGAATTTTGCCTTTTCAGGCAGGATAAATGACTATGAGAGATATTGGTAAGATCTGTTTGATACAGAACTTAGATTTGTTTGATTTTGCTGGGAATTCCTACTAGTGAATTGAATTTTGATTTTATCATGTGTTGATGCTGGGCTTTTTTGTTTATAAACTGATTGATTAAATTCCAAACTATTGAGTACCTATCTATGTTTAAGCTTTAATTGTGATCATAAGGAGGCCTTAAGTGTATTCAATATAAATTTTTTAGCCCAGTGTCTTGTCCTTTGGAATATACACAACAGTCAATGAGTATTTAACCAAGGCCCAGGCCCTGCTTGATGCTGAGGAGACAGTGGTGAGCAAAATGGACATGATTCCCTTCTTCTTGGAACTTATTGTTCAGGCTGGGAAACAGTTAAGCAGCTAGTTACATAAATATGTAATTACAAGTTTTAATAAATATTATAAAGATAAAGTACTGTGTATTCTCAGCCTGTATTACAGTGACCTTGGTCTCTTGTCTCCTGGATAAAGTACAAGTCCCTTAAGCTCTGTGGGGTGTGTGTGTGTGTGTGTGTGTGTGTGTGTGTGTGTGTGTGTGTGTAAAATGAGAAGATTGAAATGGAAAAGTAAAACCCATCCATACCTATGAGTCTGTGAGACCTGATTTATTCATCAGGAATGGAGAAGATAATTCATTTACGCCTTGATTTCTTATCATGGGGAGCCCCACTTTAGCTGTAAATTAACTGATAAGCTGGCCATTTGATTATATTACAGTTTTTTATCCACTGATGTATCCTCAGTATCTGGAATGATGCTCAGCACATAGTGTACATACACTCAGTAGATATTTGTTGAATGAATGGATGAGTCCAAACTCCTAGTCTTTATTTAAGGAAATGAGACCTTTTTTTATGGTCCATCAGATTCATGCGGTCAGGGGTATTAACCAGGGGAAGAATAGGCAAATAGACCATATTGCTGAGGGATTTCCTGGTTTTTTCTTGTCGATTTTTGGTTAAAAAAATCCAGTGGAATTCTAAAAATACCTAGCTAACGATAACCCCGGCTGACTGAAATTGGGGAATTTTGACAGAATACCTGCTAGACCTTCTGCTATAAAACATCTACTGGATCTTTGTGTATGTGTGTTTTTCCTTTTGTGCAGAATGCCTGTGCTTTTCTATACATTTTAGTTACTGATAAAGTTGAGATAGTTTTTTAAAAAGCCCATTTCAGAAATAGATTTTATTATTATCCTCATTTCTGTTAATTTATATATACTCAATAACCTAAAGTAAGTGATTCCTATGTTTTTTGCTGTGTGTGCTGAATTAGAACTTGGAATGAATGTAAAGATCTCCTCATAGCAAGAGTGCCATAAATATTTGTGATTTATAATTTCAGATAGGCCCTAATGAGGCTTTCCATTTGTCCATGACTCTTGTGCTTTGTAATGAAGTTTCTGACAATAGTGTTTCACTAATAATCTTCTTTATTATTGGAATCTGTCACTTGTGAGTTTTTACACCTCACACCTCTTTGAGTTCTCTTGCTCTTATATTCTTTGACCTCTTCACTTTTTCCCTTTGTAACTTTTTCTTAGAACTCAGATTTTCTTTAGTGTTAATCATGGTGTGTATTTAAAATAAAAATTTCTGAAACTTTGTGTTCCAGTATCTGAATCTATCCAGTTCCTCCTCTGTCTGGTGACACAGCATTTTTCCCAGGGCTTTAAATTTTTTTCTGTCGGAATCACATGATTGCCTGAGTTTAAAATTTGTGATTTTAAATTGCTTTAATTTTCCATATACCTTTTACGTCTCTTCCACCTATTTTAGAGTAATGAATCAATCAAAAAATACCAAGTGAGTTCTTTAGAAACTATGAATATCATTCTTTGGCTTTTTATTTTGTGAAACAGTATTCACTGATGATTTCTCCCTTTACCTGGATTAGGAAAGATTATTTGCTTACCCTTAAGCGTTTTGCCCATAAATTTAAAGTTTTTTTTAATATTAAGTTCAACTCTTGGTAGTAGGTGGGATAAGGTTGGGAATTGGCAATATTTGGAAGAAATAGATTTAGGGTTGCTTGTAATACAGTGAAAGTATATAGTAACTTTACAGTGTTTTCTTGTGAATTGGAATGTATATTTCATTTTCTGAAGGAGTAAAACAATGTGAATGAAGTGAGAGTGGGCCCTATAAGGCCTCCTAAAATGGTTAAGGGTAGGAAGCAGTCTCTTTTGAAGAGCAATTTAAATATATATAGCTTAAGTCTGTAACATAACCGAGGACATGGTGTGCAAACTGGCGTGCAGCAGAATCACACAGAGGTTCTTGAAAATACGGATGCTTGGGCTCCACCTAAACTACTGGGTCAGCATCTCCAGCACTGGGCACAGGAAGCTGAATTTTAACAAACTCTCTAGGTGTGTCTGAATTTATAATATATCATAAAATCTGAAAATCTCTTCAAGTAATACAGTTCTAGATCCTTATGAGAGTTAGTCGCCTTCTCTTGGCATTTCATCCTAGATGCTTAGGAACGCATTTCCTATGAGTAATTCTCCTATACAACCACAATACTATTTCAGGATATATTTTGAATCTTCATATCAGTTTTAATTAGGAAATTGATAGGTATTTGTTTCTGTAATTGTTAAGACTTTGCTAATTAATCTAGTTTTAAAGCTGTATGGTAGATGAGAAAGCATTTTTAGTCTCCTTATTTAGATTCAGTAAAATGTGGGCCTCTTCTGTGCTTGTGCCCTTGTGCTTGGCACACTCACATGGCACCTCGCCTCACAGCTCTTTCAAGGGCGAGTAACACTTGTAGATGAGGACCAAGTAGATAGGCGACATGGCTTTCAAAAGATTTTATACTAAAGTCTACCTCTGTGCTCACATGGTTAAAATAAATCAAAGCAATATAAGAAAAACAATAAATCCAGAAGTCAGAGGTAACCAGTTATACTGTTTGCTTGTATGTCCTTTCAGTTTCAGTGTTCATTGTGTAAATTCAGGTATTCCTCTTCTGGAGACTTTCTTATACAGAAAGTAGTATGCTGTACATGTGGTTCTCTACCTTGTGTGTATTTCATTTTATAATAGGTCTTAAATATTTTTCATGTCAGTATATAGCATCTTAATTTTTTTTAGTAGCTTGGTATTCCATCAAATACATTGCCATTCCTCTTTTAAGGGCCCCTGGGGATGGTTTCCAGTCTTTTCCAGTTACAAGCTGCAGTAAATAACCTTGCACATTTGTTATTTCATATAAAGAGAATTTAAACTTTCTTAGTGATCTTATATGGATAATTCTTAAATCTGTTGTCTTCTGTGTGGTAGAGCAGTTGTATTCTGAATAGTTACCTTATTTTATAAATAAAAAATTGAAACCAAGGCAAAATAATTTCCTTAAGATTAGAGTGAGTCAGTCTTGCATTGATATACTTAGGGTGCCTTTTTATTCTTCCATGTATTTGAGTTTTCCCAGTGCCTTGGCTTTATTTCATTTTAGGTAGGCTTTATAAGGACTGGCTTGTGTGGCTTACTCATCTGAGGTTAAGAATGAAAACATTTTGATGTCAGGGGTGGCTCTTTGCTTTTGCTATTTTTAGTTTTCCACTATACTCTTGGAGTTAAACAATGAAGAAGAGTTTTTTCTAGATGCAGATTTAAAAGTAACTGACACATTAAATTGAAACTTGAATTCATTCTTTTTAAAAATTACATGTTTATTGTTAATAGAAAATTAAACACCATAGGATTGTCTGTTTCTGGTTCCCCAGCCATCTTTGTGACACAGTGTCAGTGGTTTGATGTTTAACCTTTTAAATATTTACATGTATTTTTTACATCTATTTCAAAAAAGAACTCAAATAAGATTGTACTTTATATAGTGTTTTAACTAGATCTATATTTAGAAACATGGCTTAAAGCTTATCCTAAGGTGATAGAATTTAAAATGGCAGTGTTTTTTCAGAAGTGTATTTCTACTTTGAAACGTCAATCCCTTCGTTCTGAGGGATATATTTATCCCTCAGAAAATATATATAATTTCAATATATAGCCATATGCACCTGCATATTTCATTGAATTACTTGTAATATGTTGAGATGGGCAATGTGTGTGCCACTTAATATTTGCCTTTATAGCAAACTACCTTTCTGATTCATGTTTCACAGTTGTTGAAAAGTAGATAATGTTTTTAAGGGAAGGGAGAAATGCAGATACCCCCTCCCTGTTTTTTTTTTTTTTTAAACAGTGTTGTGTTGTAAATTTTCCAGACTTCAAAAATTTTAACTTTAGTTTTTTGCTACAAGTTACACATGAAAACATTCTCATTGAAAACCCAAACATTAACAATAAAATTATATATTCACTTGGCTTTGAGTCACTTACTCCAGGCTTCACAGAGGGTATTTAAGGAGAGCAAGGTGAGTGGACCATGAGAAGATGAATAGATGGACATCCTCTTTTTTACATGCCCCTTTTGGTACACGTGGCAGTATTTTTCTGTGATAGATGTTTACAGGTCAAAGAGTATGTGTATTTTAAATAAATAAATATTGTGAGCTTGCTCAACTTCAGCTGTTTCATAGTGTTAGCTGATTAGTGTTAGTACATCTAAACATGTAAGTACATCTGCATAGAAATAAAAGAGGTGTTTCTGTTTGTTTGTTAAGGATGAGAGATAAGTATATTGTTTTGCTTCCTTGGCAGTTCTGTTGAAATCAAAGTTTGGAATGGGAGCAGTTAATCCCTTTTAGAATACACAGTGTGCTACCTCTTGGATCATACAACATCTGTCTTTTGTTTGAGAGGCAGCTTCCTTTTTGTACCTACCTGTGCATGCTTAGTGACTAAATAGCATGACATTATTGGAGGAATGGTTTTAGAGTGTGGCATGCTTAATGGATGGTAATGATTAGTTCTTCATTCTTGTACGTGTGTGTGTGTGTGTGTGTGTGTGTGTGTTTCCTACTTTAGCCTTTCCTCATTATTAAGGGAGCATGACTGCTGTGAGGCAGGTTACCACACATACAGCTGTCTCTTCTTTCTTAGTCTACTATATGAAAATGTATAATGGTCTACACAGCCTGTTTCCCAATCCTTTAGATATAAAGCCTTAGCAAGTCATTTAATTCTGAGTTTCCTGTATTAAATTGAATCCCAGTCCTTTAGAGTCATATACAAGTACCTCTTGATAGCCAGGTCTATTTGATTCTACAGTTTGGATATCTAGCCTTCCTTCAGAAAGTAAGTTTAGATTTTGAGATCTGCATTTTCTTAATATACTGTGTCTGTTTCTGAGTTTTGGGTAGCAAATAGTGAGGGTTTGGATAGTAGGAAATATATTTGAAAATTTAATCAAATTGATTCAGTTCCTGAGTTTTAAGATATAAGAATTAAGACACTGAGAGTTTGGATAGCAAGGAATAATTGTATATGAATTTATTTTGTATGCACTGAAAAAAACCCCTATACCCAAATGTAAGATATTTTAAGGTCAAGAGTTGGAGGAGACCTTAAAAGATCATTTTACCCAACCTCATATTTGATCCTTTCTAAAACAAACTGGCCCTCCAATTGATGCTTGGACATGGAAAGTGGTGAGAAGCTGACTATGTTATATGTCCTTCTGGTTTGTTGTTTTAAGTGGAGAGGAAGTGCTAGGCAGTGAGCAATCACGGAGACCATGGGGAAAAATGACTGTCATCTGATGGATAAAATAACTTCCTTCTAGAAAACTGATAGTGGAGTACTATAAAGTTATCAATTAAAGCATAAAGACCTTCAAAGAGAACAAATTAGATTAGTTCTTTTCTTTCTTGAAAGCTGTTGGGTTTTTTTTCCTCTTCTCCTTTGGGAGGTTTGTAGTACTTTGCTTCTGTCTGAGCAGGAATGTCATCCATTTCCAGTTGCCCATCTTATGCCTGCCCTGAATGACTGGTTAGGTCATCTACCTCTTCATTAAGCCCTGGCTCCTTTCTGCTCCTTTCTGTGTTTTTTTAGCCTCTTCCTGGGCCATCCTTTTCCTTCCGTTCATCTCTTGCTTTGATCCTTTGACAGAGGCATTGTGGGACAGGATTTCTCCAGTATGAATGCCTTGCCAAATGAGGTTCCATATTCTGGGTTCCTCTGTACTACACACATGCACACTCCACGAACTGATCCATGTCACCCTTGAAGTTAAGATAGGCCTTTGTCACATTAGTCAGCTCTTCCTCAGAACCTTTGTCTATCTTTTCAGAACCTTGAGTGTCCTCCTCCAGTGTGTGTCCCAGTCCCAGGTTTGGTTGAGTACAGCGGAGTCCTTATCCACTGTCCCCTGCTCGTTGTACTCTGCTCTCTGGTCTTTGTCACTTAAGATGGAACAGACTTCCCTGAGGAGCTGGAAGTGGCAGGTGCTATCCTCCTCGTCACTCTTGCCCACTGAGTCTGGGTGCACCTGTAGGGCCACCTCATGGTGGCTCTGCTGCCCGCGCCCGTCAGCAGTGAAGGTCTGTGAGGCTGCAGAGCCCTGCTGGACATGGGGCCAGTGTGAGCCACAGCTCACATAAGACCTCTGAAGGGAAGGGGCTTCGTCCATCTGTCTCAATCAGTGGCGCAGAATCTTGTACATACTAAGTTCATAATAAGTAGTTAATGAGGATTATATAATGTTCTTTTGAAAGTTAAGTTAGAAGTTGAGAAGGGAAATTTAAGCTAAAATTTTCTTTTAAAAATAGTCTGTGTAGTGTTTTACAGTAAATATGGTTAGTCTTTTTGTTGAGCTGAAGAATGGAACAAAATTGCGAAGGTTGACTTCCACAGCTCAAAGCTGGACTCTCCTTAGAGGTTAAATTTTGGCATGGCTTTTCCTTTGTAGAGAAATAAAAAGTTCATATAACTTTGATTGTTTCTTTGTAACTTATGAGTGAAAGTGATACTACATGTTAAGTCTATGGACTTATTTTTGACCATTATATGTTTAACCATAATCCAATCCAATATCCAATGTATCTGAGTTAAGCAGGGTTTTTTTTGTTTGTTTGTTTTTTGTTTTTTGTTTTTTTTTTTGGTTAAGAGTACCTGAGAGCAAAAAAAAAAAAAGGAGAAGAAGAAAAGAAAAAATGTATTCTATATTGATATCTAAGGGTTTCCTGATTTTCTTTAATTTCTGATCTGGAGGGTTGTTCCATCGAAGTGAGTATGTGTACCAGTTACCAGTAACTTCCATAGAAGACCAGTGAAAAATCTTTGTCATTTCAGTTCTTTCCATGAGATTTTTGAATGGTCTTCTGTGGATTAAAAAAAAAAAAGCCTATAAACATACTTTTGAAAGAATACAGTTAGCTATATTACGAATTCAGTTCTTTGAGAGGAAGGCAATCTGTTACATATTTTTGGCTGTCTCAAATAACACACCCTAGTAAGTAGGTCCTCAGTATATATTGATTTCATGAGTGAATGAGAATAATTTCTTTTTAGGGTCCCGATGAAGAAGCTGTTGTAGATCTTGGCAAAACCAGCTCAACTGTGAACACCAAGTTTGAAAAAGAAGAACTAGAGAGTAAGTTTGTTTAAAATAACTTGTTTAGCAGGATAAATTACTAATGAATGTTTGTTAGTGTCCTTTACCTGTTATTTGTTGAAATATTTGTTGTTGTCATTGTAGAGCATACATTTAGAGAGTGTTCAACACTTTTCTAAATATAGTTTAAAGAAGAATAATACAGCAAAAACCCATTTAACCACTACCCATATCTGCAAATAGAACATTCCCTGAAATATAAATATCAGAATGCTTTTCAAACTTTACTGATGGTTACCATTACTTATCTTGGAAATTGAAATGCCACAATTATAAAATGAGTTAATTCTTTAATTTTTTTTCTAACAGCCTGGGTAATTTGAATTATGAGCAAACTATAGCGTGCCAGACTAATAAGCCACAGTTATCACTGGTTGTCATCTAAATGTTCATTTTATATGTCTGTTAATCAGCCTTTTAAAGTACTTATAAAAACCTCAGCATAGAATTGTGTAGCAAATGAGTTATTTGCCAATCTGTTTTCCCTGAGCCAGAAGAAGTCCTGACATATGGTTTGTTTGTTTCTTTCTTTTTTTTGAAATAATTTTAGATTTACAGAAGAGTTGCAAGGGTAGTACAGAGTGTCCCCTGTATATGTTTCACCCAGCTTTTTCTAATGTTAACATTTTATTTAGGCGTAAGTTTATGAAAATGAAGAAATTAACATTGATACAATACTACTAACTAAACTACCGATTTTATTCAGATTTTACTAGTTTTTCCACCGATGTTCTTTTTCTGTCCCAGGATCCCGTTGAACAGCTCAGGTTGTGATAGGACACTTAGTTGTCAGGTCTCCTTAGTCTCCTGTAACCTATGACAGTTTCTAGATCTTTCCCCGTTTTTCATGACCTTGACATTTGGAAGAGTAGTGGTCAGATACTAATAGAATGTCCCAAAATGTGGGTTTGTCTAATGTCACATTGTGACGTTATAATCTCATAGCCCAGATCGTGAGTATGTGAGGAGCATACCACACGTGATATGCCCCTCTCACCTGTGGACAGGTGTTATCGACATAACTTACTATTGGTGATGTTAACCCTGAACACTTGCTTAAGGTGGTGTTCGTGGCAGATGTTTTGATAGACTTATTTTGGGGTCTTTTTGAGACCTACATTTTTGAGTTAAAGTCTTCTGTGACAGCTGAATGGGGCCATTGCTTTACAAAAAGAGGTGGAAAGAGACACAAATAAGTGTTCTCCACATTTGCTTCCTGAAATGGAAAAAAACCCTGTTTTTTTTAAAGTAACCTGTATATCTAGTGTATTTATCGGTCGATGGTATTAGCCCTTGGTGTAGTTAGCCCTCGGTATGACAGAGTCCTTGGTGCTCTGTAAAATAAGAGAAGTAACGGGAGACTAGCATTGTTAATTACATGAACTTATACATAATTCTTTTTTATCATAGTAAATTTTGGTACACTTTTGTGTATGTTACTTTTTTTTCTTTTTGGAAAACTAATACTGGCAATACTCAGAGATACTGCAGGTTTGGTTCCAGACCACTGCAATAAAGTGAATATTGCAGTAAAGTGAGTCACATGAATTTTTTTGGTTTCCTAGTGCGTATAAAGGTTATGTTCATGCTATATTGTAGTCTATTAAGTGTGAATAGCATTATGTCTAAAAAACAATGTACATGCCTTAACTAAAACATACTTCATTGCTAAAAAATGGTAACCATCATCTGAGCCTTCAGCAAGTCATAATCTTTGCTGGTGGAGGGTCTTGCCTTGATGTTGGTGGCTGCTGACTGATGAGGGTGATAGTTGCCGAAGCTTGGAGTTGATTTCTTAAAATAAGACAACAATAAAGTTTGCCACTTTGATTGACTCCTCCTTTCATGAATGATTTCTCTGTAGCCTGCAAGGCTGTGTGATAGCATTTGACCCACAGTAGAATGTCTTTCAAAATTAGAGTCCTCTCAAACCCTGCCTTTGCCTCTGCTTTATCAACTAAATTTATGCAATATTCTAATCCTTTGTTGTCAGTTCAACAATCTTCACAGCAGCTTCACCAGGAGTAGATTTCATCCAAAGAAACCACTTTCTTTGCTCATCAGTAGGAAGCAAGTTTTATCATGAGCTGGCAGCAATTCAGTCCCATCTTTAGGCTCCACTTCTAATTCTAGCTCTTTTGCTGTTTCCGTCACATCTGCAGTGACTTTCTCCACTGAAGTCTTGAACCCCTCAAAGTCATCCACGAGGGCTGGAGTCAACTTCTTCCAAATGCCTGTTAATGTTGATATTTTGACCTCTTCCCACGAATCATGAATGCTATTCATGGCATCTGGGAAGGAATGGTGAATCCTTTCCAGAAGGTTTTCAATTAACTTTGCCCAGATCTATCAGAGGAGTCACTATCTATGGCAGCTATAGCCTTCAAGACCTGAAAGTTGAAATGACTCCTTGATCCAGGAGCTGCAGAATGGATGTTGTGTTACCAGGCATGATAACATGATTAATCTCTTTGTACATCTCCATCAGAGCTCTTGGGTAACTAGGTGCCTTGTCAATGAGCAGTAATACTTTGAAAGGAATCTTTTTTTCTGAGTAGTAGGTCTCAACAGTGAGCTTAAAATATTCAGTAAACTGTGTTGTCAACAGATGCGCTGTCATCCAGCTTTTGTATAACCTATAATGGAAAAGAATCTGAAGCTATACACGTGAAACTAACACAATATTGTAAATCAACTAAAGTTAAATAAAAAAGAAAGAACGAAAGAAGGAAGGAAGGAAAGAAGGAAGGAAAAAAGTATACATATATAGAGCACAGGCAGAATAGACTCAGCATGACTCTTAAGGGCCCTAGGATTTTCAGAAGGAAGGAAGGAAGGGAGGGAGGGAGGGAGGAAGGAAGGAAGGAAAGGAAGGAAGGAAGGAAGGAAGGAAGGAAGGAAGGAAGGAAAAAAAGTACATATATAGAGCACAGGCAGAATAGACTGAGCATGACTCTTAAGAACCCTAGGATTTTCAGAATGGTAAATGAGCATTGGCTTCAACCTCACGTCACCAGCTGCATTAGCATGCATGTCCTTTGAAGCTTTGAAACCAGGCACTGTCTTCTCCTCTCTAGCTATGAAAGCCCTAGATGGCATCTTCTTCCAATAGAAGGCTGTTTTGTCTCCATTCTATCCAGACCAGTAAAACTTTCTCCTTATCAACAGTAAGGCTGTTTCACTTTCTTATCATTGGTGTGTTCACTAGAGTAGCACTTTTAATTTCCTTCAAGAACTTTTCCTTTGCTTTCACTTCTTGGCTGTTTGGCACAAGAGGCCTGGCTTTATGCCAGTTTCGCATGCCTTCCTCACTAGGCTTAGTCATTTCTAGCTTCTGATTTAAGGTGAGAGATGTGCGACTCTTTCACTTGAACGCTTAGAGTCTGTTGTAAGGTTTTGTTTTGTTTTGTTTTTGCGGTACACGGGCCTCTCACTGTTGTGGCCTCTCCTGTTGCGGAGCACAGGCTCCAGACGCGCAGGCCCAGTGGCCATGGCTCACGGGCCTAGCTGCTCCGCAGCATGTGGGATCCTCCCGGACCGGGGCACGAACCCGTGTCCCCTGCATCGGCAGGCGGACTCTCAACCACTACACCACCAGGGAAGCCCCGTTGTAAGGTTTTTAATTGGACTAATTTCAGCATTGCTGTGTCTCAGGGAATAGGGAGGCCCAAGGAGAGGGAGAGAGATGGGGGAACGGATGGTCAGGGGAGCAGTCAGAACACATACAACATTTATCGATTAAGTTCACCATCTTATATGGGCATGGTTTGTGGTGCCTCCAAACAATCACCATAGTAAATCAAAGATCAATGATCATGGACCACCATAACAAATATAATAATAATGAAAAAGTTTGAACCATTGCAAGAATTACTGTCAAAACATGACAGAGGGCCTCCCTGGTGGCGCAGTGGTTGAGAGTCCGCCTGCCGATGCAGGGGATACGGGTTCGTGCCCCGGTCTGGGAGGATCCCATATGCCGCGGAGCGGCTGGGCCCGTGAGCCATGGCCGCTGGGCCTGCGCATCCGGAGCCTGTGCTCCGCAACGGGAGAGGCCACAACAGTGAGAGGCCCGCATATCGCAAAAAGAAAAAAAAAAAAAAAAAAAACATGACAGAGACAGGAGGTGAGCAAACGCTGTTGGAAAAATAGTGCTGATACATTGGTTCATTGCAAGGTTGCCACAAACCTTCTATTTGAAAAAAACACAGTATCTGTGATGTGCAATAAAATGAGGTCTGCCAGTAATGTTTCTGAACATTTTACCAGGTCATCGAGCTGTGTATATAGGTGTCCACGTCCCATTTAGTAAAGAGAGTCGCCGGCGTCACAGGCATCGTGGACACAAACATCACCACCGGAGGAGAAAAGACAAAGACTCAGACAGAGAAGATGGACGGGAATCTCCTTCTTATGGTAAGAGAATGGAAAGTTCTCCATTAACAGTTTAAGGTTCTTTCCTGGAAAGTTTTTTTTTTAAATTAAATATTTCCTTTTTAAAATTGTATTTCTGTTATAACTCAGGCATAGTATATGCATTGAGGAATACTAATTGAAGTAAGAATATTTTTTCTACAAGAAAAATGCTTAGTTTATAGGTTAAGATCTACTTAGGATGAGTGAAAAAAGTAAGGGGCTTTGGTTTCTTTATTGTATTCCAGCCTTGGAATTGTAAATGTTGAGTATTGGCACTTAAAATTCAATTTAGAAGAATTTTTATTTCCTTTTCTCTGTTATATATTTCACAATTAACATATGCAATGAACAAATATCTGGAATCCTTTGGCTCCTGGGAGAGATTGAAATTTTTTTTTTCATTTTTAAATACATTTTTTTGCCAGCAGATTTTTATCCATGAAGCTGGATTATTTGGTTATCTGTGCAGAAAAGAGTGCTTTGATTTGATAGTATTGTCTTCAGAAGGACGGAATTTTTGTTTGAAAGCAGAGCAATAAAGAAGTGCCAGTAGACAGAGGAAATGATGGGAATCTCAGAAAGCAAAAAAGGCATATGGTAGAGGAAAATGAATTATTATCTGATAATAAAGATTAGTAGTTATTTAAGTGCCCCTGAAAGCTGGAAAGGCGAGAGCCCGAAAAAATAGCTGTGCGGCTTGAGCAGGACATTGCACTCAGTTGACATTAGGGCATCATTGGTTTTTTAGGACATCGTGGCCCATGTGGCCATCTACACCATAGGTCCTAGTGTGTGCATTCTTGAGGAGCCATGTGAGCTGCACCCCCACAGGCACTTGTGTGCTGTGCTGAAGGAAAGTTCTTTTGACGAGGTAAAGAGGGAAAGAATTACTGTGTATACTACATCTTATGTCATGATCATAAGAAAGAAGATACTGATGGCCTAGTAAAATATTAAGTGCCAATTCTGTGCTAAGTATTCCACCAAGCCCTTGACATACGTGCTTTGATTTAATCTCAGCATTTTTAAAAAACTAAAGATAGGTATTATTGTTTTCATTATATAGATGGAGAAACTTCAACTTAGAGAAGCTAAATGATGGGAATCTCTTAGCCAGTACTAAGAGATACTGATGGCCTAATAAACTATTAAGTGGTCATATCTAACAAAAATATGTCACTGGTGAAGGAAAAATCAACAGTAATTTTAGAAAGCATCACTAGTGGACTTTGATGATATTGGTAGTTGAGAAGTATTTTGCTGTTATTTTGTGAGTGGATCAGTATGCTTCTCTACTTCATTCTGAATAAAAAGGCGCACAATATTTTTTATAGGAATGCTGCTTACTAGACTGTAAGTATGTTTATATGTTCACCTGGCTAAGTGGTTTAATGTTCAAGCTGAGGTCTGAAATATGAAGTCTAAATATAGTGGTTTGAAAAATAAATTTGGTGGAGAAAATATTTGTAACTTTTTCGTAGAGTAATTATGCCTAGAAAAGTTTTATGCCACAGAATTGGGTTTATTTTGGTTTTAACTCCAACCTGTATCCTAGAAATTGCTATGAAGTCCCTTCTTTCTTCCCCCCACTCTCCAAAAAGAGATTTACCTTCCAATTTTAAACAGTTAGAAAACTGCACAAAATATATGAAACAGTAATTTTCAGACAATGGACAACAGACAGCATAGGATGCTAAGCTCTGAGAGAGGGGAAGCAAGTGAGATGACCCCTGTGGTCCTGAGTTTGTCCCTGTGAGACAGTTTCCAGGCCACAGCATGAGGAACCCAGACAGAGTGTAGCAGGCTCTCAGAGTTGAGGAGACAGATTGGAATTTGGGGAGGCCTACGAGGTTAGGATTTAAGATGTAGAGTGCCAGAGAGTAGAGAGCTACACACAGAGAGTGTTCCAAAGGTCTGAAGAAGGGTCCTTTTAAATTCTTGGCTGGGTACTAGTCTGGGTATGTGTGACAGGAAACTACCTGAGGCTTGATAAATAGCCACCAGAAAGCAGTATGGTAAACAATTCCTGGATTTCACACAAAGACTGGGAATAGGATGTGTTCCCACCAGTCAGAGTGGAAAGACCTTGTGACATATAAGGCATTAGATAGAGGTTTCAGAAGGGTATTGCCTTAGTAGTGGGTCTAAATTAGTTTTACACTAAAGGCTGCAGTGGATCTGCTAGAAAAAAAAAAAAATTGAAAGCAAGTCTTGAAAGAATTAAACTGACTTCAAGTATCTGCATGCTGGAACAAAGTCTAGTACTACTAAAAGAAATACAGTAAAACCCAGCATCTAACCATGAGAAATGCACAATATCTGACATCCACAAATTATTTGGAATATAATGAAGTAGGAAAATAGGCATAACCAAGAGAAAAATAAATCAATAGAAACAGATCCAGAGGGAGGAGCTTCAAGATGGCAGAAGAGTAAGACGTGGAGATCACCTTCCTCCCCACAAATACATCAGAACTACATCTACATGTGGAACAACTCCTACAGAACACCTACTGAACTCTGGCAGAAGACCTCACACCTCCCAAAAGGCAAGAAACTCCCCCACATACCTGGGTAGGGCAAAAGAAAAAAGAAAAAACAGAGACAAAAGAATAGGGATGGGACCTGCACCTGAGGGAGGGAGCTGTGAAGGACGAAGTTTCCACACACTAGGAAGCCCCTTCACTGGCGGAGATGGGGGGGCGGGGGGGGGGGTGGGAGCTTCGGAGCCACGGAGGAGAGCACAGCAACAGAGGTGCAGAGGGCAAAGCGGAGAGATTCCCACACAGAGGATCGGTGCCTGAGAGGCTTGTCTGCTCACCCACTGGGACGGGCGGGGGCTGGGAGCTGAGGCTCAGGCTTCGGAACTCGGATCCCAGGGAGAGGACTGGGGTTGGCTGAAGGGGGCTAGTGTGCCACAGTAAGCCAGGAAGGAGTCCGGAAAAAAGTCTGGAGCTGCTGAAGAGGCAAGAGACTTCTTGCCTCTGTTTCCTCGTGCGCGAGGAGAGGGAATTAAGAGTGCTGGTTCAAGGAGCTCCAGAGATGGGCGCAAGCTGTGGCTATCAGCGCAGACCCCAGAGATGGGCATGAGATGCTAAGGCTGCTGCTGCAGCCACCAAGAAACCTACGTGCAAGCACAGGTCACTATCCACATCTCCCCTCCTGGGAGCCTGTGCAGCCTGCCACTGCCAGGGTCCCATGATACAGGGACAACTTCCCTGGGAGAACACACGGTGTGCCTCAGGCTGCTGCAATGTCATGCTGGTGTCTGCCGCCGCAGGCTCGCCCCACACTCTGTACCCCTCCTTCCCCACGGCCTGAGTGAACCAGAGCACCCAAATCAGCTGCTCCTTTAACCCCGTCCTGTCTGAACAAAGAACATAATGCTCTCAGGCAACCTACATGCAGAGGCGGGGCCAAATCCAAAGCTGAAACCCGGGAGCTGTGTGAACAAAGAAGAGAAAGGGAAATTTCTCCCAGCAGCCTCAGGAGCAGTGGATTAAATCTCCACAATAAACTTGATGTACCCTACATCTGTGAAATACCTGAATAGACAACGGATCATCCCAAATTGAGGAAGTGGACTTTGGGAGCAATGGTAATAGATATATATTTTTCCCTTTTTCTCTTTTTGTGAGTGTGTATGTGTATGCGTCTGTGTGTGATTTTGTCTGTATAGCTTTGCTTTTACCATTTGTCCTAGGGATCTGTCAGTCCATTTTTTTTTGTTTGTTTGGTTTGGTTTTTAGTATAGTTTTTAGCACTTGTTATCATTGGTGGATTTGTTTTGGTTGCTCTCTTTCTTTTTTTCTTACTTTAAAAAAATTTTTGTGCATAATTTTTTATTTTAATAACTTTATTTTCTTTTACATGATTTTATTTTATCTTCGTCCTTCTTTCTTTTTTTCCTCCCTTCTATTCTGAGCCATATGGATGACAGGCTCTTGGTGGTCCCGCCAGGCATCAGGGCGGTGCCTCTGAGGTGGGAGAGCCAAGTTCAGGACAGTGGTCCACAAGAAACCTCCCAGCTCCACGTAATATCAGATGGCGAAAATCTCCCAGAGATCTCCATCTCAACGCCAAGACCCAGCTCCACTCAATGACCAGATAGCTACAGGACTGGACATCCTATGCCAAACAACTAGCAAAACAGGAACACAACCCCATCCATTAGCAGAGAGGCTTCCTAAAATCATAATAAGGACACAAACACCTGAAAACGCACCACCAGACGTGGACCTGCCCACCAGAAAGACAAGATCCAGCCTCATCCACCAGAACACAGGCACTAGTCCCCTCCACCAGGAAGCCTATACAACCCACTGAACCAACCTTAGCCACTGGGAACAGACACCAAAAATAACGGGAACTACGAACCTGCAGCCGGAAAAAGGAGACCCCAAACACAGTAAGATAAGCAAAATGAGAAGACAGAGAAACACACAGCAGATGAAGGAGCAAGGCAAAAACCCACCAGACCTAACAAATGAAGAGGAAATAGGCAGTCTACCTGAAAAAGAATTCAGAATAATGATAGTAAAGATGATCCAAAATCTTGGAAATAGAATGGAGAAAATAAAAGAAACGTTTAACAAGAACCTAGAAGAACTAAAGAGCAAACAAACAGTGATGAACAACGCAATAAATGAAATTAAAAATTCTCTAGAAGGGATCAATAGCAGAATAACTGAGTGAGAAGAACAGATAAGTGACCTGGAAGATAAAATAGTGGAAATAACTACTGCAGAGCAGAATAAAGAAAAAAGAATGAAAAGAATTGAGGACAGTCTCAGAGACCTCTGAGACAACATTAAGTGTGCCAACATTCGAATTATAGGGTTCCCAGAAGGAGAAGAGAAAAAGAAAGGGAGTGAGAAAATATTTGAAGAGATTATAGTTGAAAAACAAATTGCACCTAATGAAATTTAAAAGCTTTTGCACAGCAAATGAAACCATAAACAAGATGAAAAGCCAACCCTCAGAATGCAAGAAAATATTTGCAAATGAAGCAACTTGCAAAGGATCATACACCATGATCAAGTCCGATTTATCCCAGGGATGCAAGGATTCTTCAGTATACACAGTCAATCAATGTGATACGCCATGTTAACAATTTGAAGAATAAAAACCATATGATCATTTCAACAGATGCAGAAAAAGCTTTTGACAAAATTCAGCACCCATTTATGATAAAAACTCTCCAGAAAGTGGGCATAGAGGGAACTTACCTCAACATAATAAAGGCCATATACGACAAAGCCACAGCCAACATTATTCTCAGTGGTGAAAAACTGAAAACGTTTCCTCTAAGATCAGGAATGAGACAAGGATGTCCACTCTCACCACTATTATTCAACATAGTTTTGGAAGTCCTAGCCACGGCAATCAGAGAAGAAAAAGAAATAAAAGGAATACAAATTGGAAAGGAAGAAGTAAAACGGTCATTGTTTTCAGATGACATGGTACTATACATGGAGAATCCTAAAAATGCCTCCAGAAAACTACTAGAGCTAATCAATGAATTTGGTAAAGTTGCAGGATACAAAATTAATGCACAGAAATCTCTTGCATTCCTATACACTAATGATGAAAAACCTGGAAGAGAAATTATGGAAACACTCCCATTTACCATTGCAACAAAAAGAATAAAACACCTCAGATTAAACCTACCTAGGGAGACAAAAGATGGGTATGCAGAAAACTATAAGACACTGATGACAGAAATTAAAGACGATACAAACAGATGGAGAGACATAACCATGTTCCTGGATTGGAATAATCAATATTGTGAAAATGACTCTACTACCCAAAGCAATCTACAGATTCAATGCAATCCCTATCAAATTACCAATGGCATTTTTTTATAGAACTAGAACTAAAAATCTTAAAATTTGTGTGGAGTCACAAAAGTCCCTGAATAGCCAAAGCAACATTGAAGGAAAAAAACGGAGCTGGAGGAATCAGACTCCCTGACTTCAGACTATACTACAAAGCTACAGTAATCAAGACAATATGGTACTGGCACAAAAACAGAAATGTAGATCAATGGAACAAGATAGAAAGCCCAGAGATAAACCCACGCACCTATGGTCAACTAATCTATGACAAAGGAGGCAAAGATATACAATGGAGAAAAGACAATCTCTTCAATAAGTGGTGCTGGGAAAAGTGGACAGCTACATGTAAAAGAATGAAATTAGAACACTCCTTAACAACAAAAATAAACTCAAAATGGATTCGAGACCTAAATATAAGACCGGACACTATAAAACTCTTAGTGGAAAACATAGGAAGAACACTCTTTGACATAAATCACAGCAAGATCTTTTTTGATCCACCTCCTAGAGTAATGGAAATAAAAGCAAAACTAAACAAATGGGACCTCATGAAACTTCAGAGCTTTTGCATAGCAAAGGAAACCATAAACAAGATGAAGAGACAACCCTCAGAATGGTAGAAAATATTTGCAAACGAATCAACAGACAGAGGATTAATCTCCAAAATATATAAACAGCTCATGCAGCTCTGTTAAAGAAACAACCCAGTCAAAAAATGGGCAGAAGACCTACATAGACATTTCTCCAAAGAACACATACAGATGGCCAGGAAGCACATGAAAAGCTGCTCGACATCATTAATTATTAGAGAAATGCAAATCAAAACTACAATGCGGTATCACCTCACACCAGTTAGAATGGGCATCATCAGAAAATCTACAAACAACAAATGCTGGAGAGGGTGTGGAGAAAAGGGAATCCTCTTGCACTGTCGGTGGGAATGTAAATTGATACAGCCACTATGGAGAACAGTATGGAGGTTCCTTAAAAAACTAAAAATAGAATTACCATATGATCTATCAATCTCACTACTGGGCATATACCCTCAGAAAACCATAATTCAAAAAGACACATGCACCCCAGTGTTCATTGCAGCACTATTTACAATAGCCAGGTCACGGAAGCAACCTAAATGCCCATCGACAGACGAATGGATAAAGAAGTTGTGGTACATATATGCAATGGAATATTAGCCATAAAAAGGAACGAAATTGAGTCATTTGTTTAGTTTGGATGAATCTAGACTGTCATAAGAGTGAAGTAAGTCAGAAAGAGGAAAACAAATATTGTATATTAATGCATGTATGTGGAACCTAGAAAAATGGTACAGATGAACCAGTTTGCAGGGCAGAAGTTGAGACACTGATGTAGAGAACAAATGTATGGACACCAAGGGTGGAATACCACGGTGGGGTGGGGATGGTGGTGTGCTGAATTGGGCGATTGGGATTGACATGTATACACTGATGTGTATAAAATTGATGACTAATAAGAACTTGCAGTATAAAAAAGCAAACAAACAAACAGAAAACAACTAATACTAAACTTTCTTTGCGTTAGTTGTATGGAAATATGTTAATATAAATGTTTAAGACATTACATGAAATTTCTAAAAATCTTACATGTTCTGGTATAATGTTAAAAGTCATAATTCTAGTTATTACTTTAAAATGTATATTTCAGAAATAACTAAATTTTCTTGTCAATTGCAATATTATGAACTTTCATCAAATCTTTAACCATGGTCATTTTTAAGTCTTTTGTCATTTACAGAGAGTTCTGGGTTTACTCTGATGCTTTTGCAAAAATGTTCCTATAAAAGTGTTTCATCTTCAGGGAATTCATGGAAAAGACTGTGAAAAGTACAGGTTTCTGGTAACTGACTATACTGCTGAACTGAATGAATAGGCATTTTCAGAACTCTAATGGAAAACTGATGAATTCATAAAAGTTCTCTCAAAAGATCAAGGTGAAAAAATAATTAATTACATTGGACTGAGTGAAGTGATGAGGATGATTATAATTTTTGTGACTTTTTGTTTGAATAAAAAAAAAAACTAAAAGTAGAACTACCATACAACCTAGCAATCCCACTACTGGGCATATACCCTGAGAAAACCATAATTCAAAAAGAGTCATGTACCAAAATGTTCATTGCAGCTCTATTTACAGTAGCCAGGACATGGAAGCAACCTAAGTGTCCATCAACAGATGAATGGATAAAGAAGATGTGGTACATATATACAATGGAATATTACTCAGCCATAAAAGGAAACGAAATTGAGTTATTTGTAGTGAGGTTGATGGACCTAGAGTCTGTCATACAGAGTGAAGTAAGTCAGAAAGAGAAAAACAAATACCATATGCTAACACATATTTATGGAATCTTAAAAACAATGATTATTAAGAACCTACGGGCAAGACGGGAATAAAGACAGAGACCTACTGGAGAGTGGACTTGAGGATACGGTGTGGGGGGAAGGGTAAGCTGGGAGAAAGTGAGAGAGTGGCATGGACATATATACACTACCAAACGTAAAATAGATAGCTAGTGGGAAGCAGCCGCATGGGAGAGGGAGATCAGCTCGGTGCTTTGTGACCACCTAGAGGGGTGGGATAGGGAGGGTGGGAGGGAGCGAGATGCAAGAGGGAAGAGATATGGGAACATATGTATATGTATAACTGATTCACTTTGTTATAAAGCGAAAACTAACACATCATTTTAAAGCAATTATACTCTAATAAAGATGTTAAAAAAAAAAGAAACAGATCCAGAAATCACAAAGTTAAGGGAGTTCGAAAACAAGTATGTTAAAGCAGTATAATAAATATGCTTTATATGTTCAAGAAGAGAGTGGCTGAAAATATATGTAAGTCCCACATGGAACTTCTACAGATGAAAAATGCAGTATCTGAAATGAGTAGTACACTAGATAAGATTAACAGATGATTTGACATTACAGAATTAAAAAGATAAGTGATTTTTGAACATACTGTGATAGAAACTAATCAAAATGAAACAAAAAAAAGGCTGAAGACCAATAAACAGCTTCAGTAATTTGTTGGACAGTATCAGGTAGTCTATCATATGTATAATTGGAGTGCCAGAAACATTTCCCAAATTAATAAAATGTCTGAACTCACAGGTCCAAGGAGTTCAGCAAAACCCAGTGGGATGAAACATGAAGAAAAACCACACAAAGTCGCATAAAAGTCAAACTGCTGAAACCAAGACATAACAGTCCTAAATGTATATAACAACAGCATCAAAATCCATGAAGCAAAAACTGATAAAATTGAAAAGAGGAAGAGAGAAATTCACAAGTATAGCTGGAGATTGCAACTCTCCTTTCTCAGTAATGGATAGAACAAGTTATGAAAAAATCAGTAAGGATATAGAAGACCTAAATAACACTGTCAGTCAGATTGATAGTCACATGCATAGAACATTTCACCCAGCCACAGCAGAATACACGTTCTTTACAATTGCATATTGAAGATTTAACCAAGATCATATTCTAGGCCATAAAGCAAGTCTTAATACATTTAAAAAGACTGAAAGTGTATTCTCTGACCACAAATAGAATTAAACTAAAAAGATACTATGAAAAATGCCCAGATATTTGGAAATTAAGCACGAAGTTTCTCAGTAACCCATGGGTTAAAGATGCAGTCACAACAGAAATTAGAAAATATATTGATTGAACTCATGAAAACGAAAACACACTACAGGCAGAAAATTGAGAGAAAATCTTGCAAAGTGAGGACACAGTTCTGACACGCACAGGTTTCATTTAGCATGGTATTGTGCAAAGTGAGGACTGCCTACATATTAGAATTTGTTAGATATAGCTAAAGCAGTGCTTAGAGAAAAACATATAGCATTTAGTTTTTATACTAGAAAAGAAGGGACTTCCCTGGTGGCATAGTGGTAGAGACTCCGCGCTCCCAGTGAAGGGGGCCCGGGTTCGATCCCTGGTTTGGGACCATGCATGCCGCAGGTGGGAATTCGGGAGTTCGCATGCCACAACCGAGGAGCCCACCTGTTGCGACTAAGACCCAGTGCAAACAAATAAATTTAAATAAAGAAATTAATTTTAAAACCGCAGAACAAGAAAGACCTAATCAATGATTTAAGCTTGTAACTTAAGAAATTGAAGGAAAAAATAGAGCAAATTAAGCCTAAATAAGCAAAAGAAAGGAAACAATAAAAATGAAAGCAGAAATGAATAAAATAAAAATCAGGCCAATAGTAGCAAAAATCAATCAGACTTAATCTGGTTCTTTGAAAAGATCAATAAATTTGAGAAATCTAAATAGCCAGACTGATCAGGTGAGGGAAAAAAAGATACAAATGACCAGCACTAGAAATTTTCAGTACAGATTCTATAGATATTAAAGAATAAGGAGGGAATATTATGAATGATTTTATGCCAACAAAATTGATACTTCAGATTAAATGGGAAAGTTTCTTAGGAATACATGCTATTAAGTAGAAATGGGTAACTTGAATTATCCTACATGTATAAAAAGAAATTGAATTTGTAGTCTAAAGCATTCCCACAATGGAAATTTACTCCCAAATGGCATCAAACATATAAGAAAGAAATAACACAGACTCTGCTAGAAAATTGAAGATGAGGGAACACTTTCCCATTCATATTGTGAATCCAGCATTACCCTGATACCAAAACCTGATGAAGATGTTACAATAGAATAAAACTACACACTAATTATTTCTCATGAATATAGATTCAGAAATCCTTAACAAAATAAAAGCGTATCTTATCCAGCAATACTTAAGAGGGATAATATATCATGATGGTGGTAATCTGAATAGTGGCCCCCACAATGTCCATATTCCTACTGTCTGGAACCTGTGAATGTTAACCTTATTTGGCAAAAGTGAATCTTAGATGTGACTAAGTTAAAAGATTTTGAGAAGTGGAGATTATGCTGAATTAATGTAGATGGGCCAGATTTAATCACAAGGAGTCAGAAGATCAGAGAGGAGACAGTAGTTATAGTGATGGAATGAGGAGGCGTCCAGACCTAAGGAATGTAGGCAGCCTCCAGAAGCTAGAAAAGGTAAGAAAATGGATTTTCCCCTAGAGCCTCCAGAAAGAACCAGCCCATGACTTTTTAGCCCTGTGTAAAATTCATTTTGGACTTCTGGTCTCCAGAACTATAAGAGAATAAATTTGTTGTTATTTAAGCCGCCAAGTTTGTGGAAATTTGTTATAGCAGCAATAGGAAATTAATACGATAAACAAGTGGAAATGCAGGGTTGGTTTAAAATTTAAACATCTATCAGTGTAAATAAACATATTAATAGTATAAAGGAGAAAAACCCATATAATCATATCAATAAGACAGAAAAAGCCTTTGACAAAATTCCACCCCCCTAGTTTGCTAGGAGTTAAAATTCTGTCTTTAGATAAATTCTTTTTATCTACATCTAACAAATTCTATTTATTTAGAATTTTTCTAAATTCTAAATTCTATTCTAGAATTTTATCTCCTTGCAAACTAGGAATATTAGAAAACTTCTTCAGTGTGATATAGAGCATTTAGAAATGCTGGTGAAAGACTGAATGTTTTCTCCCTATGAATTGGGAAAAGGCAAGGATGTCTTCTCTCACCACTTCTGTACAACATGGTACTGGCACACGTAGCCAGTTCAGGCAAGAAAGAAATGAAATGCATCCAGAAGGTAAACGAAGAAGTAAAATTGTTTTTATTTACAGTTACAGAATCATATGTGTAGCAAATCCTAAGCAATCTACAAAACTACACAACTGAGTGAATTTAGCAAGGTTACAGGATACAAAATCAGTGTACAGAATCAACTGTATTTCTATGTAGTAGCAATGAGCAATCAGAAACTGAAATAAAAAACAACACAATAGCACCAGAAGTATTACTTGGGGATGAATTTCACAAAAGATGTGCAAGACCTAATTGCTGAAAGGTTCAAATATTAGGAAGTTCAGTTACATTGTGTTTTTGTTTGTCCTGCATTGGTCTTAGAGTATTCCTTCATTATGAAGACCCATGACGTGTACATACTGGACAAGTTTCAGATATGTTTTTCATACTGCCTCTTCCCCTGTTCTTTATATTTTCCTCTTTCTGGAGTTTTTCTTGTGCGACTTCTTTTTTCTGTTTTCTATATCTCTTAACCTTGTGTGTTTTTGTCTTATTTGTCATTGATGCATTCTTTGTAACCTCCTCCTCCTTAGATCTGTCTTTTCCTTTAACAATTTGATTTCTAATCTTTTTTTTCAATAAATTTATTTATTTATTTAATTTGGCTGTGTTGGGTCTTCGTTGCTGCACGCAGGCTTTCTCTAGTTGCGGCGAGCGGAGGCTACTCTTTGTTGCGGTGCACGGGCTTCTCATTGCGGTGGCTTCTCTTATTGTAGAGTACAGGCTCTAGGCGCGTGGGCTCTAGAGCGCAGGCTCAGTAGTTGTGGCGCACGGGCACAGTTGCTCCGTGGCATGTGGGATCTTCCAGGACCAGGGCTTGAATCCGTGTCCCTTGCATTGGCAGGCGGATTCTTAACCACTGCGCCACCAAGGAAGTCCTTCTAATCTACTTTTTAACCTGTTTTAATATCCCTCTTGCAGCTATAAGTTCCTGGAGGTTTGTTTACTTAGATGTAAATTTTGAGTTTGACCTCCTCTATTATATTTGGAAGAATTTGTTTTTAATTGATGATTGTTGTATGCTTCAGTGTTTATTCTGGGACCCCTGGGGCTTTAAATTGTCCTGGACTAGAATGTATGCTAATTTCTCTGTCTGGGGATCCTGTACCACACAGGTAGTTTAAACTCAGATGTCATGAGCAGCAGTGACCTGTCTACCTCCCTAACCTAAGCTGACAGACTTTTGCTTCTCCATGATAGTAGGAAAAGTTAGTTTTGAGTTTTCTCATCCTTTTTTTTTGAACTTGGGGATTTCTTTTTTTACCCTTGAACTTAACTACATATTAATTAAATATTTGAAATGTTCTATATTATCTAACATTTCCATCTATTTTTGGTGAGGAAAAGGTCCTGTCTTATGCATAGTGTTTTCTTGATTTTGGATGTTGCTTACTGTTATTTGTTAGATTTACATTAGTTTGTTAAAGATTAGTGTGACTTTAACATATAATTTTTCTTTTTAATCTGTGGAGGTGATCTTTCTGTAAAATTCTTTTGTTCTAGATTGTTGGTCCTTGTTTCCTTCCAGAATTATAGTATTTTAATAATAATGAAAAGAAATTTGTTCTGATGGAATATATTTATAACAAAGCATTTCATTTTCAAAATTTTGAAATTACCTTTGTATTAATTGAGGAAAATTTTGAGTGTATATTTTTAAATTCTGATTTTGTTAAGACACACCATCCCAGAGAGTCCAGTTCATCCTGGGCACCGAAGATGATGATGAAGAACACATTCCCCATGATCTCTTCACGGAAATGGATGAGCTGTACTACAGAGATGGAGAAGAGTATGAATGGAAAGAAACTGCCAGGTGATGATACTCTCTCAGTTTTTAACTGCCTTTACTTGGTTTCTTTTTGTAATGAGAATATAAAATTGAAATTGAAACAGCCAGTACTTTAAAACAATGAGTAGAGAATTTCCTTCTGTCTTTATTCTCAAAATTTGTTTCCTTAAATAATTCTTAATACTATAATATAACAAAAGGAAATATGTTACCATAGATTTTAATGTCTTTAATTAGAGGAAACAAGTTTGAAAAATCAACATCTTGCATATTTAAAGTTTAAAATAAGATTGGAAGCTGAAACCATGAAATTCCAGAGTTTGTTTCTGTAAACTTACTACAGTGATAGCTAGAATAGAATGAGGAACTACAAAGGTAACTTGTGCCTATCGACATTATAGACCATTAGCCTAATTTGTAAAAATGTGTTTGTAGCGAAATTTTGTTTTGATGGTGGTGATCTTTGTTTCTGTTTAAAAGAACAAGCTTATGTTTATCATATTAAAATAAACAAATGGAATCATTATTTGTAAAATATTGTTATACATTATACATTTCAGATGGCTGAAATTTGAAGAGGATGTTGAAGACGGTGGTGACCGGTGGAGTAAGCCTTACGTGGCGACCCTCTCTTTGCACAGTCTTTTTGAACTCAGAAGTTGCATCCTAAATGGAACAGTCATGCTGGATATGAGAGCAAGCACTCTTGATGAAATAGCAGGTGATAGCAAAGTGACTTCTTTATAGTTAAATTGTATTGAAGTTAGAGATACTTAAATAAGGAAAATAAAGTGGAATTTTAGACCATTGATTTGACAGTTACATGTTAAGCTTCCATTCTGTGCAGGGCAGTATGAAGAGTAGACATATAAATAACCCTTTTTGTCTTTGATAAGTTTGGAGTCTAAAAGATTAAATTAGAGAGATGTAACTACAGTTATCAAGAAGAAAATGACTAGTGCCATAAGCAAGATATGGAGTCTGTTCTCTGGAAATGCAGAGGAAGGAGCTTTTTGTTTCTTTGTTTTCTGGACCAAGGTATCTGGGGAAGATACAGAGAGTACATTAACTATACAACTTATCCATAGAATTTGAACACATGGTGATAGGGAGCAGGGTGGTACAAGAGAAAAGGAAGTATTCTAAGGAGGAGGAAGAGAAGGAAGAAAAGTCTAGAAAGTATAAACAGCTATGAATCTCCAAAAAGTCAATTCTCTGTGAGTATACAGATTTCTTGAGATATGTTAGAAAAATAAATTAGAGGTGGATTGTGACTAGCCTTGAATTACTGGGTTAAGAAATTGAATTTTATTTGGTAGGCATTTTGGCTCTCAATGATTTTTAAGTTGGAGAATAGTATGATCTCGATGTGTGTCAGGGATATTCTGGCAAGAAGAGGTAAGGGTGGCTTTGGATTAAGAAGAGGTTAGAAGCAAGGAGGTCATTTATTCTCTTGGAATGTCTAAGCAAGAAGTGATGACGATCTGATGTCTGGTAGGTAGTAGCAATGGAAACGAAGGAGAGAAAATTGAAGGGTACTGTGGAGGTAGAAAGAAGGAAAAGATAGCTGTGATAAAGCTATTGGTCATTAACTGAAGTTGCTCAAAACTAATATCAAGTTCAATAGTAATAAATTTGATAGTGTGACTATCATTATAGATTGCCCAATATAAAAACAAAAAACTATTGTATTTGATCTTCAAGAGGACTGTAAATTTATTAGGATTTCTCAGGCTAGAAATATCAATATGTTGATATTACCAGATTGATAGATTTGACCTAGTGCTGCAAATCTTTAGGTTATCCAAGTCCTTTCTTGTTTTATATAAATGACTGAAAAACTGAGTTAGGATTAGGAATATTGAATTTAGACATATTCACTATGTCTTACTTTGGCTTTTAATTATCACATAATACAATATAATATTTTAGTAAATGTATAATCCAGTGTTCATTTGTATGGTAGCCTGCAGTCATGGTGTTGCTGCTAAGAGTTTACCTGCTAGGTTGATCCCTTCCAATTTTCTCTCAGAGGAACCTTATCATAGATTTGAAATCCTGACTCTTTTATCTCAAGTTACTGCCACTTTTAAAAAATATTTATATGTACTTTATAAATTAAAAATAGTCCAGGCACCACAGTAATGTATAAAATGTCATTGCCATCAATCTCCCCATTTCCCACACCTCCCTCACAGCCTGATACAGTCATCTTTCTAAAACTTATTACTTCATATTTTATCTGTTCAGTTACTCACTGGTTTTTCTACCTCTGGATAAGTGAGAGCAGAAACTTGATCTGCTTAGTTAATTGCTGTATTCCCAACACATAATAGGTACTCAGTAAAATAGTTAATGATTGAATGAATGAGTACAGATATTCATCTACAGTTTTGGGGGAAAGTATGAGGTGAAGCAAGAAAATACCTTCAATTCTTAGGAAGCCAATATTTGAATATCTATTTTAATAGAATTTATTGTATCATCAGTAAAGCACCTTCAACTATATAGGAAGGCTATTGGTGAATAACAGTAGCTTTTCAATAAATAATAGTATTTATTAAAATAAGGGTCTCTATTAATATGTTCATTTTTGTTGGATAATGTTCATATTTATCTTTATGCATCCATTATTCAATATTAGAAGAGAATGATACTTTCTAGAGCTATTTAAGAGTCTTATTTTTCTGGTAAGATTTCACTTAAGATTTATTCTGTGTTATAGTCATCCAAGTGTTAGTTTATTTAATGAAAATGATTGTTATCTATGTATTTTTCTTTGCCTAGATATGGTATTGGACAACATGATCGCCTCTGGCCAGTTGGATGAGTCCATAAGAGAGCATGTCAGAGAAGCCCTTCTGAAGAGGCACCATCATCAGAATGAGAAAAGGTTTACCAGCCGGATTCCCCTTGTTCGATCTTTTGCAGATATAGGCAAGAAACATTCTGACCCTCACTTGCTTGAAAGGAATGGTGAGATAAGTTGTGGCATTCAATTTTTGCTAACACGTCTACACTAATGGCATTCTAGTGTGTTACAATTAGCATTCAGGAAAAGAAACATATTTTTTCTAGATAATTACATAGGGCTTTATCTTTTTAATTCTCTTTAAAATAATAATTTGTGCATTTAAAGATTTCATTTCTAAAATGTCTTTACAGCGTGACAGAATTATCTGTAGAAATTACTTAGATGAAAAAATTAACCATTTACTCTGTTAAAATGGGACATTTAAGTATTGGTAATATTTAAACACTACACTATACATAACCCTGAATTACTCTCCTTCTTGCTTTTTTGTTTCTGCTGAAGAATTCTTGTATATTTGATAAAAGAGCCATAAATTATTATCTATAAATTTAATCTTTTGAAAATTTTAAATCTTGTGTTTGGGCCTTTAATATTAGATTTTTCCTAGAGATTTTTTTTTTTTTTCTCCTGGGTATACTTTACTTGCTGGGCACAAGCAAGTATTTTGGGGTTGGTCTGCTGATTTCACTGCTTTTTATTTACATAATTTGTGAAAGGTTTTTGTGCTTGTTCCTGTTTTATTCTAGGGATGATGCAGTTGATTTTTTCAAGCCATTGAGAATGGCACAGACCCACACACTGCTGCTCTCCCCTCTCATTCACGGTCTAGCATGGATTATGTGGGACATGGGGAGAATGTGTTTTTGTAGCCATTTACCTCTGTCACTGTCTTAAGGCTGGCATGCTATCACTGGGGTTCTATTTTGGGTCTCAAAGATAGCTCTGATGACAGTGACTGGAAAAATCCAGGTGCGAAGAATTGGAGCTGGTTTTGAGGGTCACTGCTGCCTCTAGTTGCTACCATTACCCAAGGCTTGTGGGCATTACAGTGAAGAGGAGTGGAGGATGGGCCACAAATCCTTCTGCTCATCTTTTCTGTCTCTGAAAAGAGTATGGCTTTTAACTGTTCTACAAGCACACAGTCACAGGTGGTAGGATTTAACATGTCTAAAGTTGACAGTACTTAGTCATCGTTTGCAGCTCTGTAAGATAATTAAGTCCATTTTCTTCTGAGCATTTGACCAATAAAACTCTTTTTAATCTATTTAAAATTGTGCCTTTCTATATTCAAGGAACCTTAAGAATGAAAGAAATCTCTTATGGACCTAAGTTCAATCTGAAAGCAAGCCATCTATGTCACGTCTTTTTTTCACTTTTCCATGTATTGCATATGCTCTACTGTAGTGAAGTGAATTTGTTTGCCTAGAGAGACCATATTAAATCTTTCTTCCCCATATGCAGTGGTTCCTGATTATTCTCCAATTGTCAGTTGATTCCTTTTAATCATAAGACAATGGCTATTTTCTTTTAGATGCCATTTTAGCATGGGCATTTTGTTATTTTGTTATATTATAGTTGTAATTTAACATTTTTTTCTGCATGTAGCTTATTTTTTAACTAAATGGTGGTGATTTATGGATTAAAAGTTCATATTTTTAATATTTCTGGGATCTCTTGAGCATGTAGCTTTGATTACTTAGATCATGTGGGGTTGTTATATTTCTCATGCTTTTCCTGAAAAAACAATGTTATTCCATTAAACCACACTTAATTAGAATAACCAAGTTTTTGAAGTATAACTATACCTGACCTTTTGAAATACTGTAGACTTAACTTCATCACTCTTGTTGGTAAGAAATACTTTATTCTTAGCTAGTTAAGTTAAAGTTTGTATGTATTTGTTTTAATTTATCTTCTGCCTTAGAAATGGAAGCATATTTTAGGACATTTATTAATACCAGATAATGAGCTCAAGAATGTGTATCTTTTAAAATTGACGTTTCTCTTTTGAAAAAAAATTCCTATTACTTGTCTTATGTTTTTAAATTTTACTTGAGAGTGCTATCAGTAGGTGATGCCCTATTGACTTATTGATATCACCTTAAGTTAAGTTATTGATATCACCTTTAAGTTATTGATGCCTTATTGACATCACCTTTAAGTTAGGAATTATTAGACACCGTTAATGTGGACTTTTCTTATGAGAGAATATGTAGCAGTTTGGTGCAATGTAGATAAAATGCACTAAATATCAGTGCTGGTAAGTTTTGTTTTGGGTTTTATTTCTTAGATTATTTTTGTGTTATATTCTCATTTGCTGTTTATCATTTTTTTAAGCAGCAGCTTTCCATTGATATTATTCTGTAATTTTAAAGCCACACTATTGGTCATTCTCATTACTAACAGAATATCGTCCCCGACCATCTATCATTAGCATTGTTTTTTATTTTTTGTTTTGATTTTTGGATGCACCTTCAGAGAACTAATTACAGTTTAAGCCATTTTTCAGTGATTTTCTAATATTTAAAAATCTGATTGTCATACTAACCCTGATAGCATGAATTTGAAATATTGGATCTTTTTTAAATCTTGCAGTTTATGGTGTAAATTGATTTTTTGTGTCTCATTTGTCTTCTGCAGTGAACTTCATCACTTTTCATTTATTTGTTTTATCTCAGGGGAAGGCCTTTCAGCCCCCCGCCACTCTTTGCGAACAGGTCTGTCTGCCTCAAACCTTTCATTGAGAGGAGAATCACCTTTATCTCTTCTTCTCAGTCATCTTCTTCCTTCTTCGAGAGCTGGAACCCCTGCAGGCTCGAAGTGTACAACCCCAGTACCCACCCCTCAGAACAGTCCTCCTTCCAGCCCTAGGCTCAGTCGCCTGAACTCCAGAAGTTCCCAGGAGAGGCAGCTTCAGGCCCCAGAGCTACTGGTTTCACCTGCCAGTGACGATATTCCCACAGTAGTAATTCATCCGCCTGAGGAAGACTTAGAAGCACTGCAAGGCCAGGAGCAGAAGAATGAGGAAAATGTTGACATAACTTCAGGCAACTATTCAAAGTCCTCCATGTGTGGTGCTTTCTGCCTCTAGATCACTTGCACTTGGAATGCCTTTCAAGCACATAGCTTTAGCAGCATACATAGATAATGCTTATAATTTATTTTGACTTCTGCATGTTTTTTTCTTTATAGTATATTACAGAGAAGGATAGAATTATTAAAAATTTTAAGTTTTAAAAAGACTCCAAATAAGACTACACATAATTTTTTTTCAAAAATTTTCACTGAGATTTTACAGGTCAGTGCATTTGAATGGTTAAAAAAAATGTAGACATTTTTACAAGTAATCTTTTAATTTGCCATGATTAAAAAAATGGTGGCTCTTCTTGTGCATTTCATTCCATAAGGTGAATGAACACATGTTTTACATAAAGTAAAATGGGGTGATATGCCTTTTATCTACTATTTGGTGCTTTTGTTCAAGGAATGCTGTATGTTTTAACCTTCCTAACAAAAATAGAATTGAATGTTCTTTTTCTCATTTTGTCTCTGAGAAGATTGAGGTTCACTAATGACTGCCTGGGATCATCATTATTTCAAGACTAGTTTTATAATTTGGAATAGACTTTACTGGTCCTTTATTTAATGCCATATCTATTTTTAATCCTAATTCACCTTGAAATTTTCAGGACTAGAGTTCCAATAGTTGTGGCTAGGATATATTTCTACGTGAATTAGAAAAATTATTTCTTAGTGGATAAAAGGTTTGTAACTCACTTAAGGGTTACTATATATTATTATAATTTTGGCTCTTCCTCTTATATATTAATTATATGTACATTTATACATATTTATCTTTCTGCTCAGCGGCCATGGCTTATGGGCCCAGCCGCTTTGCAGCACGCGGGATCCTCCCGGACTGGGGCACGAACCCGCGTCCCCTGCATCGGCAGGCGGACTCTGAACCACTGCGCCACCAGGGAAGCCCTAAAGAAGTATTCTTTAGTGACTATGTTTTACTGACAGCTAAGCATCAACGTGACATATGAACACTAACTATAGTGGTTTTAATCACATAATTATTATCACATTTCTGCATAACACTGAATAATATATAACACTTCAATAGTAGCTTATAGTTAATTGCCTGTTTGATGTGTATAAAATTTTGTGTAAGTTGGGTGGGTATACCTATTTTCAGAAACTCAGGCTCAGCGAAGTTAAATAAATTCCCCTGGATCATACAGCTAGTAAGTGACAGTCCACGTCCTCTGACTAAACATCCTGTGTTCCTACCAGTATATGACCAACCAGCCTCTCCTCTTTATTGTCTGTATCCAGGCATACTAAGTACATTTAATCAAAGCTCATTGTAGTTGCCAAAAAAAGATGATACTTTTAAAAGTTAAAAAATAGAAGTTTTGTGGTTAAATCATTGTAACATTAATTATGATAGTACTTATAGTAACCATTGTTTCATAGGTTGTCACACACAGTGATGTGTACTTTTCAAATATCATATTTCTAATTTGTCTAACAATTTGATGAGTTCATGTTATCACTGTTTGTAAAATGAAGAAAATTAAGACTTAGAGATGTTAAGGTTATACTGTAAATGACCAGAGCAAGGAATTGAACACAGATCTACTTACAACAAAATCTATAGTATAGAATTTAATTGTAAATTTTAATACTTTGTGGAAAAGATAGAGTATTATATAATGAGGTAACTAAACAAAAGAAAAAAATCTAGAAATAATTACTCAGAAATAATGAACATTCTTATTTTAATTAAAAAGGACTAGCAAGGTTTACTATTTTTCTTGAACAAAAATGACTTTAAAGTTACTTCCCCTTGCATTTGTTTTTACCTATATCTGTCAGTAATATTGGACATTTCTTGTTTTACCAGTTTCAATGTTATTAATGATAAGGGACTATAAATTTTATATGGGAAGGAAGGGATGTACAGGTTCACAATGGCTTATTAGGTCATATTTTTAAGAGGATAAAAAGAGCAATTAACTGAAAATTGAGGGACACGATTAAATTATTTCCCCCTCTGCCATTAAGTATGCCATGAAATTTATTAGCCTTTCTGAAGAAAAGAAATTAGAACGTAGGGAAAAGAGGGAATTTCTAAGGAAAAGGGAGAGCTCATAATTACTGTTTAAGAAGACATTTATAGGATGAATGTAATTACAATAGTAGGGGCAGCTCTATATTATTCCTTGCTTAGTTACCTTTGCTGCTTAGAGCAGCTGGAAACTCTGTAAGTTTTCCTGAAGTCTGATGAAGAAGGTGGCCTTGGCATCATTTTTGAGAGACTAATGTCATAGATTTTTGTGGCACGGAGTCATGATTTGTGAATACCTGTAGTAAAAAGAAAAAAAGGAAAGTGGTGTTTTCCATTAGTTATTTTTTGGAGAGTAATTACGTAAAAGACGTAACTCACTTTTAGTGTTTGTAACTGTCTTCTGACTCAGTGTTTCTCACCCTCGGCACAATTGACCTTTTGGTGTGGACACTTCTTTGTGGTGGGGGATGTCTTGTGCATTGTCGGATGTTGAGCAGCACCCTTGGCCTCCACTCACTAGTGGCCAGTACACTCCCTAGTGGTGATAACCAAAGATGTCTCTGGACATTGCCAGATGTCTCGGGGGGGGGGGGGGACAGACTTTTCCCCAGATGAGAACCACTGCTCCAAATACTTCTACTTTCAAACTTTTAATGACAGAAAACTGATATCTTTGATTTCTGTTTCTCTAGGTAGCTTTGCTATTTTAAGAAAAAGAATGTAAGGGCACAATAATAGATTTACCAGGGTATGATTTTTAAATCCCAGTACTGATTGTATACATACTCATATTTGTTTTTTCTTTTGCTCAAAGCAAATAAATAAAGTCCTTCTGAGTTATCTGTGCTAATGATAGTTTTAATTTTGGGGAATTTACTCATTTAATTCTGAGCTCTAAGAATTTACTGTAGGAGCAGGAATACTTCCTTAACCTTTTGAGGAAATAGCTTTAACTTAGCTGAGAGTAGGAAGGATTGCATGGAGAAGGCGGTGGTGGAATCTCTAAGGTGTGCCTGGCATGCTGACTTTAACAGGTTTCAAGGTGACCTGGTGAGCCCATGACTTCACGTCATCTCTTCTGGCTTTGTCAGTATGGAGTTGTACATTATTTCTTCTTCCCATTCTACTGTATCCTTGTTTTCCCCCAGAGCCTTCTCCGCATTCCACTCTTCTCCCAAAATCTGGTGGCTGGGACTGTTCTGGGAAGCTGTGCCTATGTTTTTTTTTTTTGGTTACACATTTGCAGGTTGGATGCATTTAGTAGTTAGCAGTGTGTGTGTGTTGATGGTCATTGCAGTTGCTGCCAGGGCCTTAACGATACTCTTCATTTTCTTGTGTGGGAGTTGGTGGAAACCACTGAAAAATACTGGTTCACTTTTTTTTTCACTTGGGCATGTATTTTAATAAAGGAATGGACTCTATAATGGAAGTGTAGGGACAAAGTTCAAAGAAGAGGCTAAAATGGTGAAAAATTAGTTAAGTTTTAGGAAATAGTTTTTATTTCAGAATTGTTTAGTACTTCTAGGGAATGAGCACATGGCTAAGGGGATTGTGCATACTTTTGACACTGAGATTTTTGGGTCAGAGTGACATCCTAGCGTAGATATTTAACATAGAAGTGGGTATCACAAAGGTCTTGTTTCACTAAGTTTAAGCAGTAAACTCAAATGACTTAAGGTTACTAGTGTATGTTGTATTCTGTAAAAACGAAAACTCCCTTAGAGGCATTGAATATATCTGATATGCTTAAAATTTTGGAACTCAATTACTAATATTAACTTTAAAGTTTATAGGATCTAACTACAAACAGTTTAATTGAATTTCTGTGGGTCACTAGATTGTCCTGAGTGGCAGAGTTAAAACTAAAAGTAAAGACTGTTGTAATTGTCTAGTGCATCTTCTCCTGTGATACTCAGTGTTTTGGGTAATATTAAATCTATATTCTTGAACTAGAAAGTCTTGGGTGTTTTGAAAAAATTAGATATGTTTAATGGTAGAAATCTATGTTAAGTACTTAAACATTTTTGAGATTTGAACTTTATGCAAAATTCGTAGTGGTAATGATTGGTCATATGCTACTGGGTGTTTTTATGTTATTGTGTGAATTGTTGCTGCTGAGTGTTACTTGAAATGAGTATACATAATGCATGAACATATATCTATCATTTGTAATACAAACAAGCTAATTTAATAGAACGTGTACCTAAAATAGTAAAAACATTACTATTATGTTTTAACATATTTCTTAGGAATAATGACAGTAGGCAGCACATAAATTTTACACAAGAGAATGAAAATTCTTGAGGAAACTGTTAAGATTAGGGATGATTATGGCGAAATTAGTGTACATTTAGTTGACGTAGCTCTTAACATTTTCTGAGTTACATTTAGGTTTTATCAGAAATTTTATATTGATATAAGTGTGCTAGACATCATTAAGCTAACTTAATGATGTGGACTTCACATGTCTATTGGATACATTGAAAATGGATGCCCTAAGTATTTCTAGTGGTGATCAGACCCAGGTCTTCCACCTTCTACTCACTTTTTCTCTTTTTGCAAAAGGCCACCATTTTTGTAAATGCCAATTATATTATTTAAAATGTTAAAATATATAGCTTCATTACTGCTTAAAATGTTAATCTACTCTTGCTGGTATGGTACTAACACTTGGCACTTTTTTTTTTTTTTTTACCTAGCACATTTGCTTTTAATAAACCATCACTTTCAGGATATGAGTAGATTCAGGTTACAAAGTGAATTTTCTCCTTACTAGTTTGGAATTTGTTTGTTCTTAAATACAGGTATTTTGGCCTCTCCACAGTCTGCACCTGGGAACTTGGACAATAGTAAAAGTGGAGAAATTAAAGGTAATGGAAGTGGAGGAAGCAGAGAAAATAGTACTGTTGATTTCAGCAAGGTAATTCTGTTACTAACTATACATTTTCATAGTCATTTTTACTGAGAAAATTGTAGCAATGTGGCTTTATTAACATTGATTATAATAATTTTTTAATAACGGTGCCTATAAACCTGCATGTGATGCTTGTGATATGTTAATTTATGATCAGAAATTGTGAGAAAGGTAACAGTCTCATAGCACTTGAATAACGTTATATTTTACTAGTGTTAGAAATTCTGAAAAAAGAATATATGAATAATATGGTATTTTCATCTATACCTACCCATAGATATCATGAAACTTCAGTACCTTTTGAATTACAGTCGTTTGTTCTGGAGCTACCACCACTAGAAAGATTAATTCTGGTAATGATGTTATAGCAGTAATGATTCAGCTTTTTCTCGGCTGTAATGTGATCCCAGAATTATTGTCTTATGGTGTCAGTACTTTCTGGAATGTCACTGGGAAACATTGGTGCTTCCCCATGGGTAGGTAAAGGTAAAGGCATGGATTTAAAAACAATTCACCTATCTCAACTATGATTTTTAATTGTGGTAGATGAGTATTTAAATGAAATATAAAAAGAACTTATTTCAAAAGAACAGGACAAAAAACTACAAGTTCAAATTACGATTGAATTTAAAGCATACTTTGTGAGTACTGCCTCTGAATAATTGATCCCCTGTGGCCATTGTAAATTTTTTTATTGGTATTTACTATAGGATACAATGTCAGACTTTTAATTAAATGTGATTATTTCAAGTAAGATTCATTTTTTAAGCCTTTGTTTTATGATGCAAATTCTATAAATCACATTTTGCAGAAAAGGCATTTAAATGATGATTTGCGGTATAGCTTTGCTAAGCTTCATGCTCTAAAATTATAAAAAGCTTTGCCAAAAAAAAGCCTTGCTTATGAGACGTTATACTGTTCTAAGTCAATCACATTTTTACTGGTGCTCCAATTATTTCAGATGAGTGTAAAGTGTTCAGTAACTAAATTGCAACGAATAAATTACTATAGTGTACGTTATAGATCTCCTCTAGACATGGCAGATGCCATTTACTTTTGTTCCTCTGTCACAGTTTTCCTTTTTTTACTTGGTCTGTCCTTGTGTACACCTCCTTATCTCCTGTTGGGCAGGAGTCTGCCTCCTGGCACTGTAGTTGTGGCACACTGGGTGTGGGACTCAAGAGGCCCGCTGTAAGTGCTGGTTTTATTTTAATAGATAGCCCTGTAAGTGGTTGTTTAGTGCCTTGTGTGAAACTGCGTATAAACGAAGAAGTTGCCATACTTTGATATTATGCTCGTAACCTTTTCTTTGTAATTATACACAGACAACTGAATGTGATTATATAGCACTACCATATATCTATACCAATTATGGCTATTTTAGTTTTAAATAAACATAATTTTCCCACTTAATGAAAATACTGGGGGATGCTCAGAGTTCTTTAAAATAGAAAGGACTTATAAAAGTACATAAAATATAAAGGAACCAATTGATTTCTAAGACTAAACAATAGATAATAATTAAATGAATATTTTTTAGCACTGTGTATAATTTCATGGACCACTGTTAGCTTGTGAACTATATTTTTGTCTTTAATAGTTTTTAATGAATACTGCTATATTCATTGAAAATTTCCTCTAGTTTGTATGTTTGGTAATTTAGATCTCTGAAGTAGTAAAGACTATGACAGTAAAACAGTTGGGGGTATTGTTTGGTAGATGTGTTTTGCTTGCTTTTTTGTATTTGTCTACTTCATTCTTTGTATTTGTGAGAATTTTGGCATTTTTACATCCTTTAGATCACCAGTTTTGATTAGCAAATAGTAGTCTTAAAAGCATCTTTTCTTTCCTATTTCCCTCTGGTCTTATTAATACCATGCACACTTTATTTTTAATTATTATTTATTTGTCACTAGGTTGATATGAATTTCATGAGAAAAATTCCTTCGGGAGCTGAGGCATCCAATGTTCTGGTGGGAGAAGTGGATTTTTTGGAAAGACCTATAATTGCGTTTGTGAGACTGGCTCCTGCTGTTCTTCTCTCAGGGCTGACCGAGGTCCCTGTTCCTACAAGGTAAAGAGAGGGTTAATTCCAACTAACATTCTCCCAGAATGTCCAAAATCTAAAAAATTTTATTCACTGAAGGAACATGTTGCTTTATGCAGCATAGCACAGGGAGATCGGCTCGGTGCTTTGGGATGACCTAGTGGGGTGGGATAGGAAGGATGGGAGGGAGGCTTAAGAGGGAGGGGATATGGGGACATGTGTATGCATGTGGCTGATTTGCTTTGTTGTGCAACAGAAACTAACATGGTATTGTGAAGCAATTATACTCCGATAAAGATCTGTTAAAAAAATTGATAAATTAAAAAACTCAAATTATAAATTAAAAAAAATACATTGGATTTATATTTTTACAAGAAGTTCGGTATCTTGGGAGCTTTGGTTTAAAAAACAGTTCATCATTTTAGACATAGTATGTATGTTCTGTGCAGGCACTGAAGTCAGAGAGAATGGAATTGAATCCTTGCTCTGCCACTTTTTGTGGGATGGTCAAGCCAGACTTCAGTTCTCTAAGCTTTATTTGTAAAATGAGGGTAGCAGTACCTCACAGGGTTGATTAAATGTAATAATGCCTCTGAAATAGGCAAAATGCTTTGTTCTGACCTGATCAAATCTTCTGTTCAGTATACATTATAAGTAAAAATTAAAATGGGGGTCATATCCTTAAGAATTAGCAAGTTGTGTTATAAAGGGTTATCAATTAGCTACTGATTGTATAAACTTAATTACAAATGAGAATAATTAAAAATATATTTTTTCTTATTCATATAATAGTAAATAAGAAGAATTAATTGCAACTTGATTGAAATACATGTGCCAGTTCTTAATAAGCTTTACTGAATTGCATTAACGGTATAGTATTAAGATAAATGAGAAGAATAATTTCATAGATTCACATTTAAATTATTATAAAGCAGGAAGGTGAATACTTCCAGTTTGGATTATTGTGAATATTAATATTTTACTGTAGTGTGAACAATGATATAACTAAGTAGGAAGTTAAATAATTTTTATTTAGTCACTATAAATAAATTAAAATCAAATAATAAGAGGTTTGATGTTAAATTTGGAGTCGTAAATAAAAATGCTTTTCCTTCCAAAGGGATTAGTCCCTTATTTACCACATTAGTGTCTTTGTCCAGACTGTAGTTTGAGGGATTATGGATTTCTTGTGCATACTTTTAGCTATATTATTAAGCCAAAGTAAATACTTAAATGGGATTAGTATTCACTTTATTTACTAATTTACTTTTTTTCATCAGTACAGACCAGAAAAAATTGGTTACTCAAAATTCAAAAGGATATAGAAGATGGGAACTTTTCATGTAAAACACCAATTCCCTAAGTACTTTTTTACTCTAAGGGAGATGAAAAGTAATAACTTGGTAGAAACTTATTTATGAATGCCTTTCTTAGTTTTGTGATCTGTTTTCATCTGAATAGAGTTCCATCCTCTTTTCAGCCATTGGTGTGTGAGGACGGAAAAGAGGTCTGAGTGTTGTTTCTGTGTTTACATTTGAATGATTTCTTTATGATTCCTAGATTTATGTGTGTATGTTGTTTATGTTTAAATCTGTGTTTTCATGTTTCCTTAGGTTTTTGTTTCTGTTATTGGGTCCTGCAGGCAAGGCGCCGCAGTACCATGAAATTGGAAGATCAATAGCCACCCTCATGACGGATGAGGTAATTAAAATGCCCTTTGACATGGACACTGATTAAAAAGCATATAATGCATATTAAATTATAGTTCTCCTTTCATAGTGAAGCTTAAAAAATTGTCCTTGTTTGTCTTTACTATTTTATCTTATATTCACTATTTGCCTTTTGCAAGGTCTTTAGGACCTTTCTGTCAGGGATCAGTGGAGACTGTTTGGTTTCCTCCCTCCCCCACAAGTTGAAATTATTGACCATCTTCTTGACATTTTGAAATTTTCTTCGTCCTGCATTTCAGGATATTGGTTCTTTGTGAAAACACACAGGACTTTGTGTTTTCCCCTTTTTTCTCTATAATTTCTTGCTTTTGCGGACTTGATCTTTGACCATGGCCTGTATTGATCAGGACTTTGTCTCTTTGGGAGAGAGCTTTATAGTCGGGTACTTGTTAGACATCTCTGCTTTGTGTCCCTAAGGCATCTGAAACCCCACATGTCTGAACTGACCTCCTTTCTCTGTTCTGTCTCAGTCAGTAACAGATTTTATTGATTTTACCTTTTCTGTGTATTTTGCATTTAGTCTACCATCTCCTTTCCACCTGCACCATCTCTTCTCCCTCCAGCTCAGACTCTCTTACCTTCTTTTCTTTGGTGACAAAAGTGGATCATATGGGCCTTTCTCTTATCGTATTTTCCTCTGTACTATCAGTAATATGCAGATTTGAATAAATCATTTCCTTGATCCAGATGTATCAATGACATCCTATTGTATATTTGTTTAAATTTAAACTATTTACTGTTGTCTTAATAGGGTCTGCCTAATCTAGCCTCTGTATGCTTTTTTTTATTTTATTTTTCGAAATTTACATGCTATGACTGACTAGTCACCTTTTCTCTACCACTTGCTCTGTCCACAACAGCTTCCTTTTTGTTCTTAAGATGTGCTATGCTCACTGCTGCCCCTGGACATTGCTGCTCTTCCCTTTGCCTGAGTGCTCACTCTACCACCTCCACCCCACCCTATGCATGCCTTTGTCCCTCATTTCAGACAGATTCCTCCTGTAGTGTTTCCTCCTCTAAGAGACCTTCCTTGGCCACCCAATTCTTCCACATCAGCTTCCCTTCCTTTACCCTGCTTTATTTTTATAGGCACATTTATTATTACCTGCAGTTGTGTATTTATGTAATTACCTGTTTCACTGTCTTTCCCCCTGAGTTCTTGAGTGTAGGGACTTTACCATATCTGTGTCCACAGTGCTCAGAATTGTGCCTGCCAAATAGTAGGCACCCAGTAAATATAAATGATCAAATTAGTTATTTAAGTAAGATTGTTAGCATACCCATGACTATTCCTTTAGGATAAATGACATTAAAATATCATAAAAGTGGAATGACGCACCTACAGTATTATTTTATTCTGTATTTATTATTTCCCAAGTAAAATATTCTCTTTTTAAAAATTGTTGTATATTAACACATCACTGGTTTCTTTTGTTGTTACTATTAATTCATCTGTTAATACTAATAGTGGGTTATTTTTTAAAGTTATTAGCGAGAGTGGGAACAAGAGTTAAGGTAATTATGTAGACTTAGTTATGATATCTAAAGTGGATTACTATGCGTAGAATTTTCTTTCAGCTTTACAATCCTTTTACTCAATATGTATATTTTTCTTTAGATTTTTCATGATGTAGCTTATAAAGCAAAAGACAGAAATGACCTCCTATCTGGAATTGATGAATTTTTAGATCAAGTGACTGTCCTACCTCCAGGAGAGTGGGACCCTTCCATACGCATAGAGCCGCCGAAGAGCGTTCCTTCTCAGGTGAGAATCCACACAGTACTTCTTGGAGTTACTTTTTTTTTTTATTAAACATTTTTCAAATAGTTTATACATTTTCAAAACTCAAAACTATATGAAGAACTACACTCAGAGAAGTTGTTCCCCACTGTGTCCCGTTTGCCTTCTTACCCCTGTCCCCACCTCCTGTGGGTCACCATTTGTTACTAGTTTTTTGTTATCCTTCCAGTTTTTATTTAGTACAGGGAAATATGAACATATAGTCTTGTTCTCTCCTCTCTTACCAGAAGTTAACATCCTATTTGTAGTGTTCTGCACCTTGCTTTTCTCATGTAACAATATTTCCTGGGGATCTGATCATAAGAAATCATAGAAATACTCCTTCTTCCTTTTCTCACAGCTGTGTTTTATTCCAGTATGGATGTACCATAGTTTGTCCTGTTTCTGGTGCAGGTTGTTTTCAGTCTTTTGCTATTACAAACCATATCATAGTGTTCATATTGCCATTTTAGTCTTGTGCAGATGTGTCTGTCTGTAGGATGGATTCATGGGAATAAGATTGCTGGCTCACATGGGAATTTATTTATAATTTTAGCAGATATTACCAGAATCTCCTCTTATCAATCAGGTTGAACTGTTGTAGACTCATTTTGGTGATGAATGAGAATGCCTGTTTCCCTACAGCCTCACTAGCACAGTGTGTTGTCAAACTTTTGGATATTTGTCAGTCTGATAGGTATCATTATCTTACTATATCTGGTATTTTAATGTGGTTTTAATTTGCATTTCTGTAATTAGTGAAGTTAAATATTCCTGAATATTTTTTGCTCATCGCCCTCCATCACTTTTTTTTAACATTTAAATCATTCGTTGATCCTTTTGAATTTATCATGACGTATTATATAGAGAATGCATGCAATTTGTCTTTTTTCTAAATTGCGGCCTGGTTGTCCCTATTTATTAAAAACGTAAGCATTTCTCCACTTGATTGGTGATGTTCTCTTTATCATTTATTAAATTTCCATATGCATTCAGGTCTATTTCTGGAAATTCTTTTCCAGTGGTCTGTCTATTCATGGGCCAATTTCACACTTTAATTTCTGAGGCTTTTTGTTATATTTAATATCTGGTAGGTCTGCATTCATTCTCAACCTCTCTCTTACTCTTGTTTTTCTGAATTTTCTTGGCCATCTTTGTGTATTTATTTTTCACATAAGCTGTAAAATCAGCTTTTTACTTACAGAAATAAAATGTGATTTTTAAAAAATTGTGATGGAAATTAAATTTCTAAATGAACTGAGAGAAGGTTGACATCTTTATAATATTGAATCTATTCAAGAACATGGTACATCTTTCCCCAGTTGTTTTCCTATTTCAAGTCACTTTTTGTGTCCTTAAAGAATATTATAAAGTTCTCCTTATCTGTGTCTTACACGCTTCTTGGTGAGTATATTCATAAGTATTTTATCTTTGTTTCTATTATAAATGAGGTCTTTGTTCCATTATATCATCTGCTTGTTGCTTTATATATATATATGTATGTACACACACACACACATATATATATATTTATGAAGGCTATTGGTTATTGTATATTTCTTTTGTATCCTGCTACCTTTCTTAGGCTTTTATTGTATGTAGTAGTTTTTTAGTCATGTAATCTGCAATAAGAGATAATTTTATCCCTTATTTTCTAATTCTTATACCTCTAACAAGTTTTCTGTTAATTGTATTGATTAAAATCTCTAATAGTTTTAAGTAGTAGTTGACTTTAAAGGTCATTTCTTAATTTTTTCCTAATTGTAGTCCATATCCCTAGTGTTTCTGTCATTAAGTTACTGTCTTTGGTGCCAAAGTACACATTTTATCATGTTAAGAAAGTACCCTAATTTCTGTTTTATTGAAATTTTTAATATAAGTGAATGTTGAATTTTGTCAAAGGGCTTTTTAGCATCTCTGGAGATGATCATATAAATTTTATTTATCAGTTATCATGGTAAATCTTTAATTTGAAAACCCTTTTGCATTGTTGGAATAAGCCAACTTGGGCTTTAAAGTGCCTGTAGTCTTTGTCTAATGTTTTATTTAAGTTGTTTGCATCCTCTGTAAGTAGATTGGTATATAGATTTTTGTGCAGTCTTCACGTTTTGGTATCATCATTATACTTGTTTCATAAAAACAAATTTGTAAGTTTTCCTTTTTCTGTGTTCTTTAAATCTTAAGTGGTTTGGAATAATTTGGTTCTGAAAGTTTGAAAGACTTCTTCATTAAAATTTTCTGAGCTTGACTCTGTGTCGTAGACTTCAACAACCTGCTTATTTCTTCTGTGGAAATTGGTTTGTGTAAACTTTCTCTTTTTTCTGGAGTCAGTTTTGGTAAACTGTATACCGTAGAAAATTACCTATTTTCTGGTGTCAATTTTGGGAAATTATGTTTTTTGGTATATTACCCATTTCATCAAAATTTTTCATTTATTTGCAGAGGGTTGTGTTGTGCAGTCTGTCTCTTTGTACATATATATATATATTTCTTATATATATGTAAAATTTATGAAGTTGCCTCCTTGTCGTATCTTTGGTTGTTTATTAGCTAATGGTTATCATATTTTCCCAGTAGAGCAGGTTTTAAAATTTATTTCAGTTCTCCTTTTTAGAAAAGTATATTGTGTTTTGTAACTCGATTTCTGCTTTTAGCTGCTTTATTTTATTCCTTTCACCTTCCTTCAAAGATTTTTTTCACATTTCCTGAATTAAATGCTTAATACACTTATTTTTATTCTTCCAATTTTCTTAATATAAGTGCTTCATTTTCTTGAATGAAGCTTTTGCTGTATCCCATAGATTGTGGTATATAGTATTTTTCTTGAGATTTGTTTTCTAGGAATTCTGTAATTTTGTTTTCTCTTTCCCCTTTGAGCTATGATGTAAGTTAGTTTTAATTTTGACATTTTCAAATGGTAATCTTATGATTATAGATAAGTTATGCTGCTCTATAAATACTGAATATGTGAACCAGGGAGTTTGTCTGTAGTTGAGCCAGAGTCTTTGATCCAGGGGACCTCCTGGGATAAACACCACCCCCAATCCCGTCTTTTTCTTTCTCCTCTTCCCTCTCCCTTTCTCTTTGGTCTCCTCTCTCTCCCTCTAGCGGTCTCCCACCCACCCCAACCCAAACCCCGCCACCCCCACCCCCACCCCGCCACCCCGCACGCACACGTGTGCACACACACACACTTTTTTTAGTCCAGCAACCTCTGACCTTTGGAGGTAACAAATTAAAAGCTCACTCTGGTGAGGAGGAGGAGATCTTTTATCACGAGAATAGTACTCTTGAATTTGTAATAAAACTTAAGTGGAACTTGATTTTTTTTTTTTTTTTTTTTTTTTGGTGGTACGCAAGCCTCTCACTGTTGTGGCCTCTCCCGTTGCGGAGCACAGGCTCCGGACGCGCAGGCTCAGTGGCCATGGCTCACGGACCCAGCCGCCCCGTGGCATGTGGGATCTTCCTGTACCAGGGCACGAACCCGTGTCCTGTGCATCGGCAGGCAGACTCTCAACCACTGCGCCATGGAAATTGATTTTTATGAAAATTTGTTTAATAACTCTTGTGCTACTTATGTCTTAAGGGAAGTATTTTAAAAAGAAAACAATGGCATTTACTCTTAATGTAAAATATATTTTTTCTATAGTTAACATGAGTAAGATTTAAAAAAATTTTAGTTGGAGAGATGCCTTTATTGGATATTTTTGCTTCTGTTGCTGAGTAGTAATTTGAAATGGTGTGTGTGGGTGTTTTATAGTATATCTGATATTAGAATATAAAGCAGAAAAAAACAATATAAATTTGAAATATAATAGAGACAAATTTTAGATTCTATTTCAAAGTGCATTTTCTTTAAAGTGGAAGTTTACATTAGGAAGCATTTTTTCTAGGAGTACTGGTTAGATATATAATCAGTATGAGATCTCATGTTCCTTCTAATTGAAGATGCCTTCTCAGCTTCCTTAAAACAATTCTGAAAATGTGTTTTTTGTGAAATGCAGGAAAAGAGAAAGATTCCTGTATTTCCCAATGGATCTGCCCCCAGCTCGGGTGAGACCCCTAAGGAGGCCCCACACCATGCTGGGCCTGAGCTACAGAGGACTGGACGGTGGGTACAGATACTGATACAGTGTGGGTGTCTTTTAGGGGCTAGAGATTGATTTGATGGAAAAGGCATAAGCATTCTTTTTCTTTGTAAATATTTGGAAAATAATTTTGTACAGTATTTTTTCCATATTTTAAAAAATGTGTATTATTTTATAGGTATATAATGTTAAGGATAGTTTACTAGACTATATTGGGTTCTGTATACCAGGATTTAATTTAAAATGAAAATATTATGCAGCATATGTTAAGAGTATTGTAGTTCTATAGTAGGTTAATTTAACTCCCTGTACAGAAGGTTCTTGAGGAAAGTGTGGTGTCCTATTGCCATTCTCATATGAAGTTAGAGAATTATGGGAACAGAGAGGAATTGTAACCAATGTGTCATGTGTGTGCATAGATGTAAAACTCTTCCATGAGCAGTACATCATGAGGTAATGTAAAATTCGACAGACAAGCATAATTAAACCGTAGTAATAGTCTCTGGAAACCTAGTTGGAAAAATTGTTGCAGAAGTTAATTTTTGGAATAAAGAATAGAAATATTACCAGGTGCAAACATTGTCTTAAAATATTTTGTAGAGGTAGAAAATGATATGGTATTACCATTGTGTAGAAAAAAGCATGTGGATGTTGATACTGTTTTATCCATTGGTGGTCCCTATAGAACTAAAGATCTTGAAGCTTAAATATTTGTTTAAAAAACCAGGATAGTTTATACAGGATATCTTAATCCATGGACTAATATAGTAGCCTCTGAGTATAATAGAGTAAGACTCTGTCCCCATGTGAAAGGTGCTCATTTAAGTTGTTATTATTATTATTACTTCTTCAGACTTAAAACTGAGGTAGGGTTAGTCACTGAGAAGTACCAAGCCAGACCCCCAGTGATCTCGTGTTACCCGAGAGTCTCATATAAATGATTGATTTGATGATATACTTTCATTTTCTAGATTATCATTGGCACCTTTTTTATTGCAAGTTGGCACATTTTTTTACAGTTTTCTCAGTCCCCTTGCTGTCATATTATTTATAGGATAACTTCTTCCAGGTGTCAATGTATGTTTAGGCTTTATTTCAATATTAACTTTGGAAAAAGCTAGAATGGTAAAGCTTGAAACATCTAAAGCATTTGAAAGCATAAGATTAATTTGTTTGGTGTATTTTTCTGCAGTAGGGATTTGAATGATATGAGTCACAAAATCTTTTTAAATTACTGATTTGTCACCAGTATTTATTGAGTACCTACTATTTCCCAGGCAGTGTTCTAGACACTGGAGATAATGGCAGTGAATAAGAAAAGGTCCTTGCCCCTCACAGAGCTTATATTGTAGTGGTATGCTTTCAAGTTAGATGTATCCAAAAGTCTGATTTTAAAAAACACTGAAATGATAAGTCATTGAAATGATTTGATATGCAAATATAGATTTTAAATTTACTAACTAAAACCTTAGTTTTATTAATATGCACACTGGTTTGACTACATATTCAGTAAATTACATACACTGAAATAGTTTTTAGGCTTTTTTTCTAGACCAGAAGTATTTATGTGTTTGAAGTACTAAAATTTTAAAACTAAAATTATTTAATTCACTACTGAGTGGGCCTGAGCATACTACATTCATATTAAAGGGTATTTGGGGACTTATGATTATATTATAATTGCATTCCTGGTATTTCTGGTACTTGCCTTTAAGATTTATAATATAAATAATGATTAATAGCATTGCTTATGCACATTTTCATGAATGGGTTGTTAGGTTTTATTTATTTTTATTATGTATTTCTTTGCACATTTGTGTTTGATATTTATTGCATTTACTCATATAGTCATTTGCCTGTAGTCTTTTCAGCATATAGTCCATATGATACAGATGTTTGTGTCTTTTAACTTAGTGAGGTCTGCCTTTCCACTATCAGTGGATTAGATTAAATGAGTTTGTCTTCTATAATTTATACCATTATTTAAATAGGATATTGATTTTTGTTGACAAAACGCTAGGCACCAGCAGTTTTATGTAGCCCATAGTTTTAGTTTGAACTAGCCAGAATCCTCTAGTGTACAGTTTGACGAGTTTCATCTCACCTATTTAGGCTTTTTGGTGGTTTGATACTTGACATCAAAAGGAAAGCACCTTTTTTCTTGAGTGACTTCAAGGATGCATTAAGTCTGCAGTGCCTGGCCTCGATTCTTTTCCTATACTGTGCCTGTATGTCTCCTGTAATCACTTTTGGAGGGCTGCTTGGAGAAGCTACAGAAGGCAGAATAGTGAGTACAAAGATTGGTAGTGGCCAGGCTCTTAGCTCTTCAGAGGCAAGTGTCTGTGTGCATTTGTCTCACTATACATACTTTTATTTGAAGAGTCTACCCACAGCATGATTAACCTGTCCCAAAGCAGACTTCCCCCAAAGGTAATTGCAATGGAAAACATGGGGAAGCCATTTGAACAGGAGAAGATGCACAGTTGAGGTAAAAAAAAAAAAGAAAGAAAGAAAGAAAAAAGTTTGTCATGGCTTGCTGGATGAATGGTTTAATAAATTGAGTAAAAGGCTTGTATTGTCTTTGTGGGGGGAGTGGGTGGGAGGAGACAGATCAATTGAACTGATTCTGGGTGGGTCATGGGTGGGAGAATTTATCGGTGGGGTCACTTTGTATCCTTTATGACATCATAGGATTAGTTAGAGCCATGTGATTAACATTAACTAATCCACCCTGGTAGGTCCCCTGGGCTAGACTATTTGGAAGAAGGGAGCATAATTCTGGACAAATGATGGATTTTTGAAGTGGTGTTTAATTTTGCTGTTATTAAATTCGTGTGAATGTTGCCAAAGTGTTAATTGGAAAGTATAACTGAAAACTGCATCTATATTTTGATATGACTAGAATGAAAGTTTTTATGTTTTTTGTTCTTGGTGATACTGTATTGGGGCTGTGGGGGCCTGATATCAGAACAGCATCTAGTGCTTCGTGAAATTTGGAAAGACTTTTTTGTTGCTGTTTATATACATTTTAATGGCATTTAAATGAGACAGTTTGTGATTCCTAAGTATATTTTGTTTAATGATATTTACTCTTTGGAGAAGATTTATTTTTTACAGATAAAAGGTTAAAAACCAACCAATTCTAAGTAGTAATAATTGTTCAATTAAAGTATTTCATAAGCTGAACATGAGGTAAACCTGACAACTGAAATTTCCTTTCAACTCAATTTTTTTTTGATTATTTAGATTCTTTTATATTATTCTTTTACATTATTATAGCAGATAGATATTTTTAGTAAGTTGCTTTATGTGCTGTCACAAGTTGTACATGTAACTCTGCTGGTCCCTGAGGAAGTCTGTCTTGTCTGTTACCATCATGGAAATACTGTTTCTTTCCTCTTGGACTATCACTCACTGCCTGCCCGTCTCATCCTGCTATTTAATACCCTGTGCATGTGATAGAGCTTTAGGCACTAGAGGAACATAGACAAGGGTAAGACATGGGCATGTGTCATCTATCCTCAGGGTCCTAACCTAGGAGAAAAAGATAGGATAGTATATATGTAGTTACTATGTCGTGGTGTTCTGTGCCACACATGAGTGAGATAAAGGAAGAGCTGTAGGAGTTGTAATAATTTAGAATAGAGAAATCAGAAATATTATGGAGGGAAATGATATGGAGATGATGCGTTTATTTTCAGATGCCTTACTGGAACTTCAGGTAGAAATGGAGACATTAGGAGGTGCAGTTCCAGAATTTATAGAGTGGTAAGAAAGAAATATGAAGATTGGGAAACTGAAAATAGATGAGGTTAACAATGTAAAGGGAGAGAAGGAGAGGAAAAAAGTCCCATTTATGAAATGGAGGAAGGGTGAGAATGAGGAGAAAAGTGGCCCAGCACATTAGACACAGGCACAGTCAGAGCTCTGAAAGAGGAGTCAGGATGATGTAATTTTGTAAAAACCAAAATAGAGGTGTAGAGAAGGAGGAAGATCAGCAGGGATTGTTCAGTGTCGTACAGTGGAGAGGCGTATGGGGGAGATTAGGGGAGGGCTTCTGGTGGGTAAAATGGAAGCTTTTGAATGTGGGTTAGTTAGGGCAGTATAGGGAGGGCTGTGATTTCTTTAGGGAAAGACAGGTTTTAGTTTGGGAATGAACATATAAACAGTTTAAAAATTGGGGAAAAGTAGGTCTGGGTAAAGAAACCTAGTAAATGTGGCAATGAGGGGTTTGGGGAATGGTGAAAGGAAGGTCTTCACCTGGAAGTTTCTGCTTTTTCAACACAACATTGAGGAGGGAAACTAATTTTGTGCCCAACTGCCTTCCCCACCCCATTAGCATTTCTTTATTTGCCATCTCCTCTGCTCAATTTTTTGCTTTCTATTTCTAGATGTTGTTTAGACATTTTTTCCTTTGATTTGAACTCTAAATTCATTCCTAAATATACATATTATAATTGAACTAAGGATTTTATAATAGCTTAGTGTAGTGTCTTCCAGGACAATCTCTTGTTTGCCTGTGGGCAAGAAAACAAATTTATTTCATATAATTCCTAAATATATTGTTAATATGAACACTTACTCATTTTGCCAAAAGTCTAATTTTTATGTGGGTTTGATCCTATTTTTATACTAATAATTGAATGTTACTTTTACTACGTACTATTCTTATGTTGTGATTTTGATTTTGGAACATGCTCTTATTACTGATGATAATTGCTACCATTTATTGAGTGCATTCTATATGCCAGACAGTGTGTTTGCTAGTGTTTTCAGAAACGCTGCTTCTTTAAGTTCTCCTGGCTATCATCACCCACATTTAAAAATGAGAAAAGTTGGGTTGGACAAGCCTGAGATACGGCCATGGTTTAGCATCTGGTAGGAAGCAGTCTCCTACTTCAGATCTGGTTCTGAAGCCCTGCTCTCTGCCTGCTGCTGTGCTGCCTCTCAGTTCCAGGAGGCTTGTTTCTCACAAGTGTTTTGTCTTTGCTTTACTGATGATGGCCTTTTCCTTGCTTAATTGTATTTCCCAGTTGACCTTGATGTTTGTGAATGGTAAACCGTTTTCTTTCTGACCCCTCCCCTCTGTCTAGTGTCATAGCCTATATGCCTTAGCAACTGATAACCTAATCAGTTAGGATGTAATGTTGGTAGTGAAACAAAATTGGCCTACTAGCTTTGATTTAAGATTTCTATGAGTCTTTCATTTTATCGTTTTTACCAAACTTTAATAATAATATTTCCTCATTTATGGTTTCCAGGAATTTTTTAAGGAGATTTTTCATCTATTATTTATGTTAAGCATTTCATGTTTTATATATGTTGGTTAAGCCCATCATATTAGATTAATTTCTTTAAAATGTATGGGAAATTGCACTTTAGAAGCAAGTTTGAGAATGATAGTTTCAAATTTGAGTGTGCTAATTTCTTATTCATCTACTTGAAGGAGTCTTTTTTTTGTAGCGCACCACATCGAGGATTTAGTATGTTTTTTATTTTCTTAAATGAACTATTTCAGACATGCAAAAATATTCAAAATAATGTGTACATCTTTGTACTCACCATAGGCTTAAGAAGTAAAACATGTATAGATAGGGTTGGAGCCTCTGTGTCCATCTTCCATTTACCCCTTCCTCCTTACCTCCCGTAGTATTGTTTTAAATTAGGGTTGATTGTAAAAGTTCACCTTTAATATGCTAAAACAAAACAATTTTCCCATGTATTTAAAATATATTTGTAATTTTCCATATTTAACTTTTAAATTTGAGATTTAAAGTTGCATTTGCTTTATTTTTTTTAACCACTTGATTAATACTTTTATTTTCCAGGTGTCTTATATATATGTATTATAGTAGGTTAGAGATATATTTATGATGTATTACCTTTATTCGTTTCTTTTTTCCTTAAACAGAGTGCAATAGAGTCTCTTTTTGGAGCATCATTAACTGGGATTGCCTATTCGTTGTTTGCTGGGCAACCTCTAACAATATTGGGGAGCACAGGTCCAGTTTTAGTGTTTGAAAAAATTTTATTTAAATTCTGCAGGTATGTAATAGTTACCTACTTGTCATATTTGTTTATGTATGTTTATAATTATATATTATTGTGATTAACTTTAGTTAAAAGTACACTGTATATTTAATAGCTGAAAAAGAGGATCTGATGAGTATACATATTTTCAATATTTTGGGGCTACTGTGTGGTCAACCCTACTCTGGCTCCTACTCTCATTCCCAGTCACCTTGAATATAAAATCAATGGATTTGAGTGCTGATAAGCAAATCACTTGAGGGACAATAAAAGTCCTTTGTGTTAGCAAATTTCAACCTAGTAAGAAGGTAGTTAATCTGAATTATTTATTATACGGTATGTTGGTCTTATAAAGGAAGTTTAGAAAGCAGTGGATCTCGAAGGCTCACACTGACTTTACCCAGCAGGCCTGTGTCACAGAGGGAGCCGCAGCTCACAGCGTGGGGTCAGTGCAGGTTACTGGAGCTGGTAGCCTCGGAATTTGACATGGCAGTACTATTCCTTTTGTGAGATAAATGCAGTTGAATATTTTAGTCTGAAACAACTTGATGCTATTAAATGTTTGATTCACTGATTCCTCTTGTTTGGATTCTTTTGCCACTGGACAAGCTGATTCTGATTCTGATCTGGCACAGTACACACACAAATAGAGAATGTAGTGGCCTCAAGTGTTTTAGACTCACTGGTAGTAATTTCTTATTTGAAATTGAATTGGAAAATGAAGTCACTGTGGTGATACTGGTGGTAGAGGAGCTGGTGGTGGTGGGGCTGGGGCGTGGCTGCCATGTTGACACTGGAGCATCTGGGTGTTCAGAGAGAGCGACATACATCCACTTGTTCTACAGGCTGCTTATCTGTCATTTACTCCTCATAACTGATTTCTAAAGTGAGGTCTTTGTTTTTAAAATATTTATTTCCTAGTAGATTTTCACTGTAAGTCTTTTATATAAGTAAAATATAATCATTAAGTCTACTAATAAGAAGCTAGTCTTCAGTTGAAGCAGAAAAACACATAGAGCTTTCTTTAGTCATTATTTTGTTATTCTGTAATGTGTTCTCTTTTAGAAATCTTAAGTTTTTATACTGTTCTTACTGTTTGTAATGAAAATTTTAAGTACCAATACTGTTTGGCATGTATATGTTGATCGTGTCCACATTTTTCTTTCTAAACAGAGATTATCACCTTTCCTATCTGTCTTTGAGAACCAGTATAGGTCTGTGGACTTCTTTCTTGTGCATTGTTTTGGTTGCGACAGATGCAAGCAGCCTTGTGTGTTACATCACCCGGTTCACTGAGGAGGCTTTCGCAGCTCTCATTTGCATCATATTCATCTATGAGGCTTTGGAGAAGCTCTTTCATTTAGGAGAAATATATGCATTTAATATGCACAACAATTTAGATGAACTGACCAGCTACTCGTAAGTGTTTCTGTTTCCCCAATAGTAAATGTATTTTTGCAGAGGTGTCTGAGCAAAAGAAAATGGATTTTTTGCAATGTGATGCTCACTGTATATCTAGCTATAACTACCCAACTAGCAATACGGAGGTTGACTTGTTTGTTACAGATGAGATCTTACCAAAGCACGCAGTGGATGTAAATGCGGTTGAACAAAATTCAGTCATTTTTATTCACTGAAACAATTTGTCCAAGTGTGTGTATTTTTGGTTTTATGTGTAAATTGGATTGACCAATTTAAATTCAGTTTTTTGGCAACTAACCACCATATATTTATATATTCTTCATGTTTTGCGTTTTCATTAACGTTTTTGAAACTTGATAATTTTTATTGGAAGTTATTTTAAAGTGTAATTTCATGCAGTGTTGTATGTTGTTTAGTGGATTATTTTCTTTGTGATAAGAAAAGCATGAAATGAAAATATTTTAGGACTCTAGAATAAAATAGGATTTGAGAAGTAATTATAATAGTTACAAAGGGTTGGCAAACTTGTTTAAATGTGAAAAAGGTTATTAAAATTAGACATACCGAGGTAGATGCCTGTATTTGCCGTCTTGAGCACAGTTGGTATGAGCGTGAGCCTGCATTTGATTAACTTACATGGAGGAACGTGGTTACCAAAAGCCTTCCTTCCTCCTGCCCCCCTCGGCCCCAGTCCCTCACTTCACACCCCTCCTCCTCTCGCTGTCCTCACACACTCTCGACTTTGATGCACAGAGGAGGGAGGGATGTGAAACTTCCTATAAGACATTGACCTATTTGAAAATATTAGTGACACTTTGATGCCAAGTCTATTTTGTGTCATTTTCTTTGCTCTTAAACTAGTTAATTTTTTAAATGTTATTTGTTGTCTTCTCTCTTTCCCTGCTACTTTGATCTTTAAGAAGCGTGGTTTTTAGAGCTAGTGCCAGCCAGTTAGAGCACTGTTTCCTACATGTGAACATCATTTGTTCAGCTAACATTCTGTGAGCAGGCACTGTGTTAGGAGTGTTGCATAATATTCATGTCAGTGTTCGCCATTCATATCGTAGCCCCTTTTGTGTATGAAGAAACTGAGGCTCGTGGAGGTTAAAACTTGACTTGGGTCAAACAGCTAGTAAATGATAGAGCCTCAGTTGAATCCAAAGTCCAGCCACCTGCCTTTTCTCAAACAGCTCATAATCCAGTTGAGAATATTCTTGTTTGTTTCTTTTCCTTTTTTAAATCCATATTTAGAGATTTCTTTGCTTATGTATGTGTTTCTAGCTTTTTCAGGCAGGTGAGATAGTTCTGGATATGAACTGAACTCTCTGATAGCTTTGACTCACCTAGTCCTGTCCTGAAAAACTATGTTTTACCTATTACTTTAAGGATGGATCTTAAGATGAGTAAAGGATGAGCTTGAGCAGGTAGGGCTAGAATTAGTAGGAGTATAACTTATACTGGTTCCCAGTGCATGTTGTGTGTGTGTAGATGGGAAGGCGGCAGCGGCTCCTGTGGAGGTAAGTGGTAAAATTTAGTGGAGGCTGACCGTGTTAAACATGGTGGTGTCTTCTCAAATTTTTAAAGAAAATAGTACTGCCCCAAGGGATATATCTAACCAGTTTCATTAAGTAAACATTTTATTGGTATTTCTATTAGCTTTGTTATATTTATATAAGCCAAACTTTATTCCATTCCATTGTTTCTGATATTTTCACTTCTTAGTCTCCATGCTTTGCAACATGGAAAAAAGTTAAGAAGTTAAAAGCTACTCCATTGTGTGACTGATTTAATAAAATGTAAACATGAAATGCAGAATGGTTAAAATTATCCAATTCTGATTTCTCAGATGTGTATGTGTTGAGCCTTCTAACCCTGGCAATGAAACTCTGAAGGTGTGGGAGGAAAGGAATGTAACAGCACACAACATTCCATGGGGGAACCTCACTGTCTCTGTGAGTATATGTGAAGTGAAGCCTGGTGCAAACAGTAACCTTGTTATTTAGCTTTTCCTTAGTAAACCTAAATTTCCTTCTTGATTGATGGATATCGTATGTTTTCAGAATATAGAGTTGTGTTGACCAAATAGAAGTTACCACATTTTTATTTATCATGTACTGAAGTGTATAGGTTGAAAAGAATGAAGCTGGTAGGAAGGGAGATCAAGATGGACTGTATTTGGCTTCCAAGATAGTAATTATTAAAAAGATGTGAATAATCTTCTGGTTTCTAATTCCTCTTGGATTCATAAGTTCATAGGCCTGTGGTTGCTGGTCCTCAAGTCGACAGTTCCAGCAGCTCTTACCCACTTGTGCCTTCTGTTGATCAGTCCATCTGCTCCGGGAACTGCTTATTTAGAAGATGAGGAATGCTCATACTGAACCTGTTTACCTTGTAGAGACTAGTATGACTTCAACACTGATGGAAAGGAAAGGAAAAAGGACAGAAACATATAATGAGCACCTACTGGGTACTGAGCACTATTACATACATACTTTTGTATGTTGTTGGGAAATGTTGTCCTAGCCCTAGAATATCTGTTTTGGACACTTCCCATGTTGGGATTTAGAAATAAAGATGTCCAGTGATGCTGGCAATATCAATTAAAACCAAGATCCCTTGAGCTTCTCTGGTGCTTTTTATATCATGTAAGCAATTGTAGGTCATTCTTTTCTCTCTAAGGGTGATAGCTCCTAAATATGTAACTGGAGGGATTTCCTCTGAAATTTTATCCCATTGATAAATTTACATCTGCACTGTCCGGTACAGTAGTCACTGCCATATGTGTCTATTTAACTGTACATTCAATAAAATTAATTAAAAGTTCAGTTTCTTGGCTTCACTAGCCATATTCCAAGTGCTCAGTCCCGTCGAGTGACTGACTGCTGGCTGACTGTACGGGACGGTGCAGATACTTGACATCTTACCATCACAGACAGTTCTGGGGACAGTGCTGATGTAAAGCACTGTGTGTCAGTAATCAGCTTAGAATAATACTTTACTGTTTTATATTAGAATAATACTTTATTGACTCTATCTCTTTTGTTGTGAAAGAGGTAGAGTTAATAGAGGTGCCTATATGAAAGTTAAAAAAGCTCATTTCATGATGAATAGGATGTTATGTATATGGTCTTTTCAGTGTATTTTCTTGATATCCATCAGGGCCATGTTAGGTTTTTTTTGTGTAGCTATAGCTTTTATTTCTGTGATCCATGTTGTAAATTGTAGGATTACTAATCTTAGCATGTAGAAATTGAGAATAATGGAAACTTTGTTTTTCTTTCAGTAAACCTGAGTTGTTTTTTTTTTTTTTTTGCGGTACGCGGGCCTCTCACTGTTGTGGCCTCTCCCGTTGCAGAGCACAGGCTCAGCGGCCATGGCTCATGGGCCTAGCTGCTCCGCGGCATGTGGGATCTTCCCAGACCGGGGCACGAACCCGTGTCCCCTGCATCGGCAGGTGGACTCTCAACCACTGCGCCACCAGGGAAGCCCTGAGTTGTATTTTTAAAATGAGTCTCATTAGAATCTAAGTAAGGAAAAAAGGACTTCAATTCCATGTGCCTTTGTTAATCTCTGGTTGCCTTTCAGTTATTTTTCCCCCCAAAGGAAAATCAAGTCAATATATTTCTATAATTGTATTGTATTATGTTATATTATTGACTATATTATTGATTTTATTAATGGAAATATTTCAGTGGTCACTTTACTTCTCACAGTCCCATGCTCTAATCTCACCATCAGAAAAGTCAGAAAGGGGCTTCCCTGGTGGCACAGTGGTTGAGAGTCCGCCTGCCGATGCAGGGGACACGGATTCGAGCCCCGGTCTGGGAAGATCCCACATGCCACAGAGCAACTAGGCCCATAAGCCATAACTACGGAGCCTGCGCATCTGGATCCTGTGCTGCACAACAAGGGAGGCCGCAATAGTGGGAGGCCTGCGCACCACGATGAAGAGTGGCCCCTGCTTGCCGCAACTAGAGAAAGCCCTCGCACAGAAACGAAGACCCAACACAGCCAAAAATAAATAAATAAATAAATAAATAAAAGCTGAGCTGATGTCCTTCTTCACTAAAAAAAAAAAAAAGAAAAGAAAAAAAAGAAAAGTCAGAAAAGCCAAGCACAGTTTTTATTATTGATTCGAATTTAATAGTATAGCCATCTCTTATTCAGCATTATAAAGGCAGAGTTGTAATTTTCTGTGTGTCGCTTTTGTTTTAAGCAACTTGTTCAGAGGTAAAGGAAAGACAGTGAAATTGTTGAACAAAAATGCAAACAAATATTTGGGAATTAATAAAAGGCTTATATATTGAGATATATAATCCTTTCACTAAAGGAACTAAGGAGTTGAAAAGGAGTGGAGTGTATGACGTTAATAACTTGACAAAAAAACAGTATTTCATTTCAGTGATTTAAGATGCACAGATTTGTCAAACCATGACCTCTCTGAACTCGATATGTTTTAAAATTGATTGTGTGTTAATGTTGACTTGATAGTGTTTTTTCTAAGTGAAACATAAAATAATGGTGTGCCTTATGATCAGTAGCATCTTAGACTCAAAGAAGTTCTTAGTAATTTATTGGCTATCTGAGAATTCCCTTCATCCCTTCCTTTTCTGTTTTTTCCCCTTTTTTCAGGATTGTAAAATCTTTCATGGTACATTTGTAGGATCAGCTTGTAGTCTCCATGGACCTTATATTCCAGATGTGCTCTTTTGGTGTGTCATCTTATTTTTCACAACATTTTTTCTGTCTTCATTCCTCAAGCAATTTAAGACCAAGCGCTATTTTCCTACCAAGGTAATTGGGGTTTAATTTTGGAGTTCTTGTAATAGTCATCTTTTTAGTTTTCATTTCCTTGGTTTGGTTTATTTCAAAACAATAAGATATTGTTTGAAGTTAGTACTTTATGTCATATAGCTATAACGAAATTATTCATAGTGAAAAGTGTATATTCCATGTCTGAGCTAACAGTAGGAAGACAATGGTATGAGAGATGATAGGTTAGTTGTGAAATGTGTTTCTTATCCTTTGCAAAAAATATTAGTTATAAATGTATTTCACTGATACATTGTCACTAATTAAAAACCTCATTCACACTTTCTAGTGGTATATTTTAATCTGTGAAAGATATGAGTATTTAGAAAGGACACATAGTATTTTTGTGTTTATACTAACGAAACCCCTTTAACATAGGTGCGATCGACAATCAGTGACTTTGCTGTATTTCTCACCATAGTAATAATGGTTGCAATTGACTACCTTGTAGGAGTTCCATCTCCTAAACTTCATGTTCCTGAAAAATTCGAGGTAAGGATTAAAACACTTGGCTATTTGTTACTTGGGAATACCAAACTACTTTAAAGTAAGATACCGCCTCCTAAGTAGTTATTTCTAAAATATGCATAGTCTCTCTGAAGAGCTGATGCTTTGAAAGCAAAAATTATATATATGCCTCACATATATAAAAAAATGAAAGGATGAACAGAGACAAGTGAACATATTTAGGAAATAAGCAAGAAGGTATCAAAGCTGGCCCATCAGGGAGAGTGAATGAAAATATTCATGGTGAGGAGTTAGGAGTCATTTAAAATTTTTGACCCTTCTCTCGTAGCTGGAGTTCACAATATACTTCCCAGGTGAAAGAAACATTCTTTATTCCTTTATAAAGGAGTAACTCAAACTTGAATTTATAAGAGTGGCAGCGGGATCCTCATTAAAATTTTTAGAAGGGTGGTATATCTGACAGTAATTGGAAAGCTTTGTGTAACACTTCCCAGCAGAATCAAGAGAGAATTAATTTTTTTTTCCACAAGAAAAATGATACTTAATCTGAGCATCCATGAACTCTTTGGTTTCATTAGCAAACTACAGTTCTTTTGTATACAGTATATCATGTGCATAACACAGCATTTGATAATTACTTTCCCTTCTAAGTTAGAGGTGGTAGCTTTTGAATACTTTCTGGAAATGTTTAATAGTCAAGTATTTGTGTCACTGCTTATATTTACATTTAACTAATTATATGACTTTTATAAGCAGAAGATTTAAAGGGGATTAGGAATAAGGAGTATAACAAAGATAAATTTAGTCTGTTCTCTCTCTCTGGGATTGAAAAATAACATTATTTTAAAAACCAGGGTCCTCAAAAGTAGAGGTAGAAAATGATCCAGCAAAATTATATAAATCTATTTATATTTTTATCTAAAAATAAGAAAAATTAAACTTTATAATATTTATTGTATGAATTTTACTATAAGGATAATTATAAGTAACATAATACATAAATAAGTATAGCGTCATTGGGTATATATTTTTTTGCTGCTAAGAGTATATAATTTTTTTTTTTTTTTTTTTTGCGATATGCGGGCCTCTCACTGCTGTGGCCTCCCCCGTTGCGGAGCACAGGCTCCGGATGCGCAGGCTCAGCAGCCATGCCTCACGGGCCCAGCCGCTCAGCGGCATGCGGGATCCTCCCGGACCGGGGCACGAACCCGCGTCCCCTGCATTGGCAGGCAGACTCTCAACGACTGCGCCACCAGGGAAGCCCAAGAGTATATAATTTTAAAAGTTTTGGAGACCTTTGTTTAAAAGCGTAGATATTGAGCCACTAAAGATTTTAGGCCGTTAAGAGGTGACTATATCAAAGGCATTCCGTTTTTACCAAGTCTTACAAATAGACAAAACTGTAAATTATATTAATGTAATTTCCTGTAATCCTGGTCCCATTTCCTTATTCTGGTTCCAAATATATCCTTGTTATTCATTTATCTAGCTTTCAAGTAGCAGACTGATTTCAAGGGGCTTAAAATACACTCGGGGAAACAAATTAAGAAACAGTTAAGAATAGATGCATTGTATAGATAAAACATATTTATTCATGTGCAGTATTGAATATGAAGCAGTATAATGTATATCAGTGTGGGAAAATTATAATATCTGTATTCAAAAACAGTAAATTTCCCTTTTGTATTGACACATGTTTTCATGTAGAAAAAACAGGCTTAATATGACATCTAAGTAATAGAAGCATTTAAATTTCAATATATTCAATATCCTCCAAGAATGCTAAACTCTTATGATCTTTAAAAATGTTTTATTATAAAACAAATTTTATGTTACAGCATTGAAATAGATTTTTAAAGTGCCAGATTTTTGTCAGCCAATGTTTTGGAAAAATAGTGTAGCGAGGCCCAGTTCTGCTTTAGTACTGACCCTGACAAGATCACTAGTCTGTAGGATCTCCAAAGCAGTTTAGTTTAGGAGTTGATCTAGTAGGTAGATTGATTTCACTTTATATGAAGTAGATAGGCGTGTGTTGAAAGGACACTCTACTTCACTTATCTATTCCTGCATAACAAACCTCCCAAAACATCATACCTTTCACCGACAACGCTTTTTTTGTTCATAAATCTACGACATTTGGGACTAGGCTTAGCTGGGTAGTGCTCTGGTCTCCTGGTTTGAGATCTTTTACGTGGCTGCAATCTTTATTGCCTTGATGGGAGCATGTCTGGGAGCTCAGTTCAGACGGCTGAAGGAGCTGGGTAATTGCCTCCCCCCCCGCCCCCGTCTCATCACATTGTGTCTCATCCTCAAGAAAGCTTATCCAGGCTTACTCAGAGCTTAATCTCAGGGTTCCAAAAGGGTTAGAGAAGAAGCAGCAGGGTCCCTTGAGATCAAGACTCAGAAATCACAGGGTTACTTTGACCTTATTCCCAGGTTCAAGGGGAGGAAATAGACTCCCCTTCTAGGTGGAAAGAGTGGCTCAGTCACGGGGACAAGAGACCTGCCTCTAGGGATGAGAAGAATTCCTATGGCTGTCTCTGCAAATAATTCACAATATATCCCAATATTTAAATCCAGTCCTTTCCGATCCCTTGGCATTTCTTGGGGTAGACACAGTCTGTGCTGTGGAAATTTTGTGCAGTAGGAGAAGGAAGCTTTTTTTCTTTCCTTCTTTTAATCTTTAAATGTTTTAACAGCCTACTGATACAAATAGGGGCTGGATCATAAGCCCGTTGGGAGAAAATCCTTGGTGGACCTTATTAATAGCTGCTATTCCAGCTCTGCTTTGTACCATTCTCATCTTTATGGATCAACAAATTACAGCTGTAATCATAAACAGAAAGGAGCACAAGCTGAAGGTAATTTTAAAATTTTGTCCCAAGAATTGTTTCTTTGAATTGGAGGTGGTGAAAATTAATTTCTTCTCTCTTTATAAGTAGTATAGCGTTTTAACCTAAAAGAAAAATGTAGGCTTACAAATATTCATGTTTGTTTCACTTTTCAGAAAGGAGCTGGCTATCACCTTGACTTGCTCGTGGTTGGTGTTATGTTGGGAGTTTGCTCAGTCATGGGACTTCCATGGTTTGTGGCTGCAACAGTGTTGTCAATAAGTCATGTCAACAGCCTAAAAGTTGAATCTGAATGTTCTGCTCCAGGGGAACAACCCAAGTTTTTGGGAATTCGTGAACAGCGGGTTACAGGGCTAATGATTTTTATTCTAATGGGCCTGTCTGTGTTCATGACTTCAGTACTAAAGGTAAAAATCTCCTTATTGCAATGTTTTAAAATCTTTCTTTATCATAAAATTTACACTTGGTTGTATGAAAATGAAACATTAAAATATCTAAAATTAGTTTCATTTCCTAGAATTTACTTGGAAAATAATATTTTGGAGTGGTGGTTAGTGTAGTAGGCATCAGTGTTAGATTGTATCCTTTTAAAAAATAATGTAGTTTAAACAAACAAAAAATAATAATAATGTAAAAGGATAGTATTAAAGACTATAGAGTTTTGGAAGGAGTTAATCTATGGCTTAGTTATGATCTAAAAGAATACTATAACAGGATTTTATAAACATATTAGAGGAAATAATATTGAAAGATAGATGAAACAGTTATTTTACCACAATGTAAGAAATAATATTGCTATTGAATTAATACATTCTTCCTGACAAAGAACATATTAATGAAATGAATGTATTAAATGAAATATGAGTAGTAACACTCATTAGGAAAACAAAAAGAGCTAATACTATAAATGAAGCATGTAAGAAATTATACTTTATGATAAACGTCTTTTAGTCACATCTGATCTTTACTGTACACATTCTACCTAATCCAGTGATTTAATAAAAAACAATAACCATAGCAAACGTAGCTAAGTATCTAATCTTAAATTTTCTATTCATCATGGAAGAGCTCAACTCCATTTTTTTTTGGTGTTTCAGTTATGTTTGTTGTAAAGAAAATTAATAAGTAAAAAGTTGTAAACTATTTATAAATTAGGGTACAAACGTGGAGTGTGTATGTGTGTGTGTGTTACATGTTAACTAAAAAAATTGTAGTTAATGCTAGAATTCTTTGGCCTCCTTTCATGGAGCCAATTAATTGACCAAATATTTGTTGAGTACTTTCTGTGCTATTAAGTACTGAGGCAACAATAATAAATAGGACACATTATTGTCTACTTTGAAAAACTTGGCAATCTACTTGGTGAAACAGGCAAATGGGCAATTACTGCATAGTGGTGAGTATATTGTTAGAGGTGCTTGGGACAAGAGGAGAAATATGTAGTGCAGTCTTATGGGGATGCTGCATCTCCTGATGAAGGTTGCCCTTTACATTTTTTAAGTAGTTCTAAAAATTTTTAAGTATTAACTGCATATAGGCAGAAAAATTCAAGTAGAATATCAAGAAAGCTCTAAAATAACAAGTTAGTCTATTTTCTCTCACTTTCCAAAAGCAACTCTCCAGAGGTAAACTTTTTACTCCTTTGTTTTTTAAGTTATTTTGTTAGTTAACACCATTATAGATCTATATACTGTTATAATTTTATTTTTCATTTTATTATCTTTAGACTGAATCTCTTTGCCTAAGACAGTGATTCTTAAAGTCTAGTCCAAGGACCTCTGGGAGTCCCTGACACTCTGTCCGGGGTCTGCAGGAGCCTCCCTTTCCCAGTTATGTGACTGTGTTGAGGCCGGGTTGTCTTCATAGCCTTTGGCCAGAACGATGTATTGTAGCAGATTTAATGCAGGTGCAGATATGAGAGTGTAGCTGTCTTCTGTTAACCCACCCACTAAAGAGATATACAGAACAGCGCTATCCTTCTCACTTAATCTTATGTTCTTTGGAAATTATAGTTTTCCAGTAAAAATATGTTTTTTATATTAACTTGTAATAGGTTTATTATTATTTCGAAATGAGTTTTAAAATAACTATTGGGACTTCCCTGCTGGTGCAGTGGTTAAGAATCTGCCTGCCAATGCAGAGGACACGGGTTTGATCCCTGTTCTGGGAAGATCCCACATACTGCGGAGCAACTAAGCCTGTGCGCGACAACTACTGAGTCCACGTGCTGCAACTACTGAAGCCCGTGCGCCTAGAGCCCGTGCTCTGCAACAAGAGAAGCCACTGCAATGAGAAGCCTGCGCACTGCAACAAAGAGTAGTCCCTGCCCTCTGCAACTAGAGAAAGCCCGCGTGTAGCAACCCAACACAGCCAAAAAAAAAATTTAAAATTTTTCTTTTAATTTCTAATATGGTGAATATCTATTTCCCACATACCTATATACCTAACTATTTATATATCTATATCTAGATATGCCTATCTCTCTCTATATATATATGTATAGAATCCACATAAAAGTATTTGGGGGGAGGGTCCTCAGTACTTTTTAGGAGTATAAAGGGGTCCTTTATAAAAGAGTATAAAGGAGACCAAAAACTTGAGAGCCTCTGACCTAAGTTTATGTCTTTCATGAAGATTTACCCCAGACATCCCATTCTCCCTTTCATCAGTTGTTTTTGGTTGGCTGTGTTTTTAGTTTTATTATTATTGTAAAGGTTACCAACATTTACACTCTGTGCTTTTTCTGTAAGTTAAATTATAGCAATGTAAGCCCTCTGGAAACATGTAATCAGTATTATGATGAAATAAATATTCGCTGAGGACTAGGCAGTGTGATCAGCCTTCGTGGAGGCAGAAATAACCCTTATTTCCCCAAACTCCTGCGGTTTCAAAATAATAGCCCAAGCCGCAAGACCTGAGAAGTTTTCTTAATATTTGTTGACTTCTCTTACTTAAAAAAAAGTACATATACAGGTTCCACTTTTTCTTGTATTTCTTTTTTGTATTGCTAAAGGAATTCCTTGAGTACTTTTTTCATGTCTGGTACCATAATTAGTAAACTTCCAGAGTTCTGGCATGTTTCAAAATTACCCTCTATGATTGATAGATGGATATTCATTTCAAGTTTCAAATTTATTTTTCTTTGAGTCTTAAAGTTGTTGCCTAGAGATCAGTGGTTCTAATAAGAGGTCTGATATCTATTTGGTTTTTGTGTCTTCAGAAGCATCTTTTTCCTTTCTAGAAGCTACCAAAATGTCCTTTTTACTCTTAGAGTTTGGAAATTTCACTAGGATATTTAGGTAAATAGAAACTTTTAATTTGCCTTGCTTCTCTCTCTGTGGGTCATTTTACTCTAGAAACTTATGCCTTTAACTGTGGGAATGTTCTTCAGTTGTTTATTTCCTCTTCTCTATTTTCTCTTAGATATTTCTTCACTTTAAATTAGACAGATACTAGACTTTCCAGATATGTTGTTACATTCCTCTTCTCTACTCTCTCTCACTGTTAAAATTTCCTCCATTTTCCTTATCATTTTATTGATCTCTTTAGTCTTATCAAAATCATTGTTACAAAATTCTTTTAAATTATTTTGATAATTGTATCTTTAATTTCTGGGAGTTTTTTTTTTTATTCTGGTTATTCATTTTTCGTAGCATTCTGAAGTTGCTTTATGGATTAAATATTTTCTTGAGATTCCCTGAGGATACTGATTAGATTTTTGATATGTTTTCTTTTCTCCCTCGGTCCTTAGTTAAGGACATACAAGGTTGTTTAGTAGAGAATGAGTGTGATTCTCCTCTGGCTGTTAGGTCTTTTTTCCTTATAGGTCTCTCCCTTGGGTGAGTGCTGATTGTGGTGTTTGAATCAATGAATGGGGCCTGTTGCTGGCTTTCCTGTGGGATGCCTGGGCATGGACTAGGTAGGCAGTTTGGGATCCCCCTAACTGCCAAAGTAACAAGGACATTCTTTTGCAGGATGGTGTTTATTTATTATACGTATTGTAAATGGTATTGTGTAGCAGTCACTGTAGGGGTAGTGATAGTAATAATAATGGCTAACACTTTTTGAGTGATTGATATGTACCATGTGCTTTTCTGAGTATTTTATGAATTTGAAGTTTTTTAATCTTCAAGGCAATCTGATACAGAAACTAAAACAGAGAGGTTAAGGCTCAAGAAGAGGTTAACTGGGTCTTTAAGCCAAGTAGTCTGATTGTAGTGCCTCTGCTCTTAACCACGAAACACAGTCCTTTCTTAGGAGGGAACATGTAGATGGTAAATGATTCTTCAAGGAGGTTATTGTTTACTAGCATTTTTCTTTGTTATAGAAAAGTCTCATCACTGAAAGATCTTTTAACTCTGTCTCATAGGCACTATGTTTTTATGTATTTTTTATGTGAAATTGTTCTGGTAACATGGGTTCTAATTGTGGTCATTTTACTTACAGTTTATTCCAATGCCTGTTCTATATGGTGTTTTCCTTTATATGGGAGTTTCCTCATTGAAAGGAATCCAGGCAAGTTTTAAGCATTTAATAACTTTGTAAAAATAACTTAAACATTTTATATTTGCAATAATTGTTTTTGTGATGGTAGTGATTTATTCTCTGATATTTTGGGGGCAGGTTAACTAGTGACTTCAAATCCACATTTTCCAAGTAATTATTGCTTACTGCACTTTTTTTTCCCCTGAGAGTGAGATCATGAACTTTATGTCCTTACCTATTTTTAATTGAAGCTAATGAAAGGTAACTATCAATGAAGAGTAGTATAGTAAGAGGGAGGATCAAAAGGATTGGAATGGGGGGAAAGGGGCTATTTCTGACATGTTAGAACAGCAGTTTCAGTTGCTTAGAAAGAAAATGTAGATATTAGTCTTCTATAACCATGGTAATACCTGCCATTTGTATGGTGCAGTACAGTTTATAGAGTCTAGTATACAGATGATTTTCTGTGATCCTCAAAACAACTTTGGGATACGAAAGGAAGAAATACTAACTTTGTAAATCATGAAACATAAATAGACTTACTGAAGGTTTTTAACTAAGTAAGCAATGGAGCCAAGGCTAGAATCTAGTGTTTTCACTACTCTGTTTTGTCTTATTTATAGTATTTCTTGGGAAACAAGCTGATAGAATGAATTAGGATTTGTGTGAATCCAGCCTTAGTGTAGAACGTGTAGCTGCTCAGGCAGGGTTGGCACCACTCACCCAGTCCCGGCCGTGAGCAGAGTGTGGCCCCGAGCAGCCAGCTTCCGGCTGCCGGGTATCTCAGACGCACCAGCGTTTTTTTTTTTTTCAACACAGTCCAGTTTCTACTCTCCAGTGGTCAAGAGATGATCTCATTAACCCAGTTGATTGTTTTACAACAATTTTGTGAGGTATGTAGGGCTGATCTTATTCCCGGTTTATAAATGAGGAAATTAAAGCTCAAAAGGACCAAGGAATTGGCTCATAGTTTCCTTTTCAGTGTGTGAAAAATTAGTAATTGTTACCTCAGGTTATTTTCATAAAATTGGTAATGTTAGACTTAGAAAGTACCTTGGGAGATTGTTACTCTTTTATTTTACATATTAGAAAACAAGGTCAGAGAGATTAAATGACTTGTGCATTTGATTATAGCAGATAAATTTATCAAAATATTTTAATTCCCCAATTTAAAACATTTTGACTTGAGTTTTCTGATTAATGAATTACATTTGTTTAAGTGGTTGCCTTGATTTTTTTTTTTTCCTCCTTGGATCAATATGTTGTAAACTGAAACATTCTCTTGTGTTATCACGGCATATCAGGGAAGTTAGAGTTTAAATCACAAAACCCTAAAGCAGAATACAATTTCTTTTCCTAAGTAACAGAAATGATATTTTTGTTGAAAACTTTTTCTTGTTTTGCTTTCCATTCAATATCCAGTTTTTTGACCGTATAAAATTATTTGGAATGCCCGCTAAGCACCAGCCTGACCTGATTTACCTCCGCTATGTGCCCCTCTGGAAGGTCCACGTCTTCACAGTCGTCCAGCTCACCTGTCTGATCCTCTTGTGGGTGATAAAAGCTTCGGCTGCTGCAGTAGTTTTTCCCATGATGGTAAGGTTTTTTTTTTTCAGACTTTATCACTAATTAATAACATTTTTGTGTGTTTTGGTAGTACTTATCTTACTAATATTTATAATTGACTTTGAGAAAAGGATTTTAAGCACCTTAGGTGTTTTGAAATGTGAATTAGTTCTTTCTAGCTATGAAACCAATAGTTTTCAAAATTGAACTTGCTTGTCATTTTCTAATTTTGGTTTGTTTTTGATTTTTAGTCCTTGGGTATAGAACACTGTTCTGTATTTTTAAACAACTTCAGAGTTTAGGATGTTTATGAAGCAAATATGATAGCCCAACTTAAAAAGCAGAGCACCCAGAGCAACATGGTTCTATAATAAGCTATTTCAATACATCTTTTTCAGAAATTAATAGATCTAGAAGTCAAAAAGTAATAAAGATGATATTAATAATTCATTACATTATCATATAATTTAATAATTATTCATAATTTAATCATTAAATTATCACATTTCAAAATTGCAAATTTTGCAAGTAGGGAATATGGATCCTTTTGTAAATATTATGCAAAAGTTGGTTTATGTACATGGCCACAAAGAAAATCTTTAAAAATTAAAAAGTTGTGAAAATTATACAGTTAATATTCCCTGATCACATATAAATTAAATTACAAACGAATAGTGAAAAGTCACTAAAAAATATTCAGTATTTTGGGCTTCCCCGGTGGCACATTGGTTGAGAGTCCGGTTCGTGCCCCGGTCCGGGAGGATCCCACATGCCGCAGAGCGGCTGGGCCCGTGAGCCACAGCTGCTTAGCCTGCGCATCCGGAGCCTGTGCTCCACAACGGGAGAGGCCACAACAGTGAGAGGCCCGCGTACTGCAAAAAAAAAAAAAAAAAAAAAAAAAAAAAAATATATATATATAGTATTTAGAAATTAAATTCTGAAATAAGCCCTGGGTGGAAAACTGAGTTAAAAAAACCATTGTGGAGATATTGAAATGAATAACTTTTTATCTGTGAGATAGAGCTAAAGTTATACTCATAGGAAAATGTGTACCCTTCGTTGCCCTTATTTTTTCAAGAAGACTTAAAATAAATGCAACCAAGTTTTTTATTTGTAAAGATCAATAATGGATAAACTCATTAGTAAAGAAGAAAGTGAGAGAGCAAAATATACAAGATTAAAAAAGAGAAAAGATACATAGTAACCACAGCTATGGCAGAGATTTGAGGGGTTTTAAGAAAGCAGTATGTGAATCTATAGCAGTAAATATGAACATCTAGAGTAGCGGTCAATGAACTTTTTTATGTAAAGGGTCAGATAGTAAATATTTTCAGCTTTGTAGGCCACTAGAATATTATACAGACACTTATATGACAAGAGAGAAGTTTCCACAATTTTTTATTGATAAAATTCAAAATAATTGTACAGTTTGTTTTTTTTTAATGCAAGACTGCTAATGAGAAGAATGGAAATTTTTCACTTGGGACAATATTTCACTTAATTGGAGTTAAAAGTTTACTGTTCCTCTCATCAAATCAGTTCTAAATGTTCATCTGTAAAAGCTAGTCTTAGCTCACAAGCCATACAAAACAGGTGGTGGAAGAGATTTATCCCAGGGTCTTGTGGTTTGCCTACCCCTGATGTAGAGGAAAAAGCCCACTATTTACTACTGTTATTTGATATGAATTGAAAGTTCTAACTGTGATGTGAGATAAGAGTAATATAATAATTGGTATAAAGAGAAGATAACATTATTTGTTGGTAATGTGATTGTATACCTATTAACCCAAATGACTCAAAAAAGACTAAAATCTCTAATAGAATTAATTAGAATTTTTTTAGGGTGGCTGGATACAAGAAAACATGAAAATTAGTATGCAGGCTCTATCTTAGTAATAATGCTAAAAATTGAAATGAAAAAAATTTTATACACAATAGTGGCTAAGCACTATAAAATAGTTAATAAATTTAAAAGGAGAAACCTATTTAAAGAAAAATAAACTTTATAATAATATTTGTATTAGTTTCTTAGGGCTGCTATAACAAAGTATCACAAACTCATTGGCTTAAAGCAACAGAAATTTGTGCCACAGTTCTGGAGGCCAGAAGTCAGAAATCAAGGTGTGGAGAGGGCCCTGCTCCCTCCAAAACCTGCAGGGGAATCCTTCTTTGCCTCCTTCTAGGTTTTGCTGACAGTCTTTGGCATTCTCTTGGCTTGCAGCTGCATAGCTCCAATGTGCCTTTGTGGTTGCTTGTGTTCTCCATGTGTGTCATTGTGTCTTCACGTGACCATTTTAGGAGGACACCAGACATACTGCATGAGGAGCCCATTCTCTCCAGTATGACCTCTTCTTAATTAATGATATCTGCAACAATCCTGGTTCCAAATAAAGTCATATTATGAGGTATTAGGGGCTGGGACCTAAATATTTTCATGGGGGACACAAGTCAACCCTTAACAATATTGAAGGACATAAAATTAAGACCTGAACAGATAGAAATATATACCGTGTTTTTTGTTTTGCATACTTAGTATTATAAAAATGTCACTTCCAAGTATGAAGCCTACTAGTTTTATTTGCATGTGTGTTTGTGTGTGGGGGGGTTGATATCAGTGTGAACTGGGTAATTTTAAAGTTTATAGAGAAAAATAGATACCAGAGCCACAACATCATGGATGGTAGAAATATTCTGTATCTTACTGGGGTTGCTTTACAAGAGTACATGTATTTTTCAAAAGCATTAAACTCTACACCTGATTTTTTTTATTTACTATATGTAAATTGTATATTAATGAAAAGATAAAGATATAATAAATACCAGAGAATAGCAAAGCAAAGATAATTATAATTCAGAATTCCTGGCTGGATGCGGGGGTGAGGGGCTTGACTGTTCCTGTGCTAATATGATAGTGTTTTTTTGTTTTTTTTTTCAAGGGAATTCCTGTATGTATGTATGTATGTATGTATGTATGTATGTATGTATGTATGGCTGTGTTGGGTCTTCAGTTCTGTGCAAGGCCTTTCTCTAGTTGCGGCAAGTGGGGGCCACCCTTCATCGCGGTGCGTGGGCCTCTCACTATCGCGGCCTCTCTTGTTGCGAAGCACCGGCTCCAGACGCGCAGGCTCAGTAGTTGGGGCTCACGGGCCTAGCTGCTCTGCGGCATGTGGGATCTTCCCAGACCAGGGCTTGAACCCGTGTCCCCTGCATTGGCAGGCAGATTCTCAACCACTGCGCCACCAGGGAAGCCCACCGTAGTGTTTTGATAACTGAATATTTACAAATTGCTGTCAAGTCAGCATAGCTAATACAGTATGAAATTGGCATAGGAATTGACAAATATATCAGAAAAACAGACTAATGAGTCCAGAAATTTGTAAGAATATATGAGAATTTACCACCTGAATAACATAAGTGGATTATTTCATTAAAGGCAGTAATTCATTTAAATGGGAAAATTTAGTATATAGAAGATTTGACTGCATACTGGGAGCTAAATAAAGTTGCTATCTTATATCATACTCAAAAAAAATAATAAATCAATTCAGGATTTAAATGTTAAAATGAATTGTAGTAGAAAATCTTGAAGATTATTTGTATAATCCAGTGATTGAAGGTAATTTTTCAAAGAAGGTAGAGAAATCCAACAGTAAAAGAAAGATGATATATTTGACCACATGATAATTGTTTTGTATGTCCTATTAAAATCAGACTGTGAACTGGGAGAAAATATTTGTAACATATAAGACAGATAAAGTGTTTCTGTCCAAACTACACAGAACTTTTAGGAATTCATGAACAGAAGTCAATTGAAAAAACAGGCAAAAGACAGGAAATAGTGAAAACAGAAGATGGAAAACATAGTTAGAACACTGACATAAATCGCAGCAATGTCTATTTGGATCCACCTCCTAGAGTAATGCAAATAAAAGCAAGAATAAACAAATGGGACCTAATCAAGCTTACAAGTTTTTAACATCAAAGGAAAGCATGAGCAAAATGAAAAGACAGCCCACAGAATGGGAGAAAATATTTGCAAACTATGTGACTGACAGGGATTAACATCCAAAGTACACAAACAGCTCATGCAGCTCAATATCAAAAAAACAAACAACCCAGAACATCTAAATAGACATTTCTCCAAAGACATACAGATGGCCATAAAGCACATGAAAAGCTGGTCAACATTGCTAATTATTAGAGAAATGCAAATCAGAACTACAGTGAGATATCACCTCATACTGGTCAGAATGGCCATCATCAAAAAGTCTCCAAACAGTAAATGCTGGAGAGGGTGTGGAGAAAAGGGAACCCTCCTACAGTGTTGGTGGGAATGTAATTGGTTCAGCCACTATGGAGAATAGTATGGAGGTTCCTCAGAAAACTAAAAATAGAGCTGCTACCATATGATCCAGCAATCCCACTCCTGGGCATGTATCCAGAGAAAACCATAATTCGAAAAATACATGCACCCCAGTATTTATTGCAGCACTATATAATAGCCAAGACATGGAAGCAACCTAAATGTCTATCAACAGATGAATGGATAAAGATGATGTGGTATTTATATATACAATGGAATGTCACTCAGCCATAAAAAAGAATGAAATAATGCCATTTGCAGCAACATGGTTGGACCTAGAGATTATCATACTAAGTGAATTAAGTCAGATAGAGAAAGTCAAATATCATATGATATCACTTATATGTGGAATCTAAAAAAAAATGATGCAAAGGAACTTCTTTACAAAACAAACAGACTCAAAGACATAGAAAACAAACATACGGTTACCAAGGGGGAAAGGTGGTGGGGAGGGATATATTAGGAGTTTGGGATTAACATATACACACTACTATTGTACATATAAAAGGTAATCCACTAGGACTTATTGTATAGCACAGGGAACTCTACTCAATGTTCTGTAATAACCTCTATGGGAGAAGAATCTGAAAAAGAATATAGATATATGTATATGTATAACTGCATCACTTTGCTGTACACCTGAAACTAACACAACATTGTGAATCAACTATACTCCAGTACAAAATAAAAATTTTTTTAAATAAAGTAAAAAAAAAAACAACAGAAGAGCAAATCCAAATGTCCAGTGAACATTTGAAAACATCTTTAACCTTAGCAGCAGTTAAAGAAAAGCAAATTAAAGAATAATGTGTCTTTTTCACAAATAAAATTTGAAAGTTAAAACGTAATGCTGGAAAATGCGTTCTCTAATGCATTGCTGAGGAGATTTTTAAAAATTATATCTACTTAAATAATGTACATAATGTAAAGTCGTCATAAAAATTAATAATCATGTTTGTGAAGACACTCATCATGCTTAAACTGCTTTATAGTTTTATGCAGAGTTCAAGGGATTTATATAGGAAAAGGCTAAAAATGTCATTTCCTTTTTGTCTTAGAGCAGAAAGTTGAAAAAGATAAATAGGTGACTCAGTTTCTTTGAAATAAGATGGTGAATGAAGTCATTTTAAAATAAAATATGTGAAGTACTTTTCAATTTACGATTTAATAAATACTTTTTCTCCAAGTGATATAATTTGTATATTTTTAGATGTTACTTAATATTCTCTCCATCACTTTTTAAAGGTTCTTGCGTTAGTCTTTGTACGCAAACTCATGGATCTGTGTTTCACAAAGAGAGAGCTTAGTTGGCTTGATGATCTCATGCCAGAAAGTAAGAAAAAGAAAGAAGATGACAAAAAGAAAAAAGAGAAAGAGGTAAAAAAAGAATTTTAAACTTACACTATTCACTTATGGTTTAATATTTTGTACCAAGTAGCAAGCACTATTATAGTCACTTTGATGGAATCAATTCCTTCAGTCCTCCTAAGAACCTTATTATTATAAAGTATAGGTGCTTTTATTATCCCCAATTTACAAATGAAGAAACAGAGAGAGAGAGAGAGAGGTTAGTAGGTAGTTTGTCCTAAACACAGGCTCTTACCCATACCAACTTGCCTTTAGCTCTTGCCTTTATGTACATTTATGTTAAATGTACATAAGTACATTTTAGCATACATTTTAATTTTAACAGCATTTTAATAATCTGGCATATATTGGGTTGGCCAAAAAGTTTGTTTGAGTTTTTCCGTAACATCTTATGCAAATGAACTTTTTGGCTAACCCAGTGTAAGGACAAAAAGGACTTTCAGTAAATATCTTTTTACAGAAAGTACAGTAAAACTTTAGTTTTTATATTCAGTATTATATACCCTTAGTTGATTTGTATACTGAGATTTACATGAATACTCTTTTCTGAATTTGATTTTTTTAAAATAACCAGCTCAATACTATAACCTAGTAAGAAGGACAAATAAACACTTGAGTATGTAGCATAGGTGATTTTGTTGATTTTAGTGCCTCACTTAATTTTCCCATTCAGAATATTGTTTGAAAATCAAAGATAAGAAGATATACATTTTTAAAAGTTGTGATCCTATTTAAATAGATCTCAAAATTGCTGGGGTTTTTTTCTAATTTTTGAGGGAAATCAGCATAATTTATAACTTATATTGCGTAGTATTTATGGAAAAGCATTTATTAAAGTTTTGCAGACAAATGCGTTTAGGGCCTGTTGGCATTTTTTCATGGTTTCGATTGATTTTTCAGTGCTGATTTATGGCAAAATTACTGGTTGTGTATTTACTTTTCAACAAAAATTTTGACTTTTTAATTAGGACACCAATTAAAACATTTGAATTGAGTCTCCAAAATTTTTAAGAGCTTTGTTTCCTTCAAAGCTATATATGTATGTAAATATTTATGAACTTGATGATTTTTCAAATAGGATACAATCTATTTATAAAATACTTAGGTAAAATTGCTTGCTTATTCCTGTATCAGGGAGAATAAGGTTATTTGCATATCACAAAACAAAAAGTAAATCTGGCTTAAACACAAGAGCTTATTTTCTCCTATAAAAGGAATCTTGAAAGTAAGTGATCTGGTGTGATGGCTCCACAAAGTTATCAGGAATTCTGCTGCTTTTCTCCCAGCTCGGCATAGACTTTCCATCCTCAGAATCCCCTGATGGGTCAGAAGGGCTGTTGAGTTTGAGCTGTCATGTCAGCATCAGAGACAGAAGGAGGTAGACCGTGGGCATCTCCACCCTGCCATCCAGAAATGACATCCAGGAATTTCCACTGGCACCACACTGAGTTGCAAGGAGTGCTGGGAAATTTAGTTTAGGTTTTATTTTTTTATCTTTTATTATTTTTGTTAAAACTGGGTGCATCGCCACCCCCAAGTAGTGGAATTTCTATCAGTAAGACAGAGGAGGGAATGCTCTTTCTGTCTTTCCTGTACTGCCCACCCTCCCCATTATAATTGTGTCATGATTTTGGCTGTTTCTTAGCTAAGGTGTTCTCAACCTGGGGTGACTTTCTGATGGTCAAAAAGGGGCTGCTACTGGCATCTAGTGGCCTGCTGAACATCCTGCATACACAGGACTGCCTCCCAGACAAAGAATTGTTTGGCTCTAAATGTCAGTATTGCTGAGATTGAGAAACCCTGCCTTATCCAAGTGAGGTTTTGCTTATATTATAATGAGAGTTATGAGGTTTCACAGAATTTTGTCGCTCATTGTATGCCTATGTAATAATTGATAATAAAATTTATGTAGCTAAATTGATATTTTAACAGTATCAGTGATAACTTATAGAAGTGAAAGTTACAACCTCTTAAAATTAATCTTTACAAATGGTTGTTTTCAGCTTGTGCTACAAGTATGTGTTCATGGTAAAATTTTCAGTCATGGCAGATTAAATAATATTGTCAGTTTGGTTTTCTGATTCTTTAAGATATTAATATATTAATTGGTCCTCCTGGAAATATTCTGGGAAAAGTAATCTCTTCATGTATGTGCTTTAAAGGAAGCTGAGAGAATGCTTCAAGCTGGTGAAGATACTGTGCATCTTCCATTTGAAGGGGGAAGCCTCTTGCAGATTCCAGTTAAGGCGCTAAAATACAGGTGAGATGCAGCTTCATCCTTTAAAATGTGCTTCATATACATGTCAGATGCATGAATAAGCCATGCAATGTTTCTTTAAAGTCGTGTTACCTGTTTTTTAAAAGATGACAAACACTGCATCTGACATGTGGGCTAAAGGAGGGCTTCCTGCAGGTGGAAAAGAAAGTCACTGGCTCACCCCCCTTCTCACTTGCAGGGAGGAGTGAAGGAGACCTTGGCATCCATGCCAAGCAGAGATTGTCTTGTCGTTCATCACTCCCTCTGTTTCAGTGAAGTTTAAAATCAGTCTTAGAATATTCCCATTCTCTCAGTAGTACAGCTTTTTTTTTTTTCTGCCTTTCATTATGGCTGGGGTTGGTGTATGCTGGAAAATAAACATTTGTAATCCATTTTTTGATAACCTGTGACAATGTGACTATGTTTAGAGGCCCTAGAACTCACCTGCGGTTTCCAAAGGTGTGATTTGACCATTGGCAATGAGGGCTCATACTAGGGGAAAATTAAGTTTTATATATAGTTTATCACGTATGGTTTTGGCGATTTATATTTGAATCTAAGAACTAAATATAGAGGTTGGGAAATGTAAGCTTTTTTGTAGATTAAAAACCTCTATTATTTATGTACACATCTGATTCTTCTACACATTTATTCTGTTTATGACTGGCCATTTATAGAAGAAAAGTCAGTTTTAGAATATATATAGGTTTCTTCCTTGACCAGTTAATCGAAAATGTTTGTTGATATTTCATTATCTTGCTTCAACCTTTTTTCATTTTTAACTTATCTTTATAGTTTTTATAAGGGCACATTTGGACTTGTACATGTTGATTAGTTTTGATAAATGAATTCACAAGTAATTTTTCTCTAATACTTCTTGTCATTGGTATTATTAACTTTTATCATTGGTATTATTCTTTGTCACCTTTCATGATTTTCCCTCAAATTTGTATCTACCTAAAATTAAATGCCAGGTATAGACATGTTGATAGATCCAGATAGAGTGCTCTGCTTCTCTAGTTTCTGTAAATGTTTGCTAAATGAATTAATGTATTGACTTTGTTGCTAAAAAGAGTATAGGAACTGCTGTGATAGTTACTGGTGACTCACCGGTTTGCTGAGATGGTTTGCCACTTAATTTCTGCAGGTCCTGCATTATCTCTTCCTCACTGTGATTACACATGGATCTTGACAAATTTAAATGGAGTCCATGCTTACACTGTCAAATATTTAACAAAAAGAATGGGTATATGTATATTTACTTTTGTCTTTTAAATGATGACGTGAGCCATGATTAATGTCATTTGTATTAAAACTTGAACATCCAGAATGCCAGGAACTGGCTGACCTGTTTATTTGCCAGAATTTTAAATCTTAAGTAGCTTTGGATTACTTGCCATGAAAATGGAGTGAGATAACATATGAAAGCATCTGGAAACCATAAAGTCCTATAAAATATGAAAATAATTTATTTAATGTAGACAAAATTTTTCCCATCTAGTTTTATTTTGGGGAAAAACAAAATGTATACTTCCTTCAAAAAAGGTCTCAATTTCTACTAACAGGAATGTTCTTGCTTAGAGAAGATCATTTAGAAGCTAGAAAGTGCTTCAAGAACTTCTCTCTTCAGTTATTTGAAGTTGGCAACTGAGCAAAAAAATGTTTTCTTGGGGTAGAGAGAGTTTCAAGTTGGATGGCTCTGCCATGGTGAATTTGGGTGTCCAAATTTGTGCACTTTTAAAAACTTCACTTAGTGAAGCAGCCATTCCTAGAGAGTCTCCAGTGGTCGCGTCACTCTTTACTGCAGTCTTACATCATAAACGACATGCAGATTTAAAGTGTGAACAGATGACTGCTCTTTAGTCATTTATAACCTGGCTGCCAGCACATTGTTAATTTAACATCTCATTTGACATTTGTATTTGTCGCTTGTTTGCATGAAATGTTTTCCTTTTGGTGAAGAAAAAGGACTTGCAGATATATTCCTGTTAATTTCCTAGTACTTTCATGTTACTCCAAACTGACAACCTTGAGCCCAAAATTATTATGCATATCTTTATTATTGGATTTGGGGTCTTGAGGTAATTTTTGCAATATTTCACAGAGACATGGAATGGTTACATTTGTTTCTTATAATGAAAGGACAGTATTTGGATTTTGATAAATTTTATATAGTAACACCTTCATACTAAAAGTACTACTGATATGGTAATAACAGCTAAAAGCAGTACTTATAAACCTTTTTTGTGTGTTATCTGTTGAAGTATTTTAATTTCTAATTTTAAAGTGTCCCATTTTCCAGAATTATCTTTAATGATTTTTAAAAGCTATGAAAAAGGGCTTCCCTGGTGGCGCAGTGGTTGAGAGTCCGCCTGCAGATGCAGGGGACACAGGTTTGTGCCCCGGTCCGGGAAGATCCCACATGCCGCGGGGCGGCTAGGCCCGTGAGCCATGGCCACTGAGCCTGCGTGTCTGGAGCCTGTGCTCCGCAACTGGAGAGGCCACAACAGTGAGAGGCCCGCGTACCGCAAAAAAAAAAAAAAAAAAAGCTATGAAAAAAAGTTTTTTTAATCCTAATTGTAATTTTTCTTTACATACTTTGGATAGTTGTTTGCTGCAATTGACATTTGTTCAGATTATAAAAGTTTTCTAACTGACTTGAGGCTGTATCACTTTATAAGCACATTAATATATTCCTTTATGTTATTTCAATAGTATACTTATAGCCAAGATAATCACCTTTGGGCATCATTGCCAATTTAATTAGTCTCATTGCTAGTTTTGATTATAAAGAAAGATGCAGTTCCCCTTGAGACCTTTATAATAGAACTGCAAAATACTGCTATCTTGCTAGATCTTGGTTTAAGTGCATGACAAAGAGTTTTCTCAATTTTAAGTTGATGAAAGCAAATATGATACAGATAATAGGAATGACAATATTAATGCTTTTGCAAGTACTGAATACTAACCAGAAAGTGTATTTGTTCTTCAGTGTTGATCCCTCAGTTGTTAACATATCAGATGAAATGGCCAAAACTGCACAGTGGAAGGCACTGTCCATGAATACTGAGAATGCCAAAGTAACCAGATCTAACACGAGGTAGCTGTAATGATTTATGCATTTTCTAACTATAGCCAACTTTCAGTTTACTTATGGATAGCTATTCAGGAAAACCATTGTCTTTACTTAACAAAACCAACCTTTTTTTCTTCCTCTTTTTCTTCCTTCTTCCTTTCATCTATCCATCATTTCACTGTATACTGGAAACAGATATAGGTGCTGATTGTTTTGTTATTTTTTAAAGTTATAGTTGCCTATTTCAAAAAAGAATTGTTTTGTAATAAAAATGAATATATACATAAGGAATACATATATAAAAGATCAGAAACCATATAAAGAAAGATAATTACTAGGGATTGAATACTAAAATAGAATACTACCTCAATCATGCTTTCTGATGGTCCAAAAAAAAAAGGCTTTCTTTTGTTTTGCTTTGTTTCAGTCCACTATTTCTTCTGGTGAGGTAAACATTTTCCTAGAAGATATTTGTAAGAAATTTAATCCATGGGTGTAAAGGCCATTCAGTTTTATAATGGACCATGTATTACACAACTGTTTCATAACCCCTTCCTTATATTTCTTGTTATGTAATAACCCTTTTTTCTTTCTTTCCCACTCACTTCAAGACCTAAACCTCAGGAATTCTGGCTTGATAATCATTAGTACGTTGATCCCTTAGGTCTCTGGAGAAATTAGGTACTATCCTGTAGAGTACTCAGTCATTCATAGTCAACAACTATTTTTTTTGGTGTACACTTTGTGCCAGATGTTGTGTTGGGTGTCAGTATATTCTGCTTGGGTGTCAAAAATTAAAACTTTTCCAGGCAAGCAATCACATAGCTATTTCTGCTTAGTTATTGTCTTTCTGGCAACTGTCTTTTGATAATGATTGATTAGGTTTTTCTCCAAGATATCTTTCCCTACCTCCTTTTAGAACCTTGCTCCTACTTAATCTCAGTTATCAACTCTTTTGGCTTTTCTCTCATCATTTCTTGAGTTTTAATTCTCTAAGCTAGACTGTTTCCTTCACTTCTATCTTTGACCTCAAAAGTTTTAAGTTAAACTTTTTGGATTATTTCATGCAGCCAGAATTTTACTAGATACTCTTTTTACTCTTAGTAATTTTTCACATCTTGTCAGCACCCCTGGCCCAGAATGTTAGTATAGTTAGGATAAATAGAAAGACCTTACAGTAGTATTATTTTGTCTTTTATACTTCTGCCTTTCATTCAGGTTGCCCCTCAATTCAAAATCACATGGGAAGAAAGGGAATGTTTTGTTACATTGTTGAACAGAAAAATGTTTGGGTTATCTTCCTTCAGTTTTGTCTGGAGAAGGCAGCAAACCATAGCGTGTTTCTATCTTTTGCAAAATTTTCAAAGCCCAGATATTCATGTTACAATTAAGTCAGTTAATCAGTTAAATCCATATACATGGAATCATTGTATTTGATATTAACTTGAAAATGTAGAATTGTATTTTGATCTTGTATTTGTGAACCAAATTTGGGGAGATAAGATTTGTTACATTTTTCAGGAAATTATTTGGTGCTTATTTATATTGACAAAGATTAATTTTTAATAAATTTGTCAGTAAAATAAAAGTCAAATGCTACAACTGTTCACATATAAAGTAAAACTATTAAGTCAAGCACAGTCATCATACACTGACCAATTTTAAGGAGCTCCTCTTCAGTTGTAAGAAAAATGTGAAATTTAGTGGCAAAAATATCTTTAAAAAACTAAGACTTTTTAATATTTGCCTTTCCAGTTAAGTTTACTGATATGAAAAGAAAGCAGTAAATAGTAATAGCAAGTTGTATGTTTATGGTATTAATAGTTGTCTCAAAAAGCTCTTATGGATATTTACTGTTGGCCATGTTTGAATGTAATATTTAACCATTTCAAAATTATTTATTCTCATTCTTTGTTTTAAATAGCCCTGAAAAACCTGTAAGTGTGAAAATAAGTTTTGAAGATGAACCAACAAAGAAATACATGGATGCTGAAACTTCATTATAGAATTGAACCAAGAGGAATTATTTATAGATATATATACATATATATGTGTATGTATATATAATATTTCATGTCACTATATATAGCAATATTATATGTCATGCCATTTATGCATGACTATGGGGTTTTTTGAAGTAGTGTCTGAAGTTTGTTAGGAGCACCATGGAGACTATATATAATGAAATGTTCTCTTAGAAGTGAGGTACATGATTCTTACTACTCAAATATTTATTTTTCTGTTGGAAAATTTTTTTCAGTTCTGCAATAGAAAAATGTGGGAAATGCATTCAGTCTACTTTTCTTTAAATCTGTTTGTTCATCAGTGGCAGTCCATACCAACCTTAAGTGATACGTATTTAAATTTTTTCATTCAGTTGCTAGAAATGTTCCTATATTACTTCCTTTCTGCTAGTGCTTTGTGGGAAGAACAGGGCATCTCTGCCAGTGCTGGGGCACAGATGGGGCTGTATCCTGGCTGCTGTGTGTGTGTTGCATTACGTGCATGTCCATGATGTTTCACAGGTGATGGGAACTTTTTCCCTATAGAGGTAGAACAGTGGAAACTTTGTAGATAAGAACTACAATTTTGACCTTTATGTTTTTGAAATTTATTTTAAACTTTAAAACCTCCACATCTAGGTCTCCATTCGAATAGACAAGTATAATTGCAGGTGATTTTATAATTTAACTCCCATACCACTCATTAGTTTATGAATTTTAAAAGCTATAAAATACCAATTTACGATAGTTAAATTTTGTTGCCTTTGTAGAAATTTTTTTCTGAATCCTAGTACTCTATTAGAGCCCCAAATGGCCACTCTATTCTCTGCTTTTGCTGTCCTTTACTTAAAATGTGGTTTAGTTTGAATTAAGGTTCAAGTTCTTGATTATTTTTCTATTATAAGTAGTATGATTAAATAATCAGGAGTCAGAATTCTCTTAAGTGGGTTTATGATCAGTATTACTTTATTATGAATTACCTTTCATTTTCTGTTTATGTTCTTTCTGTTGTATAGGTAATATTTAATAGATTTCATTTTAAAATACTTTATTTATTTTAATTGATATGATGCTTAAATATTATATAAACATTTGAAAAGGTAACAAATATAGAGTAAATTGTTAATATAAATAGTTGGTGCTCACTTGCATTTATGGTTTATTATCTGAGAGCAGTTGATAGATTTTACATCTTTGATATAAAGCACTGCCATATTTGTATTTTAAAAGAAATTTAGACCTATTATGTATAGCTCAGATTGATGACATTCTTCCTAGTTTGTGTTTGTATGTTTTATTTAGATTTTGCTTTTCTGAGCTGTCTTTTTAACTTCTAGCAAATCTTTTTAGTCATCTTTTATATACTTTTACCTCCATATGAAATAAATAAATGTTGTTCTTGTTAAGCCTGTAGGACTGGATGAATGGGGTTGTGAAACTGATTTGGCAAGACGATGATTTCTAAAAACCAAATGAGTATTGAGAAGCCACTGAAATATCGAAAATAATAACATGAATGTTAGGATGAAAATTTTAATGAAATTCCAATGCTTCCTTTAATCATTTTTAATTAAAGTACAAAAGTATGAAGAATTGATCTTATAGAAGATCATGAGCAATGCCAAAAGCTGATATTTTAGCAATTCTAGCAATCCATTCTAAACTACTTAACTAATAAAATTTCCTCATCTAAGACCATGTGATCTAATTCTAGTTAAAATAATGGATTCAACTTCTGCCTCATATGGGAGGTTGGAAATGTAGCTGATTTTCTTTAGAAAATGTAGCTGGCACCATTTGGTACTGCCTAAAGAAGAGAGATGCTGTCAGCACTTGATGAGAGAGTATTACCCATGGTGCTTGTTACTGTTTATGAGCTTCCATTGAAGTGATTCCTTTTTATTCATTGCAGCAGAATCATTTCCAAAGACCCCAGTATTTGCTGCTGTGATTTTGTATCTCCCCTGATGAACCTGAACAAGAGGATTTCCTTACACCATTCCCTAGTGTCTGGATGTCACAGGGTTAACAAATGTGCTTTTTTACGGGAAGTAATTTTAAAATTTGAACTGAAATCTACCTGGGATCATAGTGTTTATGTGGTTTTATTTATGAATACTAGTTGTCCAGTTCCAGAAAAACCATGACGTGCAAAATGCTTTGCACTCAGTGTTTTTACTGTTTCTGATTGTTAATAGTTTCTGCTTTCTTTTGACTACTTGACTTACAAAATGATCTGATTGACTACTCCATTGAAAAGCAAAGGTAACTCATGTTTAAGTAATAGCTTGTTTTATGTGGTTATGATATTTTTCCACTATTTTTGAAAAATAACAGTCATGGATAGCATTCTTTGAAAGACAGTGAAAATGTAATTTACTACATATATTGCTTTTTAAATGTTGCCTTAAACAGGTATAGATGAGCAGTAGTAATTGCTATGTACTGATTTACCTCAAGGTGAAAAAGAATTAAACCTGTGCATATTCCATTTATAAAATAAATTCATATAAACAGCCCTGCACTTTTTCAGATGCCTTGGTTTCCAGGATGGAGCTCAGTGCTACTGAGTACCCTGGCCGCAGGGCCACCTCAGGATACTCTTTCCTCCACCTATTTTATTTATTTATAGACGTCTGTTTACAAGGACTGTAATACATCCTCATGTTGACCATCTGAAATTCACTTTCACTTGAATGCTATTTCACTCTAAAATTGCCGCTTTTGAGAAGACAATGAACTAATAACTTCCTTATGATAAAAGGATGATGCCATATATTCTCTAATGATGTTAGATATACAAAGTGAGGCACACGATCTTTCTAATGGGTGTTGTATATGTGAGTGTGCTTGTGTGAATGATGTTGTCAATCATAAATCTCAAGTTGTTTAAAAAAGCTGTGGCATATCATTGTTCATATTTGCCAAGCATATAAAATGTGTAGGACAGAATTTTTTATGTGCTAACGCATGTATTTATAAAGCAGATTTCTTTACCACTCAAAATTACTTTCATTTTCTCCATCTAAAAATAATGTTTCTTCCATATACCTAAAGTTTATGTATATATATAATAGCTTTATAACTTTTACCGTTTGCAAAATCAGGTTCAAAATTCTGTAAAAAGGAAAATGGTTTCCGAAACAGAGGTATGACACCAGAGCTGGTTGTTTTTAAAGGATTGTATCATGTATATCAGTTCTGTAAATGTGCTCACCAGTGTAACATGTGAATCCTGTTTTAAAGTGCTCAGATTTCGGATGTGTAAGCCATTAATATAACATTGTAATTCAAAAATGTTTAAATTAAATAATTTAATGTTTTAAATTTATTTATGTAGATCACATCATTGTTGTCATATACAGTAGAACTATGTGAACTGTCTTTTGGTTTAGTCCAACAATTATTTATTTTTTTAGAAGAGTTTTTTAAAGAGTTTAAGGACATCCAAAATTTAAAATAGTGTTCATACTTCAAAATATGGCAATATTAATGTAAAGTTGGTTCTTTTCTAACTTTTCAAAAAGTAATGTGAGTGTCAATAATAGGAAAACATAGTTGGAAATGGAATTGTCTAAAGATCATTTTTAAAAATTTAATTAGCATATATTGACTTCTACAGTTGACTTAGAGTAATTGTTAACAGTTGTTTTTTTAATCAGATTTTTGTGCATTGATTGATTCTTGTGTTGTGGCTTTTCTTTTGTTACTTTCATATTAAGAGGGTTTTTTTTGTAGGGGGGTTCTCTTCCAATGTTTACTACATTTAAATAAATAGAAATTGAATTTTATTGTTCATTTATACAGTATTTGATAGCTTGGTATAATAATAACAGTATAGTTCTAATTTTTATGACTTTTATAATTATACAATGATAATATTTTCTTTTATAATAAAATCCAAAATAAACATTTAAAATGTAGAAGTGATATTTTTCATCTATATGAAGTACAAGTATCTACCAAGTCTCTAATGTGAATAATCCTGCTTTTCAAATCTGTTTCATAATATTAGAAGAAAACTATTTTTGGAGATGTTATTGAAGTTGAAAGATCAATAAAAGTCTGGTGAATCAGTTGTTGAATATTGTCTTTATTTTGATATTAGAAGAGCTGCATGTCTTTCTCATGAGAACTAACTGATAGGGGATGGAGAAAAATAAGTGATTTCTATTTCCTGCCTCCTAATTTTCCTAAGCAGAAGACAGAAAAGAGGAAACAGTGAGAAAAGAAGACGAAACAAAATAGTGTGTGTTTCACAGTGATTTTTTGATAGTTAATAAATACTGAAATTAAAGCCCTTTAAGATATGCTGGTCCATTATTTTCCCGATTTTAAAACACATCTGTTTAGAATTTTGCAATGGGATATGTAATAAACACATCACATTACATGATATGTAATGAGCATGTTAATACTGAACTTTCATAGACTCCAGGCTTTTTTGCTTTTAATGGCTAATTTCATTATGAAATTTTTTTAGTAATAGCTAATGACAGGCCTTGGTTTGTTTTCCATTAGGCACATATGTAACAATTTCCTCCTGTGTTTCTGCACTGTAAAGTTTCTGCTATCCCACAGTGAATTTGTCAATTTATTATTCCTATCAACAGAACTTTGAGATTTTTGTGGGGGTTGGGGGCGGGGAGAAGAAGGGAAATAGCGAGTTTCTCACTAGTTTTTGTTTGATCTTGCTCCTTAAGGTATAATCTGATCTCTCCAGTATCAGTTCTGTAACCTTTATCTCACTACCTCTATGCTTTTAATGAAAACATTCCTATTGTTTGGAAAACCTTCCTTTCTGTTTCTCTGCTATTCTTGCAAAGCTCAATTTAAGTTTTGCATTTTCTTCAAATTGTGCTCTGCCTTGTGCTCTGTTCTGTAAGATCATTCTCCTGCCTCCACTCAAGAGTGTGTCTGGGGCTTCCCTGGTGGTGCAGTGGTTGAGAGTCCGCCTGCCGATGCAGGGGACACAGGTTCGTGCCCTGGTCCGGGAAGATCCCATATGCCGCGAAGCGGCTGGGCCTGTGAGCCATGGCCGCTGAGCCTATGCGTCCGGAGCCTGTGCTCCGCAACGGGAGAGGCCACAACAGTGAGAGGCCCGCGTACCCCAAACAAAAAAAATGCCCTCTTTTTGTTTTTGTTCTAGACCAGTGATCAAGGGGTATTTTAGAAATTTGGGGAATTATTTTTTTCTTCTTGTTGATTCTGAATATTTATTTTAATACCTATTTAAGTTAATTTTATTCATTCCTTATGTTATAGTTACCACATTACTTTTACTTCCGAAGTATGTAATTTTCATTATCTGTGGATTCACCTCAGGATAGTAAAAGGGGTATTCAAAAATACCAGAAGGGGATGTTAGGTCTTACAGATTTGGACCCTACCACATCAGCCATGAGCTTAATGCAGGCGTGACCCCTCTGGGGTCGTGTATATTTCTCACATTACAGAGTACAGTGTGGTCCCTGGGTGGGTGTGGTGCTCCTCTCCTGCAGAGCCCCGTGTGTCCCATGCCTCATAATCATCTCTGCAACTTTCAGTCAGTTACATTCAGGGAAGGCCAAAACATTGGTTTAAGATTTTATTTTAAGAGAGGAGAAGAAGAAAGGTGGGAAGCACATTCAATATTCTGATGAAGAAAAGTTCAGAGGAGTAATTTTGTCTCCTGCGTAATATTTTAAATGTCTGTAGAGAATACTTTTTCTACTCAGCATCAGTCTGCCTTCCCCTCTCAACTTTCTGTGTTTTGATTGGTAACATTATTTCTGCTGGTTTTATGTTCTCTGAAGTATAATTAGTTCTGCTCCATTCACCTGAGTTTGACTTTCATCTCACCTTTCTGTATTTCCAAAATGGTACCTTACTGTTTTAGTTTTAAATATGTATTTTCAAGTACTCAAACCTAAGTGTTGTTATTCCATTAGGCCTACTTTTCCTTATTATTCAAAGCAGAGAAACATCAGGGAAGCATTCACTGTATTCATTTTAAATCAGGTTTTGGGAGACTGAATCACCACACTAATAGACATTCCTGTGGGCACTTGGAGCAACATTAAGATGGGATTGAGTAGGTCCTAGATTAAATTGTCCAGGGGACAGACAGCATGGTGGTTAAGGCTGGGCTCTGGGTTGAAATTCTAGGTTCTCCCCTGCGTCCATCACTTACCAGCTCTGCCCTGTTGGGCCTCCATGTTACAACTCTAAGCTAGGATGAAAAATAACCAGATGGGGGCTTCCTTGGTGGCGCAATGGATAAGACTCCGCCTGCCAATGCAGGGGACACGGGTTTAAGCCCTGGTCCAGGAAGATCCCACCTGCTGCGGAGCAACTAAGACCGCGAGCCACAACGACTGAGCCTGTGAGCCTCAACTACTGAAGCCCTCATGCCTAGAGCCCGTGCTCTGCAACAAGAGAAGCCCCCACAATGAGAAGCCCGTGCACTGCAACGAAGAGTAGCCCCCGCTCGCTGCAACTAGAGAAAGCCCGGACACAGCAGCGAAGACCCAACGCAGACAAAAATAAAATAAAATAAAATAAAATAAAATAAATAAAGAGGATGATGTGAAGAGTAGGTGAAATAACGAGGAAAGAGTTTGGAACAGTCCCTGGCACAAAATAAGCGCTCAATATTTTTCATTTTTTGAAGCTTCACAGTGTAAAGTTGAGTAGTTTTTTTAAAAGCTTTAATAAAATTAAATTTTTTTCAATAAAAAGAAGCTTCAGACTTTCACAAAAGGTGAAGAGCCTTGCCCAGTGCCACAAAACGAACTAGTGACAGGTGTCCCACACAGCTCACTCGTACTTTCATGCCGGAGTCGCTGAAACTGTCTCCACGTTACACGAAAGCTATTCAGCAGGTACCGTTGATCCTTTTCAAACTAAATATCTGGTTTGGAAGATAACTGATTTTTAGTCCATAGCAATTCTTGAAATTAAACACCCCAAAATGAAGCTGTTTTCTCTCCTACCCATTTTATTTCAAATGCTGAAGGTTGACACACCGAGTCCAGAAAAACCGACAGCGTTTAGGAAACCCTGGGTGGCAGGCAGGCTGAGGTCGGGGTGAGGCGGCTGCCGCCGCGAGGCCCTCAAGCCCCACCCCACAGCGCGCGCTGCGGCCCGGCCCTGCGCGTCTCTGGTTGCTGCGGCAACCCGAGGCCGGCGTCCCCGTCGCCACGGCGTTCGGCGGGCCGCAGCACGGCTACCCCTGATTGGCTGGGGCGCCCGCCGGTGGAAGAAGAGGTGTCGGCATTGGCTGAGGACGCGCCGGTTTCGTGGCCGGAAGGAGGATTGGATTGATGAACCAACGGTGCTGCTGGCAGCTGTGCCCCCGAGGTGGAGGGGACCAGGCGCGGGCTAGGGGAGAGGAGGACGGGCCCCCGATCCACAGCAGCGTGACAGTAGCAGAGACGATGAGAAGGGCGATTTCGAGCTTGGCCTGAAGGAGGGGCCCTCCCTTGGGCGCGGTGAGTGGGGCCGGAGCGGGCGTTCCTCTGCCGGCGCGCGAGTTCAGGCAGGGTCTCCAGGGAGATGTGGAGCAATCCGAGGCCTCGGAGTGAGCTCCCCTCGGCAGGAGGCAGGGCAGAGAGTGCGGGCTGTCGGGCGTGCGGGAGTCACTGTGAGCCTGTCTCACAGCAGATGGGTTGGTGTTGGCGGATGGATGGTGGGAAAGTGCCATCAACCATGCGTGATGGTCCTTTCAGTTCCATAAGGACTTATTCTGGTTACAGGAAGCTTGAGTGTGTCTCTTCCAATCTGCTCCTACACTCCGGAGGCTCCTTCATAAAACCCTTTATGGGCGTCCCTTCTCTGCCTTCCCCTTATGTTATGATGCTGCTCTGACAGTCCCTCTGCTTCTCTACTCAACGTGAGTGAGCCTGTTCAGTTCCATGCCTTCAGGCACCACATGTCAGCTGATTACTTGAAAACCTCCACCTCCAGCCTAGGCTGCTCCACTAAGCACCAGACCCCCAAACCCAGCTGCGAGTTAACTCCACACGTGCGCAACCCTAAACACCATCTTCCCCATTCCCACAGAGTGCCTCGCCCTTGGATTCCCTGTCTTGGGCCCCAAGATACAAAAACCACATCTGGACAATATCTTTGACACTTACTGCCTCTTCTGCATTTCCACCGGTTATCAAGGCTATACCTTCTTAATAGCTGTCAAATCAATTCCCACATCACTAAATCCCTTCTCACTACATTAGAATTTCCACCAGTTTCTTGGTTAAATTCAACACCCATCCACCTTCCCTGATGGCAGTTTGGCCCTATCTAATCCATTTTTCTGTCTATTGTTAGACTGATCTTTCTAAAAAACATATAAGGGCATTTCACTTCCTGCCAAGACTCCCTGTCATCCTCATCCACACTTCTTAGTTAGGCCTTCCATCAGCAGTTCCATCTTTGTTCCCAGAGCATGCCACATTCTCTCCTGTGTGTGCTGATGTCACCTGTTGCTCACACTGCCTTCAATGGACTCCACTTTTGCACCTTCCCCAACCCTGCTCTCGCTCCCCAGTCATTCTCTGAATGTTGCCTAATTGCTTTTTTGCTTCCTCCTCTAGACTCTCTCTCTGAGCACAGAGGCCAGGTTTGTCTTCCTCACCATTTTTTGTATCTGTCATAGCATCCTGCAAGTAGCAGGGGCTCAACAAATACTGGTTAAATGAATGATTCTCTAAGACAAGAAGTTACTGTTTTTCGCAGCATTCAGTAAAGCTTTCACTTATAAAAGATGAATGTTGAATTTCCAGGTTTTACTTTAATTTCAAGATCCTTGGTTTGGAAACTATTTCAATTCACAGTCTATATTTCATGCCATAATCATTTTAATGGTAGCTGTTGTTATATGGCATAAGTTTAACATGGGAAAGAGAGAGTACAGTGCAGTTTGCAAGAGATAGGCTTTGAGTCAGACATGCGTGGGTTTGAATCCTGGCTCCAACATTTTAGCTGTGTGGCCACTTATCTGTGGCTTCGTTATCTGTACAATGGGCTAATAATAGCCCCCACCTCATAGGATTATATTAAAGACTAAATGTGTGTAACCCATATCAAGTGCACAGTGCCTTATACTTAATAAATTTTCACATGTCTAAAAACTAGAAACATTCACATGGATGTTTGTAGCAGCTTTAATCACAATTGTCAATACCTGCAAACAACCAAGATGTCCTTCAGTGGGTGAATGGATAAATTAGCTGTGGTACATCCAGACAATGGAATTGCTGAAAAGAAATTAACTGTCAAGCCATGAAAAGACATGGGGGAACCTTAAGTGCATATTACTAAGAAAAGAAGCCAGTCTGAAAAGGCTATATACTGTATGATTCCAACTACATGACATTCTGGAAAGAGTAAAACTTTGGAGACAGTGAAAAGATCAGTGGTTGTCAGGGGTTAGCTGAGGGGGGGGGCAGAAATGAATAGGCAGAGCACAAGGATTTTTAGGACAGTGAAAATACTCTGTGCGACACTATAATGATGGATACATGTCATTATATGTTTGTCCAAACCTACAGAATGTACAACACCAAGAGTGAACCCTAAGGTAACCTATGGACATTGGGTGATTATGATGTGTCAATGTAGGTTCATTCTTTATTTGTTTGTTTGTTTGTTTGTTTATGGCTGTGTTGGGTCTTCATTTCTGTGCGAGGGCTTTCTCTAGTTGCAGCAAGCGGGGGCCACTCTTCATCGCGGTGCGCAGGCCTCTCACTGTTGTGGCCTCTCTTGTTGCGGAGCACAGGTTCCAGACGCGCAGGCTCAGTAGTTGTGGCGCATGGGCCTAGTTGCTCGGCGGCATGTGGGATCTTCCCAGACCAGGGCGCGAACCCCTGTCCCCTGCATTGGCAGGCAGATTCTCAACCACTGTGCCACCAAGGAAGCCCCTGTAGGTTCATTCTTGGTAATGAATGTACCATTCTGGTAAGTAATTTTGATAATGAGGGAGGCTCTGCAGGTGTAGGGGTGGGGGTATATGGGAAATCTCTGTACCTTCCTCTCAAATTTGTTGTAAACTTAAAACTGCCCTAAAAAATAGTCTTAAAAAAGAAGTAAAAGAAACACTGAAGGTTGGAATTGTGACATTTCCATGGTCAGCTCACAAAAGGTAAAAATCAGTCTTTTAATTCAGTCAAGTACAATTTCTGGGACATCATCCTGCTACCCAGTCACACTATACTACTTGATCACAAACTTTGTTCTGATACAGGTAAGAGACTCATTCAGTGACAACTTATTGACCATCTGATGGATCCAGGGCTCTCTGCCAGATAAAGGTGAGGCAAAAGAAAGTGTAACCAGTAAAGTCTCAAGTAAGTGAAAGAAGGGCCTGGAATGTCACTCTGCCTGTCTCAGCTGGTCAGACTTTGAGGTCAGAGTCAGAATGGACTGAGTGGAGCCCTTGGAGAGGTGGAGAGGAGGTAGAAGTTTACTGGGCATCCAGAAGGGAGCATAACCAAGTCCCTGTGCCCTCAGAGCCCAGGATCCCAGGGATGGTAGCCCAGAGTCCATAGAATTCAGACTCTCTTGCTAGGTGCATGGGTTCAAATTCCAGCTCTGCCACTGCTGGACACAGGATGTCTGCCAAGTGGCTTCATCTCGGAACTTCAATTTCCTTACATATACAGTGGAGTTGTTGTGAGTAGTACATGAATTAGTACAGACAAATTTCCTAGAACTATGGTAGGTACATAGGAAGTGCCAGGTACATGTTAGCTGTTTCTATTATGTTTTACCTGGGGGAGAGAAATAAAAGATAACAATAAAGCAGGATGGGGGGCGGATAGAAAGTGTCAACTTGGGAACAGGTTATGTGGCTTGGATTTGGAAATGAGTCTTACATTTTTGAGACTTGGTCTTCCACAGGAAAGTGAACTCTATGTGTACTCATATATCCACCTGACATGTGTGATTAAAAAGAAACATGAAAATGAGCACTGAATAAAATAGATGGTTTTTCGTTTGGTAAAATGGTTGCTCATTCATATCTAGAAGTCAAACTTCCCTTCATCTCAGCTGAAATCTGCAACAGTCATAATAAAGGTCATGCACTCACGTCTGTGGGGGTGGCTCAACTCAGAGCTTATTCAGTATTGTATTAGGAATAGTTATAGTTGACAGGGAGTCTAGCTTCACAACCCTCAAGAGAGTCAAAGTGGCAAAATCACAATCAAATGGCACATATCTAGAAGAGAGACTAAGAAACCCTCCTACAAAAATTGAAATAAAACAAGAGGCAGAATGGATAAAGCACAGCAGCCATAACATTGATCCTGGGCCAGCAGGAAAAAGTTACCCAGTATATAGTGTCTTTTGCATAAATGACAGGGAATTGTTAATTAATTTGGGAAAAGTGTGTCTGAAGTAATATTTGGTTACTAAGGTGATAAACATTTACCTAGAAAATTCACTTAGGCAGATAGAGAGCTGGATAAAGGGCACCAATAAGTGAAAGTTAGTATAGCATTCAGTTAACAGGGAAGACCCTGCCTGGCTTTAAATTCCTGCTCTGCCACCAGAGGTTTAAAGCTCTGTGACTTGGACAAATTACTTAACCTCTATGGGCCTCGGTTCTGTCATCTGTGAAACGGGGACAGTAAAGGTAGTTGCCTTATAGCTTTGTTAGGAGAATTATATTAGTTAACGTATGGAAGCAATTAGAATGGTGCTGGCACAGGGTAAGCCCCATGTAAACATTTGCTTTTATTATTGTTGTTACTGTTACCAGATATGAGATCTTAGCCAAGTTACTGAAGCTCAGCACCTCAGTTCCTTCATCTGTGAGTTCTCCAACTCAACACAACCATCTCCTAGATTTGTTTTAGTATTAAACAAATACATAAAAGTGCTTATAATTGTAAACCCAAAATAACATTAGGTGTAACAAATTAAAATGAAGACTTTGTGACATTAAAAATAAAACCTTTTTTTTAATTTTATGTCTAGTATTTGTCATCAGTGAACCAAAGTCAGTGAATATCAAACCTGGGCCCACGGCAGTGGAAGGGCAGAGTCTTAACCACTGGACCACCAGGGAATTCCCCTGGACAGTTTTAAAGGAGTTTCACTTTATTTTATTTAGTTCAAACTACCATCTTATAATGGGGATATAATTATGTCTATTTTTTGGTAAATGAGGAAACTAATAATCAGAGAGGCCCGGGGACTTTCTGAGGTCACTCAACAGGCAAGTAGAAACCAGGTCTCCTCCATCACTGCTGCTCCTTTCACCTGCATCCCAGCCGTGTAACAGGAAGACTTCACAGTCCCAAGCCTGTTAGCTCTCATCAGTGGAGACCACAGCATTCATATAATGTGCGTGTGTGTGTGTGCTACACTTGACATAAATGTGAATACTCATTCCTGTAGGAAATGTTATTGTCCTATTGTGTATACTTGAGGTAGCCCATATTTAACACGAATATCTTATTTACCTTGTGGCTTCCCTGTGTTTATAAAGAGATTTTTGTCAAACCAACATTCTGTAATAACTAGATGCTGGTCAGCTGGGGCAAATGTATCATTTGCTGATAGTTTTTTTCATAATCTTTATTCTCCATCTATAAACAAAGATCCTCCAGTTATAGCTGGAGCTTCCCAATCACATTTCTCTCGGGATTTGTTTATTCATTCATTCATTCATTCATTCATTCATTCTTTCAGCATTTATTGAATACTTCTTTTATTATACTAGCAATGCTGTGCTGGATGTTGGGGATGAGCAAACTGGCTGTCATCCACATCTCTGACTAGTTAATAGTAAGCTAGAGGAGACATATGCATAGTTATTGAATTATTCCCTGAATCTGCCCCTTTATTAAGAGCTTCAAGGCAGGGAGGTCAGTGAAAATTTCCTTAAAGAATGAATACTTGAGTTGAGATGGGTGAGGCTTCCAGGGCTTTCTGCACTAATCTGGCCCTTGAGTCTAGGAATAAAGGTCTCAGGAGTGCAGGAAAAGCAGGCCTGGGGCAGGGACACATGGCCCAGGTCTGAGTGGAGCTGTTGGGGGCAGAGACTTCATCTCACAGGACACCTCAAGTCCTCCTTACATTTGTTTTTATGCCGAGAGAAATGGGAAGCCCATGAAGGCTCAATTGGTCAGATTTGTACCATAAAAAGGGTGCTTTTGTGTGGAGAACAGACTTCTTCTTGTTGGGAGGAGAGAGAAACTGGAAGTTGGGGGTCCATTTAGGAAGTGGTTCCTGTAGTTCAGGTGGGCAATGATGAGGATGAGGGTGTTGGCAGTGAGGATGGAGAGAAGTGGGCAGACAGGGACTGTACTGAATAGAAAAATAGTGAGCTAATGAGCTAATGAGCCTTAGGAAGAGGAAGTGTCATTTTTCCAAGGTTCATGCCCAAGGGCTCTTCTTGAGTTGAGATTATTTGAGATTCTTCTGTTCTATGAGCTGGCCAAAGCCTTGGAGGCCGCCATCAGCCCCAGCCCAGCTCATCTGCTGCCTGTCTCCCCAAACCACTCTCAGGATCTGGCCTCCCTCCCTTTGTGCATCCCCTGGAGTATTCTTCCCCTGCCCCACCCATTCTCCTGGACCTGCTTCACAGCCCTGTCACATGTGCCTTTCCATGGCTCTTTCTTCAGCCCACAGTGGTCTCTCGTTCCCTAAAATTCATTCAATTTATAATCTCCTTGGGAAACTAATTTTCTCTGCTTTTTGACATTTCTAGTGTTCTTATTTAATCCCTTGTATTAGGCCGAACCATAAGAAATTGTTCTTTTTTTTTTAAGGCCCAATATCAGCAGTTTCATGTTGTTTAACCTACATATTTCTCATTTCCCACACTTGCTGAGTTATGGATGGATGTTTTTGCAGCATCCAGTAGTGTCTTGTGCACAGTCAGCACACAATAAATTAAAAATACACTTAAGGGCTTCCCTGGTGGTGCAGTGGTTGAGAGTCTGCCTGCTGATGCAGGGGATGCGGGTTCGTGCCCTGGACCGGGAAGATCCCACGTGTCGCGGAGCGGCTGGGCCTGTGAGCCATGGCCGCTGAGCCTGTGCATCTGGAGCTTGTGCTCTGCAACGGGAGAGGCCACAACAGAGGCCCGTGTACTGAAAAACAAACAAACAAAAAAATACACTTAAAAGAAATCTTATTAGATGAAACAAAAGTTATTCAGTGCCACTAATTATTAGGAACATCAGTGTGTTTACCCGGTGTTCTCTTTACTCTTTGAGGGTCTAGGGGATTGGGCTGAATCCATACTCACTTATTTATCATGACTTATTTCCATTATGGCTAACTTTGGGGAGAAGGCATTTTTTTTTTACCACGTCTTATTCAGTGCAGTATCATCAGTGCCTGACATATGTGAGGAGATCAAAAATTGTTTCTTGAAGGAATGAATAAATATTGTCACCTTTTTCTGTCTCACAGAAACAGAGAATTGAATGTAATCTTACTATGTTTGGAGGTCAATGAATAAAGAGAAATTTGGTGTGCTACTTTATTTATTTTCATTGACTGGTTAATATAAATTATTAATTATTATTAATTTATAATAATAAATTATATTTAATTATTAATTTAATTATTATTTAATATAAAATTATTATTATAAATTAATATTAATTATTTCTTCATGCCATCTGGACCTTTTTTCCCCTTTACAATATCACTACTTAATACATGGGTCTTAGGTTCATTCTACCCTTTGTCACGAATAGACTTGGGTAAGCAGCCACACAAGGCATGAGCACAGACTATCACAAATATTGTGCAGTGGCAGTTGAGGGGGCCCCCAGGAAATCCATTCCTATCTGCAGGCATTACCCTTTATCACAAAAGATATGAGTTAAAATGGGAATACATCTTCAAAATAGGAAAATGATAATGGTGCCTATTGTCATATATTCTAGTTGACTTTGGAACAGCACTCTCAGTCCACCTTGGGACTTGTGGACTTCACCAGAAGAAGATGAAGGCAAACTCCTAAGGGAGTGTCTAACCTGTAGCAGGTGCTCAATAAATATTCAGGGGAATGAGTAGGAGACAGTCAAAATACTCTTATCACTTTTTATTCTTTTACCCTCAAGTGCTTGTTTAACTAGAAAATAGAAGGTTGTTTAAAGAATAAAGTGTGCATAAGGAAGGTGTCAAGTCTGCTGACTCGGGAGCAAGGCCATGACAGTACTTGCCCTGGCTGATGCCACTTCTGCCAATGGCAGTTCTGTAGCAACTTCATCTTTGTTTGGCACCATATGATGGTATTAAAATACAACACCTACCTAGTTCTCATGAGTGAACCAGGATGAATGGATGTGTATTTGTAAGGATGCCAGGGTCCAGTTGCATTTAACCAATACACGTAAACACATTTTCCTTATTTCTGGTTGCTATATGTGAATTATATCTTATTTAAAATTATATCTTATTTTAACCACTTTTTTTCAAATTTTAAAGGGATTTTAAGGAAATATGTCTACAGTAAAGGAATTGGAGTAATGATTTTTCATTTTGCATTTCCAGCTATTTATGGGGCTGAAAGTTCTGTAAGTTTTTAATACCTACCTGAGCACAGACAGACTGCATCTTGACATCTAACATGGAGGTTAGCTGTCATTCAGCCAAGGAAAGAAGGACTCCCTGTTGTTGGTACAAGAAGTTCTAACTTCCGTGGTAGGGTTCATGACACTTTATTTTAGTGCCTTTTCAAAAATAATAAAGCTGATGTAGCAAAGTGGTAATTAACCTTAGTCATGACAAACTCTTACTGCTATTATGTTCTAAGTGCTGGTTTTATTTTTTTTAACCATTAGTAAAGGTAGTAAATAGAATGGAATAGTTACAAAGATGCAACCTAAGTGATTAGAAGGAAAAACATGTATCTGTGGGATATGAAGCTATTTCCCAAAGTGAATCAAATGATTTTTCTGTTTTATCTTTAGAAAAGATGAGGCCATTTAAGGATCTCTCAAGCAGCTAAGGCAATTGTGGTATAAAAAGGAATTTCTGGGCAGAGAATCTGAAAACCATATCACAAATACTCGCCATGTTATTTAGTTAGTGGGTTTATATTGCACAATTTAGATTAATTACAATCAATTAATTTTACCATGGCATGGATAATCTCTCTGTCATACGTGTTTACCCTGCAATTACTGAGTGAGGTGTGTGTCTCTGGGGACTTTCTTTTAGTATTAACCCAAATTTCAGGTGACATCAGGAGATATGAATTACTTTCGAGAGTTTCTTCTTTAAAATGGGTTTAAAAATTCAACAATGAGTCAGAACTCTGATTATGCCTGTACTTGACTAGGGCTGTAAACACCAAACTGTTTGATATCTGATCTGAGATAGTACTTGGGCTCCATGACTGACAGGAACAGAGGAAAGATACTGAATGTTTCTGTCCTTAAAGACTTGTATTTTATATGTAATCTTTCACTTCTATACCCATTCCATTTTAAGAAAAAATACTAAATTTCACCTTTTCCATTTAGAATCAAAGGAAAATCTCAATATGAATAAATGAATACAAGTGTTTGTGTAGCAAGTATCATAATCTCTGGCCTCATCTCATCTGTAAAATAGATGTTAGAAAATGAGTGGTTTTCTATTTTTATTTTTAGCAGTGGAACCTTGTTTTCAAATGAAACTGTACAGAGACCCCTAGAGAAATAAGACATAGTGCATTCAGCCACTCTCACCCTCCCCTGGTTGTCCTGGAATTGACAGCGACTGGGTTAGTCCTTTCAGGCACTCCACGTAGGGCAGTGATTCTCAGAGGATCATCTAGGGTCACTGTGAAAACAATATTGTTATTTGAAAGGAGAACCCTCGGGTACCTAGGCCAGTGCTATTGAGGTAATCTTCAGACTACTATGTTACTGGTCCATGAGGGAGAAATACAAAATTGAGAGCAAGCATTGAGAAATGTTTATAGCACTTTGATATTGCTGTGCTATCCAAGCACATGATCAGTGATGGGCTTATTTTCCTGGATACGATATGGACCAAAAGTGTTGATCCATAATAGATTGGAAAAAAAAACTTTATGGATAATTTGAGAAGCACTGTTCATGAATATTTTCTTATTTAGGAGTCCAATTTTCCTCCTGAAGATTGAATAAGTTAGATCATTCCTGAATGTGTTCAACATTATTATAGCATTACAAATACTTATCAATTGATTTGACTTATAAGGAAGCTTTATGAAAGATCTTTGAACTAAAGGAATAATGACATTGGTTTTTAAAAATAATTCTTTTATTTATTCATCCATTCATTAATTTTTTTCAATAAATATTTATTGTTTGCCTACCATGTGTCTGGTGAACACAGGAGGCCCCATCCTGCTTTATGGGGTCATCAGGCAATTGCCATACTTTTTGCACAGGTTTGCAGTGTGGGGAGTACAGGCTTCCCTGGGCTCTGAGGAGGAGCACCAGGCTTGGTTGGGGGTGGGGGGTGGTGGGTGGTCAAGCAAGGTTCTAATCCCAAAATTAGTAATTGTTAAAAAGCAAATAACTCACAAACTTTGGTAAAAATACCTGAGCCACTCCTTACTGATTGTGACACAAATATTTTTTGAGTCCATACGCTGTACTTACCCTGTGCCACTTGCTGTTCTGTGTGTGGGGATAAAGCAAACACAGTCCCTGCCCACATGGGGCTTATTATCAAGTGCACGGAGACCAGTGAATGGCTAGGAGTTCTCCTGATGTTGATGAGCCCCACAAGGAAATAAAACAGAGTGGAGTGGTGAGTGTGAGCATGTGGTGGTGAATGGGTCACAGAGTAGTCCTCAGCAAGGAGGCGACATCTGAGCTGAGGCTGAGTGACCTGAAGGAGCTGAGCTGCAGTGGGCTGAGGGTGAGGGAGATGATGGAAGAGCTCAGAGAAGTCAGAGTCAAAGCAAGAGGGAACTGCCTTCGACTCTGCTCTGTGTGCATCTGCAGCCAGGCCCTTTGCAGCCCCATCACCCATGCTCATCCTTGGGGGATGTGGGCATCCACAGAGCCCCCATCTCTAAGGACTGTTTGTGTGCCCCAGGTACTGGCTTCAAAGTTCTTTTGCTTCTAACAGCCAGCTCCTGGGTCTCTTTTGGGGAGGACTGCTCAAGCTACTGGAGTCTCTTTGCCCCCAGTCAACAGTGCCTGTGTCACAGAACCAAACTCAGGTCTGCTTGTCCACTCACAGTAAAGCCAATCTACTGACACCCAGCTGTGGTGAAGGAAAGTGCAGTCTTTATTGCAGGGCCCAGCAAGGAGTCCAGACAGCTAGTGCTCAAAAAGCCTAAACTCCCCAATGTGTTTCAGCAAAACGTTTTTAAAGGCCAGGTGAGGGAGGGGAGTCCCAGGGTATATGATCTGCTCATGCACAGTTGTCTGGTTGGTTGATGGTGAGGTTACAGGGTATTAACATTATCAATCCTTAGGTGCCAATAGGTGCTTACAATCATCAACTAGTTAATTTCTTCCTTTTGATGGTGGTTTTAGCATCTGTCAAACAAGTCAGGAAATGTGCATCAGATACTACTTCAGAGAGGAGCTACAGCAGAGGATGGGGGAGGGATCTGCCCCAGGAAAGCCCCATAGGGTCCTGCTCCCTTACATCTGAGGGGCTAGGACCTCCCCCAGGGCCCTTTACCAACCACTCCTTCCCTCAGGTTTGGACAGTGGCTCTGAGGCAAACTCTACCTGCACAGCTCTTGCCCTCACTTGCCCTCTGAGGAACACTTCCTCAGAAAGTTATTTGCTTCTAGGAAATGACTTAAGAGATGAACTGCCCTCCCTGCCACCCACCAGTGTTGAACTATAGCCTTTGGTATAGTGTTATCATTTTTGTTAATTAAAGATGGGATTAAATTAAATATTTTATAGTATTCCCAAGTTCTTGAAGTTTTTTTTTTTTTTTTTTTGGAACAGTTTCCATTTTAACAGCCATCAAGTGGAAAGGATTTTGTTTTTTATCCTAAAGGCAATTGCCTATTTCTTCTGATTCTGGTGAGTTTGTTTACTGTTTAATTAAGTGAAACATTTCCAGACAGTTATCTATTTTCACTCTTCCAGCTCACAGAGTAGAAGCTGATCTTAAACTGATAAAACTATTAGAGGATTATTTCCTGTTCACACACTGGGTCAATAAAATTACAGAGATTAAACAAGGGAATAAGACAGAGTGTTTAGCAGGGTTTGATTGTGGGAGATATCATCTAGCATCAGAAGCCTATGAGCTTTTCCACACATTTTCATGTACTAATCACTGTGACTTTCACGTCCTTGTTTCTAAAATGGTCTGGAGCTATGGTTTGAGCAGAATTTGAAGCTGACAGGCCAGTGTGTCTATGTGGAATTTTCCCTCTGTCCTTCAGGGAAAAATAAAGTTAGATTATATTTATTTTGACTGGATTTCCATTTATTTTAGAACTTTTGGGGCATTTTAATATCTACATATGAAAAGCACTTGGATCTCTTGCTTTTGAAAAATTATGTACAAATCATCCATTCTTCCTCTTTTCCTCCCTACTCCTCCCTTTGTTCCTTCCTTTTTTCTTTCTTTCTTTTAAACAGATGCTAAATCATCTCTCTATCTGAATATCTCACAAAACATAGTTTAAAGTTCCTAAGTGGGTTTTTCTTTGCTTGTAGTAGAATCCTATATCTGGGATAGCCTCTTTTATCTTTAGTAGTTTTCAGTCTGAGATTGGACATAGTAAGCATTCAATAAATATTTGTTGAAGGAATGAAGCCATGGTGCTAGGTCCTGGACACAATCCTAAAATATTGATATTGTGCTTTTTCTGGTGTGCATCTGTGATGAGAGCCTCGCTTTTCAGCTCTTAGTTCCAGCTCAACTATTTGTCATAAGTATGACAACAATATTGGGAAAATAATTTTTAAATCATTAGATAAACTGTGTCTGTTCATTTCACAAAATTAAATTTCACTAGATTTTGTTGCAGTAAAATACCCATTGGCACATTCCTTTTGCCTCTAAATACCTCTGATACACTTGGATTTTGACCATCAATTTCATAATACATTGAGGCGTGCAATTATAGGACAATAATGCATGATTTTTCATGCCTGAAAAACACTCTGAAGTCAAGCAGTAGCATTGAAGCGCAACTGGAAAATTTTACATCCAATCAAGAATTAAACCAATAGTACATTTAATTTTGTATTTGCTATGTAATTGAAAGTATGAATATCTTCAACTTTCTTTTTGTTTCTATTCTAAAACAATTTAGTCAGAAATTCATGAAGGAAAAGGGGTAAACAAATTAATTGTTCTCCATTGGTGAACTTATAATAACCTCTTGAGTAGGAGTGGGAAATAGTATTAAAATTTATCCTAGGAAGGGTGACCAACCATAATGACTACAAAGCCTAATTCAGAAGAGTGAGATGCCTATTGGGTTGTGTTCCCAGGCTGGTAGCCTCACTGACTGGATTGTTAAAAAACAAAATTCAATTGAGTAAATTTTAAAGCTCTTATTGGCTTTATTCAGTGAGTCATGAATGGGCAGCATTCGATCTAGCAGATAGAAAGGAGCTCTGAGGAACTGTACAAATGAAAGACTTTTATAGGCAGAAGAGGGCAGGAACAAGGAAGTTATTCTTCATTAGGAGTTAGTCAAAAAAGGGATTGGTTATTTCAAGGTTGCTTTTCCTAAAGAGGATAGAGGGTTTTATCAGGCAGCTTACCTAACTAGTGCTGATCAGGAGATTCCTGATTGGCTAGTTTAAGTTTCCATTTCTGGTAGAGACGAAACTGTAATTAAGTTAAGTTTGGTGACCCAAAGATTAGCATAAACAACTCCATTTTGATTGTGCCCATTGTTTTATTTTTAACAGGATGTTTGAGTGAGTTCAGGGGCTGTGCAAGACTGACCCAATTCTTGCAGAAGAGGTTATGACTAGAGTTGACCCACATGGGGATTCAGCTCAAAAACTTTAGGAATTCTGGAAACCCAAGGACATTTTATGTGTTGCCCTGACACTGTAATGCTTATTTGCAAGTGGGTGGAGCTTTCTCTGGGATTTTTAGGGGCATGACCCATGATGAGAGAGGAACTCCCTGAAGTAACAGCATACTCTACTGTTAAGGAATCTTGCCAAGAAAGACAAGTAAGATGGCATAAAAGTGTCAGCTGGACTTCAAGTATTTGCTTATGTATATTTTGGAAACCCCAAATCGGGGCACTTTTCCTGACAAGCAGAACAATACTTGTTGGGGTAATGGGTCAGAATATTTGAAATCAAGAATGACTCAGAAAATATAGGCTAAGGTACTACTATAATTATAAGCTATGCCCTAAGTATATTCAAAGGCCTTTGAATGATAAATAGTAAGTGTTATTCATATTAGCATTTATATTACTGTATTACAAATAAATGTTAGTTTGTGCATATTTAAATAAATGTTATAAGGGAATTTTGCCTGCATTAATTGAGAATATTTTGGAGCACATAACCCAAGTAAAGTTTTTCCTTCTAGTTTACTTTGAAAGGAATGTGATGTTAATTCTGGGGCATTGATGTTTTACAATGCCTGATCAAGACAAAAAAGTGAAGACCACAGAAAAATCAACCGATAAAAAAACAAGGAATCATCACCAGGTAACTCACTGCTGAGTCTTTGCTAATTATTAACTCAGGCAGTGGCCAGCAATCAGATTTAATGGCTTTTTGAGAAATAGGGCAGATCCTTGACAACTGCTGCTCTGGGGTACAGTGTTTACTGAAATGTTTGTGCATTTCTAGAGTTCTACAGAAACGTTTAGCATGTATATGTTTCAGTCTATAAAAGCAGGCCTCCAAGTGGCAGTGCTCCATGTTACTAGTGGGTAACATGACTAGTTCACCTGGAGTCTTCTGTTGGTTGACACTGTGTTATTCTTTCTTTTTTTTTTTAACATCTTTATTGGAGTATAATTGCTTTACAATGTCATGTTAGTTTCTGCTGTATAACAAAGTGAATCAGCTATATGTATACACATATCCCCATATCCCCTTGTGTTATTCTTTCTCCTAGGGACTATTCAGATCTTAAAAGACTTCTGTGCCTTTTGAACGTTCAGTCAAGCAAACAACAGGTAGTGTTTTCAAAGGATGTGCGTCCATTAACGACAGAAATCACATGTTTCCAAAGGGATCCGTTTAACATCATATGAACGATAAGTCTATTTTTCTTTGTTCTTTCTTATGTTTTGTCTTTCTTCTAGCTGTTTCTTTCAAACCTGGTTCGGGTTCAGGATGCAAGACTCTGTATCCACAGCCTTTTCATTCTTTTGCTCTCATGCCTGGGGCCCGCTTTATCCTCTGTTCAGTGCCATGTGTCCTAATCAGCAAAAGCATTTCAGTATAGAAACAGAGCTCTCTTCTTTTGAATGCCCAATGTTTGACACTGCAGAGCCCTAGGGAAGTTGATTTCTCCAAAACACTGTTCATCACCTTTCCCTTTGTCTCCGCTTCCCCATTTCTCAGGCTGCCTACTTGCTACAGCACCACTTTTGATGCTTTCTGCAAATTATATCTCACCAAAAACAGGGGGAAGGAAGGAGTGAGTTTGGGCTATTTTTACAATAGCATTTTTATTTTTTTAATAGACAGAGAAAGAATGGTACTGCTGCTTGAATTTATCTCTAAATGTTTCTTTTTGGTTTAGCTTCTGTAAGACTTTAGAGAGTCAAGAGATTAGAGGCTATCCATGGAGGTTTAGGGAATAACACAGAAATGTGAATAATAATGAAGACAGCTTATTTAGCACAGTAAATTAGTAAATGTCAGGGATGGGATTTGAACCCCAGGAGCCAGACTCCAAAGTCAACTGTGGTATACTTGTTAAGTAAATTTGTTTATGAGCTCATGTGGTAATACAGCCCTACTGGCTTTTGTTATATCCACTAAACTTACCAGAGAACTACAGCATTTACAAAATTTTTTTTATTGAAGTATAGTTGATTTACAATATTATATTAGTTTCAGTGGTACAACATAATGATTCAATCTTTTTAAGATTATACTCCATTTATAGTTATTGTAAAATATTGGCTATGTTCCCTGTGCTGTACAATATATCCTTGTAGCTTATTTATTTTATACATAGTAGTTTGTACCTCTTAATCCACTACCCCTATATCACCCCTCCTCACTTCCCTTTCCCCTCTGGTAACCACTAGTTTATTCTCTGTGAGTCTGTTTCTGTTTTGTTATACATATTCGTTTGTTTATTTTTTAGATTCCACATATAAGTGATAACATACAGGATTTGTCTTTCTCTGATTTATTTCACTAAGGTTAATAATTTCTAGGTCCAACCATATTGTTGCAAATGGCAATATTTCATTCTCTTTTATGGCTTAGTGAATTCCATTGTGTGTGTGTGTGTGTGTGTGTGTGTGTGTGTGTATGATATACATGTGATATGTATATCATCTACATATCCTGTTGATGGGCACTTAGGTTGCTTCCATATTTTGGCTATTGTAAATAATACTGCTATGAACATCAGGGTGCACGTAACTTTTCAAATTGGTGTTTTTGTTTTCCTTGGATATATACCCAGGAGTGGAATTACGGGATCATATGGTAGTTCTATCTTTAGTTTTTTGAGGAACCTCCATACTGTTTTCCATAGTCGCTACACCAGTTTACATTCCCACCAGCAGCGTTCCCTTTTCTCCACATCCTTGCCAACATTTGTTATTTTTTGTCTTTGTGATGAGAGCCATTCTGATGGGTGTGATGTGATATCTCATTGTGGTTTTGATTTGCATTTCCCTGATGATTAGCAAGGTTGAGCATCTTTTCATGTCCCTGTTGGCCATCTGTATGTCTTCTTTGCAAAAATGTCTATTCAGGTCTTCTGCCCATTTTTTAATCAGATTGTTTGTTTTTTTGATATTGATTTGTATTAGCTATTTATATATTTTAGATATTAACCCCTTACTGGTCATCATAATTTGTGAATATTTTCTCCCATTCAGTAGGTTGGCTTTTCATTATGTTGATGGTTTCTTTGCTATGCAAAAGCTTTTAAGTTTAATTATATCCCATTTGTTTAGTTTTGCTTTTGTTTCCTTTGCTTTAGGAGACAGAACCAAAAAAATATTGCTACAGGTTATGTCAAGGAGTGTTTTCTTCTAGGAGTTTTATGGTTTCCAGTCTTACATTTGGGTCTTTGATCCATTTTGAGTTTGTTTTTGTATATAGTGTGAGAAAATGTTCTAATTTCATTCTTTTACATGTACCTGTTCAGTTTTCCCAACACCACTTATTGAAGAGACTGTCTTTTCCCCATTGTATATTCTTGCCTCCTTTGTCATAGATTAATTGACTGTAAGTTTGTGGGTTCTTTTCTGGGCTCTTGATCTATGTGTCTTTTTTGGTGCCAATACCATACTGTTTTGATCACTTGTAGCTTTGTAGTACAGTTTGAAGTCAAGGAGTTTGATCCCTCCAGCTTTGTTCTTTTTCCTCAAGATTGCTTTGGCTATCCAGGGTCTTTTGTGGTTCCATACAAATTTTAGGATTATTTGTTCTAGTTCTGTGAAAAATATCATAGGTGTTTTGATAGGGATTCCACTAACTCTGTAGATTGCTTGGGTAGTATGGACATTTTAATGATATTAATTCTTAAAATCCACAAACACAGGATATCTTTTCATTTCTTTGTGGTGTCTTCAATTTCCTTCATCAGTGTCATATAGTTGTTTTTTTTTTAACATCTTTATTAGAGTATAATTGCTTTAAAATGGTGTGTCAGTCTCTGCTCTATAACAAAGTGAATCAGCCATTCACATACATATGTCCCCACATCTCCCCCCTCCCTCATCTCCCCCCCTCCCACCCTCCCCATCCCACCCCTCCAGGTGGTCACAAAGCACTGAGCTGATCTCCCTGTGCTATGAGGCTGCTTCCCACCAGCTATCTGTTTTACGTTTGGTAGTGTATATATGTCCATGCCACTCTCTCACTTTGTCTCAGCTAACCCTTCCCCCTCCCCATGTCAATGTCATATAGTTTTTAGAGTATAAGTCTTTTACCTCCTCAGTTAAGTTTATTTCTATGTATTTTATTCTTTTGGATGCAATTTTAAATGGGATTGTTTTCTTGCTTTCTCTTTCTGATTGTTCATTATTAGTGTATGGAAAAGCAACATTTTTTGTATATTAATCTTGTATCTTGCAACTTTACTGAATTCATTTATTAGTTCCAATAGTTTTTGGTTGGAGACTCTAGGGTTTTATATATATATATAGTATCATGTTATCTGCAACTACTGACAGTTTTACTTCTTCCCTTCCAATTGGGATGCCTTTTATTTCTTTTTCTTGTTTGATTGCTGTGGCTAGAACTTCTAATACTGTGTTAAATGCATGTGAGGAGAGTGGACATCTTTGTCTTGTTTGTGATTTTAGAGGAAAAGCTTTCAGCTTTTCACCATTGAGTATGATGTTAGGTGTGGGTTTGTCATATATGATCTTTATTATGTTGAGATATGTTCCCTATACCAACTTTGATGAGAGTTTTTATCATGAATGGATGTTGAATTTTGTCAGATGCTTTTTCTGAGTCTATTGAGGTGATCATGTGAATTTTATCCTTCCTTTTGTTAATGGGGTGTATCACATTAGTTGATTTGCAGATATCCTTGTGACCCTGGAATAAATCCCAGTTGATCATGGTGTATGACCCTTTTATGTATTATTGAATTTGGTTTGCTAATGTTTTGTTGAGAATTTTTGCATTTATGTTCATCAGAAATATTGGCCTGTATGTTTCTTTTTTTGTAGTGTCTCTGTCTGGTTTTGGAATCAGAATAATGATGGCCTTGTAGAATGAATTTTGGAGTGTTCCCTCCTCTTCAATCTTTGGTAGTAGATTGAAAAGGATAGGCATTAGCTCTTTTTTGAAAGTTTGGTAGAATTCCCTCGTGAACCTGTTTGGTCCTGGACTTTTGTTGGCAGAGAATTGTTTAAACTACTAATTCAATTTCACTACTAGTGATCTGTATGTTCAGGTTGTCAATTTCCTCCTCATTCGGTCTTGGAAGACTGTATATTTCTAGAAATATATCCATTTCTTCTAGGATTTCCAATTTGTTTGCATATAACTGAAGTATTCTCTTTAGATTTTTTGTATCTCTTTGATATTGGTTGTTATTTCTCCTCTTTCACTTCTTATTTTGTTTATTTGAATCCTCTCTCTTTTTTTCTTGATGGGTCTGGCTAAAGGCTTATCAATTTTATCTTTTCAAAAAAAAACCAGCATTGGATTCATTGATGTTTTCTATTGTTTTTTTGGTCACTATTTTATTTATTTTCTCTCTGATCTTTATTATTTCCTTCCTTCTGCTGACTTTGGGCCTTGTTTCTTCTTCTTTTTCTAATTCCTATAGATGAATTGTTAGGTAGTTTATCTGAGTTTTTCTTGTTTCTTGAGATAGGCCCGTATCACTATAAACTTCCCTCTTCAAACTGCTTTTGCTGCATCCTATATAGATTTTGGAAAATTGTGTTTTTATTTTCATTTGTCTCAAGGTATTTTCTAATTTCCTCTGAGTTTTTTTTTTTTTAGTGACCCATTGATTTTTTTAGTAACATGTTGTTTACTCTCCAGTGTTCGTTTTTCTATTTTTCTTCCTGTAATTGATATCTAGTTTCAAACCATTGTGGTTAGAAAAAATGCTTGATATAATTTCTATCCTCTTAAATTCGTTGAGACTTGTTTTGTGGATTAGCATGTGATCTATCCTGGAGAATGTCCCATGTGTAGTTGAAAATAACATATATTCTACTGTTTTTGGATGAAATGTCCTGTATATATCTATTAAGTCCAACTGATCTAATGTGTGATTAAGACCACTGTTTCCTTATTGATTTTCTCTTTGGGTGATCTGTCCATTGATGTAAGTGAGGTGTTAAAGTCCCCACTGTACAGTAGTATAGTCCCTTACTGTTACTGTATTCTTGTTAACTTCTCCTTTTATGCCTGTTAGTATTTGCTTTATATATTTATGTTCATCTATAATAGGTGCGTATGTATTAACGAATTTTTATCCATTTCTTGTATTGATCCCTTTTATCGTAATGCTCTTCTTTGTCTTTTGTTGTAGACTTTGTTTTAAAGTCTACTCTGTCTGATACGAGTGTTGCTACAACAGCTTTCTTGTCGTTTCCATTTCCATGAAATATTTTTTTCCATCCCTTCACTTTCAGTCTGTTGGTGTCTGTAGCTCTGAAGTGCATTTCTTCACTAAGCAGCATATAGATGGGTCTTGTTTTTTTATCCTGTCAGCCACCATATGTCTTTTGGTTGGGGCACTTAGTCCATTGACTTTTAAAGTGATTATTGATAGGTGTGTACTTATTGTCATTTTGTTCATTGTTTGCTGGTTGTTTTGGTAGTTCTTCTCTGTTCTTCTTTTTGTTTCTTTCCCTATGGTTTGATGGTTTTCTTTAGTAGTATATTTGTGTTACTTTCTCTCTTGTTTTTGTGTACCTATTGTAGGTTTTTGATTTGTGGTTACCATGGGGTTTATATATATGTTGACTTATAACTATATCTACTTGTTTTAAACTGATAATTATTTAAGTTCAAACACATTCTAAAAGATCTACATTTTTTACTCCCCTCCCCCATGTTGTGTCTTTTTGATGTCATCTTCATGTTTATCCCTTAACAGTTTGTTGTAGTTATAGTTGATTATACAACTTTTTTCAAATCTTTCTACTAGCTTATTTAAGTGGTTGATCCACAGCCTATACTATATATTTGCCTTTACTAGTGGAATTTTTTTCTTTCCTCGAAATTCTTACCTCTTGTTGTAGCCTTTTCTTTGTCACTTAAAGAAGACCCTTTAACACTTCTTGTAGGGTCATTTTAGTACTGATGAACTCTGTTAATTTTTGCTTGTCTGAAAAGCTCTTTATCTCTCCTTCAATCGTGAATAATAACCTTGCTGGGTAGAGTATCCTAGGTTTTAGATTTTTCTACTTTCAGCTCTTTAAATATATCTGCCACTCCCTCCTGGCCTGCCAAGTTTCTGCAGAAAAATCAGCTGATAGCCTTATGGGGGTTCCCTTGTATGTGACTGTATTTTTCTCTTGCTGCCTTTTGAATTCTCTCTTTCTCTTGAACTTTTGCCATTTTAATTATGATATGCCTTGGTGTGGGTCTCTTTGGGTTCATCTTGTTTGGGACCCTCTGTGCTTCTCATACCTGAATATCTGTTCTTTCTAAAGGTTTGGGAAGTTTTCAGCCATAATTTTATCAAATACATTTTTGACCCCTGTCTCTTGCTCTTCTCCTTCTGAGATCTCTATAATGCAGATGTTAGTATGCTTGATGTTTGTCCTAGAGGTCCCTTATTCAATTGTCACTTTTTAAATTTGCTTTACTTTTTGCTGTTCTGATTGGGTGTTCTATTATTCTATCTTCCAGATCACTTATACATTCTTGTGTATTGTCTAGTCTGTGGTTTATTACTTGTATTGTGTTTTTCATTTCAGGTATTGTAGTCTTCAGCTCTGACTGGTTCTGTTTTATATTTTCTAGTTTTTTTGTTAAAATACTCACTGTGTTCATCTATTCTTTTCCCACGTGAAATTACATGAAACAGTTACCTAATCCGGTCTTGAAGGCATGTCCTTGTGTGGGAGCATACCTATGCAGTCTGTGTGTGCCCAGTGGCTTTGGTGGGAGAGCTGGATCTGATGTGAGCCTGAGGTCATGTCTTCCCGCAGAGTGTGCTGGCAGCTCTCACTATGGTTGGAGGTGGGGCTGGAGACAGAGGGGATAGAGCCAGAGCCATGTGTGAGCCAGGGCTTCTCCTGTACTTAGTGGCCATCACTGCTCTATCAGGGGCAAGGTGGGGCCCGAGTTGCTGGAGCAGAAGCCCTGAGGGTTGGGTCTAAGCTAGACCCACCGCCTCTGTGAAAGCCATTAAAGGCCACCCTCACTCTGTTTGGATGCTGTGTTGGATCCAAGCTGGCTCTGTCCCCCTCCAAGTGTGAACCCTCCTCAACTATGGCAACCTTCACTCTAGTGGGGGACTGTGCTGGATCTAGAGGGGCTAGAGCAGGCATGCGGCATGGGCTGGGGTGTGCACTGGGGTGGTCGCAGGAAACCAGCCGGAGCCACAGGCAGTTTCAATCTGCTTCCTCTGCCTTGTTCCCATGAGTAAGCAAATGTGTGAATGCTCTTCATGGGCAGAGTCTTGGTTTCTTACAGCCCTCCTGTAAGTCCCACCGGTTTTCAAATCAGCTAAGGGGACTCATCTTTCCAGTGTCGGCCCCCAGGTCCGGGGTTCCCAATGTGTGGTTCGAACCCCTCACTCCCCAAGGAGGATCTCTGAACCTGTGATATTATCTTCCTCTTCTGTGTCTCCTGCCGGGGGAACAGGTCGACCCCATCACTTCTCCATTTGAGGCACAGAGAAGTTAAATGGCTTTCTCGAGATCATACAGCCAACTAATGGTAGGTACAGATCTAACCAAATACTCCATCTTTGCAATGTGTGCCTCTAACCACTGAGATATCTTTTAAATGACTTGGGAAGTTAAATTCAAAAAATAGCTGGATAAGCATTGATTTGAAGAAAACATGGCCTTAAAATATTTTTTTCCTCTTCCTTCTTCTCTGTTTTTAAGCCTATAACCCCACCCTCACCCCAGGAACTCTCTTCTTCTCACCTGTCTATTTCAGCATCACTTACTCTTTGTCCATCTCCACATGGCTAAAACAGTCTTCCTGGCCTACTGCTCACTGATAATCATGAGTGGGTGCCACACATCAAGTTCACTCTTTCTTAGTAAAGGAAGCACAGTGACTCAGCATACAGATTTGGTGTATCAATAGTTTCCATTCTTTCTCACTGTACATCCTAAGATGTAACCAGAATGTCAAATATTTCTACTTTTTGCTTTTTCTCAAATTTGTCCTTCTCCCAAGTTTCTTTTCTATAAAATCTTACCTATTTCCAGGACCAAGATCTAATGATAACACCACCATAAAAAAGCTTTCCTTTATCTTCCATTCCAGAAGTGATCCCTTTCTTCCCAAAGTACCGTCTTTCAACATTGTAGCATTATTTTTTTCTGTGCCTTGGAAAGACTTGTCTACATTTCTAATTTCCTGAGAGATTATACGTTTCCAACTTTGACTTTTGCTTCCTGTTCACCGTATACTCTATTCGGTGAGCTCTTGATCAGTTTTCACCAAATTTAATTGTAACTTAAAACTTAGATGACCTCATGGGTAGTATAACCACCTGGCTAGTGTAAAAGAGACACCAGTGGTGGGTGTGGGTTCTGCTTGTCCAGTTTTGAAGTCCATGCTCGCTGGATCTGTTGTGCCTTCTCTCAACACCACTCCCTTGCTAACACCTGGCAGGCGTAAAGTAAATTTAAGAGTTTTCCGCCCTTTAACCAATTTTAGAATTTGCAATCTGTTGTCTGAAAAGTTCACATGGCATATCTTTTGTAAAATATTTCACACATTTAAAAATGCATGTTTGTAATGCTTGAATTATTCAGAAAGTGCATAGTTCTAAGAAAAAATGAAAATAACTGCTCATTTATATAAATGTCTTGAGGGTGACAAAATTCATTCTTAATTCTGTTTATAAAACTTTCATGCACTTGTGATTTTGAAATAATAAATGTTATTCTAAACACCCTGTTCTCCTTTCTGTAAAATAATGCAGAGACATTTATAGGAGACGAAAGATATTGGAGAGGATAAATCAAGAATTTGTTTATATCTTGATTGCTCCAGAAAGAGTGTAAGGTGGCTTATGAAGATATGTAAAGTACTCAGATTATCATAAAAGAAAAACAAGGTTTGGGAGCAAAGTAGACTCAGAGTCCAGAGGAAATGACCATCAAAATATGCAAGCTGGCCACACATTAGGCTCTAAGATTTTTAGCAGTCAGTTTGAAAAGGGAAGCCTGAGGATTAAGGCCCACTCACCTGAATTTCTGTTCTAACAAGACCTGACCTGTCACTTGCAAATGAACCAAGACGGCTAATTAAGCAGTTGCAGAGGGAAGTGTACTTTGTGGGTTTGGGCAGAGAATTACAAGAATTGGATGTCCTTCATCTGAATTTCTAATGAGCCAAGCCCTTCCTCATTGTTGCGTCTGTTCCTGTGTTCTACTTTCGCTCTCATCCCGGTTGCTCTGTGAGTCTCTGCGTACCTTCCTTCACCACCTTAGAGACTGCTGTTCTGAGGACAGTTCTGTTGTCACAGAAGTGGGGACAGAGACACACTGAGGCAGAGGAGCCCCTTCATCCTAAACAGGGTAAGAATAATCATAATCCAGTAAAACCAAATACTTCAAGAAAAAGAATTGCCCCAGGGTTGTTGAAGCAAAGTAAAATCATAAAGTTGGTTGGAGGTTTCACCAGAGATTTTCACAAGTCTTGAAATAATTTGCCTTGAGCTGGAATTAAATTTTTTTCCTACATTTAAAACCATAGGGAGCTGAGAAATTGGTTTGCAATTAGGAAAAAAAAACAGACGAAAGAAAGATAGAAAAAGAATTCATTACAGGCCCATTAATTGCCTTGAAATAAAAGAGGTCTTGATAGATGCTGTGGAAAGAAAAAGCCTAAGGCACTGTTGTTGTGCTCTGAGACACCAGGACTAGGGATGGCAGTTATGGTTTCCCCAGCCAGTGGACATTTGAATCCTGTAGGAGAGGCACGGGCAGTGGCTGGGTGGATTCTGAAGAGGATGAGGAGGCCACTTTTAGCTCAAGTCACAGGAAAGGACATGGTTCTTGGAAAATGGGCTGGCTGTCCTCTGGTGGAATTGATGGGGAAGGCAGTCTGGGTGAAGCGAGTAAAATAATCAGATATCTGAAGGAAAGAAAATAACACGCACTGAAGCAAAATGGTGACTAGACATTTCTGTTGAAAGTAGTGATAAATAAAGCTGTAAGAAACTGTACAATGTCTGAAGGCCTATCTACAAATTTTGTATCTATCACATAAGCAAGAGAGAAGGTTGAAATTTCCAGGCAGAAGTGACATGATCAAATTTTTAGGAAGGTCCTTCACTTGAATCTCTAGTCTCTTTCCTTTCCACTCATGCTACTCAAGCTGCTCAGGGACCTGCCACTCTCTAGAGCACATGCAGTTTTTCTCTGCCTTCCAGCCTGTGCAAAAATCTGCCTGGAATACTCTGGAATATTCCGGGCATCCTGGTCCATGACCCACCCTATCTCTCTTTTACTTTCTACCACAACAAACCCTTATTTACTCATTTTGCTGTGTGTTCTAGTGCTAGTTGACCCCCGACCCCCCCCCCCAATTGGGCTGTAAACTTTTTGAGAAGGAAGAGGCTGTGGCTGTCCTGCTCACTATATACCCAGTGTCTCATACATCTGGCAAGTGATGTGTCTGCAACACACGCGCTGAGCGAATGAACTTGTCTGGAGATGAATCAGTTTAGCAAAGAGACTGGGGATGAAGTGAGCTTCCCATTCCACAGTAGGTAAAGTAGGTATCCCATTCCCATTGGATCTGTGAGAGGTGCTAAGAACACAAAGACAGACAGATGTGAGGCTGCCCTCAGGGTGGCCAAATTCAGGGGGAAAGGCTGATGTGTCATGCAGATATAGTATGAGATTATGATAAGTGCTGTAAGAGTGATTGGCACAGTAATGCCACTGGGGAGGCAGTGACTGGCTCTGCCAGGGAGGCTGGGGCAGGTGATCTCCAGGAGCTGTGTGTGCTGAGCCCTGAAAAGTGGTCAGCAGCTGTGTCCGCAGCATGCTCCTGGGCAGGAGTGGATGCATGCTTACACTGCATGCTTTCTGGGATGGGTGACCAGTTTAATGCACCTACAACTTGGGAAGTTGTTTTTATTCACCCCAAGTTTTTGTTTATTTATTTTATGTGGACTTATAGTCAAATCTAACGTTGTAAAAGGAGATGATGCTGGGCTGAAAGACAGGGAAAGAACACAGGGGGACAGATTTTCATCTCAGCCTGAAGGAAACCTTGGGCAAGAGTAGGACTCTGAAAAGCAAATGGGCTGACACAAGATAGTGTTTCTCATCATTGGCGATACATCAGAGATGTTGGAGAATTGAGAGTGTTGGAGAGGAAGGGCGATTGCCTGGATTTGAATCCCAGCTGTGCCCTTTGTGAACTGTAGGCCCTAAGTCACTTAGCCCTCTATGCCTTAGTCCTCTCACCATAAAATGGTATTTACCTCATATGGTCATTATGAGGATTAAATAGATTTAAACCTGCAAAACACTTAGAACAGTGCCTGGCATGTGGTAACTACCACACAAGTGTTATCTGTGTTGATGGTGATGATGATGGTCATGATGGTGATCATGATGATGATGATGATCATTATGATGATTATGGTGGTGATGATGGTGATGATGATTGGTGGCTGAATCCTGTGCCTTTCGAGGAAGTTTTAAAATCTGAGAGCCTATAAGTCTGTTACCTGTAGGAAGGGACACACTTTTAAATTATCTATATGAATTTGTGTTATGCTACATTTATGTTGCTGAAAATTCAGACTTTGAGTTGCCCAAAATAACCCATCGGATGTAGTGTATCTTAACAGAACTAATGGCTTAACATGACAGAAGTCTGTAAGGGGCTGTTCATCTGGCCCTTCCACTCTGGATACCCCGACTGTGGCTATTCCAGGTGGTGAGATTTCACTAGACCTACTTATGTGGTAGATAAAGGATTCACAAAGAGCCTAAGGGACTGGGGAGCCAAGAGAAAAGGCTCTAAGCTTTGAACTGGGTTTCAAACTCACGTTACTTTTATTTGAAGAAGGATGGTTGCTTAAAGATTCTCCTGTTAATTTCCTGGTCTTTGCAACTATAGATGTCAAGTCTTTCTCATCCACTGTGTGTGCATGAGTGGATTCCCAACACCAGCTGCCCGTGCTGCTGCCAAAGGGAATGGCTGCAAGCTGCTGCCGCTTTCTGCCCTCTCCCTGGAGTGCACTGGGCTTGTTCCCTCTGTGCTGGCTACCTTCTCTATGGCAGTCACTATTCTGGCAGTTATGGTGATGGCAAGGGGATTTGAGAGCCCTTGGGCCTGGAAAACCTATTTCTTGTTTGCTGCATCATTCCACGTCCTGAGTAACACAGGACAATCTGCTCATTGCTCTGACTTCATGCCTAGCATCATTTGGGTTATCACATCTAATCATCTAATTTGGAAGGTCAAATCTCATTTATTTAGCAAATTCATCTGTGCAATGAGAATAATTTGGGGGATTAAAAGAGTATAAAGCACTGAGAACTATGCCTGGCACATAGCAAGTGCTTTATAAATTCTAAGTCATTTAGTTTTCATAATAACTTTGAACTACATAGAATTGTTACGATTTTCATTGTAATGATGTGGAAACTGATGTACAGAGAGATTAAGTAACTTTCAAGATCATGCAGCTGTCTAAGAGTAGACTTCAACCCAGGGCATCTGGCCTAGAGTTCGTTCTCTTAACCACTGAGCATTGTGCCTCAAGTGCCTGTGGCCTGTTGTCTTGTGGTGGCTGTGGACTGGCCCACTGAACTGAGATAGAAATGTAGTTTTACAGGATATAAGATTTATTATTAATATTTTGAGAATTCAACTATGGGTGGCATATGATGAAGAAAGGTTTGCTTCCTATTAAAGAACGTCCTTATTCGAATGTATCTATCAGCTGACTGCCTTGTGGGAAGTCCAGCATGTTCTCTTTGGATGAGGAAACCATGTCTTTATGCAGACTTCTATCAAATGCTTTGATGAAATAGGACAACAAGCACAGCATATTGTAGCATTATTTGATAATTATAATATATAGGACAGAATGATTTACTGAAAATAAAAGTTTATTTTGTTATACTATGCTTTCCGTACCTCATCTGTAAAAACTTAGCTAATTATAGAGCATTCCTCATTTGTACTTTGGAAAGAATAGGGTATTTGTTTGCACTTCGTTCAGCTTTACTGTGGTACAAGAAACAATTCTCAGGGTTATCCCAATTATAGGTAAATGTTGATAAGTGACACTACTTGAATACTGATAACATTACAATTTACTATATAAATAATTACCAGTTAATATTGTAAATGGGGGCATACTCAAATTGTTTTAGTTAATGTAAATTTTTCCTTTTCTTATGGTTAATTCTAAAATATATTTTCATGACTTTTATAAACATGATTGAGGAATCAGGATATTCAGACTGATTAAAAGTGATAGAATCTCTTTACCTTTATAACTCTAACAGTTGGCAAGCAGTGTATGTGACTGGTAAAGATGAAGAATGAGTGAAGATGACTCATTCTCAGTTTGGGGCTCCACTCTAGGCCAGAGAGTTTCTAGCTGTATCTGTCAGCTCTCTGTTCTGACTGCACGTTTGAATTGCCCAAGAAGCTGCAAAAGCGCCTAATGCCCAGGCCTCCCCCAGGTCTAGATCCCCATGACTGTGTAAGGTACTAGGGATACAACATTGAACAGCAGTAGGCAAGCTCCTGCTTGTGTCGAGCTGACAGTATAACCAAGGAGACTGAAAATACATAAATAACTGTAAGATATCAGGTGGTGTTACAAGCTATGAAGAAAAAGCAGCATAAGATAGAGAGAGTAAGTCAAGGATGTCTAAATCTTGGAAAACCCCTACATTTGACATAGCTAACTTGTTAATTGTTGGCTTGGGGAAACACTCATTCCCTTCACTGTCCCCTCTGCTTTTGTGACTGTCTTTATCCTGTGCTGAATTGTCATCCTCAAGTCCTCTGTGCCTTTATTTCTGTAGCTTCCAGCCATTAACTTCGATACTGCCAGAAGCAGCATAACGAAGTCTGAGCCTGCCATCAGGGCAGGTGGACACAGAGCTCAAGGTCAGTGGCATGAGTCCACAGAAGCCGTTGAACTTGAAAATTTTAGGTAAGAAATCCAGTATGTCCCTTACCTTCAGCAGCCTGGGCCGCTAATTAGCCCAAAGATTTATTTAAGTTTGTCACAGGAGCTAAAATTTAAAACCCATTTTAAAATTTACCGTGGGGATTCTTAGTTTAATAATTTTAGTTAGTGCTTAACCTGTTCCCTTAAGAACTGTGTGAATAGCAGGCTGAATGGCTGCAGGTGAAAGTGAAGTGGGAGTTTCAGGATACCCTCTTGACATACATTTAGCGTTTGCTCCATGAGGAAGTGGCTCAGGCTGTTGACCTGGCGAGGCTGATAACAAGTCTTTAGCTGTTGGCTGGTGCATATCTTGCCAGTTGTGAGGAGGCATAAAGAAGCACCTGCTGTGAGCAGATGTGATGGCTGAAGGCTGTAGTTGTCAAGGCCATGAGGCTTTCAGTTGAAGCATCACCCTCCCCTTTCACATTGAAAGTATCAGCCCCTGTTTTTCTCTCCTGTTGCCATGGAGACCTCTTAGAAGCTGCATATTGTCATGGGCCACCCTCCTTCCAGGAGTTGGTCCTCCCCATTTTACAGTTTGTTAAGGTCATTTGGCACTAAGTGTCATGTAAATAATGAATGACATGAAATATCAATATATATATTCTATGGCCATCATCAAAAAATCTACAAACAATAAATGCTGGAGAGGGTGTGGAGAAAAGGGAACCCTCATGCACTGTTGGTGGGAATGTAAATTGATACAGCCACTATGGAGAACAGTATGGAGGTTCCTTAAAAAACTAAAAAACTACCATACAACCCAGCAATCCCACCACTGGGCATATACCCTGAGAAAAGCATAATTCAAAAAGAGTCATGTACCAAAATGTTCATTGCAGCTCTATTTACAATAGCTAGGACATGGAAGCAACCTAAGTGTCCATCAGCAGTTGAATGGATAAAGAAGATGTGGCACATATATACAATGGAATATTACTCAGCCATAAAAAGAAATGAAATTGAGTTATTTGTAGTGAGGTGGATGGACCCAGAGTCTGTCATACAGAGTGAAGTAAGTCAGAAAGAGAAAAACAAATACCATATATGCTAACACATATATATGGAATCTAAAAAAAAAATGATCATGAAACCTAGGGGCAAGATGGGAATAAAGATGCAGACCTACTAGAGAATGGACTTGAGGATACGGGGAGGGGGAAGGGTAAGCTGTGACAAAGTGAGAGAGTGGCATGGACATATATACACTACCAAACGTAAAATAGACAGCTAGTGGGAAGCAGCCACATAGCACAGGGAGATCAGCTCGGTGCTTTGTGACCACCTAGAGGGGTGGGATAGGGAGCGTGGGAGGGAGGGAGATGCAAGAGGGAAGAGATATGGGGACATATGTATATGTATAACGGATTCGCTTTGTTATAAAGCAGAAACTAACACACCATTGTAAAGCAATTATACTCCAATAAAGATGCTAAAAATTAAATATATATATATAAATATTCTCGAATGATAATTTATTTATTTGGCCTAGGTTTTGTTTCCCTGTTATTTTATGACAATGACTTTAATAGTCCACAAACATCACATGATGTTACATGAGGTAATATTTTTAAAATACGTGTTTAGGTAAAGAACACAAAATTCTTTAAAAACTGTTACATATTCAGTCTGCCCATGTCCATGTACTAAGAAATGATAGCCCTGGCTAACTTAGGGACACACAATCAGTCCCATGACACCTGAAAGACTGTGAAGGCAGAACAGAACAAATGACAATAATAAGGATACATAACCTGCCTCTGAGGTGGTACCTCCATGTAATTCCAGCATATTTCTCCTAGATCTTAAAATTGGTCTATTTTAATGGGCACAAAAATATTGTATTGTATATTCCATAGTGATATGACCCTTTTGTGCATTACCTCTTATCCTTTCCCAGTTTTAAAGTGGAATGCTTTGGGTTATTTTTAACCTCTCTGATGGCTGTAATATCAGGAAAGAAAAAACTGAAGCTAGAATATCTCACAACTTTGTACACACACCCACACCCACAATCCACAACCACAGTCGAAGTGGTGTTGACCACAAGGAAATATGCATGGTGTCCAGTGGTGTTAACAACTAGAGCGGCCACGAGCCATTGTGGGTAGTAAAGTAAAGGGAGGGATTCTTGTCTGCCTGTTTCATGGCTGTCTAGATCATGTGGCCCAATCATTCTTTCTCTCCATATGCCCTTTTCTTCCCTCTCACCAGTTTTAGCTCTTAAATGTTTATAGGGAATAATTTAGTTAATGTGGTAAAGTGAAATATATATGCTATAATCTTTATTATTAACTTTATAATCGAATTTCTACTTCCTGTTTTAACAACTGATACTTGCTTTGGTGATACATTGAATCCCCCAAATCCTTCAATATCTTCATGCATACAGTGATCTTTCTCTACATTGGTAATTTTGAGGCAGCCTAAATAATTTTTACTATAAAATGCTTTTCTGTTTGTTTCATCTCAGTATAAACTACAAGAAAGAGAAATTTCAGCACACATCCCCAGCATAAACTATTTCAGGAGATTTTTACAGCCTTGGTGAAAAATAGACTCATATGCAGGTAAGATTGTCCCAGGAAAGAAAAAGACATTAACCCAAGAATGGCATATTTTATATATCTTATTTCTAGCATATGGTTTGAAGCAGTTTACAAGACTGAACATAGCATGCTCAAAGGGCAAAACAGAGCAAAGACCATTTTGAAGGAGGTGAATGAATAGGCATTGCAGATGACCTCATTTAAATCACTCTGGTTAGGCCTGAATTTAGCTGAATTTTATGATAGACAGGCAAAATGAGAAAACACCCAAGTCACACTGTTTTCCTTGTCTTGAGTTTGGATTCTCAGAAGGCATTTATTTCAGAGACATCTGGTAGCACCATGGCCAGCATCCTCATGGTATAGGTTTGCAGTCGATAACAAGTGCTGATTAACTGGGCCACCTCAGCCTGGACCTCGGGGAAAGGATGGGGTGAGACATCCAGTCACAGCCCGGGGACAACATTTCTTCTCAGGACCAGATCAAATGTTCTTTCCTTTGCTCTCCTTTGTCTTAACACAGGTGCAGTGTGGTGCTGTAGAGAAGGGCTCGCTAGCAGGTCCTCGAGATTCTCTCTCGAAAATTCCAGGGGTTTTCAGTGAGCCATTGACTGGTGCTGGATTGCAGTCAGGAATGAATTTTCTCTCTGTTCTGGGTTGCTTGCAGTGAGAGCTATGCTGCTGCCAGACTTTGGGAGCAGACTTTATTGGGAGAAGGAGGTTCCCAACATCCTTTGTGGTCGGACATGGCCTTATACTCTTCCGGGGAGGCCCAGACCCTCTCCCCACAAGCACTGGCTGAAAGGCCCATGAAGAACCTTGAATCTTCTCCATCACTTTGGGACTTGATTGAGATATCTGAATTCTGTCCCAGTGAGATGGGAAAAATTACCCTTATTCTGGAAAATAGGAAAAATCTTAATAAATTAATGCCTGACCGAAATAAAACTCTGATTTGGTCCAGTGTTGTAGGTGACTGCGAGTAGAAAAGCATCCCTAAATACAGTCTAAGTGTGGTCTAATGATTTGATCTTTTGGATGGGTTATTTAGTATTGCATATTTATGTACTGGACAGTGACTGCCAAGTACATTGGTTTAGTTTAAAACAATCCAAGGTTGGGACTGCATCTGTCATGCCTTTTTACTTGATTTAAGCAGAAGATTATTAGACTTGCTCAGATGATACAAGAAGCCTAGAATCTTTACCAAGGTTATGTAATTTGGTCACAGCTCAGCTCTTGACAATATACTCAAAGATTGTTAAAAGATTAATGACCATTGCAAAGGACCTGCGGTTGTCCTAGACTGTTTCTTCTTGAGCTTGATGAGAGTAGAGCAATGGTTAGTAGCAGAGTAATTATGCCTGAAATGGTATTGGAAAATGAAGTTCTTTAATTTGTTTTGAAGACAGCTATTATAGACTCCTCAGCGGATGTCCAGTAGGCCATTTGTCAGGTTGATACTTTGGGTGAAGGCAGAAGATTTCCTATATTAAGGATGTAGAGACCTTACTGTGTCTCTGCACTGAAGGCACTGAGTGCAGGAATTGTTAGGGAAAACAGCTGGGTAAGGGTTGGCCTCCAGCCATTGAAAGAGATCTTAACAATTCTGAAGTCAAGAGATCTCTTGTCAGGACCTTTTCAGATTCTTAGTGATTAATGAGTCATCTTAGATTGGATGGAGTTACTGGCTTGCAACATGATCGGTCCCTGGAAATCTTTAAACCAGGAAGCGATGATTATAAATGTCTTTGCTTTCATAGTAGGAGAAGGAATGTAGCAATGTTGAACATCAAGAGCATCCTTTTATGTCATCCTTTCACTGCCGAGAGGTTGTTTTGTTCAGTTCTATTCTAAAAGCAGGGTTGGGTAAAAGATGGATTAAGTACAAAGGTCTTCCATTGTTTCTCACCCCAGATAATCTCGTTTGTTTGGTCAGAACTACCTTTTTTTGTTTCTTTACCCTCTAGCTTTAGACTAATAGAAGACTTACATCTCAGGGCCTTTCCTGGTATGGCTTCCTATCCCCTTTCTTTGTGAGCATCAGATTTGATGTTGCCTGGAAGGCTTGGATTCAATTCAATAAACAAATTATTGATCATCACTATGTGCAAGGAAGAGAGGGAGCACTCATCAAAGATGAGTAGGACATGTGGTCCCTTTCTTCCTAGGGACTCACTCTGATCAGCCAGTTACCCAGCATCTCAATACAAAGAAAATGTGATAAATATAAACTGTATTGATACAACCAAGGGATGGATGAGATTGCGGGGGTGGGGGTGTGGTCTTTGGTCCAATTCTGGTTATAGATAAGGTTGGGCATATTCTGGATGTTATGCTGTTCAAGTTTACCCTGAGAATATGGCTGACTGGAATTTAGTCTCATCTACTTATGCCCAATTGACATTCTTCTTGTTGTCCCTCTTCTATTTCACTTTCCCCAACTGCAGTCTCCCCTAAACCACACTTCTGGATACCCCCTTTTCTGGGTTTTTTCCCTAAGGTTGACCTGTGATTGAGCCTTTGTTCTCAGAAATAAAATTGCCAAGCAGCATCTGAAATGAGAGAAGAAGTGTTAACCCAGAGTCAGATAAGGCAAGATCTCATGGTTGATCTCAAAGGGCAAGCACAGAACCTGAGGTTACTCTGGGTTACACATGGCAATGAATCTTGAGGTGTGGCAGGGTATGGAAATGAATTTTCATCTTCTAACTTTTCTTTCTGCCCTAAGATCATTTGTCGACAGTAGAGTCTGCCATTAGAAAATACACCCACTTCTTTTTCATCTCATTTGCCTGTGCAGGAAAGCACAAAGGGTTATGAGGTTGTGTAGGGAAGTAAAAATTGTTAGAAAGCTTACACATTTCCCAGTTAACTGACTACGTATACAATCAGCCTCTACTCCAGTATCTCTTTTGTGTAACTGTTCCTCTGAGGCCCCTGTCGGTCCATTCCCTGCTGATTGCCAGCTGATGTGAAGATTCTGTAATATAATACAATCTAATTTGTGAAATGAACTAGGGAATCTGGCTAAAGATGCAGAATTTCATGAAGTTACTGAAAGTGATGGTGCTGAACTGGTAGGGTCTGACAGATGAGGCCCTGCCAGAATCAGACGGCTTGACAATTGTAGAAGTGACAAGGAAGGTGACAGGATGGAACTTCAGAAAAGCATGTTTTGAATAGCAAAGAATAGGAGAGGGCATTAGGAAAAATTGATGGATCTTTCTAATATATTTGCAGAAATGAACCTCTTTTATGCTGCAAAAGTGAAAAGTAAATTCGAGGAAATTGGATCATGTTATATGACTTTGTCAGAAAACATATGCCAAAAAGTGTCAGCAGAACCCATTCTTCCTTTGTTCTAGTCATTAGGGCAGAGTTACATTATAAGTTAAATTTTGTTAAAGGTAAGATAAAATATATCTAAGTTTCATAGTTATTTTATTTTATTTATTTATTTTATTTTTTATTTTTTTTGAGGTACGCGGGTCTCTCACTGTTGTGGCCTCTCCCATTGCGGAGCACAGGCTCCGGATGTGCAGGCTCAGCGGCCATGGCTCACGGGCCCAGCCGCTCTGCGGCATGTGGGATCTCCCCGGACCGGGGCACGAACCCATATCCCCTGCATCGGCAGGCGAACTCTCAACCACTGCGTCACCAGGGAAGCCCCTCATAGTTATTTTTTTAAATAATATTTTAATTACATCTTGTCCCCTGCTATCTAATTTGAAATTTCAAGTTATTTTAAAGTGGGTTCTCGGGAGTTCCCTGGTGGTCTAGTGGTTAGGATTTTGGGCTTTCACTGCCATGGCCCGGGTTCAAGCCCTGATTGGGGAACTGAGATCCCATTAGCCACATGTCACGGCCCCCCAAAAAGAATAAATAAATAAAGTGGGTTCTCTTTTGGGTACTATTATCCCAGAATTGCCAGGATATCTCCTCTTCTCCCACCTGTAATTTTTGTAGAGGTATGTTCCAGGTTCTCTAAGTTCCGTTAAAAGAGAACCACCTGGGGCTTCCCTGTTGGCGCAGTGGTTGGGAGTCCGCCTGCCGATGCAGGGGACACGGGTTCGTGCCCCGGACCGTGAAGATCCCACATGCCGAGGAGCGGCTGGGCCCGTGAGCCATGGCTGCTGAGCCTGCGTGTCCGGAGCCTGTGCTCCGCAAAGGGAGAGGCCACAGCAGTGAGAGGCCCGCGTACTGCAAAAAAAAAAAAAAAAAAAAGAAAGAAAGAAAAGAGAACCACCTGGTCTAATTAAGCACGGCTTTATTTTTTTGTCCAAAAGTGCAGTCACATTTCTGATAAGAACAAGTTGGCAGCCTTATTATTTTACATCACATTTCCTGAAATATCTGCTGCAAATTTGAAATATTTTGGAAATGGGTCTATAGGAACTCTAGATTGGGAAGCTATTTACACTCTCTACGGGAGCTCAAGAACTGCTTGAGCTAGGGGAAAATATCTAGTCCAAATCATCACAATCCTGTTAAAAAATGCTATTAAGTGTTCTGGGAACATTACAGAAACCTCTAACCAAGAAGGCCTACATAGTTATTTGTTTGCTAGTCATACTGTGGTTGTCCGTGTCCACACGAGGACCAAGGTCATGATGCAAGTGAGTCTTCTTTGGAGCTTTACCTGATCTTCAGCCTTGGCTCTCTTGACCCCATCACAAGGGATGAGAGGAGAGGACAAGAAGGTCAGAAGCAGCAACAATCTCTTCAGTGTCTCGATTAAGTTCTTAAAATTATACAAAGTTGATGGAGAGATGATTTTTCTGTGATTTTATCTCATCAGGTAGTAGAGAGGCCAGTAGGGGCCTTTGAAGACTTCCTCCTCACCTAGAAAAAGAGAAGCCTGGTCCCTTTGGTAAAGTCTGTCAGATAGTTCAAAACTTCCTAGAGAGATCTTCAACTCAGCCCCACAAATTAGATAGAGATAAAGGTTCATTAAGGTCCCCAACATCTTAGGTTTGTCTCTTTAGGTACTTTAAAAAATCTGATGGTCAGGGTAAAATTCCTTGGCTGCTTCACAGTTTTCTTTAAGGTCTTTTTCCTTCTTGGCCTCATCTATCACTCCTGCCCGGTGCATCCTTTGGGCTCACCAAGGTCAGACTGAACCCTTTGTTGTTTCTTGGAAAATTATTCTCTCTCTCGCCTCTGAGCCTTGGCCCCTGCTCATCCTTGCCTGAAGCCTGCCATCCCCACCTCTTTGCTTTCCTGGCTGCTCTGGCCCCTCAAGTGGCCCTGGGCCCGTGTCCCTCCCACCACACCCTGAGCTGAGCTCAGCTGTTGGAGAACAAGGCTTGGGTCTTTTATCCCCAACTCAAGCCCTTGACATTGGTTTTATTGGGGAGTGTGGAGGCTGAGAGTCTTCATAAAGTCGAATTTCTTTGCATTAAATTCTTTTTTTCACTGTAAAAAATTTGATAAACACAAAATTATAAAAAATGAAAATTTACCCTTTATACCACTCTTAGAAATAGCTACATTAACTCTTGCTACATTTCCTTGTAATTTTTTAAAAGTATATGCTTTTTTACTTCACATATTTGAGAGATTATTATGCACATACAAAACTATATGTGCTTCTCCTAAAATTTTATTTTATTTTTTATACAGCAGGTTCTTATTAGTTACCTACATTATACATATTAGTGTATATATGTGAATCCCAATCTCCCAATTCATCCTGCCACCCCCCCCCTCATTTTCCCCCCTTGGTGTCCATACATTTGTTCTCTACACCTGTTGTCTCTATTTCTGCCTTGCAAACCGGTTTATCTGTACCATTTTTCTAGATTCCACATATATTCATTAATATACGATATTTGTTTTTCTCTTTCTGACTTACTTCACCCTGTATGACAGTCTCTAGGTCCATCCACGTCTCTACAAATGACCCAATTTTTTCCTTTTTATGGCTGAGTAATATTCCATTGTATATATGCACCACATCTTCTTTATTCATTTGTCTGTCAATCCATTGACAGACAAATCCATCTTCTTTATCCATTTGTCAAGGTTGCTTCCATGACCTGGCTATTGTAAATAGTGCTGCAATGAAAATTGGGGTGCATGCGTCTTTTTGAATTATGGTTTTCTCAGGGTATATACCCAGTAGTGGGATTGCTGGGTCATATGGTAATTCTATTTGTAGTTTTTTAAGGAACCTCCATATTGTTCTCCATAGTGGCTGTATCACTTTACATTCCCACCAACAGTGCAAGAGGGTTCCCTTTTCTCCACACCCTCTCCAACATTTGTTGTTTGTAGATTTTCTGATGATGCCCATTCTAACTGGTGTGAGGTGATACCTCATTGTACTTTTGATTTGCATTTCTCTAATAATTAGTGATGTTGAGCACGTTTTCATGTGCCTCTTGCCCATCTATATATCTTCTTTGAAGAAATGTCTATTTAGGTCTTCTGCCCATTTTTGGATTGGGTTGTTTGTTTTTTTAATATTTCATGAGCTGTTTATATATTTTAGAGGTTAATCCTTTGTCCATTGATTCATTTGCAAATATTTTCTCCCATTCTGAGGGTTGTCTTTTCATCTTGATTATAGTTTCCTTTGCTGTACAAAAGCTTTTAAGTTTCATTAGGTCCCATTTGTTTATTTTTGTTTTTATTTCCATGACTCTAGGAGGTGGGTCAAAAAAGATCTTGCTGTGATTTATGTCAAAGTGTGTTCTTCCTATGTTTTCCTCTAAGAGTTTTATAGTGTCTGGTCTTACATTTAGGTCTTTAATCCATTTTGAGTTTATTTTTGTGTTGGTGTTAGGGAGTGTTCTGATTTCTTTCTTTTACATGTAGCTGTCCACTTTTCCCAGCACCACTTATTGAAGAGGCTGTCTTTTCTCCATTGTATACTCTTGCCTCCTTTATCAAAGATAAGGTGACCATATGTGCATGGGTTTATTTCCGGGCTGTCTATCCTGTTCCATTGATGTATATTTCTGTTTTTGTGCCAGTACCATACTGTCTTCATTACTGTAGCTTTGTAGTATAGTCTAAAGTCAGGGAGCCTGATTCCTCCAGCTCCATTTTTTTCCCTCAAGATTGTTTTGGCTATTGGGGGTCTTTTGTGTCTCCATACAAATTTTAAGATTTTTTGTTCTAGTTCTGTAAAAAATGCCATTGGTAATTTGATAGGGACTGCAGTGAATCTGTAGATTGCTTTGGGTAGTAAAGTCATTTTCACAATATTGATTCTTCCAATCCAAGAACATGGTATATCTCTCCATCTGTTTGTGTCATCTTTGATTTCTTTCATCAGTGTCTTATAGTTTCCTGAGTACAGGTCTTTTACCTCCTTAGGTAGGTTTATTCCTAGGTATTTTATTCTTTTTGTTGCAATGGTGAATGGGATTGTTTCCTTAATTTCTCTTTCTGATCTTTTGTTGTTAGTTTATAGGAATGCAAGAGATTTCTGTGCATTAATTTTGTATCCTGCCACTTTACCAAATTCATTGATTAGCTCTAGGAGTTTTCTGGTGGCATCTTTAGGATTGTCTGTTTATAGCATCATGTCATCTGCAAACAGTGACAGTTTTATTTCTTCTTTTCCAATTTGGATCCCTTTTATTTCTTTCTCTTCTGATTGCTGTGGCTAGGACTTCCAAAACTATGTTGAATAATAGTGGCGAGAGTGGACATTCTTGTCTTGTTCCTGATCTTCAAGGAAATGCTTTCAGTTTTTCATCATTGAGAATGATGTTTGCTGTGGGTTTGTTGTATATGGCCTTTATTATGTTGAGGTAGGTTCCCTCTATGCACAATTTCTAGAGAGCTTTTATCATAAATGGGTGTTGAATTTTGTCAAAAGCTTTTTCTGCATCTATTGAGATGATCATATGAATTTTCTTGTTCAGTTTGTTAATATGGTGTATCACATTGATTGATTTGTATATACTGAAGAATCCTTGCATCCCTGGGATGAATCCCACATGATAAAAGTGTATGATCATTTTAATGTGTTGTTGGATTTTGTTTGCTAGTATTTTGTTGAGGATTTTTGCATCTATATTCATCAGTGATATGGTTTGTAATTTTCTTTTTTTGTAGTTTCTTTGTCTGATTTTGGTATCAGTGTGATGGTGGCCTTGTAGAATGAGTTTGGGAGTATTCCTTCCTCTGCAGTTTTTGGGAAGAGTTTGAGAAGGATGGGTGTTAACTCTTCTCTAAATGTTCGATAGAATTCACCTATGAAGCCGTCTGGTCCAGGACTTTTGTTTGTTGGAAGATTTTTAATCATGGTTTCAATTTCATTACTTGTGATTGGTCTGTTCATATTTTCTATTTCTTCCTGGTTCAGTCTTGGAAGCTTATACCTTGCTAAGAATTTGTCCATTTCTTCCAGGTTGTCCATTTTATATGCATAGCGTTGCTTGTAGTACTCTCTTATGATGCTTTGTATTTCTGTGATGTCTGTTGTAACTTCTTTTTCATTTCTAATTTTATTGATTTGAGTCCTCTCCCTCTTTTTCTTGATGAGTCTGGCTAAAGGTTTATCAATTTTATCTTCCCAAAGAACCAGCCTTTAGTTTTATTGATCTTTGCTATTGTTTTCTTTGTTTCTATTTCATTTATTTCTGCTCTGATCTTTATGATTTCTTTCCTTCTACTAACTTTGAGTTCTGTTTGTTCTTTTTTCTCTAATTCCTTTAGGTGTAAGGTTAGATTGTTTATTTGAGATTTTTCTTGTTTCTTGAGGTAGGAGTGTATTGCTATAAACTTCCCTCTTAAAACTGCTTTTGCTGCATCCCATAGGTTTTGGATCATCGTGTTTTCATTGTAATTTCTCTCTAGGTATTTTTTGATTTCCTCTGATTTCTTCAGTGATCTCTTGGTTATTTAGTAACATATTGTTTAACCTCCATGTGTTTGTGTTTTTTATGTTTTTTTCCCTGTAATTTATTTCTAATCTCATAGTATTGTAGTCGGCAAAGATGCTTGATATGATTTCAATTTTCTTAAATTTACTGAGGCTTGATTTGTGACCCAAGCTGTGATCTATCATGGAGAATCTTTCGTGCACACTTGAGAAGAAAGTGTAATCTGCTGTTTTTGGATGGAATGTCCTATGAATATCAATTAAATCTGTCTGGTCTATTGTGACAGTTAAAGCTTGAGTTTCCTTTTTAATTTTCTGTCTGGATGATCTGTCCATTGGTGTAAGTGGGGTGTTAAAGTCCCCCACTATTACTGTGTTACTGTCAATTTCCTCTTTTATAGCTGTTAGCATTTGCTTTATATATCGAGATGCTCCTGTGTTGGGTGCATATATATTTGTAATTGTTATATCTTCTTCTTGGATTGATCCCTTGATCACTTGTAGTGTCCTTCCTTGTCTCTTGAAACATTCTTTATTTTAAAGTCTATTTTATCTGATATGAGTATTGCTACTCCAGCTTTCCTTTGATTTCCATTTGCATGGAATATCTTTTTCCATCCCTTCACTTTCAGTCTGTATGCATGCCTAGGTCTGAAGTGGTTCTCTTGTAGACACATATATATGGGTCTTGTTTTTGTATCCATTCAGCGAGCCTGTGTCTTTTGGTTGGAGCATTTAATCCATTCACATTTAAGGTAATTATTAATATGTATGTTCCTATTACCATTTTCTTAATTGTTTTGGGTTTATTCATTTATCTATTTATTTTTGGTTGCATTGGGTCTTCCCTGCTGTGCACAGGCTTTCTCTAGTGGCAGCGAGCGGGGGTCCTCTTCATTGCGGTGTGTGGGCTTCTCATTGCGGTGGTTTCTCTTGTTGTGGAGCACAGGCTCTATGTGCATGTGCTTTAGTATTTGTGGCTCGTGGGCTCTGGAGTGCAGACTCAGTAGTTGTGGTGCAAGGGCTTAGTTGCTCCACGGCATGTGTGATATTCCCGGACTAGGGCTCAAACCTGTGCCCCCTGCATTGGCAGGCAGATCCTTAACCACTGCGTCACCAGGGAAGTCCCTTGGGTTTGTTTTTGTAGGTCCTTTTTTTCTCTTGTGTTTCCCACTTAGAGAAGTTCCCTTAGCATTTGTTGTAGAGATGGTCTGGTGGTGCTCAATTCTCTTAGCTTTTGCTTGTCTATAAAGCTTTTGATTTCTCCATCAAATCTGAGTAAGATCCTTGCTGGGTAGGGTAATCTTGGTTGTAGGTTCTTCCCTTTCATCATTGTAATATATCGTGCCACTCATTTCTGGCTTGCAGAGTTTCTGCTGAGAAATCAGCTGTTAAGCTTATGGGAGTTCCCTCGTAGGTTGGTTGTAGTTTTTCCCTTATTCTTTTTTTTTTTTTTTTTTTTTTTTTTTTTTTGCGGTACAAGGGCCTCTCACTGTTGTGGCCTCTCCCGTTGCGGAGAACAGGCTCCAGACGCACAGGCTCAGTGGCCATGGCTCATGGGACTAGCCACTTCACGGCATGTGGGATCTTCCCGGACCGGGGCATGAACCCGTGTCCCCTGCATCAGCAGGTGGACTCTCAACCACTGTGCCACCAGGGAAGCCCCCCTTATTGTTTTTAATCATTTTTCTTTGTCTTTAATTTTTGTAAATTTGATTACTCTGTGTCTGTGTCTCGGCACAATTCTCCTTGGGTTTATCCTGCCTGGGACTCTCTGCGCTTCCTGGACTTGGGTGGCTATTTCCCATGTTAGGGAAGTTTTCAACTATAATTTCTTCAAATATTTTCTCAGGTCCTTCCTCTCTCTCTTCTCCTCTGGGACCCCTATAATGCAAATGTTGTTGCATTTAATGTTGTCCCAGAGGACTCTTAGGCTGTCTTCATTTCTTTTCATTCTTTTTACTTTATCCTGTTCCACAGCAGTGAATTCCACCATTCTGTCTTCCAGGTCACTTATTCGTTCTTCTGCCTCAGTTATTCTGCTATTGATTCCTTCTACTGTATTTTTCATTTCAGTTATTGTACAGTTCATCTCTGTTTGTTTGTTCTTTAATTCTTCTAGGTATTTGTTCTTTAATTCTTCTAGGTGTTTGTTAAGCATTTCTTGCATCTTCTTGATCTTTGCCTCCATTCTTTTTCCGAGGTCCTGGATCATCTTCAGTATCATTATTCTGAATTCTTTTTCTGGAAGGTTGTCTATCTCCACTTCATTTAGTTGTTTTTCTGAGGTTTCATCTTGTTCACTTCATCTGGTACATAGTCCTCTGCCTTTTCATTTTGTCTGTCTTTCTGTGAATGTGGTTTTCATTTCACAGGCTGCAGGATTGTAGTTCTTCTTGCTTCTGCTCTCTGCCCTCTGGTGGATGAGGCTATCTAAGAGGCTTTTGCAAGCTTCCTGATGGGAGGGACTGGTGGTGGGTACAGCTGGGTGTTGCTCTGGTGGGCAGAGCTCAGTAAAACTTTAATCCACTTGTCTGCTGATGTGTGGGGCTGAGTTCCCTCCCTATTGGTTGTTTGGCCTGAGGTAACCCATCACTAGAGGCTACAGGGTCTTTGGTGGGGCTAATGGTGGACTCTGGGAGGGCTCATGCCAAGGAGTGCTTCCCTGAACTTCTGCTGCCAGTGTCCTTGTCCCCACGTTGAGGCACAGCCACCCCCCACCTCTGCAGGAGACCCTCCAAAACTAGCAGGTAGGTCTGGTTCAGTCTCCTATGGGGTCACTTCTCCTTCCCTCTGGGTCCTGATGTGCACACTACTTTGTGTGTGCCCTCCAAGAGTGGAATTTCTGTTTCCTCCAGTCCTACCGAAGTCCTGCAGTCAAATCCGGCCAGCCTTCAAAGTCTGATTCTCTGGGAATTCCTCCTCCCATTTCCGGACCCTGAGGTTGGGAAGCCTGACGTGGAGCTCAGAACCTTCACTCCACTGGCTAGGCTTCTGTGGTATAATTGTTCTCCAGTTTGTGAGTCACCCACCCAACGGTTATGGGCTATGATTTTATTGTGATTGTGCCCCTCCTACCACCTCACTGAGGCTTCCCCTTTGTCTTTGGATGTGGGGTATCTTTTTTGGTGAGTTCCAGTGTCTTCCTTTTGATGATTGTTCAGCAGTTACTTGTGATTCTGGTGCTCTTGCAAGAGGGAGGCACGTCCTTCTACTCTGCCATCTTGAACAAATCTCCTCAACTGTATGTGCTTTTATGCAGTGTAGCATCCTTTAGAATGTTGTCTTTTTGTCTCCCTTTTGTTCTAAGTTTCACAACATTAAATATAGAAAGGAAGAAAATAAGCTTGTAGGCCTCAAGCTGATTCCTAACTTGGAGGAAATATCTAGCTCTTACATGTTAATTTCTCCTAAAATGTTATTTAGAGTTTATCCCAAACTTAAATTGTGTATACACACACACTATATGTATATATGCACACACAAAAGTGTCATCCAGTTAGAGCTGGAATGGACCCTGAAGACAAAATCCATTCCACCTCATTTGAGAGATCCAGTAACTGAGGGGCTGAGGCACAACCTTGACTGGTACTGTGTTCTCCTCCACCTTGCTGATTCTCTGGTTCTTTATTAGCCAAAGTATTGGGTTTGCCAAAAAGTGCCTTTGGTTTTTAAGAAAAAATAAAAGACACATTTTTCATTTTCAACAAGAACTTTATTGAACAATGTATTCATCCTTTTGTTCCACTACCTTCTGCCAGTTTTCAGACAACTTCATAATTCCATCTTCCCAAAACTTTTTATCTTTTTGAACAAAGAACTCTTCCAAGTGCCTTTTACAGTCTTACAGGGAATTGAAATTTTTTTCCATTAACAGAATTTTGTAAAGACTGAAATAAATGGAAATCTGTAGGTGCAATGTCCTGTGAATATGGCGGTTGAATCAGAACTTCCCAGCCAAGCTGTAACAGTTTTTGCCAGGTCATCAAAGAAATATGTGGCCTTGCGTTATTCTGATGGAAAATTGTGTATTTTCTGTCGACTAATTCTGGATGCTTTTCATTGAGTGCTGCTTTCAGTTGGCCTAATTGGGAGCAGTACTTGTTGGAATTAATTGTTTGGTTTTCTAGAAGGAGCTCATAATAGAGGACTCCCTTCCAATCCCACCATACACACAACATCACCTTCTTTGAATGAAGACCAGGCTTTGGTGTGGTTGGTGGTGGTTCATTTTGCTTGCCCCATGTTCTCTTCCATTCCACATTATTGTACAGTATCCATTTTTCATCACCCGTCCCAATTTGTTTAAAAAACGGAATGTTTTCATTACTTCGAAGTAGGGAATTGCATGTGGAAATACAGTCAAGAAGGTTTTTTTCGCTTAACTTATGGGGAACCCAAACATCAAAGTGATGAACATAACCAAGCTGGTGCAAATGATTTTCAACGCTTAATTTGGATATTTTGAGTATCTCCCATGTGGTAAAATGTTGATTGTTCTCAGTTAATATCTCGATTTGATTGCTATCAACTTCAACTGGTCTACTCAGCTGTGGAGCATCGTCCAATGACAAATCGCCAGCACAAAACTTTGCAAACCATTTTTGACACGTCCGATCAGTCACAGCACCTTCTGCATACACTGCACAAATCTTCTTTTGCGTTTCAGTTGTGTTTTTACCTTTCTTGAAATAATAAAGCATAATATGCTGAAAATGTTGCTTTTTTTCTTCCATCTTCAATATTAAAATGGCTACACAAAAATTAGCCAATTTTGATGTCTTTTTTTAAATGCATGCTGGTATGACAGCTGTCACATACAATCTAACAAAATTGTTTCGAATTAAGTTAAAGACAACTAAGTGCTACTAGAGCCATCTTAGGGAAAAAAACCTGAACAAACCTTTTGGCCAACCCAATATGTTTAAAATTGGTTTTCAGGTTTACCCCACAGAAAGTGTCACTTGGGCTTCCCAAGTGGCGCAGTGGTTGAGAGTCCGCCTGCTGATGCAGGGGACATGGGTCCATGCCCCGGTCCGGGAAGATCCCACATGCTGCGAAGCGGCTGGGCCCGTGAGCCATGGCCGCTGAGCCTGTGCGTCTGGAGCCTGTGCTCCGCAATGGGAGAGGCCACAACAGTGAGAGGCCCGTGTACTGCAAAAAAAAAAAAAGAAAAGAAAAGTGTCACTTGAGTAATTATGTTCTCTCTTTTCTACTATTTACTACTGCTTCTTGTGAAACTCATTCACTTGGATGTCTAACAAGCGTGAAATTAAAATGTTCCCACCTTCCCAGGAAAGGACTGCTTGTTGGCCACATGTAAGCACCAGAACCTGTTTTAAACCTGATCAAATCAGTAAGTGACAACTTCCCATCAGTACGTGAGCTTCTGAGAGCCAGGGAGTAAGCTGGAACACATTCCAGGAATCCCCTTTCCATGGCTAAAATCAATCAGTCCCCAAAAAACCCCACTTATGAAAGTCCACCCGTTCCTGAACTCCTCTATCAGCTTTGCTTTGAGAGACTAAAGTACAGCTCTCTCCTGCTATAAATTAGTCTTTTCTTTCACGTATTGATTGGTGGACTTGTTTGGACATCTCAAAACTAACATGCCAAAAACGGGACTTTTGATTTCTCTTACTCAACTTGCCTTCCTCTCAACTTTAGTCTTTCCCAGCTATTAACCTAGTCCTAACTGCCACTGTCTCTTGCTTGGACCGTTGCAGTGGGCTAACTGGGCTCTTGGCTTTGACCCTTGACTCCCTTATGGTATGGTGTTCCTAACATCACATCCAAAAGGGTCTTTTCAGAATTTCTGTCACATAATGTCAGTCCTCTGCTTAAAGCCTTCCCATGACTTTCCAGAATAGAAAGTCCAAAATCCCTATTCCTATTCTACAAAAGACCTACAGAACTGGCTCCTACCACCTCTGTAACTTCAGCTCCTATTATGCTGTCTTTGCTCAGTTTTTTCCAGCCCCCAAGGGCTTCCTTGCACAAACCAGTGCACTCCTGCTCAGGAACTAGATACTTAACTCTTTTGCTGTTCTGACCTTGACTCACTCCTCAGTTCACTCAGATGCTAACCGTATCAGAAAACCCTTCTCTGACTCTCCTAAAATAGCATTCTCAGGACTCCCTGAACCCTTAACTTTAGGGTTGTTTTTCTCTGGTCACCACCTGATGTGCAGTTTTGTTTGTTTGTGTGTGTTATTGGTCTTCTTTCTCTAAATGGTAACCTCTGTGAACACAAGGTCATGGTTTTGTCCAGGCTATAGTCCTGGGCGTGTAACAGTGCCTGGCTCCCAGTAGGTGATCAGCAAATATCTGAAAGCATTCAATCTCTGAAACTTTCACCAGCCATGGAGAAGAAACAGCTAGAACATTCCTTTCTACTCAATATCTGTCTGACTTTTGGGACCAACATGACGAATTGGATGGACCTCTGACTGGGTGTCTTTTCTGGGCCAGGTTTAATGGATGACACTACCCATTAAGAATAGTGGAACAGGGCTTCCCTGGTGGCACAGTGGTTGAGAGTCCGCCTGCCGACGCAGGGGACACGAGTTCGTGCCCCAGTCCAGGAACATCCCACATGCCGCGGAGCGGCTGGGCCCGTGAGCCATGGCCACTGAGCCTGCGCATCCGGAGCCTGTGCTCCGCAACGGGAGAGGCCCACGTACCGCAAAAAAAAAAAAAAAAAAGAATAGTGGAACAAGTCAGCAAAGATTCCTTAAATACTCATTTATAATTCATTTCTTCACGTTTTCTTATTCCTTTTAAGTTTTATATGTCTATTTTGATGTGAATTTTGCTTTTACAACTATCCAAAAAAATAGGGCTCTGTCGTATGAATTTGAGGTAATATATATACTGAAACAGGTTTGAATTTCTCCACTTTTAAATTTTTAGTGAAAGGTGGTAGTTTTTTGGTGGTGGTTGTTTTGTGCGTTAATGAAAAGGGCAATCTAAATAACACCTCCTCTGAAGATGCTGCTTTTTCTGGGTGAGAGCCAGCTGAGGTTGTGACCTCTGGCATTTGCATCAGCCCCTGGATGGAGTTAACCCCAGACCGTGTGACTCTCAGTGCTCAGTCCTGCAGCTTTGTGACTCTCACATCACATACTGGTTTCTTCAACTGCATGGGATGGTGAAACCCCAACTACCCTTTCTCTTTTCAAATGCTATGTCTTTGGTGGTACCATTTTTCCTTCTCTTTTTTTATACTGATAGCAGAATATGGCATCTGATGCCGAAAGCGATGTGGCAAGTGGTCGTGGACAAAGGCCATGGGGCCTGGTCATACTGCCATGTGGTAATAGTCCTGTGAAAGCAGTGGCAAAAGTTCAGTCACAAGAGGGGATAAATATTTGCCTGGTCATGAATCTGCTGCTGTGCAGCTGCTCTATTGGAACACAGCCTCCAGGGAAACACTCAGAGCTACCTCAGGAGACCCCTCACCACTGTGCAGAACATGCCTGCCCCCGCAGTAGACGTGTCTAAGAGCCCCTTTCTGTGCCAGGTGGAGGTGGGGGATGCGGGAGCCCTGGCCTGGGAGTCAGGGCCCAGCTCTGCTACCTATGCGCGCTCTTGGACCCGTCACCTGGCTCCTCCTCAGTCAAACAAAGGCAGCCATCTTTAGAGTCTGTCATTATTATTCTCTGTAATCCTCTGCTTACACTAGACTCAGTGTGTTTCCTAGTCCCCCCGACTCTTGGCAAACAGAGCTCTATATCACCTTACAGAACATGCCATTCCCCATGAACAGCAGAGCTCCAGCCAGTGAGCCAGGTCCTTGGGTGAGGGGGGAGGTTGAGGGCTGGAAGCCATGGAGGGAACAACTGCTCCTCAGAGGTCAGTGCTCAGAGGGGAAGCCCTGCAGGACCCAGACACCAGGAACTCTATTTACATTTACAACAGGCCAGAATCACATAGAAATATTAATAGCTTTGGGCCACAGTTCCTAAATCGTAGAACAAAAAAAAATGCCATTTGCTTGGAACAGAACTTTGAGACTTTTCTGGAACTCTTCATTTGTTTACACTCCTTTTATGGTAAAAACAAAACAAAAACCGTTCCGGAATTCTTTTTCTTTTCTTTTCTTTTTTTTTTTTTTTTTAGAGGTGAGAAGAAACAGAACAAAAAACCTTTTCATATTTAATGTGAAAAAACATTCGAAAGGCCTTGGACTTTCCTCATGAAATTGTATATTCTTAACAGGAAAAATTTCAAGTACACACGTATTTGTAGTGTGAGTCATCTCTCAATATGTCCCATGGCTTTTCCTCTTAAATAATGAAGAGCAGCCAGCATTAAACCTCGGGAGGTTACCAGCAGCTTTTGCAACTGGATCATTATTCCTGTTTAGATCTTTGGGATGTAGTGTCTGCATTGTACTGCAGGCTACATGCTATCTTTAGCTGACCCCAGCACCTGGAAGGGAAACTAGTCATGCGCCATCCCTCTACTTATGAGATTAAAGGTATTCTCTCTCTAATAGGAGCCTCAGAATAACCACATCCTTACAAGTGTTCCCAGAGGTGATTGTTTTAAATTCAAAATGTACTTCAAATTTGCATTATTTTTCCCAGTACAAGGAACTTAGGATGAAATACAGTGCAGCTTCCCACTGTGGCCTTGGATAATTCTGCCTGGCTGCAGGCCTTAGATGGGTTGAGTCCTGCCTTTATTTTCAGAAGAAACTGAGCTTTGTCTCCATAGCAGAGGTGTCACTGTCATGGTGCCCTGGCTATAGGAGGGCTGTGATGTTGCTGGTGGCTGTGGCAGGCAGCTCTTGCCAGGAGCCTTGGTGATGGCAGGAGGAGTGACTCCCAGCCAGTGATGTTCTTGGGACATCTTGCTCAACCTCCATCTGCAGAGCCAGGTCTCTGCTGGGGGCTCTAATTTATAAGAAGCAGTCAAACATCCTTGGGAATATAAGGCTACGGGAAAAGCATATTTCCAACTTCCTTCCCATGAGCTAAGTTAGTAGATGGAAGGAACAGTGAGTGGCCTGGGGCGGAGTGTAAGGGGGCTTGGCTGGGGGTGACACCTCCAGTGGCAGGAACCACAGATGTTTGGCTTGCCTTCTAGGAGGGTGTGTCTTGTGCACTCAGGTCTGAGATGGGCAGGTTTGGGCCAGAGTTGAATTTGAATTTCTCAGGATTGTGGAAGAGTCAAAGTTGTATTTCCCACCAAATGTCAAGGATCAATATCGGACAAGCCAAGCAGTGGTTGGCTTGGGACTGCAGCTCAAGTAAATGCTTCACTTGACTGAGGGACAGATCTTTAAAGTATCCTAACTTTGCTAACCAGCTCAGCTGTGGAGGTGGGAGAGGGTGGGAGAAATTATGTGGCTTCTAGTCCAAAGTAGCTTCCATTATCTTTCTCTGTTTTTCTTGGCTATGTATGAAATAGCAGACACATTTTGTTTGAGGTTTTTGTTAACATTTGCACCCAGTGCCACTGTTGGGCTAGTTTGGAGGACAATGTAAGACGTGTCACCTGGCAGGGACTAACTTCCGCAGGTGATGCAGGCAGGTCCAGTGCTCGGCAGTGCTCAGACCCCCTTCCTCACCTCAGGAGTCCAGGCTGTGCTGTGTTGGTGGCTTCTGCACCTTGACATACACTTTGGTTATAACAACTGCGTGTGACTGGCCTTATGTCATGTCGGAGGACATCTATATAGTTGTATGGGAGGTTCCAGTGTTAAAAAGTCACAGAAGGCTGCTTCATGGGAAGCACCAAAAGGCACAGGTTTCCAGCCCAGCCCAGCCATGTTATGAGAGGGTCAGTGTGTCTGAGAGAGCATGGGTGGGGGCAGTGGAGAGCAGGGGGAATGAGGTCTGAGAGGCAGTGGGGAGGCCGGGTCCTGTAGGGCCTCAGGGGCCATGAGGACTGAGTGAGAGGAGAAGTGTTGGACGAGGGCAGGGGAGGGTGTTTGTCTCCTTGGCAGACGTGTGAAGATTGAAGTTGGGGACAAAGATGGAAGCAAGAAAGCCAGATGGGAGGCTTTTGCAATAGTTCAAGCAAAAGATGATGGTGGCTTGAACCAGGGTCATAGAAGACGAGGGAGTGAGAAGTTGATCTTGGAGAGACAGCGGTGAGTGGTCTTGAAGCGGGATCTTATTTCCCTGCCTAGGAATTGGAGCTGCATAGCCTGAATGAAAACCAGGAATCCTAGCTGCTAGTCCAGCAGGGGCTGGAGGCTAGAAGCAAAGTTCCCCTGGCTCTTGCCCCTGCTTGAAAGCAAGAATGAATCAAGGAGGCAAAAACAGGTACAAAGTTTATTATTAGAGACACAGCACAACATGTGGAGAACACACAGAGAAACAGTGTATTTAGACAGAAGCAAAACAGGAGTACACACCTGGAGAGAAAGGGTGTGGGCATCCTCCTGAATGAGGAATGCAATAAAGAGGCGGCTAAATCATTTATATGGGGCGGTTCTTCTGGGTCTTCCTTCTCCTCTGGCCAGTTATCTCGCTTCTTTCCCCACACCTGACCTGCCCTACTGCCCTGCCCGATATGTGTGCACATCTTTTTGCCAAGATGGATTCCAGTGCAGAGGCTAACGGGGGTTTGACAGCACCTGTTATGGGATGATGTCGCCCCTTTTTGACCCCAAAGGAGCCTTCCTGCGCATGTGCAGTCAGGGAGGTTTCCTTGACTTCAGTAGTGATAGATGTGGTCGTTTTACCTCTTTACTCCCCCTCAGAGCTCAGCTCCTGCCACTAGCTCTGTCCTTGGCGTTTCCAGGGAAAACAAAGCTCCAATTTATTCTGCTTGACGAACTCCAGCTGCTCAGCCCAGGGGCCCATCTATCTCCTACCTCAAAGTGGTGGGAATGGGGAAATATTTTAAAGGTAGAGCAGACAGGATGTGCTGAGGGATTGGATGAAAGATGTGCGGGAAGTAGAGGAGGTGAGAAAACACCCAGGGTTTCGGTCTGATCAGCTGGAGGCCTGGAGGGGTGAGGCGTGTTTGTGTGTGGGGGGCGGCGGGGCATGAATTCAGTTTCAGATGTGCTGTCAGCTGAGACTCAGGAAGCCGTGGATCCCGGCCTCAGCCTGGGCTCTGTTCCTACAGGTTCATGGGCAGAAGCATACTCACAGAGTGCCACGAAAGGCCCTTCGCAGTCACACTCTGCAGCCTGAGTGGCAACACTGGAGCAGCCTGAAAAATTTCCCCAGTTTGAATTTTTTTTTACTACGAACTCTAACTGGCACAGAGCAGCTGAGCAGTGAAGTAGAAGCTGCTCGCGGAGGCACAGCAGCTGGGACGAGTGCTGGGTGTGCCGATGACCCCACCCCAGAGCAACTGGGGTGCCACGCCGACCATTCTGCTCCCTCGAGCTGGAACCCACTGAGCGAGCCGTGCCTGCAGTGAGCCCCAGCCATGCTGGTGGCCCCTGTGACTCGGGCTTCAGTCGAGGACTGGGTGGCAGCACCCATGTGAGCGGCTGGGCCCTGGCACCCCAGCTCTGGTGTTTTGAGTCCACTTTGCCCGCAGGCCCGGAGAGCAGCAGTGCCTGAGAACTTGCTCCCTCGTCCCTGTTGCAGCCCCACCCCCCACACACTGTGACAGCCATTTTGGGAGCAGGAAAGCCAGGGTGCTTGCCTCCGTGAGGGTGGGGGGTCCTTGGAGGTGAGGCTGGCACAGAAGGGCCCTTGCCCACTGGCTTCCCCACTCACCCCTGCTCTCCACTCTAGGTGGACTCCCCGAGAGCGTGTCCTCAATCACTCACACACACACCAGTCTTCATGGAAGAGTCTGCTTCCGGGAAGACTGATCTAAGGTGTAAGAAAATATTTCATCACGATGTTTCCCACAGGGAGCGCTGAAGTGCCCTGGGGGCTGCAGAGAACCCTCAGGGGTGTTGTGGGATATTTTTAAATTTCAAGGAAAACAGCAATGATACACAACATCTGTCAGACACAGTGCAAACTATTCAGGTAGTTACAGTTTCCACATTAGATTGTACTGCCTTCCCTTAGATGATGGCTTACTTTTCTGTAGCTGGGTTTTCAGTGGTTACTGTGATAAAAAAGCAAGTGCCCTGGGAAAGTCAGGTGGAAGAGGGAATGGAGGTAATGGTGTTAGATCTGATTCCAAGGCTGGAGAAGTTGTTTAGTGTCCACAGGTGCACACACCCCATTAGTAAGTAAATGTGATTCAGAATAAAATAAAAATACTTTTCTTTTAGTGTCTGTGTATTATTTTTTTCAAATGGATACTAAGTTATCAGGGTATCAAGTCTTTTAAAGTTGAACCCTTTAGCTATTTCTTTTGGTCAGGGACTGCCGTGAGTCAGTAAGGGCCCTGAGAACCAAATAATTTTGGGGACCTCTACTTTGTAGTGACAATGACAGTTTCTATGTGTTTTGTATTAAAATGGGTCAAGTGTTCAAGAATCAAATAACAGTCCCCACTGCAGACTGTTTGAGGTAAACTAATGCTCTTCTTAAAGATGTTTTTTATTCTTCTTGCATTGTTCATGAACTGTCATGTTGGCCTTTAAACATGAACAAACATGTTCTCTTTTGTCTTCTTCTTTCAGAGAGTGGGTTGATCAAGCCCCATGTCTTCATTTTCTGAGAGTATTAATTTGTCTGAGACTTCTAATGAGGGATCCATGTTATCAGGTTGGTCGCAAAAAATAAAAATATTTTTTACTTGTTTGAAGATGAAAAAAAACCCTGGTGGGCTAGCATGGTAACTTTTTTTTTTCCTCTCTCACAACTCAGTAGTTTCCAAATTTGGGAAGTATCTCACCTGCTATTTAAAATGATAGGAGAGAAGTGATTTAATGGGGACAAAAACACCTGTATATTTCTACTCTATTACCTATGGGATGAAGTGGATTGAACTTCGGGTCTATGCTTGCATTACCTCCTGGCATTTTAAACTATAGTCAGTTTGGAGATGTGTACACTTGGCCACACATTCGAGCATGTTTATGCCAAGCAGCTCACTAGGTCAAAGTCAGCAGCGACAAGTGGGGGCTTCCTCAGGGGGCTCCAGGGGCAGTGAGTGGGAAAGGCAGGGGCTGCAGCTTTGGTAGCTGCTCCAGAGTCATGCTTGTCCCAGAGTCCAGCCTCAGACCCTGAGTTAGAGGTGAGCAAGGGGCCTCCCACTTGTCTCAGAGGAGGTGCCTGCAGGCAGGAGTCTCCCCTCCTCTCACTAGTTAGTTAAATGTGCGGCCCTAGTTTAGTGCCTCTCAAACTTTAAAGTGCAGAGGAATCACCTGGGGATCTTGTAAATGCGGATGTGGATTCTGTCGTTGTACCCTGAGATCCACGATTCTGCTGAGGCCACTGGTTCATGGCCCACATTTTGATTAGCAAGAACTTAGTGCTTTAGCAGTGAGGCTCTAAAGAAAGGCTTACCTAACACTTCACCTGGATCGTGAAAGTTGTTCCATCTAGTCTCAGCTGCTAAGATAGCTGCTTTTATAAAGCAGAAGTTCCTAAACTTTCTGCACATCAGGAACACTTGGAAGACTTAAAGATTGCTGGCACTCGCCCCCACAGTTTCTGATTCAGTAAGTTTGGGGAGGGCCTGGAAATCTGCATTTCTAACAACTTTTCCCAGGTGATGCTGATGCTGCTGGTCAGGGGACCACAGTTTGAGAACACAGGCAGAACCACTGCCCAATCAATTTGGAGAAGCCTCCAAATTGCTTATGAACCATTACTGTTTCTTCTTGCCAGTGTTAAATATCTAAAGAGCATTCTTACTATCCTTATTATTCATACATGCTTCAGTCATTTGCACAGATTATTTTTTTTCCTAAGAAGTATCTCCTTTTATGCCCTGTCCTGATAAGCTACTGGGATGCTCAGACCACTCTGAAGCTCTTTTATTTTGGATTCAGTTTTATTGATGAATTATTATTTGAGTCAGAATAATAATAATAATTTCATTACCCCAATAACCATCTTTTCCAAACTTGGCATTTAAAAAAAAAAGTGTTCTGGTACTAGCCAGCTACAGAGCCTGCTCTGATTTGAGTCTCCTGGGATTCGTGATGGCTTCAATCTTTTCTTTAGAAGAGTCACTCCCTTCCTCATTCCGTATTCTAAGCTGTCTTCGTGCTGTTCTAATTTAGCCAGCCACAGTCATTTGAATATATTGCATACTTCAAATGGCTTTCTGTCCTGGTTGCTCACAGTTTTCTGGGAATTTTCCTTTTCTCCTGTGAGAAAAGCTGTGTGGGTCATGCATGGTGAGGGTGGGCCATGTGCTCCACTTTGCCTGGGTCACCCCCATGAGCTCCTTGTCCGCAAGTCATTATTAATAGCCCCTGTACACCCCACAGGCCTCAGCTTGGGTAAGAACACTGTGTATATAATATTAATATAACTATTCATGGAAGAAGGTGGATTTTTAGGAGAAGGTCTAGTTTTTTGACTTATAGAAGTTAGCAAAATATTTGCCTTTGACATGTTTGCTCAGAGAATTGATGGCCCTTGTGTCATACTCTGCTAATCTTCATCTAAAGTATTGCCTTTCTTAATCTAGTTCTTGATGGGCTGGAACAATGTTGACTGGATTGCCCTCTAAAGGAAAGAATCCCATGACCTCTTTGCTTATGGGATTTTATGACCAAAACACGTATGAAGCCAAACCTCCCATTGATTTCCAGTCTTTCCATAGAAGGGGTTGCTCCCTGAATCTCTCCTCCTGGCACTCTGTCCACAAAGAGGAGCAGTTGTTTAACATCGTAAGTTGCCAAGAATTTTTGGCCGAAGTCACGTAACAATGCTGGGGTTTACTACAACCTGTGCCAACAAATGTCAGCACGCCTCTGCCCTCACGAGGCCTTCCCTTCCTCTCTTGGTGAATCAGTACTGCAGGATCCATAGTGGCTGTTCCAGACCATCTCCACTTCTCATACCCAGACCCCTCCTACCCCTGTCATTCTTATCAGATTACATCATTACCTGTTTTACAGGCAAAACTGAAGCCATCCCAGTAGGAGTGTTCGTATTTTCTTTGTCGCTTGAAATATTCAGATTATCATGCACCTTTGCGTCCCTTCTTATTTCTGAAGAAAACCCTCCTCCTTGCCAAGGTTCAGCCTTCCATCTGTTTTCTTTGTTACAGTGTCAGTGGCTCCCTTTCTGTTTTCTCTTATCATAAAATGCCCTCTTCTTGACCTGCTATCCCCTCAAGCCTTCATCTCACCTTCATCACTGCATTCATTGAAAGGTCACACTATAGGTCTTGAACTCACTCCGTTTCTTTTACAACTGATATGTTGTAGAACTTTTCATTGAATATTATGTACAAGGTTCTCTCTGGAAGTCATTTAGGAAGATCATGGTGGGCCATGATCCAGTCGTCATTTCTTGACCCAGAGGCTCCAGTATATGCTTAATGGAGGTTCCAGCAAGAAAAGAGTGGAAGAGATGAAAGAGAAGCCATTTTTAAATATAAATTGCTTAGTTTTCATAATTAAAGGGTGATATATGTTTGGAGATTTCAAGTGTAGTTGGAGTTCCAAGCAGGATAAAGGTAAAAGTCCACCTGGACTCCTTACACTAAGGCTGGCATAACACATTGCTTATCAAGGATAAAGGGAAAATCCTTTTTTTGGTTAAATTTATTTATTTATTTATTTATTTTTGGCTGCATTCAGTCTTCGTTGCTGCGCACGGGCTTTTCTCTAATTGTGGTGACCGGGGGCTACTCATCGTTGCCGTGCTCAGGCTTCTCATTGCAGTGGCTTCTCTTGTTGCGGAACACAGGCTCTAGGCACACAGGCTTCCGTAGTTGTGGCACGTGGGCTCAGTAGTTGTGGCTTGCGGGCTCTAGAGTGCAGGCTCAGTAGTTGTGACGCACGGGCTTAGTTGCTCCACGGCATGTGAGATCTTCCCGGACCAGGGCTTGAACCCGTGTCCCCTGCATTGGCAGGCGGATTCTTAACCACTGCGCCACCAGAGAAGTCCTAAGAAAAACTCTTAAAAGCCCCTAAGCTACATTTACATCAGCTACAACAATAAAAGGAGAGTAGAGCTGCGTGGCCTTCTCCCCCCTGCCCTTGCACCCCCAGCCTCTCTTTAGCAACCCATACCCTTTGCCACATTTTCTGTTTGCCTTCACTGATCCTGAGAACCTCTAGCTCTTACTCATCATTTTTTCTTTTTCTTTCTTCTGTATTATTTACTTGCTCCTTTTTATTTTTTTTATTTTATTATTATTTTTTTAATTTTTATTTTTGCTTTACGTGGGCCTCTCACTGTTGTGGCCTCTCCCGTTGCGGAGCACAGGCTCCGGACGCACAGGCTCAGCGGCCATGGCTCACGGGCCCAGCCGCTCCGCGGCGTGTGGAATCTTCCCGGACCGGGGCACGAACCCGTGTCTCCTGCATCGGCAGGCGGACTCTCAACCACTGCGCCACCAGGGAAGCCCTACTTGTTCCTTTTTAAAATTCTGCCTTCCTACATGTTAACCTTCCCCAAAGTTATTTTCTTCGTCATCTCCTCCCCTATTTTCCAAGCTCTTGGCTTCAACTATCATTTTGTTGTTGTTGTTCTTTGCTCACAAGCACATATCTCCAGCCTTAGACTTTTCCATTCATTTAAGTCCCAAATTTCCAGGTATATGTTGGGCAGCGATCCTGATGACACAGTAGCACAGTGGTTCTCAAGTGTGATCTGGTGACCGTCATCGGTCTCTGAAACTCTTCCAGGGGTCCCACAAGGTCAAAAGTATCTTAAAAGTGATGCTACAGTGTTATTTGCCTTTCCACTCTCACTCTCTTACAGCTGTGCAGTGGAGTTTTGTAAAGGCTACAGGATGTGTAATGACGGAACATATGCTTGTGTACTCTTGTGTTTCAAAAATTCCTCACTTTTAATGTCTAATATGGTATATATAAATAGATAGAACCCACATAAACAGAAGCTCTTTGGGATTCTCAGTAATTTCTAAGTGTGTAAAGGAATACAGCTGTCAAAGGGTTAGAGAGCCTGATTTGCACAGGACCCTCAGTAACTGCACAGGGTCCTCTTCGTCCTCCCTCTCCTCCAACCTGCAGAGTCAGCTCCTGATTCTGTTAATGGCACCACCTTTCCTCCAGACTCCAAGGCAGCAAACTTCTCCTCACCCCCTACGAGCCTTTTAGAAGAGTAGTTACTAATACACCTGGAAAGATATGTAAAGGCCAGGGCATAGGGGGGCCTTCAACTGAGACGGAGGGATGAGAGGTGTGGAACCCTGATGGCAGAGGCATGGGTGGTGGGTCAGGGCACAGCACTCAGAGCTCACTGCTCTGCTGGCCGAGAGGCCCAGGGGAGCGTGTCTAAGGGCCCCAATGCTCTGGGCCACAATGACATCGTGCTGGACTGACAACAGCCAGATTGGTGTTGCAGGGTGCTCCATTGTTCTATATCGTTTTTATCAGTATTATGTTATTGTATCATTTTTTAAAAAAGAGAAAATTTCTGGGAATGGGTAGAGCAAGGACGTTTGTTCACATGTGGCTCATTGAACTGAACTTCAGATTGATGCGGATTTTCTCCAGGCCATTAGTTTCAGAAGTCCAGAGCCCAGTCCCATGAGCCTCCAGCCCGTGCTGGGGAGGAGGGCTGAGGTGGGGAAGGGCACGCAGTCCTGTTTGCTTTTCAGATCAGTAACCAGGACTGCTGAGCCCAGGGGTGTGCGTGCCTCGTGGTCTTCTCTCCCATAGACGCTGGCAGGTTAGAGCAGGCATGTCCCCGCCATGCTCCAGTCTCTGTCGGGGCCTCAGGCCTCGGGCCTCGGGAAAAGTGTTTGTTTAACAAATGGAGGGTAACTGCTTGAGTGCGTTTTCCCCTTATTGTACTTTATAGCCGTGCTTCTCTCACGGTGCTCCACAGGACTTGGTCAGTATTCTGTGAAAAGAAGTGTGCTCTGCCCGGTGATATGTAGGAAAGCTGCACACGGGTTCTCCCACTAGAGACTTACAGTGCACGGCAGCATATTAAAGCTCTGAGGAGTTTTTAATTTTACTGAGGAGTTTTAATCTACGATAAGATAATTTGTTAACATTCTGTTTAACCTACCATTTGATCATGAATTTTTTTTTTTTTAAGAATACCTAGTACCACCCACTGCACAGAATAAAATGATTATTCTCAGGAGAGAGTTTGGGAAACATGGGGTTAGTTCCATATTGTTAACATTGATTGTTGGATAGATATATTTTTGTCAAGGTAAACATTTAAAGATGACCATGACCAATCATTTAACCATTATTCTCTCCCTGGTGTCTTCTCCTTCCCAAGCTTCAAATTTGAATTTCTTTTATGTCAGCAATGCCAGATTTCAGTCTTCTGCCCTGGCCTCATTTTTCCCTGGCCTGTTGTTCTTTTGTCACTTAGGTACACCACCAGTAACTCAGCACGTCCAGACTCAGTCTCCTTGTCTACCCAGCCTATTCTCCCCTTCCTGGGTTCATTGTGTCCTTGCCCCCAGTCACCCTGGCTCGCAGACGGAGATGCATCCTGCACTCCCTTCCTGCCCTTGGCCCTTTCATGCCCAGTTGGTCACACCACTGCCAAGACACCCCACCTGTCCATTCCCTTCTCGCTGCCCCTGCCAACCCACAGGGCTTCCCTTCACGCCCCTGCCTCTCCAGTTCATTCTAAGACTAGAGGGACGATGTGCTCACGGCTGATTCTGATCGGCCCTTGTTCGCACCTTTTCATCAGGCCCGAATGGCAAAGTTCAAATTCAGGCTCATGTCCCAGTCTGAATGGACATGTCCAGTTTATCTCACCCTATTTTTCTAACATTATTCCCAAAGATTCCCCTCATGGTGTTAGGGAGGTGCTTTTCACAGTAATAGAACATCTTGATGTTCTTTCTATGCAACTTCTATGCACTTTTGAGCCTCTTTGCTCTCTTTGCTTGGAATCCCCTTTATTTCCCCCTCTCCCCCCATGTCTTCTCAGCACATCTATCCATCCTTCTAAGCCCATTCAGAGGCTACCACCCTTACAAAGTTTTCCTTAGTCCTCTCAGCGGGCTATTATATCCCTCCTCTGCAGCATCACAGCACCTCATGTATAACTTTCTTATAACACTTACCAAATTCTGTCTTAAATTCCAGTGATTTGTATATCTGCCTTATGCTTGCTTGCAGCTCAGTGAAGTCAGCCTCTGTCATATACATATTTGTGTCCCCTTCAGAGCCTAACCCAAGGATCTTACCTAACAGGAATGAAAAAATATATTTGTTGAAAAAATATGTGTCTTTTTATGGCTGAGTAATATTCCATTGTATATATGTACCACATCTTCTTTATCCATTCATCTGATGATGGACACTTAGGTTGCTTCCATGTCCTGGCTATTGTAAATAGAGATGCAATGAACATTTTTTTTTAACATCTTTATTGGAGTATAATTGCTTTACAATGGTGTGTTAGTTTCTGCTTTATAACAAAGTGAATCAGTTATACATATACATATGTTCCCATATCTCTTCCCTCTTGCGTTTCCCTCCCCCCCACCCTCCCTATCTCACCTCTCTAGGTGGCCACAGAGCACCGAGCTGATCTCCCTGTGCTATGCGGCTGCTTCCCACTAGCTATCTATTTTACGTTTGGTAGTATATATATGTCCATGCCACTCTCTCGCTTTGTCACAGCTTACCCTTCCCCCTCCCCATATCCTCAAGTCCATTCTCTAGTAGGTCTGTGTCTTTATTCCTGTCTTACACCTAGGTTCTTCATGACCTTTTTTCTTTTTTCTTAGATTCCATATATATGTGTTAGCATACGGTATTTCTTTTTCTCTTTCTGACTTAACTTCACTCTGTATGACAGACTCTAGGTCCATCCACCTCACTACAAATATCTCAATTTCGTTTTTTTTTATAGCTGAGTAATATTCCATTGTATATATGTACCACATCTTCTTTATCCATTCATCCGGTGATGGACACTTAGGTTGCTTCCATGTCCTGGCTATTGTACATAGAGCTGCAATGAACATTTTGGTACATGACTCTTTTTGAATTATGGTTTTCTCAGGATATATGCCCAGTAGTGGGATTGCTGGGTCATATGGTAGTTCTATTTGTAGTTTTTTAAGGAACCTCCATACTGTTCTCTGCAGTGGCTGTATCACTTTACATTCCCACCAACAGTGCAAGAGGGTTCTCTTTTCTTCACACCCTCTTCAGCATTTATTGTTTCTAGATTTTTTGATGATGGCCATTCTGACCAGTGTGAGATGATATCTCATTGTAGTTTTGATTTGCATTTCTCTAATGATTAATGATGTTGAGCATTCTTTCATGTGTTTGTTGGCCATCTGTATATCTTCTTTGGAGAAATGTCTATTTAGGTCTTCTACCCATGTTCGGATTGGGTTTTTTAAAATGAAATTGAGATATTTGTAGTGAGGTGGATGGACCTAGAGTCTGTCATACAGAGTGAAGTAAGTCAGAAAGAGAAAAACAAATACCATATGTTAACACATATATATGGAATCTAAGAAAAAAAAAAGGTCATGAAGAACCTAGGGGTAAGATGGGAATAAAGACACTGACCTACTAGAGAATGGACTTGAGGATATGGGGAGGGGGAAGGGTAAGCTGTGACAAAGTGAGAGAGTGGCATGGACATATATACACTACCAAATGTAAAATAGATAGCTAGTGGGAAGCAGCCGCATAGCACAGGGAGATCAGCTCGGTGCTTTGTGACCACCTAGAGGGGTGGGGTAGGGAGGGTGGGAGGGAGGGAGACGCAAGAGGGAAGAGATATGGGAACATATGTATATGTATAACTGATTCACTTTGTTATAAAGCAGGAACTAACACACCATTGTAAAGCAATTATACTCCAATAAAGATGTTAAAAAAATATGTAAGTAGTTCTAAAATGTTATTTTTATTTTTATATGTATAAAATTTCTACCATAATTAATGATAATGTGTACAATATTCTTACGTTCTTTAATTATAGGTCTTCTAAAGTGAATAGCAATCATGGGAATTCAAATTAATAGGTGGTCATAGAACGATTTTTAATTGAGTTATAAATGTACCTTTATTCTTAATTTAAACAAGGGTATGTTGCTTCCAAATTCCCTTCACACAGAATAAGGAAACCTTGACCCAGGAGGCCTTGAGCCCCTGAGCCTTTCCTCAGCTGCCCACTCAGCTTCCGGGTAGAACGAGATAGCTCCCTCACAGTCACGTACTCATTGCCCTGAACTTTCCAGAGTTGGAATGTTGGCTAATGTTTGTATTTCAAATAACTTCTTTGTGTGCATAGAAAGTAAGGAGAGAGGTATCAATACAGAGTTACACAGGTTAGGGCCACCTGAAACCCATTAACCCCAAGATAAATGTCAGTGTGGGTAACCTGAGAGCATCGACTGTTAGGAGAGCTCCAAACCAGTTCCTTTCACAACTCCGGCCTCCCAGCACTCTCTCTCTTAATTAGCACTTTTCAGAAGTTTCATGCAGTGCCTTGTTATTGGGAATTGATTTTAAAGACCTATATCTGAGGACATTTTGCAACGATTATCCTTACATTAGTTTAGGGTATGGGTGTAATAAGACCATAAGCCACATCATTTTAAGGAGAAGCCCTGTTGTCTAGTCTACTACTAGGAGCAATGCTGCTCAGGTTTTATTGGGCGTGTGAATTACCCAGGGATCTTGTTGAAATTCATAGTGTCATTCAGCAGGTCTGGGGGGAGTAGGAGATTCTGCATTTCTCATCAGTTCCAGATGATATTTTTGCTGCTGGTCCATGGGCCACACTAGGCAGAGGCCTAGAGGAAGGTCCTGGAATTCAGTGATGCTGGATTCTTTTTTTTTTTCTTTTTTTTTGCGGTACACAGGCCTCTCACTGTTGTGGCCTCTCCCGTTGCGGAGCACAGGCTCAGCGGCCATGGCTCACGGGCCCAGCCGCTCCGCGGCATGTGGGATCTTCCCAGACCCGGGCACGAACCCGTGTGCCCTGCATCGGCAGGCAGACTCTCAACCACTGCGCCACCAGGGAAGCCAGATGCTGGATTCTTATCCAGGCTCTGTCACTTAGGCAAAATGGTTTACCATTCTGGGTCTTAGTTTTCCTACTCTGTAATGTGAGGGTGTTGAGGGGAATGGTATCTAACATCTTTTTCCAGCTCTAACATTTTATGATGACATGAGAGGAAGTAAAAAGAATTCAGAGGCAGGCTGCAGTTCTGAGCATACTTACATTCTCTTAATCTCAACCCAACTTTCATTCATATTTATTAATAACTTATCTTAAATATAGTATGACTGGCAAACATTAAAGTTTTCCATATTTATGTTAGAATGTGGGCCTTCAAAAAATAATTAAAACTCATAACTTAATAAATAGATTGCATGTAAAATACATTCCCCCCACCACTCTCATCTTTCATGTGTGTTCTGTTGTTTTTATTTTATCAGGAAATACTCCATAGCTTGGGTGGGATTGAAAACCTAGCTCAGGTAAGATTCCTTTTGTGGTGGCTGGTTTTCCCTTTCTCTTTTAGGTAGAGATTACACAGGTGTGTGACAGAAGATGTCTTTCTTACCTTAGCTGCCTGCCAAGGAGAGGAGCAGGCAGGGTTGTGAGTGTGAGCATGAGGCAGCATACACACAGAGCAGGGAGGGACTCGTGACATTTTCTCTTGGTTGATTGGGCTCACTTTACCCAGCCTGTTGAAATGAGAAATTTCTATCTATATAAAAGGTCACCTGTCTTTAGTTAGTAAAGAATATAAATAGATGTTGTCTGGCAGGCCCCAGGCCTCAGCATTGCACACAACAAATGGTGGGAGAAAATATTGGTTATGAAGATGTTCATAACTTTTTCACACAAAAAAGAATTGCTGTGCTCACTAAAATATTAAAAATAAATGACAATGTGAGGAATGATCTTGACTTCATTTATTTTTCTGCTTTGGTAACTACTGAGGGAACGTAAGGAGGTGAATATATATGCTGAGACAGTCCAACGTTTGGGCTTATTAATACAATAAAACAAAATTTCCAGGCATGGGAGCAGTTGAAACAACCCATTCTCCTGAAATCTATACCATGTATGGAAAGAATAATTTTCATAATAAACCCGTGGCCCTACAAACTCATTCTGAGTTATTAATGGATGATTAATTTTAATGGCAACTTAATATTAAATCTATTTTATTATTTTTTTATTCTTGGGAAATTGATAAAACATATCTTGTTTTAATTTTTATTTATTTATTTATTTATTTATTTATTTATTTATTTTGTGGTACGTGGGCCTCTCACTGTTGTGGCCTTTCCCGTTGCGGAGCACAGGCTCCGGACGCGCAGGCTCAGTGGCCATGGCTCACAGGCCCAGCCACTCCGCGGCATGTGGGATCTTCCTGGACCGGGGCATGAACCCGTGTCCCCTGCATCGGCAAGCAGACTCTCATCCACTGCGCCACCAGGGAAGCCCTTGTTTTTATTTTTAAGAAAATTTTTAATTGGCTAGAGGTTTAGCTCATTTAATGAAATAATCTTTAATAAAATTATATTGTAAAGGATCTTTTTATCCATTTTAATTTCATTAAAATGTCAGAAATTTATGTGTGTTTCTCTGAACTTAACTACAATCAGTCATCCACAGTGAGGGATTATTAGACTACCGCATACATTTCATTCTAATTATTGCTATCTGTTTGTATGCTGGTTAGATATAATTTAGGATATTATAAAACATAAGGTCGATAAAATATATGCAGAGTGTTATTAAAATTCTGCTGAAAAGTTACATTGAAGAATTAAAATTCTATGTACTATATTATTGCATCTTATTTGTATCTTATATTTGGAGGCTAAATTGCAACACAAATTTATTCAGTTAGGAGTCATCTTGGGACGTTTGAGAGTTTAAACAATCTTTCAAGGTCCCTCCCTCCACTTCGGGGCGTTCCACAGAAGCCAAGAACCCAGAAACCCACCCCCTTCTGCACTTGAGTGAAGCAGGCCCAGGGGCACCAAGTATTGTTTGGTGAGCCTGTTGTGCCACCTACAGCTCATTTTCAGAAGTGCACAACCTTTCCCCTCACCTGCTGTGTGCTTGAGCGTCCTCCCCTCTGACTCGCCTGTCGGTCTCCCTCTCCCCCCGCCGCAGTACATGGAGATCGTGGCCCACGGGTACCTCGGCTCCGGGGAGGCGCAGCACAGCATGGACAAGCTGGTCAACATGACGTGTAAGTGCGGTCCCGGGACGCAGCTGGCCTTCCGGGCATGCCGTTTGCAGCAGGGAAGGGGGAACACTTTGCATACTCACGGGGGTCCCCACACAGCTATGGGCTTCAGAGTCCATGCCAGCTGTTATGCTCAGTGGCAAAATGTACCCAGAGAGGAGATTTTTAGATCACAGTTCTTACCTTGAAAAACCTGATTTCATGTTTTAAAAGATTTTCATTGAGCACAAGCTTAGTTTATTTAGTGCAAGAGACACTTCCTTCCATAAAAGCAAATTTTGGTAAAAATATTTTTTGCCTCCTTCGATTTCTATTAAAATGTCAGAGACTATTCATTTTTCATCTATAAAATTGGGGTAATAACAATACCCATTTCCAAAGCTTCTCTTTTTGGAAGCTCTTCCCAGCCCACCTTCCGTGCTCTCTGGATTTGATGAGTGTGCACTTCTGCTCTCTGGATTTGATGAGTGTGCGCACTCCTGCTCTCGTGCGAGTGAGCCCACATTCTTTGTGTGCACAGGGCAGGACCTTAATTCTCAGTTCCAGGGAGAGAGGAATCTGTGGTGAGCCTCAGGCACCAGGAAGTTTCTGTGAGGCCAGCCGTTACCCTCCACTGAGGAACCTTGCTAAGTCCATCACATGAAATCTTTATGGGGACGATCTTTGAAGAATAGGTTTCACTTTGAACTTGTAATGATATTAAGGAACTCATTCAACTTTAAGTGGAAGGGAAGATTTAATTTTCTTGCTATCTCCAAATTTTATTATTATAATAGTAATATATAATAAATACTAGTTGGGCTTGAAACGTGATTCTTGAAGTAAAAAAAAAATCAACCCTGTCCCTCCTCCCTCCATTGTCCTTTTTGTGTGGCCTGTGTTCCCATTTGTCCTTCCTTTGCTTGCCCATCAGTACTTGAGACCTGAGGCTCTATGAGCACTGACCCCCTTTAAGCTTCAAATCCCTCGTTGAGATATTCCATTCTTTTATAGATATTTTTCAAAAACTTGCTGCTGTCAAAGACCAAAGAGAATGGGTCACCACAAGCAGAGCCCACAAGGTGAGTGGTCCCAGAAGGAGTTCCTGCTTCAGCTTCATTTGGTGGTGGTTCACATGCTAGAGTCCAGAGCCCTTGTGGTCAAGCCACGTGTAATTATTATTCTCAAGCCTGCTAACTTAGCCTAAAATTGCCAATCTCTGCTAACCCGCCTAAGGAGTAAATATAGAAACAGCAAATAAAGGTTTTCTGAAACTTTTTTCTTTTTTCTATGTCATTTAATTCTTTATTGCTTAATCAACTAAGTTTATTGCTTAATTTAAATGTTGCTTGTAAAAACTTGACTATATATAAACTGACCCTAGGTGTGTGTTTACAAATAAATAAATAAATACATATATATGTATGTATACATATAAATACATTCCATTTGGCACATGAGGTTATATTAGTTTGAACCATGTGAAATTACCCTGGTGTGTAGGTCAATTTCATATGGTTTAACTTCATAATAAGATGGTTTAGTATTATAAGTCTATGGGTCAAATACATATTTCAAGTTGAATGAATGCAGGTTTAATCAAAACAGACTACATTTATATTTACAGCAAAACTATTTAGCTGGTAGCTGCCTAGAGCCAGGTTTCAATAATTTGTTGAGTTTTTATATCCCAGGAAGCCACTTCCCAGCATATATTAGAGCAAAGTTGCCTAAAATGTGTTAACACATGCTGCTCATTTTATGGGGGGGGGTGATTCTTAGTGATAATACAGGTCAACATTTTTTATTTCAATAGCTATATATTTCACTGATATCATTTAGAATTTGAAGAACATTTTTGAGTAGCATTAAGGTGTTAAGGGTGGACATGACAAAAATTGTGAAATGATATATCAGTGACTGGATTTCGGGAAACATTATGTTAGAAGACATAAAGGAAACAGTGGGAAAAGAAAAAGAGGAAGGGATCTGAGAAACAAAAATAATAATAGCTCCATAGAAAATGCATGAGATCATAAAGGGGAAAAACCTACATAATAGAAACCCAAAATCAGCCTAGTAGTTGTTATACAGGTCACAGCTCTGGTCTGAAGTATGTTTGGGTATGTGCTTTGGGGGACCCTGAGTTCTAAAAATGTAGAGGGAAAATATGTAAATTTGTAGTAATGGGAATCCTGAGAAGGTGACTGATAAGATATAGATGACTCCCAACTCAGTGATGTTACTCAGAAATTTGAGAGGCAAATGGATTGTCTGGTAGTGTTAACATATCTTGCTTAGTTTGGGGAAAAAAGACAGTCTTCAACATTTTGTTGAAAAAGTACTTTCATAATTTGGAAAGTGCCTGCCACAATGCCAATGCCCAACTCAGAATGAGTGCTCAGTGACTGGTCGCTACCAGAAGAAGACAGAGAACAGACAGCGTGGGCACCTGGAAGTAGAGGGCCATGTATCTTGGTCCCTTTGCTTCCTGTCCTGGGCAAGGAATGCTTACAAGGAACTCGTCTGAAGAGGGGGTGGATGCCTGCCCCTTAAGAACTGGGGATCGTGAATGTTTAACAAATTTTGAGGTTAAGCCTCTATGATCTTTAGAAGGAAACATACTGTTCAAGAAGCTTGTAGTACTTACATAATTAAACCTTATTTTACTTCATTTTTCAGACATTAGTAAGTTTACTCAGTGCCCGAGATACTAATGTTCTGTTGGGTGCCCTTCTGGCTCTGGCTAGTTTAGCTGAAAGGTGAGTGTATTTTAATAAGTTCTGCTGCTTTAGCAACTCAGATGGAAGAAATTCAAAATAGATCAGTTTCTCTATTTATTTTGTCATCTACTTAGTTAAAATTTGTGAAAAATAAACGTGAAGTACCATAACTATACTGAAGAGGATCCGGGATGGAAAAGCATCATTTGGAATTTAAGTTGGAGCAGCAAAGCAGTTTAAAAATTTCTTTTTTTTTTCCTGACTAGAAATATTTACCTAGTCTTTTCATCCAACCCTCACTTACTTCTACTTTCAAATTTACACAATATGTCTTGGACAGTTGAATCTCCCTGACTTGTCTTCTTCATTCTCTACCCTATATATATTTTAACATTTTCAAACATTTTTGCCCTTTAAGAAATTCTAGATAACCCCTATAGATGTTATGATTATTTTAAATATGTTTTTATACCAGTAAGTGGATCACTGCTTTTTTGTTTTTTAGGTTTTTTTCCAACTTAATTGAGGACTAATGGACAAATATAATTTTATATATTTAAAGTGTACAACATAATGATTTGATACACATATATACTGTGGAATGATTACCAAGATCAAGATAATTAATACATCCATCACCTCTCATAGTTAACTCTTTTTTTTTGGTTTTGTGATGAGAACATGTAAGATCTCTCAGCAACTTTCAAGTGCACGACCCCATATTATTAACTGTAGTTGCCGTGCTGCACATTGGATCCTTAGTGCTCACTCTTCTTATAATTGAAAGTTTGTACCTTTTAACCTACATCTCCCTGTTTCCCCCTACTTCCAGCCCCTAGTAAACACCCTCCATTCTATTCTGTTTCTATGTAGTCGGTTTTGTTTGTTTATTTTAGATTCCACATATAAGTGATACCGTATGGTAGTTGCCTTTCTCTGTTTGGCTTATTTCATTTAACAGATTGTTCTCTAGGTTCATCCATATTGTCACAAATGACAGGATTCTTTATGGCTGAACAATATTCAATTATGTATATATAATTATATTCAATTATAACTATATATAAATATTCAATTATATATATAAATATGTATATCACATTTTCTTTATCCACTTCATCTATCAAAGGACATGTAGGTCATTTCTATATCTTAGCTATTGTGAGTAATGCTGATCATTGCTTTTTTGTGAACAGCATATGATTCCCTTTCTCCAAAGGGAATCATGTTATCATCATACTGTTATTAAACATATTTAAATTTATGACATATAATACTTACTGAATGTTGGAGTTTAATGTAGCCCTGCCCCATAGAGCTACATTTTGTTTCTCCTCCTGGGATAATATGAGGGCTAAGATATTAAATACGTGGATATGGTAAAATACATTTTTCATAGTTACTAATACTTTTCAATTTGTAGTCCAGAATGTAGGGAGAAAATAAGTGAACTCAACATTGTAGAAAATCTGCTGATGATTTTACATGAATATGACTTGCTTTCCAAAAGGTAGGATTGCTAACAGGGGAAAGTGACAGTGTCTGACATTTAATGAAAATGATTATTATTATTTTACTTATGTTATTTACATTGTTAGCTGAATATCATGAGTCAACTTGGCATTTATCTTCTATATAAGTTTATATAAAGTAACCAGTAGCAAAGAGATATATCGATTTATCTTTGGTCCTGCTTTACTTCTAGAACTGGTCATAGATTTGAAATATGTAAATCTCATGATTACATCTTTAATATTTTTTTATTACATTTATTTACATCCTGTCTCCTTAAGGAAAGAAACTCTGAGGTGACTCTACTTTCAGTAATTTCAGATTGTGTGTTGAATAAATGATTAGATTCCTAAAATCTATTTTGCTTAAGGCAAAATAAGATAACTACTTATTAAGTAAACATTAAGATAGCTACTTATTAAGTAAACATTAAGATAGCTACTGACTTATTTCACGACCAAAACAGAATCTAGAGTAAAATGAACTCATTTCACTTGAACTACCTATTGCCCTAAAAACTTACTGTATCCAGATATTTATTAGGTTACCTGCATCATATGATATTTAATTGAATAAGTCATAATTTTCTAAAGAGGTAAAATAGTTAACAGAAATCCCAAGCAATAAAACACTGACATTTAACTCATAGTAAATCCCTTGAATTCTTCGTCTAAGCCAATTTAACCCTCTTTTACAAACTATACTTAGACTTGGTTGTCTGAATTGATTCACCCAATAGCCTCTGCACAGGTGTTGGAAAACCAAAGATGAATAAGATATGGTTGCATGGTGTAGGAGAGGGGCAGACACACAAATCATCAGTTTCACCACAGCATTGTAGGTGGTGTGGTTAGTGGATGCACAGGATGGATACCCTGGGGGCATGGAACAGCACCTCCAATCAGAGCGAGGGGTCATGCCAAGTCTCCTAAAAGAAGGAGCAGCTGTCTAGGCAGAGGAAGAGAGCAAGTGAAAACAGAATATGCTCCCACCTGGAGGCCTGCAGTGGTGTGTGAGAGAGGAGTGTGCATGAGTGGGAGCAGCTACAGCAGAGTGCAGGAGGGAGCGTGCCAGAAAACTAGTTAGATAGTTGGTGATAAGTTAGAAATAGAGCTAATTTTGGCCAGGCCTTCTACATGCCAGGCCCTGTTCTAAGCACTTTTGTGTTTTAACTTGTTTGATCTGCAATTCTCTTTCCATATTTTATAGATGAGATACCTTCAGCAAGGTCATGATGGGCTCTTTGTGCCTATAGTGTGGTTTTTATCATGAACATTATGGAGACTCACAGATTTTAATCATGATCAGATTGATTTTGTGGGGACAGTTATTCTGATTGCACTGTGTGGGGTGTGGAATTTAGCCACACAATGAGATCCACTTAGAACAAGGAGGGAATGTTTGGTGTAGAAAGTTTGAGAAGGTGAAGAGTACTGTTTACCAAAGAACATATGTCAGAGCATAAAAGTTTGGGAGGGAGAGGAGCCATGGAAAATTAGCTCAGGGAAAGGAATTGTGAAGCAGGATAAGAATGGGAATATTGGAGAGGAGGGTGACAGAGAAGCTTATATCTGGAGCATAATCGAGGCTCACAAGGATGGAGGGGCAGTGGGTTTAGCTAGCTGCAGGACGCACAGAAGAATTAACCCCAGTGCTTGCCCAGGAAACGGGACACCAAAGGCTCTCCACTGGTTGGAGAAGAAGGGAGTGTCTTGGAGGATTCCCAGTCTTTGGCTTGGAAATTGAAAAGACTGTGGTGTCCTGAGTCCAGATCGGGGACATAAGTGGAAGGGCTGATTTGGGGAGGAGGATAATGACTGAGTTTAAAAACAGTGGGGTGAGCGCCTGTGGAACAGTTAAGTGACTGCTGGAAACTCTATAGGTTGGGAGTGTTGCTTGGGCTGAGATCACAGTGCCAGGGTAGAGGGAGTATTTGAAGCCATAGGAATAAATAACACCATCCAGGAAGAGTGTTCAGAGTGTGAGCCTGGAGGATTCAGGACAGCTCTATGAAATGTCTATAATCATAACGTTACAGAGCTTAGTTTAACCTTATGTCTTATGCCATCATTATCTTTATTTTACTCTCCAGATATTCACTTCGCATTTAATTTCCCTGGATCATAGTGTTTTTGCCATCAGGTATTAATGTCTTATTTTTGCAATCACATAGTAAGTTTCTGAAGACTAGGATAAAGCTTTTATATTTCTTTTGTCTTGAGCATAATGCAGGTCCCATTGTATGTACTTGATGCCTATTTGCTCGTTAGTAGGTTTTTAGCCAGACCAATGGGGATACCATGAGGATATGACTTAGATAGTGGTCCAGAAACTATGACCTGCAGGCTAAATTTGGCTCCCTGCTTGTTTTTGTGAATAAAGATTTATTGGCACACAGCCACGCCCGCTGGTTTTTGTGTGCTGTCTGTGGCTGCTTTTGCATATGTTGGCATGGCTGGGTAGTCATGACAGAGACTGTATGGCCCATAGAGCTGCAAACACTTGGCTGTGATCCAGCCCTCTACAGAGAACATGTGCTGACTGTGACATAGAGCCTGTTAGCGCGACCGTCCGTGCGTGTCGGCAGCTCTGTGTGAATCAAGTCAAGCCACCACTGAGCTGAGTCTCCCCTCCCGCCCATCCCTCGCAGGCTGGCGGCTGAGCTGCTGCGCCTGCTCTGTGCCGAGCGCCAGGTGAGAGAGCAGGTGAAGCTCTACGAGGGGGTCCCCATCCTCCTCAGCTTGCTGCACTCAGACCACCTACAGCTGCTGTGGAGCGTCGTCTGGATCCTGGTTCAGATTTGTGAGGACCCTGAGACCTGTGTGGAAATTCGCATTTGGGGAGGCATAAAGCATCTTCTTCATATTTTACGAGGGTGAGTCAGAGCAGGCTTTGGCCTGCTTCACTCTGGCTGTTGAAGGCTGGGGTCTCAGCTGTTCGAGGGCAGGGTGGGCATGTGCTCAGCTGGCTCCCTCCCATTCTTTGGTCATTCATGTTCTACAGAGTCATTTTTACTTGTTGCACACAGGCTTTAAATCAATGTCAGGAGCGTTCATCTTTTCAGCTCCTTGGGGCCCTGACATATTTATCTTTGAATCACCAGCCTGCATTAAAGGAACGGATGTATGATCCTTAGTTAAAATAGGAGGAAATATGGTTATTCAAATGATTCCATGTTACTGACCCAGGTCCAGTTGCTCCTCTTTTCTCTCTAATCTCCGTGGCAGTGCTCTGAGGTGGGTTAACACCTTGTTGTCTCTCTTTTAAAAGTAGAATCTGGGGCTTCCCTGGTGGCGCAGTGGTTTAGAGTCCGCCTGCCAATGCAGGGGACGCGGGTTCGTGCCCCGGTCCAGGAAGATCCCGCATGCCATGGAGCGGCTGGGCCTGCGAGCTATGGCCGCTGAGCCTGCACGTCCGGAGCCTGTGCTCCGCAATGGGAGAGGCCACAACAGTGAGAGGCCCATGTACCGCAAAAAAAAAAAAAAAAAAAAAAAAAAAAAGAATCTGGTGGCACTCAAAGCCATGAATCTGGGGAAGGAATGGCTTGTTAAAATAGTTTCAAACTGAAATTCTCGAATTATGTTGCAAAAACTATAACAATAACAAAAAATAGTAGATATGGTATGTATTACATGTATTGAAGCATTGAATAACAATATTACTGGTATCACCAATGGGAAGGATCTATTACCTAAAATTATTATAGAGCATAATTCATCCCCCTAGGTGCTGAATCAAAATTGAAAAGGTTTATATCTGCCTGGAAAAAGATCACATTTATCTGTAGTATGTAAATAAAGTTCATTCTAATAAAAGCAGAGTAACATCAATTTTAATATGACTTGTTATCAAATCAATATTATTCAGACTTTGTGCTTGTTGTGCCTGATAACTTGATATTGTGGAGCTATGTGTCATCAGCTCCATTCTCTGAAGGAACTTTCCAAAGCATAAGAACAGACTAGAGATATGAGTAGTGGCTTTGTTAACAATTTCTATCATTACCAAAACCAAGGAAATAATGTGTAGACTGTTGACAATCTACTTGCTTTTATGAATATCACATAAAAATCTCAAGTACTTTAAAGTATAAATTATAAATCTTTCATTAGTATTGTGGCATAATGAGCTAACCCCACAGTCAAAGTAATTATGATTGCAAAGGTGTTTTTCCACTTGAGTTTATAGGATGATGACGATGATGGTGGTGGTTATTTTTGGTCTATCATACGTATTACAGTGGCTGTGGGTAGCCCTCGTGGAGGGCAGCTATTTTCTTGATGATAAAATTAAATTATATAATAGTTAAACAATACCTCAAGGGCAAAACCTGCCTTTTGACCACATAGAACTGAGTTTAATATAAGGTACTAGTTTTCCTCTTTTGCTCAAGCCATAACCATTCTTGATAGAAAAGAGTTCTTTCACATCTAAAGAGTAATTTTCCCAGTCCACTCCTATGGTACAATGTTATAAATCTCTTCCCTGGGAAGAAGATGTATGTCAATACTTATTCTATGTTAAATATGGCTCAGTGCTCTGGGAGAATTTATTACCCCAGCTGGGTAAACAATATCCTTTCAGAGCTGGGCTGCCTGGAGCTGGTACAAGGGGTGAGGTTGCCAGGTTGTCTGCTGGCTTGAGTATGAACAGGCTCTGTTGTCAAGGTGGTTTTTAGGAAATCTGCCCATTCACCTGCAGTCCCAAACTCAAAGGCAGTTACTAAAAGGTTACATACTCTTGATCAGGTAGAGAGATCCCTAAAATTCAAGTTTTAACATAATTAAAGATCATTGACTGTGAATACTCCATTACCTTCCCTATGCTCCCCAAAAGAAGGGCAGAGGGCCCAGATGACACAGGAGGGAGGTCGGGGAGACTCCATCCACCTTATGTTTGGGCATATAGAAATCTACATAGAGCTGCTGCCATAAAAGTAAATGCATGAAAAAACATAGCAACCATGTAAAACAGAAGGGAACGAAGCAGATAAAGACAGACGAATGATCTATTGTGGAAGATGTTGCACTAAGTAAACAGAAAAATGCTTTATTTTATCAAAGACATTAAACAGAACATGAAGTTTATGAAATTAGATTAAAGGTGAGATGATAGGATAGTAAAAAGGAGAACAGAATGATTGTGAAGCTGGGAAAGAAGACGAGGACTGAACAACATGCAGAGACTGCGTACCAGAAAGAACGTGGAGTTAGTGAAAGGAAGGGCACGCTTGAAAACTTACACATGATGCAGAGGAGGAAGACAGGGAATAAGAGCAACGTAAAATGAAGGATATGGCCTGCAGAAGATGGGTTTTCAACACGTGGATAATTGATATCCCTAAGGTAGAGAATAAAACGAAAGGAAATTTTGGAAAGCCTCAATGATCTAATAGAAGAGAACTTGACTAAAATAAAAGAAGATTGGAATTTAATGGAAAAAGACGAAACTCAGAATGATGAAGACTGAGATGTATTCAAGTAAATGGCAGAAGAATAGAGTTCAAAACAAAGGCAGCCATGTGAAAAATAGAGAGATGACTCCTACCTCACACTTCACACAAAAATCATGTCTGAGTGGATTGGAAGGTCACACAGGAGAAAACTTTATGACCTGGGGGAGGCAAAGATTTATAAAACGGGTATCAGAAAGCACTGACCATGAACTACCATTGATAAATTGGTCTGTGCATTAACTTTTCTTTTTCAGGGACAGAAATTTAGTTTCTGATCGTTCCTCCATTGGAAGCCTGTCTAGTGCCAATGTGGCAGGCCGAATCCAGCAGCTTCATTTGTCAGAAAATTTAAGCCCTCGGGAAATACAAGAAAATACATTCTCTCTTCAAGCAGGTATTTATATCATATTATTATGTTTTATTATTTGATACTGTTTAACCTTGTATTATTCTATTATAAAATTATAATGATAATATTAATTAGGCCCAATTTATAACTTAAAGAATGTGAAGTTAAATCCATGTGGATGCCTGAAACTTCTTGGTACCAGTGTTGGACTTGCAGGTTAAAGACACCCCAAACTTTCCTCTGCTTGCCAAGTTCTGTGGCCTAACCTGTTAGCCCTCTAAAGTAGTTCATACTCGGATTATAAGGGTTAATTTGGATAATATGTTTAAAGTACACACTATTTATCTGACCATTGTCCATGTACACTGAGCACGTGCTCCACACCGGGCACATGTTGGGTATGGGGCTGACGGTGCCTGCCCCCCATCCCCACTCCATGCACAGGGGGGTGCATTAGGGGTGCCCCACAGGCTGCCGTGGGGTGTGCATGCATGTGAGCTACATGAAGAGGAGAGGTACCAGCCAGCACAACTCAGGTGCCTTTCTCCCAGAGACGTGCCAGAAGGAAAATTAGGGTTTTCTGAGGGATGGCTCTGCCAACAAAATTCTCTGAGGCAGGGAGCGAGAGTGCTGATGTGCAAGTGCCGCCATGGCCACGACAGACGCGGCATTTTGTGGTTTTCGTTGCAGCCTGCTGTGCAGCCCTCGCGGAACTGGTGCTTGACGACACCAACGCCCACCAGGTGGTTCAGGTGAGAGGGTGGGGTGCCAGGACCTGTCACGATGGAGGGAGCCCACCTCAGGTGACACCTGTATCCTGGAACATGGCTTAAAAATATTGTAATGTGTCTTAGTTAACATGTAGAATTCCATTTTATATTCTTGTCCTTCCTCTTTTAACTCAGCTTAAAAAGAACTGCCATGTAGGTAATTGATGGTGTTTATTCCCTATATTATGTGCAGTCTACTTCATTTTCTTTATCTTTTTTTTAAAGCTATGCTGAATTGTTTTAATTTAATTGTTTTAATTCCTATGGCACATAGGACACCATGAGTTAAGGATAGCAGTCACTTTAAGAGGACACGAAGTTATTCAGCTAGAGGTGATTGAAACACACCAAACAAAATATTTATTGCCAGGAAACTGATTTCACAAAGCACACAAAGCATAGTTCATTAACCAATTCACTACATATACAGTCATATGTGTGTGTGTGTGAATAAACACATTTGTATACAACCCTTGTATGTGTTTCTATTATAAAAGTTATTTCCTGCTTGTTGAAGTTTACAGAAAAAACTTTTTTTTGCTCAATACATCAACTTAAAAATACATAAATTCATAAAGTTAGTAAAGGATCAGGTCAGCAGTGATCAGAGTCCCTGGGGAAGCTCAGCAGGTCAGGGTGGCTGCTGAGGCAGGGGGAGGCTCAGTCCTGTTATCATTGCTTGCTGTCTTGGCCTCTGGAAAAATATTTAGCCTAAGTTTTGACTTTGTCATGTATAAAACAAGGAAATTACAGACTAATTCACAGAACAGCTATGAAGACTAAATGTAGTAAGGCAGGTAAAGGTATTCACAGTCATAATATAAGTGCCCACATAGAGTAGAGTTCAGTAAATTATGTATTTAATAGATAATAAAAAAAGTAGCAATAAGGTAATACTTTTTATTCATTCCACCATGTCTGTATTTGTATTAGAATAAGGCTAGAAAGATGTTAACAGTTTATACAAATAACTTTCATTTTTTAAAATCTATTATTTTTCTCTTATTTTTCTATTTTCTTTTCTATACTAGTTTATCTACATGTATTATTTAATTAACAAAAAATAAAGGGAGAAATATTTCATAATTAGGTATTTAAAATGCAAAATATAAAGACATTTGGATCCCTTTACTCTGCCCCTTTTTTTGCCCCCTACTCTTTGTTTTTAAAGTATTTAAATCACTTTTAATTGATATACTTTGCTATTTATAATCTTTAACGACAGTTAAGATTTTACGATGTGGTTATAGTCTTTGATGTTTAAAAGTATTACACTGACATTTTTAGTATTGTCCTGTAATATTTACTCCTGATTCCAATATTATACTAACATTTCTTCTTTAATATTGTTCCTTCCTTCTTTATGCTGTGTATCTCCATGGCATTGTTGCTGGTCACTGATAACATGGCATTTTTATTCTTCCAGGAAAATGGTGTATATACAATAGCAAAATTAATTTTACGAAATAAACAAAAGAATGCAGCAAAAACTAATCTATTACAGGTAATAAACATATCCATTATTCTTTAATATCAAGTTACTGGAATCTGGGGAAATTTTGGTAATATAATCTATGAATTTTAGAATTTTTAGGTTAGCACGGGTCCCCTGTACTGACCGAGAGGGAAAAATATCTGGTGAGGGAGGCTGGCATGGAAACAAATGCTGTTAAAACAATGTAGAAGGCTTAACAGTAGTTTCTCTGTAGGGAATTGGGTGATTTTATTTAGATATTTCTTTGCTTATCTATAAGTTCTATGTTTTAAAAACATTGCTTGTGTATCAGAAAATAATACTAAGGGGAAAATTATGTGCCATCTTTAAGCGTGGACCACAGTGAGTAGCATTTCACCTTTACAAAGGCAAACCTGTAAAATGGATCTTGATGGATGAGATGGTGCTGGTCAGGTGAGTAAAGGGATAGAAGTGGGCACCCATGATCTGCTCCAGGGCGGACGGGCATCCGCACAGAGAGAAGAGCGTGGACAAAGCACGGGAGCCTGGCAGCTTAGAGTGCGCTTAGGCTGCTCAGTGGGGTGGGTGTGGGGTGTGGGGCAGAGGGAGTGCCTTAGGACAGCGGTCCCCAACCTTTTTGGCACCAGAGACTGGTTTTATGGAAGACACGTTTTCCATGGACGGGGACGGGCGTGGGGGCAGAATTCAGGCAGTAATGTGAGCGATGGGGAGTGATGGGGAGCGGCAGATGAAGCTTTGCTCGCTTACCTGCTGCTCACCTTCTGCTGTGCGACCCAGTTCCTAACAGGCCACGGACCGGTACCGGTCCATGGTCCAGGCGTTGGGGACCCCTGCCTTAGGAGATGAGGCCTGGAAGGTAAGAAGGGGCCACATTATGCAGGGTCCTATGTGCTTTTTTGAAGAGTGGACACCAGGGGGCAAGTGTCCCCAAAGACACTGGCATGATAAAATCAATTTAAAGTAAGCCTTTGTAGTAGCTGCAACTTATCTTTGTTTCAAGTTGTTAGAACAGGAATTAAAAAACAATGTTTGCCTTCAATCTGATTTAAGAGCTTTCAGCCAGAATGATGGTCAAACCTAGCACAGAATATTTGGTGATATCTATGGGCTGGCAGGCAGAGATTTTGGAGAGCTACCACTGAGAACACACAGGTGTGGGACTTACTTCTCTAGTAGAGCACTGATGCATGACACTGTGCTGGAACATGGTAAAGTACACTCCCTCCTGCACATGCATTCTGTTAAGCCAGTACAGGCTTTTAAAGAATATGTATGGAAATTCTTTCGAGGCACATGCATGTTCCTCACTTCTCGCAGTCTCCACTGCTTTCTCACCAGTCTCCTTCATGTGGTCTTGTTATCTGCCTGGCTTCTCCAGACAGTTTTGTTTGTGACCCTTCTATATTCAGATCACTAATTTCATGAAATGATTCCAGATTCGAATTCAGCAGACCCTGGTCACCCCAGTGGTGGCCTATTGTACAGATACAGCTGCAAGCCTGGGGCTCTCTCTTTTTTCTCAGCACTGCAAAACGTCCAGTGTTTATTTTTCTTTGTTAAAGTCTCACAGGCCTCTTTCTGAGTGTTCTCAGGAGTTACTATAGATGGTTCTATCTGGGGAATGCTTTAGACCTTACTCAAGAGACCAATTTGTCAAGTTTGAGTCCAGTGTGCCTGTGGCTATTTTTATATGTCATTATTTCTAGTGTCTATTTTCTCAGAGAAACTATATAAATATTGAGGCGTACATAGCAGGCTAGAAAGAAAATAAACCTTGAGCTCCTGGAAATCTTGGGACATTTGGTTTTCTCGGTGTAGGAGTTTTATTTCTTGTCTCTCTGCTCCTTCTGTACTTTCTAGAAAGGAACTAATGACAGCCACTGAGTGAAACAAGGCCCAGATCCCTAGCCTTCAACAACGCAAATGCTTTTTAAACATGAGAACTGGCCCAGGTGTTGATGTTGTCTGTTTTCAGTTACAAGCTGTGGCTCCCACAGAGACCAGCCACACTCACCAAAAAGCCACGTTAATGTTCACTTCATGATCATGCTATCCTGAAAATGTTTTACTTTGTTCAGCTACCATTTGAGAATCACATATCCTTTTATTTCCAGTGTTATGCGTTCAGAGCCTTGAGGTTTCTCTTCAGTATGGAAAGAAACAGACCACTCTTTAAAAGGTATGAGCTTAGAGAAATTTAAGTGATCAGTGATCATTAGAGTCAACTGTTTTCATGTACCTGATTTAGATACAAACAGTAAGAGAAGAAAGAGTCAGTATGCAAAACATGTGTCTTCAGATTTCTTAAAATCCACAGATAATACTGAGCAGCCCTAGTGATATCTTAACACTGAAAATTCACAAAATCATGAGGAAAGCACATGAATCACATCAACACAACTCTTTTAATTACATGTAACTGCTATGGTTTTTAGTTTTTCTCTCTTTTTAAAGACATTAACATTTTTAATGGATGAAATAAAAATATCTGCTTGTTTTTGCCCATTCAGAAATGTCCAAAGTTGATCTAGTCATTTCCTTTTAATCAATAGAAAAGAAAGTATTTGTCTGGATGTCCTTAACAGGATAGGAACCCATTTGAAGGGGAGGAGGCTGGATGTTCCTGGATCAGAAGGTTGTGTGGTGAGCATGACAGAAAAACCACTGCCTTGGGAAGCAGGCAGACCTACATGTGTGGTCTGCGTGCCATAGAGGTGGCAGGTTAGCCAAATCGTAGGCCCAAGTTCTTACTAGAATTTTATTGATAAGGCAAAATGGAAATAAAATCTTGAGTTCATATAACATCTTTTGTTTGGAAGAATGGGGCATTTTATGTTTTTATTTTATTTCTATATAACAGTTGAATTTACGGGAAGAAAAGGAAGTATTTGTTATTCATTATAAACTTTCATTTCAAGGCCCTAAATCATCCACATCAGTGGACTTAAAGATTTTAATAAACCTAAACCCTTGAAGCCAGTAGCTTGGAAATGATGCATAAATCTCTTCATTTTTTTAATTCACCTGTATTTTAATTTTATTTTCATGAGGACTAAATCAAATGGTATTTGTGAAAGTGCTCTGTGCTCAATGAACACCCAATAAACATTCATTCCTAGTATGTTTAATACTACACCCCCAAATGTCTTACAAATAAGATTTTTGTAAAATCTGTATCATATCTTATTGCAGCAAAAAACATATAACCTGACATCTACCCTCTTAAATTTTTGTGTGCAGTACAGTGTTATTAACTATAAGCACAGTGTCATACAGTAGATCTCTGGAACTTTCCTTTCCAACTGTTTTTCCTTACCTCTTAAGAACTGTGTCTCTAGTTTATTTTCGTGAGATAAGTTGGTGAGTATTATTTTCTCCCATTTGTTGGCAGTGTATTTAATGTAATTAACCTATAAGTGAGCCAGGTCCAAAAGGGAAGGAACGGGCCAGAGTTTCCAACTCCTATAGGAAGCATGTGTGTGTATTTTTCTCTGTAGACTTTTCCCCACCGACCTGTTTGAGATCTTCATTGACATAGGACATTATGTTCGTGATATCAGTGCTTATGAAGAATTAGTATCAAAGTTGAATTTATTAGTGGTAAGTCTTGAGCTTTAAATATTTTGTCAGGCTGCTATGCAGTTAGGATGCATTTATCATAACAACCCATTTCCTTTTCATTTTTTGGTTAGGAGGATGAACTGAAGCAAATTGCTGAAAATATTGAAAGCATTAATCAGAATAAAGCTCCTTCGAAATATATAGGCAACTATGCAGTTTCGGATCATCTTGGAAGTGGAGCTTTTGGCTGTGTTTACAAGGTGACCTTGCCCTTGAACAACATTTCCGATGTTCCCAAACAAACTGCATGTCTCCCTGCACACCCACACACAAGTGAATTGGAGCCCTTGTCAGTGAACAAATAGATATAAAAATTAGAATGATTGTTTCTGTACAACAGATAGCTGCACTGATGTTGTCTTACCTTAGCTCTCAGCTCTAGAAATTGGTCACTGACCTTTGAAGACAAAAGCTGTCACTAATCTCTCACACAAATAGTCAAAATGGCTTGTCCCAATGCATGACACATTCTCCAAGTTCACACCAGTGTTTCTGTATTTACCCAGTAAAATCCTATGAAATATTGCAGACTGATCCAGGATATACCAATTTTTTTGAGGTGAGCTTAGTGTAAATACAAATTTACTTTTTAAAGATATATGACTTATTTAGATGACTTGGCTTAATCATGTGACCTTATTAATCTAATCACTTTCTTCCCCTCTCTACTCCCAAACCATTTTTTTTTTTGTCTCCTTTATTTTAGGTTAGAAAGTGTAGTGGTCAAAATCTTTTAGCAATGAAAGAAGTCAATTTACATAACCCAGCATTTGGAAAGGATAAAAAAGATCGAGACAGCAGTGTAAGGAATATTGTTTCTGAATTAACCATAATTAAAGAGCAGGTAAATGCTTTTGTTTATGAAGACGGTTTCTTAAATAAATGTCATCAAAAAAAGTAAAATTCATGTGCTGTTCTTGTCCATGCTATGTAAGAACTGGTTCTGTTTAATATAATTGGCATCGAGGTGATATCAAATCACCAGGTTTTCTCCTAAGGCTTGACATTGAACCATAGACATAACTATATCAGGGCCAGGGATGCAGAATAATTGAGTTCACAGCACAGAGAGTATTATATAGGAGAAAGCATATTCGTTTCCTTCTTATTATATTGTAGAATATTTGGTTACTTTGTTACATGCATAAAAGTATGACTAAGACTTCCCTGACTTTTGTCAAATGGAACCAAGTTGTTAACATTCCTCAAATATGGCTTATGTAATCTAAAATGTGAATTTTCAAGATGGGTTTTTATTTATTGACATGAACAAAACATTCTAACATAATGTTCACAACTCATGTATCATTATGAAGGTTTGTTTCAGGAGAAAGAATAAACATGTCAGAGAGAAATGGGAATTCTTTTTGTGATCAAAGAACACATTGGTTTCTTTTTCAACTTTATTTATTTATACATTCATTATGAATACTGTCTATAACTCCTGGAGAGACCTATCAGTTCATGGCTCTTTGTTTTCAAAGAGTTAAATTTGCATAGCATCTGTGCTGGGACATAAAGAACCATAAATACGATGATCTTTATTCATTGAAATCTCTAGTTCCACTCCAATTTATAATTTACAGTAAATATCATTAATAGGTTGTTTTATAGTTGACTTTTATGTACAAATAGATTAGATTTTGTAAAGTTAGTGTTTGCTCATATTCCAACACTCTAGCTTTAGGCAGTGTGCTCTTTCATAGCACAAGGCTAGAGCATGGCTTTTGCCCTAGGCTGGTCTAGTATCTTCATTTGAACCAAAATCTGGATGTAGTCCTGGCCAGTGAGCTAGGTCTAGGATATGGTTCTATTGCTTACCTAGTTCCATATTGTTTAAAATCTGCTGGCCATTTGCTAGTTGATGAGGTAGACTATTGGTTTTAGTATATTTTCTAAGAAAAGAAAGTGTCAGGATGGGGCCATATAAGAGGCCTCTGCTTGAACTTTGAGGGAACTCAAAATTGTAGAACTGTGCTTGCACCATGGGCTTAAACCAAGGAAAGGACAGTAAATTGAGGTCAAAAAGGAGGAGGTAATGGCAGACAGAAGTGAGGGAAATGGGACTAGAAAGGGAGAGTGTATTTGTTAATATTAAGACTAAGCTGCAGTAACAAAGAAGCCCCAAAGTGTGTGGGCTTGAAGGAGAGGTCTCACCGTGCAATGGGTTTTGTCTTCCTGTCAGTCCAGGGTGTGGTGCTCTGCTCCATGAGGTCACACAGGGATGCCCACTCTTTCTCTCCCGTTGCACCTGACAAGGCACATTTATATCTGCTGGTGCACCCGGTGTTTTGGGTTCAGACACAGGATTCCCCTCACACTCCACTGGGGAGAACTGAGTGATGAGCCCCTTGAGGCTGCGAGAGAGGCTGAGAGGTGTGATCTGTGGTGGGGAAGCACGTCCTGCTACAAGTCGATGGATTGGAGGAGTGTGAGAGCAGATTTTTGGTGGACAACCAGTGGACTCTCCTTCAAAAGAAGGCAAGAAGAAAGGCCAGAAAGAGATGCAAGCCATTTATGATGTACCAGTGACTATTCTGAGATAAAACAAATTTCAGTTTACTTAGAAACTCAAATTGTAAATAAACAACCACAAAAATTTAGTATTCTTGTAGAAAATTATTATGTTATTAAAAAAATAAAATTTCCATGTTACATTCTGAGGTAAACTATGCCAAAGAGAAATTGTTGCTCTCTTTGGTGCCTGGACACTTTTTGTTGAGGTATAATTGACATATGACTGCATATTAGTTTCAGGTGTACAACATGGTGATTCAGTATTTGTATGTATTGTGACATGATCACCATAGTAAGTCCAGTTAACATTTACCACATGTAGTTACACATTTTTTCCTTGTGATAAGAACTTTTAGATGGCAACGAAGACCTTATTCAGGACCACTGCAATAGAAGTCAAACTATTAGAGTAGAGGAGAGAGATTGAACTCAACTCTGAACACAACAGGGATGGCTGGGGATTTACAACCAAAAGGCAGGGCTAGGGGAGTCAAAGAATGGAAAGTTACTAAGAGGAATTTGGTTAGTTATCAGGTTGGGGGAAGAAAAACTTGATTCGATAACAAAGATGGGGGGATGAAGAACTTGATTGGATATCCAGAAGGCAGAGATGCTCACTAAACTGGCTTAGCAAGATTCTTGCTGAAACCAGGCAGGCCAAGGAGGAGGCCTGGTCCAGAGAAGGACTCTGAGGAGCCTGACTTAAGTTTGTTCAAGGAGGGAGTCCTTGGCAATTATTATTATTATTTTAATGGAGTTAATAACTCTTAGATTATTTCAGTTTCAAACTAATAATTTTGGAGAGCATAGAAAGACACTAGTCGTGTAAATAGACACAGTGTATATAAACATTTAAGTGGCAGGGGGAGGTTAAGAGCATAGGTATATGTGTTCAAAATTAATTGCTTCACTTCAGTTTTCTCCTCTATGCAATCTGTGTGTGATGTTGGAATAGGAAGTGTTAAATGAATTCTTAAGATAGCTTCCAGTTCTACAGTCCTCTAGTTTAATTAGGTGATAAAGCACAATCAGTTTTCAATTCTATTTGGTAAGGCTATATGGGAGATTGCTATTTTCAGAACAGTTTTGTGAGCAGCAAATAAAAAGAATCCTGAAAAATTAGATGATACCTTAAAATGCTTTGTTTTATAAATAAATATAAATATGATGATTTCTTTGTTGTTTTCAAGTATGAAATCCAACTAAATTGTCTATGAAATCAAGTTTATATTTTGAAGTAGTATAATGTTTGTTATTTATTTTCTTATAGCTTTTTCATCCCAATGTTGTACGCTATTACAAAACATTTCTGGAAAGTAAGTGTGAGTTTCCATGATATTTCTAATAATGTATCTATGTTAGTTACATATTTTTATTTTAGAATGTTACAAAATAAGCTTAGTCAACTATCTTCTCTACCTTTTTTGTTGTCTATATGACAGTGGATGACATTGTGCATCACTTTCTTGATCAGTGAAACACTGATAATCAATGATCAAAAGATACTTATAAAATTCTTAGATCCCTATATGTAAGACTGCATGAACAAACCAAAATAATAATTATTGCTATTTTCATATACAAAAAGCCCATAGTAGTATCAGGAGAAAAGAAAACTAAAGGTTGGTAGCTTCTTTAAGAGAAAATGACATTTTTTTTTGTCATCTTTAAGAAAAAATGACATTTTCCACCCCCCAAATAAATTGGGTCTAGGTTTTTTGAGATTTCTTTTTCTTCAAGTTCAGGTAATTGCCACAAGATGGCAATGGAGCCCTGACTGATTCTGCGTCATCATTGGGATGATGGAATATAGAATCAAATCTTGAGGTGAAACCAAACTCAGTCACTTGTTTTAAAAAAATAGGACATTTGACTGAAGTAATATACTTATTAATAGACCTTATGTGCTTCACCTGTGAAATTTCAAAATAACTCTCCTTTAAAGGGGCTTCCTTGCTGCCTCTTTGTCAGTGCTATTGTTATGCAAACCTGTTGTGTACTTTGGCATGTTATGATTTTACCCATCTCCCTTCCTCTGGTTGACTCAGAGGAACTCAGTGCTGAAACTCTTCAGTAAATCCTGCCCCCTTGGCCATTTGTTCTTGATATTAGAATAATTTCCCATAATTTAGTGCATATCCCATCATAAAGAGATCTAGACTAGCTTCTGACTTGTACTGAAGTGACACAACTTGTCTTAATTTAAAAACAAAATAACCTGACTTCTTCCAAAAAGAATTGGCAGTGGCTTAAAAATACATAAGATAAAATAAATTAAGAAATCATGATAAAAGGAAATAAAAGGTGAGAAAATTAATGTTAGAGGCAAGATTAGTACATACAGTAAATATTTCTTGGGATTATGAAGAATTGGAAACAATATATATGTCAATCTTTAGGAGAATGATTAAATAAATTATGATACATCTGTATTGTGGAATACAATGTAACCAACAGAAAGAATGGCGTGGGTCTGTGTGTACTGACGAACATATAAGAATGTTGAATGAAAAAAGTATAAGTTGCAGAATATGTATAGTGTGGCTTCATTTTTGTAAATGTTGTATATATACATATTTTACATACATCCAAAACATTACAAAAGATACATGTCACATACTGTTGTTAATAGTTACATATTGACTTTGGAGGAGAAAGTAGAATTTACTTCTGTTTCTTGGTATCCAAAGCAAAGAGACAAACTCAGTCAGTTATGTGAGGTTCCTGGGATCCATGAGCTGAAAGCTGGAGAAGGCCAGCTTTCTCAGCTCTTGAGCTGGCATCACAGAAATTTCCATCATGGATGGTATATCCAGTGGGGTCATTGCTAAACCACGGTATGATTTCATTGTAAAATACTGTAAGGTAAATCTACGAGACTGAAGAACAGTGCAATTTAATGTCTGAATGTCTGGCTTGATTTAAGGGTAAATTTTAGACCATTGAGAGGAAAGCTGGGTTTACCTGTTCTTCAGGGAATCCTCCATGACTTGGGATCATTTACTTGCTCTCTTTGGTGCCTCTCAACCCTTCCACATCCTGGTGTACATAGAAAATGAGAAAATTTGCCAGCGTAAACTTATGCTAGGAGGTTGCCTGTAGCTGAAAGAGACTGTTGCTGGCCTCCAGTTGTCCCCAAGACCCCCTCACCCCCAGCCCCTCCAGAGCTGATTGGGTCCCTGTCTCTAACTCTTTTGTGTTGTGCCTTGAACACCCATTGGGAAACTTGGATTCTAATTCATAAGTTTTTTCAAAATGTCTATATTGAATTTATTTCTATTACATTTTCTTGTTTTTTATATAGCTGATAGGTTGTACATAGTTATGGAGCTTATAGAAGGGGCCCCTCTTGGAGAACATTTCAGTTCTTTGAAGGAAAAACAACATCATTTTGCTGAAGAGAGACTATGGAAAATATTTATACAGGTATCTTTTATCTTCATTAACTTTTTCTATGAAACAGTAAAGTTCTGAGCTGATTTCCTAGAGTTGTAGTGATCATGAGTGGCTGTCTATCTGTATATATCGGGGAAATAACATTTGTTTGTTCTTTGCTGTTTGAAGCTGTGCCTAGCTCTTCGGTACTTACACAAGGAGAAGAGGATCATCCATAGAGACCTGATGCCAAACAACATTATGTTGGGGGATAAGGACAGAGTAACAGTTAGTAAGTATAAAAATCTGAAAATTTTCAACTTGAGAGTCTCAATATTATTCTAGGGCAGAGTTGTTAGATAGAACTTTCTGCACTGAATGGCATGTTCTCTGTCTGCACTGTCTGGTATGGCAGCCACTGGCCACATGTGGCTATCAGGCACTTGAAACGTGTCTGATAGCCTATGTGCTTGAGGATATGAATTTTAAATTCTATCAAATTTTAGTTAATTTAAATATCCCTATGTGACTAGTGGATACTGTATTGGACAGTGACTAGTGTAGTTCTTGATGACTGAGTTGTATTTTGCCTGTATGAGGGAATAAAATACTCTTAGGTTGCTTGGGCATTTAATTCCTAAATCAATGGTTTCTAGGTTTTTTTTTCCTTTCTGTAGAACACTTCGTCAACAAAGCCTTTTAGAACCACCACATGAGCACATTGTTGAACTATTTTAATATAGTCTGTGACATATGGGTGACAAATGTACATATCAAGGGCTGTAAAAAATCCAGGCATTTGTATACTTCAACATTTTCACTTTTTATCACAATATTTTCAACTGTAGCAGGTAAGTTGTCTAATTCTTAATCATAACTTAAAATGAACTTTTTAGCTTAGAGAGATATGTTAGCTTTCTCCTGCCCTCTTCACTCACGAACACTTAAGTTACTCCCATGGACTATTAATGGTTTGCCAACTGTAAGTAGGGAGACATCTCTAAATCAGTGGTCTGCAAATATTTGTGATCATGAAATTCCATTAGTAAATTCTTTTGATAATACACTGCCAGTATATCAATATATATGCTTATTTATGAATTCTGTACACATATCACTGTATAATTATTCTATAGTACATACAGTCAACAGAAATAAAATATAAAGGGGTACATTAAAATTCAAAATAGGGGTGTTGATTTTTTCACCCCACCCCCACCCCCCAGTGGATTGCCTTAGGCACCCAGCTTTGGAGGCCACTGCCCTAAATTTTATTGATGTGAAAGACATTTGACAACATTTTTTTTTTTTTTTTTTTTTTTTTGCTGTACGCGGGCCTCTCACTGCTGTGGCCTCTCCCGTTGCGGAGCACAGGCTCCGGACACACAGGCTCCGCGGCCATGGCTCGCGGGCCCAGCCGCTCCGCGGCACGTGGGATCCTCCGGGATCGGGGCACGAACCCGTGTCCCCTGCATCGGCAGGCGGACTCTCAACCACTGCGCCACCAGGGAAGCCCCATTTGACAACATTTTAAAGCTAAGTTTCTTAGTTTTGGAAGAATCTGATTCCTCATGAAGGCAATTCCAAACGTACACATTTACCCATAACCACATCCTCAGTAACAACGATTAGATTCACTGTCCAGATTTTTTAGAGTAGAACATGTTATATCAGTTTAAAAAATAAAAAATATCCTAAAACAGAATTTTTATTGATAACCTTCAATGCAAAGTTACTTGGAAATATTTCAAGCCAGTGCTTTGTGAAATGTGAGATGAGACCAAATAATTGTGACTCTTCATCTCAGATACACATTTGCTTAATCATTAGAAGTTAATCATAAGCTTTTTACTTTTTTTACTTTTTATAAATTACACTTGTATTTCCTTAAGAATATTTACTATTTATATGCTTGTAGATATTTTAATTTATAAGTTAATAAGGATTATTATAAATTGTGTGTTTGAATTTCATAGCAAACAGTATATATACTTTTAAATAGTATTAAATAGATTTGTTTAATAGTTTAATAGATCTGTTTAATCCTTCTAAGATGACTACTCAGGTCATATTTTCTGAGTAATAGCCAACCCCGCATTCCATTTTCTTACTAAGATTAGCTGCAGTCATTTCCTTTGGTTACATTTAAATACATTGAGATTAATCTTTTATTGTAGTAGCCTGATTTATGTTCTTTCTAAACTTATTTTAATATTTATTTTCTTTAACCAGTAGCACACATAAAAATGGTTTACAAAATAAAATAGTGCTAAAAATCTTATAAAGAAAAGCCTGCCTCTTTGCAACCCCCAGTTCCATTTCCCTAAAACAACCACTTTTCAGTCTTTTTAGTTCTTTCTTCTGGTATCTGGCTTTCCATTGTGATAGTTGAAGATTCAGTTTTCTTATTTTTTTCTTCATCCCCATCTGCCATTCTGCAATACAGTTATAGCACAATTTGGGGTTAAATCAGCATTCAATATTTACATTATTACTACTGTGTAATTATTGTTCAATGTTGATTACCTCTCCTTCCTTATAGACCTTTTGTTTTTTCTAGAGTTAATAATTGCCTTCTTGTTTATTTTCCTAGTTTTCTGTGTACCTTTTATTTCTTCTTCCCAAATCTTCTAAAAGGATTATAAAAGCCCTCTGTGTACCATTTCCACATGGTCAAACATGACAGTTACTCTCAGTTTTCTTTTTCCTGGACACCCATTTCCTATACCTCTTTGCTGTAAGGTAGACTGGGTTTGACTTTAGGTCTGCTGCACAGCCACTGTCCTGGAACTTTCGTGCTCCTTTTTTTTTTTTAATTTGGCCACACTGTGTGCCTTGTGGGATCTCAGTTCCCTGACCAGGGATTGAACCTGTGCTACAGCAGTGAAAGCACAAAATCCTAACCACTAGACCACCAGGGAATTCCCATGCTCCTTTTCTGATCAGAGTCTCTATTTCCTACATCCTGTCTCTTTCTCTTTCTTTTTAAACTCCTCTATTTTGCCAAAGTGTATCTTCTAGTACTTTCCTAAGAAAGAGTGCTTTGGAAGTTATAATTTTTACTTTAAAACATTTTTTTCTTATTTAGAAATTTTTGAGGTATAAGTGATATATAACATTATATTAGTTTCAGTTGAACAACATAATGATTTGATATTTGTATACACTGGAGCCTGCAGGCAGTTGGGTGGAGCTGGGTCTTGGTGTCTAGATGGAGACCTCTGGGAGAGCTCATGTTAATTAATATTCCCTGGGGCTGGGAATTCTCTGGTGGTCCAGTGTCCTGGACTCCCACCCCAGAGGCTCAGGCCTGACCCATGGCCAGGGAACCAAGACCCCACAGGGCAAGTGGAGCAGAAAAAAAAAAAAAAAAAAGGAAAAGGAAACAAACAAAACACAAGACAAATGATAAAAACAGACAAAGAAAAAAAAAAAAAGAAAGAAAACTAAAAACAAGAGAACAACCAAACAAAACAACCCCAAAGTGAAAATGAACAATAAAAACAAAACTAGCAAAAACAAAAGCAGAAAGCAAACTAAAAAAAAAGCAAAGAAAACATAAAACACAAAAAAATGATCAAAAATGTTTATATCTAAAACAAAACAAAGAACAAAAACAAGAAAAAACCACAAAATAACAAAAAGTAAAGTAAAAGTAGAAAAGTAAAAAATATATTAAAAAATGTTTATAAAGAAAAGAAAAAATAAATTAAAACAATAACAACAACAGAACAAAACAAAAAATAACAGTAATAATAATATTTTCCTGGGGCCTCAGCTATTAGTGTCCTTACCCCCACCATGAGCCACAGCCAACCCCACCTCCCCAGGAGGCCTTCCAATACCTCTAGGTAGGTCTCTGGACCCCCTATGGGCACTGTGGGGCCAGCTCAGCCTCTGACTTGGCCGAATCCTATGTGTACTTGCCCCCAAAGTCCACAGCTACTAGAGCTAGACTGGTCTCAGTTGTGGGAGCACTCGTTGTCCCTTAGATATTCCAGAGACACAGGGTTTACCAAGCTGATCACGGGGATTTAATCCACAGCTTGTGCAGCTGCACAGAGAGATTTCCATTCCTCTTCCTTAGTCGCACCGCCCCAGGGGCTCAGCTTTGGTTTTGGCCTCACCTCTGCATGTGGGCTGCCCTCAGGCATCTGTTCCCTGCCCAGGCAAGAGAGAATGAAAGCAGCAGCTGATTGGAGCACACTTACTCACTCAGGCCAGGGAGGAATAAGGCTGCCACAACTGGAGTGTGTGAGAAGTGCCTCTGTTGTTTTTTTTGGGGGGGGTTATTTGTTTGGTTTTTACCGTCCACATATAAGTGAGATTATGCAGTATGTCTTTGACTTATTTCACTTAGTATAATGCCTTCACGGTCCATCCATGTTACTGCAAATGGCAAGATTTCATTCTTTTTTATGGCTGAATCATATATGTATGTATGTATGTATGTGTATACATGTATATATATGTATGTGTATAATGCATATGTATGTATGAATAAATATATGTAGATATAGATACATATATACACATACATTTCACATTTTCTTTATTCACGCATTTATGATAGCTCTTAGGTTGCTTCCATATCTTGGCTATTTTAAATAATGCTGCAATTAACTCTTTTCAAATTAATGTTTTTGTTTTCTCTGGATAAATACCCAGAAGTAGAATTGCTAAATCATATGATAGTTTTATTTTTAATATTTTTAGGAACCTCCATACTGTTTTCCAAGGTGGTTGCACCAATTTACATTCCTATCAACAGTGTACAAGGGTTCCCTTTTCTTCACATCCTCACCAATGCTTGGTTTTTTTTGTTTTGTTTTGTTTTTTGCCTTTTTGATGATAGCCATTCTAACAGGTGTGAAGTGATATATCTCATGTGGTTGTGATTCATATTTCCTTGATGATTAGGAATATTGAACATCTTATGTACCTGTTGGCCATCATATGTCTTCTTTGGGAAAATATCTATTCAGATCTGCCCATTTTTCAATCAGACTGTTTTTGGGATTTTTTTGTTTTTGCTACAGAGTTGTATGAGTTCTTTGTATATTTTCAACATTGACCCTGTATTGGATGTGATCTGCAAATCTTTTCTCCCATTCAGTAGCTTGCCTTTTTATTTTGTTAATGGTTTTCTTTCATGTGCTTTTTAGTTTGATGAAGTCCCACTTGTGTATTTTTGCTTTAGTTGCTTTGCTTTGGGTGCCAATTCTAAAAATCATTGCCAAGATCCATTTCAAGAAGCCTACGTTTTCTTCTAGGAGTTTTATGGTTTTGGGTCTTACATTCAAGTCTTTAATCCATTTTGACTTAATTTTTGTGTATGGTATAAGATAGCAGTCCAGTTTCATTCTTTTGCATGTAGCTGTCCAGTTTTCCCAACACCACTGGAAGTTTTAATTTTTAGATGCTTGCACATCACAAAATATTTTTGAGGGACCCTCATATTTGTTTGTTAATTTGGCTAGGTGTAATATTCTCAGATGAACATGATTATCCTTCCAATTTTTTTTTGTGTGTGTGGTATGTGGGCCTCTTACTGTTGTGGCCTCTCCCATTGCGGAGCACAGACTCCGGATGCGCAGGCTCAGTGGCCATGGCTCACGGGCCTAGCCGCTTCATGGCATGTGGGATCTTCCTGGACCAGGCCATGAACCCATGTCCCCTGCATCAGCAGGCAGACTCTCAGCCACTGCACCACCAGGGAAACCCCCTCCTTCCAAATTTTGAAGGCATTACTCCAGTCTTCTAGTATCCTGTTTTGCTGTTAGAAAATCCAATGGTATTCTAATTCCCGTTGCTTGGTACATGAGTTGTTTTATGTCTCTGGAAGCTTTTAGGATGCTCCCTTTATCCACTGCTTTGGGTGGGTCTCTTTTCATTCAGTGTGTCCGAAACTAGGTCTGCTCTTCAATCTGGAGACTTAAAACTTCACTCCTGGGAAATCTTCCTGCACTGTTTTTTCACTACTTTTCTTCCCTCTGCTTTCTGTGTTTCCTCTTCTAGAATTCCTATTATCCTTAGATGTTGTATATTCTAAATACATAAGTCCCTTATGTATGAGCCTTCAAGTTGTGAACTTTCAAAGAGGTGAATGTGCATTCAATCAATGTCAGGTGTGAGTAAAATTGCAGCTTGCCCTCCATCTCTTATTGCTGACGACCCTTCAGCTCTACCATCTCCCACCTCCTCTCCCTCCTCCAGTCAGTAACTCTTCTTGCCTGGTCACTTGATGCCAGCCCCTATATGCCAGCTGTTGTACTGTACTACTGCACTTTTCAAGGTACTGTACTGTAAGATTAAAAATGTTTTCTTTATTTTTTGTGTTTGTTTTTTATGTATTATTTGTGTGAAAAGTATTATAAACCTATTACAGTACAGTACTATATAGCCAATTGTGTTAGTTGGGTACCTAGGCTAACTTTGTTGGACTTATGAACAAATTGGACTTATGAACACATCTCAGAACAGGACTCATTTGTATGTCGGGGACTTGCTGTAGTCTAATTTTTAAAATAATTGTTCTCTTAGTTTTCAGCTCTTTGTACTTTAGAGTTATTTCTATAACTTTATTTTCTAGTGATTATATTGAATATTTAATTTTGATTAATATATTTTTAATCCCCTCAAATTTCATCTTGTTCCTTATTCCATTTTCATGGAATCTTGATTTTATTCTTTCTCAGTATAATATAGACTTTTCTCTTCCACACCCTGCATTGTTTCTGTATCTTTTGGATCAATCTTTTTTTTTTTTTCCTGGTTCATGTGCTCTCTATTTCCTTTTGGAGATTTTCCTCAAATGTCTGTTTATCTAAGCTGACCCTTAACATTTATGACACACTAAAAAGGCTGTGTGTTCCAGTTAAGGGTGTCATCTGGTGGACTTTAGAGCACAGTAGAAAATTTCCTTAGGAGACCCCCAATGTCATTGCTTAAACTTTTTCCAGATAATGCACCCCCAATATCTTGCCTGAGATGATGTCCTTCTGTCTGCTGTCATTCTGGGAGCAGTGTGGATGAAGAGGTCTCAGGGAGCCACGTTCAGTTGATAGATTTTCACTGAATTCCCATGAGTTCAGCCTCACTCTGCTTGGTGCTTTTCTGGTTCAGTTTCTTTGCAAAATAAATGTCTATTTTTCTTCTAGTGACAAAGAGAACTCAATTTACTGGTAGCACCATGTGTGAGTATGGGACAGGACCTGGGGACTTGATTTTAATTCCTGGGGACTTGATTTGTACTTCACTTCTGCCTTGGGCAGAACCCTTTTGGCCTTTCTATTCTCAGGCATGTGGGTTAGGACGCCTGCTGTGTACCATCCTTCCTCTACTTCCCATCTTCCAAAAATTCATTGGAATATATCATCCTCTGTTGTCACATCTCATTGTCCCTGTGGGTAACTTTTCAAGGAAAATTCCTTTCCCTTCACTTTAGCAAGGTTTTGAGAGCTAGAGGAGATAAACACATAAGTCAGTCCACCCTTTAACCCAAAATGGGCAGGCTAGTTACATTAAGTCCACACATTAAACTTAACAAAATACCCCACTTCCCATGTTTACTCTATAACTTTAATAAATATACTTATATTTTACTCACACTCAAATTGTAAAGGATTCCCTAGAAAAAGTTACTTTGCTTTACAAAAATAATAAAACCTTATTTTTTTTCTTTGTCCTGCCCCTCATTGCAAGTCTGCCTAACCTTATTCTTATTACCATTTATTAGACTTATACTTAAGTGTTATTAATTTTAAAATTATTTTCAATTTTTTAGACTTTTTAGCTTTAAGTGAGGCAATGTTTTTCTAGTTTCAAATAAAGAAGCACTGATAAATCTCAGAACACAATTTTATCCTAGTTGTTTCTCTCCACTAATGTAATTATTTACAGGACATGAATGGGCTGCCATTATTTTCAATGAGTATAAAATGATTTTATGACTAAGAAGATAATCCATAGAGAACTGACATCACTATTTTAAAATATGTAAAATAAAATATAGTGATGAAATATGATTTTCAGTGTCTATCACTATTGATATAAATATGGACATTAGAGACTCTTGTTTTTCAGAGGGGTTATTGTTAAATTAAAATCTTATGGCATTAATTTGAAACCAAATATATAAGATTCCCATAATTTGAGAGGTTTAAATAAGGTTGCAATTCATAAAGCCTATAAAAATAGGCTGTGGTACACACGTGAATGCATATCACCAAAGAGGGACAGCTGTGTCGTATTTTATTTTTCTCTTTTCTTTTGCTAGGTTTATTTACTCCCAGAAAAGAAGCACTGAATTACCAAGTGATGTTTAAGATGCATGCATGAGACAAAATATATTGAAAATGTGATCATAAAAAAGAGTTGTAGAAAAACTAAAATTGCCTTCTTCTCCTCTTTTTTCTCAATGTAGGTGAATGAGATGATTTAAGATTGAACTTGGTTTGCAATTATTTATATAGCAAGTGGAGTTTGCCTTCATGAGGCAGTAGAAAGTAATAACATATTTGGGTGTGTGTAGTTTTGCAAATGGTATCTAATTTAATGTCTAAATATGTTTACATTTAAAAGACTGGATTTTTCAATGACTTGTGCCATAGAACATGCCCAGGTCTCGCCCCTGAGTTTATTTGCAGACTTGGAGGCCACACAACGGAGCAGACCCTGACTCAGGGGCACACCAGGTGAAGCACAAAGTTGGCCCTAAATTCTGCCAGCTGCCTGCTGCCAAGTAGGAGAGAATCTGCTGAAAGGGAACTTGCCTCTGAACCTACCATTTCACATTTCTTGGCTTTTCAAATACACATTTTAATGTAAAACCTGCATGCCCCCTTTTCTTCCCTGCTCCCGAATATAAAAGGAAGAAAAAGGAAAAAACAAAACTCATTCAACTATAGGTAATATATTTCAGACATGGGCTTTGGCACATGACTCGAGGTCACATGTTCATCCTGCAACCAAACAGGCCGTGCATATTTCTAGATGTTTCTCCAATGACATGTGCCTGTTGCTACTGGTAATAACAACAAGGGCATACTCAAGTCAATGGAACATTTATCAAAGGCTCAAATGCTCATCAAATGCCATCGTATGCTAGACATGTGGGGGTGGGTAGAAGATGAAAGCCATGGTCTCTGTTCCCCGAGTCTTATGGGAAAGACTTTCAGTTCTTCACTCAGCAATTATTTTCTGAGCTGCCGTATCCTGTGGTGAACAAGGCAAGCATGCCAGACATGATCACTATCTTCATGGAGCTTATAGTTGTATTACAGGGTGATAAAGCCTAGAGTATTTTCTATGCAAAATATATTAGTCAGGATGGGACATGTTATGCTGTAGTAATAAGTAATGTGAAAATCTCAGCAGCTTAAAACAGTGGCAAACTACAGCCTGTGGGATAAATCCAGCTGTGGCCTGTCTTCTTATGTCCTGTGAATTAAGAAGGGTTTTACATTTTTTAATGGAGTTAAAAGGAAGAATATGTGGCAGTTACCATATATGGCCCCAACAGCTTAAATATTTATCACCTACCCCGTTATAGAAAAAGTCTGTCCACCATGGCTTAAAACAGCAAGGTCTCTATCTTGTTCATAATACATGAGCATTTTAGGTCAGTAAGGGAGCTGTGCTCAGAGATCAGGCTGGCTGAAGCCCTCCATACCTGCTTCCACATCAGAGGTAGGGAAGAGAGAGCATGGCAAACAATACCTCAGCTCTCAAAGCTCTGCCCTAAAGTTTCAGATATTACTTCTGCTCAGAATTCATTGGTCAAAGCAGGCCAAGTTCACCAGGGTGAGGATATATTCCTCCCCCAGAAAGAATGTGGGTGAGCAGTTATATAGTCTTCCACAACTATCATGCACAGGAGAAAATGTGACTAATTCTACTGGGGGAGCCTTCTGGTGAGGAGCTGGGCAGGACAGGTAACAGCGTTTCAGGTAGGGGTACAGCAAATGCAAAGGATTAGAGACCCAAAGCAGTACAATGTGCCGAGGGGCTAGCACGATTTTCAGTAGAGGCTTTGGTGGGTGAGAGCTGGAACTCTGACGTCTGTTCAGAGATTTAGCTTCAAGATTTCAGACTGAAAACTATGTGATCAGATTTGGGATGGAGAGATCATTGTGATGGCAGGTGAGGGGGCACCGTGGAGAACGACTGGAGACAGATTCTCAGTATAGGAGGTGGATCGGTTTGGATATGTTTGGGTGCAAAAAGCCAGGATGCTAATGGTTTAATCCATGAGGACACATAGTTATCTCATAACAAAGGGGCTGGAGGTGAGCAGTGCCAGGGCTGGTTCAGCAGCTCAAGGAGGTCAGCTACAATCTAGGTTTTTCTGTCCTTTCTCTCCATTTTTTTCAGCAGATTGGCCAGAGCTCCAGGCATTATTACCAAATCCAAAGACAGGAATCAGGGTGGCAGCTAGGGTGAAAAAACAGATTCTTCTTTTTGAATAGCTACTCCTTTTATCATAGAAGAAAATCTTTCACAGGGGTCTTTTACAGGGATTCCTGTTAGACTTATTACATTCTTTTGGCCAAAGCGAACTCATGCAACCACCCCTGGCTGTAAGGGAGACTCTCTAGGTGAGCTCCCAGCCTGTACAGCTGGAGATGGGAAAGGGAGGTGGGGGTAGTCAACGGCTTTTGGAGAGCTAGCCTGTGGTATTTGCTGCTAAAGCTCTTGCAATTTTCCTTAAAGATGTGTAAGTTTTACCTATGGCAGCAGGAGAAGAGGATATGGCAGAAGGATTATACTCAGCAGTTATTTGGGACCCAGAGTTAAAAAGGTTGCTGGCCAGTTAATGAGGTGTGACAACAGTTGAGAAAGACTCTGAGTTTATGAAGATTGTGACACCATTGACAGAGAATTAGGTGAGGAAATTTAAGGTGTGAGGTTTCTAACATTCCAAGTTAGAAATGCGACTATAGCCTTTTCCTGGTTAAAATTCTTCAAGTAGCTCCCCAGGACATTTAAGATAAGAGTTTAGATTCCCTAGGGCACCCAAGGCCCTTTCCTCCTGAGCTCTCCTTGCCTTTTGCTCTGGACTCATGGGACAGATTTCTGTTTCCTGAATAGACCAGTCTGTTGTTGTATTGCTCTGTGGCTTCCAAAGTGTTGCTCTCTCTGTCCAGAATGCCTTGCTGCTACTCACTTCTAATGCCACTCCTCCAGGTGGCATCTTTGATGTCCACATCAAATAGGTTCCGAGTCTGGGCTCCCTTAGTACACTGGCCTGGCTTCGCTCACTGCACATAAGACATTGGTTTATTGCCAATCCCTCCTGAGGTAAGGGAAACCAATTTCCTTGACTTTGTTCCTCTGAAAGCATTTAATAAATATTTGTTGAGTAAATAGATAGAAGAATGAATGAACAAGTGAATGAATGAATTTTGAGATCTTGATATGATAGCCAAGATTGCCTAAGAAGAATGCTTTAATGCAAGAGGAATTGGGGATTAAGGTGGAAAGCAGGTCCATGAATGGGGAAAGATACAAGCAGTTCCCACTATCATCTCAGCAAACAGTGTAACCCAAAGTTATCTTAAGGAAAGATTTTACTTTCTGAATGCCACCAAAATTTGAGAAATCAAATTAGACCTGTCTTGCTATTGAAGAATCCCTGGCATGTTAAATGTTTCTAAAGGATTAGAGGATTTTAATTATTGTTGGTTGGCTCAACTGTGGCTGGGAAATCTGTGTCATTAGAGGAAAAATGAATTAGTTAGGTCTCTTGACCTGTTCTTGTTTTGAGCCTGTTCTGTGGTTTATTTCCTATTAATCAGATTTAGTGTCTATACGAGTTTGAGCTGACACAGAACCTTGAGTTCTCTCAAAAGTCTACAGAATATTGAGTCACTTGTACTGCATACCCTCATAGCATCTGTTGTTGGAAGGGTAGCCACAAAATTTCTGGAATTTCTCTCATGTTGCCCTCATGTTACTAAAAAACCAAGAATGTTTTCTGTCAAGTCCACCACAGTTTCCTTATATTGCCATGAAGAAGTATTGAAGCAAATTCAGTCAAATCCAACTTCTAAAAAAGTTTTAAGATTATTGATTTTATGACCATTAGTGGGTCATTCTGCAATTCTGAGATTTGAATAGCAGTTGCATTGAGGAAAAGATGAGGATAGTAATCAGAAGAAAGTCACAGCAGGGTGAGTTCCTAACGCTGGTGGTTAGTCTCTTTTGGTGAGACAATAGGCTGGGTGAGAGAATATGGAGGTAACAAATCTTTACCACCTTAGGAAAGACTTAGAAATAAAGACTTTCCAATGTTGGGTTAATCAGAAGTTTTGGATTGATATGTCCATATAAAAGCACCAAAGATGAAAGATAATAAAGTAGAGATTATTTTAGTGTGTGTTTTCATATGGGCATATTGGGATATAATTTAGTTCTTTGAGAAATTTTTTAATATAGGAAGTAGAATCTGATGTGTTCTGGACACATTATTTTTATTCTGGGAGATTTCCAAAAGTGTGTTCTCTGAAGCAGCATTGAGAGTAGGTGGGAGTGTCTGTGTTTACAGAGACTAATTCAGCAATCTATGGTACTACACATCTGATTTTCTGATCAGTCTGCCCACCCTCCTAAGTGTAATGAAGGCATTGGAGCCTTTTAGATTCTTGAATCATGCCACAAACGGTGGCAGGCCATATACATTTGTTCTCTTTATCTATGAGTTTGTTATCATTTTGTTTGTTTTGATTTTTAGATTCCATATATAAGTACAATCCTATGGTATTTGTCTTTGTCTGACTTACTTCACTAAGCATAATGCCCTCTAAGGCTGAGTAATATTCCACTGTGTGTGTGTGTTTGTGTGTGTGTGTGTGTGTGTGTGTATATATATATATATATATATATATATATATATATAATCACACCATCTTTATCCATTCATCTCTTGATGGGCATTTAGGTTGCTTTCGTATCTTGGCTATTGTAAACAATGCTTCAGTGAACGTAAGGGTGCATATATCTTTTTGAGTTATTGTTTTTGTTTTCTTTGGGTAATACTCAGAAGTGAAATTGCTGGACTGTATCATAGTTCTATTCTTAATTTTTTGAGGAACCTCCATACTGTTTCCATAGTGGCAGTACTAATTTACAATCCTATCAATAGTACACAAGGGTTCCCTTTCCTCTACATCCAACATTAGTTATTTGTGGTCTTTTTGATAATAGCCATTCTGACAGGTATGAGGTGATATCTTACTGTGTTTTTGGTTAGCATTTCACTGATGATTAGTGATGTTGAGAATTTTTTCATTTGTCTGTTGGCCAGCTGTATGTCTTCTTTGGAAAAATGTCTATTCAGGTTCTCTGCCCATTTTCTAATCAGTTTTATTTTTTTATGTTGAGTTGTATGGCTATTTATATATTTATATGTCATTTGCAAATATCTTCTCCCATTCAGTGTGCAGCCTTTTCACTTTCTTGGTATCTCCTATAGCTGTGCAAAAGATTTTAAGTTTGATGTAGTCCAATTTGTTTATTTTTGCTTTTTTATTTCCCTTGTTTGAGGAGACATATAAAAAAAAATCCTAAGACCAATGTCAATGCCAAACAATGCCTGTTTTCTCTGAGGAATTTTATGGTTTCATTTAAGTCTTTAATCTATCTTGAATTTATTTTTTTGCATGGTGTGAGAAAGTAGTCCAGTTTGATTCTTTTGCATGTAGCTGTTCAGCTTTCCCAACACCATTTATTGAAGAGGCTGTCTTTGCCCCATTTTATAATCTTGCCTTTGTCATAGATTAATTCACCACATAAGCATGAGTTTATTTCTGGGCTCTCTATTCTGTTTCATTCACTTACATGTTTGTTTTTGTGTCAGTACCATATCGTTTTGATAGCTATAGTTTTGTAGGATAGTTTGAAATCAGGGAGCATGATACCTCCAGCTTTGTCCTTTTTTTCTCAAGATGCTTTGGCTATTCAGGGTCTAATTTCCATAGAAATTTAGAATTATTTGTTCTAGTTCTGTGAAAAATGGCTTTGGTATTTTGACAGGGATTGGATTGAATCTGTAGATTTCCTTGGGTAATATGGTCATTTTATCAATATTAATTCTTCCAATACATGAGCACAGTGTATCTTTCCATTTGTTTGTGTCGTCTTCAATTTTCTTCATCAGTGTATTATAGTTTTCTGAGTACAAGTCTTTTAGGTCTTTGGTTAGGTGTATTCCTATGTATTTTATTCTTTTTTGATGCAACTGTGAATGGAATTGTTTTCTTAATTTCTGTTTCTGATAGTTTGTTATTAATGTAAAGCATGCAATGGACTTCTGTGTATTAATTTTGTATTCTGCAACTTTACTCAATTCATTTATTAGTTCTAATAGTTTTGGTAGCATCTTTAGGATTTTGTATATATAGTATCATGTCATCTGCAAACAGTGAGTTTTACTTCTTCCTTTCCAATTTGGATTCCTTTTATTTCTTTGTCTTGTCTGATTGCTATAGCTAGGAGTTCCAATGCTATGTTGAATAAAAGTGGCAAGAGTGGGCATCCTTGTCTTGTTCCTGATCTTAGAGGAAATTCTTTCAACTTTTCATCATTGAGTAAATGACGAAAGTAAATAAAGGTCGTATATGGTCTTTATTATGTTGAGGTATGTTCCCTCTGTACCCACTTTGTTGAGAGTTTTTATCATAAGTGGATGTTGAATTTTGTCAAAAGCTTTTTCTGTGTCTATGAAGATGATCATATGATTTTTATTTTTCAGTTTGCTAATGTGGTGTATGACATTTTTTGATTTGTGGATGTTGAACCATCCTTGCATCCCTGGGATAAATCCCACTTGATCATGGTGTATGATCCTTTTAATGTATTGTTCAGTTTGCTAATATTTTGTTGAAAAATTTTGCATCTATATTTATCAGTGATACTGACCTGTAAATTGTGTGTGTGTGTGTGTGATGTATTTGTCTGATTTTGGTATCAGGTTGATTCTGGCCTTATAGAATGAGTTCAGAAGTACTTTTTTCCTCTTTAATTTTTTGGAATAATTTGGAAAGGATAGGTGTTAATTCTTCTTTAAATATTTTATACAATTCACCTGTAAAGGTGTCTGGTCCTGGAATTTAGTTTGTTCAAAGTTTTTTTTTTTTATTACTTATTCAGTTTCCTTACTGGTAATTGACCTGTTCATATTTTCTATTTCTTCCTAGTTTAGTCTTGGGAGATGGTATGTTTCTAGAAATTTATCCATTTCTTTTAGGTTGCCCATATTATTGACATGTAATTGTTCATTGTTATCTCTTTTGGTTCTTTTATTTCTGTGGTGTCAGCTGTAACTTCTCTTTCATTTCTGATTTTATTTATTTGGGCCCTCTCCCTTTTTTCTTGATGAGTCTGTCTAAAGTTTTATCGATTTTGTTTATCTTTTCAAAGAACCAACTCTTTATTTCATTGATTTTTTTTTTTTGGATTGTGTATTTAGTCTCTATTTCACTTATTTCCACTCTGATCTGTAATAGTTTTTTCATTCTACTAACTTTGTGTTTTGCTTGTTGTTTTTGTTTTTTTTCCTAGTTCTTTTAGGTTTAAGATTAGATTTTCTTTTAGGGTTTTTCTTGTTTTCTGAGACAGACTTGTATTGCTTTTAGAACTGCTTTTGCTGTATCTCATAAATTTTGGATTGTTGTTTCCATTTTCATTTGTCTCAAGGTGTTTTTTTTTTCTCTTTGATTTTTTTCACTGACCCATTAGTTGTTTAGTAGCATATTGCTTGGACTCCATGTGTTTGTGTTTTTTACAGTTTTATTTTCTTTTTTAGTAGTTGATGTCTAGTCTCATACCATTGTGGTCAGAAAAGATAAGTTATGTGATTTCAATCTTCTTAAATTTATTGAGACTTGGTTTGTGGGCTAGCACGTGATCTATCCTGGAGAATATTCCATGTGCACTTGAAAAGAATGTGTATTCTGCTTTTTTTGGTTGGAATATTTTGTATATATCTATTAATATACAGATGAATACATCTAACTTATACCAGATTGCTGGTATAATGTGTCATTAAGACCTTACTGATTTTATGTATGGATGATCTGTCCACTGATGTAAGTGGGGTGTTAAAGTCCCCCACTATTATTCTGTTACTGTCAATTTCTACCTTTATGTCTGCTAATATATGCTTTTTATATTTAGGTGCTCCTATGTTGGGTATGTATATACATATGTATACACAAGTATATATTCTCTTGTTGAATTGATCCTATTATCATTATGTAATGTCCTTCTTTGTCTCTTGTTACAAATCTTTGTTTTAAAGTCTATTTTGTCTAATATCAATATCTCTTCCTCTGCTTTTTTTTTCATTTCCATTTGCATGGAATATCTTTTTCTATCCCCTCGCTTTTAGTCCGTGTGTGTCTTTAGGTCTGAAGTGAGTCTGTTGTAGGCAGCATATACGTGAGTCTTGTTTTTGTTTCCATTCAGCCATTCTATGATTTTGATTGGAGCATTCATTACATTTACATTTGAAGTAATTATGGACAGGTATGTTCTTATTGTCATTTTGTTAACTATTTTCTGGATTTTAGGAAACTCCATTTTAGTCTTCATTAGACTTTCACTTGTTGAATTAGAAATGATATTGTAAATACCAGCTGTACTTCATTTGGAGGAAGGTCAGAGGGAAGTTTTGGGAGTAGGGATTAGAAATCTGCATGATATACAGAGGCAGATGTGCCAGTGGGACAGGGATTTTCTTTTCTTTTTTTATTAGTTTCTGCTTTATAACAAAGTGAATCAGTTACACATATACATCTGTTCCCATATCCCTTCCCTCTTGCATCTCCCTCCCTCCCACCCTCCCTATCCCATCCCTCCAGGGGGTCACAAAGCACCGAGCTGATCTCCCTGTGCTATGCAGCTGCTTCCCACTAGCTATCTACCTTACGTTTGGTAGTGTATACATGTCCATGCCTCTCTTTCGCTTTGTCACAGCTTACCCTTCCCCCTCCCCATATCCTCAAGTCCATTCTCTAGTAGGTCTGTGTCTTTATTCCTGTTTTACCCCTAGGATCTTCGTGACTTTTTTTTTTCTTAAATTCCATATATATGTGTTAGCATACGGTATTTGTCTCTCTCTTTCTAACTTACTTCACTCTGTATGACAGACTGTAGGTCTATCCACCTCATTAAAAATAACTCAACTTCATTTCTTTTTATTGCTGAGTAATATTCCATTGTATATATGTGCCACATCTTCTTTATCCATTCATCCGATGATGGACACTTAGGTTGTTTCCATCTCCAGGCTATTGTGAATAGGGCTGCAATGAACATTTTGGTACATGTTTCTTTTTGAATTATGGTTTTCTCAGGGTATATGCCTAGTAGCGGGATTGCTGGTTCATATGGTAGTTCTATTTGTAGTTTTTTGAGGAACCTCCATACTGTTCTCCATAGTGGCTGTACCAATTCACATTCCCACCAGTAGTGCAAGAGTGTTCCCTTTTCTCCACACCCTCTCCAGCATTGGTTTCTAGATTTTTTGATGATGGCCATTCTGACTGGTGTGAGATGATATCTCATTGTCGTTTTGATTTGCATTTCTCTAATGATTAATGATATTGAGCATTCTTTCATGTGCTTGTTGGCAGTCTGTATATCTTCTTTGGAGAAATATCTATTTAGGGCTTCCGACCATTTTTGGATTGGGTTGTTTGTTTTTTTGCTATTGAGCTGCATGAGCTGCTTATAAATTTTGGAGATTAATCCTTTGTCCATTACTTCATTTACAAATATTTTCTCCCATTCTTAGGGTTGTCTTTTGGTCTTGTTTATGGTTTCCTTTGCTGTGCAAAAGCTTTTAAGTTTCATTAGGTCCCATTTGTTTATTTTTGTCTTTATTTCCATTACTCTAGGAGGTGGGTCTGAAAGGATCCTGCTGTGATTTATGTCATAGAGTGTTCTGCCTATGTTTTCCTCTAAGAGTTTGATAGTTTCTGGCCTTACATTTAGGTCTTTAATCCATTTTGAGCTTATTTTTGTGTATGGTGTTAGGGAGTGATCTAATCTCATACTTTTACATGTCCCTGTCCAGTTTTCCCAGCACCACTTATTGAAGAGGCTGTCCTTTCTCCACTGTACATTCCTGCCTCCTTTATCAAAGATAAGGTGACCATATGTGCGTGGGTTTATCTCTGGGCTTTCTATCCTTTTCCATTGATCCATCTACCCGTTTTTGTGCCAGTACCACACTGTCTTGATTACTGTAGCTTTGTAGTATAGTCCGAAGTCAGGGAGCCTGATTCCTCTAGCTCCATTTTTCGTTCTCAAGATTGTTTTGGCTATTTGGGGTCTTTTGTTTTTCCAAACAAGTTTTGAAATTTTTTGTTCTAGTTCTGTGAAAAATGCCAGTGGTAGTTTGATAGGGATTGCATTGAATCTGTAGATTGCTTTGGGTAGTAGAGTCATTTTCACAATATTGATTCTTCCAATCCAGGAACATGGTATATCTCTCCATCTATTTGTATCATCTTTAATTTCTTTCATCAGTGTCATAATTTTCTGCATACAGGTCCTTTGTCTCCTTAGGTAGGTTTATTCCTAGATATTTTATTCTTTTTGTTACAGTGGTAAATAGGAGTGTTTTCTTGACTTTACTTTCAGATTTTTCATCATTAGTGTACAAGAATGCCAGAGATTCTGTGCATTAATTTTGTATCCTGCTACTTTACCAAATTCATTGATTAGCTCTAGTAGTTTTCTGGTAGCATCTTTAGGATTCTCTATGTATAGTATCATGTCATCTGCAAACAGTGACAGCTCTACTTTTTCTTTTCTGATTTGGATTCCTTTTATTTCCTTTTCTTCTCTGATTGCTGTGGCTAAAACTTCCAAAACCATGTTGAATAAGAGTGGTAAGAGTGGGAAGCCTTGTCTTGTTCCTGATCTTAGTGGAAAAGGTTTCAGTTTTTCACCATTGAGGACAATGTTGACTGTGGGTTAGTCATATATGGCCTTTATTATGTTGAGGAAAGTTCCCTCTATGCCTACTTTCTGCAGGGTTTTTATCATAAATGGGTGTTGAATTTTGTCAAAAGCTTTCTCTGCATCTATTGAGATGATCATATGGTTTCTCTCCTTCAATTTGTTAATATGGTGTATGACATTGATTGATTTGCGTATATTGAAGAATCCTTGCATTCCTGTAATAAACCCCGCTTGATCAAGGTGTATGATCCTTCTAATGTGCTGTTGGATTCTGTTTGCTAGTATTTTTGCATCTATGTTCACCAGTCATATTGGCCTGTAGTTTTCTTTCTTTGTGTCATCCTTGCCTGGTTTTAGTATCAAGGTGATGGTGTCCTCGTAGAATGAGTTTGGGAGTGTTCCTCCCTCTGCCATATTTTGGAAGAGTTTGAGAAGGATGGGTGTTAGCTCTTCTCTAAATGTTTGATAGAATTCTCCTGTGAAGCCATATGGTCCTGGGCTTTTGTTTGTTGGAAGATTTTTAATCACAGTTTCAATTTCAGTACTTGTGATTGGTCTATTCATATTTTCTATTTCTTCCTGATTCAGTCTTGGCAGGTTGTGCATTTCTAAGCATTTGTCGATTTCTTCCAGGTTGTCCATTTTATTGGCATAGAGTTGCGTGTAGTAATCTCTGTTGATCTATTGTATTTCTGCAGTGTCAGTTGTTACTTCTCCTTTTTCATTTCTAATTCTATTGATTTGAGTCTTCTCCCTTTTTTTTCATGATGAGTCTGGCTAATGGTTTATCAATTTTCTTTATCTTCTCAAAGAACAAGCTTTTAGTTTTATTGATCTTTGCTATCATTTCCTTCATTTCTTTTTCATTTATTTCTGATCTGATCTTTATGATTCTTTTCTTCTGCTAACTTTGATATGTTTTTGTTCTTCTTTCTCTAATTGCTTTAGGTGCAGGGTCAAGTTGTTTACTCGAGATATTTCCCGTTTCTTAAGGTGGGATTGTATTGCTATAAACTTCCCCCTTAGAACTGCTTTTGCTGCGTCCCATAGGTTTTGGGTCGTTGTGTCTCCATTGTCATTTGTTTCTAGGTATTTTTAAATTTCCTCTTTGATTTCTTCAGTGATCACTTCGTTATTAAGTAGTGTATTGTTTAGCCTCCATGTGCTTGTATTTTTTACAGCTCCTTTCCTGTAATTTATATCCAGTCTCATAGCATTGTGGTCGGAAAAGATACTTGATACAATTTCAATTTTCTTAAATTTACCAAGGCTTGATTTGTGACCCATGATATGATCTATCCTGGAGAATGTTGCATGCACACATGAGAAAAATGTGTATTCTGTTTTTTGGGGGGTGGAATGTTCTATAAATATCAATTAAGTCCATTTTGTTTAATGTAGCATTTAAAACGTGTGTTTCTTTATTTATTTTCATTTTGGATGATCTGTCCATTGGTGAAAGTGGGGTGTTAAAGTCCCCTACTATGTGTGTGTTACTGTCGATTTCCCATTTTATGGCTGTTAGTATTTGCCTTATGTATTGAGGTGCTCCTATGTTGGGTGCATAAATATTTACAATTGTTATATATTCTTCCTGGATCGTACCCTTGATCATTATGTAGTGTCCTTCTTTGTCTCTTCTAATAGTCTTTATTTTAAAGTCTATTTTGTCTGATATGAGAATTGCTATTCCAGCTTTCTTTTGATTTCCATTTGCATGGAATATCTTTTTCCATCCCCTTACTTTCAATCTGTATGTGTCTCTAGGTCTGAAGTGGGTCTCTTGTAGACATCATATATATGGGTCTTGTTTTTGTATCCATTCAGCCAATCTGTGTCTTTTGGTGGGAGCATTTAGTCCTTTTACATTTAAGGTAATTATCGATATGTATGTTCCTATTCCCAGTTTATTAATTGTTTTGGGTTCATTATTGTAGGTATTTTCCTTCTGTTGTGTTTCTTGCCTAGAGAAGTTCCTTTAGCATTTGTTGTAAAGCTGGTTTGGTGGTGCTGAACTCTCTCAGCTTTTGCTTGTCTGTAAACGTTTTAATTTCTCCATCAAATCTGAATGAGATCCTTGCTGGGTAGAGTAATCTTGGTTGCAGGTTTCTCTCCTTCATCACTTTAAATATGTCCTGCCACTCCCTTCTGGCTTGTAGAGTTTCTGCTGAGAGATCAGCTGTTAACCTGATGGGGATTCCCTTGTGTGTTATTTGTTGTTTTTCCCTTGCTGCTTTTAATATGTTTTCTTTCTGTTTAATTTTTGAGAGTTTATTAATATGTGTCTTGGTGTATTTCTCTTGGATTTATTCTGTATGGGACTCTCTGTGCCTCCTGGACTTGATTAACTATTTCCTTTCCCATATTAGGGAAGTTTTCAACTATAATCCCTTCAAATATTTTCTCAGTCCCTTTCTTTTTCTCTTCTTCTTCTGGAACCCCTATAATTCGAATGTTGGTGTGTTTAATGTTGTCCCAGAGGTCTCTTAGACTGTCCTCAGTTCTTTTCATTCTTTTTTCTTTATTCTGCTCTGCAGTAGTTATTTCCACTATTTTATCTTCCACATCACTTAACCGTTCTTCTGCCTCAGTTATTCTGCTATTGATCCTATCTAGAGTATTTTTCATTTCATTTATTGTGTTTCTAATCATTGCTTGGTTCGTCTTTAATTGTTTTTGGTCCTTGTTAACTGTTTCTTTCATTTTGTCTATTCCATTTCCAAGATTTTGGATCATCTTTACTATCATTATTCTGAATTCTTTTTCAGGTAGACCACCTCTTTCCTTTTCATTTGTTAGGTCTGGTCGGTTTTTATCTTGCTCCTTCACCTGCTGTGTGTTTTTCTGTCTTCTCATTTTGCTTATCTTACTGTGTTTGTGGTCTCCTTTTTGCAGGCTGCAGGTTCGTAGTTCCCGTTGTTTTTGGTGTCTGTCCCCAGTGGCTAAAGTTGGTTCAGTTTGTTGTGTAGGCTTCCTGGTGGAGGGGACTAGTGCCTATGTTCTGGTGGATGAGGCTGGATCTTGTCTTTCTTGTGGGTATATCCACTTCTGGTGGTGTGTTTTGGGGTGTCTGTGGCCTTATTATGTTTTGAGGCAGACTCCCTGCTAATGGGTGGGGTTGTGTTCCTGTCTTGCTAGTTGCTTGGCATAGGGTGTCCAGCACTGTAGCTTGCTGGTTGCTGAGTGAAGCTGGGTGCTGGTGTTGAGATGGAGATCTCTGGGAGATTGTCACTGTTTGATATTATGTGGGGCTGGGAGTTCTCTTGTGGACCTGTGACCTGACGTTGGCTCTCCCACCTCAGAGGCACAGCACTGACTCCTGGCTGCAGTACCAAGAGCCTTTCATCCACCCGGCTCAGAATAAAAGGGAGAAAAAGCAGAAAGAAAGAATTAGTAGAAGTAGAAAGAAAGTAAGAAAGAAAGATAGAAGGAAAGAAGGGAAGGAGGGAGGGAGGGAGGGAGGAATTAGGGAAGGTAGGAAAAAGAGAAAGAGAGAAGATAAAGTAAAATAGAATAAAGTATGATAAAATATAATAGCATTATTAAAATAAAAAAATAATTATTAAAAAAATTTTTTAATTAAAAAAACAAACAAAAAAAGCAAACAAAATGGATGGATAAAACCCTGGGACAAATGGTGGAAGCAAAGCTATACAGAAAAAGTCTCACACAGAACCATACACATAAACATTCACAAAAAGAGGAAAAGGGGAAAAATTCGTAAATCTTGCTCTCCAAGTCCACCTCCTCAATTTGGGATAATTCGTTGTAAAAAGAGGAAAAGGGGGAAAAATCATAAATCTTGTTCTCAAAGTCCACCTCCTCAATTTTGGATGATTTGTTGTCTATTCATGTATTCCACAGATGCAGGGTACATCAAGTTGATTGTGGAGCTTTAATCCGCTGCTTCTGAGACTGCTGGGAGAGATTTCCCTTTATCTTCTTTATTCTCACAGCTCCCAGGTCTCAGCTTTGGCTTTGGCCCTGCCTCTGCATGTAAGTCGCTGGAGGGCGTCTGTTCTTCGCTCAGACAGGACGGGGTTAAAGGAGCAGCTGCTTCGGGGACTCTGGCTCACTCAGGCCGGTGGGAGGGAGGGGCACGGTGTGTGGGGCAAGCCTGTGGCGGCAGAGGCCAGCGTGACGTTGCACCAGCCCGAGGCGTGCCGTGCGCTCTCCCGTGGAAGCTGTCCCTGGATCCCGGGACCCCGGCTGTGGCGGGCTGCATAGGCTCCCGGAAGTGGCGTGTGGATAGTGACCTGTGCTCGCACACAGGCCTCTTGGCGGCAGCAACAGCAGCCCCAGCGTCCCATGCCCGTCTCTGGGGTCCGCACTTTTAGCCACGGCTCGTGCCCATCTCTGGAGATCCTTTAAGCAGCGCTCTTAATCCCCTCTCCACGTGCACCAGGAAACAAAGAGGGAAGAAAAAGTCTCTTGCCTCTTCGGCAGGTCCAGACTTTTTCCCAGGCTCCCTCCCGGCCAGCCGTGGTGCACCTACACCTTCAGGCTGTGTTCACGCCGCCAACCCCAGTCCTCTCCCTGTGCTCCAACCAAAACCCGAAACCCGAGCCTCAGCTCTCAGCCCCGCCCGCCCTGGCGGCCGAGCAGACAAGCCTTTGTGGCTGGTGAGTGCCGGTCGGCACCGATCCTCTGTGCAGCAATCTCTCTGCTTTGCCCTCCGCTCCTCTGTTGCTGTGCTCTCCTCCGCTACTCCGAAGTTTCCCCCTCTGCCACCCGCAGTCTCCGCCCACGAAGGGGCTTCCTAGTGTGTGGAAACCTTTCCTCCTTCACGGCTCCCTCCCACTGGTGCTGGTCCCGTCCCTATCCTTTTGTCTCTATTTATTCTTTTTTCTTTTGCCCTACCCAGGTACGTGGGGAGTTTCTTGCCTTTTGGGGTATCTGAGGTCTTCTGCCAGCGTTCAGTGGGTGTTCTGTAGGAGTTGTTCCACGTGTAGATGAATTTCTGGTGTATCTGTGGGGAGGAAGGTGATCTCCACGTCTTATTCTTCCGCCATCTTCCTGCAGCCCCTGGGACAGGGATTTTCTGAGGAAAACTTTCTGAGCATCTTTCTGGGAAACACTTCTCATCCCCTGTGCAGCCCTACACTGACAGGATGTTACTGATAATTCCATTGCTATGGAAGTTGAAGGTTACCTCTGCATTTACTGAGGCAGAAGGAAAGGGCAGAATGGTGGATGCAGTGGCGTTGCAAGGAGGACATCTTTCTTCTGGCTTCTTGTATAGTTATGCTCAAGCAGAATCTTCTGTCATTGCCAAGTATTATGGGGATCTTAACTTATCACTTCCTAAAATTGTCAGAGTCACTCCTTGTTTTTATTTTGCTCAGGGAAGACATTTTAAAATGACACAAATTTTAGCTATGCTTTGAAGGTTAGGAGAAACTGCCCATAACTACATCTCTTGATTATTTACTATGGGATAAAAGTTATACATCCTTTATCTCATCCAATACTCTCAAGCACATTTCCATCTTTACAGATAATGAAGAGGTTTAGAGAGGTTAGGAAACTTGCTTAAATCATCCAAGTAATTGGTTGACAGAGCCAGGGATGAACCATGTCTGCTTCTAGAGTTCATCTTTTAACCGAGTCTCTTTATAGTATTCCCTTACGGAAGCCATTTCAGGCAAAGAAAAAGGCAGGATTAAGGGCGCCCAGGTGCTCATAATCAAGTGTGGTACAAGGGTGAGGCCAATACTTTGTTGGAGTGGACATTTTAGATTGGCTGATAATGAGAGAGGTCAGTCATCTGAGCATGGCCTGCAGAGTCCTTTATCCCCTGATCCTTTACCCTCTGGCAAGCCTGGCTTTTTCTCAGTTCCTCAATGGACCATGCTTCCTTGATCACGGGACCTTTGTATATGTAGTTTCCTCAGCCTTGAAGTCCCTTCTCCACTTTCTTTTCTTACCTAGTTAACTCCTGCCCTCCTTCATATATTCACTCAACCACCATTTTATCACAGAAGCTTTTCCTGATCAGCTGTGTCCCCTACATTACCCTCTCATAATATCATATATCTATCTGTTCTTTAATGATTTTATCCTAACTGTAATTTTACATTTATATGTGTGATTCTTGGTTTAATGTGTATCTTTGCCACTGGTCCTAAGGATTGTGTCAATATGGATGGTTTCTGATGTGGTTACCATCTTATCTTTAGTACCTAGCCCATTACCTGGAACATAGTATATACTTAGTGGGTACTTGTTGGATAAATGAGTGAATCAGTGAGTACATGCACCATCTTGAAGGCCAGATAGGGCAGCTGGAAACTTTATAAAGAATAGTAATCAGGAGACCTTCTGGTACTTAATGGGGACCTACTGTGATGAAGACAGGGGTTGGTAGATTTTTCCACTGTTAAATACTTTGTAGAATGGATTATAAGGAAAAGCTTCCTGATGAGGTATGCCTGGTTTATTGCAGGAGTAGAGAGGGCCTGGGCTCCTGGCATATTTAAATTGTGATCACAGAAACAATTGGAAATTCAGATGTAAGACCTGGTGAGTGAGTAAGTATAGGAGCAAGAGAGATGTGTCAGAGATTTCAAGCCTAAGAAGTGGGGAAGGTGTGATGTCATCTGCGGTTTGGGATATACCAGATGCAGTGTGAAGAGGCAGGTGCTTCATAGGGCTGGGGGTGAATCCCCAGACAAAGACTGGGGCTTTCTGGCTTGGCTGTGAACTTGGGAGTTGCTGACAGGCATGTGATGGCTGAAAGCTAGTTTGGAGAGGAATGGGAACACCTTATATCTGTGCAGTATTTCCAAGTGCTTCTCATCTACTGTCATAGTTTTGTTTGAGCAACCCCTGCAGAAAGTAAGTTTATAGACCATTTTTTTTTTTTTTTTTTTTTTTTGTGGTACATGGGCCTGTCACTGCTGTGGCCTCTCCCGTTGCAGAGCACAGGCTCCGGACGCACAGGCCCAGCGGCCATGGCTCACGGGCCCAGCCGCTCCACGGCATGTGGGATCTTCCCAGACCGGGGCACGAACCTGTGCCCCCTGCATCGGCAGGTGGACTCTCAACCACTGCGCCACCAGGGAAGCCCCTAGACCATTTTTTTGAGAACACAGAGTAGTGAGTGATGTGACCAATGTCTCACAGATACTAAACAACAGAACAAGAATCTAGGGTCTCAACCACACATCTTTTCCATCTGAAAGTTGACACTTCAGCCTGTAGCATAAAGATGCTAGTCTTTAACATTTTTGGTATCATTTGTTCTACCAAAAGGGAGGGTTTTTACCCTTTTTAATATGTGCTATATATAAAATGTTTTCTGTTGTCATTTTTAAATTTCTATTTTAGCACATGAATGCTGTTATGACCACACTTTCTGAAATAAAACCTTTTCCTCCACTCCAAATATGGTCACAGATGTGGAAAGAGTAATAAAAACATTAATGCTGCTACCAGAATTTTCTAAATAGCCAAACAATATTATATTTTTTGCTCTTTAAGAGTACTTCTTGACCATCGGTGATTTTGCAGTCAGCTGTCCAAGTTTCTGCCATTATCTCAATTAACTGGAGTGAGTAGAGTCATTGTGAGTGCCACTCCTTGGTTTTTTGCCTTTCAAAATCAGTGGCATTTTTATAGAAACAGGATAATTTCTATGTAGCATTAGAACTAAAAGTCAAAGTATTATTTTAGATAGTAAGTTGGTCAAAGTTTATGTATGCCAAAATTATAGTGAGCTCCCCAAAATATTGAAATATTGCTATTTCTACTAGTTTTCTCCATTGCACTATAGAGAAATGGAAAGGTTATAGCAAGCCATCTAGCTTTTGCATAGTTCTTAAAAACACCTTGTAGAGTTTAGCCCTCTCATTTGTCAGTAGTACTACTGTATCAAGAGGACACATAGATAAATATACTCAGACATATGCATATGTGTCTATATATGTATCAAAAGATACATTTCCATCTGTGTACAGTGATAAACCACACAAAATCTTTGCTCTCATGAATCTTGCATTCTGGTTAGGAATTACAGACCCTAATATGTAAGTGAATATTAAGTAAGTAAAAACAAAGTAAGTAATTTCAGATTGAAAGATAGTAAGAATTAAATAAATATAATAGGAGAGTATTGAGGAAAGGGATGAGTTTTGGATAGTATGGTCAAGAAAGACCTTTCTGAAAATCCAGATCATGTATGGCCTTTTATGCCTGGTAGGAGTTTGGTCTTTATTCTTAGTATCTATCAGAAGCCTTTAAAGAATTTTAGCCTTTAGGTAGTGATATCTGCTTTAGGTCTTTCAAAGATCATTGTGACTCAGGTATGGAGAATTATGTTTTGGAGGGTAGTGATGGCTGTGGGAAGTCTGCTTAGAAAGTATAGTTCAGTAGCCTGGATGAGAGTTCGTGGTGTCCTGGACTAGGTGATAGTGGTTGTATTAATTATCCATTATTGTGGAAAACCAATTACCACAAAGCTTAGTGGCTTAAGACAACAAACATTTATTTTCTCACCATTTCAAGGGACAGGAATCCAGCAGCAGCTTAGCTGGATGATTCTGGCTCAGGGTCTCTCATGAGGCTTCAGTCAAGCTGTCAGCCAGGGCTGCATCATCTGAAGCCTTGACTTGGCCTGGGAGTCCAATTCCAAGAAGGCTCACTCACATGATGGGCAATTAGTTCTGGCTTTTGGATGGAACTTGGCCTCTCATTCACCTGGACCCCTCTTCTCTATGTGGCCTCTTCAGCAGAATATCCTGGACTAGGCAAAGATTTCTTAACTATAACATCAAGGGACTTCCCAGGTGGTCCAGTGGTTAAGTCTCTATGCTCCCAATGCAGGTGACCCAGGTTCGATCCCTTGTCAGGGAACTAAGATCCCACATACTGCAACTAAGCCTGCATGCTCTAGAGCCCACACACCACAACTAGAAAGCCCACACAGGGGCCCCGGAGGAAGATGGCGGAAGAGTAAGACGTGGAGATCACCTTCCTCCCCACAGATACATCAGAAATTCATCTACACGTGGAACAACTCCTACAGAACACCTACTGAATGCTGACAGAAGACCTCAGACCCCCCAAAAGGCAAGAAACTCCCCACATAGCTGGGTAGGGCAAAAGAAAAAAAGAATAAACAGAGACAATAGGATAGGGACGGGACCTGCACCAGTGGGAGGGAGCCGTGAAGGAGGGAAGGTTTCTACACGCTACAAGCCCCTTCGCGGGCGGAGACTGCAGGTGGCGGAGGGGGAAAGCTTCGGAGTAGTGGAGGAGAGCACAGCAACAGGGGTGCGGAGGGCAAAGCGGAGAGATTCTGGCACAGAGGACCGGTGCCCTCAGGCACACACCAGCCCGAGAGGCTTGTCTGCTCGGCCACCGGGGCGGGCGGGGCTGGGAGCTGAGGCTCGGGTATCGGGTTTCAGTTGGAGCGCAGGGAGAGGACTGGGGCTGGCGGCAGGAAGAGAGCCTGAAGGGGTTAGTGCACCACGGCTACCCCGGAGGGAATCCTGGGAAAGGGTCTGGAGCTGCCGAAGAGGCAAGAGACTTTTTTCCCTTTTGTTTCCTGGTGGGCGAGGAGAGGGCATTAAGAGGGCTGCTTGGGGAAGCGCCAGAGACATTCGCGAGCCGCGGGTAAGGTGCGGACCTCGGAGACGGGCGTGGGATGCTGGAGCTGCCGCCGCCGCCGCCGCCGCCGCCGCGGGGCCTGTGTGCGAGCGCGGGTCACTGTCCGCCCCGCCTTCCGGGGGGCCTGTGTACCCCGCCACTGCCGGGGTCCCGGGACCCGGGGACGGCTTTCCCGGGAAAGCACATGGAGCGCCACGGGCTGCTGCAACGTCACACCGGCCTCTGCCGCCGCAGGCCCGCCCCACACTGCGCGCCCCTCCCTCCCCTCTGCCTGAGTGAGCCAGAGCCCCCGAATCAGCGGCTCCTTTAAACCCGTCCTGTCTGAGCGAAGAACAGATGCCCTCCGGCGAACTACGTGCAGAGGCGGGGCCAGGTCCAAGGCTGAGACCCGGGAGCTGTGAGAGCAGAGACAGGGAAGTCTCTCTGTGCAGCCTCGGAGGCAGCGGATTAAAGCTCCACGGTCCATTTGATGTGCCCTGCGTCTGTGGAGTGCATGAATTGACAGCGAATCATCACAAATTGAAGAAGTGGACTTTGAGGACAAGATTTAAGACTTTCCCCCCTTTTCCTCTTTTTACAACGAATTATCCCAAATTAAGGAGGTGGACTTAGAGAGCAAGATTTCAGACTTCTCGCCCTTTTCCTCTTTTGACAACGAATTATCCCAAATTGAGGAGGTGGACTTGGAGAGCAAGATTTTTGATTTTTCCCCCTGCTCTCTTTTTGTGAATGTGTATGTGTAATCTTCTGTGTAAGATGTAATCTTCTGTGTAAGATTCTCTCTGTATAGCTTTGCTTCCACCATATGTCCCAGGGTTCTATCGGTCCGTTTTTCCTTTCAATAATTACTTTTTAATTTTAATAACGCTACTATATTTCATACATTATTCTATTTTACTTTACCTGCTCTTTCTTTTTTTCCTACCTTCCCTCCCTCCCTCCCTCCACTCCTCCTTTCCTTCTTTCTTTTTCTTTCCTCCCTCCTCCCTCCCACCCTTCTTCTTTCCACTTTCTTTTTCTTTCCTTCCTCCCTCCCTCCCTCCTGTCTTTCTTTCTTTCTTTCCTTCCTCCCTCCCTCCCTTCTTCCATTCACTCTTCATTTTGCTTTCCTCCCTCCCTCCTTTCTTTCCTTCTTTCTTTCCATCCTTCCTCCCTCCCTCCTTTCTTTCTTCCTTCCTTCCTTCCTTCCTTTCTTCCCTTCTTCCTTTCTTTCCCTCTCTCTTTCTTTCTTCTACTAATTCTTTCTTTCTGCTTTTTCTCCCTGTTATTCTGAGCCGGGTGGATGAAAGGCTCTTGGTGCTGCAGCCAGGAGTCAGTACTGCGCCACTGAAGTGGGAGAGCCAACTTCAGGACACGGATCCACAAGAGACTTCCCAGCTCCACATAATATCAAGCAGTGAAAATCTCCCAGAGATCTCCATCTCAACACCAGCACCCAGCTTCAGACAACGACCAGCAAGCTACAGTGTTGGTCACCCTATGCCAAGCAACTAGCAAGGCAGGAACACAACCCCACCCATTAGCAGAGAGCCTACCTAAAAATATAATAAGTCCATAGGCACCCCAAAACACACCACCAGACGTGGACCTGTCCACCAGAAAGACAAGATCGAGCCTCAACCACCAGAACACAGGCATTAGTCCCCCCCACCAGGAAGCCTACACAACCTACTGAAACAACCTTAGACACTGGGGTCATACACCAAAAACAATGGGAACTACAAATCAGCAGCCTGCAAAAAGGAGACCCCAAACACAGTAACATAAGCAAAATGAGAAGACAGAAAAACACACAGCAGGTGAAGGAGCAAGATAAAAACCTACCAGACCTAACAAATGAAGAGGTAATAGGCAGTCTACCTGAAAAAGAATTCAGAATAATGATAGTAAACATGATCCAAGATTCTATTTCCAAGATCCATAATCTTGGAAATAGAATAGACAAAATGCAAGAAACAGTTAACAAGGACCTAGAAGAACTAAAGATGAATCAAGCATCGATTAAAAACACAATACATGAAATGAAAACTACTCTAGATGGGATCAATAGCAGAATAACTGAGGCAGAAGAACGGATAAATGAGGTGGAAGATAAAATAGTGGAAATAACTGCTGCAGAGCAAAATAAAGAAAAAAGAATGAAAAGAACAGAGGACAGTCTCAGAGACCTGTGGGACAACATTAAACACACCAACATTTGAATTATAGAGGTTCCAGAAGAAGAAGAGAAAAAGAAAGGGACTGAGAAAATATTTGAAGAGATTATAGTTGAAAACTTCCCTAATATGGGAAAAGAAATAGTTAATCAAGTCCAGGAGGCACAGAGAGTCCCATACAGAATAAATCCAAGGAGAAATACGCCAAGACACATATTAATCAAAGTGTCAAAAATTAAACACAAAGAAATCATATTAAAAGCAGCAAGGGAAAAACAACAAATAACACACAAGGGAATCCCCATCAGGTTAACAGCTGATCTCTCAGCAGAAACTCTACAAGCCAGAAGGGAGTGGCAGGACATATTTAAAGTGATGAAGGAGAGAAACCTGCAACCAAGATTACTGTACCCAGCAAGGATCTCATTCAGATTTGATGGAGAAATTAAAACCTTTACAGACAAGCAAAAGCTGAGAGATTTCAGCACCACCAAACCAGCTTTACAACAAATGCTAAAGGAACTTCTCTAGGCAAGAAACACAACAGAAGGAATATACCTACAATAACGAACCCAAAGCAATTAAGGAAATGGGAATAGGAACATACATATCAATAATTACCTTAAATGTAAATGGACTAAATGCTCCCACCAAGAGACACAGATTGGCTGAATGGATACAAAAACAAGACCCATATATACGCTGTCTACAAGAGACCCACTTCAGACCTAGAGACACATACAGATTGAAAGTAAGGGGATGGAAAAAGATATTCCATGCAAATGGAAATCAAAAGAGAGCTGGAGTAGCAATTCTTATATCAGACAAAATAGACTTTAAAATAAAGACTATTAGAAGAGACAAAGAAGGACACTACATAACGATAAAGGGATCGATCCAAGAAGAAGATATAACAATTGTAAATATTTATGCACCCAACATAGGAGCACCTCAATACATAAGGCAAATACTAACAGCCATAAAAGGAGAAATCGACAGTAACACAATCATAGTAGGGGACTTTAATACCCCACTTTTACCAATGGACAGATCATCCAAAATGAAAATAAATAAGGAAACACAAGCTTTAAATGATACATTAAACAAGATGGACTTCATTGATATTTATAGGACATTCCATCCAAAAACAACAGAATACACATTTTTTTCTCAAGTGCTCATGGAACATTCTCCAGGATAGATCATATCTTGGGTCACAAATCAAGCCTTGGTAAATTTAAGAAAATTGAAATTGTATCAAGTATCTTTTCTGACCACAATGCTATGAGACTAGACATCAATTACAGGAAAAGATCTGTGAAAAATACAAACACATGGAGGCTAAACAATACACTACTCAATAACGAAGTGATCACTGAAGAAATCAAAGAGGAAATTAAAAAATACCTAGAAACAAATGACAATGGAGACACGACGACCCAAAACCTATGGGACGCAGCAAAAGCAGTTCTAAGGGGGAAGTTTATAGCAATACAATCTCACCTTAAGAAACAGGAAACATTTCGAGTAAACAACATGACCCTGCACCTAAAGCAATTAGAGAAAGAAGAACAAAAAAACCCCAAAGCTAGCAGAAGGAAAGAAATCATAAAGATCAGATCAGAAATAAATGAAAAAGAAATGAAGGAAACGATAGCAAAGATCAACCAAACTAAAAGCTGGTTCTTTGAGAAGATAAACAAAATTGACAAACCATTAGCCAGACTCATCAAGAAAAGAAGGGAGAAGACTCAAATCAATAGAATTAGAAATGAAAAAGGAGAAGTAACAACTGACACTGCAGAAATACAAAAGATCATGAGAGATTACTATAAGCAACTCTATGCCAATAAAATGGACAACCTGCAAGAAATGGACAAATTCTTAGAAATGCACAACCTGCCAAGACTGAATCAGGAAGAAAGAGAAAATATGAACAGACCAATCACAAGCACTGAAATTGAAACTGTGATTAAAAATCTTCCATCACACAAAAGCCCAGGACCAGATGGCTTCACAGGCGAATTCTATCAAACATTTAGAGAAGAGCTAACACCCATCCTTCTCAAACTCTTCCAAACAATATCAGAGGAAGGAACACTCCCAAACTCATTCTACGAGGCCACCATCACCTTGATACCAAAACCAGGCAAGGATGTCACAAAGAAAACTACAGGCCAATACCACTGATGAACATAGATGCAAAAATCCTCAACAAAATACTAGCAAACAGAATCCAACAGCACATTCAAAGGATCATACACCATGATCAAGTGGGGTTTATTCCAGGAATGCAAGGATTCTTCAATATATGCAAATCAATCAATGTGATACACCATATTAACAAGTTGAAGGAGAAAAACCATATGATCATCTCAATACATGCAGAGAAAGCTTTCGACAAAATTCAACACCCATTTATGATAAAAACCCTGCAGAAAGTAGGCATAGAGGGAACTTTCCTCAACATAATAAAGGCCATATATGACAAACCCACAGCCAACATTGTCCTCAATGGTGAAAAACTGAAACCATTTCCACTAAGATCAGGAACAAGACAAGGCTGCCCACTCTCACCACTCTTATTCAACATAGTTTTGGAAGATTTAGCCACAGCAATCAGAGAAGAAAAGGAAATAAAAGGAATCCAAATTGGAAAAGAAGAAGTAAAGCTGTCACTGTTTGCAGATGACATGATACTATACATAGAGAATCCTAAAGATGCTACCGAAAAACTACTAGAGCTAATCAATGAATCTGGTAAAGTAGCAGGATACAAAATTAATGTACAGAAATCTCTGGCATTCCTGTACACTAATGATGAAAAATCTGAAAATGAAATCAAGAAAACACTCCCATTTACCATTGCAACAAAAAGAATAAAATATCTAGGAATAAACCTACCTAAGGAGACAAAAGACCTGTATGCAGAAAATTATAAGACACTGATGAAAGAAATTAAAGATGATACAAATAGATGGAGAGATATACCATGCTCCTGGATTGGAAGAATCAATATTGTGAAAATGACTCTACTACCCAAAGCAATCTACAGATTCAATGCAATCCCTATCAAACTACCACTGGCATTTTTCACAGAACTAGAACAAAAAATTTCAAAATTTGTTTGGAAAAAGAAAAGACCCGAATAGCCAAAACAATCTTGAGAATGAAAAACGGAGCTGGAGGAATCAGGCTCCCTGACTTCAGACTATACTACAAAGCTACAGTAATTAAGACAGTGTGGTACTGACATAAAAACAGAAAGATAGATCAGTGGATCAAGATAGAAAGCCCAGAGATAAACCCACGCACATATGGCCAACTTATCTTTGATAAAGGAGGCAGGAATGTACAGTGGAGAAAGGACAGCCTCTTCAATAATTGGTGCTGGGAAAACTGGACAGGGACATGTAAAAGTTTGAGATTAGGTCATTCCCTAACACCATACACAAAAATAAGCTCAAAATGGATTAAAGACCTAAATGTAAGGCCAGAAACTATCAAACTCTTAGAGGAAAACATAGGTAGAACACTCTATGACATAAATCACAGCAAGATCCTTTTGGACCCACCTCCTAGAGAAATGGAAATAAAAACAAAGATAAACAAATGGGACCTAATGAAACCTCAAAGCTTTTGCACAGCAAAGGAAACCATAAACAAGACCAAAAGACAACCCTCAGAATGGGAGAAAATATTTGCCAATGAAGCAACTGACAAAGGATTAATCTCCAAAATTTATAAACAGCTCATGCAGCTCAATAGCAAAAAAACAAACAACCCAATCCAAAAATGGGCAGAAGACCTAAATAGGCATTTCTCCAAAGAAGATATACAGACTGCCAACAAACACATGAAAGAATGCTCAACATCATTAATCATTAGAGAAATGCAAATCAAAACTACAATGAGATATCATCTCACACCAGTCAGAATGGCCATCATCAAGAAATCTAGAAACAATAAATGCTGGAGAGGGTGTGGAGAAAAGGGAACACTCTTGCCCTGCTGGTGGGAATGTGAATTGGTACAGCCACTATGGAGAACAGTATGGAGGTTCCTTAAAAAACTAAAAATAGAACTACCATATGACCCAGCAATCCCACTACTGGGCATATACCCTGAGAAAACCATAATTCAAAAAGAAACATGTACCAAAATGTTCATTGCAGCTCTATTCACAATAGCCCGGAGCTGGAAACAACCTAAGTGTCCATCATCGGATGAATGGGTAAAGAAGATGTGGCACATATATACAATAGAATATTACTCAGCCATAAAAAGAAACGAAACTGAGCTATTTGTAATGATGTGGATAGACCTAGAGTCTGTCATACAGAGTGAAGTAAGTCAGAAAGAGAAAGAGAAATACCGTATGCTAACACATATATATGGAATTTAAAAAAAATGTCATGAAGAACCTAGGGGTAAAACGGGAATAAAGACACAGACCTACTTGAGAATGGACTTGAGGATATGGGGAGGGGGAAGGGTAAGCTGTGACAAAGCGAAAGAGAGGCATGGACATATATACACTACCAAACGTAAGGTAGATAGATAGTGGGAAGCAGCCGCAGAGCACAGGGAGATCAGCTCGGTGCTTTGTGACTGCCTGGAGGGGTGGGATGGGGAGGGTGGGAGGGAGGGAGATGCATGAGGGAAGGGATGTGGGAACAGATGTGTATGTATGACTGATTCACTTTGTTATAAAGCAGAAACTAATAAAAAAAAAAAGAAACTATAGAGTCCAGGACACAGTGGAATAACATCTTTAAAGCACTGAAAGAAAACTCCTGAATTCTGTATTGGGTGAAAACGCCTCTCAAGAATGAAATAAGTAAAAAGAGTGGATATATGTATAACTGATAAACTTTGCTGTACAGCAGAAACTAATGCAACATTGTAAATCAACTATACTCTAATAAAAATTTAAAATAAAAAAAAAAGAAAGCCCACACGCTGCAACTACGGAGGCCCACGTGCCTCAAAGAAGACCCAGCACAGCCAGAATAAAATAAATAAATGAAAATAAACTATAACATAAAAACCATAATATATTTATATAAATTAATTCATTGAACTTCATTAATGTTTAAAACTTCTGTTCTATGAAAGATATTACTAAAAGGATGAAAAAAACTAGTTGAAGACAAGGAGAAAATATTTGTAGATCATCTTTCTGACAAAGAATTAGTATCAATAATACAAATAATAAGAAAGCTCAGTAATAAGAAAATAAACAACCCCATGAAAAAATGGGCCAAATTTTGAACAAGCACTTCACTAAAGAAGATAAACAGATGGCAAATAATTACATAAAAAATGTTCAGCACCATTAGTCATTAGGGAAATGCAAATGAAAGCTATACTGAGCCACCACTACTTTCTAGTTAAAATGGCTAATTAAAAAAACCCTGATAACTTCAAATGCTGGTGAGGAGGCAGAAGCAACTAGAACTCTTATACATTTCTGGTGAGAACACGATGGAAAATATTTTGGCTTGGTAGTTTTTTATGAAATTAAACATATACTTATCATAGGATCCAGTAATCCCACTGCAAGGAATCTATCAAAGAGAAATAAAAAATTATCTTCACACAAAAATTTGTATGCAATTATTGTACTTACTTGGACCTGTAGTACAATCTTGAATAGGAATGGTGAGAGTGGACATCCTTGCCTTTTTTTTTTTTTTGTATCCTTGAGTTTATACTACCTTGTCTTAATTACTATAGCCTTGTAATAATTCTTAATATACTAGAGAAAACTGTCCTCTTTTATATTAAAATCCATGGCTCCTCTTGGCAGTTTCTATTTCTATATGAATTTTACACTCTATTTGTGAAGTTCTGCCCAAAATATGAAGACATATGATTGGAATTACATAAATTAGTTTAGAAAGAATGAAATCTATATAATATTGAAAATCCCAGTCCATGAATTTGGACTTTCTCTCCATTAACTTTAATCTTCTTTAATGACTCTGTAACAAAATTTTATAATTTTCCCTGCATAGGTCTTTCATGTCCTTTGTCATATTATTCCTAGATATTTGTTCCTATGATGGTATTGTAATTAGTATGTTTTCTTTCTTTCTTTCTTTTTTTGAAAGGAAAGAGAAAATAATGTTTTTCTGATTTATTTTTTAATTTCAGTTATCAGGGCACATTAAAAATGTTCTTATATGACAATCTCTTCAAAATATCTATCAATACATTAACAAGTTGGCTATATCTTTTATTTCTTTTTTATTTTTCTTCTTTGCTTTAATTGAGATATAATTGACCTACAACATTGTATTAGTTTCAGGTGTGTAACGTAATGATTCGATATTTGTTATATACTGTGAAATGATCACCATAAGTCAAGATAACATCCAGCCTTGTTTTTTTGATCTTAAGGGAAAGACATTCAATGTTTTAACATTAACTAGAAAGTTAGCTGTAGGTTTTTCATAAATGCCCTTTATCAGGTTAAGGAAATGCCTGTCTATTTTCCACTTTGCTGAAAGGAATAGATATTGAATTTTCTCAAATTCTTCTTATACAACTATTGAGATGTTCATATGATTTCCTTCTCTAATGGTCTGATCTGGTGAACTATATTGATTAATTTTTAAATGTTGTATCAGCATTGTATTTTTGGCATAAACCCCACTTGGTTATTATGTGTTATCCTTTTTAATATATCCCTAGATTGTATTTACTTATTTTTTGTCTCTATTCTCATGGGGAATACTGTTCTGTGCTTTTCTTTTCTTGTAATATCTTTGTCTGGACTTGTTCAGGGTAATGTTGACTTCATAAAATGAGTTGGGAAGTGTTCTCTCCTCTTCTATTTTCTGGTAGAGTTTATGCATAACTGATATTTATCCCTTAAGTGTTTGGTTGAATTTGTAAATAAAATGGTTTGGGCCTGATTTTTCTTTGTTGGCAGTATTGTATTCTGTTTTGATAAGAATTTGGGGCTTTAGAATTGAGCAACCTCAAATTCATGTCTAACTCTGTTCATTTCTCCCTGAGAAACCCTGAGCCAGGCACTCATTCTCTTTGAGCCTCAGTTTCCTCATCTATAAAATGGGTGGTTGTGAAGATTAAATAGCAATATACATCAGTTGATTATCACTATGCTATACTACATTCGCATATGTTAACTTATTCAGATTTTAATATTATAGTACTACTATCTATATTATTACAATCCCTATTTTACAGATAAGAAAACTATTGCAAAGAGAGGTTAAATAACTTGCCCAGGGTTACTCAGGTAGCACATAATGGAGCCAGGATTTGAACTGAGCCTGTTTGGTTCCAAAGTCCTTGCCTTTAAGCACTAACAGGCACTAACTATAATAATTCCTATTGCACTGTGAGTATTAAAATAGACAATATATGTAAGCAGCTAAGTCTGTGCTAGTTCAAGGTTGTTTTGTAAATGGATATTGTTATTAATAACATGAATTAATATTACTTTGAAGTCAAGGTACTTCAGAATATTTTCAACCTGTCAAAGACACTTTAGTATAGATAATCAAATACTTTTAATTAAAATTCATTACAGTGAAATTCCATACATATTTAGTACACTTAAGAAAGTGATATTGTGAACATCAAACTTTATTAGGAATAGCAACTTGAATTTTTGCCCTAGTTCAACAGTGTCTTTTTGTTTAATCCTAGTAATTAAACCTCTTGAAATGTTTGTAAATCCATACAATGATAATAGGAATAATATCTGTTTCTACCACTTTGATCTAAGTTATTGAGTGGCTTAAAAAAGAGAAGTATGTGAAGGTGCTTTGAAAAATATAGCTAGTGCTAATATTAAATATAAATATTTAGTGTTCTAGTTTAAAAATTAGAATCCATTGTATTAACATAATTATATTATTATATAAGTATTTTGAGATGATTGTGAACATTGTTATTTACTATGACTTCGTACAAATAGATACCATCAATTTCAGGTTTTCAGACCTTCATGGTGATTATTTAGGCTTACCATATTTGTTTACTTTTTTAGCCGGATGAGGTGATAACTGCCATATGCCAAAACATTAGATTCATTTTATGTATTTGAAAATTATAAAGGGTAATCTAAAAAAGTAGAATCACAAGTTCAATAAGTACTTTGTCCTATCTTCCAGTCAGAAAGACTTATTTTAATATATTTTAATGAAACCTCATTATGTCAATATATATAGCATAATGACCTAATGTATGTACACCATTAATGAAGGCTGGGAGTGGTTCAGAAGATTGGCACATGGGGCATTTTTACAGGGAAAACAAGAAAAGCTTTCTCTTGTGAATTGTAATAGCTTTTTGCTTTGTTTTGTTTTGTTTTGTTTTTGCAGAATGTTAAAGCTAAGGAACAATGATAATTCTGGGAAAATATAATCAAATTGTTTTGTTTCTTGAATTGTAGCTGACTTTGGCCTGGCAAAGCAAAAACAAGAAAGCAGTAAACTTACATCTGTTGTAGGAACAATTCTGTATTCCTGGTAAGGACAATTATTTTATGGCTCTCTAACACCTTTTTTAAACTGGTTTGGGCTTTCATTTCTTTTCTTGGCTTGCGAAGGAAAGATATTTACATATTTAATAAGTTTTCCTCAATTACCCAGGTAATACACATGTATAGAATCATACCATTATGTGTTTAAAATAACAAATTATCTTTCCTTTAAGGTAACTCTGCCCCTCAATTACTTGTAATTGAAGTGATCTTTAGCACACAGTAGGTTTACAGAGTTGTTGAATGAATCTGTGAATGAATTAGTAGACTTGCTACGCAATATGACACTTGGAACATTTTATTGCATCTATTGTATATATGATTCTTTTACTCTCTTTCCATCTATAGACATTCAAGGTCAAGGAAAGGGTTTTAATGTCCTAATACCTGTCCCAGCATCTGGCAAATAATAGGTGCTGAATAAATTTTATTATGTGAATGAATAAATGATGATATATATACTTACACATATATTTACAAAGTTCGTGCTTCTTGGGTTAATGAGCATTATTTTGATGAATTGAGACTTTTTTAGCATGCTTTTTAGGGTTCCTTTGCAATCCATTAATTATCATGAAGTGAGAATCTTCTTTTGCTGATCACATATAATTTGTCTGAATCTGTCGAAATTAGCCAACAGATATGGTAGTCCGTAGATGCAGCAGACTTCAGGGAAATATTCTGAAATTTCATTCGTCGAGTCAAGCAATCAAGACACTTCTATCTTCTTTCTTTAATCTAGTCTATTGTGCAGCAGAGTCCTGGGGGTAGGATTCAGAATGAATCTTCTCCAAGGAGGGTGGAATTTGGAAATAACAGCCCTATTTTACAAAGTCCTTTCATATAAGAATGTGCAAAATAGTGTTTTTAAGGAGTGAATTTTCGTTTATTTTGCTAGAAATTTCTTACATCTTTGTTTTTGAAACTAGCTTCATGGGAGGCTGCAGAGATTCGTGGCCAGGCTAATATTGTACCTTGAAAACTGATAGTTTATCTGTGCACTTTATCTCTTAATAATAAGGATATGACTCACCCATTACTTGTTGCTGGAATAATAGTTTTCATTTGTTCTACTTTATATTCTTTTCCAAAAATAATAAAAGCTTAATCATAAAAGTGTTAAATAATCATATATTCCTGAACAGATTTGATTGTCAATCAAAATTACAGAACAAATAAAATACAAAATAAAAATAAGCACATTTATTCCCAAGACTGTGAATTCAGTTTAGAATCGCTATTATGATAATTTTGTGTGTGTGTTGAGGTGGGGGGCAGGAAATCTATAGAGTATGTAAGAAGAAATCTAAAACATGACAACTATTTTGTTTTATTAGCCCAAAGATGGATTCATATTTTCTTTTAATTTTTAAATTAACTACAGAGTTAGGAAAGCTGAACCTCCTAATACAGTTAAGGTATTATTTCACTTAGGAATATCACAAATGTATGACCATTCATCTTTCTATCAAGCTCTTTGTTCTTTTAAATTGCTTTAAAATATTTATTTCTACTCCCTTATCCCACCTTCCTCTCTCCTGGTTGTATGCCCCTTGTATTTTATAATACAAGGTTTTACAATAAACTTAGCCTCACAAGCCAGAGTTAAAAGAGCTCAGTTCTAAATTACATTCCATTACTTTCTTACTTTGGGATTTTCAAACAGACAAGAATCCAAGTGAAGTAGTTTATTCAGTAGGTGGTTCCATGGAATAGTGGTGGGGGGTGGGGGGGGAGGAAACGAGACAGAGAAGGGAAAGCAGCCAGTACAGGAAACATTAATAATGAGATCCAGGCTTCCATGGTGGCGCAGTGGTTGAGAATCCGCCTGCCAATGCAGGGGACACGGGTTCGATCCCTGGTCCTGGAAGATCCCACATGCCACGGAGCAACTAAGCCCATGCACCACAACTACTGAGCCTGTGCTCTAGACCCCGTGAGCCACAACTACTGAGGCTGCATGCTGCAACTACTGAAGACTGCATGCCTAGAGCCTGGTGCTCCACAGTAAGAGGCCAACACAATGAGAAGCCTGCGCACCACAACTAAGAGTAGCCTCCACTCGCCTCAACTATAGAAAGCCCACACACAGCAACGAAGACCAACCACAGCCATAAATAAATAAATTTATTTTTAAAAAAATCAGATCCGTAGATTATTATCTGGGATACAGTGCACGAGATGTTTCAGAGTTGTCCTATATGCCAAATTAAAAGTAGGGTTTTTTTTTTTTTTCTTTTCTCAGTCACAAGTGGCTAAGGGCTACTCCATGGGTGACCTTCAGTCACTCCTGGCCTCCTGGGGTGGCTGGGAGTAAGCCCCCAGGCAGAGAGTCATGGGACCTTGTTCACTGTATGTCAAGGACATGCACTAGAAATGTCAGCTGTATAATCTCTCAAATTCTAATTGTTCCAAATTTAAGATGTTTCCTAATATATTGTTTGACATGTCCAGTTACTTTTGAATATTTTTATATCCTTCCCTATGGGTTTTCTCTGAGTTTGTGAATTGAACAAAAGTAAAACAAATATCTTTCACAGTCTCTGCCCTGAGTCTCATACCTTCATGCCTTTTCTTGAATTGTCCCCTTTATCTATTTCCAGGATATTTCTCTCCACATTCTGTAATCTTTGTGTAATTCTTATGAGCTCCTCTGAGCCAATTCATGTGGACCTAGGGTGCCTGCCCCAGCTCTCCATGTTCCCCAGAGTTTGATGTTTCCATATCATTTTGCTCTTTGCTTTTGCCTTTGCTTCCTCGGGTATTAACTTATTTAATAGCAGAAAGTTCTTTATCAACTTTCTCAGGAAGTGCCTGGGAGCATTCTTTTTTTTTTTTTAATATTTGTTATTTATTTATTTGGCTGCACTGTGTCTTAGTTGCAGCTGGTGGGCTCCTTAGTTGCAGCTGGCAGGCTCCTTAGTTACAGCACATGGGCTCCTTAGTTTTGTCAGGCAGGATCCTTAGTTGTGGCTCTCCTGCTCCTTAGTTGTGGCACGTGTGCTCCTTAGTTGCAGCCGGCAGTCTCCTTAGTTGCAGCACATGGGCTCCTTACTTGTGGCAGGCGGGCTCCTTAGCTGTGGCATGTGAACTCTTAGTTGTGGCATGCATGTGGGATCTATTTCCCTGACCAGGGATCAGACCCAGGCCCCCTGCATTGGGACCTTGGAATCTTACCCACTGCACCACCAGGGAAGTCCCATCAGAGCATTCTTTATACCTCAGCTGCTAGATAAGTGGTTTGTGGGCACTGGACTGATTGTGCTGGAACAGAAGTTCCATAAAACCTTTCCTTATCTGATTATTATCTCACCTTATTTCTTATCTGATTATTATCATTATTAGGCAGGTCTTTATTATCCTTCATGGAGAATAATCTCCAAATATGGTCCTTGGTTCCATTTTTTTTTTTTTTTTTTTTTTTTTTTTTTTTGGTACTCGGGCCTCTCACTGCTGTGGCCTCTCCCGTTGCGGAGCACAGGCTCCGGACGCGCAGGCCCAGCGGCCATGGCTCACGGGCCCAGCCGCTCCGCGGCATGTGGGATCCTCCCGGACCGGGGCACGAACCCGCGTCCCCTGCATCGGCAGGCGGACTCTCAACCACTGCGCCACCAGGGAAGCCCCTTGGTTCCATTTTTTATCTCTACATCTTACTCCAATTCCAGAGTCCAAAGCTGTACCCTTCCTTCAACTGCATTTTCAGAGCAGAATTTAGAGTTTGACACTCTGAGAAACATTTTGGGCTAGTTTCTCACAGAACATATATTTGGGATTTCTGGATAATAAACAAGTATGATCTAATAAAAATAGAAAACTTTGACTAATCCTGGAATGGGAATTCTTTGAGACTTTATTGCTTAGTGTAATCCCATTCATGTTATTACATTAGATAATTTTTTTTAAAAGCTGCTGAAGTTTTCATTGGATGGATCAAAGTAAACCTGTAGGAAAACCTGAACAAGTAGAGACAGTGAAACCTGCCCAACTTCTGACTGTACTTCTCAAGTTCTTAAGGCATCTTCAAGCTCTGAGACTCTTAACTGACTTAAAACACTTTGGTAGCCTCCAGCTGCTCACAGTTCACAGACCACGTCCTCAGTCGGGCTACAGGAGGAAAGCCCTGCATGCTCTGTCTCTGCCACGTCTTCCTGCTGTACCTCCACCAAGACTTCACTACTTTTAGCTGCTCCCTGCATGTTCCCTGTGACCACAGGTCTTTTGCACATGCTGCTCTCTCTGCCTGGAATACTGCTTTTCCCACTTGTCATCTGGTTAACTCTTCTCACCCTTCACCTCTCAGCTAGAATGTAGTCTCCTCAGGCAAACCCCCCAAAACAGGGCAGGATGCCCCTGGCCTACACACACCATGCACTTGTCCTTCACAATGTGGAATTTTATATTTATTTTGTGATAGGCCACTATCCCCAGCACTGAGCCCGAGTGTGGTTTATAGGCTCATGAGAAACATTTACTATATGAGTGATCCAGTACTTTTGTATGACTATGAACAGTACCCGAAATAATGGAAATATAATAAAGGAAATTTCTCCCTCACACTGTAACAAACCTTCCACCCCGTCAGCCGCCCCCTCGGCTGTGCCTTCAGATTTCCAATGTGCGCCCACCGGGTGCTCCTCCTCCAGAGCTGCAGCTCACCTCCTTTCTTCCTTCTGCTCTCTGTTAAATGTACCCTTCTGTAGAGAGGTTTTCCTGATCATCTGCCCCAAATAGCAACCTCCTTCAGACTCTATCCCTTTATTTTTTTCATAGCATTTGTCTGTCTCTGGCATTATGTTGTATTTTGATTGGTGTATCATGTGTCTCCCACTAAAACACAAACTCCACAACAGTAGAGCTGTTAACTGTTTTGTTCACTGTTGTTTCCCTGCTCCTCTAGGAGCAGACTAACAGAATACTAATAAATATTTTGAATTATTAAAGTGAAAATAAGTTATTCTTGTTTTGTCTTAAAATGTCTTTTTTGAACTTTATTGAAGAGTAATTGGAAAAAATTGACAAATATAATTGTATATATTTAGAGTGTATGACACGATTTGATATACATTTGTGAAATGATTACCAAGATCAGTATAATTAACAAATCCATCACCTCACATAATTAACTCTTTTTTGTTGTTGTTCTGAGAATGCTAAGATTTACTCTCGGGACTTTTAAGTACACAGTAGCATGTTATTAACTATAGTCACCATGCCATACATTAGATCCTCAGAACTCATTCTTCTCATAACTGAAAATTTGTACCATTTGACCTATATCACCCCATTTCTGCCTCCACCCAGCCTGTGGCAACTACCATTCTACTCTCTCTGTTTATATGAAATCAACTTTGTTTTTTACATTGTCTGGCTTATTTCAACTAGAATAATGTCCTCCAGTTTCAACCATGCTGTTGAAAATGCCAAGATTTCCTTCTTTTTAATGGTTGAAAAATATAAATATTCCATTGTACATATGTATACCACATTCTGTGCTTTAATGTGATTAAAAATCCATGTGCATTTTTATCAAGCTCTAAAGCACTAACATATTTTTTTAATTGAAGTATAGTTGATTTCCAATATTGTTAGTTTCAGGTGTACAGCAAAGTGATTCATATTTTTGCAGATTATAATCCATTATATGTTATTACAAGATCATTGGTATAATTCTCTGTGCAGTACAGTATATCCTTGTTGATTATCTATTTTATATACAGTAGTTTGTTAATGCAGTACCCCCACTTCCTCACTTCCTCTCCTCTTTGGTAACCGTAAGTTTGTTTTCTATGTCTGTTGAGTCTGTTTTTGTTTTGCTATACACTTATTTGTATTAGTTTTTAGATTCCACATATAAGTGATATCATACATGACATGTCTTTCTCTGACTTATTTCACTAAGCATAATAATCTCTAGCTTCATCCACGTTGCTGCAAATGGCAGAATTTTATTCTTTTTTTTATGGCTTAGTAGAATTCCATTGTGTGTGTGTGTATATATATATATATATATACACCACATCTTTCTTTTTTATTTAAAAAAAGTTATTGATGTAATATTGGTTTATAACATAAGTATCATGTGTAAAACATTATTATTATTATTTTTTTTTTGCGGTACGTGGGCATCTCACTGTTGTGGCCTCTCCCGTTGTGGAGCACAGGCTCCAGATGCGCAGGCTCAGTGGCCATGGCTCACGGGCCTAGACACTCCATGGCATGTGGGATCTTCCCAGACTGGGGCACGAACCCGTGTCCCCTGCATCGGCTGGCGGACTCTCAACCACTGCACCACCAGGGAAGCCCTATTATATTTCTTTTTCAGTATACAGTACAGTGTGTTCACCACCAAAAATTTAGTTTCTATCTGTCACCATACAACTGACCCCCTTTGCCCATTTCACACTCCCCTCCCACCCCTTCTCATCTGGTAACCAGTACTCTGTTCTCAGTATCTCTAGGTTTGTTTGGTTTGGTTATTTATTTTGTTTTGTTTGCTTCTTTGTTTTTATATTCCATATGTGAGTGAAATCATACTGTATTTGTCTTTCTCCATCTGACTTACTTAATTTAGCATAAGATGTTCAAGGTCCACCCATGTTGTTGTAAATAAAAAGATTGCATTGTTTTATGGCTGAGTAGTATTTCATTGTATATATATACCACATCTTCTCTATCCATCATCTGTTGATGGGCACTTAGGTTGTTTCCGTATCTTGGATACTGTAAATCATGAACATAGAGGTGAATATAAATTTTCACATTATTGTTTTCATATTCTTTGAATAAATACCCAGGAGTGGAATACCTGGATCATATGGTAGTTCTATAAATTTTTTGAGGAATCTTCATACTGTTTTCCATAATAGCTGCAGCAATTTTAAATTCTCTAATTTTATTAATTATACCAGCTACATACTTTCTCTCATAATTCTTTTTTTTTTTTTTTTGTGGTATGCGGGCTTCTCACTGTTGTGGCCTCTCCCGTTGCAGAGCACAGGCTCTGCAGCCATGGCCCATGGGCCCAGCCGGGCGTGTGGGATCTTCCCGGACCGGGGCACGAACCTGCATCCCTTGCATCGGCAGGTGGACTCTCAACCCCTGCGCCACCAGGGAAGCCCTCATAATTCTTTTTTTAAAGTGAAGTCTAGTTGATTTACAATGTTGTGCCAATTTCTGCTGTATAGCAATGTGACTCAGTTATAGAAATATATGCAGTTTTTTAATATTCTTTTCCATTATGGTTTATCCTAGGAGATTGGATATAGTTCCCTGTGCTGTACAGTAGGACCATATTGTTTATCCATTCTATATTTAATAGTTTGCATCTACCAGTCCCAAACTCCTAGTCCACCCCTCTCCCTCCCACCCAACCCTTGGAACCCACAAATCTGTTCTCTATCTATATGAATTTCTGCTTTGTAGATAGGTTCATTTGTGCCATATTTTAGATTCCACATGTAAGTGATATCATATGGTATTTGTCTTTCTCTTTCTGACTTACTTCACTTAGTATGATAAACTCTAGTTGCATCCATGTTGCTGCAAATGGCAGTATTTTGTTCTTTTTTATGGCTGAGTAATATTCCATTGTATATGTGTACCACATCTTCTTTATCCATTCATCTGTCAATGGACATTTAGGTTGTTTCCATGTTTTGGCTATTGTGAATAGTGCTGCTATGAACACAGGGGTGTATGTATCTTTTTGAATTATAGTTTTGTCTGGGTATATGCCCAGGACTGGGATTGCTGGATCATATGGTAATTGTATTTTTAGTTTTCTGGGGAACCACCATACTGTTCTCCATAGTGGCTTCACCAATTTACATTCCCACCAACAGTGTAGGAGGGTTCCCCTTTCTCCACACCCTCTCCAGCATTTACTGTTTGGAGACTTTTTTGATGATAGCCATTCTGACCAGTGTGAGGTGATACGTCACTGTAGTTCTAATTTGCATTTCTCTAATAATTAGTGATATTGAGCATCCTTTCATGTGCCTACTGGCCATCTGTATGTCTTCTTTAGAGAAATGTCTATTAAGGTCTTCTGCCCATTTTTTTATTGGGTTGTTTGTTTATTTGTTGTTGAGTTGTATGAGCTGTTTGTATATTTTGGAGATTAAGCCCTTCTCAGTCGCATCATTTTCAAATATTTTCTCCCATCCTGTAGGTTTTTTCATTTTTATGGTTTCCTTTGCTGTGCAAAAGCTTGTAAGTTTGACTAGGTCCCATTTATTTATTTTTGTTTTTATTTCTATTGGCTTGGGAGACTGACCTAAGAAAACACTGCTGTAATTTATGTCAGAGAATGTTTTGCCTGTGCTCTCTTCTAGGGGTTTTATGGTATCACATCTTATGTTTGAGTCACTAAGCCATTTTAAGTTTACTTTTGTGCATGGTGTGTGAGTGTATTCTAACTTCACTGATTTACATGCAGCTAACTTTCCCAGCACTACTTCCTGAAGAACTTTTTCCCATTTTATATCCTTGCCTCCTTTGTCAAAGATTAATTGACCATGTGGATTTATTTCTGGGCTCTCTATTCTGTTCCATTGATCCATATGTCTATTTTTGTACCAATACCACACTGTTTTGATTACTGTAGTTTTGTAGTATTGTCTGAAGTCTGGGAGAATTATGCCTCCTGCTTTTTTATTTTTCCTCAACATTGCTTTGGCAATTCTGGATTTTTTATGGTTCTATATAAATTTTTGTATTATTTGTTCTAGTTCTGTGAAAAATATCATGGGTAATTTGATAAGGATCACATTAAATCTGCAGAATGCTTTGGGTAGTATTGTCATTTTAACAATATTAACTCTTCCAATCCAAGAGCATGGGATATCTTTCCATTTCTTTGACTCCTCTTTAATTTCCTTTATTAATGTTTTATAGTTCTCAGCATATAAGTCTTTCACCTCCTTGGTCAGGTTTATTCCTAGGTTTTTTTTTTTTGGTGCAATTTTAAAACGTTTTTTTTTTTTTTTTTTTTTTTTTACATTCCCTTTCTAATTCATTGTTAGTGTAAAGAAATGAAACCAATTTCTGAATGTTACTCTTGTGTCCTGCTACTTTGCTGAATTCATTTATTAGCTCTACTAGATTTGTGTGGAGTCCTTAGGGTTTTCTATATATAGTATCCTGTCATCTGCATATAGTGACAATTTTACCTCTTCCCTTCCAATTTGGATACGTTTTATTTCTTTTTCTTGTATGATTTCTGTGACTAGGACTTCCAATACTATCTTGGATAGAAGTAGTGAGAGTGGGCATCCTTGTCTTGTTCCAGCTTTTAGAAGGAAGGCTTTCAGCTTTTCACCGTTAAGTATTATGTTGGCTGTGGGTTTGTCATAAATAGCTTTTACTATGTTGAGATATGTTCCCTGTATACCCACTTTGGTAAGTGTTTTTGTCATGAATGGATGTTGAATTTTGTCAAATACTTTTTCTGCCTCTATTGAGATAATCATGCAGTTTTTTGCTTTTCTTTTGTTAATGTGGTGTATTACACTGATTGATTTGCATATATTGAACCATCCTTGTGAACTTGGGATGAATTCCACTTGGTCATGGTGTATGATCTTTTTTATGTGTTGTTGGATTCAGTTTGCTAATATCTTGTTGAGAATTTTTGCATCTATATTCATCAAAGATATTGGCCTGTAATTTTCTTTTTTGGTGGTGTCTTTGTTTGGTTTTGGTATCAGGGTGATGGTGGATTCATAGAATGTGTTTGGGAATATTCCCTCCTCTTCAATCTTTCACAAGAGTTTGAGAAGAACTGGTGTAAGTTCTTCTTTGTATGTTTGGAAGAATTCACCTGTGAAGCCATCTGGTCCTGAACTTTTGTTTTGTAGGGAGTTTTAAAATTACAGATTCTTTTTCACTTCTAGTGATTGGTCTGTTCAAATTATCTGTTTCTCCTTGATTCAATTTTGGTGGGCTATGTTTTTAGAAATTTGTCCATTTCTTCTAGGTTGTCAAATTTGTTGGCTTATAGTTGTTCATAGCATTCTCTTAGGGTTTTTTGTATTTCTGTGGTATCAATTGAGATTTCTCCTTTTTCCCTTCTTTTTTTGTTTATTTGGGTTCTCTCTCTTTTCTTCTCAGTGAGTGTGGCCAGAGGTTTGTTAATTTTGTTTACCATTTCAAAGAACCACCTCTTGGTTTTATTGATCTTCTCTATTTTTTAATCTCTATTTTATTTATTTTCTCCCTGATCTTTATTATTTCCTTCCTAATACTGACTTTTTGTTGTTGTTGTTCCTTTTCTAATTCTTTTAGGTGGTAGGTTAGGTTTTTTATTTGAGATTTTTCTTGCTTTTTAAGGAAAGTCATATTGCTATGAACTTCCCTCTAAGAACTGCTTTTGCTGCATCCCATAGATTTTGTATGGTTGTGTTTTCATTGTCATTTGTCTCAAGGTATTTTTAAATTTCCATTTTGATTTCCTTGTTGACTCATTGGTTTTTTAGAAGCATGTTGTTTAGTCTCCATGTAATCATTTTTTTTCTCATTTCTTTTCCCATGGTAGATTTCTAGTTTCATGCCCTTGTACATACTACAGCTTCTTTATCCAATCACTGTTGATGGACACTTGGATTGTTTCCATGTCTTCACTATTGTAAATAATGCTCCTATGAACATTGGGGTACATGTATTTTTTCAAATTAGTGTTCTCATTTTTTCCAGATATATAACCAGATATGAAATTGCTGGATCATATGATAGTTCTATTTTTAGTTTTTTAAGTATCCTCCATAATGTCTTCACAGTGGCTGCACCAATTTACTCCCACCAATAGTATAGGAGGGCTCCTTTTTCTCCATACCCTCTCCAGCATTTATTATTTGTAGATTTTTTGATGATGACCATTCACACTGGGGTGAGGTGGTACCTCATGCAGCTTTGATTTTCATTTCTCTAATAATTAGCAGTGTTGAATGTCTTTTCATGGGCCTGTTAACCATCTGTATGTCTTCGTTGGAAAACTGTCTATTTTAGACTTCTGCCCATTTTTGTTTGGGTTGTTTGTGTTTTGATATTGAGTTGTATGAGCTGTTTGTATATTTTGGATATTAACCCTTTGTTGGTTGCATTATTTGTAAATATTTTCTCCCATTCTGTAGGTTGTCTTTTAATTTCATTGACAGTTTCCTAGCACTAACATATTTTTGAACTTTTCTGACTTTTGCCTCAATGAAGCCTCGAGTGAGAATGTTTTTAGTTTGAAACAGTAAGTACATACTTGGTGCTAGGGTCTGTTTTATTTTATTTTTTTCCCATTTATTTGCTGTATCTTTATATCTTCCATAGTTACTAGAACAGTGAATAATGCGTTCAAGTAAGATGTTATCATTTAAGAAAAATAAAATGTGGAATGGTTATAAATTGTTGAGACAATTATTCTTCTGTGACTGATATATTGGCCCTAAAGGAAATTGCTAAAGAGGAATTTTCAAGAATAAGAGCATAATTGGAAAAAGAATATAATATTGACAGGCAGGTTGGTAAGGTCATTATTAAAAACATAGGCTCTGGAATAATACTGGGTTTAAGTCCTTGGTCTGCTGTTGAGGGTTAAAAATTATTGGACTTCTCTGTGCCTCAGTTTCCTCATCTGCAATCTGGGGATATTAATGGTGCCCAACTTCTAGGATTATTGTGAGGTTAAAAGTGGTGATGCATGTTGAGTGCTTGTAACAGTGCCTGGCTGGCATATGGTAAACACTCACTAGACAATAATGATTGTTTGCTGTTAGTCTGAAATGTGAAAGGATAGTGCTCATTTGAATATATAGATTATATTGTGCCTAATAATCAGATTAATTTCTTAATAGTCACAGTAGAGAAGAATTACTTATGCTGTGTATACGTATAGCTCCTTCTCCCTCTCCATCTCTATATTTTCTCCCTGTGAGGCTGCCTTGGTACTAGTAGGGACTAGGATTTTTCTACCTGCCAGGCCCAAGCAGCTGAGGAGTGTGAAAGGGAAAAAAGTGCTAAGCATGCAAAGGCAGGGAATGAGAGGAACAGAGCTTTCCATAATTGTGCCTTGATGGGTGGGATGTGAGAATACTTTCACTTGTAATTGCTTCTGTTTATGGCTTCTCTGTCTGGTGGAGTAAGATTTACCTGAATAATAGCACCCTTACCTGCACTCAATAACTGCCCCTCCCCCACAGAATTGTTTTATTACAGTATCTGCTTTGGAGGGAATTTTGAGTGAACTCAGGATTTAATTTCACAAATTGAACTCTAAATACATCTATTTAAAATTTATTTTTTTATCAAAATATAGTTGATTTACAATGTTGTTGTTAGTTTCAGGTGTACAGCAAAGTGATTCAGTTATATATACATATATTCTTTTTCAGACCTTTTCCCATATAGATTATTAAAAAATATTGAGTATAGTTCCCTGTGTTATACAATAGGTCCTTATTGTTTACCTATTTTAGTGTGTATATGTTACTCCCAAATTCCTAATTTATCGCTTCCCTGCTTTCCCCTTTGGTAACCATAAGTTTGTTTTCAATGTCTGTGAGTCTGTTTCTTTTTTGTAAATAAATTCATTTGTATCATATTTTTAGATTCCACATATGAGTGATATCATATGATACTTGTTTCTCTCTGTCTGACTTCATTAGTATGATAATCTCTATGTCCATCCATGTTGTTGCAAATGGCATTATTTCATTCTTTTTATGGCTGAGTAATATTCCATTATATCTATCTATCTATCTATATATGTATATATATATATATTTATATATCACATCTTTATCCATTCCTCTGTTGATGGGAACTTTGGTTGCTTCCATGTCTTGGCTATTGTAAATAGTACTGCAATGAATATTGAGGTGCATGTATCTTTTTGAATTATGGTTTTCTCTTGGATATACGCCCAGAAGTAGGATTGCAGAATCATATGGTAGCTCTATGTTTAGTTTTTTAAGGAACCTCCATATTGTTCTCCATAGTGACTGCACCAATTTACATTCCAATCAACAGTGTAGGAGGGTGCTCTTTTCTCCACACCCTCTCCAGCATTTATTATTTGTAGACTTTTCCATCATGGCCATTCCGACTGGTGTGAAGTGATATCTCATGGTAGTTTTGATTCGCATTTCTCTAATAGTTAGCAGTATTGAGCATTTTTTCATGAGCCTTTTGGCTATCCGTATGTCTTCTTTGGAGAAATGTCTATCTAGATTCTGCCCGTTTTTTGATTGAGTTTTGTTGATATTGAGTTATATTAGCTCTTTATATATTTTGGATATTAAGCCCTTATCAGATGTATCATTTACAAACATATTCTCCCATTCAGTAGGTTAACTTTTCAATTTGTTGATTATTTTCTTCACTGTGCTAAAGCTTTTAAGTTTAATTAGGTCCATTTGTTTATTTTTGCTATTGTTCCCTTGCCTGAGGTGACAGATCCAGAAAGATATTGCTAAGACTTATGTCAAAGAGGGCACTGGCTATGTTTTCTTCTAGGAGTTTTATGGTTTCTGGTCTTAATTTAGATCTTTAATATATTTTCAGTTTATTTTTTTATATAGTGTGAGAAAATGTTCTAATTTTATTCTTTCACATGTAACTGTTTTCTCAACACCACTTATTGAAGAGACTGTCTTTTCCTCATTGTATATTCTTGCCTCCTTTTTCATAGGTTAATTGGCCATATCTGCATTGTTGCATTTCTGGGCTTTCTATTCTGTTCCATTGGTCTATGTATCGGTTTTGTGCCAGTATCATAGTGGGTTTCTGTTTGTTTGTTTGTTTGTTTGTTTTGCGGTACATGGGCCTCTCACTGTTGTGACCTCTCCCATTGTGGAGCACAGGCTCTGGATGCGCAGGCTCAGTGGCCATGGCTCACGGGCTTAGCCACTTCATGGCATGTGGGATCCTCCCGGACTGGGGCATGAACTCATGTCCCCTGCATTGGCAGGCGGACTCTCAACCACTGCGCCACCAGAGAATCCCCATAGTGTTTTGATTACTGTAGCTTTGTAGTATAGTCTGAGGTCAGCAAGTGTGATACCTCCAGCTTTGTTCTTTTTTCTCAAGATTGCTTTGGCTCTTTGGGGTCTTTTGTGGTTCCATACAAATTTTAGCATTATTTGTTCTAGTTCTGTGAAAAATGTCATTGGTATTTTGATAGTTACTGCATTAAATCTGTAGACTGCTTTAGGTAGAATGAACATTTAAAAATTTTTAATCCTTCCAATCCATGAACATATGATATCTTTCCATTTATTAATTCAATTCCTTAATCAATGTCTTATAGTTTTCAGAGTATGGGTCTTTCACCTCCTTGGTTAAGTTTATTTGTAGGTATTTTATTCTTTTTGATGCAATTTTAAGTGACATTATTTGCTTGCTTTCTCTTTATGATAGTTCATTATTAGTGTTTAGAAAAGCAACAGATTTCTGTATATTAATCTTGTATCTTGCAACTTCAGTGAATTCATTTATTAGCTTTTATAGTTTTCTGGTGGAGACTTCAGGGTTTTCTATACATGTCATCTGAAAGTAGTGACAGTTTTACTTCTTCCCTTCCAATTTGGATTCCTTTTATTTCTTTTTCTTGTCTAATTGCTATAGCTAGAATATCCAATATTATGTTAAATAGAAATGGTGAGAGTGGGCATACTTGTCTTGAAATAGAAATGGTGAGAGTGGGCATACTTGTATTGTTTTAGTTTTTCACCATTGTGCACGATGTTAGCTGTGGGTTTGTAACAAATGGCTTTTATTTTGTTGTGGTATGTTCCCTCTATAACTTTGTTGAGAATTTTTATCATGAACGGGTGTTGAATTTTGTCCAATGCTTTTCTGCATCTATTGAGATGACCATGTGATTTTTACTCTTCTCTTTGTTAATGTGGTGTATCACATTGATTGATTTGTGGATATTGAACCATCATAGCATCCCTGCTATAAATCCCACTGGATCACAGTGAATTATCCTTTTTATATATTGTTGAATTTGGTTTCCTAACATTTTGTTGAGGATTATTGCACCTTTATTAATCAGAGATATTGGGTTGTAATTTTCTTTTTTCTGTAGTGTCTGTCTGGTTTTGGTATCAGGATAATGGTAGCCTTGTAGAATGAATTTGGGAGTATTTCCTCCTCTTAAGTTTTTTTGGATACTTTTAGAAGGATAGGTATTAACTCTTCTTTATATGCTTGGTAGAATTCCCCTGAGCTGTTTGGTCTTGGACTTCCGTTTGCTGGGCATGTTGTTGTTGTTGTTGTTGTTCCAAATTTAGTTTCACTACTAGTGATTGGTCTTGTTCAGATTGTCTGTTTCTTCCTGATTCAGTCTTGGCATGTGTGTTTTTCTAGAAATTTGTCCATTTCTTCTAGATTGTCCAATTTGTTGGCATATAACCGTTTGTAGTATTCTCTTATGATTTTTTTGTATCACTATGGTATTGGTTATTTCTCCCTCTCATTTCTTATTCTGTTTATTTGGGTCCTTGCAATTTTGTTCATAATGAGCATTGCTAAAGGCTTACCAATTTTGTTTTTCTGTTAAAAAAAACACAAACTAGTCCTTGGTTTCATAGATTTATTCTATTTTGTTGTTCTCAATTTTATTTATTCCCACTCTGATCTTTTTTTTAACCTGCTTCCTCTGCTGACTTTGGGCTTAGTTTGTTCTTCTTTTTCTAAGGTTAAGATGTATATTTGAGAGATTTTTCTTGTTTCTTGAGGTAGGCCTGTATCATTATAAACTTCCCTCTGAGAACTTCTTTTGCTTTTTCCCATAGATTTTGGAAAGTTGTGCTTTTGTTTTCATTTGTTTCAAGGTATTTTCTGATTTTGTCTTTGAATTCTTCATTGACCCATTAGTTTTTTTCTTAGCATGTTGTTTAGTCTCCCCATGTTTCCCCCCCCTTTTTTTCCTGTAATTGATATCTAGTTTCATACCATTTTGGTTGGAAAAGACGTTTGATATAATTTGTATCCTCTTAAATTTCTTGAGACTTGTTTTGTGGCCTACAATGTGACCTATCCTGGAGAAAATTTTATGTGCACTTGAAAATAATGTGTATTTTGCCTTTTTTGGATGCAGTGTCCTGTAATGTCTATTAAATCCAACTGGTCTAATGTGTTATTTAAGGCCAGTGTTTCCTTATTGATTTTCTGTTCAGAAAATCTGTCCATTGATGTAAGTGGGGTGTTAAAGTCCCTTAATATTATTGTATTACTGTCTGTTTGTCCCTTTATATCCGTTAATACTTGCTTTACTTATTTAGGTGCTCCGTACTAGATGCGTATATGTTTACGAGTGTTCTATCTCTTCTTGTATCAATCCTTTATCATTATATAATATGCTTCCTTGTTTTTTATTATAGATTTTGTTTTAAAGTCTATATTGTCTGATATGAGTATTGCTACTGCAGTTTTCTTTTTGTTTCACATGGAATATCTTTTTCCATCCCCTCACTTTCAGTCTGTGTGTGTCTTTAGCTATGAAGTGAGTCTCTTGTAGGCAGCATATAGATGGGTCTTTTTTTTTTTTTTCTATCCAATCAGCCACTCTATGTATTTGGTTTGGGGCATTTAGGCCAAGTGATTATTGATAGGTATGTACTTATTGCCATTTTGTTATTTGTTTTCTGGGTTTTTTTTTTTTGTAGTTCTTCTCTGTTCTTTTCATTTTCTTTTAGTCTCTTACCTTATGCTTTGATGACTTCATTAGTGTTAAGTTTGTATTCCTCTCTAGTGTTTGTATATCTATTATAGGTTTCAGTTGTGGTTACTATGCAGGTCATATATGTTGACCTGTATCTACTTGTTTTAAATTGATAGTCATTTAAATTCAAATACATTCTCTAAAAGCTCTACGTTTTTAACTCCCTTTCCCAAGCTTTGTGTTTTTGGTGTCATATTTTAAATCATCATGGCTATCCCTAAATATTTATTTTAGTTATAGTTGATCTTACAATTTTTGTGTTTTAATCTTTTAACCTATTAATCTTATTTAATGGTTGAGCCCCAGCCTTTACCAGAAGGATTTTCCCCTTCCTATAATTTCTTCCTTCTTGTAGTAGCCTTTTCTTTTTCACTGAAATAAGACCCTTTAACACTTCTTGAAAGGTTGGTTTGGTAATGATGAACTCCTTTAGTTTTTGTTTGTCTGAGAAGCCCTTTATCTCTTCTTCAGTTGTGAATGACAGCCTTGCTAGGTAGAGTATCCTAAGTGGTAGGGTTTTTTTCCCTTTCAGTACTTTACATATATCATACCACTCCCTTCTGGCTTGCAATGTTTCTGCAGAAAGATCAGCTGAAAGCTTTATGGGAGTTCCCTGTAACTGTTTTGACTCTTTGTTTTTCACTTGCTGCTTTTAGAATCTTCTCTTTAACATTTGTCATTTAAATTATGATAGGTCTTGGTGGGAGTCTCATTGTGTTCATCTTGCTTGGGACCCTCTATGCTTCCTATACCTGAATATCTGTGTCCTTCTTTGGTGTCAGGAAATTTTTGAGTCATGATTTCATCAAATACATTTTGTACCCCTTTCTCTCTCTCTTCTCCCTCTGGGACCCATATTATGTGAATGTTAGTATGCATGATGTTAACCTAGAGGTTGCTTAAACTAGCCTCATTTTTTAAAAATTGTTTTTCTTTTTTGCTGTTCTGATTGGGTAATTTCCATTATTCTATCTCCCAGATCACTATTATGCTCTTCTGTATCACCTCATCTGCTGTTAATTCCCTCTACTGTATTTTTCATACCAGTTATTGTATTTTTCAGTTCTTTTTTTGTTTTTTAGTATTTTCTAGTTCTTTATTAAAATTCTCACTGTGTTCATGTATTCTTTTTTCCCCAAGTTCAGTTAGCATTTTCATTACTATTGCTTTGAACTCTTTATCAGGTAAATTATTTACCTCTGTTTCATTAAGATTTTCTTTTCAGGGTTTTTTCTTGTTATTTCTTTTGAAATGTATTCTTCTCTGTCTTCTCATTTTGTTTGACTTCCTCTGTCTCTGTAAAATTAGGTGAAACAGTTACCTACTCTAATCTTGAAAGTGTGTCCTTGTGTGGGAGTGTCCCTATGAAGTCTGTGTGTGCCCAGTGGCTTTGGTGGGAGAGCTGGGTCTGACATTAGCATAGGCTACCTCTTCTCCCAGCGTGCGCTGGCAGCTACCACCTTGGTGGGAGGTAGGGGTGGAGTTGGAGGGGCTAGAGCCAGAGCCAGGTGCAAGCTGGGGCTTCTCCTCTGCTCAGTGGCCATCACCACCCTGTGAAGGGGGTTGTCAGAGCCACAGGGGCTGGAGCAGGAGCCCTGAGGAAGTTGGGTTTCTTCCAGTTGGCAGTCTCAGCCTTGGTTTGGGGTATAGATTCAGGGCCTGAGGGCTTGAGGCTGTACTTCTTTTCTGATTTCACTTTATCCCTGATGTGCTTGCTTGGCTAGAGGCTGGGCTGTGGCTGGAGGGGTTGGTATCACACTACTGAGCTGAGTTTGCTCCCTTCCAAGAGTGCACAGGGACACATGTGCTGGCAATGGCTGCCTACACCCTGGTCAGAGGCAGGGCTGGGGTCCAAGCCAGCTCTGTTCCCTCCAAGTGTGCACACTCTTGTAGTTAGTGGCACCCTCTGCCTTAGTGGGGAGCAGTACTGGAGCAAGAGAGGCTAGAGCAGGAGCCAGGTAAGGGGTGGGCAGGGGGTGTGATGCAGCAGTCCTGGCTAGCTGGTCAGAGACCCTGGCAGTTTTCAGTGTGCTGCCTCCACACTCTGACTGGGAGCAAGCAAGTCTGTGTGCTCTTCAAGAGCAGAGGCCCAGTCTCTTACAGCCCTTCGGTAAGCCCCACTGGGTTTCAAACCAGCTAAGGGGCTTGTCTTCCCGGTGTTGTATCCCAGGGCTGGGGTATCCAGTGTGTGGCTGGAATCCCTCACTCCCCAGGGAGTATCCCTGAGCCTGTGATGTCCCTTTCTCTCCTGTGTCCCTGCTAAGGGTGCAGGTCCCAACCACGTCACTTCTCCCTTCCTACCAGACTCCGTGTGGATCTTTCTTTACAGCCTTGGTTGCAGAAGAGCTGTTCTGCTCCTCCCCAGGTTGATTTCAACAAGAGCTGTTGTTTGGATGTGTTCATGAGTGGAGGTGAGCCCAGCATGGTCCTAACCTGCCACCTTGATCATCACACCTCCCATGATCCATTTGTTTAATTGCCCAGATGCCTCACTGTATTTATATTTAACTGGTTTCCATTATAGGCCTCTTAATAACATCCATAAAGCATTAAGATTAGAGGAACCTGAAAAAGACCATTTAATTTGTTTTCCTTTCTTGAAGCCAAGACCTAATAAATGCTTATTTGGTTTATTTTTCACCATCTTCATGACAGGTTAAGGGGAAAACATCTTTTGGAAAAGTGATTTATAAATTCTTTTCATTTTGTGGCTATAAAAATTTCTATACCAAGAAAGACAAAAAACCAAAAGTGTTCCTATGTCAAATGAAGTCCTTCTCTTATGACTTGACATTTGTTTTGGATTTTAGTGGCCATGAAAAGCAGCTGGTCACTACTTACCATTTAATAATTTTTCACATAGTGAAACATTCTTTAAGTCGTTTTTTCTAAATTTATTTCCTATTTATTCATAGTTCTAACAATTTAAATCAGACTTATAGATATTCGACAAAAGAATCTTCTCATTCCAAACCTTCCATGGCTTAGGAAAGTTGCATGAATTAATCTGATAAGGAGGAATCCCAGTTCCTTTTTTAAAGTGCAATTTCAGTGTAACATTTTTGACTCAAATATATTTTTTTTACTTCAGGACTGATGGAGCAAATTAAAATTCCAAATGCCCCCAAAAGATTTTCCAATATTTCTTCTCTTCCCATTCTCCTTCCCCATGATCACCCTCACTACAAATCCTGGAGTTCCATACACAGTTGGGCTTCAGGCAATTTGGAAAGAATTTGATCAAAAGTAAATTGGTTGTGGTGATAATATAATCAAAATAAAGAAATTACTATGAATAATTATTTTTCATCACTGATTTTTAAAATTTATTGCTAATTTTCAGGAATTTTTACATTGTTTTTGGACATATAAACATTTTAACCTATTTTAAATATTTTCCTTTTATTCCCTGTGTATTTGGTATTTTATTTAATTCATTTTCAGTTATTGTGGCTATTGTACAGTTGAAATGTGATGCTGGTTGGGTTGTTTAGGTAAATATTGGTAAGTGATAGTATAGTAATGTGTTTGTTGACCTAGGAGCCTATCTACAATATATTGTTAATTAAAAAGTTAGATTACCAATTATATATAATATATTATCTATATATATATATATATAATCTCCTATTTAAAACAGAATTATCTAAAAATATTGTCAAATCTGGCAAGCTTTCTATTGTTTCTTTATTACAAAAGCAGTGTATTCTGTTGACCTGAAATAAATAGACTGCCAGATATTTCTCCAACCTAGATGAGTTTATTCTGGATCAGCAGAGAATTGCAGCTTTGGGGTCTACAACCATGGTGAGCTACATGCAAGTCCCAGCACACTGAGGGAAGGGGAACACTTTTACAGAGGGGAAGAGGAAGTCAGGAGAGCTGTAGTAAACAGAGTCCATAGCTTTTCATGGACTGAGTCCTTGCTGGGAAAGAAGAGGAGTCTTCTTCTTGGGCTCAGCTATTTTTGCAGGGCACCAGAGCCACCACTCTGGTCTCTCAACTCTATTTAATTGAGGTTTCTATATATCAATTTTTATATTTTTCCCTTTTGTTCAAGACCTTTCTGTGAAAGTATCACTGATCAAGAGTCAGATTTTCTAGTTTCAGCAGCTTTTTTGTCCCTTGAAGTCAGGAAGGACCTTTCCTGGGTGTGGTTTCTCACATCAGAAGGAAAGTACACATATTGGAAACCTACTGAGGTCACACTCAAGTAACAAGGAAGGGTGGGAGGGAGAACTCTCAGGCACTTTTTATCTAAAGCCCAAATGTAATCAAGTCTAAGGACACTGGAGATCATGTGATGGTGTTATGTCATCAAACATTTGGCGACAAACTTCCAACAGACCTGGTCCAGCTATCTTGCAAAAGCTGTGTTGTCAGATGTCATCTGCTCCAATTCTGGGAAATCTTTACTTTCAGGTCACCAGGTGATGTGCAGGTTCAGTCAGGGTTTGGTGCTTTCTTTGGGTGTGTCATGAGAATCCAAAGAGAGTCTTCCTTGGAGTTTTGTGGCACAAGGTTTGGTTAACAGTACTTCATGGGGCCTTTTCAGCAAGAGTGAAGAGCATTTATTCTGGAGGTGTCTATTTCAATAGACAAAATCTCCAGGTTGCAATGTGTGATGCTTAAGGTCTTTGTCTCTTGAGAGCACAATGAGAAAAGATTGCTCTACCCAAAACATGTTTTTGTTTGTTTGTTTGTTTTGTTTTGTTTTTGTGGTACACGAGCCTCTCACTGTTGTAGCCTCTCCCGTTGCCAGAGCACAGGCTCTGGACACGCAGACTCAGTGGCCATGGCTCATGGGCCCAGCCGCTCCACAGAATGTGGGATCTTCCCAGACCAGGGCATGAACCCATGTCCCCTGCATTGGCAGGCGGACCCTCAACCACTGCGCCACAAGGGAAGCCCAACATGTTTTTGTTTTTTTTTTAATAGAAGCAATTAGGGCTTTGCAATGTTGGAGCACCTCTCCTTTTATCAGTTGTGGGTCAAAGGAAGCAGGAGCCTAGTGCATTGGGTGTCCTGTGACCACCTCAAAGGGTGAGAGTTTGAGTTCCGGAAGGGTGGATCTGAGATTTAGAACGACCAACATGAATGCTGTTGGCCAAGGTGTTTGGAGGGCCTCTAAATATTTTGCCAGTTGAGTCCTATAATGCCATTATTGCATTCAACTAAACCAGAAGATTGAGGATGGTAATCACAGTGAAAGTGCTATAAGACAAGCCAAAGAGTACAGATATGCTGAAGCACCTGGCCAGTAAAATGGGTTTCTCGATCCCTATGAAGTTTGAGAGGAGTTCCCCAGATAGGGATAATCTTTTCCAAAAGGACTTTAGCCACAGAGGAGGCAGTAGCCTGACTGCAAGGGAAGGCTTCAGTTCAGTGTGAAAACATACAGACCAACACTAAAACACATTTACATCCATGAAACAGAGGAAGTTGTATGAAATCTATTTGCCAGAACTTGAATGGTCCATTAGTCAATTTAAAATGTCGGAGAGCAGTGTGAACAGTTTCTCTGGGTTGTATTTTAGGTGGAACAAGTGAGGCAGGCACCTTTTGCAGCCTCATTTATGTGTCCCCACCAGTATTGATTCATGAAGGCTGTCATTTTGTCAGTAGACCAGTGGTTGAATGCATGCACAGTGGTGAGGAGTGAGAATTTTAGAGTCTTAGGTGGGACTGGGTTGTTATTTGGTTCAAACCAGAGCTTTCTCTTTTATCAAACCAAAAATTGTTGAATTTCCAACAATTTCCAATTGTTATTTTTCCTTTCCTGAGGCCAGTTGTTGGGCTTCTCTAGGCAGTTTTTCTAAACTATCATTTGGGGAAATATTCCTTTGGACCGTGACAGAGGTTTGGCTATGGTTGGTCCCTTTAAGGGCAGCATTCCTTGCAGAAATGTCAGCAAGGTTATTTCCCCTGGCTTCCAGAGAGTCAAGTTTAGAATGCTCTGGAATCTAAGTGGCAGGTAGGAGTATTGCATTTAATAATTCCTGAACATAGGGGCCAGTTTAAATTTCATTTCCTTTGGAAGTAAGGAAGACACATTTCTTCCACATCATTTCAAAATCATGAGCTACTCTGAAAGCATATCAGAATAAATATTGGCAGTTTTGTCCTAGGTTAAAGTACAAGCCCATGTAAGAGTATAATTCATCCTGTTGTGTTGAAGTAGCCATAGATAAAGATGCTGACTCAACAACATTAAAAGAAGTTGTAATAGCATCCTCAGCAGAGTATTTGCCATTGTCAACTTTTTTTTTTGCTTTATAACAAATTTAATCAGTTATACATATACATATGTTCCCATATCCCCTCCCTTTTGCGTCTCCCTCCCACCCTCCCTATCCCACCCCTCCAGGCGGTCACAAAGCACCAAGCTGATCTCCCTGTGCTATGCAGCTGCTTCCCACTAGCTATCTACCTTACGTTTGGTAGTGTATATATGTCCATGCTGCTCTTTCGCTTTGTCACAGCTTACCCTTCCCCCTCCCCATATCCTCAAGTCCATTCTCTAGTAGGTCTGTGTCTTTATTCCAGTCTTACCCCTATGTTCTTCATGACATTTTTTTTCTTAAATTCCATATATATGTGTCAGCATACAGTATTTGTCTTTCTCTTTCTGACTTACTTCACTCTGTATGACAGACTCTAGGTCCATCCACCTCATTACAATTAGCTCAATTTTGTTTCTTTTTATGGCTGAGTAATACTCCATTGTATATATGTGCCACATCTTCTTTATCCATTCATCCGATGATGGACACTTAGGTTGTTTCCATCTCTGGGCTATTGTAAATAGGGCTGCTATGAACATTTTGGTACATGTCTCTTTTTGAATTATGGTTTTCTCAGGGTATATGCCCAGTAGTGGGATTGCTGGGTCATGTGGTAGTTCTATTTGTAGTTTTTTCAGGAACCTCCATACCGTTCTCCATAGTGGCTGTACCAATTCACATTCCCACCAGCAGTGCAAGAGTGTTCCCTTTTATCCACACCCTCTCCAGCATTTATTGTTTCTAGATTTTTTGATGATGGCCATTCTGACAGGTGTGAGATGATATCTCATTGTAGTTTTGATTTGCATTTCTCTAATGAATAAAGATGTTGAGCATCCTTTCATGTGTTTGTTGGCAGTCTGTATATCTTCTGTGGAGAAGTGTCTGTTTAGGTCTTCTGCCCATTTTTGGATTGGGTTGTTTGTTTTTTTGTTATTGAGCTGCATGAGCTGCTTATAAATTTTGGAGATTAATACTTTGTCAGTTGCTTCATTTGCAAATATTTTCTCCCATTCTGAGGGTTGTCTTTTGGTCTTGTTTATGGTTTCCTTTGCTGTGCAAAAGCTTTTAAGTTTCATTAGATCCCATGTGTTTATTTTTGTCTTTATTTCCATTTCTCTAGGAGGTGGGTCAAAAAGGATCTTGCTGTGATTTATGTCATAGAGTGTTCTGCCTATGTTTTCCTCTAAGAGTTTGATAGTGTCTGGCCTTACATTTAGGTCTTTGATCGATTTTGAGCTTATTTCTGTGTATGGTGTTAGGGAGTGATCTAATCTCATACTTTTAAATGTCCCTGTCCAGTTTTCCCAGCATCACTTATTGAAGAGACTGTCCTTTCTCCACTGTACATTCCTGCCTCCTTTAGCAAAGATAAGGTGACCATATGTGCGTGGGTTTATCTCTGGGCTTTCTATCCTGTCCCATTGATCTATCTTTCTGTTTTTGTGCCAGTACCATACTGTCTTGATTACTGTAGCTTTGTAGTATAGTCTGAAGTCAGGGAGCCTGATTCCTCCAGCTCCATTTTTCGTTCTCAAGATTGCTTTGGCTATTCGGGGTCTTTTGTGTTTCCATACAAATTGTGAAATTTTTTGTTCTAGTTCTGTGAAAAATGCCAGTGGTAGTTTGATAGGGATTGCATTGAATCTGTAGATTGCTTTGGGTAGTAGAGTCATTTTCACAATGTTCATTCTTCCAATCCAAGAGCATGGTACATCTCTCCATCTATTTGTATCATCTTTAATTTCTTTCATCAGTGTCTTATAATTTTCTGCATACAGGTCTTTTGTCTCCTTAGGTAGGTTTATTCCCAGATATTTTATTCTTTTTGTTGCAGTGGTAAATGGGAGTGTTTCCTTGATTTCACTTTCAGATTTTTCATCATTAGTATATAGGAATGCCAGAGATTTCTGTGCATTAATTTTGTATCCTGCTACTTTACCAAATTCATTGATTAGCTCTAGTAGTTTTCTGGTGGCATCTTTAGGATTCTCTATGAATAGTATCATGTCATCTGCAAACAGTGACAGCTTTACATCTTCTTTTCCAATTTGGATTCCTTTTATTTCCTTTTCTTCTCTGATTGCTGTGGCTAAAACTTCCAAAACTATGTTGAATAAGAGTAGTGAGAGTGGGCAACCTTGTCTTGTTCCTGATCTTAGTGGAAATGGTTTCAGTTTTTCACCATTGAGGATGATGCTGGCTGTGGGTTTGTCATATATGGCCTTTATTATGTTGAGGAAAGTTCCCTCTATGCCTACTTTCTGCAGGGTTTTTATCATAAATGAGTGTTGAATTTTGTCGAAAACTTTCTCTGCATCTATTGAGATGATCATATGGTTTTTCTCCTTCAATTTGTTAATATGGTGTATCACGTTGATTGATTTGCGTATATTGAAGAATCCTTGCATTCCTGGAATAAACCCCACTTGATCATGGTGTATGATCCTTTGAATGTGCTGTTGGATTCTGTTTGCTAGTATTTTGTTGAGGATTTTTGCATCTATGTTCATCAGTGATATTGGCCTGTAGTTTTCTTTCTTTGTGACATCCTTGTCTGGTTTTGGTATCAAGGTGATGGTGGCCTTGTAGAATGAGTCTGGGAGTGTTCCTCCCTCTGCTATATTTTGGAAGAGTTTGAGAAGGATAGGTGTTAGCTCTTCTCTAAATGCTTGATAGAGTTCGCCCGTGAAGACATCTGGTCCTGGGCTTTTGTTTGTTGGAAGATTTTTTATCACAGTTTCAATTTCAGTGCTTGTGATTGGTCTGTTCATATTTTCTCTTTCTTCCTGATTCAGTCTTGGCAGATTGTGCATTTCTAAGAATTTGTCCATTTCTTCCAGGTTGTCCATTTTATTGGCATAGAGTTGCTTGTAGTAATCTCTCATGATCTTTTGTATTTCTTCAGTGTCAGTTGTTACTTCTCCTTTTTCATTTCTAATTCTATTGATTTGAGTCTTCTCCCTTCCTTTCTTGATGAGTCTGGCTAATCAATTTCGTTTATCTTCTCAAAGAACCAGCTTTTAGTTTTATTGAACTTTGCTATCATTTCCTTCATTTCTTTTTCATTTATTTCTGATCTGATCTTTATGATTTCTTTCCTTCTGCTAACTTTGGGAAGTTTTTGTTCTTCTTTCTCTAATTGCTTTTGGTGCAAGGTTAGGTTGTTTGTTTGAGATGTTTCCTGTTTCTTAAGGTGGGATTGTATTGCTATAAACTTCCCTCTTAGAACTGCTTTTGCTGCATCCCATAGGTTTTGTGTCGTCGTGTCTCCATTGTCATTTGTTTCTAGGTATTTTTTAATTTCCTCTTTGATTTCTTCAGTGATCACTTCATTATTAAATAGTGTATTGTTTAGCCTCCATGTGTTTGTATTTTTTACAGCTCTTTTCCTGTAATTGATATCTAGTCTCATAGCATTGTGGTCAGAAAAGATACCTGATACAATTTCAATTTTCCTAAATTTACCAAGGCTTGATTTGTGACCCAAGATATGATTAATCCTGGAGAATGTTGCATGCGCACATGAGAAAAATGTGTATTCTGTTGTTTTTGGATGGAATGTCCTATAAATATCAATGAAGTCCATCTTGTTTAATGTATCATTTAAAGCTTGTGTTTCCTTATTTATTTTCATTTTGGATGATCTGTCCATTGGTGAAAGTGGGGTGTTAAAGTCCCCTACTATGATTGTGTTACTGTCGATTTCTCCTTTTATGGCTGTTAGTATTTGCCTTATGTATTGAGGTGCTCCTATGTTGGGTGCATAAATATTTACAATTGTTATATCTTCTTCTTGGATCGATCCCTTGATCATTATGTAGTGTCCTTTTTGTCTCTTCTAGTAGTCTTTATTTTAAAGTCTATTTTGTCTGATATGAGAATTGCTACTCCAGCTTTCTTTTGGTTTCCATTTGCAAGGAATATCTTTTTCCATCCCCTTACTTTCAGTCTGTATGTGTCTCTAGGTCCGAAGTGGGTCTCTTGTAGACAGCATATATATGGGTCTTGTTTTTGTATCCATTCAACCAATCTGTTTCTTTTGGTGGGAGCATTTAGTCCATTTACATTTAAGGTAATTATCGATATGTATGTTTCTATTCCCATTTTCTTAATTGTTTTGAGTTTGTTATTGTAGGCCTTTTCCTTCTGTTGTGTTTGTTGCCTAGAGAAGTTCCTTTACCATTTGTTGTAAAGCTGGTTTGGTGGTGCTGAACTCTCTCAGCTTTTGCTTGTCTCTAAACGTTTTAATTTCTCCATCAAATCTGAATGAGATCCTTGCCGGTTACAGTAATCTTAGTTGCAGGTTTTTCTCCTTCATCACTTTAATTATGTCCTGCCACTCCCTTCTGGCTTGTAGAGTTTCTGCTGAGAGATCAGCTGTCATCCTGATGGGGATTCCCTTGTGTGTTATTTGTTGTTTTTCCCTTGCTGCTTTTAATATGATTTCTTTGTGTTTAATTTTTGACAGTTTGATTAATATGTGTCTTGGCATATTTCTCCTTGGATTTATTCTATATGGGACTCTCTGTGCCTCCTGGACTTGATTAACTATTTCCTTTCCTATATTAGGGAAGTTTTCAACTATAATCTCTTCAAGTATTTTCTCAGTCCCTTTCTTTTTCTCTTCTTCTTCTGGAACCTCTATAATTCGAATGTTGGTGCATTTAATGTTGTCCCAGAAGTCTCTGAGACTGTCCTCTGTTCTTTTCATTCTTTTTTCTTTATTTTGCTCTGCATCAGTTATTTCCACTATTTTATCTTCCACCTCACTTATCCGTTCTTCTGCCTCAGTTATTCTTCTATTGATCCCATCTAGAGTACTTTTCATTTCATTTATTGTGTTTTTAATTGATGCTTGATTCATCTTTAGTTCTTCTAGGTCCTTGTTAACTGTTTCTTGCATTTTGTCTATTCTATTTCCAAGATTTTGGATCTTGGAAATAGAATCTTGGATCATGTTTACTATCATTATTCTGAATTCTTTTTCAGGTAGACTGCCTATTACCTCTTTATTTGTTAGGTCTGGTGGGTTTTTATCTTGCTCCTTCTCCTGCTGTGTGTTTTTCTGTCTTCTCATTTTGCTTATGTTACTGTGTTTGGGGTCTCCTTTTTGCAGGCTGCAGGTTCGTAGTTTCCATTTTTTTTGGTGTCTGTCCCCAGTGGCTATGATTGGTTTAGTGGGTTGTGTAATCTTCCTGGTGGAGGGGACTAGTGCCTATGTTCTGGTGGATGAGCCTGGATCTTGTCTTTCTGGTGGGTAGGTCCACGTCTGGTGGTGTGTTTTGGGGTATCTGCGGACCTTTTATGCTTTTAGGCAGCCTCTCTGCTAATGGGTGGCATTGTGTTCCTGTCTTGCTACTTGTTTGTCATAGGGTTGTCCAGCACTGTAGCTTGCTGGTCTTTGAGTGAAGCTGTGTGCTGGTGTTGAGATGAAGATCTCTGGAAGATTTTCGCTGTTTGATAGTATGTGGAGCTGGGAGTTCTCTTGTGGACCAGTGTCCTGAAGTTGGCTCTCCCACCTCAGAGGCACAGCACTGACTCCTGGCTCCTCAATTTGGGATGATTTGTTGTCTATTCTTGTATTCCACAGATGCAGGGTATATCTAGTTGATTGTGGAGCTTTAATCCACTGCTTCTGAGGCTGCTGGGAGAGATTTCCCTTTCTCTTCTTTGTTCTCACAGCTCCCGGGTCTCAGTTTTGGATTTGGCCCCGCCTCTGCGTGTAGGTCACCGGAGGGCGTCTGTTCTTCGCTCAGACAGGACAGGGTTAAAGGAGCAGCCGCTTCAGGGACTCTGGCTCATTCAGGCCGGGGGAGGGGAGGGAGCGGCAAGGTGTGCGGGGCAAGCCTGCAGCGTCAGAGGCCGGCGTGATGTTGCACCAGCCCGAGGCACGCCGTGCGTTCTCCCAGGGAAGCGTTCCCTGGATCCCGGGACCCCGGCTGTGACGGGCTGCACAGGCTCCCGGAAGGGCGGCGTGGACAGTGACCTGCACTCGCACACAGGCTTCTTGGCAGTAGCAGCAGCTGCAGCGTCCCACTCCCGTCTCTGAGCTCCGCGCTTTTAGCCGCGACTCGCGCCCTTCTGTGGAGTTCCTTTAAGCAGCGCTCTTAATCCCCTCTCCTCGCGCACCAGGAAACCAAAAGGGAAGAAAAAGTCTCTTGCCTCTTTGGCAGCTCCAGAGTTTTCCCGGACTCCCTCCTGGCTAGCTGTGGCACACCAGCCCCCTTCAGGCTGAGTTCTCCCCACCAGCCCCCGTCCTCTCCCTGCGCTCTGACCGAAGCCCGAGCCTCAGCTTCCAGCACTGCCCGCCCCAGCGGGCAAGCAGACAAGCCTCTCGGGCTGGTTAGTGCCGGTCGGCACCGATCCTCTGTGCGGGAATCTCTCCGCTTTGCCCTACCCAGGTACGTGGAGATTTTCTTGCCTTTTGGGAGGTCTGAGGTCTTCTGCCAGCATTCAGTAGGTGTTCTGTAGGAGTTGTTCCACGTGTAGCTGTATTTCTGGTGTATCTGTGGGGAGGAAGGTGATCTCCGCATCTTACCCTTCCGCCATCTTCCCCGGAAGTCCGCCATTGTCACCTTTTAAATAAGAACCACCAGTGAACCATGAAAAGTCACCTTTACCCAAGGATTTTCTGTAGGTCATTTCAAGGAGTCAGGAGGTGGTCCATCAGCGTTAAACAGTCATAAGGGAATTCATCAGTGATGGAGGGATAAAAAGTAGCCAGGTTTAGGTTATTACAATGTAAAAGAATTATGTGAGGGACAGGTAACAAAAAGACTTCATAGGAGGTGAGGTGGATTAATGAGAAGTGTTGGGCATGATGAGAATTCTGAAGGGATTCTGCTGAATGAGGTACAAAAATGGTTAAAGGGTATACTATAATTTTTTCTGTAGCCTTCACCAAAAGAGCAGTAGCTGTAATGGCTCTAAAGCAAGGCAGGTATCCCTGTGCCACAGGGTCCAGTTGCTGACTATAATATGCTATGGGTTGATGGTGGTCCCCATGTTTTTGGGTCAGTACTGCAAGGGCATTACCTTCCTTTTCATATACAAAAGGAAAAGGGGAATCTGATAATTGGGATGCCCAAGAGCAGGTGGGTTCATCAAACTCTCTTTTAAGGCCTTGAAAGCTATGTCATCCGGTTCTTCCCATAAAATTGAGTTCAGCTTGTTATTGTTGAGAGGTTTGGCCATAAGAGAGAAATTTGGAATCCAGTTTTGGTGATCACCAACTAGCCTGAGAAAACCTCGAAGTTGGTGCTTAGTTTTGGGTTCGAGGAAATTTAGGCATCATGAAGTCTATCTGGATCTGGGTGTAGCCCCTGTTCTAAGCTGCCCTAAAAGTGGAACCTGGGTTTGGGCAAACTGCAATGTTTTTTTGGTGACCTTATGTCCCCTTAAGGCTAAAATCTGTAGCAAGTGAAATCTGTCTTCCTGTGAGGAGGCTTGAGAAGGAAAACAAAGAAGCAAGTCATCTACATACAGCAACAAAGTAGAAACTCTAGGGAATTTTATATCACTCAGATCAGCCTTCAGGATTTGTGAGAAATAAGAAGGACTCAGCAAAATCCTGAAGTACTACTGCCCAGGTGAATTATTTTCTTCCCAAGTGAAGGCAAAAGGGTGTTGGCCAGCTTCATCATCTAGAATACTAAAGAAGGTACTGCATAAACCAATTTCAGTAAAGAACTGACTTCCAGTTTGAATGGATGTTAGTAATGTACCAGGATTAGGAACAACAGGGTACCCAGAGATAACAATGTTGTGTATTGCTCAGAGGTGTTACTGACCAGGGTTCTTGGCCTCCTTAATCCATAGAAATTGATAAAAGACCAGATGAGAAATTCAGGTAAGCTTTATTGGGACTCATGCTGCAGCAAGAGGGAGCAAAAACAAGTAATAGGGTCACTTGCTCGCTCCCTAAGCTGGGGGGGCCGAGGGGGGAGCTGGTCCCTTAAATGGAGTAAGCCTAGCGGGAGATACATGGGTCAGACTGGAGGGGTGGCTCAGGTGGTCTGCCCCCACTTGGTGGTGCTGTGTGCAGGGATCATGCAGAGGACCTGCTTTTGCTCCTGACACCTCAGAAGTGGCAATTGGGTTTTTGGTCTTTTTGTATCTTGTTGTTCATAATTTGCACCAACTGCACATGTAAGCAGTTATTTTTAGTCCCTTAGAGTTTCTTTGTATTTTGTTGCTCAAGGAGACTAGCAGACCTTTGCCCAGGTGTAAGCACTGCAGCAAAGGGTCCCAAGACCCAGGTCCCACCCTATTTCAGAGGTTCTGGACAAACCTCCACCCTCAGCCCTTAAGTTTTCTTACCAGTAAAATAGCAGTGTTATAGGGACAAGGGATAATGAGGCTTTGAGCCTTGTAATTTTCTATTATGGGTTTTATGCCTTGAAGTGCTTCTTTACTTATAGGATATTGATTAATTATTGGAAGAAGTTTTGAGGGTTTTTTTTAAACATCTTTATTAGAGTATAATTACCTTACAGTGTTTTGTTAGTTTCTGCTGTATAACAAAGTGAATCAGCTATATGCATACATATATCTGCATATCCCCTCCCTCTTGCGTCTCCCTCCCACCCTACTTATCCCACCCATCTATGTGGTCGCAGAGCACCGAGCTGATCCCCCTGTGCCATGCAGCTGCTTCCCACTAGCTAGCTATTTTACATTTGGTCAGGTATATATGTCCATGCCACTCTCTCAATTCGTCCAAGCTTACCCTTCCCACTCCCCGTGTCCTCAATTCTATTCTTTATGTCTGCATCTTAATTCCTGTTCTTCACCTAAGTTTATCAGAACCATTTTTTTTTTAGATTCCATATATATGTGTTAACATACGGTATTTGTTTTTCTCTTTCTGATTTATTTCACTCTGTATAACAGACTCTAGGTCCATCCACCTCACTACAAATAACTCAATTTCATTTCTTTTTATGGCTGAGTAATAATCCATTGTATATATGTGCCACATCTTCTTTATCCATTCATCTATTGATGGACACACTTAGGTTGCTTCCATGTCCTGGCTATTGTAAATAGTGCTGAATGAACATTGTGGTACATGACTCTTTTTGAATTATGGTTTTCTCAGTGTATATGCCCAGTAGTGGGCTTGCTGGGTCATATGGTAGATATATTTTCAGGGTTTTTTTTCTGATGTTTTTTGTTTATTTTGCAGTATGAGGGCCTCTCACTGTTGTGGCCTCTCCCATTGCGGAGCAACAGGCTCCAGGCATGCAGGCTCAGTGGCCATGGATCACAGGCCCAGCCACTCCTCAGCACGTGGGATCTTCCCGGACAAGGATATGAACCCACGTCCCCTTCATCGGCAGGTGGACTCTCAACCACTGTGCCACCAGGGAAGCCCTATTTTCAGTCTTTTAAGGAACGTACATACTGTTCTCCATAGTGGCTGTACCAAATTATGTTCCAACCAGCAGTGCAGGAGGGTTCCCTTTTCTCCACAACCTCTCCAGCATTTATTGTTTGTAGATTTTTTTGATGATGGCCATTCTGACTGGTGTGAGGTGATACCTCGTTGTAGTTGATTTGCATTTCTCTAATGATGAGTGATGTTGAGCATCTTTTCATTTGTTTGTTGGTAATCTGTATATCTTTTTGGAGAAATGTCTATTTAGGTCTTCTGCCCATTTTTGGATTGGGTTTTTGTTTTTTTGATATTGAGCTGCATGAGCTGCTTGTAAATTTTGGAGATTAATACTTTGTCAGTTGCTTCATTTGCAAATATTTTCTCCCATTCTGAGGGTAGTCTTTTTTTCTTGTTTATAGTTTCCTTTGCTGTGCAAAAGCTTTTAAGTTTCATTAGGTCCAATTTGTTTATTTTTGGTTTTATTTCCTTTTCTTTAGGAGGTGGATCAAAAAGGATCTTGCTGTGATTTATGTCATACAGTGTTCTGCCTATGTTTTCCTCTAAAAGTTTTATAGTGTCTGGCCTTACATTTAGGTCTTAAATCCATTTTGAGTTTATTTTTGTGTATGGTGTTAGGAAGTGTCCTAATTTCATTCTTTTACATGTAGCTGTCCAGTTTTCCCAGCACCACTTATTGAAGAGGCTCTCTTTTCTCCATTGTATACTCTTGCCTCTTTATCAAAGATAAAGTTACCATATGTGCAGGGGTTTATGTCTGGGCTTTCTATCCTGTTCCATTGATCTATATTTCTATTTTTGTGCCAGTACCATACTGTCTTGATTACTGTAGCTTTGTAGTATAGTCTGAAGTCAGGAAGCCTGATTCCTCCAGCTCTGTTTTTCTTTCTCAAGATTGTTTTGGCTACTCAGGGTCTTTTGTGTTTCCATACAAATTGTGAAATTCTTTGTTCTAGTTCTGGGGAAAATTCCATTTGTAGTTTGATAGGGATTGCATTGAATCTATAGATTGCTTTGGGTAGTAGAGTCACTTTCACAATGTTGATCCTTCTAATCCAAGAACATGGTATATCTCTCCATCTATTTGTATCATCTTTAATTTCTTTCATCAGTGTCTTATAGTTTTCTGCATACAGATCTTTTGTCTCCTTAGGTAGGTTTAGTCCTAGATATTTTATTCTTTTTGTTGCAGTGGTAAATGGGAGTGTTTCCTTAATTTCTCCTTCAAATTCTTCATCATTAGAATATAGGAATGCAAGAGATTTCTGTACATTAATTTTGTATCCTGCTACTTTACCAAATTCATTGATTAGCTCTAGTAGTTTTCTGGTAGCATCTTTAGGATTCTCTATGTATAGTATCATGTCATCTGCAAACAAGGACAGTTTTAGTTCTTCTTTTCTGATTTAGACTCCTTTTATTTCTTTTTCTTCTCTGATTGCTGTGGCCAAAACTTCCAAAACTATGTTGAATAAGAGTGGTGAGAGTGGACAACCTTGTCTTGTTCCTGATCTTAGAGGAAATGGTTTCAGTTTTTCATCATTTAGAACCATGTTGGCTTTGGGTTTCTCATATATGGGCTTTATTATGTTGAGGTAGAGTCCCTCAATGCCTACTTTCTGGAGAGTTTTTATCATAAATAGGTGTTGAATTTTGTCGAAAGCTTTCTCTGCATCTATTGAGATGATCATATGGTTTTTATCCTTCAGTTTGTTAATATGGTGTATCACATTGATTGATTTGCATATATTGAAGAATCGTTGCATTCCTGGGATAAGCCCCACTTGATCATGATGTATGATCCTTTTAATGTGCTGTTGGATTCTGTTTGCTAGTATTTTGTTGAGGATTTTTGCATCTATGTTCATCAGTGAGATTGGCCTGTAGTTTTCTTTCTTTGTGACATCTTTGTCTGGTTTTGGTATCAGGGTGATGGTGGCCTCGTAGAATGAGTTTGGGAGTGTTCCTTCCTCTGATATTGTTTGGAAGAGTTTGAGAAGGATAGACATTAGCTCTTCTCCAAATGTCTGATAGAATTCGCCTGTGAAGCCATCTGGTCCTGGGCTTTTGTTTGTTGGAAAATTTTTAATCACAGTTTCAATTTCAGTGTTTGTGATTGGTCTGTTTATATTTTCTATTTCTTCCAGGTTCAGTCTCAGAAGGTTGCGCTTTTCTAAGAATTTGTCCATTTCTTCCAGGTTGTCCATTTTATTGGCATATAGTTGCTGTAGTAATCTCTCAGGATCCTTTGTATTTCTGTAGTGTCAGTTGTTACTTCTCCTTTTTCATTTCTAATTCTGTTGATTTGAATCTTCTCCCTTTTTTTCTTGATGAGTCTGGCTAATGGTTTATCAATTTTGTTTATCTTCTCAAAGAACAAGGTTTTAGTTTTATTGATCTTTGCTATTGTTTGTTTCATTTCTTTTTCATTTATTTCTGATCGGATCTTTATGATTTCTTTCCTTCTGATAAATTTAGGGTTTTTTTATTCTTCTTTTTCTAATTCCTTTAGCTGTAAGGTTAGTTTGTTTATTTGAGATTTTTCTTGTTTCTTGAGGTAAGATCATATTGCTATAAACTTCCCTCTTAGAACTGCTTTTCCTGCATCCCAAAGGTTTTGGGTCATCATGTTTTCATTGTCATTTATTTCTAAGTATCTCTCAATTTCCTCTTTGATTTCTTCAGTGATTTCATTGTTATTTAGTAGTGTATTGTTTAGCTCCCATGTGTTTGTATTTTTTACAGTCTTTTTCCTATAATTGATATCTAGTCTCATAGGATTGTTGTCAGAAAAAGATAATTAATGTGATTTCAATTTTCTTAAATTTTCCAAGACCTGATTTGTGACCCAAGATATGATCTGTCCTGGAGAATCTTCCATAAGCACTTGAAAAGAAAGTGTATTCTGTTGTTTTTAGATGGAATGTCCTATAAATATCAATTAAGTCCCTCTTGTTTAGTGTGTCACTTAAAGCTTGTGTTTCCTTATTTATTTTCCTTTTGGTTGATCTGTCCATTGGTGAAAGCATAGTGTTTCAGTCCCCTGCTATGATTGTGTTACTGTCGATTTCTCCTCTTATGACTGTTAGCATTTGCCTTATGTATTGAGGTGCTCTTATGTTGGGTGCATAAATATTTGCAATTGTTTTATCTTCTTCTTGGATTTATCCCTTGATCACTATGTAGTGTCCTTCTTTGTCTCTTATAAGAGTCTTTATGTTAAAGTCTATTTTGTCTGATATGAGAATTGCTACTCCAGCTTTCTTTTGATTTCCATTTGCATGGAATATCTTTTTCCATCCCCTCACTTTCAGTCTGTATGTGTCCCTAGGTCTGAAGTGGGTCTCTTGTCGACAGCATATGTATGGGTTTTGTTTTTGTACCCATTCAGTGAGCCTGTCTGTTTTGATTGTAGCATTTAATCTATTTACATTTAAGGTAGTTATCAATATGTTCCTGTTACCATTTTCTTAATTGCTTTGGGTTTGTTATTGTAGGTCTTCCTTCTCTGTGTTTCCTGCCTAGAGAAAAAGTCCTGTAGCATTTGTTGTAAAGCTGGTCTGGTGGTGCTGAATTCTTTTAACTTTTGCTTATCTGTAAAGGTTTTAAATTATCCATTGAGTCTGAATGAGATCCTTGCTGGGTAGAGTAATCTTGGTTATAGGTTTTTCCCTTTCATCACTTTAAATATATTCTGCCACTCCCTTCTGGCTTGCAGAGTTTCTGCTGAAAAATCAGCTGTCAACCTTATGGGGATTCCCTTGTATGTTATTTGTAGCTTTTCCCTTGATGCTTTTAATATTTTTTCTTTGTATTTAATTTTTGATAGCTGTGTGGTACTCTCTGTACTTCTTGGACCTGATTGACCATTTCCTTTCCCATGTTAAGGAAGTTTTCGACTATAATCTCTTCAAATATTTTCTCAGATACTTTCTTTTTCTTTTCTTCTTCCTGGACCCCTACAATTCAAATATTTGTGCATTTGACATTGTCCCAGAAGTCTCTGAGACTGTCCTCAATTCTTTTCATTCTTTTTTCTTTATTCTGCTCCCTGGAAATTATTTCCCCCATTTTATCTTCCAGCTCACTTATCTGTTCTTCTGCCTCAGTTATTCTGTTATTGATTCCTTCTAGAGTATTTTTAATTTCAGTAATTGTGTTGTTCATCACTGTTTGTTTGCCCTTTAGTTCTTCTAGATCCTTGTTAAATGTTTCCTCTATTTTCTCCATTCTGTTTCCGAGATTTTGGATAATCTTTACTATCATTACTCTGAGTTCTTTTTCAGGTAGGTTCCCTCTTTTGTCTTCATTTTTCTAGTCTTGAAGGTTTTTACCTTGTTCCTTCATCTGTAACAAATTTATTTGTCGTTTCTTTTTTTTTTTTTTTTTGGTTTTTTTTTTGGATGGGTGGTGCTGTATTCCTGTCTTACTGGTTGTTTGGCCTGAGACATCCAGCAGTGGAGTTTGCAGACAGTTTGATAGAGCTGGGTCTTGGTGCTGAGATGAGAACCTCCAGGAGGCCTCACTCTGACTGATATTCCCTGAGATCTGAGGTTCTCTCTTTCTCCAATGGTTTGGACTTGGAGCTCCCACCACAGGAGCTCTGGCCCAACCTCTGGCCTGGGAACCAAGATTCCACAAGCTTTGTGGCACAGTAAAAGAGAAAAAAAAAAGGAAGAAAGAAAGAAGAAAAGGAGCAGTACAATATCAAAGAATAAAAAAATAAATAAAATTAGAAAGATAAAAAATATATTAGGAAAATTAAAACTCTAATTGAAACAAATATACCAAGTTAAGATAAAACCACAACAGAAAAATGAAAAAAAAAAAGCGGGGGATGGGGTGGGGGAACAAGCCAAAAGGAGAGATCACTAACAAAATATAAAGAATAAAATAAAATAGAAAAAAACATTTATTAGGAAAAATAAAAATATAAAAGAATCAACAACAATGAATCAAGAAGGTAAAACAGAACCCCAATCTAAAGGAGAAAAAAAGAAAAAAAGCCCTGACTATGGGGGCGGAATTTAGGCAGGGGATGGAACTTAGGCAGGGGCATGGGTTTGGGTGGGCTGGGGCAACATTCAAGCATGGGGCAGGCCCTCTGCTTAGGACCTCCGCAAAAGGGGAGAGGCAGCAAGTCAAAAGGTGGGCCTCTGGAGTGTGGGGTTCCAGAGTTTGGAGGTGGGGCCCTGAGTGAGGCTTTGTGGATTGGGTTTAGGCCCAGCTCGTTGGAGGGGGTCTCCAAGTGTAGAGGTAGGGCTCTGAGTAGGGATGCAGGGGTGACGCTTGGGCTCTGCACTCTAGGAGGGAGGCTCCAAGGGCAGAGGATTAGGCCCGGGAGCCCAACAGGCTCCCCAGTGCCTAAGTGGACAGGGAAAGCACTGGCTCCATTCCCTTCTGTTCCTTCACACCCCTCCCCCACTGTCTCCCCCAGGGTCTCCCCCATCACAGCTGGATCCCTAACCATGGGTGGGTCCCACTGGGTGTAGGAACTCCTCCCCTCCCCCAGCCACCCCTCAGGACTGTGGGTCCTGGAGCTCTGACCTTTACTTTTGCTCCCCCTTCCCGCCCTCCCACTCCCTCAGGACCTGCAGGGCTGGAGGGGACCTCGGTGAACAAAGGATCAGGCCCAGGACCTCAACAGGTTCCTGGGGGTCCAAGTGGGCAGGGGAAATCTAGCCACACTCTCTTTTGATCCTCTGCCCTCCAATGGTTCCCCAACTTTCCCGTTTGGGTGTGGGATCCCTTCCCCTCCCCCAGCCACCCCTCAGGGGCGCCAATCTCGTCCTGCCTCCACTTCTCCTCCCCCTTCACTCCCCCCATGCCCCATGTCCTACCCGGTCGCTGGGGGTTCCTCCCGTCCCCTTAGGTGTCCGTGGTCCCCCACCGGTGCCTGGTAGGTGCCCTAGTTCAAGGGATCTGTTTGAATGTTGACGGGAGGTGGAGACAAATGATCAGTATTTCCAGAACCTGCTCTAGTACCATAAGAGATGGAACAAATAAAAGATGTAGAGGGGTCATTTAATTCACCTGGAGAGTTACTTTGATGACTACTGTCCATTTATAGCACTATTTCCCCCTTTTAGGAGAAAGAAATTCCAGCATGTTACTTCTCTAAGAATTCTAGGCCTAATAAATGTGTAGGAGTGGAGGAACTAAGGAGAAAAGGGTGTGTATCTTTCAAAGGGCCTAAACAAAAGGGAATAGGTTCAGAGACAGGAACCTCTTGAGGTTCATTATGAGTTAGGAAAGACAGGGCCAGGCCCAAGGACAGCCTCCTCATGCTAGGCATTAGGCAGAAGGCAAAGCCACCTCCTTATTTTGCACTTAATGAGGCATGGAGGAATGGTATCTAAAACAGCAACTTTGTAGTATCTGGGCAAGAAACTCTGACCATGAAAACCGCAGAGCACGTGCAATCAAAATGCACAGGTTGCTGATTACCCTGTACGACATTCCACGTGTGGTGCTCGACTAGTAAGGGATGGTTTAAGGGAAAACAGCTCTTGTATGGTGGCTTCAGGAGACAAATGTGCAGGACTGCCTAATGCCTGTACACGAGGAGGCTGTCCTTGGGCCCAGCCCTGTCTTTCCTGCTTCAATTAGAGATCCTACTATTTGAAGTGTTTTAGTACTCCAAGGCAGGGGCTGCTTCATAGTAGTGGGGTTCAGCACCAAGAGTGTGGCTCTAGTGTCAGCCTGAGAGATTCATCCCCAATCTGGAAAAATGTTTCCAGAATCTGGAAAAATGTTTCCCCAATGTGGAAAAATGTTTCTCCAAGTCAATTAAGGAGAAGAATTGGGAAGAGGCCCTATAGTTCCTCACAGCCCCATCACTGAGAATTGGGAGGATGATGGAAAGGCTGGTTAGAGGGCTGAAGACACCTAAAGTGTAGATTTGTAACAATCATTTTTCCAATGTCCTGGCTGTTTGTGATAGTAGCAAAAACCAGAAGGGTTTTGGTTTCATTTAGAAGCCTTCAGTTGCTAGAGTGGAAGAGTAAGAATTTTGGCGACCTTCCTTGAAGGTGACCCATTTGAGTACAAGAGGGCTGGTTTGCCATTAACTAAATCTGGAGTGGACATAGTTTCTCATTCCATCCTGGTCCTTTTTACTAAAAGGGAAAAGTCCCTGTTTAGCCCATTAATAAACATAGATTTAAAAGCTACTAGGGTAGAATCATCATCTGAAGGAAGACCAGAATTTTCTTTAGAAACAGTCTGAAGTTTATTATAATAGTCATAAACAGGTTCATTAGATTTTTGTGTTCAAGCCTGAATTTTGTTCTGATCAACAGGCTTTGGAAAAGCCCTAGAAATTGCTTATTGAAGTCACCTAGTAATTGCCTAAGCATGATCATATAATAAGTTTGGGGGCTAGGCTCCCAGTTGTAATTCTAGAGACCTTTCAGGACTTTCCCAATTGGCAATTTTCATACAATACTGGGCCTGGCCTTTACCAACAAGCACATGAACTAGGTGAAATAAATCAGGGAAACCAGGTTGATAAGTCTGAATGACTATATTAAATCCCTTAGCAAATCTGTATAGATCTTTAGTTACTTTGGGAAAATCCTTGACTATGGCTCTCAGCTTCAGTCAAGGGAATATAAGAAATTAAAGGTTTAGCCTCTGGATTCTCAGAAGGCTTGATATAAAAGGGACCATTTCTGCTAACTTCAGAGGAAAAATGAGAGGGGAGAGTTTCAGAGAAAAGGGAAGTTTGGTGAGAGAATTAGTATTGTTGCCAAAACCTGGCTTCTGTCCACCAGTGCCAAATAGAGACGCTGAGACAGAGTTTGAAGAAGTAGAAAAGAGTGTCTTTATTGCTTTGCCAGGCAAAGGAGGCCATAGTAGGCTAACACCCTCAAGACTGTGCCCCTCTTCCTGGGAAATAGGAAGGGGTCTTATAGTTTCAGGGTGGAAAATAGGGCTGTAGGTAAGGATCGGGGCTGATGACGTCTTGCATTTTTCTTTCCTCGTGGAGACACTGAGATCATCAGGGCTGGCATCAGGTGGTTCTGGTGGTCCTTGAAGTTATTGTTCCATGACCTTCTTTCTAGAATGAAGAATGCTCACAAAGGAAAGGAGTGTTAGGGAGTGTTATCTTGGAGAAGTGAACACCAGGTGCACAGTACAACTTTAACTGGAAGGCAGTCATTTTCAGAGTGCAATTAAACAAGAAAGAGGTGGGGGGGAAAGCAGAAAGAATAAGGGCTTAACAAGAGCTAACAACCTGGGGGGTGTCTCATCTAGTTTCTGTTACAGCAGTGTGGGGGGACTGAAGGTCTAGAGGAGGCATGTGAAGCATAGAACACAGAGAGACAGGATGTCATCAGAGGGAGACAAAGGAGCTGAGGGAGAGGAACCTCAGACTCTGGGAGCCATTTTATCTTTTTATCATTTGTTTGCCTTAGTTAATCTTAAAATCTTATTTTACCAAGAGGCAATTCGAGACTCTTGATAACATTGGGAAGCCTCAAAATACCAGTTAAATCCAGCATTCCACTTAGTTCTGGAAATTTTTGAGCTACTGTAGTCCAATCTGGATTTAAGGAAATTAGGTTTGAGGATTTCAAAATTCCCCATAATGGCCATTGACGTTCTAAATTGCCTTTGGTCAGGTCAGTCCATTTAGTTAGAAATGTGCATGAGGAAGGGCCATGGTTTTTAAACATAAAATTGGCCAGAGTCCCTATGGGGGAGACATCTTCAAAATACTTAGATAACTGGAATCCCATTTCTTAGAGGTTTTTCCTCTAGAGTAAAGAACAATTTTCAAACAGCTTAAACAGTTTACAGCACAAGTAGTTTAATTTAAACAGCTTGCAAGGTAATCCCAGCTGGTCCTAAGGAGGAGCCTGACTGAGGCTTTTGTTTTAGGCAGTCTCCACAGACATCCAAAGGAATAGGCTGAAGGCTGAAAAACCCCAGCACCGTTTCAGAGAAACAACCCCTGTTCCCAAAGGAATAGGTTGAAAATCCTGGCCTGTTTCAGTGAAATAGTTGAATCTCAAAATCAGACCCAAGTGCCAAACAAGTACTCACAGAACAGGGCCTTGACCAAAAAGATGAAACCTTTAAAGAGATCCTAAATAAAGCCTGGAGAGCTTCAAATGCAAAGAAGGCCTGAGCTTGGATCCAGGAGAAAGATGTACTTTCAACCTCCAAGGTTGGTGAGACAGGCAGTGAGTAACAGTGGGCTCAATTGAGGGTACCACAGCTGTTTGCTCACCATCCTTACAGCTGTCAGGAGGCTTCTCTGATCCCTATATGGGCCACCAAAATGTTTACCTGAAACAAAAAGACTTAGTTTTTTTGCCAGCAAAGATGGGTTTATTTGGGATCAGCAGGGAATTGCTGTTTGAGGTCTGCAGACATAGCAAGCTACATGCAGGTCTCTACACGAAAAGGGAAGGAGAACACTTCATAGTGTTGCCGACCTCTCAGCTTCTGTGCACCAATGCTGAACAGAAATATGGAGACAGAGATTTTAGAGGATAAGAGAGATGGCTTTATTCCTTTGCCAGGCAAAGGGGAAAACACATCAGGCTAGTGCCTCAAGAACTGTGGCCCCTTCCCTGGGGAAGTGGAGAGGATTTATAGGTGGGGTTCGCAGTCTGGGGTATATGATAAGGATCAAAGTAGTGAAGGTCTTGCATTTTTCTTCTTCTTACATTATTTCAAAATAGTCATGGCTGGCGTCAGGCAGCCCAGTAATTGGGTCCATTTATCTCTGGTTTATCCGCCTGCGACTTTCTTTCTGAAAAGCTACAGGGGTGATTTGTAACAAAGGAGTGCAGAGAATGTAAACACCAGGAGCAGGATGTAATTTACATAGAGTTAGGGAGTGATAGGTTAGCTTTGTGAAGTACAAATCTATTTACAGACACTACAGATCAGTAACAGTTAAAATAAAACTATGAGTGATTAACTCTTTCAGGCTTGTTTCTTCTCTAGCCTGTTCACTGTTCCCTTTATTTTCCTTGTTCTCAGGAGAGGGGAAAAAACCTCACCTCTATTTTTATTGCAACAATAGGGAGGAAAAGGAAGTCAGGAGACTGCAGGAAACAAAGAGTCCAGGGCTTGTCATTGGCTGAATCCTGGCCAGGAAAGGAGTCTTTCTTCTTCCTGTTGGGCTCTGCTGTCATCAGAGGGTGTGAGAACCCCCACTTTGGTCTCCTGACTCTATTTATATTAGGTTTCTCTTTATTAATTTTTACGATTCTCATTGCTGAAAATAAAGAAAAAAATTCCATTAAGAACACTCATAATCCTACTAATCCTGAGGTGGGGAACAAACTCACAGAAGACAACTTGGTATCCCAATATCAAATCCTTTCTTATGCAAACCACACACACACACACACACACACACACACACACTGATGTTAACGAATGCTTTCCTGTACCTTCAGTTTTAATATCTGAATTACATTTTATTGTCTGGATAAATCATAATTTATTCAACCAGCCCTCTTTTTTTTTTTTTTTTTTTTTTTTTTGCTGTACGCGGGCCTCTCACTGTTGTGGCCTCTCCCGTTGCGGAGCACAGGCTCCGGACGCACAGGCTCAGCGGCCATGGCTCACGGGCCCAGCCGCTCCGCGGCATATGGGATCCTCCCAGACCGGGGCACGAACCCGTATCCCCTGCATCGGCAGGTGGACTCTCAACCACTGCGCCACCAGGGAGGCCCCAGCCCTCTTTTTTTAAGACATTCAAATTCCAGTTTCTCCCTAATTCATATAACACAGGGCATATATAATCGGCTAAAAATTAACTTGAAATAAGAAAGCAAAAGAATTTTTAACAGCAAAATAATTATCAATATATGGAAAATCCAATGACTGGGAATATTCATTGGTGATCAATTTCTCATTTTCTAAAGAAATTTTCATTTTCACCAGATTTTTTTCTTGACCACTAAATTAAAAATAGCTAGGTAGAAGTTCCTATGCCTTTATATATATCTGTGTCAGAGTTTGAACTAGGTCAGTCTTAACTTGAATGCTTTTTGTCTAGGTCATTTCTAACCAAATTGTTGGCCACTGGCAAGGTAGTCACGCATATGGCACTTCCCCAATTAACAAGGCCTCTTCTCATATCTGTTCATATACAGTTAACAAAAGCTGTGTATGCTCTTGTCATATGAGTAAAATTATGTTTCCTTAGTTGCTGCTATCACCTACCTAGTGACATATATTTTCAAGTTTTGTACTGTTGACTGAAAAAAATACACAACCTAAAAGTTGAGAATTATGTTTTGCTTGGTGCACAAAACTGAGGACTTCAGCCTGGAAGACAGCCTCTCAGATATTTCTGAGCAACTGCTCCCAAGAGGTAAGGGAGGAGCCAGGATATATAGGGGTTTTTGCAAAATAGTCGGAACATCAAAGATTACTGTTAATAAAAGAAAACCAGACATCTCAAGTTAAGGAATTTAGTGCTTGTCTAGGTATGGGAAGAACAAGAGTCTGAACTTACTGAAATCATTCCTTTAATATACACCTTAGCTATCTTGGGCCAGTGTCCTGTTCTTTCCCAGCCTGGGTCCCCTCAGGGCTCACCCTAGGGGTCAGTGGTAGTGGCGGAGGGCTTAATGGCCTCAGCATCCTTTGTTTGCTGATACGACAGGCAACATTTTTTATTCACAGTACTAATGAATGAATGGCAAATAATCTGTGTTTTGATGGAATCCGGTGTTTATCACAACTCCCCTCTGCTGCCACATAGATGGGGAATAGCAGAGCAAGCCTGGCGGAAGACACGGATGGTTGAAGGGGCATCAGGAGATTAGTGAAATGGGAAATCAGTGTGTGCAGAGGCTTCTGTGGAGAGGGTGTTTGACCGAGTAAGGTTTGGATTAATGGCAAGAGGGAGGAGTTTGAACTTCACCTTTACACTAGCGACTCTGCTCCCTACTTCAGAAGAGAACTTCCACAGGCTTTGCTTTCATGTCCTCCCAGCTGCCTGCCCCATGCCCCTGAATGGCCTGCACTCCTGCAGCCCTAGAGGGGACCATTTTCTCCAGACAAGCCCTCTCAATTCTGCATCATTAATTTCTCTGCCTCCAGTGACTCATTCCTAGCAATTGACTAGCATACTGACATTTTTTTCCCATCTTAAAAAACAAAAACTCATATTCTTCCCTTTCTTTTCCCGCTACTGACCCACTTTTCTCTGTTCTTTCAAAACAAAACTCTCTGAAAGAGAAGCATATAGTAGGTGCTTAGTAAATAATTGTTCAGTGAATCAACAAATGAAAACACTTTTAAGGGAGTAAGCCTTTTGTGATAATCCAGGTGTGAGCCGATTTAAGCCTGCTCTTAATGAGAATAAAAAAGAAAGGGGATGCGGGGGAAGGAAGTATATTGAAAATCTCCATAACTTCCTCTCAATTTTGTTGTAAACCTAAAAGTGCTCTAAAAAATTAAGTCTTTAAAAAAGAGGAGGTAGTATATAAACTTCAAAGGAAAAATTAAAAATCTTTGATGACATGTTGTATACAGTTGATTCTTGAACAACACAGGTTTGATCTATGAGAGTTTTTTTCAGAGACATGAGTTTTTCACTAGTTTTTTTCACTTCACTACTGGAGTTTTTACTCCAGTACTACACGACATGGTTGGTTGAACCTGAGTGTGCGGAACTGCGGGTACCGAGGACCAACTATAAATTAAATATGGATTTTCAACTGCATGGAGAGTCGTACTGATCTCGGAGAGACAGCAATGAGTAGTCCTGAAGAGACATCTTAGTTCTCTGCCCAGGAATTGAACCTGGGTAGCCTGGATGAAAACCAGGAACCCTAGCCGCTAGTTCACCAGGGGCTAGTGGCTAGAGGCAAAATTCTCCTGTCTCTTACCCCCATTGAAAGCAAGAATGTTTCAAGGAGGCAAAAACTGTAAAAACAGGTACAAAGTTTATTATTAGAGACACAGCACAATGTATGCGAGAGCACACAAAGAAACAGTTTATTTTACTTAAGTCAGAAGCTAGGCAGAAATACACACCCAGAGAGAAGGGGTGTGGGAGTCCTCTCTAATGAGGAGGAGCACAGAAAAGAGGTGATTTAAATCCTGTATATAGGACAGTCCTTCTGGGTCTTTGTTTACCTTTGGCTAATTATCTTGTTTCTTTTTCCACACCTGACCAGTCCTAGGACCCTCCCCAAGATGCATGTGCAACTTTTTGTTGAGATGGATCCCACCACAGAGGCCTGTGGGTGTATGTCCACATTTATTATGGGGTGGCGCCCCCTCCCTTTTTGACCCCCAAGGAGCCTTCCTTTGCATGTGCAGACAGGAAGTTTTCTTTGACCTCAGGAGTGGTCATCTTATCTATTTAGTTCAGCAGAGCTCAGCTTCTGCCACTAGCTTTGTCCTTGGAGTGTCTGGGTGAGAACAAAGCTTCAGTTTTACTCCACTTGACAGACACCAGTCGTCTGGCCCAGGGGCCCATCTGTCTCCTACCTCAGTACCCCTAAACCTTGCATTGTTCAAGGGTCAACTGTATATGTAACATAGGAGAGGAAATAGCCTGTAATTTTAGCATTCTATGTTTGATAATAAGATTAATTGGTGGCACAATGGATGGATATACTTGATAGAAGTGATTTGTTTTCTTGCTTCAAATATTTTCATTTTCAATTTATCATATACCTTTTCTTCTAAGAATAAAAACCCTATCATCTTAATATTACAGATACTTGTTGACCAGGTAATCTTTTATTTCTCCTTAGACTCCTCTTGGTTTTGGCAATTTCTCAGATTTTTCTTGTTTTTAATGACCTTGGAAGTTTTGAGAATTATTGGTTAAGAATTTCATAGAATTTCCTCAATTGGGATTTGTCTGATATTTTTCTAATAATTAGACTGGAATATGTTTGGGGAGGAAGATCACAGGTGTAAACTGCCATTCTCTTATCTTATCATGGGTACATACTATCAATATGACTTAACACTGTTGATGTTAATCTTGATCAGCTGGCTGGAGATAGTGTTTATCAGGTCTCTCTACTGTAAAGTTACTGTTTTTTTTTTCTTTCTATAAGGTACTTTTTGAAAGAAAGTCACTACATGCACCCCAAACTTAAGGAGTAGGGAGTTATGCTTCATCTCTTTAAGGTGGAGTCTCCACATAAATTATTTGTCATTTTTCAAGAGATTTGTCTATTGCCTCCTGTTTATTTATTCGGTTTTTTAAAATTTATATCAGTATGGACTCACAGATAATTATTTTATACCCTGGGTTAAAATCTAATAAAAATTTCAGCGGGCCACTCCCAAATTGTGTCCCACTCCCAAATTCATACGTTAACACCCTAAACCCCAATATGATGTTATTTGGAGATTGTTGCCTTTGGAAAGTTAAGTAGATTTAGATGAGGTCATGAAGGCAGGGGCCTCATGATGGGATTAGTGGTCTTATAAGAAGAGACATCAGAAACTCTGCTCAATCTCTCTCTCTCTCTTTCTCTGCCATGTGAGGACGCAGCAACCATCTGTAGGCCAGGAAGAAGGCCCTCACTGGGGGACAGAATTAGCCAGCACCTTGCTCTTGGGTTTCCCAGCTTCCTGAATTGTGAGAAATAAATTCCTGTTTATTTCTGTTTAAGCCACCCCGTTATTGGTATTTTATTATGGCAGCCCAAGCTGACTAATACAATACTTTATTTTGTTGTTCAAACCTTTCTACATTTGGCCATTGGGAGCTGGTTGACTTGTCTTCCATATCCCTCTGGCATACCCCCATCATTGTGCTTTGTTTTTCTTTAGACTAACTTTCTGGAACTATAAGATGCTCCAGGTTCATTTAGTATATTTCTTGCCCCAGTCCTATTATCAGTCATTTCTCCAATGGTCCTAATTCTTTTTATTGGAGAATGGTGTTAAAAACCAAGATCTGGTGCTAAGTGTGCTCATTGCTACTAGGAAGTCATCAATTCTAGGCCTTTTCATCTGACAGAACAAGGATATATATGTGCATAGTAACCTGTGTATATTCACATAACTATAAATATTTTCATATGTAACCATCTATATTAATATTAAGCTAAACATGGGTTTATACTGTTGTCTCCAACTCTAATCTGTTACCTCCTTTTAGAGTGCCCCTACTCCTTCCCTTGCTTATCTGTAACCTTTCTTCCACTCCAATAGTGAGAAACCTGGCTTCTGCCATCTGCCACTCATTTACTTAATTGTTGAATTCTGGTATACATGTATAGCAGTATCAAAATTGTTAATCTTTACCCTTATGGGAAACAACTTTATTAACTAGAGTATAGTCCTCATCTTTTGCCTGTCATCTTACTGCCTCTAAAATATGGAATGCATCACATATTTGCATGTCATCCTTGTGCTGAGGTCATGCTAATTTTCACGTGTCATTCTAATTTTAAGTACATGTGCTGACAAAATGAGCACAATAATCAAACTTTTAACAAAAATGACAACATGACCACTGTAGGAAAGAAGAATATACTGTCTACACTCAGAACCTTTTAACATATCATTTCATTTCATTTACTTTGTAAATGTACTTTGTTGCATTTAAAGGAAAGAAGTCCCCCCTCCCAACTTACATAAACCATCATCGTATTGAATTATTTGTGAAATAGCAAAATGTTCATATTTTAAACTGTTTTGAAAAGCATCTAGATTCAATACTTTCTGTGTTTACCTCAATAATGAGTAAATAAGAATCTTTGGCAATTAGCAACCTAATTGTTCACATCAGTGAGGGACTACTAATGGAATTTAAAAATCTAAACAGTTTGTCTTTTTAAAAAATTATATTAAGCATCCTCCCTTCCTCATCTTTCTTCAACATTGTTTTCATTATCAGTTTGTAAATTTATGCCTTTTTAAAACAGAGGTAGTATTTAGATAAACTTTCCTCCAGCCCCCTCTCAAAGGCTGCTGATTATGAGCTATGCTGACTTATTTATTAACATATAGTAGTAAGTAAAGAATGTCCTTGCCATCTACCTAACTATACTATCCCTGGCTTCACTTAAAATTTTTTCCAGCTTTATTGAGGTATTATTGGCAATTAAAAATTGTATATGTTTGAGTTTTACAATGTGATGTTTTGATATTTGTATACATTGTGAAATGATTATACAACCAAGCTAATTAATATATCTATTACTTCAAAAGATTCAATTATCACATTACTTGTGATGTACTCTTAGCAAATTTCAAGTATACAATACATTATTATTAAATATAGTCACCATGTACGTTAGGTCAGCAATAATAAAAATGATAATATTTTAATTGAAGTACAACTTATAATGGCTGTAATGTATTACACATTTAATTGCATATGTTTAATCTTTACCAGAAAAGCCCTTATTTTTATTAAATATCATATAAATTATGCTCTACTTTACCATTAAAATATTTTAGATGACCAAATCACATAGGAATATCCAGTTTTTAAAATACAGAGTAATATTTTTGATTGGGAAAGAGAAAACCCATTTTATTTTATTTATTTATTTATTTTTGCAGTACGCGGGCCCCTCACTGTTGTGGCCTCTCCCGTTGCGGAGCACAGGCTCCGGACACGCAGGCTCAGTGGCCATGGCTCATGGCCCTAGCCGCTCCACGGCATGTGGGATCTTCCCGGACTGTGGCACGAACCCGTGTCCCCTGCATAGGCAGGTGGACTCTCAGCCATTGCGCCACCAGGGAAGCCCGAGAAAACCCATTTTAGTGTGTGTGTGTGTGTGTGTGTGTGTGTGTCTGTCTGTCTGTACTATTTAACTTCTTTCTCTTAAGTGAGCATTGTTAGCTGTAACTCTGTATTTCTTTAAATGTGGCTGGGCTCACCTTAAGTGGAGAAATTGGAAATTATTACAAGACAGTGAATTATTTTTCAATGCTTTTCTAAACAATAATCACCAAAATAAGTAGTGATTGAATCATTACTTTAGCCATATTTCCCAAAGGCTGGGTTCTTTTTAAAGATGAAAAACACATGAATAGGTTTTTTTTCATAGAACCTGCTGCCATAAAAAAAATACCACAGCCTGGGTGGCTTAAACAACAGAAATTTATTTGAAGGCTGAAATCCAAGATCAAGATGTTGGCAGGTTTGGTTTCCTCTGAGGCCTCTTCTTGGCTTGCAAATGCCAGCCCCGCCTTCTTCGTGCCTCTTCCCGTGGTCGTTCCTCGCACACTCCTGGTGTCTCTTCCTCTTCTAATACAGACACCAGTCATACTGGATTAGGGCCACCCCAAAGGCAGCTCTGATCAGCTCAAGCAGGCCTTATCTGTATATACGGTTACATTCTGAGGTACTGGGGGTTGGGACTCAACACATGAATTTTGGGGGGACACAATTTAGACCATAACAGAACATTTTGTGTGGCTTTTGGAAATCAGACTCTGTCTTGTGTTTGCCATTGCTTTTAATTGTAATTATGAAACTCTTATCTTACAGAATATTTGAAGTTGGAGCCCAGAAGCAAAGTGATAGTTGGCAACTGTGTTGTCTTTTATTGCCCTTTCTTGTTCTCTTCCAGAGAAGTGATTCTCTGTCTTTTTCAGGGAGGCATGGACAGCTTTGAGAATCTGAAGAAAGCTGTCATGTCAGTTAACTTTGACTAAGGACCTCAAAACTTAGTGGATTGTTACAATAACCTTTTTCTTCTTCTCAATATACTGTGCGCTGGCAAATTGTGGGCTGGTTTGAGCTGGGATTGCTTATCTGTGTTGTCTGGGCTCACCTGTGCATTGTGGTCACCTGGTTTTCAAAGGCTTCACTGATGGATGTGGTGGTACAGTGGCCATAGGTAGGAGTGCTGGAGGTAACTGAGCCATGTGATGCTCATCATCCAGTAGACAAACCTGGGCTCAATCACCTGCTTGTGATCGTAGAGTTTTCAAGAGCAGGAAGAGAGAGAAAGCCACAAAGAGTAAGTGCTTTTCCATTCTCTCCTTGCATCACTTTTCCTGATGTCTTCTTGGCCAAAGCAAGTTATATGGTTAAGCCCAGATTCAAGGGGTACAAAATAGACTCCATCTTTTATTGGGAGGAGCGGCACAGCCATACTGCAAAGGGGCATGCCTGTGGTGATGAAAGGAGTGTGTGGTCTCTAGTGAGATGAAGGAAGAGATGGAATGATGAGAAAAATAAACTAAGTAAATTCTACTCTTACAAGAGTTTTCCTCTACACTGAGTAGTTATCTTTTGAGGAAAAATGAAGGCTGTCCTCCAGAGAAGTACAGACACTGGCTGTTGAGAGTGAAATCACACAGGAAACAGGAAATGGAAAAGAGATCTTAGGGGGCAATGGGTGGAGCACTCACAGCAGCTGCTTCATGAGCTTTTGGAAATATGAAACAAATCTTCTGAGTTCTCAGTAGATTAAAACATGAGCCATTTGTGTGGAGCCAAGGACATTTTTTTGTTGAAGACATTTTTTTCCTTTTATGGCATTTTTAAATGTGAGCAGTTGATCGAGTGACAACAGGGGACACTTTTATACACTTAGGACCAGTAGAGCCCTGGAAATTTCACCTCGGATTCCCCCATTGCCATATTATTGAACTCAAAGACAGTACCTATGAAAATGCTTAACTGAGAGATCTTGAAATCACACTTCCTCTGTAAATACATAATGTAAATCTCAAACCAGGAATCATTCTCCATAATCTCACAAGAATTGCAATCCTTGGTTATTCTTAACAGCCAATACTTACTCTGTACTGATGCCAATTTATGAGTTTCTTTATATCTTAATCCACTGCCCAAGTTAACCATTAATTCCTACTCCAATAATTTAGAGGGTTGGACACAGTCCTAAATACATACTTTAGAACTGAATCATCAAACTACTTAATTTAGGGTGTGTGTGTGTGCTAAACGCTTTTAACACTTTGCTGAGTTTCAGTCTACAAATATGAGAGAGGAAACTTCTATCAGTTCAAAATATCCAAGGGAACTACCCACCCCTCCACATTAAAAAAAATGTCAAACCCATAAACCCTCACAGCTTAACTTCATTTAAAAGCTGACAGCATCCTTATTCGGACTAGATATGATATTTCAGAAGAGATGAACGTGATGGAAGTTGTCATTTTCTGCAACACATATTTAAATAAATATGGTCTTGCTTCCTACTTTATAAGCTAGCATTGAATAGCAAAAGGATGTCAGTTTTGCTCATAATAATGCTGCATAACAACTCACCATGAAATCTCAGTGGCATTCAACAATAAGCATTTATTGTCAGACTCACAGGTCTATGGGTCTCCTGGGCTGGGTCTCCTTCAGGCTGCAGGTTTATGTGTGCAGATCTGCTCCATGTGTCTTGTGCTGGGCCTAGGCTGAGCTATCCTAGCTACCCGGGATACGATATTCTTTTGGACAGAAGCTCCTGTAAGGACAAATGGAAGTACTCAACACCTGTTAAGACTGAGGCCCTGATCTGTTGCACTGCCACTTCCACATTCCACTGGCCAACACAACAAAAACAAAGGCAGGAGTGGGTAGCAAACACTGCCCTCCAAGAGGAAGGAGTGGGATATTCAAAATCTCCAGAATAGTGAGAACTGGGGCCACTCATTCCGTCTGCCATGGAGGGGTAGTTGTTTCTGGAAGTAAAAGGACATTTAATAGGAGTTGTTTATTGACATTTATTGCTGAAATTAGAATTGCTTTGTTGTGCTTCTTGATTCACCTGAGTCTGAGAGAATTCAAAGATACATTTTAATATGTTTACTTGAAATGGTGATCGAGTTTCCATTTTTTTCTTATATCTCCAACTATAGCTTGAAAATTGAACTTTTTTCTGTACTGACTTCTCCCTTTTTCATTGTGCATTAACATCCTTATTTTAATTCAGCCCTGAGGTGCTGAAGAGTGAGCCGTATGGGGAGAAGGCTGATGTCTGGGCAGCAGGCTGCATCCTTTATCAGATGGTGACTCTGAATCCTCCCTTCTACAGCACAAACATGCTCTCCCTGGCCACAAAAGTAAGCAACCTTGGAAGACAAAAGGGCCAAAAACACCATTCCTTTTCTTCTTAAATGGAACATTTGTGATTTTAATAAAACTGTCACTTAAAAGCAGTCATTGTTTTATTAACCACATGATCCAATTTATTTTTCCTCCTTTCTTCTAGATCTACATCATGTGCTATGGCACATTTCCCCTTATAATTGTCTTCAATTTATCATAGAAAATTATAAAAATAAATATATCAAACTGCTTTTGGTCTTTTATTCTTAATTGTGGTTTCAACTGCCCTCAATCTAGCATATTGTATTATCCTACACATCATTTATTATGAATCTGAGGTTAACTTTAACTCAGCTTGAAGAATACAATTCTATGCTCAAGAACTGTTTAATTAATGCTAATTTTTAATTTGCTGGGATATTTTTGTTTCTGATGAAAATGTGTGCATGAAATTATGATGCTTGTTAAGTAACTCGTGTCGTGGCCAAGTATCACCACTCAAAGGCACCTGTGGCTCCTTTACTTCCATGACTCTAGTCTGTTTGTTTTGCAGATAGTGGAGGCGGTATATGAACCAGTGCCAGAAGGCATCTATTCTGAAAAGGTGACCACTATCATCAGCAGGTAATTAGTCTCATAACTTCAAACCTATAGGGATTATCAAGAAATACCTCATATCTATGCAAATTCACTATGTAAATATTAAGAGGAAGAGGAAGGGCTCTCAAATAATCCAAAGCTAGAAAAATGTTTGTTCATCACCAGTCACAGGGACCATTTGGAAGCCAACCAAGTGTCCAAGAGGAAGTAGTACATTCACTTGAAATATTATGCAACCATTAGATTGATTATTCAGAAGGCTTTATATCAACCTGTAAAATAAGTATGATCTACTAAATAGACAATTCTCCAAAGAAGGTATACAGATGGTCAAGAGGCACATGAAAAGATGTTCAACATCACTAATTATTAGAGAAATGCAAATCAAAACTATGAGGTAATCACCTCACACCGGTTAGAATGGCCATCATCAAAAAATCTACAAACCATAAATGCTGGAACGGGTGTGGAGAAAAGGGAACCTCATACACTGTTGGTGGGAATGTAAATTGATACAGCCACTATGGAGAACAGTATGGAAGTTCCTTTAAAAACTAAAAATAGAACTACCATATGATCCAGCAATCCCACTCCTGGGTATATATCCAGAGAAAACCATAATTTGAAAGGGTACATGCACCCCAATATTCACTGCAGCACTATTTACAATAGCCAGGACATGGAAGCAACCTAAATGTCTATTGACAGAGGAATGGATAAAGATGTGGTACATATATACCATGGAATATTACTCAGCCATGAAAAAGAAGGAAATAATGCCATTTGCAGCAACATGGATGGACCTAGAGATTGTCATAATGAGTGAAGTAAGTCAGACAGAGAAAGACAAATATCATATGATAGCGCTTATATGTGGAATCTAAAAAAGTGGTACACATGAACCTGTTTACAAAACAGAAATTGAGTTACAGATGTAGAAAACAAACTTATGGTTACCAAGGGTGAAAGGGAGGGGTGATAACTTGGGAGATTGGGATTGATATATACACACTACTATATATAAAATATAATAAATAAAAACCTATTGTATAGCATAGGGAACTTTATTCAGTGCTCTGTAATGACCTATATGGAAATGAAGTCTGGAGGAGAGTGGATATAGGTACATGTATGGTTGATTCACTTTGCTGTATAGCAGAAACTAATGCAACATTGTAAATCAACTATATGCCAATAAAAAATTAATTAAAAATATTTTAATTAAAAAATAAAAACAAACAAAAAAACAAGTATGATCTGAAACTAAGTAAAACAAACAAAATGTACAGGTATTTATAAGTATGAAAAAAACATAAAATGTGCATGAATATGGAAAAGACTAGACAAGAACATATGAAACTGAAAAAGGCCATGTTAGATGATAAAATTGCAAGCATTTTTTCCTTTTTATTTTTAAGAAATATGTTAATTTTTCAAAGAAAGTCAGAAAGAAGTGCTCCATATATCCATATAGTAGGAGTTTAATGAAAGTCCTTATTCCTATAGAGTCTCAAAGTTCTGCCCCCACAGGGCTTGTCCCAGCTGATCCCTCACCCTTCCCCTCCCACTTTCCCTCTGCTCCCTCCACTCCAACCACAGGGATCTCCTCACTACTGCTCTTCCCTTTTCCTGGCACTCTCTTCCCTCTGATACACGCAGCGGCACAGGCCATGACTTCCTCTGGTTTCTACAGAAACTGGATCTCTGCAAAATCAGGGCACCTGCCCTGATGCCCCCACAACCTCTCCAGACTCTCTTGTCCCCTTGACCGGTTTACAAAGTTCACAGCACCCACCACCCCTAACACATTATACATGTGCATGCAGACTTGTTCTTTTATTGTCTCTCTCTTCCCCACCAGAATGAAAACTCCACAAGAATGGGGATTTTTTCAGTTTAGTTTATAGCTATTCAGTGCCCAGAGCAATGCCTACTACAAAGTAGACCCTTAACAGTTTACTGGTTGTATGAATAAATGACTCATTTACCTGGCTGATCGTTATTTCTGGACCATTTTACGACCTTAAATTGGCCGAAGATTACTACTCTGCCCCATAAAGCTGAGTCAAATCCTTATTGTGATAATAGAAATCCTAGGGTCACCCCAGATGGAAACTTTATCTATCCCCTTGCCCAATTCCTTTAGATCTCAATTCTGTGTCTATCCTAGCTCTTGGTACCACCTCTGATGCAATGTAATAAATGTATTTTCATGGCTGTGCCCCTTTCCCTTTGGTTTCTCCTTCCAGCCCATTGTTTAGCATTAATAGATACTCCTCACGATTGTAGGATTATATCTTGAATCTTTCCTTGCTCAGCACAATGCTGCCCTACAACATTAAGTACCTCAGGCCCAGCTGGGGCTGAATTTCCCTAACTGTGGACTCTAAGCAGACAATTTGACTATTCTTTCAGCAGCTCTGTTTCCTTATCTGGTAAAATGGGGATCGTAATAGTACCAACCTCATCAAGCTGATGTGATGATTATAACATGCAAATCACTTAGCATAGAGCTTTGGCAAATGGTAAATCTTGAGCAATGTTGGCAGTTATTATTATAAATATTGTGGGAAATGAGCTGAAGCCCCTTTCTAAATCATCTAAATTCCACGTTACACTAGATCCACCCTATTGCTAATGAATCCATACAAATGTATTTAAATTGCTCATCTCCTGTTCTCTGCTATTTGTTTTCTGGAAAGTGCCTTAAAAATTCAAGAAGTCTCCAGAGAGGTCAAGACAAGAATACCAGAGTTACTCATTTAATTTCTCCTTTTCTTAGGTATTTGAGTGCCACGAAAAATAGGAGAGGGTAGTGCAGAGAAAAAGTACAGAGACATTATTCTGATTTTGTGGCGTTGGGCAAACAAGACCATAATTTGCTTATGACAGGCTTCCTGGCTATTGGTGTCCACACCTCTTGGGGCTAGGAGGTTAGTGGAAAAGTCAGATATCAGCATTATCATTAGGTTAAGAACATCAATAGGTTCTAGGATTGAGTGGATTCTAATCTCCACTCTTCCACTCACCTTAACCTTCCCAAGCCCCACTTTCCTCATCTGTGATATATAGGTAGCAATAGTAACTACTCATGGGCTGGCTTTGAAGTCTAAATAAGATCATGCTTGTGATGGTCTTAGCACAGTTCCCAGCATGTAGCGAGCCCTCAATTAATTTAGGTATTGTTATTAATAATATTATTATTTATGGAATGAAGTATATAAAATTATGATAAATTTGATGAAGGATGGTAAAAGGGACAATGAGAGATTACAGAAGGACTTGGTCTAGTTTGGGGATTTGGGAAAGTTTTTCTCTGAAGAAAGGACATGTAATCTGAGACCTGAACTTCACTACTTCTCAAATATTAAACAGAGTGGAGAAAGCATTTCATAGACCCACATCTCTGAAGGCTTTCCTGAGCAAAAGAGCTTGTTAATTTGAAGAACTGAAAATAGTTGGAGATGCAGCCTGTCAAGTAAGGGAGAGAATAGCCAGCAAATGGATCTGGGGGGCTGACAGGACCCAGGTTGACAGGTTCTACAGGCCACATTGAGGGTTTTGAATTTTTATCTCCAGTATTGAGGAGAGGACTGAAGGGTTATTTACAGGTTGAGACATAGTGGAAGTTTCTTTAGCAGAGATCATTCTGGCTGATCTCCAGGGAATAGACTGAAGGGAATGAGAGTGGGAAGGAGAACCAGGTTCAGCTGTCCACTGAGAGATGATGGCGGCTTTGACTACAGTGGTGGTGTTGATGGAGAGAAGTGAGTTGTTCCCACTGTGGGCTGGAAGTTGAGTCAACAAGTTTTGGAGTACAATCGTAAGATGTTTTAAAAAATACTTCAGTTAACTGGGAAAATGGAATGGCAGCAAGAATATGAAAACAATTGGATTTATTATGTGGAACCTCAGCAAATGGAGCCAAGACCATGGAATGGAAGTTCTGGGGGGGCCAAGATGAGCTCGCCATTAGGAAGTGTGTGTCAGAATTAGAGATATCCACATTGGAGCAGGCTGCTGATGGGTGGTGAGTTCCCTGTCACCAGAGTGTTTAAGAGGATGAATGAACACTATTAGGGGACTCCAGATGAAATGTTCTGAGTACACTTTTAATTCAAAATACTAAGATGCCATAATTAGTAGGAAATGACAATTTAATTTTAAAGCTGACTACAAATTAAGATTGCAGTGTGCAGCCTATAACAGATGTAGTTTTCATTTAAAGTTATTCAAGACAGTGGGTTCACATTGTGAAGTTTTATCTTTAGAAAATTTGACATAAAACCAAAATCAGTTGTGAGTTCCATGCAATTACATACTTGAATTGCTTTGGATTTTCAGTCTTTAAAAATTAAGTTTCAGGGACTTCCCTGGTGGTACAGTTGTTGAGAATCTGCCTGCCAATGCAGGGGACACGGGTTCAAGACCTGGTCTGGGAAGATCCCACATGCCGTGGAGCAACTAAGCCTGTGCACCACAACTATTGAGCCTGCGCTCTAGAGCCTGCAAGCCACAACTACTGAGCCCACGTGCCACAACTACTGAAGCCCACATGCCTAGAGCCTGAGCTCTGCAACAAGAGAAGCCACTGCAATGAGAAGCCTGTGCACCGCAATGAAGGGTAGCCCCCACTCGCCACAACTAAAGAAAGCCCGTGTGAAGCAATGAAGACCCAACAACGAAGACCCAATGCAGCCAAAAATTAATTAATTAATTAATTAATTGTTTTAAAAATTAAGTTTCAAAAGAACTAGGGAACAAATTCAATTTCCTGTTTTCTTACCTTAGCAGACTTTTAAATTGGGAGAATAACTTAGTAATCCTGAAGAGTTTGAGGCAGAAAATAAATATATTTTACTGCTCTGCTCGGTACCAGCATTACTATTTTTACCTTCCAGTACACTGTTAAGAGAATGTTATCTATTTACTTTCTAAAGTAAGAACTTCCTTTAAAGTAAAGGAAGAACATTTCCTTTTATGCACACAATATTCCCATTGCCTAAGTTTTCTCTGTGCTTGGTTGCATAAGCTGTCTGGCACTTTGTTTCAGAGGCAGTCATAAGGACTAAAGAATTTAGTTTTGGCTAGTTCTAAGGACAAGTGGATCTTTACATTTTCCACCCTATCTTCAACTCTTTGTTTCTTTTTTTTTTAAGATTTAATTTAATTTATTTTTGGCTGCGTTGGGTCTTCGTTGCTGCGTGCAGGCTTTCTCTAGTTGTGGTGAGCAGGTAGGGCTATTCTTCTTTGTGGTGCATGGGCTTCTCCTTGTGGTGGCTTCTCTTGCTGTGGAGCATAGGCCTTAGGCATGCAGGCTCAGTAGTTGTGGCACACGGGCTTAGTTGCTCCGCAACATGTGGGATCTTCCTGGACCAGGGATCAAACCTGTGTCCCGTGCATTGGCAGTCAGATTCTTAACCACTGCACCACTGGGGAAGTCCCACCTCTTTGTTTCTTAAAATATGTAATGAAGACAGTTGAACATTGCATCCCTTTACCTCTTTCCATCTGGTCTCTCCGAGTAGAGTGGGGACGAAGTGGGTAGCATGAGTGGAATATCCCAGATTTTTTTCTAGAATGTGATTTTATGCTTATTTGATTAGAGAATCATAAAAGCATTCAGTTGCTCTTAAGAATTTCTGTGAAATATCCAAGCAGGGAGGCATTTCACAGCAATGAGTATAAAGTGGAACTTCTGGTAGGAGATATTCTTAAGATTCCAAAAGTCTATACCGAAATATTTTAGGTTATAGACAGGTAAATTCTTAGATGTTAGGCTTAGTTCATTTGTTCATTCATTTGTTCATTTATTCATTTGCTGAGTACCCATCAGGACCCAGATTCCATTTTACATGCAGGGGAGATCATGGTGAAGGAGACCCAGGTTCCTCCTCTCAACAAGTCTGCAGTTTCCAGTGGTAAAACAGACCATTATGATACAGCGGTTACAGTAGTTTTACATACCGAAATATAGACAGTGCAATGAGAACATGTAAAAGGGGGACAGTGAGTCTGTCTAAGGGTGGTCCAAGAAGTCTTCCTAATGGAGACTTGGAAAAGAGTGGTAAGCATTAAGGGATGTGGTTTGGGAAAGAGTAGATATAATCAGCAAAAACCAAATTCAATCAGAGTGAATAAAATAACCAAGAAATGGGGGCATAGGTGAGCCATGGGCTGTTTAGGAAAGAACAAGTAGGAACATTTGGTGTGTTGCTGGTGGGGAGAAGAGGGAGTGAGGCTGTGGAGGGAGGTAAGGGCTAGTTCAGGAGGGGCTTGTATCTCATGCAGGGAGTTTTAATTTTGTCCTCTTGGGACATGAGGGGATATTGAGTAATTCTGAGCAGAGGAGTGATGTCATCAGTTTTGGAATATTTTTCTGGTAGTTTACAATGTGGATCAGAGGTGGACAAGAGATGTGCGTGTCATTTAGGAGACTGTTTCAGTGGTCCAAGCAAGTGATGATGAAATAGGCCAATAGCCTTGGGATTAGAGGGGAATGATACGGATTTGAGAAATATTTAGGAGGTAGAAGCCACAGGATTTGGTGTTGGTTGAATGAGGGAGGAGATGGAAGAGAAAGAAAATTGTGGATTTTCTTTTTAATTTATTGGGCACTTTACAGGGATGGCTTCATTTAATCACCATATCAGCTTGATGTGGTAGATACTATGATTATTCCATTTTACAGATTATAGTCCCAGGCTATCTGGCATTTAGAAGCTAAACCTTGCCCAAGATCAGAGTTAATAAAGAGCAAGCCAGGATTTAACCCCCAACAATCAGACCCAGAGCCTACAGGCCTAATTATGATGCTAAACTGCATCTCCCAGGTGGTTCCTTTTCTGATGATGGCAAACATAGGAAGGGGAGTAGTTTTGGGAGAGGAGGAGATGACTAAATGCCAGAACAGAGGCCATTCTGGATTCCATTTACCATAATATATAACTGTATAATTTGTAAAACTAGCTTACATTGCTTTATTATTTACAAAAAAAAAAAAAAGCTCAGCTGATAATTCAACTGACAGTACCTTGAATCAATTTAAATATCTGCAGACTAAGAATTTAGAACTTTTAGAATTCAGACTAAGACTAGAATATCTGCACTAATGAAAGGGGTTTTTGTAGTCATAATCAACACTTGGTCAACTGAGCATTTTTATCTGCTTTAATCCCTTTTGCTAATTAAGTGAAGGGGAGGAACCAGATTTAATTAAAAGTGAAGTTGAACACTTAGCTTCTTTTGTGATTATGAGTGAAAGTAAGAAACTTGAATACAGTATTCAAGGTCATGAAATTCTTAATAATTTTATCTTTGAATTTGTGTTTTAGAAGTGAAGTCTGATGGGACAAGGAGCATGTGTGTTGGGGGCTTGGACCCTAGTGTACGTGTGGTCCCTCCAGCTCCCTGGCTTAAGTTCTCAGCCACCTGCTTCCAGCCCTCTGGGCCTCTGCCTGGCCTCCAGCTCCACCTTTCTGTCCCTGTCCCATTGCTGCTGCCCTCTACCTGGTATGGTGATTGGGTGTGTCAGCAAGGGAGGATTGTGTTCCACCTTTATGCTTCTCCCCCAGTAGGATATGGAGGCAGGCAAGGAGGTGGTCAGGGTGGAGCAGGTGCCCTGCTGCATCTGGGTTGGGGCAAAGAAGAGGCCATCCCTGACCAGGCTGGTGGCACCCTGGCTTGTTTAGAGGGTGATTCATTGGGGGCCTCTTGCTGACCTCTAATCCAGGTACCAATTGCATCCTGCTGTCATGGAGGTTGCAATATCTTGGGGGGTTTCTTGTCTACCATCAACTGGGATGCTGTACTGTGGGAAGGGGAGATTGACTTCCTCACTCCCTGCTGGGGTCTCACAATTTATATTTTGTGGGACACCCCCCAAATTATGTAGTTGGCCCTGTCTCCTCAATCTCTTGCCTTATTTTGTATATAATAAATGCATAGACTGAATTTGTTAAGTAAGAATTCAGCAGATATGTCTGTCATAACCATAGTGCAAGCCCACTTTGTTAGAACTTAAAAACAATTAGCATAAAGATAAAGCATGAAATGATAATGACTTAAAATTTGATTAAGACGTGTGTATTATACTCATGGTTATTAAAGTCAAAAAAGGAGAGAGAGATCAAAGTGGCAGATTAGGAGGATGCTGGGCTCACCTCCCCTGATCCAAACAACAGCTCTTGTTGAAATCAACCTGGGGACAAGCAGAACAGCTGTTCTGCAACCAAGGCTGTAAAGAAAGATCCACACGGAGTCTGGTAGGAAGGGAGAATCGATGTGGTCAGGACCTGCACCCTTAGCAGGGACACAGGAGAGGAGGGGACATCACAGGCTCAGGGATACTCCCTGGGGAGTGAGGGATTCCAGCCACACATTGGACACCCCAGCCCTGGGATACAACACCAGGAAGAAAAGCCCCTTAGCTGGCTTGAAACCCAGTGGGGCTTACCGAAGGGCTGTAAGAAACTGGGCCTCTGCTCTTGAAGAGCACACAGACTTGCTTGCTCCCAGGCAAAGTGTGAAGGCAGCACATTGAAAGCTGCCAGGGGCTCTGACCAGCCAGCAAGGACTGCTGCATCACTCCCCGCCTATCCCTCACCTAGTTCCTGCTCTAGCCCCTCTTGCTCCAGCACTGCTCCCCACTAAGGCAGAGGGTGCCACTAACTACAAGAGTGTGCACACTTGGAGGGAACAGAGCTGGCTTGGATCCCAGCCCTGCCTCTGACCAGGACGTAGGCAGCCATTGCCAGCACATGTGTCCCTGTGCACTCTCGGGAGGGAGCAAACTCAGCTCAGTAGTGTGATACCAACCCCTCCAGCCACAACCCAGCCTCTAGCCAAGCAAGCACATCAGGGATAAAGTGAAATCAGAAAAGAAGTACAGCCTCAAGCCCTCAGGCCCTGAATCTATACCCCAAACCAAGGCTGAGACTGCCATCACACCTGGAAGAAACCCAACTTCCTCAGGGCTCCTGCTCCAGCCCCTGTGGCTCTGACCCCACCCTTCACAGGGTGGTGATGGCCACTGAGAAGAGGAGAAGCCCCAGCTTGCACCTGGCTCTGGCTCTAGCCCCTCCAACTCCACCCCTACCTCCCACCAAGGTGGTAGCTGCCAGCGCACACTGGGAGAAGAGGTAGCCTATGCTAATGTCAGACCCAGCTCTCCCACCAAGTCCACTGGGCACACACAGACTTCATAGGGGCACTCCCACACAAGGACAGAGTAGGTAACTGTTTCACCTAATTTTATAGAGACAGAGAAAGTCAAGCAAAATGAGAAGACAAAGAAGAATATGTTTCAAAAGAAATAAGAAAAAACCTGAAAAGAAAATCTTAATGAACTAGAGGTAAATAATTTACCTGATAAAGGGTTCAAAGCAATAGTAATGAAAATGTTAACTGAACTTGGGGGAAAAAAGAATACATGAACACAGTGAGAATTTTAACAAAGAACTAGAAGATATTTGTTTAAAAAACAGACAGAACTGAAGAATATAATAACTGAAATGAAAACTACAGTAGAGGGAATTAACAGCAGATTAAGTGATACAAACAGAAGAGCATACTAGTGACCTAGGAGATGGAAAAATGGAAATCACCCAATCAAAACAGCAAAAAGAAAAATAGATTTTAAGAAATGAGACTTGTTTAAAGGACCTCGAGGACAACATGTAGACTAACATTCACATAATATGGGTCCCAGAAGGAGAAGAGAGAGAGAAAGGGGTACAAAGTGTATTTGATGAAATTATGGCTGAAAACTTCCTGATGCTGAAGAAGGAAACAGATATCCAGGTACAGGAATCACAGAGAGTCCCAAACAAGATGAACACAAAGAGACCCCCAACAAGACCTATCATAATTAAAATGGCAAAAGTTAAAGATAAAGAGAGGATTCTAAAGGCAGCAAGAGGAGAGGCCTTCAAGATGGCAGAGGAGTAAGATGTGAAGATCACCTTCCACCCCACAAATACATCAGAAATACATCTACATGAGGAACAACTCCTACAGAACACCTACTGAATGCTGGCAGAAGACCTCAGACTTCCCCAAAGGCAAGAAACTCCCCACGAACCTGGGTAGGGCAAACGAAAAAGAAAACACAGAGACAAAAGAATAGGGACAGGACCTGCATTTCTGGGAGGGAGCTGTGAAGGAGGAAAAGTTTCCACACACTAGGAAGCCCCTTTACTGGTGGAGACTGGGGGTGGCGGTGGGGAAGCTTCAGAGCCATGGAGGAGAGTACAACAATAGGGGTGCAGAGGACAAAGTGGAGAGATTCCTGCAGAGTGGATCGGTGCCGACCAGCACTCACCAGCCTGAGACGCTTGTCTGCTCAACCTCCAGTGTGGGTGGAGGCTGGGAGCTTAGGCTCTGGCTTCGGAGGTCAGATCCCAGGGAGAGGACTTGGGTTGGCTGCATGAACAAAGCCTGAAGGGGGCTAGTGTGCCACAGCTAGCTGGGAGGGAGTCTGGGAAAAAGTCTGGACCTGCCTAAGAGGCAAGAGACCATTGTTTCAGGGTGCATGAGGAGAGGGGATTAAGAACACTGCCTAAACAAGCTCCAGAGATGGGCATGAGCTGCAGCTACCAGTGCAGACATCAGAGATGGGCATGAAATGCTAAGGCTGCTCCTGCAGCCACCAAGAAGCCTGTGTGCAAACACAGGTCACTATCCACACATCTGCTCACAAGAAACTGTGCAGCCTGCCACTGCCAGGGTCCCGTGATCCAGGGACAACTTCCCTGGGAGAACAACGCACAGTGTGCCTCAGGCTGTTGCAACATCATGCTGGCCTCTGCTGCCACAGATTCACCCTCCATTTCATACCCATCCCTACCCCTTGGCCTGAGTGAGCCATAGCCCCCTAATCAGCTGCTACTTTAAACCCATTCTGTGTGGGTGGGAGCAGACACCTTCAGGCGACCTATACGCAGAGGCAGAGTCAAATCCAAAGCCGAACCCCAAGAGCTGTGTGAACAAAGAAGAGAAAGGGAAATTTCTCCCAGCAGCCTCAGGAGCAGCGGATTAAATCTCCACAACCAACTTGATATACTCTGCATCACTGGAATACGTGAATAGACAAGAAATAATCCCGAATTTGAGGTGGTGGACTTTAAGAGCAACTGTAGACTTGGGCTTTGTGTTCTGTGTGTAATTTTTTTCTGGTTTTATGTTTATCTTAGTTTAGTATTTAGAGTTTATTATCATGGGTAGATCTGTTTATTGATTTGGTGGCTCTGTTTTTTTTTCTTTTTTATATATAGATTTTTTCCCCCTTTTCTCTTTTTGTGAGTGTGTATGTGTATGCTTCTTTGTGTGATTTTGTCTGTATAGCTTTGCTTTTACCATTGTCCTAGGGTTCTGTCTGTCTGATTTTTTTTTCATTTTTTTTTTTTAGTATAGTTTTTCGCACTTGTTAACATTGGTGGATTTGTTTTTTGGTTTGGTTGCTCTCTTCTTTCTTTCTTTCTTTCTCCTTTTTCTTTTTTTAATACTTTTTATTTTTTAATTATTAATTTTTTAATTTTTATTTTAATAACTGTATTTTATGTATTTATTTTTCTTTCTTTCTTTTTTTCTCCATTTTGTTCTGAGCCGAGGGGCTGACAGGATCTTATTGCTCTGGCCAGGTGTCAGGCCTGTGCCTCTGAGGTGGGAGAGCTGAGTTCAGAACATTGGTCCACCAGAGGCTTCCCAGCTCCACATAATATCAAACAGCAAAAGCTCTCCCAAAGATCTCCATGTAAGTGCTAAGACCCATCTCCACTCAAGAATCCGCAAGCTACAGTGCTGGACACCCTATGCCAAACAACTAGCAAGAAGGGAACACAACCCCACCCATCAGCAGAGAGGCTGCCTAAAATCATAATAAGTTCACAGAAACCCCAAAACACACCACTGGACGTAGTCCTGCCCACCAGAAAGACAAGATCCAGCCTCATCCACCAGAATACAGGCACCAGTCCCCTTCACCAGGAAGCCTATACAACCCACTGAACCAAACTTAGCCACTGGGGACAGACAGCAAAAACAACAGGAACTACAAACGTACAGCCTTCAAAAAGGAGACCCCAAAGACAGTAAGAAAAGCAAAATGAGAAGAGAGAGAAACACGCAGCACATGAAGGAGCAAGGTAAAAACCCACCAGACCAAACAAATGAAGAGGAAATAGGCAGTCTACCTGAAAAAGAATTCAGAGTAATGACGGTAAAGATGATCTAAAATCTTGGAAGTACAATGGAGAAAATACAGGAAACATTTAACAAGGACCCAGAAGAACTAAAGAGCAAAAAAACAATGATGAAGAACACAATAAATGAAATTAAAATTTTTCTAGAAGGCATCAATAACAGAATAACTAAGGCAGAAGAACGGATAAGTGACCTGGAAGATAAAAGAGGGGAAATAACTACTACAGAGCAGAATAAAGAAAAAAGAATGAAAAGAATTGAGGATAGTCTTAGAGACCTCTGGGACAATATTAAGCGTACCAACATTCGAATTATAGGGGTCCCAGAAGAAGAAGAGAAAAAGAAAGAAACTGAGAAAATATTTGAAGAGATTATAGTTGAAAACTTCCCTAATATGGGAAAGGAAATAGTCAAGTCCAGGAAGTGCAGAGAATCCCATACAGGGTAAATCCAAGGAGAAACATGCCAAGACACTTATTAATCAAACTATCAAAAACTAAATACAAAGAAAAAATATTAAAAGCAACAAGGGAAAACAACAAATAACACACAAGGGAATCCCCATAAGGTTAACAGCTGATCTTTCAGCAGTAACTCTGCAAGCCAGAAGAGACTGGCAAGACATATTTAAAGTGATGAAAGGGAAAAACCTACAACCAAGATTACTCTACCCAGCAAGTATCTCATGCAGATTTAACGGAGAAATTAACACCTTTACAGACAAGCAACAGCTGAGAGAATTCAGCACCACCAAACCAGCTTTACAACTTTAGCTTTACAAATGCTAAAGGAACTTCTCTAGGCGGGAAACACAAGAGAAGGAAGAGGCCTACAATAACAAACGCAAAGCAATTAAGAAAATGGTAATAGGAACATACATATTGAAAACTACATTAATGTAAATGGATTAAATGCTCCAACCAAAAGACATAGACTGGCTGAATGCATACAAAAAGAAGACCCGGGGCTTCCCTGGTGGCGCAGTGGTTGAGAGTCCGCCTGCCGATGCAGGAGACACGGGTTCATGCCCCGGTCCGGGAAGATCCCACATGCCGCGGAGCGGCTAGGCCCGTGAGCCATGGCCGCTGAGCCTGCGCGTCCGGAGCCTGTGCTCTGCAAGGGGAGAGGCCACAACAGTGAGAGGCCCACGTACCGCAAAAAAAAAAAAAAAAAAAAAAAAAAAAAAAGAAGACCTGTATATATGCTGTCTACAAGGGCCCACTTCAGACCTAGGGACACATACAGACTGAAAGTGAGGGGATGGAAAAAGATATTCCATGCAAATGGAAATCAAAAGAAAGCTGGAGTGGCAATTCTCATATCAGACAAAATAGATTTAAATTAAAGACTATTACAAGAGACAAAGAAGTATACTACATAGTGATCAAGGGATCAATCCAAGAAGATATAACAATTATAAATATATATGCACCCAACATAGGAGCACCAAAATACATAAGGCAAATGCTAACAACCATAAAACGGGAAACCGACAGAAACAGAAAAATAGTAGGGGACTTTAACACCCCATTTTCACCAATGGACAGATCATCCAAAATGAAAATAAATAAGAAAACACAAGCTTTAAATGATACATTAAACAAGATGGACTTAATTGATATTTATAGGACATTCCATCTGAAAACAACACAACACACTTTCTTCTCAAGTACTCAAGGAACGTTCTCCAGGATAGATCATATCTTGGGTCACAAATCAAGCCTTTGTAAATTTAGAAAATTGAAATTGTGTCAAGTATCTATTCCAGCCACAACACTATGAGACTTCATATAAATTACAGGAAAAAAATTATAAAATACAAACACATGGAGGCTAAACAATACACTACTAAATAACCAATAAATCACTGAAGAAATCAAAGAGGAAACTGAGAGATACCTAGAAACAAATGACAATGAAAACATGTTGACCCAAAACCTATGGGATGCAGCAAAAGCAGTTCTAAGAGGGAAGTTTATAGCAATACAATCCTACCTCAAGAAACAAGAACCCTCTCAAATAAACAACCTAACCTTACACCTAATGCAACTAGAAGAACAACAACAAAAAAAAAACCCCAAAGTTACCAGAAGGAAATAAATCATAGACATCAGATCAGAAATAAATGAAAAATAAATGAAGGAAACAATAGCAAAGAACGATAAAACTAAAAGCTGGTTCTTTGAGAAGATAAACAAAATTGATAAACCATTAGCCAGACTCATCAAGAAAAAAACGGAGAAGACTAAAATCAATAGAATTAGACATGAAAAAGGAGAAGTAACAACTGACACTGCAGAAATACAAAGGGTCATGAGAGATTACTACAAGCAACTATATGTCAATGAAATGGACAACCTGGAAGAAATGGACAAACTCTTAGGAAAGCACAGCATCTGAGACAGAACCAGGAAGAAATGAAAATATAAACAGACCAATCACAAGCCCTGAACTTGAGACTGTGATTAAAAATCTTCCAACAAACAAAAGCCAGATGGCTTCACAGGCGATTTCTATCAAACACTTAGAGAAGAGCTAACACCTATCCTTCTCAAACTCTTCCAAAATATAGAAGATGGAGGAACACTCCCAACTCATTCTACGAGGCCACCATCACCCTGATGCCAAAACCAGACAAAGATGTCACAAAGAAAGAAAACTACAGGCCAGTATCGCTGATGAATGTAGATGCAGATATCCTCAACAAAATACTAGAAAACAGAATCCAACAGCACATTAACAGGAGCACACACCATGATCAAGTGGGGTTTATCCCAGGAATGCAAGGATTCTCCAATATATGCAAGTCAATCAATGTAGTAAGCCATATTAACAAATTGAAAGATAAAAACCATATTATCATCTCAATAGATGCAGAAAAGCTCTTGACAAAATTCAACACCCACTTAAGATAAAAACCCTCCAGAGAGCAGGCATAGAGGGAACTTACCTCAACATAATAAAGGCCATATAGGACAAACCCACAGACAACATCTTTCTCAATGGTGAATAACTGAAACCATTTCCTCTAAGATCAGGAAGAAGACAAGGTTGTCCACTCTCACCACTATTATTCAACATAGTTTTGGATGTTTTAGTCACAGCAATCAGAGAAGAAAAAGAAATAGAGGAATCCAAATCAAAAAGAAATAAAGCTCTCACTGTTTGCAGATGACATGATACTATATAAAGAGAATCCTAAAGATGCTTCCAGAAAACTACTAGAGCTAATCAATGAATTTGGTAAAGTAGCAGGATACAAAATGAATGCAGAGGAATCTTTTGCATTTCTATTCACTAATGATGAAAAATCTGAAAGAGAAGTTAAGGAAACACTCCCATTTAGCATTGCAACACAAAGAATAAAATACCTAGGGATAAACCTACCTCTGGAGACGAAAGTCCTGTATGTGCAAAACTATAAGACACTGATGGAAGAAATTAAAGATGATACAAATAGATGGAGAGATATACCATGTTCTTGGATTGGAAGAATCAACATTGTGAAAATGACTCTACTACCCAAAGCAATCTATGGATTCAATGTAGTCCCTATCAAATTACCAATGGCATTTTTCACAGAACTAGAACAAAAAATTTCACAATTTGTATGGAAATACAAAAGACCCCGAATAACCAAAGCAATCTTGAGAAAGAAAGACGGAGCTGAAGGAATCAGTCTCCCAGACTTCAGACTATACTACAAAGGTACAGTAATCAAGACAGCATGGTACTGGCACAAAAACAGAAATATAGATCAATGGAACAGGGTAGAAAGCCCAGAGATAAACCCCCGCACCTATGGTCACCTTATCTTTGATAAAAGAGGCAAGAGTATACAATGGAGAAAAGAGAGCCTCTTCAATAAGTAGTGCTGGGAAAACTGGACAGCTACATATAAAAGAATGAAATTAGGACACTTCCTAACACCATACACAAAAATAAACTCAAAATGGATTAAAAACCTTAATGTCAGGCCAGACACTTTAAAACTCTTAGAGGAAAGCATAGACAGAACACTCTATGACATAAATCACAGCAAGATCTTCTTTGACCCACCTCCTAGAGAAATGGAAATAAAAACAAAAATAAACAAATGGGGCCTAATGAAACTTACAAGCTTTTGCACAGCAAAGGAAACAATCAACAGGAAGAAAAGACAACCCTCAGAATGGGAGAAAATATTTGCAGATGAAGCAACTGACAGGGATTAATCTCCAAAATATACAAGCAGCTCGTGCAGCTCAATATCAAAAAACAAACAACCCAATCCAAAAATGGGCAGGAGTCCTAAATAGACATTTCTCCGAAGAAGATATACAGATTGCCAACAAACACATGAAAGAATGCTCAACATCACTAATCATTAGAGAAATGCAAATCAACACTACAATGATGTTTCACCTCACACCAGTGTGAATGGCCATCATCAAAAAATCTACAAATAATAAATGCTGGAGAGGGTGTGGAGAAAGGGAACCCTCTTGCACTGTTGGTGGGAATGTAAATTGATACAGCCAGTATGGAGAACAGTATGGAGGTTCCTTAAAAAACGGAAAATAGAACTACCATATGACCCAGCAATCCCGCTACTGGGCATATACCCTGAGAAAACCATAATTCAAAAAGAGTCATGTACCACAGTGTTCATTGCAGCTCTATTTACAATAGCCAGGACATGGAAGCAACCTAAGTGTCCATGAGCAGTTGAATGGATAAAGAAGATGTGGCACATATATACAATGGAATAGTACTCAGCCATAAAAAGAAATGAAATTGAGTTATTTTTAATGAGGTGGATGGACCTAGAGTATGTCATACAGAGTGGAGTAAGTTAGAAAGAGAAAAACAAATACCATATACTAACACATATATATGGAATCTAAAAAAAAAATGGTTTTGAAGAACCTAGGTGCAGGACAGGAATAAAGACACAGACATAAAGAATGAACTTGAGGACACAGGGGAGGGGAAGTGTAAGCTGAGATGAAGTGAGAGAGTGACATGGACATAGATACACTACCAAATGTAAAGTAGATGGCTACTGGGAAGCAGCCATATAGCACAGGGATTTCAGCTCAGTGCTTTGTGACCACCTAGAAGGGTGGGTTATGGAGGGTGGTGGGAAGGAGATGCAAGTGCGAGGAGATATGGGGATATATGTATATGTATATGTATATGTAAAGCTGATTCACTTTGTTATAAAGCAGAAACTAACACACCATTGTAAGGCAATTATACTCCAATCAAGATGTTTAAAAAAAGAATAAAAAGAAAAAAAATAAAATAAAGGCAGCAAGAGAAAAACAGTCAGTTACAGGGAACTTCCATAAGGCTTTCAGCTGATTTTTTCTGCAGAAACATTGCAGGCCAGAAGGGAGTGGTATGATATATTTAACGTACTGAAAAGAAAAAAACAAAACAAAAACAAAAACCCTACCCGTACCACCTAGGATACCAGCAGGGTTATCATTAGATTGTCTCTAAAATCAGGCACAAGGATGCCCACTCTCACCATTTCTAGTTAACATAGTACTGGAATTCCTAGGCATAGCAATCAGACGAGAAAAAGAAATAAAAGGCATCCAAATTGGAAGGGAAAAAGTAAAATTGTCACTATTTTCAGAGGACATGATACTATATATATAAAACCCTAAGTTCGCCACCAAAAAACTATTAGAACTAATAAGTGATTCAGTAAATCAGGATACAACATTATTATATGGAAATCTGTTGATTTTTTAAACAACATATAATAATGAATTCTCAGAAAGAGCATGCAAGAAAATACTACCATTTATGGTTGCTTCAAAAAGAATAAAATACATAGGAATTATCTCAGCCATAGAAAATAACGAAATTTTGCCATTTGCAACTACATGGATGGACTTAGAGGGTATCATACTAATTGAACTAAGTCAGACAGAGAAAGACAAATACTGTATCTTGTCACATATATTAATCTAAAAAGTAAAACAAATGAATGAATATAACAAAATAGGACAGACTCATAGATACAGTGAAAAAAACAGTGGGTAGAGGGGTTGGGGGAGAGGCAAGATAGGGGAAGGGGATTAAGAGGTACACTACTAGGTATGAAATAGATACAAGGATATATTGTACAGCACAGGGACTATAGCCAATATTTTATAATAACTTTAAATGGAATACAATCTATAAAAATATTCAATCACTATGTTGTATACCTGAAACTACTCTAACATTTTAAATCATCTACAATTTAAAATAAAAGAAAAATAAAATAAATAAATAAATGCAAAGAAACCTTAAGGACGAATAATTAGAAAAATAACTAGTTAGAGTGTTATTTTCACTTCTGTTATTAATAGTAATTGTGAGTAATAATTCTTAAATCTTGCCTGGAGACATTAGTATAGTTGAAAGTTGTATTAACTTTGGGATGCTAAATCAAATACAAGATGTGAAAATTAGATCTTTTAGTCAAAGTCCAAATAAGTTAAATTTTATTGAGAAGTACACATAACTTCATTGAAATTAGAGCTTTTGAATTTAAAAGATAGACAAATATTGTAGTGAGTGCCAGAATGTTTTAAATTATGCTAACCAGTGATCTTGATAATTGGTTCCACAAGCATCTAGAATAGCCTTCTCTTAGTGTTTAGCTGTGACAGAAACAATGCTCCCTTTAGCAGGCTGATTGATATTTCCTACTGCCAAAATCCGAGAAAATTTTTAGCATGTGATGTGTCAAATTATCTGTTAAAAATTATGAAACACACCTTAAACCTCTAAGTAACTGGGTTGAATTTTATTTTTATGACATCATGCTTTGTAAGACTCTCACTAATCAAAGTTGTTGACATTGTCCCTATACAGCTGGAAAAGGCCAAAAAGTTGTTATCTCCCCCCCGCACAAGAATCCTGCCTTCCTTTTGGTGCATCAGGTGTGATCATCAGGGCCTATATTATTGGGATCATTCTTTGTTTAACTGGCCGATGAGTTGGAGTGGTTTTACAAAATAACCACTTACACAAGGAGACGCAGACCCCACCTGCCCATCCTGAGACTGGGAGCAGCTTCCTGTGCAGCCTGTAACCCTTGCCCACCAGCCTAGCTGCAAAGAGAACAGTGCTGCTCCTTCTCCTCCCCAAACTTTCCAAATGGTTTTGAGAGGTCTTTGATGCAAAGCTATGCTTGATGTCCACCTTGCCCGGGTTCTCTTGGGTGCAAACATCATTGGGGACACACAGCAGAATTTAAACTTGGCCCTTCACACCCCATGGCCTGGTCCCGATTTTGACCAGAGGGCTGTAATTAGGTTATCTTCCCTTAGATGCCTCACTCCTGATGCAGAAACCCGCCCAGATATCGTAGAGGTCAGCTCCATGATATCAGATGTCATGATGAAGTATGTAGATAATTTATCCGCATCCCAGCTGGCCTTGGAGAAGAAGCTGGAACGGGAAAGGAGACGCACACAGAGGTATTTTATGGAAGCCAACCGGAACACAGTCATGTGTCAGCGCGAGCCGGCTCTTCTCTCTCAAGTAAGTGGAAATCTTTCAATCTCTTCAGGATGCGTTCTTTTTTTTTTTTCCTTTTTTTTTTATTAGTTTCTGCTTTATAACAAAGTGAATCAGTCATACATATACGTCTGTTCCCACATCCCTTCCCTCATGCATCTCCCTCCCTCCCACCCTCCCCATCCCACCCCTCCAGGCGGTCACAAAGCACCGAGCTGATCTCCCTGTGCTCTGCGGCTGCTTCCCACTATCTATCTACCTTACGTTTGGTAGTGTATATATGTCCATGCCTCTCTTTCGCTTTGTCACAGCTTACCCTTCCCCCTCCCCATATCCTCAAGTCCATTCTCAAGTAGGTCTGTGTCTTTATTCCCGTTTTACCCCTAGGTTCTTCATGACATTTTTTTTTTTTAAATTCCGTATATATGTGTTAGCATACGGTATTTGTCTTTCTCTTTCTGACTTACTTCACTCTGTATGACAGACTCTAGGTCTATCCACCTCATTACAAATAGCTCAGTTTCATTTCTTTTTATGGCTGAGTAATATTCCATTGTATATATGTGCCACATCTTCTTTATCCATTCATCCGATGATGGACACTTAGGTTGTTTCCAGCTCCGGGCTATTGTGAATAGAGCTAAAATGAAATTTTGGTACATGTCTCTTTTTGAATTATGGTTTTCTCAGGGTATATGCCCAGTAGTGGGATTGCTGGGTCATATGGTAGTTCTATTTGTAGTTTTTTAAGGAACCTCCATACCGTTCTCCATAGTGGCTGTACCAATTCACATTCCCACCAGCAGTGTAAGAGTGTTCCCTTTTCTCCACACCCTCTCCAGCATTTATTGTTTCTAGATTTCTTGATGATGGCCATTCTGACTGGTGTGAGATGATATCTCATTGTAGTTTTGATTTGCATTTCTCTAATGATTAATGATGTTGAGCATTCTTTCATGTGTTTGTTGGCAGTCTGTATATCTTCTTTGGAGAAATGCCTATTTAGGTCTTCTGCCCATTTTTGGATTGGGTTGTTTGTTTTTTTGCTATTGAGCTGCATGAGCTGTTTATAAATTTTGGAGATTAATCCTTTGTCAGTTGCTTCATTGGCAAATATTTTCTCCCATTCTGAGGGTTGTCTTTTGGTCTTGTTTATGGTTTCCTTTGCTGTGCAAAAGCTTTGAAGTTTCATTAGGTCCCATTTGTTTATCTGTGTTTTTATTTCCATTTCTCTAGGAGGTGGGTCCAAAAGGATCTTGCTGTGATTTATGTCATAGAGTGTTCTACCTATGTTTTCCTCTAAGAGTTTGATAGTTTCTGGCCTTACATTTAAGTCTTTAATCCATTTTGAGCTTATTTTTGTGTATGGTGTTAGGGAATGATCTAATCTCAAACTTCTACATGTCCCTGTCCAGTTTCCCCAGCACCACTTATTGAAGAGGCTGTCCTTTCTCCTCTGTACATTCCTGCCTCCTTTATCAAAGATAAGTTGGCCATATGTGCGTGGGTTTATCTCTGGGCTTTCTATCCTGATCCACTGATCTATCTTTCTGTTTTTATGCCAGTACCACACTGTCTTAATTACTTAATTACTTAATTACTCAAATCAATAGAATTAGAAATGAAAAAGGAGAAGTAACAACTGACACTGCAGAAATACAAAAGATCATGAGAGATTACTATAAGCAACTCTATGCCAATAGAGTTGGCATAGAGCCTGATTCCTCCAGCTCCGTTTTTCGTTCTCAAGATTGCTTTGGCTATTCGGGGTCTTTTGTTTTTCCAAACAAATTTTGAAATTTTTTGTTCTAGTTCTGTAAAAAATGCCAGTGGTAGTTTGATAGGGATTGCATTGAATCTGTAGATTGCTTTGGGTAGTAGAGTCATTTTCACAATATTGATTCTTCCAATCCTCCAGAAGCATGGTATATCTCTCCATCTATTTGTATCATCTTTTTATTTTTTTTTTTATTTATTTTTTTTTTTGCACGGTACGCGGGCCTCTCACTGTTGTGGCCTCTCCCATTGCGGAGCACAGGCTCCGGACGCACAAGCTCAGCGGCCATGGCTCACGGGCCTAGCCGCTCTGCGGCATGTGGGATCTTCCCAGACTGGGGCACGAACCCGTGTCCCCTGCATCGGCAGGCGGATTCTCAACCACTGAGCCACCAGGGAAGCCCTATTTGTATCATCTTTAATTTCTTTCATCAGTGTCTTATAATTTTCTGCATACAGGTCTTTTGTCTCCTTAGGTAGGTTTATTCCTAGATATTTTATTCTTTTTGTTGCAGTGGTAAATGGGAGTGTTTTCTTAGTTCCACTTTCAGATTTTTCATCATTAGTGTATAGGAATGCTAGAGATTTCTGTGCATTAATTTTGTATCCTGCTACTTTACCAATTCATTGATTAGTTCTAATAGTTTTCTAGTAATATCTTTAGGATTCTCTATGTATAGTATCATGTCATCTGCAAACAGTGACAGCTTTACTTCTTCTTTTCCAATTTGGATTCCTTTTATTTCCTTTTCTTCTCTGATTGCTGTGGCTAAAACTTCCAAAACTATGTTGAATAAAAGTGGTGAGAGTGGGCAACCTTGTCTTGTTCCTGATCTTAGTGGAAATGGTTTCAGTTTTTCACCATTGAGGACAATGTTGGCTGTGGGTTTGTCATATATGGCCTTTATTATGTTGAGGAAAGATCCCTCTATGCCTACTTTCTGCAGGGTTTTTATCATAAATGGGTGTTGAATTTTGTCGAAAGCTTTCTCTGCATCTATTGAGATGATCATATGGTTTTTCTCCTTCAACTTGTTAATATGGTGTATCACATTGATTGATTTGCGTATATTGAAGAATCCTTGCATTCCTGGAATAAACCCCACTTGATCATGGTGTATGATCCTTTTAATGTGCTGTTGGATTCTGTTTGCTAGTATTTTGTTGAGGATTTTTGCATCTATGTTCATCAGTGAGATTGGCCTGTAGTTTTCTTTCTTTGTGACATCCTTGCATGGTTTTGGTATCAAGGTGATGGTGGCCTCGTAGAATGAGTTTGGGAGTGTTCCTTCCTCTGATATTGTTTGGAAGAGTTTGAGAAGGATGGGTGTTAGCTCTTCTCTAAATGTTTGATAGAATTCGCCTGTGAAGCCATCGGGTCCTGGGCTTTTGTGTGATGGAAGATTTTTAATCACAGTTTCAATTTCAGTGCTTGTGATTGGTCTGTTCATATTTTCTCTTTCTTCCTGATTCAGTCTTGGCAGGTTGTGCATTTCTAAGAATTTGTCCATTTCTTCCAGGTTGTCCATTTTATTGGCATAGAGTTGCTTATAGTAATCTCTCATGATCTTTTGTATTTCTGCAGTGTCAGTTGTTACTTCTCCTTTTTCATTTCTAATTCTATTGATTTGAGTCTTCTCCCTTCTTTGCTTGATGAGTCTGGCTAATGGTTTGTCAATTTTGTTTATCTTCTCAAAGAACCTGCTTTTAGTTTGGTTGATCTTTGCTATCGTTTCCTTCATTTCTTTTTCATTTATTTCTGATCTGATCTTTATGATTTCTTTCCTTCTGCTAGCTTTGGGGGTTTTTTGTTCTTCTTTCTCTAATTGCTTTAGGTGCAGGGTCAGGTTGTTTACTCGAAATGTTTCCTGTTTCTTAAGGTGGGATTGTATTGCTATAAACTTCCCCCTTAGAACTGCTTTTGCTGCGTCCCATAGGTTTTGGGTCGTCGTGTCTCCATTGTCATTTGTTTCTAGGTATTTTTTAATTTCCTCTTTGATTTCTTCAGTGATCACTTCGTTATTGAGTAGTGTATTGTTTAGCCTCCATGTGTTTGTATTTTTTACAGATCTTTTCCTGTAATTGATGTCTAGTCTCATAGCATTGTGGTCGGAAAAGATACTTGATACAATTTCAATTTTCTTAAATTTACCAAGGCTTGATTTGTGACCCAAGATATGATCTATCCTGGAGAATGTTCCATGAGCACTTGAGAAAAATGTGTATTCTGTTGTTTTTGGATGGAATGTCCTATAAATATCAACTAAGTCCATCTTGTTTAATGTATCATTTAAAGCTTGTGTTTCCTTATTTATTTTCATTTTGGATGATCTGTCCATTGGTGAAAGTGGGGTGTTAAAGTCCCCTACTATGAGTGTGTTACTGTCGATTTCTCCTTTTATGGCTGTTAGTATTTGCCTTATGTATTGAGGTGCTCCTATGTTGGGTGCATAAATATTTAAAATTGTTATATCTTCTTCTTGGATCGATCCCTTGATCATTATGTAGTGTCCTTCTTTGTCTCTTCTAATAGTCTTTATTTTAAAGTCTATTTTGTCTGATATAAGAATTGCTACTCCAGCTTTCTTTTGATTTCCATTTGCATGGAATATCTTTTTCCATCCCCTTACTTTCAATCTGTATGTGTCTCTAGGTCTGAAGTGGGTCTCTTGTAGACAGCATATATATGGGTCTTGTTTTTGTATCCATTCAGCCACTCTGTGTCTCTTGGTGGGAGCATTTAATCCATTTACATTTAAGGTAATTATTGATATGTATGTTCCTATTCCCATTTCCTTAATTGCTTTGGGTTCGTTATTGTAGGTATATTCCTTCTGTTGTGCTTCTTGCCTAGAGGAGTTCCTTTAGCATTTGTTGTAAAGCTGGTTTGGTGGTGCTGAACTCTCTCAGCTTTTGCTTGTCTGTAAAGGTTTTAATTTCTCCATCAAATCTGAATGAGATCCTTGCTGGGTACAGTAATCTTGGTTGCAGGTTTCTCTTCTTCATCACTTTAATTATATCCTGCCACTCCCTTCTGTCTTGTAGAGTTTCTGCTGAGAGATCAGCTGTTAACCTGATGGGGATTCCCTTGTGTGTTATTTGTTGTTTTTGCCTTGCTACTTTTAATATGATTTCTTTGTGTTTAATTTTTGACAGTTTGATTAATATGTGTCTTGGCGTATTTCTCCTTGGATTTATTCTGTATGGGACTCTCTGTGCCTCCTGGACTTGATTAACTATTTCCTTTCCCATATTGGGGAAGTTTTCAACTATAATCTCTTCAAATATTTTCTCAGTCCCTTTCTTTTTCTCTTCTTCTTCTGGAACCCCTATAATTCGAATGTTGGTGCGTTTAATGTTGTCCCAGAGGTCTCTGAGACTGTCCTCTGTTCTTTTCATTCTTTTTTCTTTATTTTGCTCTGCATCAGTCATTTCCACTATTTTATCTTCCACATCACTTATCCATTCTTCTGCCTCAGTTATTCTGCTATTGATCCCATCTAGAGTATTTTTCATTTCATTTATTGTGTTTTTAATCGATGCTTGATTCCTCTTTAGTTCTTCTAGGTCCTTGTTAACTGTTTCTTGCATTTTGTCTATTCTATTTCCAAGATTATGGATCTTGGAAATAGAATCTTGGATCAGCTTTACTATCATTATTCTGAATTCTTTTTCAGGTAGACTGCCTATTACCTCTTCATTTGTTAGGTCTGGTAGGTTTTTATCTTGCTCCTTCACCTGCTGTGTGTTTTTCTGTCTTCTCATTTTGCTTATGTTACTGTGTTTGGGGTCTCCTTTTTGCAGGCTGCAGATTTGTAGTTCCCGTTGTTTTTGGTGTATGACCCCAGTGGCTAAGGTTGTTTCAGTCGGTTGTGTAGCTTTCCTGGTGGGGGGGACTAATGCCTGTGTTCTGGTGGTTGAGGCTCGATCTTGTCTTTCTGGTGGACAGGTCCACGTCTGGTGGTGTGTTTTGGGGTGCCTATGGCCTTATTATGTTTTTAGGTAGCCTCTCTGCTAATGGGTGGGGTTGTGTTCCTGCCTTGCTAGTTGCTTGGCATAGGGTGACCAGCACTGTAGCTTGCTGGTCGTTGACTGAAGCTGGGTGCTGGTGTTGAGATGGAGATCTCTGGGAGATTTTCGCTGCTTGATATTATGTGGAGCTGGGAGGTCTCTTGTGGACCCGTGTCTTGAAGTTGGCTCTCCCACTTCAGAGGCACAGCACTGACTCCTGGCTGCAGCACCAAGAGCCTTTCATCCACCCGGCTCAGAATAACAGGGAGAAAAAGCAGAAAGAAAGAATTAGTAGAAGAAAGAAAGAGAGAGGGAAAGAAAGGAAGAAGGGAAGAAAGGAAGGAAGGAAGAAAGAAAGAAAGAAAGGAGGGAGGGAGGGAGGAAGGATGGAAAGAGAGAAGGAAAGAAAGGAGGGAGGGAGGGAGGAATAAAAGCAAAAGGAAGAGTGAGTGGAAGAAGAGAGGGAGGGAGGAAGGAAAGAAAGAAAGAAAGACAGGAGGGAGGGAGGGAGGAAGGAAAGAAAAAGAAAGTGGAAAGAAGAATGGTGGGAGGGAGGGAGGAAAGAAAAAGAAGGAAAGGAGGAGCGGAGGGAGGGAGGGAGGAAGGGAAGGTAGGAAAAAAAGAAAGAGCAGGTAAAGTAAAATAGAATAAAGTATGAAATATAGTAGCGTTATTAAAATTAGAAAGTAATTATTGAAAAAAAAAACGGACCGATAGAACCCTGGGACATATGGTGGAAGCAAAGCTATACAGAGAGAATCTTACACAGAAGATTACACATACACATTCACAAAAAGAGAGCAGGGGGAAAAATCAAAAATCTTGCTCTCCAAGTCCACCTCCTCAATTTGGGATAATTCGTTGTAAAAAGAGGAAAGGGGCGAGAAGTCTGAAATCTTGCTCTCTAAGTCCACCTACTTAATTTGGAATAATTCGTTGTATAAAGAGGAAAAGGGGGGACAGTCTTAAATCTTGTCCTCAAAGTCCACTTCCTCAATTTGGGATGATTCGCTGTTCATTCATGCACTCCACAGACGCAGGGCACATCAAATGGACCGTGGAGCTTTAATCCGCTGCCTCCGAGGCTGCACAGAGAGATTTCCCTGTCTCTGCTCTCACAGCTCCCGGGTCTCAGCCTTGGACCGGGCCCCGCCTCTGCGCGTAGGTCGCCGGAGGGCGTCCGTTCTTCGCTCAGATAGGACGGGTTTAAAGGAGCCGCTGATTCGGGGGCTCTGGCTCACTCAGGCAGAGGGGAGGGAGGGGCGCGCAGTGTGGGGCGGGCCTGCAGCGGCAGAGGCTGGCGTGACGTTGCAGCGGCCCGTGGCGCTCCGTGCGCTTTCCCGGGAAAGCCGTCCCCGGGTCTCGGGACCCCGGCAGTGGCGGGGTGCACAGGCCCCCCAGAAGGCGGGGTGGACAGTGACCCGCGCTCGCACACAGGCCCCGTGGCGGCGGCGGCGGCGATGGCGGCGGCAGTGGCGGCGGCGGGCCGCGGCGGCGGCGGCGGCGGCGGGCGTCGGCGGGCGTCGGCGGCGCTGGTGGCCCACGCCCGTCTCCGAGGTCCGCGCTTTACCCGCGGCTCACGCCTGTCTCCGGCGCTTCCCCAAGCAGCCCTCTTAATGCCCTCTCCTCGCGCACCAGGAAACAAAAGGGAAAAAAGTCTCTTGCCTCTTCAGCAGCTCCAGACCCTTTCCCCGGACTCCGTCCGGGCTAGCCGTGGTGCACTAACCCCTTCAGGCTCTCTTCCTGCCGCCAGCCCCAGTCCTCTCCCTGTGCTCTGACTGAAAGCCGATACCCGAGCCTCAGCTCCCAACCCCCCCCGCCACGGCGGCCGAGCAGACAAGCCTCTCGGGCTGGTGAGTGCCTGAGGGCACCAATCCTCTGTGCCGGAATCTCTCCACTTTGCCCTCCACACCCCTGTTGCTGTGCTCTCCTCCGCTACTCCGAAGCTTTCCCCCTCCGCCACCTGCAGTCTCCGCCCGCGAAGGGGCTTGTAGTGTGTAGAAACCTTCCCTCCTTCACGGCTCCCTCCCACTGGTGCAGGTCCCGTCCCTATCCTATTGTCTCTGTTTATTCTTTTTTTTCTTTTGCACTACCCAGGTATGTGGGGAGTTTCTTGCCTTTTGGGGGGTCTGAGGTCTTCTGTCAGCGTCCAGTAGGTGTTCTGTAGGAGTTGTTCCACGTGTAGATGAATTTCTGATGTATCTGTGGGGAGGAAGGTGATCTCCGCGTCTTACTCTTCCGCCATCTTCCTCCGGGCCCGGTTCCAGGATGCGTTCTGATGGACTGTCTGAGGCTGTTCTTGCTTGTGTTGAGGAAAATTAATCTTAAGTTAAAAAAATATTAATTGCTACATGTAATATTTCACTACTATAGAGATACATATTTGCATCCATTTTGATATCTTATAGTTAAAATTAAGTCAATATAATTGATGTTCCAAAGAACTAACCCATAATTTGTTGTATATTACAAAACCAGAGGTATCAAAAAGATATCTTAGAAATTCTTTAAGTTTGTAATATGATCTTTGTATAAGTAGCAGTGACTGCTTATATTCAATTTATTCAGCAATCTTGGAAATATGGATGAAAATATTGTATGTCAGTTTAAAGAAGGAAATTATATTTGCCTTAAAAAATTTTTCTTATTAGTCTGTGTAATTGATTTCATTACTGTTTTTGGTGGTAGTAATTTTGCCATGGTACAAATCAGAATATGTGCTTTTATTTTTCATGACATTAACCTTTAAATTATTTTGATATTTAAGTTTATTTCTGAGTATACTTGAAAAAGGGATGCCAAAGCCACAGACTTCCGCAAGTGCATGCGATGGTGCCTGTGACACCCTTGTTCTATTTTCTCTCTGCCTTTGTTGTATCATGACCCATGACTTATCCTTCACTCATGCTCTGGGTCCCCTGAAAGCAGGGATTTATTAAGGGGCCCTTCAACCCATAAATGTTCTTTTTTAACCCTCCTGAGAATGGGCCTAGCACAATAGGGTCACAAAGCCCATCCTTGATCAGGATACCTGGTCACTAAATTCCTTTCCATGATCTGCCTCAGCTGGGAAAATTATATAAGAATTAGTCTCCAAGAAGAGCCAGTTTTGATTTCTTGAATAACAGCATTTCCAGCAACCTGCTTTTTTAGGAAAGCAATACTATTTGGTGGTTTATCTTGCCATTCTTGGAATCCGGAAGTTAAAGATTCAATCAATATAATTTTGGTGGGTTTTTAAAAATTTTATTTCATTTTTTATGTTTTTAGTACAGTCATACCTTTTATTTCACTTTTCATGTTTTTTTAATTGAAATATAGTTGATTTACAATATTATATTACTTTCAGGTATATAACATAGTGGTTCATAATTTTTCCATTTATACTCCATTCCAAGTTTTTATAAAATAGTAGCTATATTCCCAGTGCTGTACATAGCATCCTTGTATCTTATTTATTTTATACCTAATAGTATGTGTCTCCTAATTCCCTACCCTTATCTTGCCCCTCCTCCTTCCATCTCCCCACTGGAAACCACTAGTTTGTTCTCCCTATATATGAGTCTATTTGTTTTATTATATTCATCTGTTTTTTTTATTTTTTTGAGATTCCACATACAAGTGATATCATATAGTGTTTGTTTTTCTCTGTCTGACTTATTTCACTAAGCATAATACCCTCCAGGTCCATCCACTTGGTTGCAAACAGCAAAATTTCATTCTTTTTTTATGGCTGAGTGGTATTCTACTGCATATATATGTACCACATCTTCTTTATAGTATTCTGCTTATGTTTTCTTCTAGGAGTTTTATTGATTCCAGTCTTACATTTAGGTCTTTAATCCATTTTGAGGTTATTTTCCTATATGCTGTGAGAAAATGTTTTAATTTCATTCTTTTACATGTAGCTGTCCAGTATTCCTAGCACCACTTATTGAAGAGACTGTCTTTTCCCCGTTGTATATTCTTGCCTTCTTTTTCATACATTAATAGACCAGAAGTGCATGGGTTTATTCCAGGCTCTCTATTCTAACCCATTGATCTATGTATCCATTTTTGTGCCAGTACCATACTGTATTGATGACTGTAGCTTTGTAATATAGTCTGAAGGGAGCATGATACCTCCAGCTCTGAGGCTTTTCTCAAGATTGCTTTGGCTATTTAAGATCTTTTGTGTTTGCATACACACTTTGGAATTTTTTTCTACTTCTGTGAAAAATGCCACTGGTATTTTGATAGGGATTGCATTGAATCTGCCTTAGGTAGTATGATCATTTTTACAATGTTAATTCTTCCAATCCATGGACACAGTATCTCTTGTCATCTTTTTTTGTCCTCTTCAGTTTTTTTCATCAGTGTCTTAGAGTTTTCCAATGCTTTAGTGTCTTAAAGTTGTCCAGTTTTCCAACTCCAATTAAGGAGTTTTAACCTCCTTAATTAGATTTTTTCCTAGGTATATTTTTGATGGATGGTAAATGGGATTGTTTTCCTAATTTCTCTTTCTGATAGTTTGTTCTTAATGTGTAGAAATGTAACAGATTTCTGTATATTAATTTTGTATCCTGAAACTTTACTGAATTCATTGATGAGTTATAGTTTTTTGGTGCTGCCTTTAAGATTTTCTATGTTTAGTACCACATCATCTGCAAATAGTGACAGTTTTACTTCTTTCTTTTCAATTTGGATTCCATTTGCTTCTTTTTCTTGTCTGAGTGCTACGGCTAAGACTTCCAATATTATGTTGAAAAAAGGGGCAAGAATGGGCATCCTTGTCTTGTTCCTGATCTTAGAAGAAATGCTTTTAGCTCTTCACTGTTTAGTAGGCTGTTAGCTGTGGGTTTATCATATATGGGCTTTATTATGATGAGGTATGTTCCCTCTATACCCAGTTTGTGGAGAGTTTTTAATTGTAAGTGGATGTTGAATTTTGTCAAAACCTTTTTCTGCATCTATTAAGATGATCATATGATTTTTATTCTTCAATTTCTTGTTTTTTAAGTAGAGTTGATTTACAGTGTTGTGATAGTTTCTGGTGTACATACAGCAGGGTGATTCAGTTTTTGTGTATATATATATATATATATATATATATATATATATATGTTATTCTTTATCAGACTCTATTCCATTATAGGTTATTACAAGATATTGAATATAGTTCCCTGTTCCATAGAGTAGATCCTGGTTGTTTTTCTACTTTATATATAATAGTGTGTATTTGTTAATCCCAAACTCCTAATTTATCACTCCTCCTTTCCCCTTTGGTAACCATAAGTTTGTTTTCTGTGTCTGTGAGTCAGTTTCTGTTTTGTAAATAAGTTCATTTGTGTCATTTTTTTTAGATTCCACATATAAGTGATATCATGTGATATTTGTCTTTCTCTGATTTCACTTAGTATGATAATCTATAGGCTCATTCACATTGTTGCAAATTACATTGTTTTATTCTTTTTTATGTCTGGGTAATATTTCATTATATACATATATACCATATCTTCTTTATCCATTCATCTATTGATGGACATTTAGGTTGCTTCCATGTCTTGGCTATTGTAAATAGTGCTGCTATGAACATTGGGGTGCATGTATCTTTTCAAATTAGAGTTTTCTTTGGATATATGCCCAGGAGTGGGATTGCTGGATCATATGGCAACTCTATTTTTAGTGTTTTGAGGAATATCCATACTGTTCTCTATAGTAGCTGCACAAATTTACATTCCTACCAACAGTGTAGGAGAATTCCCTTTTCTCCACACCCTCTCCAGCACTTATTATTTATAGACTTTTTGATGACGACCATTCAGACTGGTGTGAAGTGATATCTCATTGTAGTTTTGATTTGCATTTCTCTAATAATTAGCAATATTGAGCATCTTCTCATGTGCCTTTTGGCCATCTCTATGCCTTTTTTGGAGAAATGCCAATTTAGGTCTTCTGTCCATTTTTTTATTGGGTTGTTTTTTGGATATTGAGTTGTATGAGCTGTTTGTATATTTTAGAGATTATTCCCTTGTCGGTCGCATCATTTGCAAATATTTTCCCAGTCTGTAGGTTGTCTTTTTGTTTTTTCTCCTTTGATTAGGTCCCATTTGTTTATTTTTGCTTTTATTTCTTTTGCCTTAGGAGACAGATCCAAACAAATATTGCTACACTTTATGTCAAAGAGTATTCTGCCTATGTTCTCTTCTGGGAGTTTTATGGTGTCATGTCTTATAATTAACCCTTTAAGCCATTTTGAGTCTATTTTTGTGTATGGTTTGAGGATGTGTTCTAAGTTCATTTATTTACATGCAGCTACTCAGCTTTCCCACCACCACTTCCAGAAGAGACTGTCTTTTCTCCATTGTATTTTCTTGCCTCCTTTGTCAAAGATTAATTGACCGTAGGTGTGTGTTTATTTCTGAGCTCTCTCTTCTATTGCAGAGATCTATATGTCTCTTTTTGTGCCAATACCATGCAGTTTTGATTGCTGTAGCTTTGTAGTATTGCCTGAAGTCTGTGAGGGTTATGCCTCTAGCTCTCTTCTTTTTTCCTCAGGGTTACTTTGGCAATTCTGGGTCTTTTTGTGCTTCCATATAAATTTTAGTATTATTTTTTCTAGTTCATTGAAAAATGTCATGGGTAATTTCATAGGGGTTGTATTAAACCTGTAGATTTCTTTGGATAGTATGACCATTTTAATAATATTAATTCTTTCATTCCAGGATCATGGGATATCTTTCTATTTATTCTAATCATCTTTAACTTCCTTTAAAAATATTTTATAGTTTTTGGGATTTAAGTCTTTCACCTCCTTGGTTAGGTTTATGCCTAAGTACTATTTCGTTTGTTTGGTGCAATTTTAAAAGGGATTTTTTTTTAAACTTTCTTCTTCTGATATTTCATTGTTAGTGAAAAGAAATGCAACCAATTTCTGTATGTTAATCTTGTATCCTTCTACCTTGCTGAACTCATTTATCAGTTCTAGTAATTTTTGTGTGGAGTCTTTAGGGTTTTCTATATGTGTATATGCATCATATCATCTGCATATAATGACAATTTCACCTCTTCCCTTCCAATTTGGATACCTTTAATTTCCTTGTCTAGTCTGGCTGCTGTGGCTCAGAAATTTGATACTATGTTGAATAGAAGTCATGAGAGTGGGTATCCTTGTCTTGTTCCTTGAATTTAGTGGGAAGGCTTTCAACTTTTCACCACTGAGTACTACGTTGGCTGTGTTTTTGTCATAAATAGCTTTTATTATTCTGAATTATGCTCTATACGCACTTTGGTGAGAGTATTTTTCATGAAAGGATGTTGAATTTTATCAGATGCTTTTTCTGTATCTATTGAAATGATCATGTGGTTTTGTCTTTTCTTCTGTTGATAATGGTGTATCACATTGATTGATTTACATATGTGGAACCATCTTTGTGACCCTGGGATGAATCCAGCTTGATCATGGTATATGAAAAAGGATTTTTCTATGTTGTTGGATTTGGTTTACTAATATTTTGTTGAGGACTTTTGCATCTATATCCATCAAAGATATTGGCCTATAATTTTCTTTTTTGGTAGTGTCTTTGTCTGGTTTTAGTATCAGGATTATGGTGGCTTCATAGCATGACTACAGGAGTGTTCCCTTCTTTTCAGTCTTTTCGAAGAGTTTGAGGAGGATTTGTATATATTCTTCTTTGTATGTTTATAGAATTCCCCAGTGGAGCCATCTGGTCCTGGACTTTTGTTTGCAGGGAGGTTTTTTTTTTAAAAATTATTATTACAGATTCTATTTCACTTCTAGTGATTGGTCTGTTCAGTTATCTATTTCCTTTTGATGCAGTTTTGGCAGGCTGTATGTTTCTAGAAACTTCCATTTCTTCTAGGTTGTCCAATTTGTTAACATATAATTGCACATAGTATTCTTTTTTATTTTTTTGGGTATTTCTGTGGTATTGGTTGTTATTTCTCTTCTTTCATTTTCTTATTTTCTTTCTTTGTGTCCTCTCTCTTTCCTTCCTGGTGAGTTCCTCACTTTGTTAATGTGGTGTTTCACAGTGATTGAACCATTCTTGCATCCCTGATATAAATCCCATTTGATGAAGATGTATGATCCTCTTAATGTATTGTTGAATACAGTTTGCTAATATTTTCTTGAGAATTTTGCATTTATGTTCATCAGTGATATTGGTCAGTATTCTTTTTTATTATATCTTGGTCTGGCTTTGGTATAGTGTGATATTGGCCTTTTAGAATGTGTTCAGAAGTGTTCCTCTCTCTGAAACTTTTTGGAATAGTTTGTGAAGGATAGGTGCTAACTCTTTTCTGAATGTTTGGTAGAGTTTACCTGTGAAGCACCTGGTCCTGGACTTTACTTTGTTGGATTTTTTTATTACTATTTTAATTCCATTGCTGGTAAATTGTCTGTTCATGTTTTCTATTTTTTCCTGGTGCAGTCTTGGGAGATTCTACATTTCTTGGAATTTGTCCGTTACTTCTTGGTTGTCCGTTTTATTGGCATACAATCATTTATAGAACTCTCTCATGATTTTTTGTATTTCTGTGGTGTTTGTAACCTCTCATTTTTCATTTCTGATTTTATTGATTTGAACCCTCTCTCGTTTTCTCATTTTTTTCATAGTGAATCTGGCTAAAGGTTTATCAATTTTGTTTATATTTTCAAGACAATTGCTCTTAGATTCACCAATCTTTTTTATTGTTTTGTCTTGGGGTTTTTTTTTGACCTGTATTTCATTTATTTCTCCTCTGATCTTTACGTTTTCTTTCCTTCTGCTAACTTTGGGTTTTCTTCATTCTTCTTTTTCAAATTCTGTTAGGTGTAAGTTTAAGTTGGGTTTTTTGTTGGGGTTTTTTTGGGGGGGTTGTTGTTTGTTAGGTTTTGGTTTTTGGTAGGGTTTTTTCAATTTTTTCTTGTTTCCTAAGGTAGGCTTCTATTGCTATAAACTTCAATCTTTGAACTGCTTTTGCTGCATCCCATAGATTTTGGACTGTTGTGTTTCATTTTCGTTTGTCTACAAGTATTTTTTGATTTCTTCTTTGATTTCTTCAGTAATCCATTTGTTGTTTAGTAGCATATTGTTTAGCCTTCATGTGTTTGTGTATTTTGCAGTTTTTTTCTTGTAGTTGATTCTAGTCTCATAACATTATGGTCAGAAAATACGTTTGATATGATTTAATTTTTCTTAAATTTACTGAGACTTATTTTGTTGCCTAACATGTGATCTATCCTGGAGAATGTTCCATGTATGCTTGAAAGGAATGTGTATTCTTCTGTTTTTTGGTGGAATGTTTTATGTATATCTGTTAAGTCTATTTGGTCTAGTGTGTCATTTAAGACCAGTGTTTCCTTATTGATTTTCTGTCTGGATGATCTCTCCACTGATGTAAGTTGAGTGTTAAAGTCCTCTGCTATTATTGTGCTACTGTCAATTTCTCTAATTATGTTTGTTAATATTTGCTTTATGTATTTAGGTATTTATGTTGGGTGCTTATATATTTTAAATTGTTATATCTTCTTCTTGGCCCTTGATGATTGTAAAATTCTTCTGTCTTTTTACAGTCTTTGTTTTAAATGCTATTTTGTCTGATATAATTATTGCTACTCAAGCTTTCTTTTCTTTTCCATTTGCATGGAATACCTTTTCCATCCCCTCACTTTCAGTCTGTGTGTGTCTTTTTATTTGAAATGAGTGTCTTGTAGGCAGCGTATATGTGGATCTTGCTTTTTTATCCATTCAGCCACTCTGTGTCTTTTGATTAGAGCATTTAGTCCATGTACATTTAAAGTAATTATTGATAGGTATGTACTTATTGCCATTTTGTTAATTGTTTTGTGGTTGTTGTAGTTATTTTTGTGCTCTTTCTTCTTTTGTTCTCTTCACCTGTGGCTTGAGGACTATCTTTAGTGTTATGTTGGGATTCTTTTCTCTTTTTATTGTGTGTCTATCATAGATTTTTGTTTTGTTATTACCATGAGGTTTATATATAGCTATATGCACATATATATATATATATATACACACAGATATACATTTTTTAAATTTTAAGTTGCTGATCTCAATTTTTTTTTATGTTGAGGCTTCTTTTAATTATTTTTATTTTTGGCTGTGTTGGGTCTTCATTTCTGTGTAAGGGCTTTCTCTAGTTGTGACAAGCGGGGGCCACTCTTCATTGCAGTGCATGGGCCTCTCACTGTTGTGGCCTCTCTTGTTGCAGAGCAGAGGTTCCAGACGTGCAGGCTCAGTAGTTGCAGCTCACGGTCCTAGTTGCTCCCCGGCATGTGGGATCTTCCCAGACCAGGTCTCGACCCATGTCCCCTGCATTAGCAGGCAGATTCTCAACAACTGCACCACCAGGGAAGCCCTGCTGATCTCAATTTAAATTGTATTTTAAAAATCCTGCAATCTAAGTTCCCTCCCATCATGATTTCTGTTTTTGACATCATATTTTACATCATTTTTGTTTTGTGTACCCCTTAATTACTTGTTGCTGACCAAAGGATTTTATTACTTTTGTCTTTTAACCTTCCTACTATCTTTCTACATGTATATGTACCTTTACCAGTGAGCCTTTAACTTTTGTAATTTTTCTGTTTTTAGTTGTGGCCTTTTACACTTGGAGAAGTCCCTTTAACATTTCTTGTAAAGCTGGTTTGGTGATGCTGAACTCTTTGAGCTTTTGCTTGTCTGTAAAACTCTTCATCTCCATCAAATCTGAATGAGAGCCTTGCCAAGTAGAATATTCTTGGTTGTAAGTTTTTCCTTTTCATTATTTTAACTATATCATGCCACTCACTTCTGGCCTGCAGTTTCTGCTGAAAAGTCAGCTGATAATCTTATGAGAGTTCCATTGTATGAAACTTCTTGTGGTTTTTTTTTGTTGTTGCTTTTAATATTCTTTTTTTTACATCTTTATTGGAGTATAATTGCTTTACAATGGTGTGTTGGTTTCTGCTTTATAACAAAGTGAATCAGTTATACATATACATATGTTCCCATATCTCTTCCCTCTTGCATCTCCCTCCCTCCCACACTCCCTATCCCACCCCTCTAGGTGGTCACAAAACACCAAGCTGATCTCCCTGTGCTATGCAGCTGCTTCCCACTAGCTATCTATTTTACGTTTGGTAGTGTATATATGTGCATGCCACTCTCTCGCTTTGTCACAGCTTACCCTTCCCCCTCCCCATATCCTCAAGTCCATTCTCTAGTAGGTCTGTGTCTTTATTCCTGTCTTACCCCTATGTTCTTCATGACATTCTTTTTTCTTAAATTCCATATATATGTGTTAGCATACAGTATTTGTTTTTCTCTTTCTGACTTACTTCACTCTGTATGACAGACTCTAGGTCCATCCACCTCATTACAAATAGCTCAATTTCGTTTCTTTTATGGCTGAGTAATATTCCATTGTATATATGTGCCATATCTTCTTTATCCATTCATCCGATGATGGACACTTAGGTTGTTTGCATCTCCAGGCTATTGTAAATAGAGCTGCTATGAACATTTTGGTACATGACTCTTCTTGAATTATGATTTTCTCAGGGTATATGCCCAGTAGTGGGATTGCTGGTTCATATGGTAGTTGTATTTGTAGTTTTTTGAGGAACCTCCATACTGTTCTCCATAGTGGCTGTACCAATTCACATTCCCACCAGCAGTGCAAGAATGTTCCCTTTTCTCCACAACCTCTCCAGCATTTATTGTTTCTAGATTTTTTGAGGCTGGCCATTCTGACTGGTGTGAGATGATATCTCATTGTAGTTTTGATTTGCATTTCTCTAATGATTAGTGATGTTGAGCATTCTTTCATGTGTTTGTTGGCAGTCTGTATATCTTCTGTAGAGAAATGTCTATTTAGGTCTTCTGCCCATTTTTGGATTGGGTTGTCTGTTTTTTTGTTATTGAGCTGCGTGAGCTGCTTGTAAATTTTGGAGATTAATCCTTTGTCATTTGCAAATATTTTCTCCCATTCTGAGGGTTGTCTTTTGGTCTTGTTTATGGTTTCCTTTGCTGTGCAAAAGCTTTTAAGTTTCATTAGGTCCCATTTGTGTATTTTTGGTTTTATTTCCATTTCTCTAGGAGGTGGATCAAAAAGGATCTTGCTGTGATTTATGTCATAGAGTGTTCTGCCTGTTTTCCTCTAAGAGTTTGATAGTGTCTGGCCTTACATTTAGGTCTTTAATCCATTTTGAGCTTATTTTTTTGTATGGGGTTAGGGAGTGATCTAATCTCATACTTTTACATGTACCTGTCCAGTTTTGCCAGCACTACTTATTGAAGAGGCAGTCCTTTCTCCACTGTACATTCCTGCCTCCTTTATCAAAGATAAGGTGACCACATGTGCGTGGGTTAAACTCTAGGCTTTCTATCCTGTTCCATTGATCTATCTTTCTGTTTTTGTGCCAGTAGCATACTGCCTTGATTACTGTAGCTTTGTGGTATAGTCTGAAGTCAGGGAGCCTGATTCCTCCAGCTCCATTTTTCGTTCTCAAGATTGCTTTGACTATTCGGGGTCTTTTGTGTTTCCATACAAATTGTGAAATTTTTTGTTCTAGTTTTGTGAAAAATGCCAGTGGTAGTTTGATAGGGATTGCATTGAATCTGTAGATTGCTTTGGGTAGTAGAGTCATTTTCACAATGTTCATTCTTCCAATCCAAGAGCATGGTATATCTCTCCATCTATTTGTATCATCTTTAATTTCTTTCATCAGTGTCTTATAATTTTCTGCATACAGGTCTTTTGTCTCCTTAGGTAGGTTTATTCCTAGATATTTCATTCTATTTGTTGCAATGGTAAATGGGAGTGTTTTCTTGATTTCACTTTCAGATTTTTCATCATTAGTATATAGGAATGCCAGAGATTTCTGTGCATTAATTTTGTATCCTGCTACTTTACCAAATTCATTGATTAGCTCTAGTAGTTTTCTGGTAGCATCTTTAGGATTCTCTATGTATAGTATCGTGTCATCTGCAAACAGTGACAGCTTTACTTCTTCTTTTCTGATTTGGATTTCTTTTATTTCCTTTTCTTCTCTGATTGCTGTGGCTAAAACTTCCAAAACTATGTTGAATAATAGTGGTGAGAGTGGGCAACCTTGTCTTGTTCCTGATCTTAGTGGAAATGGTTTCAGTTTTTCACCATTGAGGATGATGTTGGCTGTGGGTTTTTCATATATGGCTTTTATTATGTTAAGGAAAGTTCCTTCTATGCCTACTTTCTGCAGGGTTTTTATCATAAATGGGAGTTGAATTTTGTCAAAAGCTTTCTCTGCATGTATTGAGATGATCATATGGTTTTTCTCCTTCAACTTGTTAATATGGTGTATCACATTGATTGATTTGCGTATATTGAAGAATCCTTGCATTCCTGGAATAAACCCCACTTGATCATGGTGTATGATCCTTTTAATGTGCTGTTGGATTCTGTTTGCTAGTATTTTGTTGAGGATTTTTGCATCTATGTTCATCAGTGATATTGGCCTGTAGTTTTCTTTCTTTATGACATCCTTGTCTGGTTTTGGTATCAAGGTGATAATAGCCTCGTGGAATGAGTTTGGTAGTGTTCCTCCCTCTGCTATATTTTGGAAGAGTTTGAGAAGGATAGGTGTTAGCTCTTCTCTAAATGTTTGATAGAATTTGCCTGTAAAGCCATCTGGTCCTGGGCTTTTGTTTGTTGGAAGATTTTTAATCACAGTTGCAATTTCAGTGCTTGTGATTGGTCTGTTCATATTTTCTCTTTCTTCCTGATTCAGTCTTGGCAGGTTGTGCATTTCTAAGAATTTGTCCATTTCTTCCAGGTTGTCCATTTTATTGGCATAGAGTTGCTTGTAGTAATCTCTCATGATCTTTTGTATTTATGCAGTGTCAGTTGTTACTTCTCCTTTTTCATTTCTAATTCTATTGATTTGAGTCTAATATTCTTTCTTTATCTCTAATTTTTGCCATTTTAGTTACAATTGTCCTGTTGTGGTCCTCTTTTGGGTGATCCTGTTTGGGACTCTCTGTGCTTCCTGAACCTGGATACCTATTTCCTTTCCCAGGTTCAGTGAATTCTTCAGATATGTTCTCTGCCCCTTTCTCTCTCTTCTTCTTCTGGTACCCCTATATCCTACAATGTGAATGTTAGCATGTTTGACATTGTCTCAAATGTCTCTTAACCTATCCTCATTCCTTTTTTTCTTTTTTCTTTCCAGCTTCAGTGATTTCCACTACTCTCTCTTCCAGCTCACTGATCTGTTCCTCTATATCATCCAATCTACTGTTGATTCCTTTTAGTGTTTTCTTCCTGTCAGTTATTGTATTCTTCATCTCTGTTTGGTTCTTCTTTATATTTTCTAATCTTTGTTAAAACTTCTGACTTCTCACTCTGTTCATTCAATCTTTTCCTCACTTCTTTGATCATCTCTACCATCAGTCATTACCTTGAACTCTTTATTGGCTAGATTGCCTCTCTCTACTTCACTTAGTTCTTCTTCTGGGGTTTTATCATGTTTCTTCTTTGGGAACATGTTCCTCTGTTACCTCATTTTGTCTAGTTTTCTGTTTTTATTTCTATGTATTTGGTAAGTTTCTTAAATTTCCTGACTTTAGAGAAGTAGCCTTTTGTAGGAAACATCCTATGCATCCTGGCAGCACACTCCCCTCTGTCAGCAGAGCTACGTTCTCTAGGGTTGCCCCCTATGTGGGCTGCTTGGGTCTTCTTTTGTGGCAGGCTGACTACTGTGAGTGCTCTGGTAGGTGTGGCTGGCCCCCGGTCTAGTTGGTTGCCTGTCAGCTGCTGGTTTTGGGGGCCGGGTCATGACACAACTGACTGCTGAGCCGCTGGTGGTGACATGGCTAGTGATGGCCCACTGGTGGTGGAGCTGTGGGTCCTGGGGTGGGTGTTGTGGAGCCTGTGTTCCCATGTCTAGTGTTGGCCTGCTTTGGGGCTGATTCCTGACACAGCTGGCTGTGGGTTCTGAGGTTTCTCAAAGCTGTTGCTGGCCCACTGGTGAGTGGGGCTGGATTCCAGGGTAGCTGGCTTAGGGGCCCAAGATTTCTCAGAACTGGTTTTGGTCTATTGGTGGGAAGGACCCAGGCCCAGGAAGTCCTAGGGCTGATGTAGGCTTGCTGATGGGTTGGCTGGGTCCTAACAAGGCAGGCTGTAAGGTTGCAGTTTTCGTGGTACTGGTATCTGCCCACTAGTTTGTGGGACCAGATCACAGGGTAGCTGGCTGGAAGACCTGAGGGTCCCTGGTCTAGAGCTTGTGCATTGGTGTATGGGGCTGGTTTCTGGGCCCTCTGGTGGACAGGGCCTTGTTCCATGGCAGCTGTGGGCTCAGGGGGTCTTATGGAAACTGGCCTGCTGATGAGTGGGGCTATGTCTTCTCCTGACTATCTGCTTGATCTGAGGCTTCCCAGCACTGGCTCCTACAGGCTGATGGGCAGGGGTGGGGCCAGTCCTGGTGCTGATAAGCTGGAGGGTGGTCTCCACAGTGGCACTTGCAACAACAGTGTCTGCATGGTAGAACGAGCTCCCCAAAGTGGCCACCGTCAATGTCCATGTCCTCAGGGGAGCTCCACGTTTCTCCTTCTCCTCTGGAAGACTCTCCAAGATCAGCAGGTGGGTCTGACCCAGGCTGCTTTCAAGTAATTTCTTCTTTCCTAGGTGCTGGAGTGTGTGAACTTTTGTGTGTGTCATATAACAGTGGAGTCTCTGTGTCCTCCAGTCTTCTGGCTCTCCTGAAAGTAAGCCCAGCTGGCCTTCAAAAACAAATGTTCTGGGGGCTCGTCTTCCTGGTGCAGGACCCCCGGGCTGGGGAGCCTGATGTGGGGCTCAAACCCATTGCTCTTTGGTGAGAACCTCTACAATTGTAATTATCTTCCTGTTTGAGGGTCACCCACCCAGAGGTATGGTTCTTGACTTATCGTGTCCCTGTCCCTCCTACCTGTCTCGTTGTGGTTCCTTCTTTATATCTTTAGTTGTAGAAGATATTTTCTGTTAGATTCCAGTCTTTTTCTTCAATAGTTGCTCTGTAAATACGTGTTGTTTTGGTGTGTCCATAGGAGAAGGTGAGCTTAAGGTCTTTCTACTCCTCCATCTTGGCCACCTACCTCCAGAATTATTCTACATTTCTATTCCTTAGTGCTACATTTTCTTTCATCAGATTGCACAGACCTTTGTTGCTCAGCACCTTGCCACGTCCATTCTTTTTTGTCCAGTGGTAGCTTGCAGACCCACTTTTTGTAGTTACGGACTGAATGAATTCTATAGCGTATGTATAGGTGGAACTGATGATGCACTTCAGCATAAATATTTGTAATAATATTTTAGTCATTTTAATATATATTCTAATGAGCTTTAAGTCCTGCAGAAGAAAGGAAAGAAGTGGTTATTACAAACTGAATTTCTCTTTCAGGAATCCTTTGAGAATGCAAGCTTGAGTAGAAGCAGCAGTGGAGCAGGAAGCCTGAAAAGTGAGTTTTCAGAAAGCACAGACCTGCCGCCTGAGGGCTTCCAGGCCCCCTGTGATAAGGACAAAGACCGATCCTGTGCTGGAATCTTGTCAGATGATAACTTCAATTTGGAAAATATTGAGAAAGGTATTTCTAGTGAAAGGGTTACAACATGAATGAATTCTTGACTCCTTTCTGTTTCAAGGTTCATTTGCTCTTTATTTTTTTTATTCATGTGCAGATATTTATTCAGAGTTCGATGATGAATTGGACACTTTGGATAACTCCAGCAGCTCCAGTTCAAGCCCTTTGAAGGAATCTACATTCAGTAAGCTTTCTTTTTACCAGTTTGTGGGATTCCAGCAGGTAGAGGTCTGGGAATCATACTTGGGAGTCAAGTAGATGTCATCACACTTACATAAATGAGTAGTTTGTTTCCCAGGTGTAATGCTAATGAGGACAGGTGTGTCTTTCACTCTTACAGAGCCCAAAGGCCAACAGGCACTGTGGTTTTTCATTGCCTCCTGTCAAATGAACAGTTTCATTATTTCTTCCAGCAAATGCAGGTTCTAAGTGGGGAGTGGAGATAACTTATTTGAAGACAGACTAAATAACCACAGGAGTAATGGAAGTGACCTTTCATGAGTTTGTTGATTAGAGGTTAGAAACCTGGAGAAGAAATTAGTCTTGGTGTAGACTAAGTTTTATACAATTTTATTTACATTAATATAAAGGGATATATTTTCCTTAAAACACTAAAGTAAAATAAATGTTTTAATTGTTTAGAATTATGAAAAAATGCTATGTAAATTCAGTAAATATGTTCATCTTTACTCTTAATTTGAAACAGTAAAAAAAAAAATCAGACTGGGGTAAGAGAAAGTAAAGATATATTTAGATAAAATTTAAAGAATCTTCCTCACAGAAAGATAGGATTCAAATCCCTGAACAAATCTGAAATTGAAATAACAGATCAGTTAAAATAGAAAATGGAGAGAAAAGAATAACTCTTTTAAAAGAGTAAATTGATGGAATATTAAATAAGATAGGTAGAAATACTCTGAAATAAATTAAGTCTAAATAATCCCCTCTCATCAATGACTATACTGTGAAAATTTCATAAAAATGGTTTAAAATATTGTCCCTAAGTAGAACTCTAAGGATTTTGCTTCATTCTTTGTCCCTTTCCAAAATTAATTGGTCCATAAAAATGGAGAATAGATATTCCAGATTTTCTGGGGCAATCCCAAATTCCAACACTCTGTTCTGTTTTCTCTATAAATTCCTGCCTGATAAATAAAATGTCTTGATTTGCGATTGGGAAAACATGAATATTATGCAGTAAAAATATTTGTGCATTTAAACATATGTAGGAAATTCTAGAAGCAATTAATTACTAACTGTTTGAGATGAATTTTGAGATGATGGGATATTATGTATACCCAGTAACAAGGGTGGGGAGGGTCAGTGGGGAAGTGATAAAGGAAAGTTGGACCCTTACACTTGCATGTGGTTACTTCTAGCTCTCTTGGTAAGGGATTTAAGATGATTATGACACAGATATTTTATGAACTTTTTAGCTACTAACAATGGAGTTTCTTTGTTTAGCACCTTTTCTTTGAGAAAAGACCTTTAAACAAACCTGTCAAGTAAATAGTAATATGCAATGTTATATTTTGCTGATGCTATAATAAATGAAGACAGTCTTTACAGTAGGTACAATTGGTTAGATATTTTTTAAACAAACAAATGAATGAATAAATAAATAAAAGATCTGCCACAGGAAAATGTGAAGTTATTTTTATTTTCTTGTTTCAGTCGCTTTAAAGAGAAGTTTTAGTGCTTCAGGAGGAGAAAGACAATCCCAAAAAAGGTATGTAGACACTGAGCTCCTAGAAATATTTTTAGACTCTGCAGAGCTGAGCTTTTGGTGGCTAAATTGATGACTGATAGCAGAAGTTATGTGGGCATGTGGTACCAGAGGCTATTGGAGCCCACCCTCCTAGAACTGATTGTACTTTACCAAGGAGTGTACTGGGAAGAGCACTAAGCTTGGGCCTGGGTTTTAGTCTGGCTTTGTGATCCTCAGACACTCAGTTAGTCTCTCTGAGCTCAAGGGTGGCCCAGGGAGGTAGGGTTTCATGAGATCATCTGGAGCTGTGGCTCCTTATACCTTGTTTTTCTACACCCCTGGGGTATAGGTCTTATGCTCATTGCAAATGTGGCAAATGTGGATCACATCACACCCACATCCAGCCAGCAGGAAGTGGGATGGGAAGTAGAGACATGCCCTTCATTTTACGGATGTGACCCAGACGTTGTGTTCTCCCTTCTGCTCATAGATCAGTGGCCACATCTAGCTGCAAGGGAGAATGAATATGTTTGGAGGATTCTGTTTTAAAAGAAGGAATTGTTATTTTGGAATGACTAGCAGTTTCTGCAGTAGTTGTCTCTTGGGCTAAGAACTAAAATGAAACTCTTTGATTTGGCCTTTTGAAAGTCCCTGGTAACCTTCATAAGAGCTATTCAATGGCCTTGGGTGAGGCTGGTGGTGGGAAGCCTGATCATGATGGTTTCAGAAGTTATAGAGGCAGAGATGGAGAGCAATTGAATAAAGGAGTGGGCTGACAGTGAGCTGGTGGGGAATGTTTGATGGAAAAGGGCCTTCTAGGATCAGGATGACTGTGGGGTGTGTGAACTGAAGAGAAGCAGCTGATGGAGAGGAGAGATTGAAGATGGTTCCCAGTCTCAGAGCAGCTTGGAGCTAGAGAGCAGGCCTGAAGGGATAGCCATCCACTGTGTCTGAAGAAAGAGAGGTAAAGATAAAATTAAGCTAGAGAGGCAAAGAAGAGGGATATTAGGGAAGATTATACTTGGTGGTTTTGATTTTGGACACACACAGCAGTGAGCAGTAGCTTGCAGTGAGCAGCGCTGGAAGCGAGACCTTAGTTCCCTGACCGGGAATTGAACCCTGGTCACCTGGGTGGAAACCAGGGATCTTAACAGCTAGACCACAAGGACAGCAGCTAGAGTCTAAATCCCCAGTCCTTGTCTTCCTTGTAAGGAGGAATCTGACAAGGAGACGGTAGGTATAGAAGAAAGTAAACTGTTTACTAGAAAAGCAGAGTACATGTGGAAAGACACACTGGTGAACTCAGCAAGAGAGTTGCAAAAGTCCCACCTTTGGGAAGTTTAAATCCTTTATAAGGGGGCAGTCTTCTGGGCCTTTGTCTTCTTGGCCAATCGACTTGCTTTGACCCCATGGCTAATTTGTCTCAGGACCCTCCCCTCCGTATGACACACACCTCAGTCAAGATGGATTTCATCACAAGGGTGTCTGGGAGGGAAAATAGCAAGACCTTATAGTCTGGCCTCCCCTGCCTTTTTGACCCCATGGAGCCTTCCTGCATATGTGTAGTGTTTTCCTTGTTCCAAGGATGGGAAATGTGTGACTTCTTGATCTTCTAACAGGGTTTAACCCCTCTTTGTTCCTGCCATAAAAGTGTCCAATGTCCAGTTATTTACCCTATTCCTGTTGTTGTTTCTTATATTGAAGTGTAGATCTCAAAATGTAGACAGGAGGCTGGTCATAAATATGTAGCCCAGAGCCCATTTGTCTCTTGCCTCAGGAAATGTAAACAGGAGGCTGGTAGTGAATGTCTGGCCTGGAGCCCATCATTTTTGGCTCCAGGAAGTGTGAATAGGAGGCCAGTTGTAAATGTCTAGCCTGGAGCCCATCTACCTCCTGCCTCAGTTTCTGTTTATTAGATGATGTTCCAGCTCACTGCTGAGAGGACAGCCTAGTCTGAGGAGTGTGATCAACTGGGAAGAGCCAGCATTGAGATGGCAGGGGACTGAGCAGGGACAGGCAGAGGGCTGCCAGCAGCTCTGGGTCTACGGCAGCTGTGCAGGCCAGGCCATGTGTAAGTGGGTGTGCTTTACCAGTCAGGCTTTGTGGATGCAGGAAAAAACCTGACTCTGGCTGACTTATGCCACAGCGGGGTTCATTAGAAGGCCTTCAAGGACTCATATAATTAGGGAACTTGTAGAATCAACCTACGAAGGGATAGGAGCCAGGTCAGCCCCTGAAGTCTGTGGAGAAGGCACTCCTAGAAGACTTGTCAAGGCTCTAATGTAGGCCTGAATGAGCTCCCAGCTTGTTTGCTTTGTCTCTGTGTCGCCTTTCTTAGGATCCAGTGTCCTGCAACAGAGTTGGGTTGGCCTGGCTTGGATCAGGCCCTATTCCCTGCTGTGGGGACGTCTGAGCCCCTTCACTGGCAGCCCCTTCGGGTCCCTCAGAGGCCTTGCCACAGGGAGCAGGTGTGGATGCCTAGCAGTCCAAATGGGACCACAATCACTGCTGGGTTTGAGGGTGCCAGGAAGAGCATAAGGGAAATGAATTTCAGAATTAAGAACCTGCCTAGTGAAATCTTGAGGGCTTCAGTTAGGTGGCAAAGGAAGGCTCACATAGAAAATATATTTTTTTGTTTTGTTTAGTCAAATACACATCACTGATAACTTTATCTTTTCCAAGTGAGCGTCAGTAAGAGTTAGGGTGGAGCCTTTTTTACTTCCTAAATCTTTTCTGGTGTCATTAGAAACAAAACCCAAGGAAACCTATCAGACTGCATAATATACCAGAAGGATCATTATATCCTGAGGGACCTCTCCCACTTTCCATCTCTGGATGCCCACCCCAACCCAGCAGCTCTGCTTCTACTTGCTGTGGACAAGGAAGCCATACACAGGAGCCTGGAACATGGGAGCTCTTGCCAGCTCAGCCCAGGAAGTGAGGGGACAGGTGTGGGAGATGTGAGCCTGGCCGTGAAGCTGGGGGTCTGAGCGGCACCATGGAGTGGGTATGTCCTCCTCAACTCTGGCACCAGAGCTTCTCTACCTTAACCACATCATGAGTTCAGTAGACTTTTGTGAGCTGGTCTGGAAATCTGTCCACTGCCTGCATGGGGAAATGTTCCATGTGTTCTTCTCAAATAACTAACAAGTATTCTTTGGAATCTAACTACTCCCTTTTAAGGTTTGTGATTATTTATATTCTTAAGAACATTATCAAAAGGTTTTTCCTCTATGATTGGATGTTTTACTCAGTGATACAAAGTTGCATAAATATATAGAAGAGATGCAAAACAATTATTTTAGTACAAAAATAAATTATGACATATGGGTGAACTCCCTAATTAAGAGAATTTTATATTAAGATGGAAATTTTCAATCAGGTGAATTTAGGAATCTTAGCATTACCAAATAAATCTAGTCCTTTTTTCTAAAAGGATTCATGGAAAATTGGCTTGTTTGCAAGAGTTCAGCTCTTTAAAAACAAAGGAAATATATGTATTAGAGCTTGAAATACTTTTTAAAACCTAGTCATTATGTAAACATTTATAGCAAATTGGGTAAACTAGAATCATCAGAAAAAGGAAATTCAGTCTGAATCTCATTGAAAGAGAGATAGTACAGAGTGAGCCTTAACTTGGGGTTAACGACCAAGTTAAACAGGCAGAAAATGGATGATGGTCCAGACGTTGAGGTTGATGAATCAGCAGGAGCAGGCATAAGTAAACAGGTGAATAAGGTCTGAGCTAAAATAACATGTGCAAAGATGTGCCATGTGTGGGACAGTGTGACATGCCATCAGGGAACACATGTTGGTTTAAGGCAAGCTCTCTTCTCTCAAGGAACTTACGATGGAGGGGAGACAAAGGCAGACTTGAGAAGAAAATAAATGACAAAAAGCCTGTGATTCATACCAAATAAGAGGAGAGAAAATTAATAACTTTTTGACGTCCTTCCAGGTATTCCCCAGAGCTTCAATGAATTAAAAGGAGGCAATTCTAAAATATATAATTTCTTCAAAAGGCATTGAATAAGGCTAAAGTTATTTGCAATCTAATTTGTTTAGAATTATCCTGGGTTTCTTGGTTTAGTAATATTAACTGTAAACCCCTCCTGCAAAATATTTAAAAGCTAAATGAAAAGTTAGAATCTAAAAGAAGATAGCAGAGCTACAAAATATAATAAAAATCAACTGAAAATCAAGCCTGCAGATATTTTTGGCTATTTTGTGCCACATATTAAATGGTAGAAGAGTTACAATGAGACCCTGATCAGCTCTCCCAAGAGCTCCTTATTGGCTCCTAAAACAAGGGAATTGGTCCCCAAAAGAAAAAGCCACAGAGAGGTGCTTACTTGATCTGAGCATGGTGTCCAGAGTTTAGAATTCAGACATGGTCCTGGCTCGTGGTACACAGAGAAAGCTTAAGCATAAACTCGCAACTTTGGTCATCTCAGATATCAGGAGCTAGATTTAAGCCAGTTGCCTGCTAAAGATCCAAGGTACCTCCCTAGTAACTTGAGGTAGGCTTTCTTGAGAAACTGGGCCAGGCAAATGTACAAAACTTGAGCAAATGAAACTAGAAAGGGCAGCTCCTGCCTCCTCAGAGAGGTATTGAATTCTCAAGGCTGGTGAAAGGAAACATGATATTAGAACTGGAAGGCATCCTGGTGATGTGATCCAAGCCGTCCTGTCATCAGATGATAAAACCTTTTTTCAGGAATATAATTACATATAATGTAATTACATTAATTAATGGCAAGACCCAGAAAGAGTCTCCAACTCTTAGATGTCCATGTTCCTTCTATGAACTATTTAGCAGAATTCACTTGAAGCCAGAAAATAATTCCTTTGGGCTCCTTTTCTTGCCAAACTCCTCCCAGATCTCAGCCCTCCATCCCCAAATCACCAAAAGTCCTGAAAGCCAAACTCAAAGCTGAGATATTAGATCAGCAGAGAGTGCCCCATTCCTTGGTTCTGGAAATGCAGCCTTTCACTCATTTGCAGCAGAGGTGAGTCTCCAAATCTCCATTACCAGGTCTCCAGATACAAACTCTCTCCCACCAGGATGTCATGTGGCAGCCATTCCAGGGCTCTCCTGGACCCCTAGAAGACCTGGAGATGTCAGTGTAGCTTTTTTTTTTTTTTTTTTTCGGTACGCAGGCCTCTCACTGTTGTGGCCTCTCCTGTTGCCGGAGTGCAGGCTCAGCGGCCATGGCTCACGGGCCTAGCCGCTCTGCGGCATGTGGGGTCTTCCCGGACCGGGGAACAAACCCGTGTCCCCTGCATCAGCAGGCGGAGTCTCAACCACTGCGCCACCAGGGAAGCACAGCATTTTTAATATTACAGAAGTAGCCCATGGGGAACTTCCAGTTGACCCACATTACCTAACAAACTACAAGTATATTCACTAAGGATAATTTGCTTTTAGTTATGCCTTTGGTTTACTAGAATAGAGGTTTGATTTTACATCTTTATTCTTTGCATGTAATTGAAGAGTCATAAATAAGAGTGTCACTTGGGATACTCCCCCAGATGTTTATTAATCTGAGTGGTCACCAAGTAGCTGATTTAACTTCAATTGCTCATACTCTCTCAAGGGCTAACTAGTTAGCTGTCCTGAAGATACAGAAGCATGAGATAACTAAATCTGACTTACATTTAAGTTTCATTTAGTAAGTAACAAAAGGCAGATGAAAGTTAACTTAATTTTGTATTTTTATATATTGTTTTTCATGAATGCACACAGAGCTTGTGATGGTCTATATGAATAACTTTCTTGAATGAGAATGTGAGAAATTATTTTGTTCTAAGAGCTTCAATGAGGTATAATTCACACAAAGTAAATTACACCTATTTAAAGTGTGAGATTTGATGTTTTGAGTATGCATATCCCTGTGAAAACACAATTAAGAGAGTGGACGTATCCATCCAGAAGTGTCCTTGTGCCCAATTGTGCCCCTCACTCCTGCTCCTCACTCCCACCCCAGGCAATCATTGACCTGCTTGCTGCACTGTAGATTAGTTTACATTCTAGAATTTAATATGAATGGGACTAAATAGGACCTACTCTCATTTGTCTGGACTTGCTTCCAGTCAGCATAATTAATTTCAACATAATTAATTTGAAATCTGTCTATACTGTTTTTTGTATCAATAGTTCATTCCTTTATATTGTTAAGTAGTATACCATTGTATGGATATTCCATGGGGTGTTTATCCATTTATCTGTTAATGGACATTTGAGTTCCACTGTTAGGCTGTTACAAATAAAGCTGCAATGAACATTTGTGTCTGTATGGACACATACTCCTTTCCTTTGGGGTAAGTGCCTATAAGTGAAATGGCTGGCAAGTAGTGCTTCTTTGAACGTTGGGGTGCATGTATCTTTTCAAATTAGTATTTTTGTTTTCTCTGGATATATATCCAGGAATAGAATTGCTGGATCATATGATAATTCTATTTTTAGTTTCTTGAGGTGCCTCCATACTGTTTTCCATAGGGCTGCACTAATTTACATTCCTATCAACAGTTTATGAGGGTTCCCATTTCTCCACACCCTCTCCAACATTTGTAGACTTTAAAAATTTTTATTTATTTTATTTATTTATTTTTGGCTGTGTTGGGTCTTCATTGCTGTGCGTGGGCTTTCTCTAGTTGTGGCAAGTGGGGGCAACTCTTCATTGGGGTGTGCAGGCTTCTCATTGCGGTGGCTTCTCTTGCTGTGGAGCATGGGCTCTAGGCACGTGGGCTTCAGTAGTTGTGGCACGTGGGCTCAGTAGTTGTGGCTCATGGGCTCTAGAGCACAGGCTCGTTAGTTGTGGTGCAAGGGCTTAGTTGCTCCACGGCATGTGGGATCTTCCCTGACCAGGGCTCAAACCCATGTCCCCTGCATTGGCAGGCAGATTCTTAACCACTGTGCCACCAGGGAAGCCCTATTTGTAGACTTTTTGATGATGGCTATTCTGACTGGTGTGAGGTCTGTTGCATTTCTCATTGTGGTTTTGGATTTCTCTAATAATTAGCAGTGTTGACCATCTTTTCATTTACCTGTTAGCCATCTGTATGTCTACTTAGGAAAAATATCTATTCTGATCTCTTTCCAGTTTTTGATTGGGTTGTTTGATTTGGTTTTTTTTTTAATATTGAGTTGCATGAGCTCTTTGTATATTTAGAATATTAACCCCTAGTTGGTCATATCAATTACAAATATTTTCTCCCAGTCCATAGTTTTTATTTTCATTTTGTCAATGATTTCCTTAGTTGTGCAAAACCTTTAAAGTTTGATTATGTTCCATTTGTTTATTTTTGCTTTTATTTGCTTTGCCTTAGGAGAAAGATCCAAAAAAATATTGGCACAATTTATGTCAAAGAGTGTTCTCCCTATGTTCTCTTCTAGGAGCTTTATGATATCATGTCTTATATTTAGGTCTTTAAACCATTTTGAGTTTATTTTTGTGTATGGTGTGAGGGAGTGTTCTAATTTCATTGATTTACCTATAGCTGTCCAGCTTTCCCAACACCACTTGTCGAAGAGACTGTCTTTTATCCACTGTATGTTCTCACATTTTTTTGTCATAGATTAATTGGCAGTAGGTGTGTGGGTTAATTTCTGGGCTCTGTATGCTGTTCCATTGATCCATATGTCTGTTTTGTGCCAATACCACGCTGTTTTGATTACTGAAGCTTTGTAGTATTGTCTGGAGTCTAGAAGGGTTATGCCTCCAGATTTCTTCTTCTTGCTCAGGGCTGCTGTGACAGTTCTGGGTCTTTTGTAGTTCCATGTAAATTTTAGGATTATTTGTTCTATTCTGTGAAACATGTCATGAGTACTTCAATAGGGATGGCATTAAATCTGTTGATTGCTTTGGGTAGTATGGCCATTTTAACAATATTAATTCTTCCAGTTCAAGAGCATATTTCCATTTCTTTGAACCATCATCAGTTTCCTTTATCAATATTTTATGGGTTTTGGTGTATAGGTCTTTCACCTCCTTCATTAAATTTATTCTTAGCTATTCTATTTTATTTTTTGACATGATTTTAAATGGGATTGTTTCTCACTTTCTATTTCTGATATTTCATTGTTAGTGTAAAGAAATGCAACAGACCTCAGTATATTAATCTTGTATCCTGCTACCTTGCTGAATTCATTTATTAGTTCTAATAGTTTTTATGTGGAGTCTTAGGTTTCTCTATATAGAGTATCATGTCATCTGCAAATAGTGACAGTTTTACCTCTTCCCTTCCAGTTTGGACATATTTGTTTCTTTTTCTTGATTTCAGACTGCTGCGGCTAGGACTTTCAATAATATGTTGAATAGAAGTGGTAAGAATGGGCATCCTTGTCTTTTTCCTGAATTTAGCAAGAAGGCTTTCAACTTTTCATTGTTGAGTATTATGTTGGCTTTGGGTTTGTTGTAAGTGGCTTTTATTATGTTGAGATATGTTCCCTCTATATCCACTTTGGTGACAGTTTTATCATGAATGGATATTGAATTTTGTCAAATGCTTTTTCTGCATCTATTGAGATGATCATGTGGTTTTTGTCTTTCCTTTTGTTAATGTGGCATATCACATTGATTGATTTGTGTAAAGAACCATCCTTGGAATGAATTCAGCTTGATCACAGTGTATGATCCTTTTTATATATTGTTGGATTCAGTTTGCTAATATTCTGTTGAGGATTTTTACATCTGTATCCATCAAAGATATTGGCCTATAATTTCCTTTTTTTGGTAGTGTCTTTATCTGGCTTTGGTATCAAGGTTATCGTGGCTTCATAGAAAGAATTTGGGAGTCTTCAATCTTTTGGAAGAGTTTGAGAGGATAGGTATAATTTCTTCTTTGTATGTTTGGTAGAATTCCACAGTGAAGCTATCCAGTCTGGACTTTGTTTTCAGGAGTTTTCTGGTTTATAACAAACTGAATCAGCTATACATATACGTAAATCCCCATATCTCTTCCCTCTTACATCTCTCTCCCTCCCACCCTCCCTAACCCAGCCTTCTATGTGGTCACAAAGCACCGAGCTGATCTCCCTGTGCTATGCGGCTGCTTCTCATTAGCTATCTATTTTACATTTGGTAGTGTATATATGTCCATGCTGCTCTCTCACTTTGTTCCATCTTACCCTTCTCCCTCCCCGTGTGCTCAAGTCCATTCTCTAGTAGGTCTGTGGCTCTAATTCGTCCTGCCCCTAGGTTCTTCATGACTTTTTTTTCTTTTTTCTTTTTAGATTCCATATACATGTGTTAGAATATGGTATTTGTTTATCTCTTTCTAACTTACTTCACTCTGTATGACAGACTCTAGGTCCATCCACCTCACTACAAATAACTCAATTTCGTTTCGTTTTATGGCTGACTAATATTCCATTGTATATATGTGCCACATCTTCTTTATCCATTCATCTGTTGATGGACACTTAGGTTGCTTCCATGTCCTGGCTATTGTAAATAGAGCTGCAAAGAACATTGTGGTACAAGACACATTTTGAATTATGGTTTTCTCAGGGTATATGCCCAGTAGTGGGATTGCTGGGTCATATGGTAGTTGTATTTTTAGTTTTTTAAGGGACCTCCATACTATTCTACATAGTGGCCGCATCAATTTACATTCCCACCAACAGTGCAAGAGAGCTCCCTTTTCTACACACCCTCTCCAGCATTTATTGTTTCTAGATTTTTTGATGATGGCCATTCTGATTGCTGTGAGATGATATCTCACTGTAGTTTTGATTTGCATTTCTCTAATGATTAATGATGTTGAACATTCTTTCATCTGTTTGTTGGCAATCTGTATATCTTCTTTGGAGAAATGTCTATTTAGGTCTTCTACCCATTTCTGGATTGGGATTTTTTTTTTTTTTGATATTCAGCTGCATGAGCAGCTTGTAAATTTTGGAGGTTAATCCTTTGTCAGTTGCTTCATTTGCAAATATTTTCTCCCATTCTGAGGGTTTTCATCTTGTTTATTGTTTCCTTTGCTATGCAAAAGCTTTTAAGTTTCATTAGCTTCCATTTGTTTATTTTTGTTTTTATTTCCATTTCTCTGGGAGGTGGGGCAAATAGGACCTTGCTGTGATTTATGTCATACAGTGTTCTGCCTATGTTTTGCTCTAAGAGTTTGATAGTGTCTGGCCTTACATTTAGATCTTAAATCCATTTTGAATTTATTTTTTTGTATGGTGTTAGGGAGTGTTCTAATTTCTTTCTTTTACATGTAGCTGTCCAGTTTTCACAGCACCACTTATTGAAGAGGTTGTCTTTTCTCCATTGTATATTCTTGCTTCCTTTATCAAATATAAGGTGACCATATGTGCGCGGGTTAAACACTGGCTTTCTATCGTGTTCCATTGCTCTATATTTCTATTTTTGTTCAAATACCATACTGTCTTGATTAGTATAACTTTGTAGTATAGTCTGAAGTCTGGGAGCCTGATTCCTCCAGCTCCGTTTTTCGTTCTCAAGATTGCTTTGGCTATTCGGGGTCTTTTGTGTTTCCATACAAATTGTGAATTTTTTTGTCCTAGTTCTATGAAACATGCCAGTGGTAGTTTGATAGGGATTGCACTGAATCTGTAGATTGCTTTGGGTAGTATAGTCATTTACACAATGTTGATTGTTCGAATCCAAGAACATGGTATATCTCTCCATCTATTTATATCATCTTTAATTTCTTTCATCAGTGTCTTATAATCCTCTGCATACAGGTCTTTTGTCTCCTTAGGTAGATTTATTTCTAGATATTTTATTCTTTTCATTGCAATGGTAAATGGGAGTGTTTTCTTAGTTTCACTTTCAGATTTTTCATCATTAGTGTATAGGAATGCTAGAGATTTCTGTGCATTAATTTTGTATCCTGCTACTTTACCAATTCATTGATTAGTTCTAATAGTTTTCTAGTAATATCTTTAGGATTCTCTATGTATAGTATCATGGCATCTGCAAACAGTGACAGCTTTATTTCTTCTTTTCTGATTTGGATTCCTTTTACTTCTTTTTATTCTCCTATTGCTGTGGCTAAAACTTCCAAAAGTATGTTGAATAATAGTGGTGAGAGTGGGCAACCTTGTCTTGTTCTTGATCTTAGTGGATATGATTTCAGTTATTCACAATTGAGGACGATGTTGGCTGTGGGTTTGTCATATCTGCCCTTTATTATGTTGAGGAAAGTTCCCTCTATGCCTACTTTCTGCAGGGCTTTTATCATAAATGAGTGTTGAATTTTGTCAAAAGCTTTCTCTGCATCGATTGAGATGATCATATGGATTTTCTCCTTCAATTTATTAATATGGTGTATCACGTTGATTGATTTGCATATATTGAAGAATCCTTGCATTCCTGGGATAAACCCCACTTCATCATGGAGTATGATCCTTTTAATGAGTTGCTGGATTCTGCTTGCTAGTATTTTGTTGAGGATTTTTGCATCTATGTTCATCAGTGATATTGGCCTGTAGTTTTCTTTCTTTGTGACATCTTTGTCTACTTTTGGTATCAGGATGATGGTGGCTTTGTAGAATGAGTTTGGGAGCGTTCCTCCCTCTGCTATATTTTGGAAGAGTTTAAGAAAGATAGGTGTTAGCTCTTCTCTAAATATTTGATAGAATTCGCCTGTGAAGCCATCTGGTCCTTGGCTTTTGTTTGATGGAAGATTTTAAATCACAGTTTCAATTTCAGTACCTGTGATTGGTCTATTCATATTTGCTATTTCTTCCTGGTTCAGTCTCAACAGGTTGTGCATTTCTAAGAATTTGTCCATTTCTTCCAGGTTGTCCATTGTATTGTCATACAATTGTTTGCAGTAATCTCTCATGATCCTTTGTACTTCTGCAGTGTCAGTTGTTACTTCTCCTTTTTCATTTCTAATTCTATTGATTTGAGTCTTCTCCCTTTTTTTTCTTGATAAGTCTGGCTAGTGGTTTATCAATTTTCTTTATCTTCTCAAAGAACCAGCTTTTAGTTTTATTGGTCTTTGCCATCATTCCCTTCATTTCTTTTTCATTAATTTCTGATCTGATCTTTATGATTTCTTTCCTTCTGCTAACTTTGGGGGCTTTTGTTCTTCTTTTCTAATTGTGTTAGGTGTAAGGTTACGTTGTTTATTTGAAATGTCTCCTTTTGCTTAAGGTAGGATTGTATTGCTATAAACTTCCCTCTTAGAACTGCTTTTGCTGCATCCCATAGGTTTTGGGTCGTTGTGTTTTCATTGTCATTTGTTTCTAGGTATTTTCTGATTTCCTCTTTGACTTCTTCAGTGATCTCATGGTTATTAAGTAGTGTATTGTTTAGCCTCCATGAGCTTGTATTTTTAACAGATTTTTTCCTGTAATTGATATCTAGTCTCATAGCACTAGAGTCGGGAAAGATACTTGATATGATTTCAATTTTCCTAAATTTACCAAGGCTTGATTTGTGACCCAAGATATGATATATCCTGGAGAATATTCCATGAGCACTTGAGAAGAAAGTGTGTTCTGTTGTTTTTAGATGGAGTGTCCTATAAATATCAATTAAGTCCATCTGGTCTAATGTGTCATTTAAAGCTTGTGTTTCCTTATTTATTTTCATTTTTGATGATCTGTCCATTGGTGAAAGTGGGGTGTTAAAGTCCCCTACTATGATTGTGTTACTGTTGTTTTCCCCTTTTATGGCTGTTAGTATCTGCCTTTTATATTGTGGTGCTCCTATGTTGGGTGCATAAATATTTACAATTGTTATATCTTCTTCTTGGATCGATCCCTTTATCATTATGTAGTGTCCTTCTTTGTCTCTTGTAATAGTCTTTATTTTAAAGTCTATTTTGTCTTATATGAGAATTGCTACTCCAGCTATCTTTTGATTTCTATTTGCATGGAATATCTTTTTCCATCCCCTCACTTTCAGTCTGTATGTGTCCCTAGGTCTGAAGTGGGTCTCTTGTAGACAGCATATATACAGGTCTTGTTTTTGTATCCATTCAGCCAGTCTATGTCTTTTGGTGGGAGCATTTAATCCATTTACATTTAAGGTAATTATCAATATATATGTTCCTATTCTAATTTTCTTAATTTTGGGGGGTTTGTTATTGTAGACCTTTCCTTATCTTTTGTTTCCTGCCTAGAGAATTTCCTTTAGCATGTTGAAAAGCTGTTTTGGTGGTGCTGAATTCTCTTAGCTTTTGCTTGTCTTTAAAGTTTTTAATTTCTCTGTGAAATCTGAATGAGATCCTTGCTGGGTACAGTAATCTTGGTTGTAGGTTTTTCTCCTTCATCACTTTAAATATGTCCTGCCACTCCCTTCTGGCTTGCAGAGTTTCTGCTGAAAGATCAGCTGTTAACCTTATGGGGATTCCCTTGTGTGTTACTTGTTGTTTTTCCCTTGCTGCTTTTAATAACTTTTCTTTCTATTTAATTATTGATAGTTTGATTAATATGTGTGTTTGCATGTTTCTCCTTGGATTTATTCTGTATGGGACTCTCTGTGCTTCCTAGACTTGATTAACTATTTCCTTTCCCATATTAGGGAAGTTTTCAACTATAATCTCTTCAAATATTTTCTCAATCCCTTTCTTTTTCTCTTCTTCTGTGACCCCTATAATTCGAATATTGGTGCGTTTAATGTTGTCCCAGAGGTCTCTGAAACTGTCCTCAGTTCTTTTCATTCTTTTTTCTTTATTCTGCTCTGCAGTAGTTATTTCCACTATTTTATCTTCCAGGTCACTTATCCATTCTTCTGCCCCAGTTATTCTTTTTTATTTTTTTAGTTTCTGCTTTATTGCCCCAGTTATCCTGCTCTTGATCCCTTCTAGACAATTTTTCATTTCATTTATTGTGTTGTGCATCATTGTTTGTTTGCTCTTTAGTTCTTCTAGGTCCTTGTTAAATGTTTCCTGTATTTTCTCCATTGTACTTCCAAGATTTTAGATCATCTTTACCATCATTACTCTGAATTCTTTTTCAGGTAGACTGCCTATTTCCTCTCCATTTGTTAGGTCTTGTTGGTTTTTACCTTGCTCCTTCATCTGCTTTGTGTTTTCCTGTCTTCTCATTTTGCTTAACTTACTGTGTTTGGGGTGTCCTTTTCACAGGCTGCAGGTTCGTAGTTCCCGTTAATTTTGGTGTCTGTCCACAGTGGCTGAGGTTGTTTCAGTGGGTTGTATAGTCTTCCTTGTGGAGGGGACTAATGCCTGTGTTCTGGTGGATGAGTCTGGATCTTTTATTTCTGTTGGGCAGGTCCACATCTGGTGATGTGTTTTGGGGTGTCTGTGGCCTTATTATGATTTTAGGCCGCCTCTCTGCTAATGGATGGTTTTGTGTTCCTGTCTTGCTAGTTGTTTGGCATAGGGTGTCCGGCACTGTAGTTTCCTGGTCATTGAGTGAAGCTGGGTCTTGGCGTTGAGATGGAGATCCTTAGGAGATTTTCACCATTTGATATTATGTGGAGCTGGGAACTCTCTTGTGGACCAGTGTCCTGAAGTTGGTTCTCCCACCTCAGAGGCACAGCCCTGATGCCTGTCTGGAACACCAAAGGCCTTTCATCCACACGGCTCAGAATAAAAGGGAGAAAAAATAGAAAGAAAGAAAAAAAGAAGATAAAATAAAATAAAGTTATTAAAATAAAAATTTAAAAATAATTATTAAGAAAAAAAAATTTTAAGTAAACAGAACAAAACAAAACAAAACTGACAGACTGAACCCTAGGACAACTGGTAAAAACAAAGCTATACAGACAAATTCACACACAGAAGCATACACATACACACTCACAAAAAGAGAAAAAGGGGAAAATTATATCTCTTTGTTCCCAAAGTCCACCTTCTCATATTGGGATGATTCATTGTCTATTCAGGTATTCCACAGATGCAGGGTACATCAAGTTGATTGTGGAGGTTTAATCCGCTGCTACTGAGGCTGCTGGAAGTAATTTCCCTTTCTCTTCTTTGTTTGCACAGCTCCCAGGGTTCAGCTTTGGATTTGGTACCTCCTCTGCCTGTAGGTCGCCTGAGGGCATCTGTTCTTTGCTCAGACAGGACGGGGTTAAAGGAGCAGCTGATTTGGGGGCTCTGGCTCACTCAGGCCTGGGCAAGTGAGGGGTACGGAGTGCAGTGTGAGCCTGTGGTGGCTGAGGCCATCATGACGTTGCACCAGCATGAGGTGCGCCATGTGTTCTTTCAGGGAAGTTGTCCCTGGATCACGGGACCCTGGCACTGGCGGGCTGCACAGGCTCCCAGGAGGGGAGGTGTGGAAAGTGACCTGTGTTTGCACACAGGCTTCTTGGTGGCAGCAGCAGCAGCCTTAGCATCCCATGCCCATCTCTGCAGTTCATGCTGTTTTCCATGGCTCTCGCCCGTCTCTGGAGCTCCTTTAAGTGGTTCTCTTAATCCCCTCTCCTCGAACACCAGGAAACAAATAGGGAACAAAAAGTCTTTTGCCTCTTTGGCAGGTCCAGAGTTTTTCCCAGACTCCCTCCCAGCTAGCTGTGGTGCACTAATCCCTTCAGGCTGTGTTCACGCCACCAACCCCAGTCCTCTCCCTGGGATCTGACCTCCGAAGCCCTAACCACAGCTCCCAGCCCCTGCCCGCCCTGGCAGGTAAGCAGACAAGCCTCTCGGGCTGGTGAGTGCTGGTCGGCACCGTTCCTCTGTGCGGGAATCTCTCTGCTTTGCCCTCCGCTCCCCTGTTGCTGCGCTCTCGTCCGTGGCTCCGAAGTTCCCCACCTCCACCACCCGCAGTCTCTGCCCATGAAGGGGCTTCCTAGTGTGTGGAAACCTTTGCCACTCCACAGCTCCCTCCCAGTGGTGCAGGTCCCGTGCCTATTCTTTTGTCTCTGTTTTTTCTTTTTTCTTTTTCCCTACCCAGGTACGTTGGGAATTCCTTGCCTTTTGGGAGGTCTGAGGTCTTCTGCCAGTGTTCAGTAGGTGTTCTATAGGAGCTGTTCCACATGTAGATGTTTTTCTGATGTATTTGTGGAGAGGAAGGTGATCTCCGTGTCTTACTCTTCCACCATCTTGAAGCTCCTCTGATCCATTGAAATTTAAAGTAATTATTGATAAGTATGTACTTTTAGTCATTTTAAATCTTGTTTTCCATTTGATTTTGTAGTTCTTTGAACATTTCTTCTTTTTGTTTTTCCTTTTGTGGTTTGATGGTTTCCTCTTTTATTATGCTTGAGTTCCTTTCTTTTTGATTTTTGCGAATCTATTGTATGTTTTTGATTAGTGGTTACCCTGATTTTCAAGTATGTTGACCCATAACTATATCTACCTGCTTTAAACTGATAGTCATATAAGTTCAAACATATCAAATCTTCTAAAAGATCTACACTTTTTACTCTCCTCCCCTACATTTTATATTTTGATGTCCTATTTTACATATTCATGTTTATCTTTTTTCTGTTAATTATAGTTATAATCACTTCTATGAAACATTTTTGATTGTTTTTTATCTATGTGCTGGCTCATTTTAGTGATTTTCAATCATTTTGTATATTTGTCTTCTCTATTTGCCTTCCCTTTCCTATAGATTCTTGTTCCTTTTCCTTTAGAGAAGACCATTCAACACTTCTTTTTTAAAAAACATTTATTGGGTTTCTCTGGTGGCACAGTGGTTGAGAGTCTGCCTGCCGATGCAGGAGACATGGGTTCGTGCCCCGGTCCGGGTAGATCCCACATGACGCAGAGCGGCTAGGCCTGTGAGCCATGGCCACTGAGCCTGCACATCTGGAGCCTGTGCTCCACAATGGGAGAGGCCACAACAGTGAGAGGCCCGCGTACCACAAAAATATATATATATATATATAGATAGATAGATTTCTTTCTTTATTTATTTATTTAGGCTGAGCTGGGTCTTAGTTGTAGCACACAGGATCTTCCTTGAAGCATGTGGGATCTTTAGTTGCAGCAATGCAGGATCTTTTAGTTGTGGAATGTGGACTCTTAGTTGCAGTGTGTGGACTTCTTAGTAGAGGCATGCAGGCTTCTTAGTTGTAGCATGCAGACTCTTAGTTGTGACATGCGGACTCTTAGTTGTGGCAGGCATGCAGGATCTAGTTTTCTGACCAGGGATCGAACCTGGGCCCCCTGCATTGGGAGCCCAGAGTCTTACCTACTGGACTACCAGGGAAGTCCCCATCCTTTCTTTTACAATAGGTTTACTATTGCTGTTCTTTTAGGTTTTGCTTGTCTAAGAAGTTCTTTATTTCTCCTTCTATTTTAAATGATAATCTTACTGGATAGAGTATTCTAGGTTACAGGTTTTTCCCTTTCAGCACTTTTAATATATCATGCCACACTATTCGGGCCTGGAAATTTTCTGCAGAGAATCAGCTGATAGCCTTAGGGGATTCTCTTGTATATGACTATTGTTCTCTTGCTGCCTTTAGAATACTCTTTAGCTTTAACTTTTGCCATTTTAATTATTATATGTCTTGGTGTGGGTCTGTTTGGGTTCATCTTGTTTGGGACCCTCTGTGCTTCCTGTACCTAAATATCTGTTTCCTTCTTCAGGTTTAGGAAGTTTTCAGCCATAATTTCTCAAATACCTTTTGGCTCCTCTTCTTTCTCTGTTCTCCTATAATATGAATGTTGGAATGCTTAATGTTATACCAGAGATCTCTTAAATTGCATTCATTTTTAATTAATTAATTTATTTTATTTATATTTATTTTTGGCTGTGTTGGGTCTTTGTTGCTGCACACAGGCTTTCTCTAGTTGTGGCGAGCGGGGGCTACTCTTCATTGTGATGCACAGACTTCTCATTGCGGTGGCTTCTCTGGTTGAGGTGCACGGGACCTAAATGCATAGGCTTCAGTAGTTGTGGCTCATGGGCTCTAGAGTGAAGGCTCAGTAGTTGTGGTGCATGGGCTTAGTTGCTCCGCAGCATGTGGGATCTTCCAGGGCCAGGGCTTGAACCCATGTTCCCTGCATTGGCAGACAGATTCTTGACCACTGTGCCACCAGGAAAGCCCTGTGTTCACTTTTTAAATTTGTTTTTCTTTCTACTGTCTGATTCAGTGATTTCCATTATTCTATCTTCCAGGTCATATATGCATTCTCTGTATCACCTAGTCTGATATTCGTTTCTTCTAGTGTGTTTTTTATTTCAGCTATTGAGTTATTTATTTCAGATTGGGTCTTTTTTATATTTTAATGTTCAGTGTTGAGATCAGTTCTTTTTCTTTATTCAGTTAATTTTTTATTAACTGTGTTTTAAATTCTTTCTGGTAAATTGTTTCATTATTTTTTCAGGGGTTTTCTTTTGCTTTTCCAATTGAGAGTAGTTCCTCTTTTTATTTAGCTTAGCTTTTCTCTGCCTTTATGGATTTAGGTGAAACAGTTATCCGTTGCAGTCTTTAAGTGGCTGTTTTTATGTGGGAGCATCCCTTTGCAGACTATGTGTGCCTGCCTTTGATGGGAGAGCTGGATTTGATGTGGATGTGCTGGTAGCTATCACCTTGGTAGGGGGTGGTGCTGGAGATGGAGGGACTAGAGCTGGCACCAGATCTGAGGCGGGACTTCCTCTCTGCTCAGTGGCCATCACTACCCTGTCAGGGGTGTGGTCTGCTTTCAAATTGCCAGAGCAGAAGCCCTTACGGTCGAGCTCAAGCTAGCTCTATTCCCTTTAAGTGTGTTTTTTTCCCTCTTCCCTGCACCAGGACCTTTGCCCTAGTGAAGTGGGGTGCTGAAACAACTGTGGTCTATACATTGGCAGAGGTCTAATTCACTGACTGTATAGCATCTGCCACAACACTCAGATGCAGACTCAGGTGCAAGCCCCCTTTCTGTCTATGGCCAATCACTTCCCCCTGCCTCTGCCACCACCCAACCCCCAGCATTTGTGGAGCCACTCCACTGGGCTAGCAGAGATTTATGTAGACTCTTGGTGTGTGTCAGAGGTTAGCTGTGGTAGAGCAGCCCCCATCAGAATCTGAGAAACTTCTGGGATGCTGCTTGAGCAAGCACCAGCAATGGCCACTGCTGCCACTCCTGTGCTCCACCCTGGGACCAGGTTGCCTATGTGTCTCAAGGTCAAGTCTTCTCCCTGGTCCTGGCCACCCTAGATCCAGTGCCATGCTGTTTTGTGGAGTAAGCGAGGCCAGAGCGTGCACTCCTCAGGAGCTTACAAGCACCTGCTTCTCCCAGCTCTTCTAATTTTTGCACTGGACCTCCACCAGCAAACAAGACTTGTCTCCTCTGTGTAGAAATCCCAGGGCTAACACACCCAGTGTGTGGCTAAACCCACTCACTCCACAGGGTGGTTGCCCACCTGTGCAATCTCCCTTTTCTTCCGAGTCCCCTCCCAGGGACACAGGTCCTGGCTCAATCATTTCTCCTCCCTTCCTATGTGATTTGTGTGTATCTTTGGTTGTAGCAGAGTCCATCTGCCAGTTTCTATTTAGTTTTCAGTGAGAATTGTTCCACATGTAGATGTATTTTTGACGTGTTCATGGGGGGAGGTGAGCTCTGCCATCTTGATCACACATTTTTTAATATGTAAAAATGTTTGAAATTTTGGATTTTCAGGACCACTGGAATGGTCATCTAGTTGACTCACCATGTTCATGGTCACCAGCTATCAAGATCACCCACAAACTTATGAATAAAAGACTTCCACAAGCTACATTTTTATTCGTTTTTCTTTTTTTTCTGTAAGAAGAAGGATTTATTACTTGCAGCAAGTAAGGAGAACACTGGGGATCTTTCCCAAAGCAGTGTCTCACTGAACAGCAAAATTGGGGAAGTTTCATGAAGGGGCTTGGGTGTGACAGAGTCCAGGCTTTAGTTGATTGAAGTTATGAGGGTCAGAAAAAGTCAACATCATCATTCCTTAGGTTCCAGCTGATCTACTGGTTGAACACTTCAGACCAGTCTTTACCATTGAAACAAAACTGGAAGTCTTTCCAACTGATATACTCTCTTTGCTACTGTTATTTGCCTGATAACAATGATGTGTCCCTGCATTCTTTTTTTTTTTTTTTTTGCTGTACGCGGGCCTCTCACTGCTGTGGCCTCTCCCGTTGCGGAGCACAGGCTCCGGACACACAGGCTCCGCGGCCACGGCTCGCGGGCCCAGCCGCTCCGCGGCATGCGGGATCTTCCGGGATCGGGGCACGAACCCGTGTCCCCTGCATCGGCAGGCGGACTCCCAACCACTGCGCCACCAGGGAAGCCCTCCCTGCATTCTTTTGTTCCCTTAAGATCATTAATTACTGAGACCTGTTCAAGGACAAGCATTGTGGCCAGGCTTAGATCACAAAATGTCTTAGGCCAAAAATGGATTCTTTTCTGTCAAGAAAGCCATACCTAGTTCTCTTTCTCTGAGAAGCCCCTACCCTATCTGCTTACAAAATCCCCCTTTGAGATATTTCACTCCTCAATCTTGAGGGGTACAGGACTGAAGGCACGTCTTCTGAAATTGCTTCCTATGGAGAATGTGAATTGTAGTCTCCCTAGTTAGAGGAGTGAAACTCTCTCTTGCTTCTAGAGCTAAATAAATTTGGGGATCCATAGAAGTAGTGCCTGAACCTCACTTGGATAGCATTATTCTAACAGGTGTAGGAGAGGCACAGCAGGAGAGACAATTAACAATGACCTTGCAACATCATTAGCAGAGACTTGAGCCAAGAGCCCCCCAAACCAAACTATTTTTCTGATATTTTCCCTAATCTGGGAAGGGGATTATTCACAGAGGTTTGATTTTTCGTATATGTATAGGGTGAGTCATATTACAAGACTCTTCAGGTATAAAAAAACAGCATTCAATATATATTATACCATAAGTGCCTCCTTGCTAGGCTGTTAAAATATCAAGAACCACTTTATAGGGCCACTTTTTTCATCATAGAAACTTTTAAGTTCGGCAGATTGACAGCCTGATTATTATCGTTTTAAGGCTTGCTGGGTAAATTTCATTAAGGCCTCCTGTGAGTAGTGAGGTCCTCTATTTTTGAGTTCTAAATGCATTCCCCTCCTTAATGGCCAGAGCAAATGTATGATGCATGTTTGATAGGCCACAAAACAGGCCGCTCTACTCAGTAAAGTTTAAGTTAAACCATGTATAAGCCAGAATGACTTCCCCATACCTCAAAATGAAGATTTTTCCATCACTTCCCCTTTTGATTACAAATCTTTCAATAAACCAAAATATTTGTCCTTTGGTGCCAGGGTGGTTTCTGCCAACCTTGGGTCCATCATGTCCCTTGGTGCTGGGCCTCCTTTTTGTTAATACGTAGATATTTGCCTAGTTATCCACATTGGGGGGAAACTAATTAGATATCGTGAACAAGCTCAGAGGTATGCTAATGGAGAAACATAGGGCCTCGTCCCAAGTCGTGGGGCATCTCATCTTCCACTAAAAACAGATTGCTGTGATAAGCTTCAGAAACAAACTTAGGGGACTTCCCTGTGGTCTAGTGGTAAAGAATCCTGCTTCCAATGCACGGGACTTGGGTTTGATCCCTGGCTGGGGAACTAAGATCCCACATGCCATGGGACAACTAAGCCCACATGCCACAACTACTGAGCCCGCGTGCCTCAACTAGAGAGACCGCATGCTACAAACTACAAAGCCCATGTGCACTGGAACCCATGCACCACAACTAGAGAGTGAAAACCTGCGCACCACAACTAGAGAGAAGCCCGTGCACCACAATGAAGAGTCCACGCACTGCAACAAAATATGCCGTACTCCACAACAAAGATCCCACATGCCGCAACTAAGACCTGGAGCAGCCAAAAATAATAAATAAATAACTTAATTAATTTAAAAATAATATTAAAAAGAAACAAACTTAGAATATATTTTTAATAATTCAGTTAAACTTTACAATTATGTAGCATAATGACAAGAAGCTATCTGGGAGGTGAGTCTTAGACGGTAAATACAAACCTCAGTTAACAAAACTAGAATTTAATATCCACTGAGACATCATCTTTTTCTCTCTAAAATTACCCCCATTTTTACCAAATATAGCCAAATTAAGGTTAATTTGTTTGCAAATTAAGTCTGATTTCAGTAAACTTTGCCTAATTACTTATGTAAGGAGTCTCAGACTGAACTTTAAAAATAAAAAATCTTCTCAGGGCCAGGAAAGCCATGCCAAGGGCTTGTCACAGACTTTGCCTTGCAGATTCCCAAAATATCACCAGTCAGTACGTGACCTTCATTGTTTACTGGATAAAGCTACTGGGAACCTATAAGTTACCAATTTCTGGAGGGATCAGGTAGAGAGAGAAGATAAATGTTTCAATTCCACTTACAGAAGTGTAATTTACCAAATTGCTGTAAGTCATAACTAGCTTGAGAGGAAGGGTTTCCTTATATCTGGAAAACACAGATTAAAACCAGTAATAATTCTGACAAAACCCGAAAAAATTAGAACCATATTTACCAGTTCACTCAGTCATATGTAACTAATCCCTTTTGTTAACAGTTTTATGATGCTATCAGGGTTTCCATTAGGATTCTTTAATTTATTTACCCATTTCAGCAGTAGGATCTGAAAGTTATCAGAAACCTGTACTTGTCAAAAATGTCTTTTCTGTGAATCATCTTGAAATGATGATGTTTGTTTTACGAACAAATGATGTTTGTAAAAACATCAGAATAAAATAAGTGTCTATGAATGACAAAGGACTTAAAAAGGATGGTTAAACACCTGACACAATGCAACTGACAAAGGAACTTGGTTCTAACTATAATTATGACTGATAACATTACACCAGGACATATTCACATTTTAGGAACTTTATATAATTTCTAGGATATTTATATTAATGACATTTACCCATAGGGTAAAACTTTGGAAAGCTTATCACTCATGTGATAATTACTTTCCTTGTAATTTGACATATACCAAATAATCCTAATTAGTTTAATATTTTTCTCTGAGATGGCTTAGGGGCCCTCTGAAGAATCTTAAAGTTAGCTGGAGGTCAAAAGAACTTTAATTAGAATTTGACACTGGGAAGTTTGTCAAAAATATCAAAAAGTTTCAAAAGACTTGGGCAAATAGAATCGTTGGTCACTGTGAAACAATACTTATTCATTTAACCAAAGTGACAAAAGATTTCAAAAGCAAGCACAGATCACTTAAAGGCAAAGAAACTTACACAATCTGCTATCAAATGTAGTATTCCAAGAAAACTTATTTCTCTTTACACAGAGAGATACAAAATCCAGTCCTGCACCAGCCTACTCTTAATAACAAAATTCATTTTCCTAAGTAAATTTAATCCAATCTTGGAAAATCCCGACCATGTATGAAACTCTTTTTCCAGTGTTCCTTTTCAAGTAAACCTTCTACAGCTTTCTGTATCTATATTATTTTGTCCCTTACTTTCTTTTCTATTCAGAAATAACCAGCTATAGAATAAAACTACCCTTTTACTTTCCTAACAAAATACAGTTCCATTCCTCATACCTTCCTTTACTAAAACACACGTCTATTTAACAGGCATACTGAAATGTTTCCCTTATTATTTTAATAGCTTTAATTACGTATAATTTTAACCCTTAAAAACCTTAATCTCTAGCAAAAGCCAAGAAGCAAGTAATTGTGAACTGTTTGTCAAACAGCATTTCCTAATTGGAAAATTTATGAATATATTCTATAACCTCTAGAATCATACATTTTCTCATAGCAGAATTTCTTTATTTTTTAACGTCTTTATTGGAGTATAATTGCTTTACAGTGTTGTATTTGTTTCTGCTGTATAACAAACTGAATCAGTTATATGTATACGTATATCCCCATATCCCCTCCCTCTTGCGCCTCCTTCCCACCCTCCCTATCCAACCCCTCTAGGTGGTTGCAAAGCACCGAGCTGATCTCCCTGTGCTATGCAGCTGCTTCCCACTAACTATCTATTTTACATTTGGTAGTGTATATATGTCAATGCTACTCTCTCACTTCGTCCCAGCTTACCTTTCCCCCCACCCTGTGTCCTCAAGTCCATTCTCTACATCTGTGTCATTATTCCTGTCCTGCCCCTAGGTTCATCAGACCCATTTTTTAAAATTCCATATATATGTGTGTTAGCATATGGTATTTAAATGTTTTTCCTTTTCTGACTTACTTCATTGTGTATGACAAACTCTACACCCATCCACCTGACTATAAATAACTCAATTTTGTTTCTTTTTATGGCTGAGTAATATTCCATTGTATATATGTGCCACATCTTCTTTATCCATTCATCTGTCAGTGGACTCTCAGTTTGCTTCCATGTCCTGGCTATTGTAAATAGAGCTGCAATGAACATTGTGGTACATGACTCTTTTTGAATTATGGTTTTCTCAGGGAATATGCCCAGTAGTGGGGTTGCTGTGTCATATGGTAGTTCTATTTTTAGTTTTTTAAGGAACCTCCTTACTGTTCTCTATAGTGGCTATATCAATTTACATGCCCACCAACAATGCAAGAGGGCTTCCTTTTCTCCACACCCTATACAGCATTTACTGTTTGTAGATTTTTTGATGATGGCCATTCTGACTGGTATGGGGTGATACCTCATTGAGGTTTTTATTTGCATTTCTCTAATGATTAGTGACGTTGAACATCCTTTCATGTGTTTGTAGGCAATCTGTATATCTTCTTTGGAGAAATGTCTATTTAGATCTTCTGACCATTTTTTGATTGGGTTCTTTGTTTCTTTTTTATATTGACCTGCATTAGCTGTTTGTATATTTTGGAGATTATTCCTTTGTCAGTTGCTTTGTTGGAAATATTTTCTCCCACTCTGAGTGTTGTCTTTTAGTCTTGTTTATGGTTTCCTTTACTGTGTAAAACTTTTACGTTTCATTAAGTCCCATTTGCTTGTTTTTATTTCTATTTCTCTAGGAGGTGGGTCAAAAAGGATCTTGTTGTGATTTATGTCATAGAGTGTTCTGCCAGTGTTTTCCTCTTAAGAGTTTTATTCTGTCCCTCCTTACCTTTAGATCTTTAATCCATCTTGAGTTTATTTTTGTGTATGGTGTAAGGAAGTGTTCTAATTTCATTCTTTAACATGTAGCTGTCCATTTTTCCCAGCACCACTTATTGAAGAGGCTGTCTTTTTTCCATTGTATATTCTTGCCTCCTTTATCAAAGATAAGGTAACCATAGGTGCGAGGGTTTATCTCTGGGCTGTCTATCCTGTTCTACTGAACTATATTTCTGTTTTTGTGCCAATAACATACTGTCTTGCTTACTGTAGCTTTGTAGTATAATCTGAATTCAGGGAGCCTGATTCTTCCAGCTCCAGTTTTCTTTCTGAAAGTTGTTTTGGCTATTCGAGGTCTTTTGTGTTTCCATACAAATTGTGAATTTTTTTGTTCTAGTTTTGTGAAAAATGCCATAGGTAGTTTGATAGGGATTGCACTGAATCTGTAGATTGTTTGGGTACTATAGCCATTTTCGTAACGTTGATTCTTTCAATCCAAGAACATGGTATATCTCCCCATCTGTTTCTATCATCTTTAATTTCTTCCATCCGTGTCTTATAGTTTTCTGCATACAAGTCTTTTGTTTCCTTAGGTAAGTTTATTCCTGGGTATTTTATTCTTTTTGTTTCAATGGTAATGGGAGTGTTTCTTTCATTTCTCTTTCATATTTTTCATCATTAGTGTATAAGAATGCAAGAGATTTCTGTGCACTAATTTTGTATCCTGCTACTTTACCAAATTCATTGATTAGCTCTAGTAGATTTTTGGTAGCATCTTTAGGATTCTCTATGTATAGTATCATGTCATGTGCAAACAGTGACAGCTTTACTTCTTCTTTTTGATTTAGATTCCTTTTATTTCTTTTTATTCTCTGATTGCTGTGGCTAAAACTTCCAAAACTATGTTGAGTAATAATGGTGAGAGTGGGCAACCTTGTCCTGTTCCTGATCTTAGAGGAAATGGTTTCAGTTTTTTACCATTGAGAATGATGCTGGCTGTGGGTTTGTCATTTATGGCCATTATTATGTTGAGGTAGGTTCCCTCTATGCCCACTTTCTGGAGAATTTTTATCATAAATGGGTGTTGAATTTTGTTAAAAGCTTTTTCTGCATCTATTGAGATGATCATATGGTTTTATATCCTTCAATTTGATAATATGGTGTATCACATTGTTTGTTTTGCATATATTGAAGAATCCTTGCATTCCTGGGATAAACCCCACTTGATCGTGGTGTATGATCCTTTTAGTGTGCTGCTGGATTCTGTTTGCTAGTATTTTGTTGAGGATTTTTGCATCTATGCTCATCAATAATATTGGCCTGTAGTTTTCTTTTTTTGTGACATCTTTGTCTGGTTTTGGTATCAGGGTGATGGTGGCCTCATAGAATGAGTTTGGGAGTGTTCCTACCTCTGCTATATTTTGGAAGAGTTTGAGAAGGATAGGTGTTAGCTCTTCTCTAAATATTTGATAGAATTCACCTGTGAAGCCATCTGGTCCTGGACTTTTGTTTGTTGGAAGATTTTAATCACAGTTTCAATTTCAGTGCTTGTGATTGGTCTTTTCATATTTTCTATTTCTTTCTGGTTCAGTCTTGGAAGATTGTACTTTTCTAAGAATTTGTCCATTTCTTCCAGGTTGCCCATTTTATTGGCATATAGTTGCTTGTAGTAATCTCTCATGATCCTTTGTATTTGTGCAGTGTCAGTTGTTACTTCTCCTTTTTCATTTCTACTTCTGTTGATCTGAGTCTTCTCCCCTCTCTTTTTGATGAGTCTTGCTAAAGGTTTATCAATTTTGTTTATCTTCTCAAAGAACCAGCTTTATTGATCTTTGCTATTGTTTCCTTCATTTCTTTTTCATTTATTTCTGATCTAATCTTTACTTTTCCTTCTGCTCACCCTGGGTTTTTTTTTCTTCTTTCTCTAATTGCTGTAGGTGTAAGTTTAGGTTGTTTGAGATGTTTCTTGTTTCTTGAGGTAGGATCGTATTGCTATAAACTTCTCTCTTACAACTGCTTTTGCTGCATCCTATAGGTTTTGGGTCATCGTATTTTCATTCCCATTTGTTTCTAGGTATTTTCGATTTCCTCTTTGATTTCTTCAGCTATCTCTTGGTTACTTAGTAGTGTATTGTTTAGCCTCCATGTGTTTGTATTTTTTACAGTTTTTTTCCTATATTTGATATCTAGTCTCATTGCATTGTGGTTGGAAAACATGCTTGGTATGATTTCAATTTTCTTAAATTTACCGAGGCTTGATTTGTGACCCAAGATATTATCTATCCTGCAGAGTGTTCCATGTGCACTTGAGAAGTGTGTTCTGTTGTTTTTGGATGGAGTGTCCTATAAATATCAATTAAGTCCATCTGGTCTAATGTGTTATTTAAAACTTGTGTTTCCTTATTTATTTTCATTTTGAATGATTTGTCCATTGGTGAAAGTGGGGTGTTAAATTCCCCTACTATGATTGTGTTACTGTCAATTTCCCCTCTTATGGCTGTTAGCATTTTTCTTATGTATTGAGGTGTTCTTATGTTGGGTGCATAAACATTTACAATTGTTATATCTTCTTCTTGGATTGATCCCTTGATCATTATGTACTGTCCTTCTTTGTCTCTTGTAATAATCTTTATTTTAAAGTCTATTTTGTCTGATATGAGTATCGCTACTTCCCCTTTCTATTGATTTCCATTTGCATGGAATATCTTTTTCCATCCCTTCACTTTCAGTCTGTATGTGTCCCTAAGTCTGAAGTGGGTCTCTTTTAGACAGCATATATACAGGTCTGGTTTCTATACCCATTCAGCCAGTCTGTGTCTTTTGGGCGGAGCATTAAATCCATTTACATTTAAGGTAAATTTTGATATATATGTTCCTATTACCATTTTCTTAGCTGTGTTCAGTTTTTTGTAGGTCTTTTCCCTCCCTTGTGTTTTCCGACTAGAGAAGTTTCTTTAGCATTTGTTGTTATGCTGGTTTGGTGGTGCTGAATTCTCTCAACCTTTGCTTGTTTGTAAAGGTTTTAATTTCTCCATCGAATCTGAATGAGATCCTTGCTCGTAGAGTAATCTTGGTGTAAGGTTTTCCCTTTAATCCCTTTAAATATGTCCTGCCACCCCCTTCTGGCTTGCAGAGTTTTTGCAAAGATCAGCTTTGATCTTTCTGCAAAGATCCTTCAGAGTTTTTGAAATATCAACTGTTAACCTTATGGGGATTCCCTTGTATGTTATTTGTTGCTTTTCCCTTGTGCTTTTAATATTTTTTCTTTGCATTTAATTGTTGATAATTTGGTTAATATGTGTCTTGGCATATTTCTCCTTGGATTTGTCCTGTGCTTCCTGGACTTGATTGACTATTTCCTTTCCCATGTTAAGGAAGTTTTCAACTCTAATCTCTTCAAATATTTTCTCAGACACTTTCTTTTTCTCTTCATCCTCTGGGACCCCTATAATCTGAATAATGGTCCATTTAATATTGTCTCAGAGGTCTCTGAGACTGTCCTCAATTCTTTTCATTCTTTTTTCTGCTCTGCAGCAATTATTTCCACTATTCTATCTTCCAGGTCACGTATCTGTTTTTCTGCCTCAGTTATTCTGCTATTGATTCCTTCTAGGGTGTTTTTCATTTCATTTTATGTGTTTTTCGTCATCGTTTGTTTGCTCTTTAGTTCTTCCAGGTCCTTGTTAAATGTTTCCTGTATTTTCTCCATTGTACTTCCAAGATTTTAGATCATCTTTACCATCATTTCTCTGAATTCTTTTTCAGGTAGACTGCCTATTTCCTCTTCATTTGTTAGGTCTCATTGGTTTTTACCTTGCTCCTTCATCTGCTGTGTGTTTTTCTGTCTTCTCATTTTGCTTAACTTTCTGTGTTTGGGGTGTCCTTTTCACAGGCTGCAGGTTCGTAGCTCCTGTTGTTTTTGGTGTCTGTCCCCAGTGGCTGAGGTTGTTTCAGTGGGTTAGGTAGGCTTCCTGGTGGAGGGGACTGGTGCCTGTGGGTGAGGCTGTATCTTGTGCTTCTGGTGGGAAGTGCCATGTCTGGTAGCGTGTTTGGGGGTTTCTGTGAACTTAATATGACTTTAGGCTGCCTCTCTGCTGATGGGTGGGGTTTTGTTCCTGTCTTGCTCATTGTTTGGCATGAGGCATCCAGCACTGAAGATTGCTGGTCATTGGGTGGAGCTGGGTCTTTGTGTTGAGATGGAGATCTCTGGGAGAGCTCTCACCAATTGATATTACATAGGGCTTGGAGGTCTCTTGTGGTCCAATGTGCTGCACTTGACTCTCTCACCTTGTAGGCTCAGGCCCAACACCCGGCTGGAGCACCGAGACCCTGCCAGCCACATGACTCAGAAGAAAAGGAAGGAAAAAAACAAAACCGAACAGATAGAACCCCTAGCCAAATGGTAAAAGCAAAACTAAACAGACAGAACCACTCAAAGAAACATACACAAACACACACACACTCATAAAAAGAAAACAAACAAACAACATCATAAAGCGAACAGACAGAACCCTAGGACAAATGGTAAAAGCAAACCGAAACAGACAACCTCACACAAAGAAACCTACACACACACTCAGAAGAAGAGAAAAAAGAGAAAAAAATAAACAAATATTTTTTTAAAAAAGGAAGAGAGCAACCAAACCACTAAACAAATCCACCAATGATAGCAAGCACTAAAAACTAAACTAAGATAAAAAATCAGATGCATAATGCAAACCCCAAGTCTACAGTTGCTCCCAAAGTCCACCACCTCAATTTTGGAGACATTCATTGTCTATTCCGGTATTCCACAGATGCAGGGTTTATCAAGTTGATTGTGGGGATTTAATCCACTGCTCCTGAGGCTGCATAGAAAAATTTCCCTTTCTCTTCTTTGTTCACACAGCTCCTGGTGTTCAGCTTTAGTTTTGACCCCACCTCTGCATGTAGGCCACCCTCAGACATCTGTTCCAGATAGGAGGATATTAAAGCAGTGGCTGATTAGGGATCTCTTGCTCATTCAGGCCAGGGAGAGGGAGGGGTACTGTAGTCATAATTGGAATGCAGGGCAAGCCTGTGGTGGCAGAGGCCAGCATGACATTGCAACAGCCTGAGGCATGCCAGGTGTTCTCCTGGGGAAATTGTCCCTGGATCACGGGGCCCTGGCAGTGACATGCTGAACAGGCTCTGGGGGTGTTGGGGGTGTGTAGTGACCTGCACTTGCACACAGGATTCTTGGTGGCAGCAGCGACAGCAGTGGCGGTCAATACCTCTCTCTGGGGTCTAAGCTGATAGCTATGGCTCATGCCCATCTCTGGAGCTCACTTAGGCAGGGCTCTTCCATCTGTGGGCACACAGAGTAGGAATCCCCTCACCTTGCGCACCCCAAAACAATGGTCTCTTGCCTCTCCAGCAGGTCCAGACTTTTTCCCAGACTCCCTCCTGACTAGCTGTGGTTCACTAGCCCACTTCATGCTGTCTTCACACAGCCAACTCCAGTCCTCTTCTTGGGGTCTGACTGCCAAAGCCCAAGCCTCAGCTCCCAGGCCCCACCCACCCCAGTGGGTGAGCAGACAAACATGTCAGGCTAATGAGTGCTGGTTAGCAGTGATCCTTTGTGTGGGAATCTCTCCACTTTGCTGTCTGCACCCCTGTTGCTGCACTCTCCTCTGTGGTGTGGCTCCAAATCTTCCCCACTGCCCACCCCTCGTCCCCACCAGTGAAGGGGCTTCCTAGTATGTGGGAACGTTTTTTCTTTCACAGCTCCCTCTCAGAGACACAGGTCCCATCCCTATTCTTTTTTTTTTTTTTCAATCTTTTTTTTTTTTTTTTTTTTTTGGCGGTATGTGGGCCTCTCACTGTTGTGGCCTCTCCCGTTGCGGAGCACAGGCTCTGGACGCACAGACTCAGCGGCCATGGCTCACGGGCCCAGCCGCTCCGCGGCATGTGGGATCTTCCCAGACCGGGGCACGAACCCGTTTCCCCTGCATCGGCAGGCGGACTCTCAACCACTGCGCCACCAGGGAAGCCCCCCATCCCTATTCTTTTGTCTCTGTTTTTTCTTTTTTCTTTTGCCCTACCCAGGTACGTGGGGATTTTCTTGCCTTTGGGGAAGTCTGAGGTCTTCTGCCAGCATTCAGTAGGTATTCTGTAGGAGTTGTTCCACAAGTACATGTATTTTTGATGTATTTGTGGGGAGGAAGGTGATCTCCACGTCTTATTCCTCTGCCATCTTGAAGGTCTTCTCATAGCAGAATTTCTTGCCTCAATGTGCTACATGTCTTTAAGAAACCCAAACATCTTTAGTTTCCCATCATAAGAAGACAAAAGTAGATAAACTTAGACCTGTTTAGCAAATAGTGTTCCAGTGTTTTATTTTATTTGAAATAACCTGGATGGTCAATAATTCCTATCATTTAATTTAATATAGCAAAACTAAAATTTCAAGTTGCCAAAATCAGGAGAGACTATTTTAGATAAACATTCCCAAAACACATTTTTTTAAGTTCAACTAAAGAAACCTCTTATCTCATGTACATTTAATTTATTTAAGATTTCATTATACCAAGTTCTTTTCCTTGCTGACAAATTTGACTCTCAGTATAATGAAAGTATTATTATTAATACTGATGACTCTAAAGACATGTCTATATTAATTAAACCAACAAACAAGCTTGTTTTTGCTCATTAAAGATTAGTCCTAGATCACATGACCCTGAAATTTATTCTGGCCAGTTTTCTTTATACTTAGAAATATTTAACTTGTAAGCACTTACTTTTCTTTAGGCCAATTAAATACAGCTCATCTACAAGTTACTTTTTATATAAAGACAGGTGGAACCAGAGATCTCCTAGCCCCATTTTAAACTTAGTTATGAACCAGGTATTATAATATAAAACACATTGGTTTATAATGGTTGGAATAAGTTAAAATTTTTTAAAAAGTTCTCTTCCCCCTTCTCCCTCTCAGTCTCAGGTATTACAGGTGGTCTAGATAAGTGTTTCTGAGAGCCCTCATAGAACATTTACATCTCAAGGTGAGACTGATTTGGAGTCTCAAAGATCTATTTACCTGTCCCCAGGTGAATCAGCTCGAGTCTCAGATGACCCAGTTTGAGTTCTCGACACCTCAATGACAAGGACCCAAAGGTTCTGAGCTACTTGTGGGTCCTCATGTCTCCTGGGGAACCAAAACTGAATTTCCTGAGCTTAGCCTAGAACCATATTTCTTAGGGGTTCTTGTCTCTGAGAGAGGCTCCTGGAAACCAATGGTGGGGAATGACAGGGAGGGGTGGACCCAAAAAAGACATATGCACAGATCCAAGCTCACTGATCAAGATGAGAGACAGATTAACACTAAAGACATGCTCTTGGACTCCTGATTATATCCTGAAGGTGAGAGTGCTTCAGGGATTGTGGCTATGGATGATTTACATGTTCCTTGTTGCACGGACACATGCTTAAGGTCAGCAGGGAAACTAGAGCCAGTCTGCCCTGATCCATGACCAACTTATACTTTTATGGGACTCTTCAAGTGGTGAACACCCTGATGGGTCTTCAGTGCTTGACCTGTGCCCACAATTGTGTCAGAGACTCACAAGAGCAGTTGGACAAACAAAACCACATAAAACCAAGATCCTTCCAAATTTACTGATGAAGACTTGACACAAACCAATGACAGAAATTTAAACTAAAGACACAAGAAACAAAGAGTTGATCTTCCTGTGTGGTGGCCTCCAGAGGACTTTGTCCAACCCAACTCCTCACTCACTTAGTCCTCTGCTAGAACAGAGTTTGTCCAGCTCCTCACTCACCTGGCATTTCTGGCCAGGTAAAACCAGTGACCCTGTGTTGGGCATCCCCAGGACACTACCCTGATCCATGACAGACATCCCAATCAAGGATATTTGGAAGGGTTCGTCTTTCCAGATGAGTGCTCCCAGATCAGGTGCTTGGCTGTTTTCAGATCTCAGACTTATTCCAGTAGGGCTCGTTGACTCAGAGGTCAAGGGCAAGGGCTAAATCACCCTGTTCTTTTGGCTGGCCACCTGTTGGCCTTGAGTCAGAGAGACCTCTGGCTTGATTTGTTATCAAATTAGTCAGCTGGAACCACACTGGGGTCCTAGCTCAGGCCGAGGCCCCTAGCCCCCCAAGACCCTAGGGGGATTCTTTTTGGCTCGGATTCGCACAGCCAATAACAAAACCAGTGCTGAGACTGGAACAGCACAAGCTTTATTCAATGGCCAAAGAATGGCACAAATCAACTTCTTTGTCTCACAATCCCTCAGACTCTTTGAGCAACATGGGGGTGTCTCACAGTCCCTCAGACTCTGACCTGACCTCTAAGACTGGAGAAGAGAGGAATGTCTTGCAATCCCTCAGACTCTCAGAGCCAACCTGGCCAGACCAGATTAACTGTGCAGTTCTTGAGTCATTTCTTCTCCCCCATTGAGATGAGGACAGAGCCCTGAAGCTGATTTGTGGGATAAACACCTCTAACCTCTCCAAAGGGACTCTCCAGATCAAGAAGTCCAGAGCAGCTGCTGAGCCCATTCAGCAAGTTGAGGTGCATGGACTTGAAAAATCAGGCGCCAAGAGGGATTCTCCTATGCCCTTCCCCTTAGATCCCCCAGCAACATAGACAAATTCACCCGGGTGAACTGCTGCAGCCCACTGCGTTGCCTCTTGGGAGCTGGAGCAACCCAAAGGGGTTAGGTGAGAGGTCCCACCAGAGTCATCAAAATTTGTCACCTGCAAACTGTGTTCTCCTTTTAGTGGGTGTCAAGTCAAAAGACACAACCAAGACAAAGATCAGGAGAAGGAAGTATTTATTACTTGCATCAAGTAAGAGAACACTGGGGATCTTTCCCAAAGCCGTGTCTCCTCAAAATTTAAGATAGTGGGGTCCATGAAGTATTGTGCAGCTGTGTGGCATGTCTGTAAGCATCAGTCATAATGTTTATGAAGACAATGACTAACATCTACAGAAGCGTCTGGAATGCAATGTCACGTATGGGGGCCACTGGCAACATGTGACTCGAGCAGTTGAAGTGTAGCTAGTTTGACTGAGGAAATGAATTTTAAATTTCATTTAAATATTAATGTGTAGTTTGCATTATATTTCTGTTAGACAGTGCTGAACTTGTCCAGAAGGCTAAGGGGCGGGGCTATTCACTTGCTTTTCCAGATGTATAGCCTGCATGCAAGGATATGAGTTGCTCCTCAGCCCAGTGCTGAGGCTTCTGCCATACGCATATGGGCACTGCTGAGATTTTGCCCCTCTTTGAAAATTTGAGAGAAGGGGGCATCCCTTTTCTTTATTTAAACATGCCACCTTATTCCAGGGGTTGGGAGAATGTATTACCTATGCAAAGCTGGTGAGTTTCATTTAATTTTCAAGGCTCTGGAAATATGGGCTGGGAATGAGAAACAAAAAGTAAATAGGATCAAGAGAGGGCTGGTTTGGTAGGGGATTAGAACGATGGGAATGGATAGGGAAGGAACTCACAGTTGGGTGCACAGATTTTGGTATTATTATAGTAATCGTGTGGTGGGTAGATGAGTGCCAAATTTGTTATTCTTCATAACTTAGGTATGTGTTGCTTATATGTATCAAAACTTCTGTGATTAAAATGAAAGGTTTGGTGTAAGAAAATTATCAATCATGTTTATTTGTATTTGAGTCCCTATGTTCATTCCAACTCAATATACACACATGTGCCATATACACAGAACATGTTTGATGTACTTTTGTTGCATTGCATTAAATTTAAGTATGGTTCTTATCATTTGTCAGGGCATAGATGTTTCTTATTTCATTTAAAAAACTATTAAGAAATTGACTTTAGATTACACTAGAAAAACAAGGTTGAAGGTTATTTATGGCTGTCCTTAGTAGGGTCTAATGACCCTTCCACTAGGTGGAAGCCATGGAGACCAACTTGCAAAATGTTCAGGAAATCCAGAATTTTAGGGTAGGGCAAACAAGTAATGTTAATAATACTGAGAACTTAAGGAAAAATATAGTCCTCTTAATTGCAAAAATCATCTCACTTCATAGGAAGAGTTATAGTTTCTTCTTTAAGACAGAAGAAATAAAGCATGGAAAATACTACATATAAAATTTTAAATGGTTTTTCTTTTTAATACAAAATAAGTATTTTGATTTTAAAAGTAACAAAATCATTCAAGGTACTGTACTAAGATATACACTCGTAATTATTCTTAGAGCTTATAAACAACTGTGATAGGACAAGGTTCTTACATTGGTCATAGAATGTCAGTTCTGCTCTGGGTTCAAATATGGCTATTTTCTCTCTTTATTAAACTCTTGAGAGCATCTTGAGGAAAAATAAACCTATATTTTCCTATGTAAACCATAGCGGGGTGTAAGCTTTCAGTAAATGTTAGTCAAATCCAAGTTGAATAAATCCTTCTAATTCTGTTTTCAGAGACTTCACTGGTGGAATAGGATCAAGACCAAGGCCAGGTAATTTAGTGTTGGCAGCAATAACATCATACACCCCTCCCTGAAATTCAGTGCAATTCATATTACAGTTTCATATCTTTCCCCCTTTTATTTCTTCAACTTTGCTGCCTCTTGACCTGCTTCTGAAAGTGCCACCCCTCATGCTCAGGGCCCACGTTAAGGAGATAGAGGCCGAGTTAGTGATGGGGTGGCAGTCCCATAGCCTTCCCGCTGTGATACTTCACAATCTCAAAGACCATGGTAGTACTTATTAGATCAAGTTGATTTCAAGCACACAATGGGTGAACACAGAATTATGGTTGGGCCTGAATACCTGAATGATGCTTGGGAGGTAACTTTAGTACAGTCAGCCAGAGAATCTTGTTTTGTTTGTCCATCATTATTAACTTGGCATGTTAACAGTACCAAAATGCTTTCTGTGTTCACTTATTTGATGAAATATATAGGCTGTTTTACTAAAATTTGTATTTTTGCTTTGGTAGGAATGTTAGCCAGTTGAATTTTGATGCTTACGGTGCATACCTACTAACAAAAAATAGTAACCTTGTTTTACATACATATTTCTATAAGCTCTACACCTACATGATATGAGTAAGCATATCTTTTATTCTATCTCCTTTACTCTGACACAGATAATTTTAGTTATTTGTATTTGATTAAAGCAGTGTTATATCACATTGTTTCTCTAATAATGTAAAAATTATGGATTCTTAAAAGTTTATAGTAATTGTTTGAGAAAAAAAGTGTATTCATTAATATTTCTAATTTCTATTAAAGAGGACCAAAGTTCAACAGTAATAGTAAAGTTTTTAACTAAACCTGGACAATTCAGAAAAAAAACTTAGTGACTGTGCTTTTAACATATGTGTATGACTCGAGTATAAAGTTCTATTTTACTACTTTAGTTAATTTGGAAGTATTGCTTAATGTTATTTTTACTTTGGCTTTCTTAATTCACATTCTTTTGTAGAGTTAATACGTATAGTGAACAAAGGAGATGTGAATTGATTTACTGTAATATTAGTCCATGTCTCCACATTTATTAAATTTGCTTTGGAAGAGTTATTGATAGTTTGGGGCCAATCTGTCACGATCAGCATAGATGCAAAAAACAGATAGCTTTGTTATTAACATATCTAAAGCTGTCATGTTGACCATGCTCTACTCCTGCTATTTTGGCATAAGGTAAGTTCATAACATAATCATGAAGTAAAAATGATAGTCATTGATTGATTTTATAATAGTGTAGCAGAATACATACATATGTAAGCAATTTGCAGTTCAGTTGTGATCCATAATAAGAATTATTTTTTCTAAAGGGTATGTTGAGTTAGCTAGTTTAAGACTTGACTTTATGTCAGTAAAATTGATCAGATCTCTGGATATTTAAACAAACTATTTAGCACAGTTAACATGTAATATATTATATTTCTTAGACCTACAGTTTGTTATACCATCTACTTTTTAAAAAATTACTGATTCATATGTTTTAAATTTAAAACAGAATGTACTATAGCATTTTAAGTGTTGTCAGTGAATGCTAAAGTTTACCTATAAAGGAGTGATTAGTTTCAACTAATCTTGTAGAACACAGTAATGCATATGAGAAAATTTGGATTACTACTTACAAGTTATTCCACTTTCGTGTAAAAAAAAACCCAAATTTTTTCTTCATCTTAATGCAAAATTGTTTTTCGGCATATTATAAAAGTCATGCTTTTTTAAATGTTGAGGGTAAACTTGGGCTATTGGTTGCTTTATCAAATCACAAACAACTGGTACCAGCCCCGTCCACTTAGATCACCTTCTCTGCAAATCAGTATTCTTTCCATTATGTATAACCAATAGCTATAGTCCTGTATTGCCTAAGTGCTCTGAAAAAACATTGTCAGAGATGAGAGAATTTTGTCAAACCCTGGGTATGCTCCCAGGACTATGTCTAGTAATGTGAACATCATTTTCCATGTGCTATGGCAGAACAAAGGGTGAGAACTATTATTTTAGAGTGCTAAGTGGCTGTATTAGAATATGATCTTGTCTATATTGTACTCCTAAAATGTAAACTTCTAGGTTCATATTGTGGTCATACAGCAGTATTTAATGTACCTCCAAACTCCTGTAAAACAAATAACCATGAAGCTGTTTCAAGTTAACACTATTAAAAATCCTCTTGTTCTGTCTTTTAATACTAACTAGATTGTATAAATTATTTGATAAGATATTCTTTAGGTTAAATAACAGACTAGTTCTCTGACAACAGAATTGAAAATTTAGGAATTTCTATACTGAATGGATGAAAATATTAACAGTAATTAATATGGAATCAATGAATGAATAAACACTTTTTACACATATTAATTATTTTAGCTCTATTTCCCTAACCTTTGTCACTTATAGATTACCATGGCACAAATTTGGCTGTATCTGAGTACCATCTGTATTACTATTTTCCAAATATCGGTTTCTTTAATTTGACTTACTTTCTCAACTTAAAGTTATCTAAAGGGAAGTTTATGTTTTTGTTACAAATGGGAAACCAGAACAGCGTCACTTGCCATAATAGGTGACAATAATAAAAAATAAATGCAAATCTAAGCAAAAGAACATTATTAAATTCTAGTAGATACTGTTATCTGCTTATCCTGAGGTCTGTTTTCTTTGTTATGAAGGAACATTAGCTCATATCTCAAAGATGGTGATGACATACTTGTTCCATACTGAAACTTAACCCTTGATATAATCAGTAGAAAGAAAAGAAAACTGGAAAAGGAATACCTTTCATACCTGATCTACTTAATATGTAACATTATTCTGTTTAAGTGCCTCTGGCCACAGGAAACTCAGTTATGTCCAAAAGTTCTCTGGATGAATATTTTTTTTAATTGAAGTATAGTTGGTTTACAATATTATATTAGCTTCAGGTGTACAACATATTTATTCTCTATTTTCATAGATTATACTCCACTTAGAGTTATAAAATATTGGCTCTATTTCCTGAGCTGTACATTACATCCTTGTATCTTATTTATTTTATATGTAATAGTTTGTACCTCTTAATTTCCTTCCCCTAATTTGCACCTCCCCCTCTCCCCACTGGTAACCACTAGTTTATTCTCTGTATCTGTGAGTCTATTTCTGTTTTGTTCTATTCATTTGTATGCTTTATTTTTTAGATTCCACATATAAGTGAAAATACACAGTATTTGTCCTCTGTATGACTTATTTCACTAAGCATAATATTCTCTAGGTCCATCCACATTGCTGAAAATGGCAGAATTTCATTCATTTTTATGGCTGAGTAATATGCCATTGTATATATACACCACATCTTCTTTATCCATTCATCTGTTGGTGGGCAGTTGGGTTGCTTCCACATCTTGTAAATAATGCTATAATGAACATTGGGATGCATACATCTTTTTGAATCAATGTTTTTGTTTTCTTCAGATACATAATCAGAAGTGGGATGGCTGGATCATATGGTAGTTCTATTTTTAACTTTTTGTGGAAACTCCATGCTGCTTCCCATAGTGGCTGAACCAATTTACACTCCCACCACCAGTGTGCTAGGGTTCCCTTTATTCCACAACCTTGCCAACATTTATGTGTTGTCTTTTTGATGATAGCCATTCTGACAGTTGTGAGATGATCTTTCATGGTGGTTTTGATTTGCATTTCCCTGATCAGCAAGGTTGAGCATATTTTCATGTGCCTGTTGGCCAGCTGTGTGTCTTCCATGGAGAAATGTCTATTCAGGTGCTCTGTCCATTTTAAATTTTTTTATATTGAATTGTATGTGTTCTTTATTTATTTTGGATATTCACCCCTTACCAGACATATCATTTGCAAATATCTTCTCCCATTCAGTAGTTTGTCTTTTCCTTTTGTCTATAGTTTGATTCACTGTGCAAAAGCTTTTAACTTTCATTAGGTCCGATTTGTTTATTTTTGCATTTGTTTGCCTTGCCTGAGTAGTCTTTTTTTTAATTTTTTTGGCTGTGTTCGGTCTTCGTTTCTGTGCGAGGGCTTTCTCTAGTTGCGGCGAGCGGGGGCCACTCTTCATCATGGTGCACGGGCCTCTCACTGTCGTGGCCTCTCTCATTGCAGAGCACAGGCTCCAGATGCGCAGGCTCAGTAGTTGTGGCTCACGGGCCTAGTTGCTCCGTGGCATGTGGGATCTTCCCAGACCGGGGCATGAACCTGTGTCCCCTGCATCGGCAGGCGGACTCTCAACCACTGCGCCAGCAGGGAAGTCCATGAATAGACATTTAAAAAAAATATTGCTAAGACCTATGTCAAAGAGTGTACTGCCTATGTTTTCTTCTAGTTTTATGGTTTCTAGTCTTACATTTAAGTCTTTAATCTCCATTTTGAGTTTATTTTTGTATATGGTGTGAGGAAATGTTCTAATCTCATTGTTTTACATGTAGCTATCCAGTTTTCCCAGCATCACTTGTTGAAGAGATTGTCTTTTCCCCATTGTATGTTCTTGCCTCCTTTGTCATAGATTAGGTGACCACATGTGTGTGGGTTTATTTCTGGGCTCTCTACTCAGCTATGTGTCTGTTTTTGTGCCAGTACCATACTGTTTCTGACTACTGTAGCTTTGTAGTATAGTCTGAAGTCAGGGAGCATGATACCTTCAGTTTTGTTCTTTTTTCTCAATATTGTTTTGGCTCTTCAGGATCTTCTGTGGTTCCATATATTTTTAAATTATTTGTTCTAGTTCCATGAAAAATGTCATTGGTATTTGATAGGTATTGCATTAAATCTATACATTGCATTGGGTAGTATGGACATTTTAACAATATTATTTTTTCCAATCCATGAGTGCAGGATACTTTTCCATTTTTTTGTATCATCTTCAGTTTCTTTCATCAATGTCTTCTAGGTTTTTGATTATAGGTCTTTCAATTTCTTGGTTAAATTTATTCCAAGATATTTTATTCTTTTTGGTGTGATTATAAATGAGGTTGTTTTCTTAATTTCTCTTCATGATAGTTCATTGTTAGTGTACAGAAAGCAACAGATTTCTGTATATTAACTTTGTGTCAGTTCTTTAAAAATAATTTATTGGTTCTGTTGTCTATAGAGTCAAATTAATCAAACAATTGGATATTTTGAATTGGAAAAAATGTCTAGGGTCTTTTATATATAAAAAAGAAATAGTCCTTCCCTGTTGAGGTAGGGGAAATGATGTGGTATATTTGTGAAAATTAAATCATACCAAAACATATGATGAGAAACTTATTCTTTGTCAAATTAATAGGGTACATTTTAATGTTATGGATGCTATTTGTGTAGGTCAAATGTAAATTTTGGGGAGTGTCAGTCAAACCCAAATTTAAAATGCAAATGTAATGTCAACTAAGACTATGGCCAACTTTGACTGGATTAACACTGATGTTTTTCCCTCCTTTGCTGGGTTTTTCATTTTTCAGCAGCTAACACCCAGGCACTGAACTAATAGATAGGAATTATTATGCTCTGCATTTTGAATAGAAATTGTCTCTTCATGATTTCCAGGCTCTTAATTATTGTACTAGATGACTGAGAATCTATTTTTATACTTGTCTTTTGTTCATAAAGATTACATCTATGTAAAGTAGTCAATGTTTCATCCAAATATTCCAGAGAGCACAGCTATATTCTAGTTGTCCTTGTTATGAGCAACTTTCAGTAACTTGCTTTCAAGTTAGTTATTAACATAGAATACCTAATACTAGATTTCACAATTACCAAGGTGATTTTTGTAAATGCCTTCTCTAATTTTATTGCATAGCAATTCTTTTAGCATGTGAAATGTGCTTACCAGACTTTAATCAAAACTCTTATAATACTAGTCTACACTATGCAATTTGACATATAATTATATATTTTTCTATATTGTTTGTTGGGATTTGGGTATGTTAGTTATATTTTGCAACCATATTATAAGCATCTTTAGTAAAGTTTGCATATATCTTGAGTATTTCCTCTGAGATCAGGCCCCTGAAAACTATTTATTTTGTAACTGATGCAGACCTACCACTGTTTAAACCCTTATTTATTCTTCCTATTGAGAGCAACTGCATAAGTAATCTTGTGATTACTTAAAGACTAAGGAAAAAATGATATTTTAGTGTTAGACTTCAGATTGGGGAAGAGGTGGGAGATAACACATTTTCTTTATCAATGATGAATTGTGTCCTAGTTCTTCATGCCAGGCAGGCACTGGGGGAGTGTGGACCAGATGTAGATTTTTACATATTCTTTGGAGGACAATGTCTTTTCAAAAAGGTACTCAATCTCACAAAAGTTATTGATGGTCCCAATCCAAGCCCAAGTGCAGTCTGCAAATTAGCTGTTAACTCAGCCCACAACCCTGCTCCGGGGGTTTCTGCACTGGGAAAAAGCTAAGTGAAAGGAGGAGAAGAAAGCTACACCACCCTCTGGTAGGAGTAAAGGGAGGTCTATGTGGCTTGGGTGATGGTTATAGCTTAGTGTACAAATAATTGAGTCAATGTAGAAAAGCAGGGCTTTCAAATTCCAAATTGCCATTATTAATGATTAGTGAGATTCAAAAAGTGGTTTCAGGACTACCTTGGTACTGCAGTGGTTAAGAATCCACCTGCCAATGCAGGGGACATGGGTTCGAACCCTAGTCCGGGAAGATCCCACATGCTGCAGAGCAACTAAGCCCATGCACCACAACTACTGAGCCTTGCTCTGGACCCTGTGAGCCACAACTATTGAGCCTGTGCTCTAGAGCCCACGAGCAACAACTACTGAGCCTGCATGCTGCAACTACTGAAGCCCATGTGCCTAGAGCCCATGCTCTGCAACAAGAGAAGCCACTGCAGTGAGAAGCCCGCCCACTGCAATGAAGAGTAGCCCCCACTTACCACAACCAGAGAAAGCCCGTGTGCAGCAGCGAAGACCCAACACAACCAAAAATAATAATATTTATTTATTTATTTATTTATTTATTATTTTTAAAAAGTTGTTTCAGAGTGCTTACAACTACCCTTTGAATTGTTGTCATACAGTAATTTGAGTATTGCAGATGGTGACTGGTGACCTAATAGTAATGAGAAACAGGCAAGAGGCTTCTTCTGGCTGGGCCACCTTCCTGCCCTCCAATACAGCTGAGATCTCATTCATTGTTAATTGACATTCCTCACTGTAGATTCCATAGATTATTTGGGATGTTTTATATGACGTTAATTAAAATTTTAAAATTCATTTATTTATAACTATCTTATTTATTTATAAGAAACTACTTATTGTTTCTTACCATATTGGAGTCAAAAAGCACAATTCTGTTTTTTCTAATTAATTTATTTTTTATTTATTTTTGGCTGTGTTGGGTCTTTGTTGCTGTGCATGGACTTTCTCTAGTTGCGGCAAGTGGGAGCTACTCTTCATTGCTCTATGTGGGCTTCTCATTGTGGTGGCTTCTCTTGCTGTGGAGCACAGGCACTAGGCACGTGGGCTTCAGTAGTTGTGGCATGTGGGCTCAGTGGTTGTGGCTCACGGGCTCTAGAGCACAGGCTCAGTAGCTGTGGCACAAGGGCTGAGTTGCTCCGCGGCATGTGGGATCTTCCCAGACCAGGGCTTGAACCCGTGTCCCCTGCTTTGGCAGGCAGATTCTCAACCACCACGCCATGAGGGAAGCCAAAAAGCACAATTCTTAAAGTTATTTTTTAGCAATAATCCTAGTTTTATTTAAGTTCCCTTAATGGTGGAACCAGATGGAGGACAAAAGAGCCTGTTCAAGAGCATTTGGAGACAGGGATTTTTATAGTTGTATATTTTTATAGTAATAAAAGCATATATATATATATATATATTTAAAAAGTATATACATAGTAAAGAAAAGCTGAAGCAACATTGCTAAATTAAGCATAAGATTGGCAAATTTTCTGTGGGGCAGTAAAGTCATATCATTTTTATGATTAACGTCTTGATTGGCCTATAAAGTCATACCATCATGTCAATTTCTATAGATTAACCACTACGTCTACAGGACTGTAACTGCCTTCACCTTTATCGGTGTGGATTAAGAGTATTAGATTAGAATCAAGTAAAGATATTAGAAAATGTCATAGCATGATGTCAGATAATCAAGCAATGATCATTTTGTCTGTTTTCCATGACTGAGATAAATTTTTCTTGTCCAGGTAATTGAATGAGAGGAGGGTTCCTATCTTTTCTTTCTGTTCCTTTTAGTTTGATTGGTTAGCTTTTGCATCCATAGTGCTGAACACAGTGTATTTTCACAGCACAATATTTTCTTCTTGAGAATTCTGAGCTTCATCAATAGAGTTGACTTTCAGAGAAAAAAGGTTCCCTCTAGTAGGAATAAAGGGAGCCAGTATGACTTGGTTAGTGATTGTAGCATAGTATAAAAACAACTAAGTAAATGGATAAGGGCCAGGCTATATGGACTAGGCATGTTATTTTTAGGTCACAAATTCAGGGGGAAAAAATCTAACTTTCTATATTTTCCCAAAACTGAACTTAATTTTTATATTAAGCCCCTATTCCACATCTCAGAAAACATAATCAATTAGCCTAAAGGCAAATTTCAATGTGTTGGTGATTTCTTTATCATATCAGGCTTAAAGTCAGACAAACAGAATTGCACTTCTCTTTCTTCTTCTTCTTCCCTGAGTGGTATTTTTGTTCCAAGGATTCAGTTGGCATCATTGTACTGAGGCTTTGAGACTGCCTGTGCTGGTGTCTGCTCTGAGTACTGAGTGGGGGTCACCCTTCCACGTTGCTATCCTGAGAAGTGGGCACAGCCCTCCCTGACTTCCAGTTCCCAGTACACGTTCCCATTTCTGGCTGTGTTCCCTTGTCATGAAGGCAGGACTTCTGTGGGGCAAGCTCCTTGCTCTGTCAGCTCACCTTCTCAGGGGTCTGGGAAGGTTAGCCTACTCTTCCACACTCTCTGGGTTTGGAGACTTGGGGGCTGAGCCTCTGACACCCCAGAAAGCTGCCTCTCCTGCCCCATTCCATCCCAGGTCATATGGTTCAGGGAACATCTGCATGGCTAGGACCTCCCAGAGCTCGCTGTGGGAACTGCACCCCCAGCCTTTCCACTCTTGAATCCCCAAACGTAGAGACTTCTATGAAACATCTCTGCCCTCCTCACTGCCCCCACCGAAGACTTTGCCCAAGTGACCTGGAATTTGAATCTCTTCTGAGACCTTCTTTCCTTCTTGTGTGTCTTCGTCCTTCCTCCTCAAAGAAGCTTTACCTTATCCAGGAGGGGCAAGAAGAAGAGTTTGTTCAGCTACAGGTCCTGTGAATCTCTCTGCCTTCTGCTTAGACTAATGCTTTTAAAGTCCAGGAATGTATGCTCTCTGTTCCCTGGTTCCTCTCTGCCTCCCCATCTTGGGGCAGTGCTTGCCTCACTCTGCTTCTTGATAACAGGAAGTTCATGAGGCCAAAAGTAAGTGTGGGAAATAATACAACAGTGAATTCTTCACACAGCATCTTGCCATGTGTATTATGTAGTCCTTTTAAGGGGCTTAGCAACTTTAAATATCCTGAGATTATATATTTTGAAAAGAATAAAGACATAGAGAATTTGGAATAGGATGAAACCCTAATCCTCACACACACACAAATTAAGCCTGAACAAGATGTGAGATGATGCATTATGTAAAGGTGATTCAGCCAGCATTCAAGAGTGAAGGACCTCAAAGCAGCCTTGCTTCTTTGGCCTTTAAACAGCTTGTTTCTGAAGCTGGAATGAAAGGGAGTGGAAGGAACCTGATCACCCAGGGTGAAAGGTGCTGAGGCTTTATTGCAGCTTCCTGTCATCTTGTCAGAAGTTCTACCAGGGGCTGGACTGTGGGGGGACTAGGCCCAGACCCTTGAGTCTCTTCCTAATAATTTCTACCTGATTGTGGAACCATCTATTGGTCTGTGTTGGGAAAGATTCCATGCCCACACCTTCTGGTCATCATCTGCTCTCTCACTTCCCTCTCTCCCATGGAGGGAGTCATTTAACAACTCAGGTCCAAGCTTCGGCCCCTCCTCGGCTCCTGCTTCCCAAAGACAGTCACCATGTGCTGCTCCATGCTGGGCGTGACTTAGGCCCTAGGCCTCTTCTCATGAGATCACCTTTCCTGAAATCACCATCTGCTATGGTCCCTGGCTCCCTCTGCAGATGTACCCAGTACTATACCTTTTCATGGTACTGCACACAGGGAAAACTGAACACTTTGCTGTTCTCCAGATGTGGCACTCACTTAGCTGACTCCTGTCCTTTGCTGAAACTGTTTTTCTACTCAGAAGCTGCCACTCAAATATACCCTCCCTCATACCAAATCCATGTCCTGTGCCTACTGAAAGCCTATTCATTCTTCATGGTCTTCTCAGATGAAATGTTTGCATCAGTTCTCTGTCCTTCATCCGTGGTCCTCTAAATGGACCTCCCATGAACCCCTTGTGAATGCAATGTTCTTTGTCTAATTTTGCTGCCTTCTATGCTGCTGGGTACAGAGGTTCATTGCTGAGAATTTGCAGATTTAAGCTACAATTCAGTTACTTTATTTCCTTTTTACAAAAGTAGAGGAAAGAGACCCGAGCAAATCTGTTCACTGTACTTAAATTTAAAAGGTTGTGTTTCAACAGGGCAGTTGGTCCCATATGGAGAAGCCATGTATGTTTTAGCCCCCTTTATAAAGGGAAACTATTTTTTTACTTTTTCAGGGAGCTCCTGCTCAAAACTTTCTCTTCTCCAATTGTTCAAAAATTCCTGATTCTTAGCAGAAAGTATTCAGAAAAATAGTAGGTTGATACTATATCATGGTCAATTGGGGGAACATGTGTAATCCCTCTTTTGTTCAATTTGTAGTAATTAACAGTTTCAGAGTTTGTGTTGTGAATTGTGATTTCAATAGACTGGATATTTGATGTAAATCAAGTCTCAAAGAACCAGGAATGGGCAACTGACTTGGCTATTGTAATGTGCCATGAGATAATAAAGCAGATATAGTGCACTGCACAGGCTACAAAGACATAATGCTTCCAGCTTATTAGTTGTACAAGCTTTCCTAAAATATTTGATCCACTAAATGTTCAAAGGTATAGTCAAAACATGTTAAAAGTAGCAACTCCTTTTAAGTAAAAAGTAGTATTTCAGGTGTGGGAAGGAGCATATATATTATGTTACATTGTCCATAATTTTATGGTCTCCCAGTGACAAGTTAGGAGACTAAGTCAGTGTAGAGTTTAGGGCCCACCTTGTTGCATGTCCCAGTTCTTCAGTCTTGGCTGGACAATCTCCTTAATTTCAGTCATCTATAAAATGGGGATAGAAACAACTACCATTCAGAATAGTTGTGAGGATCACATGAGACTAAATGTGTAAAACCCTTGCCGACATCTCCTCCGGGTCCTCCTGCCCACCACCCCAGAGGGGAAAAGTAGCTGTTTAATGTCGTGCTAACCACACAGTAAGCTAGCAACTATATATTTTTTACACCCTAAGTAAATTGCCTCTTATAATGAATTTTGTAGTTTCCTTCTAAGTTTTAAAACACTAATTAAGTTCAATATTTTAATAAAAACCGTAAAATGAATATAAAGTATTCCAATGTAAACTTTGATTTTATTTATATTTTAATGAGACCAAATACTTTCTATCTTTCACAGTAGGAATCATATAGATATGAATCATGGGCATACTATATATGACTGACGTTGGAATATGATCAGCTTCTATGATGTCTTTTTTTTTTTGCCATGCTCCCCAATTTGCGGGATCTTAGTTCTCCAACCAAGGATTCAACCCAAGCCCTTGGCAGTGACAGCGTAGATTCCTAACCACTGGTCTGCCCTTTAAATTGAAAAGAAGTAACAGATTAGGTGAAGATACTTTTAATATGTAAAATACAATAAAAGTATTAGTAGTCAGACAATGTAAAGAGCACTTATAAATCAATAAGAAAAAAAAGCTTGGGACACAAACAGAAAATCACCAGAGAAGTACAATAACCTCATCAGCATTCAGATAAACAAAAAATAAAACAAAATCAGATTGGCAAAATTGAAAAGTTTGATTATAGTGTTGATCACGATATAGAAAAATGGATTCTCTTCTGATCAGAGTGCAACTTGCTTCAGCCACTTTAAAATGTATTTGTTAAAATAGGAAATATGTGTATCAAAGGGCCCAGCTGTTTAATTTCTCCTTATTTACCCTAAAGACCTCTTGTACTATGCACAGTGAGGCATGCACATATATACCCACTGCAGCATCATTTATAATCATGAGAAATTGAAAAAAAAACTAAGTTCCCATCAAGACAGAAGTGACTAAGAAACTATATTGCATGCAGGATATGTAGTACTGTTCAATAGTGGTCATAAAGAATAAGCTATAACAGGGTGTGTTGATAAAAAAGAATCTCCATGACAGACTGAGAATAAAAATTGTAAAACAGTCTTATAATGTGTCACCATTTATTTAAAAAGAGGGAAAGAAAGCATGAGATAATACTATAAATTTTCTACAATAGTAGCTTTCAAAGTCTTTTTGGAAATGACACTTAGAAAGACACACATTTTATATCTCGACCGGGTGGATCCTTACTACATGCAATGCACTTTGAAATTTTTATATCCTATTCTATTTCATTTCATGCCATTCCATTCCATTTTTCAAAATGCTGGTCGTGACTCATTAAACAGATTTAGGACTCAACCACAATTCGAAAAATATGTTCTGAAGATACACACTGAAGCACGTAAATAGAAAAGTAACTGGAAGGCAATGCACCAAGCTGATATCAGAGGTTTCTTCTGGGGAGGTGGCTGATGGGTGGTGGTTCCAGGGACCCTCGAAGTCTCTTCTGTGATACTTAGGTTGTTTTACATTTGTTTGCTTGTTTTACAATGGGCATGTGTAATTACACATTTTAGGATTTATTTTTTAGAGAGTAAGCAACCAAAACTATTTTCAAAACTCAAGGACTTACCTTATGGTCAAAGGTCTTAAGAAAAATAATTTTAAGTAATTTTGTATATTGAGTAGTTCAGAAGGCACACATTCTAGCTAACTATCTCTGTTTTTATATCTAGCCACAGATGAATACATTCTTGTGGCAAGGTAGACATCCCACTCAAAATGTCATCACAAATCTAAGAACTCTCTGCCATGCTGTGAGATTTTAACTCATTACCTATGAATGAAAGTCCATATACCAAAAACATAAAGTAATCAACATAAATGTGATCAAAAACCAAGCCGTCTAGTTTCAGAAAATGCAAAGTTAGTGTTCCTATAGCAACAGCAACTTGGCCACATTGGTTTTGGATATCAGTCTAGACAAACAAATAATTACATTTTAAGAATTATTTCTGCAAAGAAGCACCATTGTAGAAAATATGACATATGTACTCTTGGCCATCTCTGCAGGCTGGAGCAGATACTTCCAGCTCTCTGTTTTCTATTTCAGAGCTACCTTAATTCTTTCTGATTTACCTTCACATTTTTACCCTAAGGGTAATTTATTAAACCTCATCTTGATGGCAAGTAATTGTTGCATAAAAGGAGTTAGACACAGTTCCTAGAGGAGTTAGATCCTTTAAATTGCAAACATTTAAACAGGGTATTAAATGTAGATGAACTAGAGCTAGATGATTTCTTGTGTGAATTTCTCAACAAACTCAATAAAGATACCCATAAGGAAAATAATATTTCTTTCAATGTTATATTTATTTTCTTTTTTGTGGTTTGTGTCCTAAACATACATTTTGGTATGCTAATAATAAAACAAGTTGAATCTTTTAATGGCCACATTAAATTTTCTCTATAAATGTTTTGAAAACAAGTTTTTATGGTAAAATATGCAAACTTTCTCAGAAAGCATTTATATAAGAATCATTTTTCAAAATCTTAGCTGTTGCTAAAGCAATGATTGTATTCACATTTAATTTCTTGTGCTCAAAGTTGTATGGAGGTAAGAAAAGAAGGACTTTGGAAATTTTCTTTAAAAGGGAAATCGGCAAGAAAAGCATTATTTCAGAAAGCATGCTACATGTTATCGGGAGAAAGGGAAAGAGCAGGAATGTGGGAGAGAGGATAATATACATCCACATATCTGAAGTCTCTCTTCCATTTTCTCCAGTGTGGATCTGAGGGTGAGAGGAGGCAGAGGGGACCTTGTGGCTAATACAGGGGTCAAGGCCATTCCTTTAAATAGCTTTACATTCCTCAAAGTTCAGAATGGGCCACTTGTGGCTATGACATATGAATCTGGGAAAGCAGCTTATATGCAGTTTGATACCAAGCTAGCCTAGAACTGTGAAAGTGATGTGGCTCTGTGATGAGAATTCAGGATAAATTATAGATGTGTCTTATTTAGACCTGAAGAGAAATCTCGGTGAAAATTATAATTTGTAATAATCAAGGGTTGGAAAGTAACATAATTTTCAAACCCTTGATTATTACAAATTATAATTTATTTTCTTTGCTCTGTAAGATTGCCTATCCACTATTTGCATTTTAGTAGTTTTAATAAAATTAGTTTTGTTTGCTACTGAGGGCAAATGAAATTAAAATTTTTAAGTGTGATAATCTCTTAACTGCACATATCTGAAGCCCAGCTTTTCAATGGCCACAGTATCCAAGACACCACTGACTCCTTGTGGCAGCCTGGTGTAATTGCAGGCAAAATTTCCAAGTGATAAACAATCTTTAAGATGTTACAAATAACATTATTATGTTACTTAGAGGTCTAAGATGTAGAAGGAAAGAATTGTGCATCCCATATCATAAAATATTGAAGTGTAACAAGATCTCTACATATTTTCTCATTGGTAGGATGAGAGTATTTTTTTTCAGAATTTTACCCCATTTTCCACTTAATACCAATTTTGAAGGGGAAAAGTGTCTTGATTAACTGCAGAATTTGTCATCCACAGCATCTGCAGGAATTACTGTGTCCCAGAGGAAAGTACGTCAGATCAGTGATCCTATTCAGCAGATCTTAATCCAGCTGCACAAAATCATCTACATCACTCAGGTCAGTGTGCTAGCTTTTTATTTCCTTTTTATCTTAAGTACAAGTTTGGTGCTAATATTGTTAAGGAACTACTTTGAGAAACTTTCAGTTCGAGTGATGCTTGTTCTTATTCTCTCCAACTACATATATTTGGGAACACTTTAGCTTAGCAGCAGAGCTGGGAAGGTCATAGGTTAAAAGAAGCAGATATGTCAGGTTATCCCTGTGACTCCTAACCTGCTCTTCTACTTTTAGTGCCCAACCAAAAACAAACTTCAACACTAATGGCCCTTTAATGTGGGGGTGAAAGTGGGGACAGAGCTGGGCTACAGGAAAGAAAGGAAAGTAGTTCCCTAATCCTGACGAGGCTGGGATAAAACCAAGACCTCTCAAAAAACTGAAAACACAAAATTCATGATTTTAAAAACTTTTCCTAAATCTCAGTAATCCTTAGGCATTGGGGAAGTAATCACTGTTTACAAATTATTTACAGAAATCTTTCTAACGATAAGGAAGTTGAATGGTCATTTACCAAAGCTAGGTACTGTTAATAAGAAAACAAATTTTGTAGATAAATAAGTGTAGATATTGGGCCAAGAAAGTAACTATTATTTTGAAGTTTAAGACTGTATGTCTTAATATGTAGTTCATTCATTCGTTCATTTTTTCATTTAACATTTAATTACTAGATGCCTAGTATGTACCAGCCACTATTCTAGGCACTTGAGACATATCAATGAGCAAAGCACATAAACATTCCCTCACCCTAAGATTCAGAGACCCAGTCTGATGATTCTGTCAGTTGCCAATTGTGGCAATTCCAATTAAATATTCAGGTACTAGAGAGAAATATCACCAGGCCAGTGGAACAACTGGACCCATTATAAGTCTAACTTGGGCTAATATGCCTCCTCCCTCAAAGAAGCAAACAAACAAAAAAAACCCCATTTTGATTAGTGTACCACAGTGGCATTATAAGACTCTAGGAAATAGAGTCAGTTTATGACTGGTGTCCAGTATTCCCTGAAAGCCTGTGTATTTCCTTCTTCTCTGTGAGCAGTCACCCTAATAAATAGCTTCAGGGCTCTCTGGAGAAGAGTTGGAGGAAAATTTATTTATTGTGTAGGTATAACAATGTTTCAGGGCCCTTCCTCAAGGGGCCCCAGCTTTCACACTAATTAAAGGCTTTTGGTCTTTTAATTGACCAATGTTTGGAAACTATGTGAGAGGCGGTGACTCTCAATTGAGGGCAACAGCAACCCAAATCACATTTTTGTCTACCAGACCTAGAGTTTCTTTTCTGTTATATGGATTAAGGAATACTCTAGTAGGATGACCACATGTTTCTGCACCCTGATCAGTTAACTACCATCATAGATCTCTGTGGACCAGGCATTCTCATTAACAGTATACATCCCTGCCACCCTTTATGTTAAATGCTCCCAACTTGTCACTGGTGGTCAGGGGCTGCCTCTTGGCCTCTGCTCCCCTGGGATCACATCATCCCCATTGGAACCTTGTACTTTCAGTGTCATATCTGGCCTACAAAGGAGAGCAACTGTAAGGTCTTCAAGGATGCTGGTTCTCCCCTCTCCAATGTGTTTCTCACTGCTTTAGTGAAAGTGAAGCCGAACCTGGCCTCTGTACCCTGACACCGAATTAAATCTTGGACACAGAGTTTTGGGTGAAGTAGAAAAGAATAGCTTTATTGCTTTGCCAGGCAAAGGGGGCCACAGCAGTCTAATGCCCTCAAAACTGTGTCCCTACCTGGAATGGGTAGTGAGGAGTTTTATGGGAATGGTTCAAAGAGGGCATCATTAGCTCGTGGACATTCTTCTGATTGGTTGGTGGTGAGGTAACTGTGAGTCAGCATCATCAACCTTCTGGTTCCAACCGATCTGCGGTCTACATGCTTGTGGGCAGCATGTAGTTAACTTCTCCCACCTGGTGGGTGTTTCAGTATCTGCAAAACAGCTCAAAGATATTGTGTGTATCCCTTAATGGGGAGCCAGGACCCTGCCCCAAGGCTGCACTATTGTTTCTCTTGACTGCCCCTCCCTTGTCTTCGCATCCCCTCCCTTCCCTAATTAGCAACTTCTTGAATCTGCCAGTTGGAACTCAGGGAAGGTCATGGAGGCTGAATGAAACCTATTTCCTTTAATCAAAGAAATAGGGGACACAGAAAGGCTTTTGTGCCCAGGAGCCCCACAGGGTCCTGTGTGGTATCAAAAGGAATGGCTTCTGAGTGTTCTTGCTAAACAAAATTAGGAAGTGAGTGTGTAGGTCACCCATGGTAAATCTATCCCAGCATTCCTGTCTCTCCAAGCCTTTGAATTTCCTCTTCCACAAGCAAGAGAAGCTCTGGCATTTTATCCTCATTAAATGTAGGCCACCATTGAGTCCACGTTTTAGTATACCTCCAGCTACATGAACTAATATATTAAATCTAGACTCTCTAGTAAGTATACACATTTGAATGAATTCAACTTGATATAGTGCTATATTTCATCCTTCTTGGCCTGACACCCTTAGAATCCACTCCTGCACATGTTCTCTGGGTTGCTGCTGATTTGGAATAGCAAAATCTTTTGATGCAATTCTTTTGATGAAGAGCAGATAGGGAAGTGTACCAGTTCCCCTGGATCATATTGAGATATGACCCTTGTTGCTGACTTAAAGCTCACTGTTGTGGATCTTAAGAGGAATGTGCATCCCTTTTTAAGATATTACCCCTCATCTGTCCTAGGTGAGGTTAGTATAGAGTTTTGAAGCAAAAGAAGTCTTATCTTCTCAGATGCAGGGTTTCAAGCTACTTCCACTGGCAATGATGGCTCAGAGTGAGTTGAGTTTCAAGACTGTCAGTTTTATCTGGGTCCAACAACATGTCCCTACTTGGAGTTTTAGTATCCTAATCTTTTTTTCTAACTTTTGCATGAGAAACTTGGTGAAATGTACATTCAGTTGACATTGTAATTCAGCAACCTGATCAATTAGATTTGTGTTTGATTATCAGCCATACCAGTGCTGTGGTAGCAAGAAATACATTCTATTAGGGCTGTCATGGAATCTTTCTGGCTCTTAGACTATGAATTGAGCTGAGAGTTAAAGGACCCAGGCTTGTCATTGTCTCTCTGTAAGTGCCCCAGTGCATCTAAAGGACCCGCCCACCCGACCATCCTCGTGGTCTTCATACTGCCTGACAGTCAAGTGTAGCAGCCACTCAAGGTTCCAGGGTACTCGCTTCAGTTGCCTCTTCATCCAGGTGACAACTGACAAACTGTGAGGCCACTGCACGCCATGGTTTACTATCATCCTCTGTCCTATTAGCAAACAACCCAACAGTGGGCTCGGTTCCAAAGGTACAATCAAATCAATTTCCAAATGCCATCTCTATGGCTCCCCTTGGACATTCCTGGAACCAAATCTATTTCAGTGAGGGTCTATTCAGGGGACAGAAACCAAACTGATTTCAACAGGGAAGGTTTCACATAAATAATTGTTTAAGAATTACTAATAATAACAGGGTATTATCTACTGAGGAGGGGAAGAGAAATCTAAAGACTATAAGAAGAGCAGATAGGGAAATCACTACTTATAGGGCTGAGACAGAGCACCCAAGAAAGGAACAAAATAGAAGTGGACACCCTCATCCTGGGCTGAGTCGCAGACCTCACTGGAAAGTCAGAGAAATGTCCTGAGGTACTGTGCTGTAGTCTTGCTGGAAATCAGCATGTAAGAGTGGTGTGCTGGGAATTGCCCTCTAGGAACTGCCCTCTCTGGGACCAGGGGAGGCTGCCCACTGGTAGGTGCTTCTCCATGGTACTCTCTAGAAAGCTGCCTGCTGGGTTGGTGACACAGAATCTGGCTGGGGATGAGCACCGCTGGGGGTCCCTGTTCCTACTGACCATTCACTGCTGCCAAACTAAGGCAAGGCAGGAGCATCACTGGAACCAGAAAGACAGACTCCATCCTCCACTAGTGCCCTCTGCAGATAGAGCTGAACATCCAGCCAGCTGACAAGGGATATATGTTCCAGTGTCACAAGCAGGACAATGAAGGTGGATTTGGAGCTGAGAGTAAACAAACTGACAGCTGGCACAGTTAGCCTCGGGGCTCGACAAGGGACTACCTTATTTGGGACTGCCCACATCTAACTTCTCACTGCTTCCCCTTTGACTTCTGCCCAGCCTGGAGAGTAGCCTGGCTCTTATCTATCATGTTTGGGTTATTTTGGGGATTTAAAAAAATTTTTTAACCAAATCTGATATTCTTTTCAATTACCCTGAGGGCCAGCCTTTTGAAGACTCAAGAGTCTAAAATTGATTACCCTTTTCTCCATTTTCTTCTGTCAACCTTTCCTTTAGGCAATCCTGCAGAACTGTCTACCTGATTAAATGAAAGTGGGTGAAGGGGCATAAGAATGTAGGATGGGGGAGAAAATTGGTTAATAAGTCAAAATATAATCTGCCATATCTCTATTGAGTAAATATATTATATTCAAAACTACATTTCCATTTAAATATTGATATAGATATATGGAGAAGAATTCTTAACTTTAGTGCTATGGACATAACTTCAAATAGCTTGTTGGTTACCTTAATGATTCACTACTAAATTGAGAGAAAATATCCTCTGAAATTTAAATATAATTTCCATATGCCTGTCCTGCTAATTTTTATATTAAAAAACGTCTGAAATGGATGTATTTTGTTTCTTTATTGGAGTTCAAAGTATTATAAAGCAAGAATGAAACTATTATAAACACCTTATTATTATGTTCTTACACTGCCAGCATAACAAATGATTTCATATTTTTGGCAAGATGGAATTCCTTGCTACAAGTTAAGATATAACCATGGTGATTGTAAAAATGTATTTGCAGAATACTTTAAAGTTTATGACATTGCTCATAGTAAGGAATGATTCCCTTTTGGGGAACCTTAAGTTACAGTGCTAACCAAAGTCACTGCCTTTCAAATAAAGGAGATCAATACAAGTCTAAACATTACACCCACATATTTACCAAAGCTTAAAGACCAAGATCAATTTTTTCTGTCCTGTAATTGCAAAGGAAAACTTCTGAAAGTAAAACTGAACAGACAAACAAACAAAAAACCCTTCTTGTTCACATATTTATTTACTAAATTCCTGCAGACTTAAGCTGTGGTAGCACCCTGAATTGCAGAGCCAGATCCCTTCTGACAACCAACACGTGACTTTAAATGGGAAACTGCATACTTTTGGCTGGTGGTGGCCTTATCCAGTCTCCATGGAGACAAATATGTGGAAACCATCTAAAAGCAACTATTTTAAAAGACAGGATGTTAGAATCCTAACTCTGCCTTCAGTGATTTGACATCTGTTTTCATCAAAAATAAGATGGGGCCTGCTGGAGAAGATGGTGGAAGGGTAAGACATGGAGATCACCTTCCTCCACACAGATACATCAGAAATACATCTACAGGTGGAACTGCTCCTATAGAACCCCCACTGATCACTGGCAGAAGACCTCAGACCTCCCAAAAGGCAAGAAATTCCCCACATACCTGGGTAGGGCAAAAGAAAAAAGAAAAAACGGAAACAAAAGAATACGGACTGGACCTGCACCAGTGGGAGGGAGCTGTGAAGGAGGAAAGTTTTCCACACACTAGAAGCCCCTTCATGGGCAGAGACTGAGGGAGGCAGAGCTTCAGAGCCATGGAGGAGAGCGCAGCAACAGTGGTGCAGAGGGCAAAGCAAAGAGATTCCTGCAGAGAGAATCGGTGACAACCAGCACTCAGCAGCCCAAGAGGCTTGTCTGTTCACCAGCGGGGAAGGGCGGGGATGGGAGCTGAGGATCGGACTTTGGTCGGATGCCGGGAGAGTACTGGCAGCGGGAATACAGCATGAAGGGGTTAGTGCACCATGGCTAGCCTGGAGGGAGTCCGAGAGAAGTATGGAGCTGCTGAAGAGAGAAGAGACTATTTCTTGCCTCTTTGTCTCCTGGTGCTCGAGGAGAGGGAATTAAGAACGCTGCTTAAAGGAGCTCCAGAGACAGATGCAAGTCGCGGCTATCAGCGCAGATCCCAGAGACGGGCATGAGATGCTAAGGCTGCTGCTACTGCCACCAAGAAGCCTGAGTGTGAGCACAGTTAACTATCTGCACCTCCCCTCCAGGGAGCCTGTGCAGCCCGCCACTGCCAGGGTCCCGTGACCCAGGGACAACTTCCCCGGGAGAATGGATGGTGCACCTCAGGCTGGTGCAACGTCATGAAGGCCTCTGCCGCCACAGGCTTGCCCCACATCCATACCCCTCCCTCCCCCTGGCCTGACTGAGTCAGAGCCACCGAATCAGTGGCTCCTCTAGCGCCGTCCCATCTGAGTGAAAAACAGATGCCCTCGGGCGACCCACAGGCAGAGGAGGGGCCAAATCCAAAGGTGAAACCTGGGAGCTCTGTGAACAAAGAAGAGAAAGGGAAATTTCTCCCAGCAGCCTCAGAAGCAGCTGATTAAAGCTCCACAATCAACTTGATGTACCCTGCATCTGTGGAACACCTGAATAGACAACGAATCATCCCAAATTGAGAAGGTGCACTTTGGGAACAAGATACATTATTTTTTCCCCTTTTCCACTTTTTGTCAGTGTGTATGTGTATGCTACTGTGTGAGATTTTATCTGTATAGCTTTGCTTTCACCATTTGTCCTACAGTTATGACTGTCTGGTTACTTTTTCTTTTTTTTTTTACTTAAAAATATTTTTTCTTGATAATTATTTTTATATTTTATTTTAATAACATTTATTTTATCTTACTTTATTTTATTTTATCCTCTTTCTTTCTTTCTTTCCTTCTATTTTTTTCTCCCTTTTATTCTGAGCCATGTGGAGGGCAGGCTCTTGGTGCTCTAGCCAGGAATCAGGGCTCTGCCTCTGAGGTGGGAGAGCCAACTTCAGGACTCTGGTCCACAAGAGACCTCCCTGTTTCATGTAATATCAAATAGTGAAAACCTCCCAGAGATCTCCATCTCAACACCAAGACCTAGCTTCACTCAACAACCAGCAAGCTACAGTGCTGGACACCCTAAGCCAAACAACTAGCAAGACAGGAACACAACCACACCCATTAGCAGAGAGGCTTCCTAAAATCATAAAAAGGCCACAGACATGCCAAAACACACCACAAGGCATTGACCTACCCATCAGAAAGAAAAGATCCAGCCTCATCCACAAGAACACAGGCAATAGTCCCCTCCACCAGGAAACCTACACAACCCACTAAACCAGCCTTAGCCACTGGGGGCTAAAAAAACGGGAACTACGAACCTGCAGCCTGTGAAAAGGAGACCCCAAACACAGTAAGATAAGCAAAAAGAGAAGACACGAAAACACAGCAGATGAAGGAGCAAGGTAAAAACTAACGAGACCTAACAAATGAAGAAGAAATAGGCAGTCTACCTGAAATAGAATTCAGAATAATGATAGTAAAATTTTGGAAATAGACTAGAGAAAGTGTAGTTTTCTCTATTAGAGAAAAATTTCCAAAATCTTGGAAATTGAATACAGAAAATGCAAGAAACATTTAACAAGGACCAAGAAGAGCTAAAGAGGAAACAAGCAACGATGAACAACACAATAAATGAAATTAAAAATACTCTAGAAGGGATCAATAGCAGAATAACTGAGGCAGAAGAACGGATAAGTGACCTGGAAGTTAAAATAGTGGAAATAACTACTGCAGAGCAGAATAAAGAAAAAAGGATGAAAACAATTGAGGACAGTCTCAGAGACCTCGGGGACAACATTAAATGTACCAACATTCGAATTATAGGGGTTCCAGAAGAAGAAGAGAAAAAGAAAGGGACTGAGAAAACATTTGAAGAGATTATAGTTGAAAACTTCCCTAATATGGGAAAGGAAATAGTTAATCAAATCCAGGAGGCACAGAGAGTCCCATACAGGATAAATCCAAGGAGAAACATGCCAAGACACAAATTAATCAAACTATCAAAAATTAAATACAAAGAAAACATATTAAAAGCAGCAAGGGAAAAACAACAAATAACACACAAGGGAATCCCCATGAGGTTAACAGCTGATCTTTCAGCAGAAACTCTGTAAGCCAGAAGGGAGTGGCAGGACATATTTAAAGTGATGAAGGTGAAAAACCTACAACCAACATTACTCTACCCGGCAAGGATCTCATTCAGATTTTTTTTTTTTTTTTTTTTTTTTTGCGGTACTCAGGCCTCTCAGTGTTGTGGCTTCCCCCATTGCAGAGCACAGGCTCCGGACACGCAGGCTCAAGGGCCATGGCTCACGGGCACAGCTGCTCTGCGGCATGTGGGATCTTCCCAGACGAGGGCATAAACCCATGTGCCCTGCATTGGCAGGTGGTCTCTCAACCACTGTGCCACCAGGGAAGCCCCTCTCCTTCAGATTTGATGGAGAAATTAAAACCCTTACCGACAAGCAAAAGCTGAGAGAGTTCAGCACCACCAAACTAGCTTTATAACAAATGCTAAAGGAACTTCTCTAGGCAAGAAACACAAGAGAAGGAAACGACCTACAATAACTAACCCAAAACAATTAAGAAAATGAGAATAGGAACATACATATTGATAATTACCTTACATGTAAATGGATTAAATGCTCCCACCTAAGGACACAGACTGGCTGAATGGATACAAAAACAAGACCCGTATATATGCTGTATACAAGAGACCCACTTCAGACCTAGGGACACATACAGACTGAAACTGAGGGGATGGACAAAGCTATTCCATACAAATAGAAATCAAAAGAAAGCTGGAGTAGCAATTCTCATATAAGACAAAATAGACATTAAAATAAAGACTATTACAAGAGATTAAGAAAGACACTACATAATGATCAAGGGATCAATCCAAGAAGAAGATGTAACAATTGTAAATATTTATGCACCCAACATAGGAGCACCACAATACATAAGGCAAATATTAACAGCCAAAAAGGGGAAATCGACAGTAACAAAATCATAGCAGTGGACATTAACACCCCACTTTCACCAATGGACAGATCATCCAAAATGAAAATAAATAAGGAAACACAAGCTTTAAATGATACATTAAACAAGATGGACATAATTGATATTTATAGGACATTCCATCCAAAAACAACAGAATACACATTTTTCTCAGGTGATCATGGAACATTCTCCAGGATAGATCTTATCTTGGGTGACAAAGCTAGCCTTGGTAAATTTAAGAAAATTGAAATCATATCAAGTATCTTTACCGACCACAACGCTATGAGACTAGATATCAATTACAGGAAAAGATCTGTAAAAAATACAAACACTTGGAGGCTAAACAATACACTACTTAATAACGAAGTGATCACTGAAGAAATCAAAGAGGAAATCAAAAAATACCTAGAAACAAATGACAATGGAGACACGATGACCCAAAACCTATGGGACGCAGCAAAAGCAGTTCTAAGAGGGAAGTTTATAGCAATATAATCCTACCTTAAGAAACAGGAAACATCTCGAATAAACAACCTAACCTTGCACCTAAAGCAATTAGAGAAAGAAGAACAAAAAATCCCCAAAGTTAGCAGAAGGAAAGAAATCATAAAGATCAGATCAGAAATAAATGAAAAAGAAATGAAGGAAACGATAGCAAAGATCAATAAAACTAAAAGCTGATTCTTTGAGAAGATAAACAAAATTGATAAACCATTAGCCAGACTCACCAAGAAAAATAGGGAGAAGACTCGAATCAATAGAATTAGAAATGAAAAAGGAGAAGTAACAACTGACAGAAATACAAAAGATCATGAGAGATTACTACACGCCACTCTATGCCAATAAAATGGACAACCTTGATGAAATGGACAAATTCTTAGAAATGCACAACGTGCCGAGACTGAACTAGGAAGAAATAGAAAATATGACAGACCAATCACAAGCACTGAAATTGAAACTGTGATTTAAAATCTTCCAACAAACAAAAGCCCAGGACCAGATGGCTTCACAGGCGAATTCTATCAAACATTTAGAGAAGAGCTAACACCTATCCTTCTCAAACTCTTCCAAAATATAACAGAGGTAGGAACACTCCCAAACTCATTCTATGAGGCCACCATCACCCTGATACCAAAACCAGACAAAGATGTCACAAAGAAAGAAAACTACAGGCCAATATCACTGATGAACATAGTTGCAAAAATCATCAACAAAATATTAGCAGACAGCATCCAAAAGCACATTAAAAGGGTCATACACCATGATCAAGTGGGGTTTATTCCAGGAATGCAAGGATTCTTCAATATACGTAAATTAATCAACGTGATACACCATATTAACTAATTGAAGGAGAAAAACCATAAGATCCTCTCAATGCATGCAGAGAAAGCTTTCGACAAAATTCGACACCCATTTACGATAAAAACCCTGCAAAAAGTAGGCATAGAGGGAACTTTCCTCAACATAATAAAGGCCATATATGACAAACCCACAGCCAACATCGTCCTCAATGGTGACAAAGCATTTGCACTAAGATCAGGAACAAGACAAGGTTGCCCATTCTCACCACTCTTATTCAACATAGTTTTGGAAGGTCTAGCCACAGCAATCAGAGAAGAAAAAGAAATAAATGGAATCCAAATTGAAAAGAAGATGTAAAGCTGTCACTGTTTGCAGATGACATGATACTATACATAGAGAATCCTAAAGATGCTACCAGAAAACTACTAGAGCGAATCAATGAATTTCGTAAAGTATCAGGATACAAAACTAATGCACAGAAATCTCTCACATTTTTCTACACTAATGATGCAAAATCTGAAAGGAAAATTAAGAAAACCCTCCCATTTACCACTGGAACAAAAAGAATAAAATATTTAGGAATAAACCTACCTAAGGAGACAAAAACCTGTATGCAGAAAATTATAAGACACTGTTGAAAGAAATTAAAGATGATACAAATAGATTTAGAAATATACCATGTTCTTGGATTGGAAGAATCAACATTGTGAAAATGACTCTACTATCCAAAGCAATCTACAGATTCAATGCAATCCTTATCAAACTACCACTGGAATTTTTCACAGAACTAGAACAAAAGATTTCACAATTTGTATGGAAACACAAAAGACCCCGAATAGCAAAAGTAAACTTGAGAATGAAAAATGGAGCTGGAGGAATCAGGCTCCCTGACTTCAGACTATACTACAAAGCTACAGTAATCAAGACAGCATGGTACTGGCACAAGAACAGAAATATAGATCAATAGAACAGTATAGAAAGCCCACAGATAAACCCATGCACATGTGGTTACCTTATCTTTGATAAAGGAGGCAAGAATATACAGTGGAGAAAAGACAGCCTCTTCAATAAGTGGTGCTGAGAAAACTGGACAGTTACATGTAAAAGTATGAAATTAGAACACTCCCTAACACCATACACAAAAATAAACTCAAAATGGATTAAAGACCTAAACTTAAGGCCAGGCACTATAAAACTCTTAGAGGAAAACCTAGGCAGAACACTCTATGACATAAATCACAGCAAGATCCTTTTGGACCCACCTCCTAGAGAAATGGAAATGAAAACAAAAATAAACAAATGGGACCTAATGAAACTTAAAAGCTTTTCACAGTGAAGGAAACCATAAACAAGAAGAAAAGACAACCCTCAGGATGGGAGAAAATATTTGCAAATGAAGCAACTGACAAAGGATTAATCTCCAAAATTTACAAGCAGTTCATGCAGCTCAATAACAAAAAAATAAACAACCCAATCCAAAAATGTTCAGAAGACCTAAATTGACATTTCTCCAAAGAAGATATATAGATTGCCAACAAACACATGAAAGAATGCTCAACATAATTAATCATTAGAGAAATGCAAATCAAAACTACAATGAGATATCATCTCACATTGGTCGGGTTGGCCATCATCAAAAACTGTAGAAACAATAAATGCTGGAGAGGGTGTGGAGAAATGGGAACCCTCTTGCACTGTTGGTGGGAATGTAAATTGATACAGCCACTATGGAGAACAGTACAGAGGTTTCTTAGAAAACGAATAATAGAACTACCTTATGACCCAGCAATCCCACTACTGGGCATATACCCTGAGAAAACCATAATTCAAAAAGAGTCATGTACCAAAATGTTCATTGCAGCTCTATTTACAATGGCCAGGACATGGAAGCAACCTAAGTGTCCATCAACAGATGAATGGATAAAGATGTGGCACATATATACAATGGAATATTACTCAGCCATATAAAGAAACGAAATTGAGTTATTTGTGGTGAGGTGGTTGGACCTAGAGTCTGTCATACAGAGCGAAGTAAGTCAGAAAGAGAAAAACAAATACCGTATGCTAACACATATATATAGAATCTAAGAAAAAAAAACATGTCATGAAGGACCTAGAGGTAAGACGGGAATAAAGACACAGACCTACTAAAGCATGGACTTAAAGATATGGGGAGGGGGAGGGAGAGGCTGTGATGAGGTAAGAGAGTGGCATGGACATATACACACTACCAAGCGTAAAGTGGATAGCTAGTGGGAAGCAGCCGCATAGCACAGGGAGATCAGCTGATTTGTGACCGCCTAGAGTGGTGGGATAAGGAGGGTGGGAGGGAGGGAGACGCAGGAGGGAAGATATATGAGAACATGTGTATATGTATAACTGACTCACTTGGTTATAAAGCAGAAACTAACACACCATTGTAAAGCAATTCTACTCCAATAAAGATATTAAAATAAATAAATATATAAGATGGGAATCTTAAGACCCTAAGCTGAGAATGAAATCAGTGGTTCATTTCCATTGCTGGAAACCAAAATCGATCTTTGAGCATACAAGGTGACTAAATTATCTTTTAGTAGGAGTCTTTATGTGTTATTGCTTAGGTAGAACTTGTGCAGCCAACGTAAGATTTGGATTTAACTCTATAGTTAAGATTTGATTGTTATGTTAAATAAATGCTTTAAAAATCAGCATATAGCAATCTCTTAAATAGTAATATGTCAAAATAACTTTTTTCAGTAGAAAATATATTGTTTGAGTCACTATCAAAGGGGGGCCTGTGGGCTACTGATGGTCTGCCAATGTATTTTTGGAGATATTAGTTCTTTAGAAAGAATCCATATATTATGTTTGAGAAAACCTACAATATAAATGTATAAAATTTCTCTTTTTTTCTACTGTTACTTTATTTGGTATGATAAAAACAAACAAAAACCACACTTTTAGACTTGTGACATTGAAGGAATCATTACCTTTTCTAGAATCAGTTTCTTCATCAGTAAAATTCAGGTAGCTTATGGGACTATTGTGATAAAGGAAATAAAGTATGTGAAATGTTTATAAAGTGCTATACTAGTGTAATGCTAGTGGTGATGGTATTTGCTCTTGAACAGTAGTTGTGCTGGTAGACTCACTACCTCAGAAAGTATCTTGGGTGTTATATAAGGTCTGATTTCCTCACCTATAGGATAGTACCTGCTTTATAAGTTTATTGTCGAGAAAAAAGTGAGCTAATGCACATGAAAGAGTAACCATAGTGCCTGGCACATACAAGTCATAGGCATTAGTAATTTTATTCTTAGTATTATAATTCTTATATATATAATTATACTTATATCATCTGCAGTTTTAAATTATGTGTGAGTCATCATTCTGTGCACAATTTTTAATTCTTCCATGAAAACTTTAAAGATAAGGTGCTGTTGCTTGTGATAATTATTCTGATAAGATACAGTAACTTTCTAATACTGCCCTGTATATGAATCTTAAGTTGACTGAATATTAACTTATGCAAGAAGGTTTTTGTGAGGATTAATTCAAACCTTCAGGAGTAGTAAAAGCAATTCTAAGTTAACTAGAGGCTTATCAGATTAAATGAATAGCAAGGTTTTAAGAGTATCTGAATTAATGTGATAGTGATGGCTGCCACAACCGGGGTAAGTCACTTTTGAAGGATGCACTTGTGCTGTAGCAGACAGTGAGGTATGTCAGAAAGGGCTGCTACCTTTCCCCTTGACAGGTAGAATCATGCTGGGCATCAACTAGAAGGTCCTGGGCCAACACTGCCCTTTGGTGTTTGACTTAGGGAAGTGGCAACTTCTGGTGGGTAACAGTAGGGAATTATCAAGACCAAAAAATGTGTCTTGAGGTACTTTCCCTTACCTTCTCCGCTCAAACCAGTGGCTTCCTACTATTTACTTATTAAATCTAACTCATCCTGTTGAGCTCTAATGTATACAAATTCATTTCTCTCTTTCTTCTTGATAAGTTTGGTCCCTCCAATCTGATCTCTTTCCAGCTGTATATTCAGAAGCAGGCCTCTGACTCTGTACTAATTCAGATGTGTGTTTCCTGGTCCAAAGTGTCAGATCCTTCAGGACAAGGACCATGATGAGAGTGTTCAGCATGGTTCTGGGCATGATACAAGCACTTAAGCATTCATAGAATGCATCTTTCCTTGTAAGTCTGTTGTTTACAAAATTCAATTTATACACGCAACTAATATATAATTTAGTCATTCTATGAAAAAATAATATAAATAAAATGAAAGAACAGTAACATAATTAGAAGTAGCCTTTTGAAAGAGAACAGAGTAATGTGTTTCTTCTGGATTTTAGAATGAAAAATTGTAACATTAAGTCATGCTATTTGGAGTAAAATTTAAATTCTTATTTAGTCCTGTTGAGTGAATATTGCTATCCTCACAAATGCTTCCTGGGAGTCAGCTATGCATAGTTAACAATGTGCTTATAATGAGTTCTCATTTTATGCAGCTTCCTCCAGCTTTGCACCACAATTTGAAAAGAAGGGTTATAGAGAGATTCAAGAAATCCCTCTTCAGCCAGCAGAGTAACCCTTGTAATTTGAAATCTGGAATTCTTCTTTGACTAACAAAAAAACATCATGAGAATTAAATTTTATACCTCCTGTGCTTGTATCCTCTATTTAAAGTTCTGCCCTCTACTAAAGGATATTATCAATGTTTGTCTTAGTCCATTTGGGCTGCTATAGTAAAAATACCATAAAGTGCAGAGTTTATAAACAGCAAGAATTTATTGCTTATGGTTCTGGAAGCTGGAAGTTCAAGATCTGGGTACCAGCATGGTCGGGTCTGGTAAGGACCCTCTTCCAGGTTGCAGACTGCTAACTTCTTGCTGTATCCTTACATGGCAGAAGAGGCAAGGGAGCTCTTCCAGGCCTCTTTTATAAGGGTACTTTTTATAAGAACACTTATATAAGGGCTTTATCCTTATGACCTAATTACCTCCCAAAGGTCCCACCTTGGAGGTTAGTTTCAATATACAAATTTACAATACACAAATATTGAGACCATAGCACTGCTTAAGATACTAAGTCGAGGATATGTCTTTGCCTCTAATTTTCTCACCTTTATTTCTGAACCCATTGTTCTAAGAAGACTAATAGAAAGTGCTTTCAGTATCATTGCATGTTTTCCTAAGAAGAAATGTAATTAAATATCTTTAATTTAAATAAATATATATGTCCTTTTTAGAGAATTCTATTCCAACGTTTGTTAGAATATTCTTCAATGAGCCCCTAAATTGAGCTTTGCAACTCTGAACAAGTCAGTTAACCATCTGAGGCCATGACTTTTATCACCTATGAGGGTGGAACAAACAATTTCTAAGGTTCTTTTCATCTTCAACATTCTATGGTCTCCTAGACTTTGGGTGCTGGTAAATAGTTCTATTCTTACATAAGGAAACTAAATCACAAAGAGGTTAAATCAACCAGACAGAAAGAAAATTGTTTATTTCTGGTTAACACAACTTGGCAATAGGAAATCCATTTAACCTGGTCAGTAGCCATTTTGACACAGGCCTTTGAGGTGGTCACAGGCTCCCATTCTCCTGTCCCAGAAAGACACAAGGCCCAAATAACTTGGACCCAGTTGTGTAAAGATGCTTGATCCCGCTCCAATTTTGTATATTTTTTAAAAGCTTCAGCATATACTTAAATCTTGGTACAGGCATGCTGCCAATGAACTTTTTCTTTAAGGTTTCTTTTTCTTTTACTGTATCCAATCTGTAGTATAAATTAACTCATAATTCGGGCAATGTTGGAGGACAGAGGGAACCAAAAATACCCACTGAACTGAGAAGGCATCTTGAGACAGAAAATCGAGGCAGGCAGCTCCATGTAATCAATGGACCAGTTTATTACAGGATAAGTTACAGGGTGGGATCTGGATCAGGTGGACAACGACCCAGAAGCATTCACAGCTGCACTCCACACCTCTGAGAGGGGACATTGGGACAGTTTTACAGTTAACCAAGGAGTTGGGGGGCTGCTCAGAAATAGGACATGCCTTCCTAAGTCAAGTTTTATGACTGGGTATCTGTCTCGTGGGCGCTGGGAATACGTCAGCAAAGGTCTTCATCATTGTTTAGGGACTAACAGAGCATGGAGGCCACCTGGTCCTAATGATTATTAAACAATGTCTCTTAACTACAAAGCTCCTAATGACAGAGAAGTGATTTATTGTGTGGTACAGTCCTGGATAGGGTCAGCGGGAGGACAGGAGGAGCTGTATGGGCCCAAGGTAGCATCAGTTACACTAATGGTCATATAGGCTCTTTGATAAGAAATGCAAATAGTATGTTTTTGCTTTTTTGCCTTACATCAGTGGTGTCTGCACATACACAAACAGGAGATGGGAAAAAAACACATAGCTGCATAAACCCTACCTCATCAGAGATTAGAGATTTTATGGGTTGTCTTGGCAAATAAGGCTGAGAAACAAAGCTAGGGGAGATCAAAACAGAAGTGGAGGAGACTTCAGATATTTATTGTAGGATATTCACATATTGCATCATGAATACCAATAAATAGATTTTAAAGACAGAAGCTCAAGTCTCCCATGAAAACATTACATGTTGATAAGTTTTATATTCTTATTAAAATGATATTCAGAATAATCCAGTTTGTACACACATTTATTTTAACAGAAATCCTAGCTTTATGAGAGGAAGGCGCCTGCTGCAAACTGAGGCATGAAGGGGGCTGCGACCTGTCCCTGCTCCGTGTTTCCAGCAGTGCCTGTCCTTAGCACAAATCATCATCTCTTTTGTGACTTAGGTTTTCAGTTTTGAGGTTTTCAGTTTGGCCTCCTTCCTTGGTGTCTTTCTTTTCCTCCTTTTGTTTAGCTGTGCCACCCACTCCCAACCTTGTGTGCTTCCTCTGCTGTGGCGGCATCTCTCACAGGAGCATCTCATCTCTGTTCTTAGTCTGGGGCATGAGGGGACCGAAGTGGGCATAGATTCATCCTCCTTTCAAATGGGTTAAGACGCAGATTAAATTATCCTATGAAGAATGCTATGGTCTCCTCATCTGATATTATAAGCCTGTGGTGGTTCATAAGCTTATGAAATGTACCCTATAATCGGGGGCAGGCCTCACCTCCTATAAGCTAAAGAAATTGGAAGCCTGGGATATTAACCAGCTCCTCCATTAACACTTTTCTTAATTTTCCTTGTGCAGAATTAATATGCCCCTCTATGCTTCAACCACTTTTTCACTCATATCGTTGTGTTTTAAATAGCTTTTCATTCAAAAGCTATTTAGCTCACATGTCTGTTTACCTAAGGGTAGTGAGTTTATCTTGTTCATCTTTGATTCCCCAGAGTCGTACACCATGCCTGGTAGATGCTTAATGAATAATTGTTGAATATAGAATAAATTCTAGATTGATAGACATATTCTATATAACATATCCTATATTGGTTCTATTCTTTATTGATATATAAATATTGATAAATATATTTATATATTTCTCCATAAAAAAAGAAGCCCTCCTGCCCCCAGTCTAAACCTATATGAGAAAAGTTTATGACCTGTTTTTTCCCCTTTCTTGTGTAATTCTTAGTTAGTGACAATTATTTTTTCAGAAATGGCTTTTTCATCCCCTGTACAATCATAAAGGAGTAGCCTGTTAGCCTTTGAATGACACTGTCACCCCACACCATGGCCGTGGAAGAAGTGGTGACAACATATATAGTGTATGTGATTTCCACCCTCCCCCCTGAAGCTTCTCCTAAAATCTGGGGACTCCATGTCTGCAGTTTGAAGGAGTCATTATGGGATGATTGCAACTTACTTATGAGTGGCCTGAGGCCCAGCAGGATGGACAGAAGAGTCAAAACATGGAAGAGCCCTTTTCCAAGAAACGAACCTCTTTATTTATGACTCACTTGAGGTGTCTTCAGTCCAGGCTGCCCAACCTTGGCTAGAATTGCAGGGTGAACAAAGCATCTTTGCAATTGTATAGGTGTCTTTGAGAACTAGGGTTTTCAGCATGGGAGAAAGGAGAAATAGAAACAAAGTAGGAAATACTAATTCAAATTAGAAGTATCAATATGAATCAGTACGAATTCATGATAGATCTTATCTTTTATTTCCTAAATTTCCTAAATTTCACTAAAATGATATAGAAACGAAGCAAGAAATGGTGTGCTCCCTTTGCACCCATGGCTTTGGAAATATAGCCCATTGCAGCTCTTGAGCAGGAACTGAATGAGACTAGGCTGGAATATCTTGACATAACAGAATACATGGTGAGGATGCTGTCAAGGACTACTGAGCATGTGTCAAAAGGACTCAGGAGCCAACAAAGAGGCTCTCACAGACTATCTATTGGATAATTAAAGCATCAATAATAATAATAACCAAAATTGATTGAAAGCATTAACTAATGTTTAAATCAGAGAGTTCACAATAGTTAAAAAAAATCCCTCATTGGTTACCTTTGGAAGATGCTAAGTGACCAACTCATTATTTTGAAAATTGTTTACAAAAGGAAAGAATCAAACATTTATTCTGCCTTTCCCTTATGAATTCTATCTCAGGGTAACTAAATTGATGAGGGGGAAGTTTCTCATTACAGAAGTACTTCAGCTAATAAGTACAGAAGTACTTCAACTAATAAGTACCGAAGGAATAAAAAAGATTGTCATTTTGCAGCCCCTGAATGAAATAATAGATCTGACATGATCACTACTGGCTGCTGACATCACAAAAAGAGGAACAAGCGGACAGTACATGCCTCCTGATGGATGTGCACAGCACATCTGTGAAATGTACATGCTAAACACTTGAATCTGCATCTGATCCGCCACTAAGATTTAAGCATAAGAAAATAGTGAGTGTAAATACTGGGCATTTCTGTTAACAAAGTGACCTATAAAGTCTAATAAAAACTAATAGAAAGGAGCTGTAGGTTAGAAAAAATTAAAAATAAGGCAATATTTTATGTCTTAACATGTTATGTAATTCAGTCAAAGAGGACAAGAAAAATCTAAAGAAAAAAAGATCAGAGGACTGACGAGTGAAGTGTGATAAAACGTTGAAATATTTCTCATTTCTGGCACCTAATTTCATTTATTTTAGCTTAATTTCCTTCAGAGTTCTATCTCAGTTGATTAGGTTCCAAATCATTTATGTAGTTGTTCTACAGCAAAGATCGCCTTATTTTATGATATGGAAAAGAAGATACAATTTGGGGAATTTAATGAGAATTAAATTTGTAGTTTCTCCTACAAATTTTATTTTCTTCTATTTAGTTTTTGCCTAAAAAGTACTATATACTCAATTGACAAATAAAGTGCTAAAATTGTTCAATATTTGCTCAAAATTAGTGGTTTTTTGGGAGGAGAGGTAGAATATAGTGATATAATATTTTCTCTGTAATATTTACTTGACTTGTTTAGTTCAAAAGTGCATACAATTATTTGCTCCTTAGAACTGCAGATGTTTATTCAGATCAGAAGAGCCCTTTTTTAAAAATTTATTTTTTATTGAAGTATAGTTGATTTACAACGTTGTGTTAGTTTCTGGTGTACAGCAAAGTGATTCATTTATACATATATATGTATAAAGAATATATATATTCTTTTCTCATATTCTTTTCCATTATGGTTTATGATAGGATACTGAACACAGTCCTCTGTCCTCTAGAGTAGGATCTTGTTGTTCCTCCATTCTATACATAATAGTTTGCATCTGCTAATTCCAAACTCCCAATCCATCCCTCCCCACCCCTCTCCTCCTTGGCAACCACAAGTCTGTTCTCTGTGTGTGTGAATCTGTTTATGTCATATTTTTGATTCCACATATAAGTGATATCAAATGGATTTGTCTTTCTGACTTAGTTCACTTAAATGACAATCTCTAGGTCCATCCATGTTGCTTCAAATGGCATTATTTCATTCTTATTTTATAGCTGAGTAGTATTCCATTGTATATATATACACCACGTGTTCTTTATCCATTCATCTGTCAATGGACACTTAGGTTGCTTCCATGTCTTGGCTATTGTAAATAGTGCTGCTATGAATTTGGGGTACATGTATCTTTTCAAATTATAGCTTTCTCTGGATGTATGCCCAGGGGAGGGGTTGCTGGATCATATGGCAACTCTATTTTTAGTTTTCTGAGGAACCTCCATAATGTTTTCCATAGTGGCTGCACCAATTTACATTCCCACCAACAGTGTAGGAGTGTTCCCCTTTCTCCACACCCTCTCCAGCATTTATTGTTTGTAGTTTTTTGATGATGGCCATTCTGACCCATGTGAGGTGGTACCTCATCATAGTTTTGATTTGCATTTCTCTAATAAGTCATGATGTTGAGCATCTTTTCATATGCCTCATGGCCATCTGTATGTCTTCTTTGGAGAAATGTCAATTTAGGTCTTCTGCCTTTTTTTTTTGCGGTGTGTGGGCCTCTCACCATTGTAACCTCTCCCGTTGTGGAGCACAGGCTCCAGACGTGCAGGCTCAGAAGCCATGGCTCACGGGTCCAGCCGCTCCGCGGCATGTGGGATCTTCCTGGACCGGGGCATGAACCTGCGCCCCCTACATCAGCAGGTGGACTCTCAACCACCGCGCCACCAGGGAAGCCTTTCTGCCATTTTTTGATTGGGTTTTTTTGTTACTGTGTTGTATGAGCTATTTGTATATTTTGGAAATTAATCCCTTGTTGGTAGCATTGCTTGCAAATATTTTCTCCCAGTCCGTAGGTTGTCAGTCCGTAGGTTGTTTATGGTTTCCTTTGCTGTGCAAAAGCTTATACGTTTAATTAGGCCCTATTTTTTTTATTTTTACTTTTATCTCTATCGTCTTAAGAGACTGACCTAAGAAAACGTTGGTATGATTTATATCAGAGAATGTTTTGCCTATGTTCTCTTCTAGGGGTTTTACGATGTCATGTCTTATATTTAAGTCTTTAAACCATTTTGAGTTTGTTTTTGTGTATGGTGTGAGGGTGTGTTCTAACTTCATTGATTTACATTTGGCTGTCCAGGTTTCCCAACACCACTTGCCTAAGAGACTGTCTTTTTCCCATTTTATATTCTTACCTCCTTTGTCAAAGATTAATTGACTGTAGGTATGTGGGTTTATTTCTTGGCTCTATATTCTGTTCCATTGATCCATATGTCTGTTTTTGTGCCAGTACTGTTCTGTTTTGATTGCTGTAGGCTTGTAGTATTGTCTGAAGTCTGGGAGAGTTATGTCTCCTACTTTGTTCTTTTTCCTCGGGATTGCTTTGGCAATTCTGGGTCTTTTATGATTCCATATAAATTTTAGGATTATTTGTTCTAGTTCTGTGAAAAATGTCATGGGTAATTTGATAGGGACTGCATTAAATTTGTAGATTGTTTTGGGTATGGCCATTTTAACAATATTAATTCTTCCAATCCAAGAGCATGGGATAGTTTTCCATTTCTTTGAATCACCTTCAGTTTCCTTTATTAATGTTTTATAGCTCTCAGTGTACAAGCCTTTCACCTCCTTGGTCAGGTTTATTCCTAGGTTTTTTTTTATGTGATATTAAAAGGGATTGTTTTTTTTACTTTCCCTTTCTGATATTTCATTGTTAGTGTAAAGAAATGCAACAGATTTCTATATGTTAATCTTGTATCCTGCTACCTTGCTGAATTCATTAACCAGTTCTAGTAATTTTTGTGTGGAGTCTTTAGGGTTTTATATAAACAGCATCATATCATCTGAATATAATGACAATTTTACCACTCCCCTTCCAATTTGGATACCTTTTATTTCTTTTTCTTGTCTGACTGCTGTGACTCGAACTTCCAATACTGTGTTGAAGAGAAATGATGAGAGAGAGCATCCTTGTCTTGTTCCAGATTTTAACAGGAAGGCTTTCAGCTTTCCATCAGAGTATTATATTCACTGTGGATTTGTCATAAATAGCTATTATGATGTTGAGATATGGTCACTCTATACCCACTTTGGTGAGAGTTTTCAACATCATTCAACATCATGAATGAATGTTGAGTTTTATCAAATGTTTTCTCTGCATCTATTGAGATGACCATGTGATTTTTGTTTTTCCTTTTGTTGATGTGGTGTATCACACTGATTGATTTGCATGTGTTGAACCATCCTTATGACCCTGGGATGAAACCCACTTAGTTGTGGTGTATGAACTTTTTTATGTGTTGTTGGATTCAGTTTGCCAATATTTTGTTGAGAATTTTTGCATCTATATTCTTCAAAGATATTGGCCTGTAATTTTCTTTTTCAGTAGTGTCTTTATGTGATTTTGGTATCAGGGTGATGGTGGCTTTGGGAGTGTTCCCTCCTCAGTCTTTTGGAAGAGTTTGGAAAGGATCAGTATAACTTCTTTGTATGTTCAGTAGAATTCCTCAGTGAAGCCTGAACTTTTGTTTGCAGGGAGTTGGTGTGTATTTTTTTTTGTGGTTTTTTTTTACATTTTCTATTTCACCTCTAGTGATTGGTTTCTTATTATCTATTTCTTTTTCATTCAGTTTTGGTGGGCTGTATGTTTCTAGAAAATTGTCCATTTCTTCTACATTGTCCAATTTGTTGGCATATAGTTGTTCATAGTATTCTCTTATGTTTTTTTGTATTTCTGTGGTATTGGTTGTTATTTCTCACTTTCATTTCTTACTTTATTTGAGTCCTCTCTCTTATTGGTGAGCCTGGCCAGAGGTTTGTTGATTTTGTTTACCCTTTCAAATAATCAGCTGTTTTACTGATTTTTTTCTACTCTTTAAGTCTCTACTTTATTTATTCCCTCTCTGATCATTATTATTTCCTTCCTTCTACTAACTTTAGGTTTTGTTTGTTCTTCTTTTTCTAATTCTTTTAGGTAGTAGGTTAGGTTGTTTATTTGAGATTTTTCTTGTTTTTTGAGGAAGGCCTATATGGCTATGAACTTCCCTCTAAGGACTGCTTTTGCTGTATCCCATAGATTTCATATGGTTGTGTTTTCATTGTCATTTGTCTCAAGGTATTTTAAAATTTGCTCTTTGATTTGATCATTGACCCTCTGGTTTTTTAGTAGCATCTTGTTTAGTCTACATGTAATCATTTTTTCTCATTTCTCTTTTTGTGCTTGATTTCTAGTTCCATGCCATTGTGGTCAGAAAAGATGCTTGAAATAATTTCTATCCTCTTAAATTTGTTGAGGCTTGTTTTGTGACCTAGTATGTGGTCAATCCTAGAGAATATTTCATGTGCACTTGAAAAGAATGTGTACTCTGATTATTTTGGACGTAATGTCCCGAAAATATCAATTAAGTCTAACTGTTCTATTGTATCATTTAGGATCTCTGTTACATTACTGATTTTCTGTCTGGAAGATCTGTCCACTAATGTGAGTTGGGTGTTAAAGTCTCCTACTATTATTGTATTCCTGTCAATTTCTCCAGTTTTGTCTGTTAGTATTTGTTTTATGTATTTGGGTGATCCTATATTAGGTGCATATATGTTAACAACTGTAATATCCTCGTCTTGTATTGATCCTTTTATCATTATATAGTGTCCTGCTTTATCTTTCTTTATGGCCTTTGCTTTAAAGTCCATTTTGTCTGATATGAGTATTGCTACCCCCACTTTCTTGTCATTTCCGTTTGCATAAAATATCTTTTTCCATCCCGTCATTTTCAATCTATGTGTGTCCTTTGCCCTAAAGTGGGTCTCTTGTAGGCAGCATATTGTAGGCTCTTGTGTTTTTTTAATCAAATCTGCCACTCTATGTCTTTTGATTGCAGCATTTAGGCAATTGACATTTAAGGTAATTATTGATAGACATGCATTTATTGCCATTTTATACCTTGTTTTCCAGGTGATTTTGTATTTCTTCTTTGTTCCTTTTCTTTTTTTTTGTAGTTTGACGGTTTTCTTTTGTATTTGCTTGAGTTCCTTTCTTTCTGGTTTTTGGTGAATCTATTGTATGTTTTTCATTTGTGGTTACCCTGTTTTTCAAGTATGCTAACCCATTCTTATATCTACTTGCTTTAGACTGGTAAAGACTCAAACACATTCTTTAAAAAATGTACATTTTTCTTATTCTCCCCCTCCACATTTTATGATTTTGATATCCTCTTTTACACCTTCATGTTTATCCTTTTGCTGTTCATTGTAGTTATCATCTCTTTCACACACAAAAAAATTTTTAACATCTTTATTGGTGTATAATTTCTTTACAATGGTGTGTTAGTTTCTGCTTTATAATGAAGTGAATCAGTTATACATATACATATGTCCCCATATCTCTTCCCTCTTGTGTCTCCCTCCCTCCCACCCTCCCTATCCCACTCCTCTAGGTGGTCACAAAGCACCGAGCTGATCTCCCTGTGTTATGCGGCTGCTTTCCACTAGCTATCTATTTTACGTTTGGTAGTGTATACATGTCCATGCCACTCTCAATTTTTCCCAGCTTACCCTTCCCCCTCCCCATATCCTCAAGCCCATTCTCTAGTAGGTCTGCATCTTTCTTCCCATCTTGTCCCTAGGTTCTTCATGACCCTTTTTTTTTTTTTAGATTCCATATATATGTGTTAGCAAAAAGTCATGTACCAAAATGTTCATTGCAGCTCTATTTACAATAACCAGGACATGGAAGCAACCTAAGTGTCCATCGACAGATGAATGGATAAAGAAGATGTGGCACATATATACAATGGAATATTACTCAGCCATAAAAAGAAACGAAATTGAGTTATTTGTAGTGAGGTGGATGGACCTAGAGTCTGTCATACAGAGTGAAGTAAATCAGAAAAAAGAAAAACAAATACCATATGCTAACACAAAAATTTTTTGATGTTTTAAAAAAATCTGTGTACTGGCTTATTTAAATGATTTACTTTCCAATTGTGATTTTTCTATTTCCTATTGATTCCTGCTTCTTTTCTATTTAGAGAAGACTTTTCAATATTTCTCTTAGGATAGGTTTAGTATCACTGTATTCTCTAAGTTTTTGTTATCTGAGAAATTCTTTATCCCTCCTTTTATTCTAAATGATAATCTTGCTGGGTAGAGTATCCTAGGTTGCAGGTTCTTCCCTTTCAAGACTTTGAATATATCTTACCACTCCTAGCCTGCAACATCTGTAGAGAAATCAGCTGATAGCCTTATGGGAGTTCCCTTGTAATGAATTCTTTGTTTTTCTCTTGGTGCCTTTAAAATCCTCTATTTAACTTTTGCCATTTTAGTCATAATATGTCTTGGTGTAGGTCTGTTGGGGTTCATCTTGTTTGGGATCCTCTGCACTTCCTATACCTGGATATCCATTTCCTTCTTTAGGTTTGGTAAGTTTTCAGCCATGATTCTTCAAATATATTTTCTATCCCCTTTTTTCTTTCCTCTCCTTCTGGGATCCCTATTATGTGTAGATTGGCATGCTTCATATTATCCCATAGGTCTTGTATATTGCTTTCATTTTGTTTTCATTCGTCTTTCTTTCTGCTTTCAGATTTGGTGATTTCCATTATTCTATCTTCCAGATCACTTATTTGTTCTTCTGCATTATTCAATTTGCCATTTATTGCCTTTAGCTCAGTTTTCATCTCAGCAAATGAGTTTTATAATTTTTCTTGGTTCCTCTTTATAGTTTCTAGTTCCTTTTTATAGTAACTTGCATTTCTATTGATAGACTTTCTTAATCCCTTCAGTATTTTTATTACCTCCTTTTTGATCTCAGAGTCTATTAGACTGAAGAAGTCTGTTTCATTGTTTGTTCTTTCAGGTGAATTCTCTTGATCTTTTAATGGGAGTGATTTCTCTGTTTCTTCATTTTACTTGTATTTCTCTGACTCTATGAGTTTAGGAGAAAGAGTTATCTACTGTGGTCTTGGAGAGCTGTTTTTATGTGGGAGAGTTCCTGTGCAGCCTGCATGGGTTTAATATATTTGGTGCAAGTGCTGCTTTTAGTATGGATGCCTGCTGCATCTTTCCCCGGTGTGTATAGCTGTTATCCCTTTAATAGGGGGTGTTACTGGTGTTTTGATGACCAGAGTCTGCACTGGATATGAGTGGGCCCTCCTCTTTGCTCTGTGGTTGTCATAATCCTGTCAGGGACAGGGTCTACTTTCTAGTTTTTGGAGTAGACGCCCCCATATCCATTTCTGACTGCAGCATGAGGTAAGCAAGATTGAAACCCTCACACTAGGAGAGGAGCAACTGAGTATTCTTCAGCAGGAGCTGTCCACCCAAGAGTGTGCTTGGTGGTGTTGCCTGTCACCTGTTGTGTGAGCTCACAAAGTATACCATTGTTGGCACTGCTCTCGGACCTCCCTTAACTGTGGGAATGCAATTGACCCCAGTGTCCCTCAGGTACTGTGTTCACAAAGCCACCAGTGCAGATCCATAGGCACCAATCCACTGAAGTCAGGTACCAGGACCACAGTAGTCATGCACTTGGACCCACTGTGGGAGCTATGGAAGCAGCCTAGACTCCGGCCCTGCCTCCTTGTGCATGCACCTGCAAAGCCCACAGCTGCTAATGCTGGACTTGCCCCAGCCACGGGAGCACCCATTGTCCACTTGGATGTCCTGCAGGCACTGAGTTTACAAGGCTGGTGGGGTGGCATAAATCTGCAGATTGCACAGCCACAGGGAGAGGGCTCAGATTCCAGCCCTGCTTCCTAAGTTGCACAACTCCTGGGGATGAACTCTGATTTCAGCCCCACCTCCGAATGTGGGCAGCCTGTTGGTGCTTGTGTGCTCCCAGAAGTCATAGAGATGGCACTGCACCAGCTGTGAGCATGCTGAGAAAGAGGCTGCTATGATGGGCCCTGTCCCTCCCTTACTGCGCCTGTTAACAACACTTCACTTCTATGGCAGACCTGGGCTCCTTCATCCACATACCCCTGGTTGTGGCCCAAAGCATGGTCCTGCCCCTTTAGGCTGTCCCTGCACAGCTAGCCCCAGTCCTCTCCCTGGGTCTGTGTTCTGAACCCCAAGATTCAGCACCCAGCCCCTGCCCACAGCAGCAGATGCATGTCTCTGTCTGGGGAGTGCAGGGAGGTGGTGCAGACCCTCTGTGCTGGTCTCTTGCTGTTCTGCCTGCCTCAAGCCAGCTGCTACTCTCTCCTCTGAGCTTCTGGAGCTCCCTTTCTGTCCTGAGTGATCTCCCCACTGGTGAAGGGGTTTCCCAGGGTGAGGAAACCTTTCCTCTTTCACAGCTCCCTCCCAGGGGTACAGGTCCTGTCTCGCTTCCTTTATTTTTTTCTTTTGTCCTACTTGGTTATGTGGTGACCTCTCTTGCAATTTTGGCTGTCTGAGACCTTCTGTCAGCATTCAGTAGGTATTCTGTGAGAGTTGTTCCACATGTAGATGTATTTTTGACGTATTTCTGGGAGGAGGTGAGATCCACTTCTTATTCCACCATCTCGATTGGAGTCCCCAAAAGAGCCCTTTTATGTCAGTTAAGAAGGAATTTTCTTACACATTCTTCCAAGCAGAACATACATGCCAAAGATGGGAGGTACACCTCTTAGCTCATGAGCCAAGAGAGGGCCCCACAGTGCTGGTCTGGGACTGCTGAGCCACCTCAGAGTTTCAGCCAGCCTGAGAGGCCACTGCTTTGAAAGATTCTGTTGTATCACCTATATTTCCACCTACTGGGTGAGCATTTACTTTGTCATCTGGTATGTCCAGAATTGAACTCACCACTTGCTTCCTTCCTTTGTCCACATCGAATATCATTGGAAGCATCCATTATCATTCTGCTCAGTCTTTAAATCTTGTGGTCATTTTCAATTGTTTCACTTTATCTCTTGCATATCCTAAGTCATTAACACCTGGGGAATATTCATAGTGTAGGTGGTTTTGGTTGGCCTTTGATATTATAGCCCTGGGTTCTAGCCCTGGTTCTGCCACTTACTAGTTATGCTCCTTGAGCAAATTACTTTACTTCTCAGATTCCTCATCTGTAAAATAGGGATAATGCCTACCTTACAAAGTAGTTGTAAGAACAAAATAGACTATCAAATGTATCTAGAATGTAGTAAGTACTCAATCAATGGCATAGGTGCTATCATTGTTATTAAGTGGGAATATTTGGTCTTCCATAGCTGTTCCTTCATTTTGGTTTCCACCTAGTCCAATCTCTTAGCACCCCTCTCTTGCACTAGTGTCACACTTCTTGCTGATATCCTTGTTCTCCAATTCATTTTGCCAGACTTTTGCCAGTGTTCCTAAATACTTATGTCCAGTTTCCTGCCTCACCATCTAACCCCGAGTCCCACCACCTAGGCCTCCATTATTTGCAGGAGCCTCCTCATGATCTGCCTATGTTCACCCTGAGGCCCCAGCCCCACCCAAATTGTTACATATATTGCTTCCAGGGTGATCTCTTCAAAACAGAAATCTGATCACATCACACACACACACACACACACACACACACACACACACACCACAGAACATTGTCCAGGGGGCTCTTAGTATAAAATGCCAAAATCCCCACCAATGGTGTTCACAGTCCTGTTTGATCTAAGCCCTGCCTCTCTCTCCACCCTCACCTCATACCACTCTTGCCCTTTGCTGTCTCCACACTGACTACAGTGCCCATCTACCATGCTGCTTCCTCCCAAGTCTGCACATGCTCTTTCCTCTGCCTATAATGTTCTTCCCACTCCATCCTTTACTCACTCTTACTCTTTATTTTGCCTCTCAGCATAAGCATCATTTTCTCAGGAAAGCTTTCCCTAAGTTAAATCTTTCTGTTACCTCTTAGAACCACAGGACTTGCCTTCAATGAGTTCAGCATATTTGCAATTTTGCAAATACGCAAGTGGATATTTCACAGACATAATTCTCCCTAATTAGGCAGTAAGCTCAAAGAATACAATATTTAGCCACCATTGATTGTTTTCATTGTTTGGATCTATGCATGGCACACACTAGTTGATTTAAAAAATACTCCCAGGGAGCTGCGGTTCAAGGTGGTGGAGTAGAAGGATGTGCTCTCACTCCCTCTTGAGAGAGCACTGAAATCACAACTAACTACTGAACAATCATCGACAGGAAAACACTGGAACTCACCAAAAAAATATGTCTCATCCAAAGACAAAGGAGAAGCCACAATGAGATGGTAGGTGGGGCACAATCACAATAAAATCAAATCCCATAACTGCTGGGTGGGTGACTCACAAACTGGAGAACACTTATACCACAGAAGTCCACCCACTGGAGAGAAAGTTTTGAGGCCCACATCAGACTTCCCAAACTGGGAGCTCTGCAGCAGGAGGAGGAATTTCTAGAGAATCAGAATTTGAAGCCTAGCGGGATTTGGTTGCAGGACTTCAACAGGACTGGGGGAAACAGAGACTCCACTCTTGGAGGGCACACACAAAGTAGTGTGCACACTGAGACTCAGGTGAAGGAGCAGTGACCCCATAGGAGACTCAACAGATCTACCTGCGAGTGTTGGAGGGTCTCCTGCAGAGGCGGGAGGTGGCTGTGTCTCACTGTGAGGACAAGGACAATGGTGGCAGAAGTTCTGGGAAGTACTCCTTGGCGTGAGCCCTCCCAGAGTCTGCCATTAGCCCCACCAAAGAGCCTGGGTAGGCTCCAGTGTTGGGTCGCCTCAGGCCAAACAACTAACAGGGAGGGAACACAGCCCCACCCATCAGCAGAGAAGCATCCTCTTCTCAGTAAAGTTTTACTGAGCTCTGTGCACCAGAGCAACAGCCAGCTCTACCCACCACCAGTCCCTCCCTCAGGAAGCTTGCTGAAGACTCTTAGATAGCCTCATCCACCACAGGCAGAGAGCAGAAGCAAGAAGAACTACACTCCTGCAGCCTGTAGAACAAAAACCACATTCACAGAAAGAGAGACAAGATGAAAAGGCAGAAGGCTATGTACCAGATGCAGGAACAAGATAAAACCCCAGAAAAACAACTAAATGAAGTGGAGATAGGCAACCTTCCAGAAAAAGAATTCAGAATATGGGTAGTAAAGATGATCCAGGACCTCGGAAAAAGAATGGAGGCAAAGATCGAGAAGATGCAAGAAATGTTTGACAAAGACTGAGAAGAATTAAAGAACAAACAAACAGAGATGAACAATACAATAACTGAAATGAAAACTACACTAGAAGGAATCAATAGCAGAATGACTGAGGCAGAAGAATGGATAAGTGACCTGGAAGACAGAATGGTGGAATTCACTGCTGCAGAACAGAATAAAGAAAAAAGAATGAAAAGAAATGAAGACAGCCTGAGAGACCTCTGGGGCAACATTAAATGCAACAACATTTGCATTATACGGGTTCTAGAAGGAGAAGGGAGAGAGAAAGGACCTGAGGAAATCTTTGAGGAGATTATAGTAGAAAACTTCCCTAACATGGGTAAAGAAATAGCCACCCAAGTCCAGGGAGTGCAGAGAGTCCCATACAGGATAAACCCAGGGAGAAACACACTAAGACACATAGTAATCAAATTGGAAAAAATTGAAAACAAGGAAAAATTATTGAAAGCAGCAAGGAAAAAATGACAAAAAACATACATGGGAACTCTCATAAGGTTAACAGCTGATTTCTTAGCAGAAACTCTACAAGCCAGAAGGGAGTGGCATGACATTTTAAAGTGATGAAAAGGAAGAACGTACAACTAAGATTACTCTACCTGGCAAGGATCTCATTCAGATTCGATGGAGAAATCAAAAGCTTTACAGACAAGCAAAAGCTAAGAGAATTCAGCACCACCAAACCAACAAATGCTAAAGGGAATTCTCTAAGTAGGAAAAACAGAGAAGAGAGGGACCTACAAAAACAAACCCCAAACCATTAACAAAATGGTAATAGGAACATACATATCGATAATTACCTTAAATGTGAACAGATTACAGGCTCCAGTGAAAAGACACAGGCTCGCTGAATGGGTACAAAAACAAGACCCATATATATGCTGTCTACAGTAGACCCACTTCAAACATAGGGACACATACACACTGAAAGTGAGGGGATGGAAAAAGATATTTCATGAAAATGGAAATCAAAAGAAAGCTGGAGTAGCAATATCAGATAAAATAGACTTTAAAATAAAGAATGTTACAAGAGACAAGGAAGGACACTACATAATGATCAAGGGATCACTCCAAGAAGATATAACAATTATAAATATATATGCACCCAACAGCAGGGCACCTCAATACATAAGGGAACTGCTAACAGCTATAAAAGAGGAAATCGATAGTAACACAATAATAGCAGTGGACTTTAACACCTCACTTACACCAATGCACAGATCATCCAAACAGAAAATTAATAAGGAAACACAAGCTTCCCTGGTGGGGCAGTGTTTGAGAGACCACCTGCCGATGCAGGGGACGTGGGTTCATGCCCCGGTCCGGGAAGATCCCCCATGCTGCGGATCAGCTGGACCCGTGAGCCATGGTCACTGAGCCTGTGCATCCGGAGCCTGTGCTATGCAATGGGAGAGGCCACAACAGTGAGAGGTCCGTGTACAGAAAAAAAAAAAAAAAAAAGGAAACACAAGCTTTAAATCACAAAATAGACCAGATAGATTTAATTGACATTTATAGGACATTCTATTAAAAAACAGATTACACTTTTTTCTCAAGTGCATGTGGAACATTCTTCAGGATAGCTCACACCTTGGGTCACAAATCAAGCCTCAGTAAATTTAAGAAAATTGATATCATATCAAGCATCTTTTCTGATGACAACACTATGAGATTAGAAAACAACTACAGGGAAAAAAAGTAAAATAATACAAACACATGGAGGCTAAACAATACATTACTAAATAACCAAGAGATCACTGAGGATGTCAAAGAAGAAATCAAGACATACCTAGAGAAAAATGGTAATGAAAACACGATGATCCAAAACCAATGGGATGCAGCAGAAGCAGTTCTAAGAGGGAAGTTTATAGCAATACAAGCCTACCTCAAGAAACAAGAAACATCTGAAATAACCTAACTTTACACCTAAAGGAACTAGAGAAAGAACAAACAAAACCCAAACTTAGTAGAAGGAAAGAGATCATAAAGATCAGAGCAGAAATAAATGAAATAAAAATCAATAAAGCTAAAAGCTGGTTCTTTGAGAAGATAAACAAAATTGATAAACCATTAGCCAGATTCATCAAGAAAAAGAGGGAGAGGACTCAAATCAATAAAATTAGAAATGAAAAAGGAGAAGTTACAACAGACACTGCAGAAATACAAAGCATCCTAACAGACAACTACAAGCAATTCTATGCCAATAAAATGGACAACCTGGAAGAAATGGACAAATTCTTAGAAATGCACCACCTGCCAAGACTGACTCAGGAAGAAATAGAAAATATGAACAGACCAATCAAAAGTAATGAAATTGAAACTGTGATTAAAAATCTTCCAACAAACAGAAGTCCAGGACCAGGCTTCACAGGTGAATTCTGTCAAACATTTAGAGAAGAACAAACACCCATCCTTCTCGAACTCTTCCAAAAAATTGCAGAGGAAGGAACACTGCCAAACTCATTCTCTGAGGCCACTGTCACCCTGATACCAAAACCAGACAAAGATACTACAAAAAAAAATAAAATTACAGACCAATATCACTGATGAATATAGATGCAAAAATCCTCAACAGAATACTAGCAAACAGAATCCAACAACACATTAAAAGGATCATACACCTTGATCAAGTGGGATTTATCCCAGGGATGCAAGGATTCTTCAATATACACAAATCAATCAATGTGATACATCATATTAACAAATTGAAGGAAAAAAACGATATGATCATCTCAATAGAGGCAGAAAAAGCTTTTGACAAAATTCAGCACATATTTATGATAAAAACTCTCAGAAAGTGAACATAGAGGGAACCTACCTCAACATAATAAAGTCCATATATGACAAACCCACAGCAAACATAATTCTCAATGGTGAAAAACTGAAAGCATCCCCTCTAAGAGCAGGAACAAGACAAGGATGTCCATTCTCACCACTATTATTCAACATAGGTTTGGAAGTCCTAGCCATGGCAATCAGAGAAGAAAAAGAAATAAAAGGAATCCAAATTGGAAAAGAAGTAAAGCTGTCACTGTTTGCAGATGACATGATCCTATACATAGAGAATCCTAAAGATGCCACCAGAAAACTACTAGGGCTAATCAATGAATTTAGTAAAGTTGCAGGATACAAAATTAATGCACAGAAATCTCTTGCATTCCTATACACGATGAAAAATCTGAAAGAGAAATTAAGGAAACATTCCCATTTACCATTTCAACAAAAAGAATAAAATACCTAGGAATGAACCTACCTAGGGAGACAAAGGACCTGAATGCAGAAAACTATAAGATACTGCCAAAAGAAATTACAGATAATACCAACAAATGGAGAGATATACCATGTTCTTGGATTGGAAGAATCAACATTGCGAAAATGACTCTGCTACCCAAAGCACATTACAGATTCAATGCAATCCCAGTCAAAATACCAATGGCGTTTTTCACAAAACTAGAACAAAAAATTTCACAATTTGTGTGGAATCACAAAACACCCTGAATAGCCAAAACAATTTTCAGAAAGAAAACCGAAGCTGGAAGAATCAGCCTCCCTGACTTCAGGGTATACTACAAAGCTACAGTAAACAAGACATTATGGTATTGGCACAAAAACAGAAATATAGATCAATGGAACAGGATAGACAGCCCAGAGATAAACCCTCGCACCTATGGTCACTTTATCTTTGTTAAAGGAGGCAAGAATATACAATGGAGAAAAGACAGCCTCTTCAATAAGTGGTGCTGGGAAAACTAGACAGCTACATGTAAAAGAATGAAATTAGAACACTCCCTAACACCATATACAAAAGTAAACTCAAAATGGATTAGAGACCTAAATGTAAGACCCGACACTATAAAACTCTTAGAGAAAAACATAGGAAGAACACTCTTTGACATAAATCAGAGCAAGATCTTTTTTGATCCACCTTGTAGAGTAATGGAGGTAAAAACAAAAATAAACAAATGGGACCTAATGAAACTTCAAAGCTTTTGCAAAGCAAAGGAAACTACAAACAAGATGAAAAGATAACCCTCAGAATGGGAGAAAGTATTTGCAAATGAATCAGTGAACAAAGGATTAATCTCCAAAATATATAAACAGCTCATGCAGCTCAATATTAAAGAAACAGACAACCCAATCCAAAAATGGGCAGAAGACCTAAATAGACATTTCTCCAGAGAAGACATACAGATGCCAAAAAACACATAGAAAGCTGCTCAACATCACTAATTATTAGAGAAATGCAAATCAAAACTACAATGAGGTATCACCTCACACCAGTTAGAATGGGCATTATCAGAAAATCTACAAACAACAAATGCTGGAGAGGGTGTGGAGAAAAGGGAACCCTCTTGCACTGTTGGTGGGAATGTAAACTGATACAGACACTATGGAGAACAGTACGGAGGTTCCTTAAAAACTAAAAATTGAACTACAATATGACCCAGCAATCCCACTACTGGGCATATACCCAGAGAAAACCATAATTCAAAAAGACACATGCACCCCAATGTCCATTGCAGCACTATTTACAATAGCCAGGACATGGAAGCAACTAAAATTCCCATCGACACACGAATGGATAAAGAAGATGTGGTACATATATACAATGGAATATTACTCAGCCATAAAAAGGGATGAAACTGAGTCATTTGTAGAGACGTGGATGGATCTAGAGACTGTCATACAGAGTGAAGTAAGAAAGAGAAAAACTAATATCGTATATTAATACATATATGTGAAACCTAGAAAAATGGTACAGATGAACTGGTTTACAGGGCAGAAATTGAGACACAGATGTAAAGAAGAAAAATATGGACACCAAGGGGGGAACATGGGGGTGGTTGTGTGATGAATTGGGACATTGGGATTGACGTATATACACTAATATGTATAAAATGGACAACTAATAAGAACCTGCTATTTTAAAAAAAGAATACTCCCTGGAGACTTCCCTGGTGGTCCAGTGGTTAAGACTCTGTGCTTCCAATGCAGGGGCCATGGGTTTGATCCCTGGTCAGGGAGCTAAGATTCCACATGCCATGTAGTGTGGCTAAAAAATATTTAAAAATTTAAATTAAAAACATGTTTTTGAATAAAAAGTACTCCCTGAATTAAAGAATAACACTTGTCTTCCTCTCTTGAACCTAAATCCCCAAGCCTCTATAACATGGACTAATGTCATAGCCCTTTATCACTTTGCCATTAATATGCAATACCCAGACTTTTCCCTCAAGTTCCTCTCACCTGGAATGTCCACTTGACTTCCTTGCATCCCATCCAAATCCAGTTTTTGAGTTTCAGCTCTAGTGTTTCTTCTACAGAGCTTCTGAAAACCATGCTGGTCTTCATGAAGCATCCTTGTCTTTGTAAGTTTAGATCTCACCACCTCATGTCACACTTCATTATTTAATGCATTGCCCTCTTGTTTTATGTACATTAGCCTATTTTTCCAGTCAAGTTACAAGTCTCATGGAGGCCAGATCATTTCTGTATCCTCCGTGGTGCCCAGCATGGTGCTAATAAGCTGGGCAGATCATCAGTGTATGTGGATTGAAAGGTTTACATTTCTGATTTACAAAACATGCTCAGGTCACATAGTAAGGGGCAAAAAAGATTTGCTGAAGGAATATAGTATATGTCAAGAAACTGAACTGCAAAACGAAGTTCTGGAAATTTCCTAGGATAAAAATAAATATATCTGCGTCTCAAACACAAGACTAAAGATTTTAGTCCTTGGCTTCTTCCATGGGCCAATCCCTCTGAGAATTCACAGTTCTTAGGCTAGAAGACTGCTAGTGTGACACAGGCTCTGGAAATATCAAACACTCCTCTCTTCAAGGTTTGAATCAATGAAAAGAACTTGTCCTGTCATCTTTTTTTGTTGTTGTTGTTGCGGTACTCAGGCCTCTCACTGTTGTGGCCTCTCCCATTGTAGAGCACAGACTCCGGATGCGCAGGCTCAGCGGCCATGGCTCACAGGCCCAGCCGCCCCGCGGCATGTGGGATCTTCTCATACCAGGGCACGAACCCGTGTCCCCTGCATCAGCAGGTGGACTCCCAACCACTGCGCCACCAGGGAAGCCCTGTCCTGTCATCTTAAAATGACTCTTTTGACCTCTCCATATCACAATTCACATATAGTACTGTGCATCTTCCTGTCTGTGAAATCTTCAGGATTCCAAGGTGTTCACTTAATAATTAAGTTGACTTAAATAAGCTTTCTAAGAAATAATTGGGATGAACATTTCAGGCAGCCAAATTACTCCTATGTTCAACCATATGAAAAAAAATCCATTTGAAGTCACTTGCAAGGTAATACCAGGAAATCATTTTCAGCATTACAAGACATATTAAGAAGTTCAGTTGGAATAATCTACTGCCTTAGATATTAGAACTACAGAATGCTTAAGGCTATCTGCATTGCCTCCTAACAGCACTGATGAGAAAGTTATTAAGTGAATAAAATCTTCCTGCATTACACTATTACAGTCTTACAATCTTGTCATTTTACAGATGGGTTATTAATTTTATCAGTTGTCACTAAAGTAAGGAAAATAAATTTTCAAGAATATAAAAGGATGATTCTATCTTTTTTTCTAATGTGTAGCTTTTGTTGGCAATATGGAGACTGGAAAACTCAAAAATGATTTTTATTTATAGTATCCAAAGCATATTGATGGAATAATTATCAATTACTAATATAAAATGTTTATATTAAGGTATAAAATGCATAAGGTATACAGTGAAGTACATGTACAGCTCCATGAACTTTTACATGTATATTCACGCATGTGACCACCACCCACATCGATATATAGAACACTTCCAGCCCAGAAGAAGGCTCCTGCCTGCCTTTTCCTGGTCAAACTCTACTACCGCTACAATGTAATCATTGTCCTGATCTCTGTCACCATTGGTTAGCTTTTCTCGGTTGTGAAAATATGTGTAAATGAAGTTATACATTGTGTATCCTTTTGTGTCTGGCTTCTTTTGCTCAACGCTCATCCATCTTGCTGTGTATATTCATAGTGTGTTCTTTTTCATGTTTGGCAAAATTCCATTGGATAAGCACACCACAATATATTTATCTATCCTGTGGACATTTGGAGGTTTTCCAGTTTTTGATTATTATGAATAAATGTGCTACAAATATTCTTGTACATGTCTTTTGATGAACAAGTACTCATTTCTCTTGTGTGTGTATATCCAAGAGTGGGATTGTTGGCTCAAAGGGTGGGCATATTTGTGAACTACCAAATAATTTTCTCAAATGAATGAACGGTGATATATTTTGATTCATGAATAGAGTTAGTGAATCCAAGGTAACTACTGTTGAATAGTCTAAACTGTGCCTTTTTTTTCTGGTTTATTAATATGTATCGACATTTTTAAAGTATATTGTTTTACACAGGCACAAAAACTTGGCCAACACGTTAGTTGGAATTAAAAGTGAAAGGATTTTGAAAGTTTCATTTAAAAAATTCATCCTTATAGAATGGCATTAAACAATTGGAACTTTAATAAGTTCTGGCATTTAGTGAATTATTCTTTCCTTTACAGTGTTGGAAATTAATGTTTGGAGATTAAAATTAATTAATTGTAATTTAGGGGCTTCCCTAGTGGTGCAGTGGTTGAGAGTCTGCCTGCTGATGCAGGGGACACGGATTCGTGCCCTGGTCCGGGAAGATCCCACATGCCGTGAAGCGGCTGGGCCCGTGAGCCATGGCTGCTGAGCCTGCACATCTGGAGCCTGTGCTCCACAACGGGAGAGGCCACAACACTGAGAGGCCCGCATACCACCAAAAAAAAAAAAACAAAAAAGTAATTTAGAAAAATGTATTAAGAAATGTGTTTGCCTTTGTCAAACAAGAATGATTTGGACTAAAAATGATGTTTTGTTGAATGATTGGAGTTTATTCCTCCTACACCTGACAAAAATAACATTTTGTTATCCCAGGCCCATGCCATTATTTTTCTATCCATTTTTATTTTGTTCTCATAAAGCTATATAGTGTTTTTTTTTTTATTTTCATGTGACCAGGAATTATCTACTTGCTTTCACTGTAATTTGCCTGCATCTAATTTATCATTTTTTTGAAAGGAAGAAGATTGGTCTTTATCTGTATACAAGGGATTTACAACTGAAGAGCACTAATTTTTCTGGGCAGAGACGCACACAGAGGTCTCATGTCATTTGATTCTGAATGCAAAATAAGATGCAGTTTTGCTTTTTCTGTTTCAGTTATCTCAGGGATCTCCAGAACCAATTGAGCTCAACTTTTTCACAGCAGATTACCATTTATTGCATCATTCATCAGGTCGAAACAGCCTATCCCCAAATAACCCAACAGGTAATGGTATTCAACACAGGAAATCTGGCTTTCACAAAGAAATAGATTGTTTGGATCAACAGCTATCCTTAAAAGATCATCTTCAATTTAAAATGAAAATAGAGCTTATTTTTATTATCTATGGTGACAGTTGGAAGGACATACAGTAGGAATTTAGAAATTCTCTGAGATTTATTTTACACACTTGTGACACCTTCCTTGATCATTTATTAATACCGTAAGCAAACAGAATCTGTGTGGGTAAATTGTATTTCCTTTTACTTCTTCTTATCTGATGATGGTAAATCAAATGCCCCAAAACATCCAGGGAGATAAAAAGCAGAAAAGAAGAGCTTGAATAAAACAGAAAATTTGAAACTTACCTGAAGAATCCACATCAGACATATTTAATTTTTTTTCTTTTTTGAAAAAATTTCTCATAGGGAGGCAATATAACATAGGGATTAAAGGTATGTATTCTGTAAACCAGGATGCCTAGATTCAAATCTCAGCTCAACCACTTAGTAGCTGACCTTGAGCAAATTATTTGACCTCACTGAACCCCAGTTTTCTTGCCTGTAAAATGGGAACAAAAATGGTAACCATCTTAGGATTATAGCAATGATCAGTGTAAATATATAAAAAGTACTTAGCCAATAGTAGGGACTCAGCATAATGTAATTTTTCTTGTGATATTTGACCTCAGAAGAGATCTTCAAGCTACTCTGAGGTTACAGAATTCTTAAATAATTTCTGAATCCCTGTAAACTATAGTTATATCTCTCAGTGGTGCAGACAGATGTGAAGCTTTTACTGTTAAATGAAGACTTGTCATCTACTCACACACACACAAAAAAGCTTAATTCTGTTGTGCTTTTGAAGTTGCCTAATTTAGGCAAATCACTTCATGTATTAATTATCAAACTTTCCCTAAGTCTTGGACTCCTAGGATACAGCTAAACTGGGTAGACAGAACTTCATTTAAAATCGTCCCTGAGAAATCTGTAAGATCGAGATAAACTGTTATCTAAAGTCATTTGCTTTTATTTGTTTTTAATTGAACTATAGTTTATTTATAATATTGTGTTAGTTTCAGGTGTACAGCAAAGTGATCCATATATATATATATATATATATATATATATATATATATATATATATATATTCTTTTTCAGATTCTTTTCCTTTTCCATTATAGGTTATTAAAAATATTGAATATAGTCCCCAGTGTTATACAATAAATCATTATTGTTTATATATTTTATATATAGTAGTGTGCATCTGTTAATCCCATATGCCTAATTTATCCCTCCCCCCACCTTTCCCCTTTGGTAACCATAGGTTTGTTTTCTATGTCTGTGAGTCTGTTTCTGTTTTGTAAATAAGTTCATTTGTATTATTTTTTAGATTCTGCAGATAAGTGATATCATACAATGTTTGTCTTTCTGACTTACTTCACTTAGTATGATGTGGTATATATATATATACCATTGAATATTAGCCATAACAAAAGAAAACAATCTTGCCATTTGCAGCAACATGGATGGATCTAGAGATTATCATACTAAGTGAAGTAAGGTCATTTGCATCCCCCTGGGCAGGTAGGTCAGTCACAGGCCAGACTTCTTACCACAGCAGCCTTACTAAGTGAAGAGCTCTGGTGGAAGTCTCTCAGCGGCCTGAGAGGGAGTTGACAGGCTCTTCCAGAAGCTGGATGCCCCGCCCCAGAGCAGACCAGGTGTGTCCCTAGTCATGGCAGCCTGGACAAAAACAAAGACAGCAGAACCACGGAGCACTTTGGGCAACACCTTTAAGCTGGGCTTGAAAAACAAGCTGCCAGCACTCACATCCTTGTGAGTCCTCTTAAACTTCAATCCATTCTCTTTTTTCTCTCCGAAGTAAGTGGCAGGGGAGCTCCTGGGCCTCCATGTGATAAGTGTTGATTGACCTGAGTGGAAACTGGTCAACATTGCTTTGGGTGGTGTTGGGGTTGGTTAATATGCTGGTATATCATACTCAGACCAAACCTCAAAAGAATTACTGTCTTCTGATTTTAAATGTATTTTATTCCCTCCTGGCAGCCATAGCCAAGGGTCAGACCTTTGTTGTCCTCCTCTGGCTATTTCTGCCTTCCTCTAAGAATTTGTGTTTTTTTCTAGCACATATCTCCTCTTTTTGCCTTGTGGATTAGGGATAGTTTCTTAATCTTTTCTTTGCCTATCAGGAAGTTTGTGTTTAGAACCACTCCTCACCTATCCTTACAAACACACACACATACACACACACACACACACACACCTAACTTAATTGGCCAATTTATACCTGAGCAATGCCCATAAATCTTATGTATTATTTTGTGATGGCCACCCCAAAAGCCAAGATAATTTGGAATGTGTTTGTAAGTACTCATCTTCATCACTAAGAAACTGACCTCTTTTCACTGCATGTGAGTCATAATTACCAATAAAATCTAAGAAAACATGAATCAAATGTCAGGCTTTTCATAATTTATCTATTTCAGGTCTACCCTACAGCTTTGATTTGGAGCAGAGGATAACATATGAACAGATGCAGGTGAGGTTTTTGCAGTGCCTCTAAATGATTTTATTTTGTTGCTTTTAATTCAGTACTAACCTGATTTATTTTTTAACTTTAGATTGTGATTGAAGAAGTCCTAGAGGAAAGTGGTTATTACAATTTTACTTCTAACAGGTGAGATCCAGAAATGTGAATATTCAATTTAGACCATTGGATATTAGATCTAATTTTTCTATCCTTGTTTCTAGAGGTTTTCCCCGACCTTCTATTTTAAACACCTTTGTAAAATATCTTGGCTTAGACTTGATACAACTGTGAGTAGAATGTATGTTGACCATCTTTTATATGGGTGCAGCTGCTGTATTCTTGGTTGAAAAAGAAAGGGTGATGGCTTCCCTTGTGGCGCAGTGGTTGAGAGTCCGCCTGCCGATGCAGGGGACACGGGTTCGTGCCCCGGTCCGGGAAGATCCCACATGCCTCAGAGCAGCTGGGCCCATGAACCATGGCCGCTGAGCCTGCGCTTCCGGAGCCTGTGCTCCGCAATGGGAGAGGCCACGACAGTGAGAGGCCCACGTCCTGCAAAAAAAAAAAAAAAAAGGAGCAGTGATCATTTAGTAGTAATTTACTCCTACATAATGAAATGGAAAATTATTTCTACATTGTTTTTTTTTTTAATTAATCATGTTTGTCCCGTATTGGAAGAGCCGAAACTCAAATGTCCATGACTAAAATCTAACAATTATTTGTATAGAATGCAAGGGGGAAAATGCAACTAAACAAAGAATCATTTCTGGTGAATTTAAGATATGTTTGTAGGAAAGGGATTTGTTGTTATGTGTTCCCATTTGCTTACCCTAAATAAGAGACTGCAGTTTCCTGGGAATGTGTGTTATCTTCTAAAATGATCATTATTGGTGCTCTAAAAATATACTCTATTTTATCCATTTCATTCAGTTATGGATTCCTGCAATTTTACTATTGGGCACAGTTTAGGGCACAAAGATTAGAGTACAATTAGTTTGAGAGGCAGTTCCAAGAAACTCTGGCAAAGGATTGAAGAAATAATTCAATAAAGATTTCATTTTCAAGTAGGTTACCATTGTGGTGGTTGGAGCTTGATCCCCTTGTGGAAATCTGAGAGCCAATGGAGAACATGTACCTCAATTCTCCCACTTATGGACTGAGGGATCTGGGATGGTATTTATCTCTAATTTCCATTAGTCATCATTTGAGGCCTTTTTCCCCAGAGGATGTTAGTTCCCTGGCATTTCTGGCCTTCTGTAAGGGTGGACAAAGCAGATTCTAGAGACCAGAGATATCCTCAGGAAAAGAAACACAGGTGTTGGCCATAGGGAATCAGGCCAGCATGCTTTCAAGTGCTTTGAATGAGGGGATATGGACGCTGACAGTGTCTGCTATACATGAGCTGTCTCTTGACTTTTCCAAGGAGCCCACTCATAACAGAAGCATCAAATTGACCATGAGTAACCACGTACACATCCTATATGGCCAAAGTTGCTTTAGGAGGCATAGTCCAGTGGAGTTTGTTTTCCCTAAGTGGCCTTTTCTTCCTGGAGGAATAGCCTTCCTGTCTAGCTAATGAAGCTGTTGACCACTATTTAAATTATTCTAGAAGTCTTGCCCAGAGATAACTGTTAGCCATGGAAAGAGAAAGAGGTCTCAAGAACATTCTATTAAGGTCATTATATTGAAATTAGTATCTTTTTTGAAGTTAGGTTAGCCATTTTTTCCCGTTTCAATGAGTTGTTCTTATGAATCACAGATAAGATTATTCAGCTGCTTGCTCTTTTGGCTTGATAATATATTTCCAAAATACTACCTTTGTACATTTAGTCCTGTTGTGATTTGTAACTGCAGAGAAATGATGAGTAATTCTTATTTTCCAAAGGTATATTGGAAATCACCATCTCCATAATCACTCTTCTCCCTCCATCCCTGGAGGGATTTTGAATTTTCATTTTTTCCTCTTGATCTGAGTACATCCAGCCTTCCATGGATAGTATGAATGTCTCTGCTCTTGACTCTTGGCAACTTATTATTTCAAGTGCCATTGGCTTGTAGCGGGGCAAAAGTCATGCTTATCATTTTTTTAATCACATTTTCTCAGAGATTCAGATTCATCCATCATGGGCAATGGATGTCTTCAAATTTTTTCAGAAAATCAGCTAAATATAATGAAAAACCAGGGGTGTAAGGAACTTAGGGAAGCTCTTATAAGAGCTCTTATTTTTCCTTTTTTAGAAATAGTAATTCCAGTCTTATTTTGAAATTTATGGTTATCCTTTTCAATTCTACAATTGTTAAGTTTTTAAAAAATCAAACATTACTTCTACTTTCAAAGACATATTCCTGTATTAAAAGAAGTTGCAGATTTTCTTCTTATGGTAAATAGACAATAAGAGGCCTAATGACAAAGGTGAAAATTATTTACAGTTATATTCAGAATTGTGAATATAATATGAAGATATTTAAATGATCAAGTTACAGTAATATATGATGGAAATGACATCAAATTTTCTTAAAATGTTCCAAATTAAAATGAATCATCCATTTAAAAACCCATTTAACCAGGGGCTTCCCTGGTGGCACAGTGGTTGGGAGTCAGCCTGACGATGCAGGGGACATGGGTTCGTGCCTTGGTACAGGAAGATCCTACATGCCACGGAGCAGCTCGCCTCGTGAGCCATGGCCACTGAGCCTGCACATCCGGAGCCTGTGCTCAGCAGCGGGAGAGGCCACAGCAGTAAGAGGCCCGCGTACCACAAAAAATAAAAAATATTTAAGAAAAAATTAAAAAATAAAAATAAAAATCCATATAACCATGATACTCCCTTTTCAGTTCCTAATAGCAGTGATAAAATATATAATTGGGGGGACAGTTTTCACGGTTTACCAGTAAAAGTAACCCTTGGTTGTGCTTAAAGCCATTACTTGTTTACCAAAGTTCCCAATTAGTTTCCAAGAAGTAAGTCAGGCTCCATATAGAAGTACCTAATACTTCACAAACTGAAAGTGCACATAATTCCAAATATGAATCAGATCAGCTGTGACAGTCATGATTTTTCCGTACTCAAAGGATAGAGGATGCTAAATATCACAGGACGTGTAGAGGTAATTAGAATCGGTTCTTAGAATCAGTAGAGTGTATTTTCCCAAGTAAGTTTTGTAAGTAGCCAATATTATCAAAGATGCTAATAGATGTTATATGAAAAATAAAGTTCCATGACCAAATATATTTGGGAAACCCTGAATGTACATTTCTCCATTTTTGGAGAATGTTGACACACATGACTTTATTGAAAACTTTGAGATATACTTTAGGAAAGAAGTCTGTTGACCTTGTTTACCCAGTGATTTTTCATCTTTTACTTGGAACACGAGTTGAGGAAACCTTCCCTAGCAATGTGGTTTGAAATGAGAAACATTGTTTTAACTCCTCTACCAGTATCTAGTCAGATCTGCTATTGTTCTCATAATCATCATCATCATCTTAATTGTCATCATAGCCATCATTGCAAAATATTATTAAATGATCTTGATTAATAACCATGCAAAGGGAATTACATACATAAGTCCTGTATTACTCAAGCTTACAGCTTAAGACTGTCAGTTCAAACTTATACACACATCTACAAAGCATCCAGACAGCAGCTAAAGCATTAAGCCAAGACCTGGCACATTTCAGCTTAGATCATAGGGTTTATGTTTAGTTAGGGTTAGAGACATATCATTCTCAAATGGAAAGTCTCAGGATAAGGCCATTATCTAGCTATTAGCTGTCTTTGGGGAAAATACCTAGAACTGTTTAAGTAATGGTGAGACTGCTTGGGCAGTTGGTAGGAAGAATGTCTCAGGCACAACATACTGCATTAGTTAAAGAAAGTGGTAACAAAAATAGAAACAACAGCAAGGAGCCCTAACCCAAATGAGGGATTTGTGAAGGGGAAGTAGGACTGAGTTGAGAGTGCAAGAAAAATGAAACAAGGTCAAAATAAACTGGGCCAGCCCCAGGTGGGCTCTATTTGTGGTCATTTGCAGGGATGTATGATTACCTATATTTTGCACACATTAATATTTAGCTTCCTTACCAGAAGGATACAGCCTGACATGCCTTCATTTTATCATTGTTGTAATGAGAGTAAAACTGTTGAGTTTTGTGAGTGAATAGATGACCAGCATACCATTCTTATATACTTAGGGGCACATATTGATATTTTACTTTGTAACAATGAAATATGTGTTGAGAGAAAAAGAAATCTACATTGAATCAACTTGCATTGCTTTAAAACAGACATTTAATGTACAGGTTACTTTGGATGGGTATTAATTAGTTCCTATTACGTTTATAATTTGAGAAAGAAAATGTTAGCTCTGAACTTCAGCAAAAGGCAACTTTCTAAAAATCTCCCCATTCCATTATGTTTAGAATCACCTTTTTATTCATTGTGATTTATTTATTTATATACCTGAGCTACTGCTTTTGAAATTGAATATGTGAACTAAAATATTTGAGACTGTAGAGAACTCCTTCCACTTCTGAATCTTCTAGGTATCACTCCTATTCATGGGGGACCAAGAATCACCCAACCAAAAGATGAAAGTGCTGCATTTTGAATGGACTTGGTTTTCCCAGTGAAGATCAAGTTCTGGACTTCAACCACTACTGGCAAGATGCCCAAAGATTGGGTGCTGCTAAAACAGTGTGGAAGAGAAAAGACCAACATGCCATGGTGCCTGCAGGACCTCTTTCTGGAGGTCTGGTGCTAAGAGGCTTCATCTTTGGGACACATGTATACAGGATGACAGGGCTCCCAGTGTGCTTCTGGGAGAAAATGCTGCAAAATTCATCTGTGAGAAGAAAACCCACTCCTTGCAAACTTTCCTCCAAGTTAAAAAATAAAATACTTGTCATATTTTTCAAAGGAACCTACTTAGAATTGCTGAAACTATGTTTAAAGGCATCTAGCCTTCTATGTATAAAAGATAGTTTTAGATAAAGAAAATGATAGAACTCAGAACAGTAATATATTGGGTGATTCACTGTATCCCTCAATTTTTTTAATCTTAAAAGAAATTCAGAATATGTGATCGAATTATTTTGTAGTTTTATTTGTTTGTTTTAGTGAAAGGATTGGTTTTCTCTTAACCAGTTGGGTACTAGTGGTCTTGAACAGTATTTGTAACCTTGCACAGCCTCTGGGAATAACTGTCAACTTGTTAAGCTAACAATGTATTGATGTATAGTTTGTGTATATATATATATGCATGGGGGGAGGGAGGTTTTGATTAGGCTAATGCTTTTCTGCTAATCAAACTCATAGTGTTTTTAGGGCACTTTGAAGAGTCATAGAGTCTATGAAAGAGATGCAATATTCCATATTCTAAGTCCCTCCTAACTGAAATTATCAACATTGCTTTTAAATTTTTATTGCTTGAGAATTTGAAATGAAAATAAGTTATATAATAAAATATAAATGTCTTCTTTATTCATTGAAACGTCTCTAGAAAGAGAACTCAGAGCACCAAAACAGTGTCCCATTCCTGTGTGGGGATAATTTATGGTGAAAATTCTCTAGATTCTTATTGGGCTAAAAATCTCTTCAACTGGCTTCTTGTAACTGGTATAATATCAAGAAATTATAGCCAAATCAGACTGCACTTCTAACTACTTAAAGAAGATTTTAAATTTATATAATTAGTAATCTGAAAGCTGAAATTATGCTTTTTATTTACTCCTTACTAAGTTCTATCTTATTTACATTGATATATTTTTAGTATGATCAAATAAAATTTAGTACAGTGGTTGAAGCACAATAATCTTTTCTATAGTATGGAAAAATCTCTTAATGTGAATCCATACTATTTTTACAATTAGTATGTTTAGTACTTAAATTATATCCTATTCTCTTTAACCCATTCCTTTGAAAATTACCAGTGAATCCTTGTCTTTAAGCCAAATTAATAATTACAAACACACTGTAATTTAAAGTAATAGATGAGAATACAGCAATGAAAATTTTCAGTTTTAGCTTTCAACCAAATTCATCCACATGTGAAATGTACATGTGAAGTCAAAAGACTATGATATTGTTGATTTAAACCACGAAAAATTCTATTTCTATTCCAGCTTAACTTGAACGTACACGATTATATTTTATCTCTTTTCATGTATGGAATGGGCACATGTTTTTATTGTACAGGAGGCACAGGCCTAGAGGGGCACAAATTTTCATTGTGATAGAAGCCAGTACTTAGAAACAAACCAAGCTATAGGGTGAAAGTTTGAACTATAAAGCTCTTCTCAAATGATGGAGAAAAGCATAGTATTCAGAGGTCACACTTTGGTAAGAAAAGAGAAATTGCTTATCTGAAGGTGTTTTTAAATGCATAAAAATATTTTTAACATCTTTATTGGCATATAATTGCTTTACAATGGTGTGTTACTTTCTGCTTTATAACAAAGTGAATCAGTTTACATATACCTATGTTCCCATATCTCTTCCCTCTTGCGTCCCCCTCCCTCCCACCCTCCCTATCCCACCCCTCTAGGTGGTCACAAAGCACCGAGCTGATTTCCCTGTGCTATAATGCATAAAATTTTAAATGCATACCTTATTGACCAGAAAGGGAGCAAAATGTTTCCAACTAACTCTTCTAGACCATACAAATGGCATGTATTATGTGAGAAGTTAGTAAGAATTAACAAAAATAAGCAAACGAATGTCTTTTTCAACAGCAGCTTTAGGCCCATCAACTCTAAGCTGATAGATGCATTCTTTTGCCAAAATGATATATTCTTAAACTACCACAGTCACTGAATCGGCGTTCTCCCAGTGCAAGGCCAAGACTTTAAGGGAAGGTTAGGCGCTGGTAAGGGAAGCGTTTTGTGCAGGGGGTCACATCCCAGCAAGGAGGTTAACAAGGAGCCTCTTCCCCTCACAGTAAAACAATGATCATTTTGTTTTGACTATCTAAACTGTCTTCTAGTGCAAAGAAGTTGTTACCTGAACTTAATAGGCCTCAATTTTTTCTTGATTGCATTTCAGTTTTTTTCTCTTTATTTTATATAATTTTTAAATTCTTTGTTGTGCAATGAAACCCCTGTGAGTTCATCTAATTCTAAGTCGCTGAACATTTGTATGGGACAGAATATTAATCAGCCTTCTCAGATCATTTTTGATACACAAAATACTTGTTGATTTTGTTTTGACTTCCCTGGTGGTGCAGTGGTTAAGAATCCTCCTGCCAATGCAGGGGCACAGGTTCGATCCCTGGTCCGGGAAGATCCCCCATGCCACAGAACAACTAAGCTCATGAGCCACAACTACTGAGCCTGCGCTCCTAAAGCCCGTGCTCCGCAACAAGAGAAGCCACTGTGATGAGATGCCCATGCATCACAACGAAGAGTAGCCCCCGCTCACCGCAACTAGAGAAAGTCCACGTGCAGCAATGAAGGCCCAATGCAGCCAAAATTTTAAAAACTAAATTTAAAAAATTAAATTTAAAAAAATATTGTTAAAAAAAAGCTTTATCTGAATATGTGTACTTGAAATTGTCATTTCCTTTTTAAAAGCAGAATATTTCATTCTCAGGTAAGTGACTGCAGCAGGTATATGTGCTACTGTTTGTTAACTTTATCTTCTTCCAGACGTGTGATATTTAATTAGAGATCTTCAGAGAATAGTGACATGTACACTAGACCCTGAGCTAACAGATGCATTTCAGAAACTTTCTGGGAAAACAAACACTACTGAGTTTTGTGTGGACATCTATGTGGTTCTGGGTGGTATGTGTACGTCTATTTTGGCATTCTAAAGCAGAACTTAGTTAAGAAACATTGTTATGAAGTTTACCCAAATGATGGAACTGAATTGGAGTTAAGGCCTTCCTAGAGATACCATCTATGACTTATTAAATACTATGAATTTTGATGTCCAAAAGCTAACATAGGACTAGTTGATTATGTGCAACCCCAGCAATATCATCAATTAATCACCATTTGTATTTAAGATGTGTGAAGGTGACAATATTGCTTAGTGAGTTCCATCAGTATTAATATGTATAGAATCCACATCCTTCTTTTTGATATGCTGAATTGAAAAATATATTTATTGCTACTTCTCTCTTTTGTTGGGAATGGTGAGGAGCCATGTACATCAAATATGCTGGATTCCTTTAGAAATGGCTTCAGCTTCTGTCTGAAGGCAGGAAAAACTTTTTAAACCTACTTTTATTGTTTTTCCCTTTACTTTATTTATGGTGTATATTCACGAGCACAGAAATCAACTGGAGAGACAATGCACGGGCATCAGAGCTGACACAGTTTCTCAGCACATTAGAGATACAGCTATGAAGGACTCCCAAGCAAGGGAACCTCAATGCTTCTGTGTGTCAACCTGGACTCTTTGGATGAAATTCCATCCAAACATGAAGTTCTTCATGTTTGACAACTAAATGGGATAAGTTATTTTACATATACCTTTATGGTATCTTTCAGATTGTATCCTTTGGTGGAAATTTACATAGTTTTGGATAGGTTATTTTTCCAATTGAAATGTGCAGCTATCAGTGTGCTCAACCCTTGAATGCTGTTTTCCATACTGATAGGAAGACACAAAAGTCTCAGGGGAACATCTTTGTGATAAAGAAATTCTTATATGTGTCATTACAGTTAAATTGTATATTATAAATATTACTGTTATGGTTGATTACAATCCTGCTGTGATGTTTTGAAATTTGAAAAAGGACAGGAAAGATTTTATGACTTTGACAGGGTGACTGATGGATATTGCAAATTTTCATGCTCTCTGGGACTATGGGTGATTGTTGTTTTTAAAAATGAAGATCACATGTCCTAAAATCATAGCAGCATTCGTGGTATGTGAGGTGTGCTAGATATTTTTTACTGAACATATATAGCAATTAACTAGTAATATAAAAGTTTTTAAATACAGTTTATTGCTTTATGTTAGAAGTAAATGAACTCTATTCTCAATTGAAAACTGAATATTATTCCTCTACATGTGACAAGCTTCCTTTTTTTCATTCTGTAGTATAAAACTTTGCACTGTACCCAGGAACTGCACTTAGAGGTAGCAAAATTGTATTACAGCAAATATGTGATTCTTTAAGTATTAACATGTGGAAGTAGCCTATCTTGTTTCTCCTAAACAAGGAAGGAAGTTTTGTCTTTAGAGAAAGTTACTGTCATTTTGATAGGTAATCAACAAGTCTGAATAGGTGCTTGGAATTGACCTGGTGAACTCACAAATGAAAAATTAGCTGAAGTTTTTGCAAATGTGACGAACTGTTTCCAAAGAAACAAGTAGAAAGAGGTTTGGACTAGAAATAACAAACCAAGAGGAACAAATGTTTTAAGACCTTAGCACCTTTAAGCCAGACTGAAAGGATCTCATAAAATATTCTTAACCCATAATTTAGTTCTACATTTCAAGCACCATTTGGGTCAGGGTTCTGAAAAAGAATTATAAGGCTCATAAATGGCATTACATTTTAGCTTTCCTTGCCCTCCATGTCCTCTGTGTTTACCTCACGAATTTTGAAAGAAATGGAGCAGGTTCAGGGATACCTCATGTCCAGAAGGAATAGACGAACTATTTGGATGAGCCCAACATTAACACTGAGAGAAGTGAATAAATGCAAGTACTCAGAAGTGAAATCCCAACTTGCCAAAGAGGAAAGGTGAACCTTTCAAGGAGGTGAGATTATCGCCAGATAAAAACTGCTTTGAGAAGTCAGAGGACAGGTAGAAGGCCAGTGGTTCCCCAGTGCCTGGCATCACCCAGCAGGCTGGTCACCATGTGGTGAGCAGTTGGCAAGGGGCCAGGGAGCTCCAGGACTTGAACGATTCCTGCTGCAGGGTCTTCTGGAGGTAGCTGATCACACCTTTCCCCAGTGTGCATTGGACTGTTACCTCAGCACAGTCTCAGGTAAGCTGACCACCAAGAGTAGTAGCAGACGCCCTCCAGTAACTTGTCCTTAGGAACGGGTCCCTGTGAAGCATTCTAAAGAAACAGCTTTATCTGCCAGTAAGTGAACATGGTTCTCCCCTGGGGACCATGTTTTCTTCCCCATCTTTCATCCATGGTCTCAGGCCCATTTCATCTGACAGTGCAAGGATATTATAAGAAATCTATATGGAACTTAGATAAATGCAAGCAGACTTGCATGTGGTTATACTTAGCTATTTAGAAAAGAAATACTTCAGGGTACTTCAGTTATTTGCAAGTAAACCAGTTGATAAACAGGTTGTGGAAAGATTCCATCTTTTTACTCTTCTAAAATGGAAAACAAAAATCTTAAAAGCTTACCTATATCTACAAAAATTATTGCTGAAATTTTGATAGGAATTGTAACCTTGAACTATTTTTAGGAATTCACATCTTTACCACGAAGTTTTCTAATTCATGAATTCAGTATGTCTCTTGGTTTTTTGAGATTTCCTTTGATTTCTTTCATCAGATTTGTGTAGTTTCAAGATGCATGCTTTGTTAGACTTACCCCTATTTCAGTTTCTTTTGAATGGTTGTAAGTTTGAATGGTTAAAAATTATTTTTAAAAAATTTAGTATAAAGAAAATCACTTAAAAGAAAAATCTTTTGATTTAATTTTGTCTATTGACATTTAGTGGATCAAAACTGAGTTATAATGCTTCCTGTATTCTCTTGTTTCCACTGGTGAGTTTGTGAGGATCAAAAAGAAGTGCAACCCCAATCTCACATTGCACAGAGCTTCTAGTTTCTGGACAGCTCTGGGTCTGAGACGAAGGCCTGTGCTCACAGAATGGGAAAGTACTTCAGGTTTGCTCTGAGCCTCAAAGAGAGCATCTTTTTCTTGCCAACCCCATCCCCAGACCTCTCTCCTGTCTCCACAAGCCCTCTCACCATTCCTGCCAGAGGAACAGAATGTCACCAGGTTTCCTGCAGGGAAAGAGGATGCTTGTGGCCCTATGAAGATCTGTGACATGGAGGGACAGTGAGCTGCTCTGCAGGGGACTCTGTCCTCCTGTGTGAGCACCGAGGCTCCAAGGTGAGATTGGAGGCCTTGGAAGAGAAGAAAAATGGGACGGTTCTGTAAAAGACGTATGTAAAAGATGCAAGCAGCCTTTATCTTTGCTGTCACTTAAACTCTAAAGAAAATTTAAATGCTAAAGAAAATTTAAAATGTATTTTCAACCTTATTGGGAAAAATTTCTCTTCTATCAAGAGTTTATAACAAGTGGTCATATTTTTCTCTCAACAGCTCCCTCAGTCTCTGCTTTTATGCTTTTAAGTGTTTTGATTTTTTTTAGAAAGTTTCCAAGCAGGCAATCACGTATGTGTCCAAGCTCAAATATGTCCTGAAGCAATGAAATGCATAGCAATTATCTGTCGTTACAAATGTTACAATCAGGCACCTTAAACAGTGACTTAAACTGAAAAGAATTTATTCTCTAGTCAGTGGGTAAGCTGGGTGATGTTCTGCTGATCTGAGCAGGACTCCCTCATGTGTCTATGATCAGCTGTCTGGTTGTCGGGGTCTGGCTGGTCTAGGATGGACCCAGAGAGGACAGGGTAGCTCTCCTCTATGTGTCCCTCACATCCCTCCAGTAACCTAGCAGATGTATTGTTTTTGTGCTGGTAGCAAGAGTTAAAGAATGTCAAAATGTAAGACTCCTTTGTCAAGCCTCTGCTTACATCAAGTTTTCCCCCTTCCACTGGGTAAATCAGATCACACGTTCAAACCCAACATTAGTGTGGGCAGGTGTATCAGGTTTTTATTGCTGTATAACAAATTGCTATACACTTAGCAGTTGGAAAGTACACACTTTTTTTTTCTCTCAAAATTTTTGGAGGTCAGAAATTTGAGCACACCACAAGTGAGTTCTCTCATAGCCTGGAATCAAAGTGTGGGCCAGGGGGTGGGGTCTCATCAGAGCCTTGAGATCCTCTTCCAAGCTCATGTGATTTTTGACAGACTTGAGTTCCTTGTGTTTGTAGGACAAGGTCTCAGTAATTGAATGCTACCTGTAGTCCCCTGCCTGGTGTCCCTTTCTATAGACAAACAGTTCACATCAAGGAAGCTTGCTTCTTCAAGGTCAGTAGGAAAGCCAGTCTCCCTCTCTCTGTCTGTCTGTATCTCTCTCTCTCTCTCTCATTAAGACAGTTTTATAATATAACCAAGTCAAGGGAGTGACAGTCCATCACCTTTACCATATTCTAGTTATAAGTAAGTCACAGGTGTAGCCTACACACAATGGGAGGGGATTATACAATAGAATGAATGATTGGGGTCACCTTAGAATGTCTGTCACAGAGAGAAATACCAAAGCCACAGATACAGGTAGACCTGAAAAACTGGGGTCATGAAATAAGAAACATCACAATATCAGAATACCTGGAGAAGGAAGAATTGTGTGAGGTAGTCTCATGAAAATGACCTCAGACTACAGGACCTGAATTCCAGAACATTACCAGTCCCTGTCCCAAGATTCAGTTAGATGCCTTCAACAGGCTATTTGAAAAACAGATCTAATCCAGAAAATAGACAAACCAACCTCAGTCACTGACATGAGAAGCAGGAACGGAAATTCTACTTCTTCCAGAAGCCAGAGGGGCTTTCAGTAGCATCACAGTTAACATCCCCCACATACTTCTACCTTGATGCAGCGTGCTTGATTTAATCCTTTATAAAATGGGAACAAATTGATTGTTCTCGGTAATTATGTTTTTATGGCAGAGAACAGGAATTAAATAAGTGAATTATAGAATATAGCTCTATATAGCTACAAATTGCAATCTTAAAAAAATACCTCATAAGCAATGAATAGAGGAAAATGTCTCCCAAAGTTAAATATTCTTCCTCTCTTCTCAAGATTAAGTGTATATAATTTTATATTCATTTCACTCTTTATATGACACTGCCCTTATAACACCTATTTAATTTGCTAAATGTCATGAATTAATTGTGTACATACACTGCTTTTGTCTCTTGAACCATGCAGACATTTTAACCATTTTAACCATTTTTGGTATGTGCAAAACGTTGTTTATATAACTCAGAAAATTTGTTTCAATTTTCCTAATGAACATATAGGTATAAATATTGCTCAAGAATCAAGAAACTAATTACTTAAAGTCTAAATTTATTTGCACATGGAACAAGAAGTAAAGTTGATTAAGAATTTTGGCCCTTGGCTCACATAGACTTGGGTTTGAATGCCAGCTCCATGATTTTCTACTTGGATGACCTCAGACCAAGGATTTAACATTTCTAAGGTTTAGCTTCCACATCTATATGATGGAGATAATAGTAGATTCCACTTTAAAAGGTTACAGAATCTAGACTTGATACAAGAGCTAAGCACTACAATAGGAGTAAGCCACTCAGTACAGTATCAGCCAGACTCCAGCCAGGCCCCACAGACCCAGCGCCCTCAGACTATTTCTGTGTGCGTGGCCTCCTGATGCACTTTCTCTCCCGACAGCCTACATGTCTGAGGAACTGTCCTTAGAGAACTTGCTAGAACACATTTTGCCTGCTGGCAATGGTAACACCTGGTACAGGGAAGCAAATCCTCCAGCACCCTCACCTCTGAATGAGACAGCTCTGAGGGTGCTCTTCACTCTTTCACAGTTCCCTGCACCACCAAGTCAAAGCCACCCTCCACAGCACTGTGCCGACCTCCCGTCCTGCCCCTGTTTCACCTCTCCTCTCACAGTTTCCCTGGTAACACCTCCTGATGAATGTTTCCCACACCTCAGGACATGCTTCTGGGAAAGCCCCCATAAGGCACTGGCAGAATACAAAAGGCCAAATTAATATTAGCTTAATTTTTTTGTGACAGAGAATGTGGATTGACAATCACTTAATGGTACACATGCCCAAGGAAACGATTCATTGATTGATATCACTGTGGAGTGTCCTGGTATAGCATCCCCATTAAGCAAGAATTAAACTGGGCACAATGATCTGATGGTTGGAACCACACTCCCTGCCTCCTGTAGCTGTCGGTGGGATAACAAAAATCAGCAGCAAGAAGAAAGGATAAACTAACAGTCCACAGCACCTCCCTAGCCTCCTAAAGTAACTTGGAGATATTCTTTCCTGCCCCTGGGTAACCAGCGGCCTCTCTCTGTGATTTATTGTTATACTTTAGATAAAGTCAGGTCAGAATTCTAAGAAAAGGAGAGGAAGTCACAGCAAACAGGGAGAACACTTAGGGAGGAAATTTTCCTACCCTGCCTTCATTCACCACACAAACAGAATAACCTCCGCCTCGTGGAGACCTCCCTGCTGTCTAGAACAGATAGAGTGGTGACTGTCATTTGGTCTGTAAGAGAAATGGGCTGCTTTTCTCCCACGTCCTCACTAGTTTTCCTTTGAGAGTATTTGTTTCTTTCAAACAACCTCAACCAAAGTAATGAACATTAATTTGCTAATTTATTCTTAAAATGCTTTTGAATTATGCTTATTAATCCTACCATAGACCTTTTAGATAATCTTATCTTCTGCCTTTCCAAAAAGTGAATTCTCATGACAGATATATATAAATTTTACCATGAAATACATAACAAATGACTACTAAATCTCTTCAAATTGTCAACTGAAAAAAAATACACAATGTGAGAGTTTTGAATTAACCTTTACTTGGGGCAAAATGAGGACTATAGTCCAGAGACAGCATTTCAGATAGCGCTCAGAAACTGCTCCAAAACAGTAGGAGGGAATGTCAGTATATATGTGATTTCGGTGAAGGGGGTGGGGTACATGCCATCAAGCACATATTTATGCAGAAGTTTTCTGCTAGTTTCATGAAGGTTACTGCTAGTCATGAGGAGCAGATATCACCAAAAGGATTTTAGTGCTTTACTAGATATGAGAAGATGCAAGAATTGGGCTCATAAAATCTTCTCCTGAAAATATCTATCAGAAGACCTCTTCTGCCACTTTTTCCCAGAGCACAGAGTGCCTCCTTCCTGATCGCCACCCTAAACTCCTTTCAGGGGGTGTTGAAGGTCAGCAGTTGCAGCAGCTCATTATTTGATCTTTGTAGACGTAGATGGCATAGATGGCAAGTGCCAATTTTTAGTTGGCAAAATGCTTACCCTCATTGTTATGGAACCAAACTTAAGTCTGCTCACCAATATATTGACACTGGGAAAGTGCAGCATTTATTGCAGTGTACCAAGCAAGGAGTCCAGGTAGCTAGTGCTCAAAACGTCCAAACTCCCGATGGGTTTCAGCAAAACATTTTTTTTTTTTTTTGCAGTATGCAGGCCTCTCACTGTTGTGGCCTCTCCCATTGCGGAGCACAGGCTCCAGACGCACAGGCTCAGTGGCCATGGCTCACAGGCCCAGCCGCTCCACGGCATGTGGGATCTTCCCGGACCGGGGCACGAACCCATGTCCCCTGCATCAGCAGGCGGACTCTCAACCACTGCACCACCAGGGAAGCCCTCAGCAAAGCATTTTTAAAGGCCAGGTGAAGGAGAGGGTTCACAGTGTGTGTGATCAGCTTGTGCACAATTCTCTGATTGGTTGATGGTGAGGTAACAGGGCATTAACATTGTCACAGGGGTTAACATTATCAATCCTTAGGCTCCAGTAGGTCTGGGGGCTATGTGCTCATGGTCATCAATTAGTTAACATTTTCCATTTGGTGGGGGTTTTCACATCTATAAGACAACTCAGGAAATGTGCATCAGATACTATGGTTTAGGTACTTCAGAGAGGAGCTAAAGCAGAGGATACAGGTAAGCGGTCTGCCCCAGGAAGTCCCCACAGGGTCCTTCTCAGTTACAACATCTCTGGTAAGTTACACATTAAAAACATTGGAAAATTTTCTATGACAAGCTTCAGAGATTGTCATGTTCCCTTTTGTTCCTGTGTCACCTGCCTGGTTGGGCCTCATCATCAGTAACACCATTAACGTTTTGACAACAGGTGCTCCAGTTTGGAAAGTGTATTCCAAAGTCAGTGGTGTAGAAAGACAGTGAGTGGTAGTGAAGTACTTGTTCAAAGTCTGCTTGCTCCCTGGGCACCTACGTGAGGAGGAAAATCACTCACTTGTGGCCATGCTCTTAAAGCAATCAGTAGGAAAGGTAGGGAGTAGACTCCCTACACTTACCCTCCTCCCAGCACAGCACACCCCCCACACCCACCCCCCAACACCCCCCGCAAACACACACACACACCACTCTTCTGGGAAAGTGGACAGAAGCTTCCATTCCTTTACCTATTAGTTAACGTTTCCATGGGTCAATTGAGGGAACACCAAGCTTTACGTTGTCTACAACAATGCAACTCAAAACTACAGTGAGGTATCATCTCACAGTGGTCAGAATGACCATCATCTGACCATTTATTGCCTAGAAAAAATAAATACTGGAGAGGATGTGGAGAAAAGGGAACCCTGCTACACTGTTGGTGGGAATGTAAATTAGTACAGCCACTACAGAGAACAGTATGGAGGTTCCTTAAAAAACTAAAGATAGAACTACCATATGATCCAGCAATCCCTCTCCTGGGCATATATCCAGAGAAAAACATAATTCCAAAAGATACATGCACCCAAATGTTCATTGCAACACTGTTTACAATATCCAAGACATGGAAGCAACATAAATGTCCATCAACAGAGGAATGGATAAAGAACATGTGGTGTATAAATACAATGGACTATTAGCCATAAAAAAGAGTGAAATAATGCCATTGGCAGCAACATGGATCGACCTAGAGATGATTCTACTAAGTGAAATTAGTCAGACAAAGACAAATATCATATGATATCACTCATATGTGAAATTTAATTTTAAAAAATGATACAAATGAACTTATTTCCAAAACAGAAACAGACTCACAGATTTCAAAAACAAACTTATGGTTACCAAACGGGAAGCATAGTGGGGAAGGATAATTAGGATTTGGGGATTAACATACACACACTACTATACAGTAAGTCCCTTACCTACGAACTTTCAAGCTGTGAACTTTCAAAAATGTAAAGTGAATTCTATCAATGTCAGGCATGAGTGAAATTGCAACTTGCCCTCCATCTCTATTGCTGATGATTCTTCAGCTCTACCATCTCCCACTTCCTCTCCCTCCTCCAGTCAGTAACTCTTCTTGCCTGTTCACTTGATGTCAGCCCCTGTATGACAGCAGTTATACTGTACTACTGTACTTCTCAAGGTTCTTTATTGTAAGATTAAATTTTTTCTTCTTTTGTGTGTTTGTTTTTTATGTATTATCTGTGTAAAAAGTATTATAAACCTATTACAGTACAGTGCTATATAACCAGTTGTTAGTTGGGTACCTGGGCTAACGTCGTGGGACTTTTACAAATAAATTGGACTTATGAACATGCTCTGAGAACAGAACTCATTATTATGTAGGGGACTTACTGTATATAAAAGATATAACCAACAAGGACCTACAGTATAGCACAGGGAATGCTACTTGTAATAACCTATATGGAAAAGAATCTGAAAAAAAAATGGATATATTTATATGTATAACTGAATCACTTTGCTGTAACCTTAAAACAAACACAACATTGTAAATAACTACACTCCAATAAATTAAAAATAAAACACACACACCTAAGGGCAAATGAAGTGTATGCAAAAACAATGTGTTAACTGCCAAAGACTCCCAACTTGATGGGATGTGATGGATGACTGGGTTGTGTCATTTGCTGTGGCTCTCTCGCCTTACTAATATCAGCTCTCTCATGTGATGCAGTATAGATATTAACAGCACATGTCGCAGCAGTTGTTGGTATGTCTTTGTGTGGTGGGGCATATCATGTTCTTTTGCCACTTCCATGAAAAGAAAAACAGGCCTTTCTGATTCAAAGGGGGATGAGTGATACATGAAACGAATCTCAGTTTGCAGCTTGGAAGCAGGCCCAGGGAATCCCAGCCTAGATTAGTCAATCCCCAATGGAACTGTAGCCAAAAGAGTGAGAATAGTTATTGTTGTTTAAGCCATTGAATTTTGGGATAGTGTAAAACACACCCTACTTTCAACATTTATTTGACCTCACTTGTCCTACAGTCAATTGATTCTGCCATATTTTCGCCATCCCTTATATTGCTCATAGCTTTATTTTCCCTCCTATCCAGCATAGATTCTATAGATCATCATTAAAATTACTTCCTTGTATTCATGATCAACTTTATTACCTGGCAAACCCCTATCCTGATTACATAAACCTGTCACCACCCCCCACCACATTTCCAACCAATAACCCTATACCTGGTCAGAGAAAAACACAAAATCCTGTCAGCTGGTCTCATGAAACATAAATTGGTGCCACTTAGCAGTACCACTGTATGGTTCTAGGCCCTTTACTCTCACAACCTCCTGTAAGTAATTTTACTTATTTCATTCTAATTATCATTTTTTTCCACTCTTTTGAATTCTCATTACATCCGCCTCTATCTTCACTCTTACTGATAAATCTGATTACTCTTCCACAAGCAACTGGAAGCACTTTCACTTTCTCTATCATATCTACCCAACTCTTGCCTCAGTGCCTATCACTCGACCTTCCCTCTTATTCCCAGGATTAAACCACCCTTGTCTTAAAACCAGTCCCTTCCTTGTCCACTAGATGCATTTCTTCTCACATATATAGAGACTGTACAGGAAACTGTCTTTCTTCTCCTTTCCATTATAACTTATTTTTTTTTCTGGATTCTCACATATACACATACTATGATTTTTTTCATACATATATAAAAGACACACAGTCTTTTAAATCCAATCATCCTTCAGTTTAGTCAACGTCTAAGACTACGACCAAGGCTGCTATGATGAGAGGACATACGAGTGACAAAGGAAATCATGTGAAGCATGGGAGATTTTTTTTTCTTTAATACAGCAGGTTCTTATTAGTCATTAATTTTATATACATCAGTGTATACATGTCAAACCTAATCGCACAATTCATGACACCACTACACCCAAAACCCCACTGCTTTCACTGTTTGGTGTCCGTACATCTGTACTCTACAGGTGTGTCTCAATTTCTCTCCTGCAAACAGGTTCATCGGTACCATTTCTCTTGGTTCCACATATATGGGTATATAAATGATATATGTTTTTACCTTACTCACTGAAAGTTAGCTTGAGGCTAGAAGTCCCGTGTGTTTGGCCCATTTCCTGAAGATTACCAAACGACGAGCACCCAGCCAAGAATGGCAACCTCCAAGTTTCTTTCCTAGAAACTCACCACACTGGCAATTGTGTTATGAAGAGATGTGTAATAACAGTGTTTCCCGGGCAGAATTGAGCCTGCAACTCTCTAAATCCCACTGAGGAAAAGAAACTTTCCCTTCAAGCCCTATTTTCCAAAGTGACAACAGAGCATTCTCCATGCACTTTCCTTCTGTGTTTTGTACCTCCCAGGTGCTGTAGAAGGTACTTCTGCTGTTCACATTTACGCCTTCTAATGGCTTAAGAAAAGAAGGCCTTCATGCTCTTCTTTTGGTATACAGTTGTTCTCAACTGAACATGGCTTACAAGTCCCAGAAGTGATGGGCAATCCGCCGTTTACATCTTCGATCCTAGTGCAGAGTCCCGTGGCCTAAGACACCATAAATGCTTCCTGGATTTAAAGCACCGCTTGACACATGCTGCCATGGACCTGGGGCCTGCTTATCTCTGTAACGAGAAATGGAGCGTGTTAAAAAGAGAAGATATGTAACAACAGTGTTTCCCTGCCACAATTGAACCTGCAACTCTCTAAATCCCAGTGAGGAAAAGAAAGCTTCCCTTCAAGCACTCTTTTCCAAAGGGAACACACAGCATTCTCCCTGCGCCTTCCTTTTGAGGTTTGTACTTCCCAGGTGCGGTAGAAGGGAGATACTTCTACTGTTCACATTACACCTTCTAGTGGCTTAAGGAAAGAAGGCCTACATTGCCCTTCTTTTGGCATATAGTTGTCCTCAAATGAACGTGGCTTACAGGTCACAGAAGTGTCGGACAGTACATCGTTTACATCTTGGATCCTAGTACAGAGGCCCGTGAACTAAGACACCGTAAACGCTTCCTGGATTTAAAGCACCGCTTTCACACACGCTGCCATGGACCTGCGGCCTGCTTATCTGTGTGACGTGAAAAAGAGAGCATTAGCTCGAGGCCAGTAGTCCCATGTGGTGGGGCTATTCACTAAAAATTGTTAGTGAATCCCTTCAAACCCTATTTTCCAAAGGGACCACAGAGCACTCTCCCTGCACCTTCCTTCTGTCTTTTGTACTTCCCAGGTGCTATAGAAGGTAGATACTTCTGTTTTTCACATTAACACCTTCTAGTGGCTTAAGAAAACGCTGAACATTTTCAGTTCAGTTTTCAAGACCTATTTTCCAGAGGGAACACAGAGCATTCTCCCTGCACTTTGCTTTTGAGTTTTCTATTTCCCAGGTGCTGTAGAAGGGAGATACCTCTGTTGTTCACATTGAAACCTTCTAGTGGCTTAAGAAAAGAAGGCCTTCATTTCCCTTCTTTTGGCATATAGTTGTCCTCAAGTGAACATGGTTTACAAGTCCCAGAAGTGTCGGGCAGTCTGTCGCTTACATCTAGGATCCTAGTGCAGAGACTAGTGGCCTAAGACAACATAAATGCTTCCTGGAGTTAAAGCACCGGTTTGACACTTGCTGCGGTGGACCTGGGGCCTGCCTATTTCTGGGACAAGAAATGGATTGTGTTTAGAAGAGAAGATATGGAACAACAGTGTTTCCTGGGCAGAATTGAGCCTGCAGTGCTCTAAATCCCAGTGAGGAAAAGAAAGTTTCCTTTCAAGCTCTCTTTTCCAAAGGGAAAACAGAGCATTCTCCCTGCGCTTTCTTTTTGAGTTCTCTACTTTCCAGGTGCGTTAGAAGGGAGATACTTCTGCTGTTCACATTGACACCTTTAGTGGCTTAAGAAAAGAAGGCCTACATTGCCCTTCTTTTGGCATATAGTTGTCCTCAACTGAACGTGGCTTACAGGTCCCAGAAGTGTCGGGCAGTCCGTCGTTTACATCTTGGATCCTAGGGCAGAGATCCGTGGCCTAAGACACTGTAAACGCTTCCTTCATTTTTAAGCACCGCTTTGAAACATGTTGCCTTGGACCTGCGGCCTGCCTATCTCTGTGACGAGAAAAAGAGAGTGTTAGCTCAAGGCCAGACATTCCATGTGGTTGGCCTATTCACTAACATTCGTTGAGGGATGAGGAGTTAGCAGGAATTCAAAGCTACGCGTCATTTCATGGAAAATAATTTGTCCTCACAAAGACCGTTGTGCCACAAAGAGATGATGGGCCACAAGAGTGTTTACCAGGAAACACGGAGGCCGTGAGTCAGCACTTGCCAATGAGGACAAGAAACTTTCTAGGAAGGCTCAATTTCCAGGAGGACCAAGCGGCGTATTACCCAGTCCCTTCTAACCCTCCCTTGCACATCCAGTGGTCACAGTGGGTCGTGTCGTTCGTAAACATTGCCATGCTGGGATTCGAGATGCTTGTGCAAGGATATCTAGGTGATGGCTTATGTAGGCATAAGGGACAGTGTTTCTCCAGAATACCTCTAAGTTAAGGGAAATGCTAAAGTTCGGAAGCTGGACCTAAAGTGTACTTGCCCCTTGACGTAGACCATGGTCACAGATTTGCTCCCAGAAGCCATTGTATGGTTATTGCATTTTTCAGTGCAGGTCACGGCTTCTCAAGAGGGCAGACACCCTTTGTACGATGGAAAGCATGGAATGTGGACAACTCTGTTTGCTTTCAAGCTATCGCACTCCTGGGGTATAAACAATGAAGCCCATCACTGCCTATTCCTGGGCATTTATTTATTTATTTATTTATTTATTTTATTAGTTTCTGCTTTATAACAAAGTGAATCAGTCATACATATACATCTGTTCCCACATCCCTTCCCTCATGCATCTCCCTCCCTCCCACCCTCCCCATCCCACCCCTCCAGGCGGTCACAAAGCACCGAGCTGATCTCCCTGTGTTCTGCGGCTGCTTCCCACTAGCTATCTACCTTACGTTTGGTAGTGTATATATGTCCATGCCTCTCTTTCGCTTTGTCACAGCTTACCCTTCCCCCTCCCCATATCCTCAAGTCCATTCTCAAGTAGGTCTGTGTCTTTATTCCCGTTTTACCCCTAGGTTCTTCATGACATTTTTTTTTAATTCCATATATATGTGTTAGCATATGGTATTTGTCTTTCTCTTTCTGACTTACTTCACTCTGTATGACAGACTCTAGGTCTATCCACCTCATTACAAATAGCTCAGTTTCGTTTCTTTTTATGGCTGAGTAATATTCCATTGTATATATGTACCACATCTTCTTTATCCATTCATCCGATGATGGACACTTAGGTTGTTGCCATCCCCGGGCTATTGTGAATAGAGCTGCAATGAACATTTTGGTACATGTCTCTTTCTGAATTATGGTTTTCTCAGGGTATATGCCTAGTAGTGGGATTGCTGGGTCATATGGTAGTTCTATTTGTAGTTTTTTAAGGAACCTCCATACTGTTCTCCATAGTGGCTGTACCAATTCACATTCCCACCAGCAGTGCAAGAGGGTTCCCTTTTCTCCACACCCTCTCCAGCATTTATTGTTTCTAGATTTCTTGATGATAGCCATTCTGACTGGTGTGAGATGATATCTCATTGTAGTTTTGATTTGCATTTCTCTAATGATTAATGATGTTGAGCATTCTTTCATGTGTTTGTGGGCAGTCTGTATATCTTCTTTGGAGAAATGCCTATTTAAGTCTTCTGCCCATTTTTGGATTGGGTTGTTTGTTTTTTTGCTATTGAGCTGCATGAGCTGTTTATAAATTTTGGAGATTAATCCTTTGTCAGTTGCTTCATTGGCAAATATTTTCTCCCATTCTGAGGGTTGTCTTTTGGTCTTGTTTATGGTTTCCTTTGCTGTGCAAAAGCTTTGAAGTTTCATTAGGTCCCAATTGTTTATCTTTGTTTTTATTTCCATTTCTCTAGGAGGTGGGTCCAAAAGGATCTTGCTGTGATTTATGTCATAGAGTGTTCTACCTATGTTTTCCTCTAAGAGTTTGATAGTTTCTGGCCTTACATTTAAGTCTTTAATCCATTTTGAGCTTATTTTTGTGTATGATGTTAGGGAATGATCTAATCTCATACTTTTACATGTCCCTGTCCAGTTTTCCCAGCATCACTTATTGAAGAGGCTGTCCTTTCTCCACTGTATATTCCTGCCTCCTTTATCAAAGATAAGTTGGCCATATGTGCATGGGTTTATCTCTGGGCTTTCTATCCTGATCCACTGATCTATCTTTCTGTTTTTATGCCAGTACCACACTGTCTTAATTACTGTAGCTTTGTAGTATAGTCTGAAGTCAGGGAGCCTGATTCCTCCAGCTCTGTTTTTCGTTCTCAAGATTGCTTTGGCTATTCGGGGTCTTTTGTTTTTCCAAACAAATTTTGACATTTTTTGTTCTACTTCTGTGAAAAATGCCAGTGGTAGTTTCATAGGGATTGCATTGAATCTATAGATTGCTTTGGGTAGTAGAGTCATTTTCACAATATTGAATCTTCCAATCCAGGAGCATGGTATATCTCTCCATCTATTTGTATCATCTTTAATTTCTTTCATCAGTGTCTTATAATTTTCTGCATACAGGTCTTTTGTCTCCTTAGGTAGGTTTATTCCTAGATGTTTTATTCTTTTTGTTGCAATGGTAAATGGGAGTGTTTTCTTGATTTCATTTTCAGATATTTCATCATTGGTGTACAGGAATGCCAGAGATTTCTGTGCATTAATTTTGTATCCTGCTACTTTACCAAATTCATTGATTAGCTCTAGTAGTTTTTCGGTAGCATCTTTAGGATTCTCTATGTATAGTATCATGTCATCTGCAAACAGTGACAGCTTTACTTCTTCTTTTCCAATTTGGATTCCTTTTATTTCCTTTTCTTCTCTGATTGCTGTGGCTAGAACTTCCAAAACTAGGTTGAATAAGAGTGGTGAGAGTGGGCAGCCTTGTCTTGTTCCTGATCTTAGTGGAAATGATTTCAGTTTTTCACCATTGAGGACTATGTTGGCTGTGGGTTTGTCATATATGGTCTTTATTATGTTGAGGAAAGTTCGCTCTATGCCTACTTTCTGCAGGGTTTTTATCATAAATGGGTGTTGAATTTTGTCGAAAGCTTTCTCTGCATCTATTGAGATGATCATATGGTTTTTCTCCTTCAACTTGTTAATATGGTGTATCACATTGATTGATTTGCGTATATTGAAGAATCCTTGCATTCCTGGAATAAACCCCACTTGATCATGGTGTATGATCCTTTGAATGTGCTGTTGGATTCTGTTTGCTAGTATTTTGTTGAGGATTTTTGCATCTATGTTCATCAGTGATATTGGCCTGTAGTTTTCTTTCTTTGTGACATCCTTGCCTGGTTTTGGTATCAAGGTGATGGTGGCCTCGTAGAATGAGTTTGGGAGTGTTCCTTCCTCTGATATTGTTTGGAAGAGTTTGAGAAGGATGGGTATTAGCTCTTCTCTAAATGTTTGATAGAATTCGCCTGTGAAGCCATCTGGTCCTGGGCTTTTGTTTGTTGGAAGATTTTTAATCACAGTTTCAATTTCAGTGCTTGTGACTGGTCTATTCATATTTTCTATTTCTTCCTGAGTCAGTCTTGGCAGGTGGTGCATTTCTAAGAATTTGTCCATTTCTTCCAGGTTGTCCATTTTATTGGCATAGAGTTGCTTGTAGTAATCTCAGGATCTTTTGTATTTCTGCAGTGTCAGTTGTTACTTCTCCTTTTTCATTTCTAATTCTATTGATTTGAGTCTTCTCCCTTCTTTGCTTGATGAGTCTGGCTAATGGTTTGTCAATTTTGTTTATCTTCTCAAAGAACCAGCTTTTAGTTTGGTTGATCTTTGCTATCGTTTCCTTCATTTCTTTTTCATTTATTTCTGATCTGATCTTTATGATTTCTTTCCTTCTGCTAACTTTGGGGTTTTTTTGTTCTTCTTTCTCTAATTGCTTTAGGTGCAGGGTCAGGTTGTTTACTCGAAATGTTTCCTGTTTCTTAAGGTGGGATTGTATTGCTATAAACTTCCCCCTTAGAACTGCTTTTGCTGCGTCCCATAGGTTTTGGGTCGTCGTGTCTCCATTGTCATTTGTTTCTAGGTATTTTTTAATTTCCTCTTTGATTTCTTCAGTGATCACTTCGTTATTGAGTAGTGTATTGTTTAGCCTCCATGTGTTTGTATTTTTTACAGATCTTTTCCTGTAATTGATGTCTAGTCTCATAGCATTGTGGTCGGAAAAGATACTTGATACAATTTCAATTTTCTTAAATTTACCAAGGCTTGATTTGTGACCCAAGATATGATCTATCCTGGAGAATGTTCCATGAGCACTTGAGAAAAATGTGTATTCTGTTGTTTTTGGATGGAATGTCCTATAAATATCAAGTAAGTCCATCTTGTTTAATGTATCATTTAAAGCTTGTGTTTCCTTATTTATTTTGATTTTGGATGATCTGTCCATTGGTGAAAGTGGGGTGTTAAAGTCCCCTACTATGAGTGTGTTACTGTCGATTTCTCCTTTTATGGCTGTTAGTATTTGCCTTATGTATTGAGGTGCTCCTATGTTGGGTGCATAAATATTTACAATTGTTATATCTTCTTCTTGGATCAATCCCTTTATCGTTATGTAGTGTCCTTCTTTGTCTCTTCTAATAGTCTTTATTTTAAAGTCTATTTTGTCTGATATAAGAATTGCTACTCCAGCTTTCTTTTGATTTCCATTTGCATGGAATATCTTTTTCCATCCCCTTACTTTCAATCTGTATGTGTCTCTAGGTCTGAAGTGGGTCTCTTGTAGACAGCATATATATGGGTCTTGTTTTTGTATCCATTCAGCCACTCTGTGTCTTTTGGTGGGAGCATTTAGTCCATTTACATTTAAGGTAATTATTGATATGTATGTTCCTATTCCCATTTCCTTAATTGCTTTGGGTTCGTTATTGTAGGTATATTCCTTCTGTTGTGTTTCTTGCCTAGAGAAGTTCTTTTAGCATTTGTTGTAAAGCTGGATTGGTGGTGCTGTACTCTCTCAGCTTTTGCTTGTCTGTAAAGGTTTTAATTTCTCCGTCAAATCTGAATGAGATCCTTGCTGGGTAGAGTAATCTTGGTTGCAGGTTTCTCTCCTTCATCACTTTAATTATGTCCTGCCACTCCCTTCTGGCTTGTAGAGTTTCTGCTGAGAGATCAGCTGTTAACCTGATGGGGATTCCCTTGTGTGTTATTTGTTGTTTTTCCCTTGCTGCTTTTAATATGATTTCTTTGTGTTTAATTTTTGACACTTTGATTAATATGTGTCTTGGCATATTTCTCCTTGGATTTATTCTGTATGGGACTCTCTGTGCCTCCTGGACTTGATTAACTATTTCCTTTCCCATATTAGGGAAGTTTTCAACTATAATCTCTTCAAATATTTTCTCAGTCCCTTTCTTTTTCTCTTCTTCTTCTGGAACCCCTATAATTCGAATGTTGGTGCGTTTAATGTTGTCCCAGAGGTCTCTGAGACTGTCCTCTGTTCTTTTCATTCTTTTTTCTTTATTTTGCTCTGCATCAGTTATTTCCACTCTTTTATCTTCCACCTCACTTATCCATTCTTCTGCCTCAGTTATTCTGCTATTGATCCCATCTAGAGTATTTTTCATTTCATTTATTGTGTTTTTAATCGATGCTTGATTCATCTTTAGTTCTTCTAGGTCCTTGTTAACTGTTTCTTGCATTTTGTCTATTCTATTTCCAAGATTATGGATCTTGGAAATAGAATCTTGGATCATCTTTACTATCATTATTCTGAATTCTTTTTCAGGTAGACTGCCTATTACCTCTTCATTTGTTAGGTCTGGTAGGTTTTTATCTTGCTCCTTCACCTGCTGTGTGTTTTTCTGTCTTCTCATTTTGCTTATGTTACTGTGTTTGGGGTCTCCTTTTTGCAGGCTGCTGATTTGTAGTTCCCATTGTTTTTGGTGTCTGTCCCCAGTGGCTAAGGTTGTTTCAGTCGGTTGTGTAGGCTTCCTGGTGGGGGGGACTAGTGCCTGTGTTCTGGTGGTTGAGGCTCGATCTTGTCTTTCTGGTGGACAGGTCCACGTCTGGTGGTGTGTTTTGGGGTGCCTGTGGCCTTATTATGTTTTTAGGCAGCCTCTCTGCTAATGGGTGGGGTTGTGTTCCTGCCTTGCTAGTTGCTTGGCATAGGGTGACCAGCACTGTAGCTTGCTGGTCGTTGACTGAAGCTGGGTGCTGGTGTTGAGATGGAGATCTCTGGGAGATTTTCGCTGCTTGATATTATGTGGAGCTGGGAGGTCTCTTGTGGACCCGTGTCCTGAAGTTGGCTCTCCCACTTCAGAGGCACAGCACTGACTCCTGGTTGCAACACCAAGAGCCTTTCATCCACCCGGCTCAGAATAACAGGGAGAAAAGGTAGAGAGAAAGAATTAGTAGAAGAAAGAAAGAGAGAGGGAAAGAAAGGAAGAAGGGAAGAAAGGAAGGACAGAAGAAAGAAAGGAGGGAGGGAGGAAGGATGGAAAGAAAGAAGGAAAGAAAGGAGGGAGGGAGGAAAGCAAAAGGAAGAGTGAATGGAAGAAGGGAGGGAGGGAGGGAGGAAGGAAAGAAAGAAAGAAAGACAGGAGGGAGGGAGGGAGGAAGGAAAGAAAAAGAAAGTGGAAAGAAGAAGGGTGCGAGGGAGGGAGGGAGGAAAGAAAAAGAAAGAAGGAAAGGAGGAGCGGAGGGAGGGAGGGAGAAAGGGAAGGTAGGAAAAAAAGAAAGAGCAGGTAAAGTAAAATAGAATAAAGTATGAAATATAGTAGCGTTATTAAAATTAAAAAGTAATTATTGAAAAAAAAAACGGACTGATAGAACCCTGGGACATATGGTGGAAGCAAAGCTATACAGAGAGAATCTTACACAGAAGATTACACATACACATTCACAAAAAGAGAGCAGGGGGAAAAATCAAAAATCTTGCTCTCCAAGTCCACCTCCTCAATTTGGGATAATTCGTTGTCAAAAGAGGAAAAGGGCGAGAAGTCTGAAATCTTGCTCTCTAAGTCCACCTCCTTAATTTGGGAAAATTCGTTGTAAAAAGAGGAAAAGGGGGGAAAGTCTTAAATCTTGTCCTCAAAGTCCACTTCCTCAATTTAGGATGATTCGCTGTCCATTCATGCACTCCACAGACACAGGGCGCATCAAATGGACCGTGGAGCTTTAATCCGCTGCCTCCGAGGCTGCACAGAGAGATTTCCCTGTCTCTGCTCTCACAGCTCCTGCGTCTCAGCCTTGGACCTGGCCCTGCCTCTGCACGTAGGTCACCGGAGGGCGTCCGTTCTTCGCTCAGACAGGACGCGTTTAAAGGAGCCACTGATTCGGGGGCTCTGGCTCACTCAGGCAGAGGGGAGGGAGGGGCGCGCAGTGTGGGGTGGGCCTGAGGCAGCAGAGGCCGGCATGACGTTGCAGCAGCCCGTGGCGCTCCGTGCGCTTTCCCGGGAAAGCCGTCCCCGGGTCCCGGGACCCCGGCAGTGGCGGGGTGCACAGGCCCCCCGGAAGGCGGGGCGGACAGTGACCCGTGCTCGCACACAGGCCCCGCGGCGGTGGTGGCGGCAGCGGCGGTGGCAGCGCCGGCGGCAGCAGCAGCCCCAGCGTCCCACGCCCGTCTCCGAGGTCCGCGCCTTACCCACGGCTCGTGCCTGTCTCCGGCGCTTCCCCAAGCAGCCCTCTTAATGCCCTCTCCTCGCGCACCAGGAAACAAAAGGGAAAAAAGTCTCTTGCCTCTTCGGCAGCTCCAGACCCTTTCCCCGGACTCCCTCCAGGCTAGCCGTGGTGCACTAACCCCTTCAGGCTCTCTTCCTGCCGCCAGCCCCAGTCCTCTCTGTGCGCTCCGACTGAAAGCCGACACCCGAGCCTCAGCTCCCAGCCCCGCCCGCCCCGGCGGCCGAGCAGACAAGCCTCTCGGGCTGGTGTGTGCCTGAGGGCACCGGTCCTCTGTGGCAGAATCTCTCCGCTTTGCCCTCTGCACCCCTGTTGCTGTGCTCTCCTCCGCTACTCCGAAGCTTCCCCCCTCCGCCACCTGCAGTCTCCGCCCGCGAAGTGGCTTGTAGTGTGTAGAAACCTTCCCTCCTTCACGGCTCCCTCCCACTGGTGCAGGTCCCGTCCCTATCCTATTGTCTCTGTTTATTCTTTTTTTTCTTTTGCCCTACCCAGGTATGTGGGGAGTTTCTTGCCTTTTGGGGGGTCTGAGGTCTTCTGTCAGCGTTCAGTAGGTGTTCTGTAGGAGTTGTTCCACGTATAGATGAATTTCTGATGTATCTGTGGGGAGGAAGGTGATCTCCGTGTCTTAATCTTCCGCCATCTTCCTCCGGGGTCAACAATCCTCTGGCCAGCCAGCGAGATGGATTTGCGATAAGCCTGTCTCCCCTCTTCCAGGTTGGCGCCTCCTCGCGTAATAAACGTTCTCATCCAAACCCCGATGTTTCAGCTTGTTTGTGCTCCCTGCTCCACGGCAGTCCCCTCCAATCTGGTCTCCACACGGCAACCAGAGTAACGCTGCTCCAGGGACCAGGGAGAAGCAGTCACTGGGCACCCAGACCAGTGTCGGGGAGGCTGGTCTGCTTGTCCTGGAGCTTTGGCCCGAGGGGCAAGCGTCCGAGATAGAGCTTAGCTAGACTTGCTGCCCTATGGGCAGCGTCTCTGGCTTTCTCTCCCTGCCTGGCTCTCTCTCCCTGCCTGGCTCTCACCGGGGCGCCATCTTTTTTCTCCTGGGCATTTAGTTGTTCCCAACGGTAGATGGCTCTCAGCTCCCCGAAGACACAGGCAGTCCTTTAGTTCATTTCGGAACCTCGTGCAGACTGGCGAGTCAAAAGAGAGCTGATATGCTTCCTACAATTCAAGAACCACGGGGACTAAGGCTCTGTGGTATCTGTGGCATGCTTTCTTATGTCCAGAGAAATGCTGAACTTTAGCTTGAGGCTAGAGGTCCCGTGTGTTTGGCCCATTTCCCGAAGATTACTGAAGGATGAGCACCCAGCCAGGAATGGCAACCTCCAAGTGTCTTTCCTAGAAGCTCACGTCATCACAATGGCAATTGTGTTATGAAGTGAATATGTGTAACAACTCTGTTTCACAGGCAGAATTGAGCCTGCATCTCTCTAAATCCCGGTGAGTAAAAAAGTTTCCCTTCAGGCCCTATTTTCCAAAGAGACCACAGAGCACTCTCCCTGCGCCTTCCTTATGTGTTTTTTACTTGCCAGGTGCAGTAGAAAGGAGATACTTCTGTTGTTCACATAGACACCTTCTAGTCGCTCAAGAAAAGAAGGCCTTCATTGCCCTTCTTTTGGCATATAGTTGTCTGCAACTGAACGTGGCTAACAGGTCCCAGAAGTGTTGGGCAGTCCATCGTTTACATCTTGGATCCTACTGCAGAGGCCCATGACCTAAGACACCGTAAACGCTTCCTGGATTTAAAGCACCACTTTGACACATGCTGCCTTGGACCTGGGGCCTGCCTATCTCTGTGATGAGAAAAAGAGAGTGTTAGCTTGAGGCCAGTCATCCCATGTGGTTGGCCTATTCACTAACATTCATTAGTGAATCCTTCAAACCCTATTTTCAAAAGGGACCACAGAGCACTCTCTCTGCGCCTTCCTTCTGTCTTTTGTACTTCCCAGGTGCTGTAGAAAGGAGATACTTCTGTTATTCACATTGACACCTTCTAGTGGCTTAAGAAAATGCTGCACGTTTTAAGTTCAGTTTTCAAGAACTATTTTCAAAAAGGACTACAGAGCATTCTCCCTGCGCTTTCCTTCTGTGTTTTGTACTTCCCAGGTGCGGTAAAAGGGAGATACATCTGTTGTTCACATTGACACCTTCTAGTCGCTCAAGAAAAGAAGGCCTTCATTACCCTTCTTTTGGCATATAGTTGTCCTCAAGTGAACATGGCTAACAGGTCCCAGAAGTTTTGGGTAGTCTGTCATTTACATCTTGAATCCTACTGCAGAGGCCCGTGGCCTAAGACAATGTAAACACTTCCTGGAGTTAAAGCACCACTTTGACACATGCTGCCATGGACCTGGGGCCTGCCTATGTCTGTGACAAGAAATGGATTGTGTTTAGAAGAGAAGATATGTAACAACAGTGTTTCCCGGGCAGAATTGAGCCTGCAACTCTCTAAATCCCAGTGAGGAAAAGAAAGTTTCCCTTTAAGCTCTCTTTTCCAAAGGGAACACAGAGCATTCTCCCTGCTCTTTATTTTTGAGTTCTGTACTTCTCAGGTGCTATAGAAGGGAGATACTACTGCTATTCACATTTACAACTTCTAGTGGCTTAAGAAAAGAAGGCCTACATTGCCCTTCTTTTGGCATATAGTTGTCCTCAACTGAATGTGGCTTACAGGTCCTAGAAATGTCGGGCAGTCCGTCGTTTACATCTTGGATCCTATTGCAGAGGCCCGTGGCCTAAGACACCGTAATCGCTTCCTGGATTTAAAGCACCGCTTTGACACACGCTGCCTTAGACGTGGGGCCTGCCGATATCTGTGACGAGAAAAAGAGAGCGTTAGCTCGAGGCCAGTCATGCCATGTGGTTGGCTTATTCACTAATATACGTTGAGGAATGAGGAGTTAGCAGGAATTCAAAGCCACGTGTCCTTTCATGAAAGTAATTTGTCCTCACAAAGACCATTGTGCCACAATGAGAAGATGGGCAACAGCAGTGTTTACCAGGGAACACCGCGGCCGTGAGTCAGCACTTTCCAATGAGGACAAGAAACATTCCAAGAAGCCTCAATTTCCAACAGGACCAGCTGGTGTATTACCCAGTCCCTCCTAACCCTCCCTTGCACATCCAGTGGTCATAGTGGTCATGACGTTAGTAACCATTGTCATGCTGGGATTTGAGATGCTTGTGTAAGGATATCTAGGTGATGGCTTATGTAGGCATAAGGGAGAGTGTTTCTCCAGAATACCTCTCAGTTAAGGGAAACGCTGAAAGTTTGAAAGCTGGACCTAAAGTGTAGTTGCCCCTTGACGTAGACCATGGTCACGGATTCGCTCCCAGAAGCCATAGTAGGCTAATTGCATTTTTCAGTGCAGCTCAGGATTTCTCAAGAGGGCAGACACCCTTTGCACAATGGAAAGCATGGAACGTGGACAACTGTGTTTGCTTACAAGCTATCACAATCCCGGTGTCTAAACAATGAATCCCTTCACTGCCCATTCCTGGGCATCTAGTTGTTCCCAATGGTAGATGGCTCTCAGCTCCCGGAAGACACAGGCAGTCCTTTAGTTCATTTCGAAACCTCATGCAGACTGGCGAGTCAAAAGACAGCTGATATGCTTCCGACAGTTCAAGAACCACGGGGACTAAGGCTCTGTGGTATCTGTTGCATGCTTTCTTCTGTCCAGAGAAATGCTGAAAGTTAGCTTGAGGCTAGAAGTCCCGTGTGTTTGGCCCATTGCCTGAAGATTACTGAATGACGAGCACCCAGCCAGGAATGGCAACCTCCAAGTGTCTTTGCGAGAAGCTCACATCATCACACTGGCAATTGTGTTATAAAGTGAACATGTATAACAACGCTGTTTCCCAGGCAGAATTGAGCCTTCAAATCTCTAAATCAGGCTGAGTAAAAGAAAGTTTCCCTTCAGGCCTTATTTTCCAAAGGGACCAGAGAGCACTCTTCCTGTCCCTTCCTTATGTGTTTTGTACTTCCCAGGTGGTGTAGAAGGGAGATACATCTGTTGTTCACATTGACACCTTCTAGTGGCTTAATAAAAGAAGGTCTTCATTACCCTTGTTTGCATATAGTTGTCCTCAACTGAACGTGTCTTACAGGTGCCATAAGTGTCGGGCAGTCCGTCGTTTACATCTTGGATACTACTACAGAAGCCCGTGGCCTAAGACACCGTAAACGCTTCCTGGATTTAAAGCACCGCTTTGACACATGCTGCTTTGGACCTGGGCACTGCCTATCTCTGCCACGAGAAAAAGAGAGCATTAGCATGGGGTCAGTCATCCATTGAGGTTGGCCTATTCACTAGTGAATCCTTCAAAACCTATTTTCTGAAGGGACAACAGAGCACTGTCCCTTTGCCTTCCTTCGGTCTTTTGGACTTCCCATACTGTAGAAAGTTACGTCTGTTGTTCACATTGACACCTTCTAGTGGGGTAAGAAAATGCTGAACGTTTTCAGGTCAGTTTTCAAGCCCTATTTTCCAAAAGGACCACAGAGCATTCTCCCTGCGCCGTCGTTCTGTGTTTTGTACTTGCCAGGTGCGGCAGAAGGGAGATACATCTGCTGTTCACATTTACACCTTCTAGTGGCTTATGGAAAGAAGGCCTCCATTACCCTTCTTTTGGCATATAGTTGTCCTCAACTGCACGTGGCTTACACGTCCCAGAAGTGACGGGCAGTCAATCGGCTACATCTTGGATCCTAGGGCAAAGCCTAGTGGCCTAAGACAACATAAACACTACCTGGAGTTAAAGCAACGCTTTGACACATGCTGCCTTGGACCTCGGTCTTGCCTATTTCTGTGACGAGAAATGGATTGTGTTAAGAAGAGAAGATATGGAACAACAGTGTACCCTGTCAGAACTGAGCCTGCAAAGCTCTAAATCCCAGTGAGGAAAAGAAAGTTTCCCTTCAATCTCTCTTTTCTAAAGGGAACACAGAGCATTCTCCCTGTGATTTCCTTTCTAGTTTTGTACTTCCCAGGTGCGGTAGAAGGGAGATACATCTGCTGTTCATATTTACACCTCCTAGCAGCTTAAGAAAAGAAGGCCTCCATTGCCCTTTTTTGGCATAGAGTTGTCCTCAACTGAACGTGGCTTACAGGTCCCAGAAGTGCCGGACAGGCCGTCGCCAACATCTTAGAATCTAGTGAACAGCCTAGTGGGCTATGACATCATAAACGCTTCCTGGAGTTAAAGCACCACTTTGACACATGCTGCTTGGTACGTGAGGCCTGCCTATCTGTGTGAAGGGAAAAAGTGGGGGTGAGCTTGAGGCCACTCGTCCCATGTGGTTGGCCTATTCACTAACAATCGTTATTGAATCCCTTCAAACCCTATTTTCCAAAGGGACCACAGAGCACTCTCCCTTTGCCTTCCTTCCGTCTCTTGGGCTTCCAGGTGCTGCAGAAGGTAGATATTTCTGTTGTTCAAATTGACACCTTCTAGTAGCTTAAGAAAACGCTGAGCTTTTTCACATCATTTTTCAAGCCCTATTTTCCAAAAGGACAACAGAGCATGCTCCCTGCGCCTTCCTTCTGGGTTTTGTACTACCCAGTTGCGGTAGAAGGCAGATTTTTTGCTGTTCACATTTACAACTTCTAGTGGCTTATGGAAAGAAGGCCTCCATTGCCCTTCTTTTGGCATATAGTTGTCTTCAACTGAACATGGCTTACACGTACCTGAAGTGACGGGCAGTCAATCGCATACATCTTGGATCCTAGGGCAAAGCCTAGGGGCCTAAGACAACATAAACGCTTCCTGGAGTTAAAGCACTGCTTTGACAAATGCTGCCTACGACTTGGGGACAGCCTATTTATGTGACGTGAAATGGATTGTGTTAAGAAGAGAAGATATGGAACAACAGTGTTTCCCGGGCAGAATGGAGCCTGCAGTGCTCTAAATCCCAGTGAGGAAAAGAACACTTCCCATCAAACTCTCTTTTCCAAAGGGAACACAGAGCATTCTCCCTGTGATTTCTTTTTGAGTTTTGTACTTCCCAGGTGCTGCAGAAGGTAGACACTTCTGTTGTTCACATTGACAACTTCTAGGGGCATAGGAAAACGCTGAACGTTTTCAGGTCAGTTTACAAGCCTTATTTTCCAAAAGGACCATAGACCATTTTCCCTACGCTTTCGTTCTGTGTTTTGTACTTCCCAGGTTCGCTAGAAGGGAGATACAACTGCTATTCACATTTACACCTTCTAGTGGCTTAAGAAAAGAAGGCGTCCATTGCCCTTCTTTTGGCATATATTTGTCCTCAACTGAACGTGGCTTACAGGAACCAAAAGTGACGGGCTGTCCGTCGCCTACATCTTAGGATCTACTGCACAGCCTAGTGGCCTATGACATCATATATGCTTCCTGGAGTTAAAGCACCGCTTTGACACATGCTGCCTTGGACCTGGGGATGGCTTATTTCTGTGACGAGAAATAGATTGTGTTAAGAAGAGAAGATATGGAACAACAGTGTTTCCCTGCCACAATTGAGCCTGCAACGCTCTAAATCCCAGTGAGGAAAAACGTTTCCCTTCAAGCTCTCTTTTCCAAAGGGAACACAGAGCATTCGCCCTGACTTTCCGTTTGAGTTTTGTACTTCCCAGGTGCGGTAGAAGGGAGATACTTTTGCTGTTCACATTTACACGTTCTAGTGGCTTAAGGAAAGAAGGCCTCCATTGCCCTTCTTTGGCATATACTTCTCCTCAACTGAACGGGGCTTACAGCTCCCAGAACTGTCGGACAGTCTGTCGTTTACATGTTGCATCCTAGTGCAGAGGCCCAAGGCCTAAGACACCGTAAACGCTTCCTGCATTTAAAGCACCGCTTTGACACACGCTGCCTTGGACCTGCGGCCTGCCAATCTGTGTGACGAGAAAAAGAGAGCTTGAGCTCGTGGTTAGTCGTCCCATGTGGTTTCCCTATTCACTAACAATCCTTAATGAATCCCTTTAAACCCTCTTTTCCAAAAGGACCACAAACCACCATCCCTTTGCCTTCCTTCGGTCCTTTGGGCTTCCCGGTGCTGTAGATGTTAGATACTTCTGTTGTTCACATTGACACCTTCTACTGGCTTAAGAAAATGCTGAACATATTCAGGTCAGTTTTCAAGCCCTATTCTCCACAAGGACCACAGAGAATTCCCCCTGCGCATTCGTTCTGTGTTTTGTACTTTCCAGGTGCGATGGAAGGGAGATACTTTGATGTTCACAATTACACATTCTAGTGGCTTTGTACTTCACTAGAATCCTAGGTGTAGGCGATTGACTGTCCGTCACTTGTGGGACGTGTACGCCACGTTCAGTTGAGGAAAACTGTAAGCCAAAAGAAGGGCAATGGAGGCCTCCTTTTCGTAAGCCACTAGAAGGTGTAAATGTGAAGAGCAGATGTATCTCCCTTCTACCGCACCTGGGAAGTACAAAACTCGAAAGGAAATCACAGGGAGAATACTCTGTGTTCCCTTTAGGAAAGAGAGTTTAAGGGGAAACTTTTTCCCTCACTGGGATTTAGAGCTTTGCAGGCTCAATTCTGACACGGAAACACTGTTGTTCCATACCTTCTCTTCCTAACACAATCCGTTTCTCGTCACAGATATAGGAAAGCCCCAGGTCCAATGCACATGTTTCAAAGGGGTGCTTTAACTCCAGGAAGCGTTTATGGTGTCATAGGCCACTAGGCTGTGCACTAGATTCTAAGATGTAGGCGACTGAGTGCCCGACACTTCTGGGACCTGTAAGCCACGTTCAGTTGAGGAGAACTATATGCCAAAAGAAGGGCAATGGAGACCTTCTTTTCTTAAGCCACTAGAAGCTCTAAATGTGAACAGCAGATGTATCTCCCTTCTGCCGCACCTGGGAAGTACAAAACACAGAAAGAAGGAGCAGGGGGAATGCTCTGTGGTCCTCGTGGAGAAGAGGGCTTGAAAACTGACCTGAAAACGTTCAGTGTTTTCTGAAGCCACTAGAAGGTGTCAATGTGAACTACAGAAGTATCTACCTTCTACAGCACCGGGAAGCCACAAAGACCGAAGGAAGGTAAAGGGAGAGTGCTTTGTGGTCCCTTTGGAAAACAGGGTTTGAAGGGATTCACTAAGGATTGTTAGTGAATAGGTAAACCACATGGGACGACTAGCATCGAGCTCAAGCTCTCTGTTTCTCGTCACACAGAGAGGCAGGCCGCAGGTCCAAGGCAGCGTGTGTCAAAGCGGTGCTTTAAATGCAGGAAGCTTTTCTGGTGTCTTAGGCCATGAGCCTCTGCACTAGGATGCAACATGTAAACGACGGACTGCCTGACACTACTGGGACCTGTAAGCCACATTCAGTTGAGGACAACTATATGCCAAAAGACGGGCAATGGAGGCCTTCTTTCCTTAAGGCACTTGAACGTGTAAATGTGAACAGCAGATGTACCTCCCTTCTACCGCACCTGGGAAGTACAAAACTCAAAGGGAAAGTGCAGGGAGAATGCTCTGTGTTCCCTCTGGAAAAGAGAGCTTGAAGGGAAACGTTTTTCCTCACTGGAATTTACAGCGCTGCAGGCTCAATTGTGGCAGGAAACACTGTTGTAACATATCTTCTCTTCTTAACACAATCCATTTCTTGTCTCAGAAATAGGCAGGCCCCAGGTCCAAGGCAGCCTGTGTCAAAGCGGTGCTGAAACTCCAGCAAGCGTTTATGATGTCATAGGCCACTAGGCTGTGCACTAGATCTAAGATGTAGGCGACGGAGTGCCCGACACTACTGGGACCTGTAAGCCACGTTCAGTTGAGGAGAACTATATGCCAAAAGAAGGGCAATGGAGACCTTCTTTTCTTAAGCCACTAGAAGCTCTAAATGTGAACAGCACATGTATCTCCCTTCTACCGCACCTGGGAAGTACAAAACAAAGAACGAAGGCGCAGGGGGAATGCACTGTGGTCCTTGTGGAGAATAGGGCTTGAAAACTGACCTGAAAACTTTCAGCATTTTCGCAAGCCACTAGAATGTGTCACTGCGAACAACAGAAGTATCTACCTTCTACAGCATTGGGAAGCCCCAAAGAGCGAAGGAAGGCAAAGGGAGAGTGCCTTGTGGTCCCTTTGGAAAACAGGGTTTGAAGGGATTCACTAAGGATTGTTAGTGAATAGGTAAAGCACATGGGACGACTAGCATCGAGCTCAAGCTCTCTGTTTCTCGTCACACAGAGAGGCAGGCCGCAGGTCCAAGGCAGCGTGTGTCAAAGCGGTGCTTTAAATGCAGGAAGCTTTTACGGTGTCTTAGGCCATGAGCCTCTGCACTAGGATGCAACATGTAAACGACGGACTGCCTGACACTACTGGGACCTGTAAGCCACTTACAGTTGAGGACAACTATATGCCGAAAGACGGGCAATGGAGGCCTTCTTTCCTTAAGCCACTAGAACTTGTAAATGGGAACAGCAGATGTATCTCCCTTCTACCGCACCTGAGAAGTATAAAACTCAAAGGGAAAGTTCAGGGAGAATTCTCTGTGTTCCCTTTGGAAAAGAGCTTAAAGGGAACCTTTTTTTCCTCACTGGGATTTAGAGCGTTGCAGGCTCAATTGTGGCAGGGAAACACTGTTGTAACATATCTTCTCTTCTTAACACAATCCATTTCTTGTCAAAGAAATAGGCAGGCCCCAGGTCCAAGGCAGCCTGTGTCAAAGCGGTGCTTAAACTCCAGCAAGCGTTTATGGTGTCATAGGCCACTAGGCTGTGCACTAGATTCTAAGATGTAGCCGACGGAGTGCCCGACACTTCTGAGACCTGTAAGCCACGTTCAGTTGAGGAGAACTATATGCCAAAAGAAGGGCAATGGAGACCTTCTTTTCTTAAGCCACTAGAAGCTCTAAATGTGAACAGCAGATATATCTCCCTTCTACCGCACCTGGGAAGTACAAAGCACAGAACGAAGGCGCAGGGGGAAGGCTCGGTGGTCCTTGTGGAGAATAGGGCTTGAAAACTGACCTGAAAACGTTCAGAGTTTTCGCAAGCCACTAGAAGGTGTCAATGTAAACAACAGAAATATTTACCTTCTACAGCACCGGGAAGCCCCAAAGACAGAAGGAAGGCAAAGGGAGAGTGCTTTGTGGTCCCTTTGGAAAACAGGGTTTGAAGGGATTCACTAAGGATTGTTAGTGAATAGGTAAACCACATGGGACGACTAGCATCGAGCTCAAGCTCTCTGTTTCTCGTCACACAGAGAGGCAGGCCGCAGGTCCAAGGCAGCGTGTGTCAAAGCGGTGCTTTAAATGCGGGAAGCTTTTACGGTGTCTTAGGCCATGAGCCTCTGCACTAGGATGCAACATGTAAACGACGGACTGCCTGACACTACTGGGACCTGTAAGCCACTTTCAGTTGAGGACAACTATATGCCAAAAGACGGGCAATGGTGGCCTTCTTTCCTTAAGCCACTAGAACGTGTAAATGTGAAGAGCAGATGTATCTCCCTTCTACCGCACCTGGGAAGTACAAAACTCAAAGGGAAAGTGCAGGGAGAATGCTCTGTGTTGCCGTTGGAAAAGAGCTTGAAGGGAAACGTTTTTTTCCTCAGTGGAATTTACAGAGTTGCAGGCTCAATTGTGGCAGGGAAACACTGTTGTAACATATCTTCTCTTCTTAACACAATCCATTTCTTGTTCCAGAAATAGGCAGGCCCCAGGTCCAAGGCAGCCTGTGTCAAAGCGGTGCTGAAACTCCAGCAAGCGTTTATTATGTCATAGGCCACTTGGCTGTGCACTAGTTTAAGATGTAGGCGACGGAGTGCCCGACACTTTTGGGACCTGTAAGCCACGTTCAGTTGAGGAGAACTATACGCCAAAGGAAGGGCAATGGAGACCTTCTTTTCTTAAGCCACTAGAAGCTCTAAATGTGAACAGCAGATGTATCTCCCTTCTACCGCACCTGGGAAGTACAAAACTCAAAGGGAAAGTGCAGGGTGAATGCTGTGTGTTCCCTTTGGAAAAGAGCTTGAAGGGAAACGTTTTTTTCCTCACTGGAATTTACAGCGTTGCAGGCTCAATTGTGGCAGGGAAACACTGTTGTAACATATCTTCTCTTCTAAACACAATCCATTTCTTGTTCCAGAAATAGGCAGCCCCAGGTCCAAGGCAGCCTGTGTCAAAGCGGTGCTGAAACTCCAGCAAGCGTTTATGATGTCATAGGCCACTAGGCTGTGCACTAGATTCTAAGATGTAGGCGACGGAGTGCCTGACACTTCTGGGACCTGTAAGCCACGTTCAGTTGAGGAGAACTATATGCCAAAAGAAGGGCAATGGAGACCTTCTTTTCTTAAGCCACTAGAAGCGCTAAATGTGAACAGCAGATATATCTCCCTTCTACCGCACCTAGGAAGTACAAAGCACAGAACGAAGGCGCAGGGGGAATGCTCTGTGGTCCTTGTGGAGAATAGGGCTTGAAAACTGACCTGTAAACGTTCAGGGTTTTTGGAAGCCACTAGAAGGTGTCAATGTGAACAACAGAAGTATCTACCTTCTACAGCACCGGGAAGCCCCAAAGACCGCAGGAAGGCAAAGGGAGAGTGCTTTGTGGTCCCTTTGGAAAACAGGGTTTGAAGGGATTCACTAAGGATTGTTAGTGAATAGGTAAACCACATGGGACGACTAGCATCGAGCTCAAGCTCTCTGTTTCTCATCACACAGACAGGCAGGCCGCAGGTCCAAGGCAGCGTGTGTCAAAGCGGTGCTTTAAATGCAGGAAGCTTTTACAGTGTCTTAGGCCATGAGCCTCTGCACTAGGATGCAACATGTAAACGACGGACTGCCTGACACTACTGGGACCTGTAAGCCACTTTCAGTTGAGGACAACTATATGCCAAAAGACGGGCAATGGAGGCCTTCTTTCCTTAAGCCACTAGAACGTGTAAATGTGAACAGCAGATGTATCTCCCTTCTACCGCACCTGGGAAGTACAAAACTCAAAGGGAAATTGCAGGGAGAATGCTCTGTGTTCCCTTTGGAAAAGAGCTTGAAGGGAAACGTGTTTTTCCTCACTGGAATTTACAGCGTTGCAGGCTCAATTGTGGCAGGGAAACACTGTTGTAACATATCTTCTCTTCTTAACACAATCCATTTCTCATCCCAGAAATAGGCAGGCCCCAGGTCCAAGGCAGCCTGAGTCAAAGCGATACTTAAACTCCAGCAAGCGTTTATGGTGTCATAGGGCACTAGGCTGTGCACTAGATCTAAGATGTAGGCGACGGAGTGCCCGACACTTCTGGGACCTGTAAGCCACGTTCACTTGAGGAGAACTATATGCCAAAAGAAGGGCAATGGAGACCATTTCTTAAGCCACTAGAAGCTCTAAATGTGAACAGCAGATGTATCTCCCTTCTACCGCACCTGGGAAGTACAAAACACAGAAAGTAGGCGCCGGGGGAATGCTCTGTGGTCCTTGTGGAGAATAGGGCTTGAAAACTGACCTGAAAACGTTCAGCGTTTTCGGAAGCCACTAGAAGGTGTCGATGTGAACAACAGAAGTATCTACCTTCTACAGCACCGGGAAGCCCCAAAGACCGAAGGAAGGCAAAGGGAGAGTGCTTTGTGGTCCCTTTGGAAAACAGAGTTCGAAAGAATTCACTAAGGATTGTTAGTGAATAGGTAAACCACATGGGACGAGGAGAATCGAGCTCAAGCTCTCTGTTTCTCGTCACACAGAGAGGCGGGCCGCAGGTCCAAGGCAGCGTGTGTCAAAGCGTTGCTTTAAATGCAGGAAGCTTTTACGGTGTCTTAGGCCATGAGCCTCTGCACTAGGATGCAACATGTAAACGACGGACTGCCTGACACTACTGGGACCTGTAAGCCACTTTCAGTTGAGGACAACTATATGCCAAAAGACGGGCAATGGAGGCCTTCTTTCCTTAAGCCACTAGAACGTGTAAATGTGAACAGCAAAAGTATCTCCCTTCTACCGCACCTGGGAAGTACAAAGCACAGAACGAAGGCACAGGGGGAATGCTCTGTGGTCCTTGTGGAGAATAGGGCTTGAAAACTGACCTGAAAACGTTCAGCGTTTTCGGAAGCCAATAGAAAGTGTCGATGTGAACAACAGAAGTATCTACCTTCTACAGCACCGGGAAGCCCCAAAGACCGAAGGAAGGCAAAGGGAGAGTGCTTTGTGGTCCCTTTGGAAAACAGGGTTTGAAGGGATTCACTAAGGATTTTTAGTGAATAGGTAAACCACATGGGACGACTAGCATCGAGCTCAAGCTCTCTGTTTCTCATCACACAGAGCTGCAGGCTGCAGGTCCAAGGCAGCGTGTGTCAAAGCGGTGATTTAAATGCAGGAAGCTTTTACGGTGTCTTAGGCCATGAGCCTCTGCACTAGGATGCAACATGTAAACGACGGACTGCCTGACACTACTGGGACCTGTAAGCCACTTTCAGTTGAGGACAACTATATGCCAAAAGACGGGCAATGGAGGCCTTCTTTCCTTAAGCCACTAGAACGTGTAAATGTGAAGAGCAGATGTATCTCCCTTCTACCGCACCTGGGAAGTACAAAACTCAAAGGGAAAGTGCAGGGAGAATGCTCTGTGTTGCCGTTGGAAAAGAGCTTGAAGGGAAACGTTTTTTTCCTCAGTGGAATTTACAGAGTTGCAGGCTCAATTGTGGCAGGGAAACACTGTTGTAACATATCTTCTCTTCTTAACACAATCCATTTCTTGTTCCAGAAATAGGCAGGCCCCAGGTCCAAGGCAGCCTGTGTCAAAGCGGTGCTGAAACTCCAGCAAGCGTTTATTATGTCATAGGCCACTTGGCTGTGCACTAGTTTAAGATGAAGGCGACGGAGTGCCCGACACTTTTGGGACCTCTAAGCCACGTTCAGTTGAGGAGAACTATACGCCAAAGGAAGGGCAATGGAGACCTTCTTTTCTTAAGCCACTAGAAGCTCTAAATGTGAACAGCAGATGTATCTCCCTTCTACCGCACCTGGGAAGTACAAAACTCAAAGGGAAAGTGCAGGGAGAATGCTCTGTGTTCCCTTTGGAAAAGAGCTTGAAGGGAAACGTTTTTTTCCTCACTGGAATTTACAGCGTTGCAGGCTCAATTGTGGCAGGGAAACACTGTTGTAACATATCTTCTCTTCTAAACACAATCCATTTCTTGTTCCAGAAATAGGCAGCCCCAGGTCCAAGGCAGCCTGTGTCAAAGCGGTGCTGAAACTCCAGCAAGCGTTTATGATGTCATAGGCCACTAGGCTGTGCACTAGATTCTAAGATGTAGGCGACGGAGTGCCTGACACTTCTGGGACCTGTAAGCCACGTTCAGTTGAGGAGAACTATATGCCAAAAGAAGGGCAATGGAGACCTTCTTTTCTTAAGCCACTAGAAGCGCGAAATGTGAACAGCAGATGTATCTCCCTTCTACCGCACCTAGGAAGTACAAAGCACAGAACGAAGGCGCAGGGGGAATGCTCTGTGGTCCTTGTGGAGAATAGGGCTTGAAAACTGACCTGAAAACGTTCAGCGTTTTCGGAAGCCAATAGAAAGTGTCGATGTGAACAACAGAAGTATCTACCTTCTACAGCACCGGGAAGCCCCAAAGACCGAAGGAAGGCAAAGGGAGAGTGCTTTGTGTTCCCTTTGGAAAACAGGGTTTGAAGGGATTCACTAAGGATTGTTAGTGAATAGGTAAACCACATGGGACGACTAGCATCGAGCTCAAGCTCTCTGTTTCTCATCACACAGAGAGGCAGGCTGCAGGTCCAAGGCAGCGTGTGGCAAAGCGGTGCTTTAAATGCAGGAAGCTTTTACGGTGTCTTAGGCCATGAGCCTCTGCACTAGGATGCAACATGTAAACGACGGACTGCCTGACACTACTGGGACCTTTAAGCCACTTTCAGTTGAGGACAACTATATGCCAAAAGACGGGCAATGGAGGCCTTCTTTCCTTAAGCCACTAGAACGTGTAAATGTGAACAGCAGATGTATCTCCCTTCTACCGCACCTGGGAAGTACAAAACTCAAAGGGAAATTGCAGGGAGAATGCTCTGTGTTCCGTTTGGAAAAGAGCTTGAAGGGAAACGTGTTTTTCCTCACTGGAATTTACAGCGTTGCAGGCTCAATTGTGGCAGGGAAACACTGTTGTAACATTTCTTCTCTTCTTAACACAATCCATTTCTCATCCCAGAAATAGGCAGGCCCCAGGTCCAAGGCAGCCTGTGTCAAAGCGGTGCTTAACCTTCAGCAAGCGTTTATGGTGTCATCGGCCACTAGGCTGTGCACTAGATCTAAGATGTAGGCGACGGAGTGCCCGACACTTCTGGGACCTGTAAGCCACGTTCAGTTGAGGAGAACTATATGCCAAAAGAAGGGCAATGGAGACCTTTTCTTAAGCCACTAGAAGCTCGAAATGTGAACAGCAGATGTATCTCCCTTCTACCGCACCTGGGAAGTACAAAACACAGAACGAAGGCGCATGGGGAATGCTCTGTGGTCCTTGTGGAGAATAGGGCTTGAAAACTGACCTGAAAACGTTCAGCGTTTTCGGAAGCCACTAGAAGGTGTCGATGTGAACAACAGAAGTATCTACCTTCTACAGCACCGGGAAGCCCCAAAGACTGAAGGAAGGCAAAGGGAGAGTGCTTTGTGGTCCCTTTGGAAAACAGGGTTTGAAAGGATTCACTAAGGATTGTTAGTGAATAGGTAAACCACATGTGACGAGTAGCATCGAGCTCAAGCTCTCTGTTTCTCGTCACACAGAGAGGCGGGCCGCAGGTCCAAGGCAGCATGTGTCAAAGCGGTGCTTTAAATGCAGGAAGCTTTTACGGTGTCTTAGGCCATGAGCCTCTGCACTAGGATGCAACATATAAACGACGGACTGCCTGACACTACTGGGACCTGTAAGCCACTTTCAGTTGAGGACAACTATATGCCAAAAAAGGGCAATGGAGGCCTTATTTCCTTAAGCCACTAGAACGTGTAAATGTGAACAGCAAAAGTATCTCCCTTCTACCGCACCTGGGAATTACAATACTCAAAGGGAAAGTGCAGGGAGAATGCTCTGTGTTTTCTTTGGAAGAGCTTGAAGGGAAACGTTTTTTTCCTCACTGGAATGTACAGTGCTGCAGGCTCAATTGTGGCAGGAAACACTGTTGTAACATATCTTCCCTTCTTAACACAATCCATTTCTTGTCTCAGAACTAGGCAGGACCCAGGTCCAAGGCAGCCTGTGTCAAAGCGGTGCTGAAACTCCAGCAAGCGTTTATGATGTCATAGGCCACTAGGCTGTGCACTAGATCTAAGATGTAGGCGACGGAGTGCCCGACTCTTCTGGGACCGGTAAGCCACGTTCAGTTGAGGTGAACTATATGCCAAAAGAAGGGCAATGGAGACCTTCTTTTCTTAAGCCACTAGAAGCTCTAAATGTGAACAGCAGATGTATCTCCCTTCTACCGCTGCTGGGAAGTACAAAACACAGAACGAAGGCGCAGGGGGAATGCTCTGTGGTCCTTGTGAGAATACGGCTGGAAAACTGACCTGAAAACGTTCAGAGTATTTGGAAGCCACTAGAAGGTGTCAATGTGAACAACAGTAGTATCTACCTTCTACAGCACCGGGAAGCCCCAAAGACCGAAGGAAGGCAAAGGGAGAGTGCTTTGTGGTCCCTTTGGAAAACAGGGTTTGAAGGGATTCACTAAGGATTGTTAGTGAATAGGTAAACCACATGGGACGACTAGCATCGAGCTCAAGCACTCTGTTTCTCGTCACTCAGAGAGGCAGGCCGCAGGTCCAAGGCAGCTTATGTCAAAGTGGTGCTTTATACGGAAGAAGCTTTTACGGTGTCTTAGGCCATGAGCCTCTGCACTAGGATGCAACATGTAAACGACGGACTGCCTGACACTACTCGGACCTGTAAGCCACTTTCAGTTGAGGACAACTATATGCCGAAAGACGGGCAATGGAGGCCTTCTTTCCTTAAGCCACTAGAACCAGTAAATGTGAACAGCAGATGTATCTCCCTTCTACCGCACCTGGGAAGTACAAAACTCAAAGGGAAAGTGCAGGGGGAATGCTCTGTGTTCCCTTTGGAAAACAGCTTGAAGGGAAACTTTTTTCCTCACTGGGATTTACAGCTTTGCAGGCTCAATTGTGGCAGGGAAACACTGTTGTAACATATCTTCTCTTCTTAACACAATCAATTTCTTGTTCCAGAAATAGGCAGGCCCCAGGTCCAAGGCAGCCTGTGTCAAAGCGGTGCTGAAACTCCAGCAAGCTTTTATGATGTCATAGGCCACTAGGCTATGCACTAGTTTCTAAGATGTAGGCGACGGAGTTCCCGACAATTCTGGGACCGGTAAGCCACGTTCAGTTGAGGAGAAGTATATGCCAAAAGAAGGGCAATGGAGACCTTCTTTTGTTAAGCCACTAGAAGCTCTAAATGTGAACAGCAGATGTATCTCCCTTCTACCGCACCTGGGAAGTACAAAACACAGAACGAAGGCGCAGGTGGAATGCTCTGTGGTCCTTGTGGAGAATAAGTCTTGAAAAGTGACCTGAAAACGTTCAGCGTGTTCGGAAGCCACTAGAAGGTGTCGATGTGAACAACAGAAGTATCTACCTTCTACAGAACTGGGAAGCCCCAAACACCGCAGGAAGGCAAAGTGAGAGTGCTTTGTGGTCCCTTTGGAAAACAGGGTTTGAAGGGATTCACTAAGGATTGTTAGTGAATAGGTAAACCCCATGGGTCGACTTGCATCGAGCTCAAGGTCTCTGTTTCTCGTCACTCAGAGAGGCAGGCCGCAGGTCCAAGGCAGCGTGTGTCAAAGCGCTCATTTAAATGCAGGAAGCTTTTACGGTGTCTTACGCCATGAGCCTCTGCACTAGGATGCAACATGTAAACGACGGACTGCCTGACACTACTGGGACCTGTAAGCCACTTTCAGTTGAGGACAACTATATGCCAAAAGAAGGGCAATGTAGGCCTTCTTTCCTTAAGCCACTAGAACGTGTAAATGTGAACAGCAGATGTATCTCCCTTCTACCGCACCTGGGAAGTACAAAACTCAAAGGGAAAGTGCAGGGAGAATGCTCTGTGTTCCCTTTGGAAAAGAGAGCTTGAAGGGAACCTTTTTTTCCTCACTGGGATTTAGAGCGTTGCAGGCTCAATTGTGGCAGGGAAACACTGTTGTGCCATGTCTTCTCTTCTTAACACAATCCATTTCTCGTCCCAGAAAGAGGCAGGCCCCAGGTCCAAGGCAGCCTGTGTCAAAGTGGTGCTTAAACTCCAGCAAGCGTTTATGATGTCATAGGCCACTAGGCTGTGCACTATATTCTAAGATGTAGGCGACAGAGTGCCCGACACTTCTGGGACCGGTAAGCAACGTTCAGTTGAGGAGAAGTATATGCCAAAAGAAGGGCAATGGAGACCTTCTTTTCTTAAGCCACTAGAGGCTCTAAATGTGAACAGCAGATGTATCTCCCTTCTACCGCACCTGGGAAGTACAGAACACAGAACGAAGGCGCAGGGGGAATGCTCTGTGGTCCTTGTGGAGAATAGGGCTTGAAAACTGACCTGAAAACGTTCAGCATTTTCGGAAGCCAGTAGAAAGTGTCAATGTGAACAACAGAAGTATCTACCTTCTACAGCACCGGGAAGCCCCAAAGACCGCAGGAAGGCAAAGGGAGAGTGCTTTGTGGTCCCTTTGGAAAACAGGGTTTGAAGGGATTCACTAAGGATTGTTAGTGAATAGGTAAACCACATGGGACGACTTGCATCGAGCTCAAGCTCTCTGTTTCTCTCACACAGAGAGGCAGGCCACAGGTCCAAGGCAACGTGTGTCAAAGCAGTTCTTTAAATGCAGGAAGCTTTTACGGTGTCTTAGGCCATGAGCCTCTGCACTAGGATGCAACATGTAAACGACGGACTGCCTGACACTACTGGCACTTGTAAGCCACTTTCAGTTGAGGACAATATATATGCCAAAAGAAGGGCAATGGAGGCCTTCTTTCGTTAAGCCACTAGAACGTGTAAATGTGAACAGCAAAAGTATCTCCCTTCTACCGCACCTGGGAAGTACAAAAGTCAATGGGAAAGTGCAGGGAGAATGCTCTGTGTTCCCTCTGGAAAAGAGAGCTTGAAGGGAACCTTTTTTTCTCACTGGGATTTAGAGCATTGCAGGCTCAATTGTGGCAGGGAAACACTGTTGTGCCATATCTTCTCTTCTTAACAAAATCCATTTCTCGTCCCAGAAAGAGGCAGGCCCCAGGTCCAAGGCAGCCTGTTTCAAAGCGGTGCTTAAACTCCAGCATGCGTTTATGATGTCATAGGCCACTAGGCTGTGCACTAGATTCTAAGATGTAGGCGACGGAGTGCCCGACACTTCTGGGACCGGTAAGCCACGTTCAGTTGAGGAGAACTATATGCCAAAAGAAGGGCAATGGAGACCTTCTTTTCTTAAGCCACTAGAAGCTCTAAATGTGAACAGCAGATGTATCTCCCTTCTACCACACCTGGGAAGTACAAAACACAGAACGAAGGCGCAGGGGGAATGCTCTGTGGTCCTTGTGGAGAATAGGGCTTGAAAACTGACCTGAAAACGTTCAGCGTTTTCGGAAGCCACTAGAGGGTGTCACTGTGAACAACAGAAGTATCTAACTTCTACAGCAGCGGGAAGCCCCAAAGACCGCAGGAAGGCAAAGGGAGAGTGCTTTGTGGTCCCTTTGGAAAACAGGGTTTGAAGGGATTCACTAAGGATTTTTAGTGAATAGGTAAACCACATGGGACGACTTGCATCGAGCTCAAGCTCTCTGTTTCTCGTCACACAGAGAGGCAGGCCACAGGTCCAAGGCAGCGTGTGTCAAAGCAGTTCTTTAAATGCAGGAAGCTTTTACGGTGTCTTAGGCCATGAGCCTCTGCACTAGGATGCAACATGTAAACGACGGACTGCCTGAAACTACTGGGACCTGTAAGCCACTTTCAATTGAGGACAATATATATGCCAAAAGAAGGGCAATGGAGGCCTTCTTTCCTTAAGCCACTAGAACGTGTAAATGTGAACAGCAAAAGTATCTACCTTCTACCGCACCCGGGAAGTACAAAAATCAAAGGGAAAGTGCAGGGAGAATGCTCTGTGTTCCCTTTGGAAAAGAGAGCTTGAAGGGAAACTTTTTTCCTCACTGGGATTTAGAGCGTTGCAGGCTCAATTGTGGCAGGGAAACACTGCTGTGCCATATCTTCTCTTCTTAACACAATCCATTTCTCGTCCCAGAAAGAGGCAGGCCCCAGGTTCAAGGCAGCCTGTTTCAAAGCGGTGCTTTAGCTCCAGCATGCGTTTATGATATCATAGGCCACTAGGCTGTGCACTAGATTCTAAGATGTAGGCGACGGAGTGCCCGACACTTGTGGGACAGTTAGCCACGTTCAGTTGAGGAGAACTGTATGCCAAAAGAAGGGCAATGGAGACCTTCTTTTCCTAAGCCACTAGAAGCTCTAAATGTGAACAGTAGATGTATCTCCCTTCTACCGCGCCTGGGAAGTACAAAACACAGAACGAAGGCGCAGGGGGAATGCTCTGTGGTCCTTGTGGAGAATAGGGCTTGAAAACTGACCTGAAAACGTTCAGCGTTTTCGGAAGCCACTAGAAGGTGTCAATGTGAACAACAGAAGTATCTACCTTCTACAGCACCGGGAAGCCCCAAAGACCGCAGGAAGGCAAAGGGAGAGTGCTTTGTGGTCCCTTTGGAAAACAGGGTTTGAAGGGATTCACTAAGGATTGTTAGTGAATAGGTAAACCACATGGGACGACTTGCATCGAGCTCAAGCTCTCTGTTTCTCGTCACACAGAGAGGCAGGCCACAGGTCCAAGGCAGCGTGTGTCAAAGCAGTTCTTTAAATGCAGGAAGCTTTTACGGTGTCTTAGGCCATGAGCCTCTGCACTAGGATGCAACATGTAAACGACGGACTGCCTGACACTACTGGGTCCTGTAAGCCACTTTCAGTTGAGGACAATATATATGCCAAAAGAAGGGCAATGGAGGCCTTCTTTCCTTAAGCCACTAGAACGTGTAAATGTGAACAGCAAAAGTATCTCCCTTCTACCGCACCAGGGAAGTACAAAACTCAAAGGGAAAGTGCAGGGAGAATGCTCTGTGTTCCCTCTGGAAAAGAGAGCTTGAAGGGAACCTTTTTTTCCTCACTGGGATTTAGAGCGTTGCAGGCTCAATTGTGGCAGGGAAACACTGCTGTGCCATATCTTCTCTTCTTAACACAATCCATTTCTCGTCCCAGAAAGAGGCATGCCCCAGGTCCAAGGCAGCCTGTTTCAAAGAGGTGCTTAAACTCCAGCATGCATTTATGATGTCATAGGCCACTAGGCTGTGCACTAGATTCTAAGATGTAGGAGACGGAGTGCCCGACACTTCTGGGACCGGTAAGCCACGTTCAGTTGAGGAGAAGTATATGCCAAAACAAGGGCAATGGAGACCTTCTTTTCTTAAGCCACTAGAAGCTCTAAATGTGAACAGCAGATGTATCTCCCTTCTACCGCACCTGGGAAGTACAAAACACAGAACGAAGGCGCAGGGGGAATGCTCTGTGGTCCTTGTGGAGAATAGGGCTTGAAAACTGACCTGAAAAACTTCAGCATTTTCGGAAGCCAGTAGAAAGTGTCAATGTGAACAACAGAAGTATCTACCTTCTACAGCACCGGGAAGCCCCAAAGACCGCAGGAAGGCAAAGGGAGAGTGCTTTGTGGTCCCTTTGGAAAACAGGGTTTGAAGGGATTCACTAAGGATTGTTAGTGAATAGGTAAACCACATGGGACGACTTGCATCGAGCTCAAGCTCTCTGTTTCTCGTCACACAGAGAGGCAGGCCACAGGTCCAAGGCAGCGTGTGTCAAAGCAGTTCTTTAAATGCAGGAAACTTTTACGGTGTCTTAGGCCATGAGCCTCTGCACTAGGATGCAACATGTAAACGACGGACTGCCTGACACTACTGGGACCTTTAATCCATTTTCAGTTGAGGACACCTATATGCCAAAAGAAGGGCAATGGAGGCCTTCTTTCCTTAAGCCACTAGAACGTGTAAATGGGAACAGCCAAAGTGTCCTCCTTCTACCGCACCTGGGAAGTACAAAACTCAAAGGGAAAGTGCAGGGAGAATGCTCTGCGTTCCCTCTGGAAAAGAGAGCTTGAAGGGAAACTTTTTTCCTCACTGGGATTTAGATCGTTGCAGGCTCAATTGTGGCAGGGAAACACTGCTGTGCCATATCTTCTCTTCTTAACACAATCCATTTCTCGTCCCAGAAAGAGGCAAGCCCCAGGTCCAAGGCAGCCTGTTTCAAAGCGGTGCTTAAACTCCAGCATGCGTTTATGATGTCATAGGCCACTAAGCTGTGCACTAGATTCTAAGATGTAGGCGACGGAGTGCCCGACACTTCTGGGACCGGTAAGCCACGTTCAGTTGAGGAGAAGTATATGCCAAAAGAAGGGCAATGGAGACCTTCTTTTCTTAAGCCACTAGAAGCTCTAAATGTGAACAGCAGATGTATCTCCCTTCTACCGCACCTGGGAAGTACAAAACACAGAACGAAGGCGCATGGGGAATGCTCTGTGGTCCTTGTGGAGAATAGGGCTTGAAAACTGACCTGAAAACGTTCAGCGTTTTCGGAAGCCACTAGAAGGTGTCAATGTGAACAACAGAAGTATCTACCTTCTACAGCACCGGGAAGCCCCAAAGACCGCAGGAAGGCAAAGGGAGAGTGCTTTGTGGTCCCTTTGGAAAACAGGGTTTGAAGGGATTCACTAAGGATTGTTAGTGAATAGGTAAACCACATGGGACGACTTGCATCGAGCTCAAGCTCTCTGTTTCTCGTCACACAGAGAGGCAGGCCACAGGTCCAAGGCAGCGTGTGTCAAAGCAGTGCTTTAAATGCAGGAAGCTTTTACGGTGTCTTAGGCCATGAGCCTCTGCACTAGGATGCAACATGTAAACGACGGACTGCCTGAAACTACTGGGACCTGTAAGCCACTTTCAATTGAGGACAATATATATGCCAAAAGAAGGGCAATGGAGGCCTTCTTTCCCTAAGCCACTAGAACGTGTAAATGTGAACAGCAAAAGTATCTCCCTTCTACCGCACTCGGGAAGTACAAAACTCAATGGGAAAGTGCAGGGAGAATGCTCTGTGTTCCCTTTGGAAAAGGGAGCTTGAAGGGAAACTTTTTTCCTCACTGGGATTTAGAGCGTTACAGGCTCAATTGTGGCAGGGAAACACTGTTGTTCCATATCTTCTCTTCTTAACACAATCCATTTCTCGTCCCAGAAAGAGGCAGGCCCCAGGTCCAAGGCAGCCTGTTTCAAAGCGGTGCTTAAACTCCAGCATGCGTTTTTGATGTCATAGGCCACTAGGCTGTGCACTAGATTCTAAGATGTAGGCGACGGAGTGCCCGACACTTCTGGGACCGGTAAGCCACGTTCAGTTGAGGAGAACTATATGCCAAAAGAAGGGCAATGGAGACCTTCTTTTCTTAAGCCACTAGAAGCTCTAAATGTGAACAGCAGATGTATCTCCCTTCTACCGCACCTGGGAAGTACAAAACACAGAACGAAGGCGCAGGGGGAATGCTCTGTGGTCCTTGTGGAGAATAGGGCTTGAAAACTGACCTGAAAACGTTCAGCGTTTTCGGAAGCCAGTAGAAGGTGTCAATGTGAACAACAGAAGTATCTACCTTCTACAGCACCGGGAAGCCCCAAAGACCGCAGGAAGGCAAAGGGAGAGTGCTTTGTGGTCCCTTTAGAAAACAGGGTTTGAAGGGATTCACTAAGGATTGTTAGTGAATAGGTAAACCACATGGGACGACTTGCATCGAGCTCAAGCTCTCTGTTTCTCGTCACACAGAGAGGCAGGCCACAGGTCCAAGGCAGCGTGTGTCAAAGCAGTTCTTTAAATGCAGGAAGCTTTTACGGTGTCTTAGGCCATGAGCCTCTGCACTAGGATGCAACATGTAAACGACGGACTGCCTGACACTACTGGGACCTGTAAGCCACTTTCAGTTGAGGACAACTATATGCCAAAAGAAGGGCAATGGAGTCCTTCTTTCCTTAAGCCACTAGAACGTGTAAATGTGAACAGCAAAAGTATCTCCCTTCTACCGCACCTGGGTAGTACAAAACTCAAAGGGAAAGTGCAGGGAGAATGCTCTGCGTTCCCTTTGGAAAAGAGAGCTTGAAGGGAACCTTTTTTTCCTCACTGGGATTTAGAGCGTTGCAGGCTCAATTGTGGCAGGGAAACACTGCTGTGCCATATCTTCTCTTCTTAACACAATCCATTTCTCGTCCCAGAAAGAGGCATGCCCCAGGTCCAAGGCAGCCTGTTTCAAAGAGGTGCTTAAACTCCAGCATGCATTTATGATGTCATAGGCCACTAGGCTGTGCACTAGATTCTAAGATGTAGGCGACGGAGTGCCCGACACTTCTGGGACCGGTAAGCCACGTTCAGTTGAGGAGAAGTATATGCCAAAACAAGGGCAATGGAGACCTTCTTTTCTTAAGCCACTAGAAGCTCTAAATGTGAACAGCAGATGTATCTCCCTTCTACCGCACCTGGGAAGTACAAAACACAGAACGAAGGCGCAGGGGGAATGCTCTGTGGTCCTTGTGGAGAATAGGGCTTGAAAACTGACCTGAAAAAGTTCAGCATTTTCGGAAGCCAGTAGAAAGTGTCAATGTGAACAACAGAAGTATCTACCTTCTACAGCACCGGGAAGCCCCAAAGACCGCAGGAAGGCAAAGGGAGAGTGCTTTGTGGTCCCTTTGGAAAACAGGGTTTGAAGGGATTCACTAAGGATTGTTAGTGAATAGGTAAACCACATGGGACGACTTGCATCGAGCTCAAGCTCTCTGTTTCTCGTCACACAGAGAGGCAGGCCACAGGTCCAAGGCAGCGTGTGTCAAAGCAGTTCTTTAAATGCAGGAAGCTTTTACGGTGTCTTAGGCCATGAGCCTCTGCACTAGGATGCAACATGTAAACGACGGACTGCCTGACACTACTGGGACCTGTAATCCATTTTCAGTTGAGGACACCTATATGCCAAAAGAAGGGCAATGGAGGCCTTCTTTCCTTAAGCCACTAGAACGTGTAAATGGGAACAGCCAAAGTGTCCTCCTTCTACCGCACCTGGGAAGTACAAAACTCAAAGGGAAAGTGCAGGGAGAATGCTCTGCGTTCCCTCTGGAAAAGAGAGCTTGAAGGGAAACTTTTTTCCTCACTGGGATTTAGAGCGTTGCAGGCTCAATTGTGGCAGGGAAACACTGCTGTGCCATATCTTCTCTTCTTAACACAATCCATTTCTCGTCCCAGAAAGAGGCAGGACCCAGGTCCAAGGCAGCCTGTTTCAAAGCGGTGTTTAAACTCCAGCATGCGTTTATGATGTCATAGGCCACTAAGCTGTGCACTAGATTCTAAGATGTAGGCGACGGAGTGCCCGACACTTCTGGGACCGGTAAGCCACGTTCAGTTGAGGAGAAGTATATGCAAAAAGAAGGGCAATGGAGACCTTCTTTTCTTAAGCCACTAGAAGCTCTAAATGTGAACAGCAGATGTATCTCCCTTCTACCGCACCTGGGAAGTACAAAACACAGAACGAAGGCGCATGGGGAATGCTCTGTGGTCCTTGTGGAGAATAGGGCTTGAAAACTGACCTGAAAACGTTCAGCGTTTTCGGAAGCCACTAGAAGGTGTCAATGTGAACAACAGAAGTATCTACCTTCTACAGCACCGGGAAGCCCCAAAGACCGCAGGAAGGCAAAGGGAGAGTGCTTTGTGGTCCCTTTGGAAAACAGGGTTTGAAAGGATTCACTAAGGATTGTTAGTGAATAGGTAAACCACATGGGACGACTTGCATCGAGCTCAAGCTCTCTGTTTCTCGTCACACAGAGAGACAGGCCACAGGTCCAAGGCAGCGTGTGTCAAAGCAGTGCTTTAAATGCAGGAAGCTTTTACGGTGTCTTAGGCCATGAGCCTCTGCACTAGGATGCAACATGTAAACGACGGACTGCCTGACACTACTGGGTCCTGTAAGCCACTTTCAGTTGAGGACAATATATATGCCAAAAGAAGGGCAATGGAGGCCTTTTTTCCTTAAGCCACTAGAACGTGTAAATGTGAACAGCAAAAGTATCTCCCTTCTACCGCACCTGGGAAGTACAAAACTCAAAGGGAAAGTGCAGGGAGAATGCTCTGTGTTCCCTCTGGAAAAGAGAGCTTGAAGGGAACCTTTTTTTCCTCACTGGGATTTAGAGCGTTGCAGGCTCAATTGTGGCAGGGAAACACTGTTGTGCCATATCTTCTCTTCTTAACACAATCCATTTCTCGTCCCAGAAAGAGGCATGCCCCAGGTCCAAGGCAGCCTGTTTCAAAGAGGTGCTTAAACTCCAGCATGCATTTATGATGTCATAGGCCACTAGGCTGTGCACTAGATTCTAAGATGTAGGAGACGGAGTGCCCGACACTTCTGGGACCGGTAAGCCACGTTCAGTTGAGGAGAAGTATATGCCAAAACAAGGGCAATGGAGACCTTCTTTTCTTAAGCCACTAGAAGCTCTAAATGTGAACAGCAGATGTATCTCCCTTCTACCGCACCTGGGAAGTACAAAACACAGAACGAAGGCGCAGGGGGAATGCTCTGTGGTCCTTGTGGAGAATAGGGCTTGAAAACTGACCTGAAAAACTTCAGCATTTTCGGAAGCCAGTAGAAAGTGTCAATGTGAACAACAGAAGTATCTACCTTCTACAGCACCGGGAAGCCCCAAAGACCGCAGGAAGGCAAAGGGAGAGTGCTTTGTGGTCCCTTTGGAAAACAGGGTTTGAAGGGATTCACTAAGGATTGTTAGTGAATAGGTAAACCACATGGGACGACTTGCATCGAGCTCAAGCTCTCTGTTTCTCGTCACACAGAGAGGCAGGCCACAGGTCCAAGGCAGCGTGTGTCAAAGCAGTTCTTTAAATGCAGGAAACTTTTACGGTGTCTTAGGCCATGAGCCTCTGCACTAGGATGCAACATGTAAACGACGGACTGCCTGACACTACTGGGACCTTTAATCCATTTTCAGTTGAGGACACCTATATGCCAAAAGAAGGGCAATGGAGGCCTTCTTTCCTTAAGCCACTAGAACGTGTAAATGGGAACAGCCAAAGTGTCCTCCTTCTACCGCACCTGGGAAGTACAAAACTCAAAGGGAAAGTGCAGGGAGAATGCTCTGCGTTCCCTCTGGAAAAGAGAGCTTGAAGGGAAACTTTTTTCCTCACTGGGATTTAGATCGTTGCAGGCTCAATTGTGGCAGGGAAACACTGCTGTGCCATATCTTCTCTTCTTAACACAATCCATTTCTCGTCCCAGAAAGAGGCAAGCCCCAGGTCCAAGGCAGCCTGTTTCAAAGCGGTGCTTAAACTCCAGCATGCGTTTATGATGTCATAGGCCACTAAGCTGTGCACTAGATTCTAAGATGTAGGCGACGGAGTGCCCGACACTTCTGGGACCGGTAAGCCACGTTCAGTTGAGGAGAAGTATATGCCAAAAGAAGGGCAATGGAGACCTTCTTTTCTTAAGCCACTAGAAGCTCTAAATGTGAACAGCAGATGTATCTCCCTTCTACCGCACCTGGGAAGTACAAAACACAGAACGAAGGCGCATGGGGAATGCTCTGTGGTCCTTGTGGAGAATAGGGCTTGAAAACTGACCTGAAAACGTTCAGCGTTTTCGGAAGCCACTAGAAGGTGTCAATGTGAACAACAGAAGTATCTACCTTCTACAGCACCGGGAAGCCCCAAAGACCGCAGGAAGGCAAAGGGAGAGTGCTTTGTGGTCCCTTTGGAAAACAGGGTTTGAAGGGATTCACTAAGGATTGTTAGTGAATAGGTAAACCACATGGGACGACTTGCATCGAGCTCAAGCTCTCTGTTTCTCGTCACACAGAGAGACAGGCCACAGGTCCAAGGCAGCGTGTGTCAAAGCAGTGCTTTAAATGCAGGAAGCTTTTACGGTGTCTTAGGCCATGAGCCTCTGCACTAGGATGCAACATGTAAACGACGGACTGCCTGAAACTACTGGGACCTGTAAGCCACTTTCAATTGAGGACAATATATATGCCAAAAGAAGGGCAATGGAGGCCTTCTTTCCCTAAGCCACTAGAACGTGTAAATGTGAACAGCAAAAGTATCTCCCTTCTACCGCACTCGGGAAGTACAAAACTCAATGGGAAAGTGCAGGGAGAATGCTCTGTGTTCCCTTTGGAAAAGGGAGCTTGAAGGGAAACTTTTTTCCTCACTGGGATTTAGAGCGTTACAGGCTCAATTGTGGCAGGGAAACACTGTTGTTCCATATCTTCTCTTCTTAACACAATCCATTTCTCGTCCCAGAAAGAGGCAGGCCCCAGGTCCAAGGCAGCCTGTTTCAAAGCGGTGCTTAAACTCCAGCATGCGTTTTTGATGTCATAGGCCACTAGGCTGTGCACTAGATTCTAAGATGTAGGCGACGGAGTGCCCGACACTTCTGGGACCGGTAAGCCACGTTCAGTTGAGGAGAACTATATGCCAAAAGAAGGGCAATGGAGACCTTCTTTTCTTAAGCCACTAGAAGCTCTAAATGTGAACAGCAGATGTATCTCCCTTCTACCGCACCTGGGAAGTACAAAACACAGAACGAAGGCGCAGGGGGAATGCTCTGTGGTCCTTGTGGAGAATAGGGCTTGAAAACTGACCTGAAAACGTTCAGCGTTTTCGGAAGCCAGTAGAAGGTGTCAATGTGAACAACAGAAGTATCTACCTTCTACAGCACCGGGAAGCCCCAAAGACCGCAGGAAGGCAAAGGGAGAGTGCTTTGTGGTCCCTTTAGAAAACAGGGTTTGAAGGGATTCACTAAGGATTGTTAGTGAATAGGTAAACCACATGGGACGACTTGCATCGAGCTCAAGCTCTCTGTTTCTCGTCACACAGAGAGGCAGGCCACAGGTCCAAGGCAGCGTGTGTCAAAGCAGTGCTTTAAATGCAGGAAGCTTTTACGGTGTCTTAGGCCATGAGTCTCTGCACTAGGATGCAACATGTAAACGACGGACTGCCTGACACTACTGGCACCTGTAAGCCACTTTCAGTTGAGGACAACTATATGCCAAAAGAAGGGCAATGGAGTCCTTCTTTCCTTAAGCCACTAGAACGTGTAAATGTGAACAGCAAAAGTATCTCCCTTCTACCGCACCTGGGTAGTACAAAACTCAAAGGGAAAGTGCAGGGAGAATGCTCTGCGTTCCCTTTGGAAAAGAGAGCTTGAAGGGAACCTTTTTTTCCTCACTGGGATTTAGAGCGTTGCAGGCTCAATTGTGGCAGGGAAACACTGCTGTGCCATATCTTCTCTTCTTAACACAATCCATTTCTCGTCCCAGAAAGAGGCATGCCCCAGGTCCAAGGCAGCCTGTTTCAAAGAGGTGCTTAAACTCCAGCATGCATTTATGATGTCATAGGCCACTAGGCTGTGCACTAGATTCTAAGATGTAGGCGACGGAGTGCCCGACACTTCTGGGACCGGTAAGCCACGTTCAGTTGAGGAGAAGTATATGCCAAAACAAGGGCAATGGAGACCTTCTTTTCTTAAGCCACTAGAAGCTCTAAATGTGAACAGCAGATGTATCTCCCTTCTACCGCACCTGGGAAGTACAAAACACAGAACGAAGGCGCAGGGGGAATGCTCTGTGGTCCTTGTGGAGAATAGGGCTTGAAAACTGACCTGAAAAACTTCAGCATTTTCGGAAGCCAGTAGAAAGTGTCAATGTGAACAACAGAAGTATCTACCTTCTACAGCACCGGGAAGCCCCAAAGACCGCAGGAAGGCAAAGGGAGAGTGCTTTGTGGTCCCTTTGGAAAACAGGGTTTGAAGGGATTCACTAAGGATTGTTAGTGAATAGGTAAACCACATGGGACGACTTGCATCGAGCTCAAGCTCTCTGTTTCTCGTCACACAGAGAGGCAGGCCACAGGTCCAAGGCAGCGTGTGTCAAAGCAGTTCTTTAAATGCAGGAAGCTTTTACGGTGTCTTAGGCCATGAGCCTCTGCACTAGGATGCAACATGTAAACGACGGACTGCCTGACACTACTGGGACCTGTAATCCATTTTCAGTTGAGGACACCTATATGCCAAAAGAAGGGCAATGGAGGCCTTCTTTCCTTAAGCCACTAGAACGTGTAAATGGGAACAGCCAAAGTGTCCTCCTTCTACCGCACCTGGGAAGTACAAAACTCAAAGGGAAAGTGCAGGGAGAATGCTCTGCGTTCCCTCTGGAAAAGAGAGGTTGAAGGGAAACTTTTTTCCTCACTGGGATTTAGAGCGTTGCAGGCTCAATTGTGGCAGGGAAACACTGCTGTGCCATATCTTCTCTTCTTAACACAATCCATTTCTCGTCCCAGAAAGAGGCAGGCCCCAGGTCCAAGGCAGCCTGTTTCAAAGCGGTGTTTAAACTCCAGCATGCGTTTATGATGTCATAGGCCACTAAGCTGTGCACTAGATTCTAAGATGTAGGCGACGGAGTGCCCGACACTTCTGGGACCGGTAAGCCACGTTCAGTTGAGGAGAAGTATATGCAAAAAGAAGGGCAATGGAGACCTTCTTTTCTTAAGCCACTAGAAGCTCTAAATGTGAACAGCAGATGTATCTCCCTTCTACCGCACCTGGGAAGTACAAAACACAGAACGAAGGCGCATGGGGAATGCTCTGTGGTCCTTGTGGAGAATAGGGCTTGAAAACTGACCTGAAAACGTTCAGCGTTTTCGGAAGCCACTAGAAGGTGTCAATGTGAACAACAGAAGTATCTACCTTCTACAGCACCGGGAAGCCCCAAAGACCGCAGGAAGGCAAAGGGAGAGTGCTTTGTGGTCCCTTTGGAAAACAGGGTTTGAAGGGATTCACTAAGGATTGTTAGTGAATAGGTAAACCACATGGGACGACTTGCATCGAGCTCAAGCTCTCTGTTTCTCGTCACACAGAGAGACAGGCCACAGGTCCAAGGCAGCGTGTGTCAAAGCAGTGCTTTAAATGCAGGAAGCTTTTATGGTGTCTTAGGCCATGAGCCTCTGCACTAGGATGCAACATGTAAACGACGGACTGCCTGAAACTACTGGGACCTGTAAGCCACTTTCAATTGAGGACAATATATATGCCAAAAGAAGGGCAATGGAGGCCTTCTTTCCCTAAGCCACTAGAACGTGTAAATGTGAACAGCAAAAGTATCTCCCTTCTACCGCACTCGGGAAGTACAAAACTCAATGGGAAAGTGCAGGGAGAATGCTCTGTGTTCCCTTTGGAAAAGGGAGCTTGAAGGGAAACTTTTTTCCTCACTGGGATTTAGAGCGTTACAGGCTCAATTGTGGCAGGGAAACACTGTTGTTCCATATCTTCTCTTCTTAACACAATCCATTTCTCGTCCCAGAAAGAGGCAGGCCCCAGGTCCAAGGCAGCCTGTTTCAAAGCGGTGCTTAAACTCCAGCATGCGTTTTTGATGTCATAGGCCACTAGGCTGTGCACTAGATTCTAAGATGTAGGCGACGGAGTGCCCGACACTTCTGGGACCGGTAAGCCACGTTCAGTTGAGGAGAACTATATGCCAAAAGAAGGGCAATGGAGACCTTCTTTTCTTAAGCCACTAGAAGCTCTAAATGTGAACAGCAGATGTATCTCCCTTCTACCGCACCTGGGAAGTACAAAACACAGAACGAAGGCGCAGGGGGAATGCTCTGTGGTCCTTGTGGAGAATAGGGCTTGAAAACTGACCTGAAAACGTTCAGCGTTTTCGGAAGCCAGTAGAAGGTGTCAATGTGAACAACAGAAGTATCTACCTTCTACAGCACCGGGAAGCCCCAAAGACCACAGGAAGGCAAAGGGAGAGTGCTTTGTGGTCCCTTTAGAAAACAGGGTTTGAAGGGATTCACTAAGGATTGTTAGTGAATAGGTAAACCACATGGGACGACTTGCATCGAGCTCAAGCTCTCTGTTTCTCGTCACACAGAGAGGCAGGCCACAGGTCCAAGGCAGCGTGTGTCAAAGCAGTTCTTTAAATGCAGGAAGCTTTTACGGTGTCTTAGGCCATGAGCCTCTGCACTAGGATGCAACATGTAAACGACGGACTGCCTGACACTACTGGGACCTGTAAGCCACTTTCAGTTGAGGACAACTATATGCCAAAAGAAGGGCAATGGAGTCCTTCTTTCCTTAAGCCACTAGAACGTGTAAATGTGAACAGCAAAAGTATCTCCCTTCTACCGCACCTGGGTAGTACAAAACTCAAAGGGAAAGTGCAGGGAGAATGCTCTGCGTTCCCTTTGGAAAAGAGAGCTTGAAGGGAACCTTTTTTTCCTCACTGGGATTTAGAGCGTTGCAGGCTCAATTGTGGCAGGGAAACACTGCTGTGCCATATCTTCTCTTCTTAACACAATCCATTTCTCGTCCCAGAAAGAGGCATGCCCCAGGTCCAAGGCAGCCTGTTTCAAAGAGGTGCTTAAACTCCAGCATGCATTTATGATGTCATAGGCCACTAGGCTGTGCACTAGATTCTAAGATGTAGGCGACGGAGTGCCCGACACTTCTGGGACCGGTAAGCCACGTTCAGTTGAGGAGAAGTATATGCCAAAACAAGGGCAATGGAGACCTTCTTTTCTTAAGCCACTAGAAGCTCTAAATGTGAACAGCAGATGTATCTCCCTTCTACCGCACCTGGGAAGTACAAAACACAGAACGAAGGCGCAGGGGGAATGCTCTGTGGTCCTTGTGGAGAATAGGGCTTGAAAACTGACCTGAAAAACTTCAGCATTTTCGGAAGCCAGTAGAAAGTGTCAATGTGAACAACAGAAGTATCTACCTTCTACAGCACCGGGAAGCCCCAAAGACCGCAGGAAGGCAAAGGGAGAGTGCTTTGTGGTCCCTTTGGAAAACAGGGTTTGAAGGGATTCACTAAGGATTGTTAGTGAATAGGTAAACCACATGGGACGACTTGCATCGAGCTCAAGCTCTCTGTTTCTCGTCACACAGAGAGGCAGGCCACAGGTCCAAGGCAGCGTGTGTCAAAGCAGTTCTTTAAATGCAGGAAGCTTTTACGGTGTCTTAGGCCATGAGCCTCTGCACTAGGATGCAACATGTAAACGACGGACTGCCTGACACTACTGGGAACTGTAATCCATTTTCAGTTGAGGACACCTATATGCCAAAAGAAGGGCAATGGAGGCCTTCTTTCCTTAAGCCACTAGAACGTGTAAATGGGAACAGCCAAAGTGTCCTCCTTCTACCGCACCTGGGAAGTACAAAACTCAAAGGGAAAGTGCAGGGAGAATGCTCTGCGTTCCCTCTGGAAAAGAGAGGTTGAAGGGAAACTTTTTTCCTCACTGGGATTTAGAGCGTTGCAGGCTCAATTGTGGCAGGGAAACACTGCTGTGCCATATCTTCTCTTCTTAACACAATCCATTTCTCGTCCCAGAAAGAGGCAGGCCCCAGGTCCAAGGCAGCCTGTTTCAAAGCGGTGTTTAAACTCCAGCATGCGTTTATGATGTCATAGGCCACTAAGCTGTGCACTAGATTCTAAGATGTAGGCGACGGAGTGCCCGACACTTCTGGGACCGGTAAGCCACGTTCAGTTGAGGAGAAGTATATGCAAAAAGAAGGGCAATGGAGACCTTCTTTTCTTAAGCCACTAGAAGCTCTAAATGTGAACAGCAGATGTATCTCCCTTCTACCGCACCTGGGAAGTACAAAACACAGAACGAAGGCGCATGGGGAATGCTCTGTGGTCCTTGTGGAGAATAGGGCTTGAAAACTGACCTGAAAACGTTCAGCGTTTTCGGAAGCCACTAGAAGGTGTCAATGTGAACAACAGAAGTATCTACCTTCTACAGCACCGGGAAGCCCCAAAGACCGCAGGAAGGCAAAGGGAGAGTGCTTTGTGGTCCCTTTGGAAAACAGGGTTTGAAAGGATTCACTAAGGATTGTTAGTGAATAGGTAAACCACATGGGACGACTTGCATCGAGCTCAAGCTCTCTGTTTCTCGTCACACAGAGAGACAGGCCACAGGTCCAAGGCAGCGTGTGTCAAAGCAGTGCTTTAAATGCAGGAAGCTTTTATGGTGTCTTAGGCCATGAGCCTCTGCACTAGGATGCAACATGTAAACGACGGACTGCCTGAAACTACTGGGACCTGTAAGCCACTTTCAATTGAGGACAATATATATGCCAAAAGAAGGGCAATGGAGGCCTTCTTTCCCTAAGCCACTAGAACGTGTAAATGTGAACAGCAAAAGTATCTCCCTTCTACCGCACTCGGGAAGTACAAAACTCAATGGGAAAGTGCAGGGAGAATGCTCTGTGTTCCCTTTGGAAAAGGGAGCTTGAAGGGAAACTTTTTTCCTCACTGGGATTTAGAGCGTTGCAGGCTCAATTGTGGCAGGGAAACACTGTTGTTCCATATCTTCTCTTCTTAACACAATCCATTTCTCGTCCCAGAAAGAGGCAGGCCCCAGGTCCAAGGCAGCCTGTTTCAAAGCGGTGCTTAAACTCCAGCATGCATTTTTGATGTCATAGGCCACTAGGCTGTGCACTAGATTCTAAGATGTAGGCGACGGAGTGCCCGACACTTCTGGGACCGGTAGGCCACGTTCAGTTGAGGAGAACTATATGCCAAAACAAGGGCAATGGAGACCTTCTTTTCTTAAGCCACTAGAAGCTCTAAATGTGAACAGCAGATGTATCTCCCTTCTACCGCACCTGGGAAGTACAAAACACAGAACGAAGGCGCAGGGGGAATGCTCTGTGGTCCTTATGGAGAATAGGGCTTGAAAACTGACCTGAAAACGTTCAGCGTTTTCGGAAGCCAGTAGAAGGTGTCAATGTGAACAACAGAAGTAACTACCTTCTACAGCACCGGGAAGCCCCAAAGACCGCAGGAAGGCAAAGGGAGAGTGCTTTGTGGTCCCTTTAGAAAACAGGGTTTGAAGGGATTCACTAAGGATTGTTAGTGAATAGGTAAACCACATGGGACGACTTGCATCGAGCTCAAGCTCTCTGTTTCTCGTCACACAGAGAGGCAGGCCACAGGTCCAAGGCAGCGTGTGTCAAAGCAGTTCTTTAAATGCAGGAAGCTTTTACGGTGTCTTAGGCCATGAGCCTCTGCACTAGGATGCAACATGTAAACGACGGACTGCCTGACACTACTGGGACCTGTAAGCCACTTTCAGTTGAGGACAACTATATGCCAAAATAAGGGCAATGGAGTCCTTCTTTCGTTAAGCCACTAGAACGTGTAAATGTGAACAGCAAAAGTATCTCCCTTCTACCGCACCTGGGTAGTACAAAACTCAAAGGGAAAGTGCAGGGAGAATGCACTGCGTTCCCTTTGGAAAAGAGAGCTTGAAGGGAACCTTTTTTTCCTCACTGGGATTTAGGGCGTTGCAGGCTCAATTGTGGCAGGGAAACACTGCTGTGCCATATCTTCTCTTCTTAACACAATCCATTTCTCGTCCCAGAAAGAGGCATGCCCCAGGTCCAAGGCAGCCTGTTTCAAAGAGGTGCTTAAACTCCAGCATGCATTTATGATGTCATAGGCCACTAGGCTGTGCACTAGATTCTAAGATGTAGGCGACGGAGTGCCCGACACTTCTGGGACCGGTAAGCCACGTTCAGTTGAGGAGAAGTATATGCCAAAAGAAGGGCAATGGAGACCTTCTTTTCTTAAGCCACTAGAAGCTCTAAATGTGAACAGCAGATGTATCTCCCTTCTACCGCACCTGGGAAGTACAAAACACAGAACGAAGGCGCAGGGGGAATGCTCTGTGGTCCTTGTGGAGAATAGGGCTTGAAAACTGACCTGAAAAAGTTCAGCATTTTCGGAAGCCAGTAGAAAGTGTCAATGTGAACAACAGAAGTATCTACCTTCTACAGCACCGGGAAGCCCCAAAGACCGCAGGAAGGCAAAGGGAGAGTGCTTTGTGGTCCCTTTGGAAAACAGGGTTTGAAGGGATTCACTAAGGATTGTTAGTGAATAGGTAAACCACATGGGACGACTTGCATCGAGCTCAAGCTCTCTGTTTCTCGTCACACAGAGAGGCAGGCCACAGGTCCAAGGCAGCGTGTGTCAAAGCAGTTCTTTAAATGCAGGAAGCTTTTACGGTGTCTTAGGCCATGAGCCTCTGCACTAGGATGCAACATGTAAACGACGGACTGCCTGACACTACTGGGACCTGTAATCCATTTTCAGTTGAGGACACCTATATGCCAAAAGAAGGGCAATGGAGGCCTTCTTTCCTTAAGCCACTAGAACGTGTAAATGGGAACAGCCAAAGTGTCCTCCTTCTACCGCACCTGGGAAGTACAAAACTCAAAGGGAAAGTGCAGGGAGAATGCTCTGCGTTCCCTCTGGAAAAGAGAGCTTGAAGGGAAACTTTTTTCCTCACTGGGATTTAGAGCGTTGCAGGCTCAATTGTGGCAGGGAAACACTGCTGTGCCATATCTTCTCTTCTTAACACAATCCATTTCTCGTCCCAGAAAGAGGCAGGCCCCAGGTCCAAGGCAGCCTGTTTCAAAGCGGTGCTTAAACTCCAGCATGCGTTTATGATGTCATAGGCCACTAAGCTGTGCACTAGATTCTAAGATGTAGGCGACGGAGTGCCCGACACTTCTGGGACCGGTAAGCCACGTTCAGTTGAGGAGAAGTATATGCCAAAAGAAGGGCAATGGAGACCTTCTTTTCTTAAGCCACTAGAAGCTCTAAATGTGAACAGCAGATGTATCTCCCTTCTACCGCACCTGGGAAGTACAAAACACAGAACGAAGGCGCATGGGGAATGCTCTGTGGTCCTTGTGGAGAATAGGGCTTGAAAACTGACCTGAAAACGTTCAGCGTTTTCGGAAGCCACTAGAAGGTGTCAATGTGAACAACAGAAGTATCTACCTTCTACAGCACCGGGAAGCCCCAAAGACCGCAGGAAGGCAAAGGGAGAGTGCTTTGTGGTCCCTTTGGAAAACAGGGTTTGAAGGGATTCACTAAGGATTGTTAGTGAATAGGTAAACCACATGGGACGACTTGCATCGAGCTCAAGCTCTCTGTTTCTCGTCACACAGAGAGACAGGCCACAGGTCCAAGGCAGCGTGTGTCAAAGCAGTGCTTTAAATGCAGGAAGCTTTTACGGTGTCTTAGGCCATGAGCCTCTGCACTAGGATGCAACATGTAAACGACGGACTGCCTGAAACTACTGGGACCTGTAAGCCACTTTCAATTGAGGACAATATATATGCCAAAAGAAGGGCAAAGGAGGCCTTCTTTCCCTAAGCCACTAGAACGTGTAAATGTGAACAGCAAAAGTATCTCCCTTCTACCGCACTCGGGAAGTACAAAACTCAATGGGAAAGTGCAGGGAGAATGCTCTGTGTTCCCTTTGGAAAAGGGAGCTTGAAGGGAAACTTTTTTCCTCACTGGGATTTAGAGCGTTGCAGGCTCAATTGTGGCAGGGAAACACTGTTGTTCCATATCTTCTCTTCTTAACACAATCCATTTCTCGTCCCAGAAAGAGGCAGGCCCCAGGTCCAAGGCAGCCTGTTTCAAAGCGGTGCTTAAACTCCAGCATGCGTTTTTGATGTCATAGGCCACTAGGCTGTGCACTAGATTCTAAGATGTAGGCGACGGAGTGCCCGACACTTCTGGGACCGGTAAGCCACGTTCAGTTGAGGAGAACTATATGCCAAAAGAAGGGCAATGGAGACCTTCTTTTCTTAAGCCACTAGAAGCTCTAAATGTGAACAGCAGATGTATCTCCCTTCTACCGCACCTGGGAAGTACAAAACACAGAACGAAGGCGCAGGCGGAATGCTCTGTGGTCCTTGTGGAGAATAGGGCTTGAAAACTGACCTGAAAACGTTCAGCGTTTTCGGAAGCCAGTAGAAGGTGTCAATGTGAACAACAGAAGTATCTACCTTCTACAGCACCGGGAAGCCCCAAAGACCGCAGGAAGGCAAAGGGAGAGTGCTTTGTGGTCCCTTTAGAAAACAGGGTTTGAAGGGATTCACTAAGGATTGTTAGTGAATAGGTAAACCACATGGGACGACTTGCATCGAGCTCAAGCTCTCTGTTTCTCGTCACACAGAGAGGCAGGCCACAGGTCCAAGGCAGCGTGTGTCAAAGCAGTTCTTTAAATGCAGGAAGCTTTTACGGTGTCTTAGGCCATGAGCCTCTGCACTAGGATGCAACATGTAAACGACGGACTGCCTGACACTACTGGGACCTGTAATCCATTTTCAGTTGAGGACACCTATATGCCAAAAGAAGGGCAATGGAGGCCTTCTTTCCTTAAGCCACTAGAACGTGTAAATGGGAACAGCCAAAGTGTCCTCCTTCTACCGCACCTGGGAAGTACAAAACTCAAAGGGAAAGTGCAGGGAGAATGCTCTGCGTTCCCTCTGGAAAAGAGAGCTTGAAGGGAAACTTTTTTCCTCACTGGGATTTAGAGCGTTGCAGGCTCAATTGTGGCAGGGAAACACTGCTGTGCCATATCTTCTCTTCTTAACACAATCCATTTCTCGTCCCAGAAAGAGGCAGGCCCCAGGTCCAAGGCAGCCTGTTTCAAAGCGGTGCTTAAACTCCAGCATGCGTTTATGATGTCATAGGCCACTAAGCTGTGCACTAGATTCTAAGATGTAGGCGACGGAGTGCCCGACACTTCTGGGACCGGTAAGCCACGTTCACTTGAGGAGAAGTATATGCAAAAAGAAGGGCAATGGAGACCTTCTTTTCTTAAGCCACTAGAAGCTCTAAATGTGAACAGCAGATGTATCTCCCTTCTACCGCACCTGGGAAGTACAAAACACAGAACGAAGGCGCATGGGGAATGCTCTGTGGTCCTTGTGGAGAATAGGGCTTGAAAACTGACCTGAAAACGTTCAGCGTTTTCGGAAGCCACTAGAAGGTGTCAATGTGAACAACAGAAGTATCTACCTTCTACAGCACCGGGAAGCCCCAAAGACCGCAGGAAGGCAAAGGGAGAGTGCTTTGTGGTCCCTTTGGAAAACAGGGTTTGAAGGGATTCACTAAGGATTGTTAGTGAATAGGTAAACCACATGGGACGACTTGCATCGAGCTCAAGCTCTCTGTTTCTCGTCACACAGAGAGACAGGCCACAGGTCCAAGGCAGCGTGTGTCAAAGCAGTGCTTTAAATGCAGGAAGCTTTTACGGTGTCTTAGGCCATGAGCCTCTGCACTAGGATGCAACATGTAAACGACGGACTGCCTGAAACTACTGGGACCTGTAAGCCACTTTCACTTGAGGACAATATATATGCCAAAAGAAGGGCAATGGAGGCCTTCTTTCCCTAAGCCACTAGAACGTGTAAATGTGAACAGCAAAAGTATCTCCCTTCTACCGCACTCGGGAAGTACAAAACTCAATGGGAAAGTGCAGGGAGAATGCTCTGTGTTCCCTTTGGAAAAGGGAGCTTGAAGGGAAACTTTTTTCCTCACTGGGATTTAGAGCGTTGCAGGCTCAATTGTGGCAGGGAAACACTGTTGTTCCATATCTTCTCTTCTTAACACAATCCATTTCTCGTCCCAGAAAGAGGCAGGCCCCAGGTCCAAGGCAGCCTGTTTCAAAGCGGTGCTTAAACTCCAGCATGCGTTTTTGATGTCATAGGCCACTAGGCTGTGCACTAGATTCTAAGATGTAGGCGACAGAGTGCCCGACACTTCTGGGACCGGTAAGCCACGTTCAGTTGAGGAGAACTATATGCCAAAAGAAGGGCAATGGAGACCTTCTTTTCTTAAGCCACTAGAAGCTCTAAATGTGAACAGCAGATGTATCTCCCTTCTACCGCACCTGGGAAGTACAAAACACAGAACGAAGGCGCAGGGGGAATGCTCTGTGGTCCTTGTGGAGAATAGGGCTTGAAAACTGACCTGAAAACGTTCAGCGTTTTCGGAAGCCAGTAGAAGGTGTCAATGTGAACAACAGAAGTATCTACCTTCTACAGCACCAGGAAGCCCCAAAGACCGCAGGAAGGCAAAGGGAGAGTGCTTTGTGGTCCCTTTAGAAAACAGGGTTTGAAGGGATTCACTAAGGATTGTTAGTGAATAGGTAAACCACATGGGACGACTTGCATCGAGCTCAAGCTCTCTGTTTCTCGTCACACAGAGAGGCAGGCCACAGGTCCAAGGCAGCGTGTGTCAAAGCAGTTCTTTAAATGCAGGAAGCTTTTACGGTGTCTTAGGCCATGAGCCTCTGCACTAGGATGCAACATGTAAACGACGGACTGCCTGACACTACTGGGACCTGTAAGCCACTTTCAGTTGAGGACAACTATATGCCAAAAGAAGGGCAATGGAGTCCTTCTTTCGTTAAGCCACTAGAACGTGTAAATGTGAACAGCAAAAGTATCTCCCTTCTACCGCACCTGGGTAGTACAAAACTCAAAGGGAAAGTGCAGGGAGAATGCTCTGCGTTCCCTTTGGAAAAGAGAGCTTGAAGGGAACCTTTTTTTCCTCACTGGGATTTAGAGCGTTGCAGGCTCAATTGTGGCAGGGAAACACTGCTGTGCCATATCTTCTCTTCTTAACACAATCCATTTCTCGTCCCAGAAAGAGGCATGCCCCAGGTCCAAGGCAGCCTGTTTCAAAGAGGTGCTTAAACTCCAGCATGCATTTATGATGTCATAGGCCACTAGGCTGTGCACTAGATTCTAAGATGTAGGCGACGGAGTGCCCGACACTTCTGGGACCGGTAAGCCACGTTCAGTTGAGGAGAAGTATATGCCAAAACAAGGGCAATGGAGACCTTCTTTTCTTAAGCCACTAGAAGCTCTAAATGTGAACAGCAGATGTATCTCCCTTCTACCGCACCTGGGAAGTACAAAACACAGAACGAAGGCGCAGGGGGAATGCTCTGTGGTCCTTGTGGAGAATAGGGCTTGAAAACTGACCTGAAAAAGTTCAGCATTTTCGGAAGCCAGTAGAAAGTGTCAATGTGAACAACAGAAGTATCTACCTTCTACAGCACCGGGAAGCCCCAAAGACCGCAGGAAGGCAAAGGGAGAGTGCTTTGTGGTCCCTTTGGAAAACAGGGTTTGAAGGGATTCACTAAGGATTGTTAGTGAATAGGTAAACCACATGGGACGACTTGCATCGAGCTCAAGCTCTCTGTTTCTCGTCACACAGAGAGGCAGGCCACAGGTCCAAGGCAGCGTGTGTCAAAGCAGTTCTTTAAATGCAGGAAGCTTTTACGGTGTCTTAGGCCATGAGCCTCTGCACTAGGATGCAACATGTAAACGACGGACTGCCTGACACTACTGGGACCTGTAATCCATTTTCAGTTGAGGACACCTATATGCCAAAAGAAGGGCAACGGAGCCCTTCTTTCCTTAAGCCACTAGAACGTGTAAATGGGAACAGCCAAAGTGTCCTCCTTCTACCGCACCTGTGAAGTACAAAACTCAAAGGGAAAGTGCAGGGAGAATGCTCTGCGTTCCCTCTGGAAAAGAGAGCTTGAAGGGAAACTTTTTTCCTCACTGGGATTTAGAGCGTTGCAGGCTCAATTGTGGCAGGGAAACACTGCTGTGCCATATCTTCTCTTCTTAACACAATCCATTTCTCGTCCCAGAAAGAGGCATGCCCCAGGTCCAAGGCAGCCTGTTTCAAAGCGGTGCTTAAACTCCAGCATGCGTTTATGATGTCATAGGCCACTAAGCTGTGCACTAGATTCTAAGATGTAGGCGACGGAGTGCCCGACACTTCTGGGACCGGTAAGCCACGTTCAGTTGAGGAGAAGTATATGCAAAAAGAAGGGCAATGGAGACCTTCTTTTCTTAAGCCACTAGAAGCTCTAAATGTGAACAGCAGATGTATCTCCCTTCTACGGCACCTGGGAAGTACAAAACACAGAACGAAGGCGCAGGGGGAATGCTCTGTGGTCCTTGTGGAGAATAGGGCTTGAAAACTGACCTGAAAATGTTCAGCGTTTTCGGAAGCCACTAGAAGGTGTCAATGTGAACAACAGAAGTATCTACCTTCTACAGCACCGGGAAGCCCCAAAGACCGCAGGAAGGCAAAGGGAGAGTGCTTTGTGGTCCCTTTGGAAAACAGGGTTTGAAGGGATTCACTAAGGATTGTTAGTGAATAGGTAAACCACATGGGACGACTTGCATCGAGCTCAAGCTCTCTGTTTCTCGTCACACAGAGAGACAGGCCACAGGTCCAAGGCAGCGTGTGTCAAAGCAGTGCTTTAAATGCAGGAAGCTTTTACGGTGTCTTAGGCCATGAGCCTCTGCACTAGGATGCAACATGTAAACGACGGACTGCCTGAAACTACTGGGGCCTGTAAGCCACTTTCAGTTGAGGACAATATATATGCCAAAAGAAGGGCAATGGAGGCCTTCTTTCCCTAAGCCACTAGAACGTGTAAATGTGAACAGCAAAAGTATCTCCCTTCTACCGCACTCGGGAAGTACAAAACTCAATGGGAAAGTGCAGGGAGAATGCTCTGTGTTCCCTTTGGAAAAGGGAGCTTGAAGGGAAACTTTTTTCCTCACTGGGATTTAGAGCGTTGCAGGCTCAATTGTGGCAGGGAAACACTGTTGTTCCATATCTTCTCTTCTTAACACAATCCATTTCTCGTCCCAGAAAGAGGCAGGCCCCAGGTCCAAGGGAGCCTGTTTCAAAGCGGTGCTTAAACTCCAGCATGCGTTTTTGATGTCATAGGCCACTAGGCTGTGCACTAGATTCTAAGATGTAGGCGACGGAGTGCCCGACACTTCTGGGACCGGTAAGCCACGTTCAGTTGAGGAGAACTATATGCCAAAAGAAGGGCAATGGAGACCTTCTTTTCTTAAGCCACTAGAAGCTCTAAATGTGAACAGCAGATGTATCTCCCTTCTACCGCACCTGGGAAGTACAAAACACAGAACGAAGGCGCAGGGGGAATGCTCTGTGGTCCTTGTGGAGAATAGGGCTTGAAAACTGACCTGAAAACGTTCAGCGTTTTCGGAAGCCACTAGAAGGTGTCAATGTGAACAACAGAAGTATCTACCTTCTACAGCACCGGGAAGCCCCACAGACCGCAGGAAGGCAAAGGGAGAGTGCTTTGTGGTCCCTTTAGAAAACAGGGTTTGAAGGGATTCACTAAGGATTGTTAGTGTATAGGTAAACCACATGGGACGACTTGCATCGAGCTCAAGCTCTCTCTTTCTCGTCACACAGAGAGGCAGGCCACAGGTCCAAGGCAGCGTGTGTCAAAGCAGTTCTTTAAATGCAGGAAGCTTTTACGGTGTCTTAGGCCATGAGCCTCTGCACTAGGATGCAACATGTAAACGACGGACTGCCTGACACTACTGGGACTTGTAAGCCACTTTCAGTTGAGGACAACTATATGCCAAAAGAAGGGCAATGGAGTCCTTCTTTCCTTAAGCCACTAGAACGTGTAAATGTGAACAGCAAAAGTATCTCCCTTCTACCGCACCTGGGTAGTACAAAACTCAAAGGGAAAGTGCAGGGAGAATGCTCTGCGTTCCCTTTGGAAAAGAGAGCTTGAAGGGAACCTTTTTTTCCTCACTGGGATTTAGAGCGTTGCAGGCTCAATTGTGGCAGGGAAACACTGCTGTGCCATATCTTCTCTTCTTAACACAATCCATTTCTCGTCCCAGAAAGAGGCATGCCCCAGGTCCAAGGCAGCCTGTTTCAAAGAGGTGCTTAAACTCCAGCATGCATTTATGATGTCATAGGCCACTAGGCTGTGCACTAGATTCTAAGATGTAGGCGACGGAGTGCCCGACACTTCTGGGACCGGTAAGCCACGTTCAGTTGAGGAGAAGTATATGCCAAAACAAGGGCAATGGAGACCTTCTTTTCTTAAGCCACTAGAAGCTCTAAATGTGAACAGCAGATGTATCTCCCTTCTACCGCACTTGGGAAGTACAAAACACAGAACGAAGGCGCAGGGGGAATGCTCTGTGGTCCTTGTGGAGAATAGGGCTTGAAAACTGACCTGAAAAAGTTCAGCATTTTCGGAAGCCAGTAGAAAGTGTCAATGTGAACAACAGAAGTATCTACCTTCTACAGCACCGGGAAGCCCCAAAGACCGCAGGAAGGCAAAGGGAGAGTGCTTTGTGGTCCCTTTGGAAAACAGGGTTTGAAGGGATTCACTAAGGATTGTTAGTGAATAGGTAAACCACATGGGACGACTTGCATCGAGCTCAAGCTCTCTGTTTCTCGTCACACAGAGAGGCAGGCCACAGGTCCAAGGCAGCGTGTGTCAAAGCAGTTCTTTAAATGCAGGAAGCCTTTACGGTGTCTTAGGCCATGAGCCTCTGCACTAGGATGCAACATGTAAACGACGGACTGCCTGACACTACTGGGACCTGTAATCCATTTTCAGTTGAGGACACCTATATGCCAAAAGAAGGGCAATGGAGGCCTTCTTTCCTTAAGCCACTAGAACGTGTAAATGGGAACAGCCAAAGTGTCCTCCTTCTACCGCACCTGGGAAGTACAAAACTCAAAGGGAAAGTGCAGGGAGAATGCTCTGCGTTCCCTCTGGAAAAGAGAGCTTGAAGGGAAACTTTTTTCCTCACTGGGATTTAGAGCATTGCAGGCTCAATTGTGGCAGGGAAACACTGCTGTGCCATATCTTCTCTTCTTAACACAATCCATTTCTCGTCCCAGAAAGAGGCAGGCCCCAGGTCCAAGGCAGCCTGTTTCAAAGCGGTGCTTAAACTCCAGCATGCGTTTATGATGTCATAGGCCACTAGGCTGTGCACTAGATTCTAAGATGTAGGCGACGGAGTGCCCGACACTTCTGGGACCGGTAAGCCACGTTCAGTTGAGGAGAAGTATATGCAAAAAGAAGGGCAATGGAGACCTTCTTTTCTTAAGCCACTAGAAGCTCTAAATGTGAACAGCAGATGTATCTCCCTTCTACCGCACCTGGGAAGTACAAAACACAGAACGAAGGCGCAGGGGGAATGCTCTGTGGTCCTTGTGGAGAATAGGGCTTGAAAACTGACCTGAAAACGTTCAGCGTTTTCGGAAGCCACTAGAAGGTGTCAATGTGAACAACAGAAGTATCTACCTTCTACAGCACCGGGAAGCCCCAAAGACCGCAGGAAGGCAAAGGGAGAGTGCTTTGTGGTCCCTTTGGAAAACAGGGTTTGAAGGGATTCACTAAGGATTGTTAGTGAATAGGTAAACCACATGGGACGACTTGCATCGAGCTCAAGCTCTCTGTTTCACGTCACTCAGAGAGACAGGCCACAGGTCCAAGGCAGCGTGTGTCAAAGCAGTGCTTTACATGCAGGAAGCTTTTACGGTGTCTTAGGCCATGAGCCTCTGCACTAGGATGCAACATGTAAACGATGGACTGCCTGAAACTACTGGGACCTGTAAGCCACATTCAATTGAGGACAATATATATGCCAAAAGAAGGGCAATGGAGGCCTTCTTTCCCTAAGCCACTAGAACGTGTAAATGTGAACAGCAAAAGTATCTCCCTTCTACCGCACTCGGGAAGTACAAAACTCAATGGGAAAGTGCAGGGAGAATGCTCTGTGTTCCCTTTGGAAAAGGGAGCTTGAAGGGAAACTTTTTTCCTCACTGGGATTTAGAGCGTTGCAGGCTCAATTGTGGCAGGGAAACACTGTTGTTCCATATCTTCTCTTCTTAACACAATCCATTTCTCGTCCCAGAAAGAGGCCTGCTCCAGGTCCAAGGCAGCCTGTTCCAAAGCGGTGCTTAAACTCCAGCATGCGTTTATGATGTCATAGGCCACTAGGCTGTGCACTAGATTCTAAGATGTAGGCGACGGAGTGCCCGACACTTCTGGGACCGGTAAGCCACGTTCAGTTGAGAAATATATGCCAAAAGAAGGGCAATGGAGACCTTCTTTTCTTAAGCCACTAGAAGCTCTAAATGTGAACAGCAGATGTATCTCCCTTCTACCGCACCTGGGAAGTACAAAACACAGAACGAAGGCGCAGGGGGAATGCTCTGTGGTCCTTGTGGAGAATAGGGCTTGAAAACTGACCTGAAAACGTTCAGCATTTTCGGAAGCCAGTAGAAAGTGTCAATGTGAACAACAGAAGTATCTACCTTCTACAGCACCGGGAAGCCCCAAAGACCGCAGGAAGGCAAAGGGAGAGTGCTTTGTGGTCCCTTTGGAAAACAGGGTTTGAAGGGATTCACTAAGGATTGTTAGTGAATAGGTAAACCACATGGGACGACTTGCATCGAGCTCAAGCTCTCTGTTTCTCGTCACACAGAGAGGCAGGCCACAGGTCCAAGGCAGCGTGTGTAAAAGCAGTGCTTTAAATGCAGGAAGCTTTTACGGTGTCTTAGGCCATGAGCCTCTGCACTAGGATGCAACATGTAAACGACGGACTGCCTGACACTACTGGCACCTGTAAGCCACTTTCAGTTGAGGACAATATATATGCCAAAAGAAGGGCAATGGACGCCTTCTTTCGTTAAGCCACTAGAACGTGTAAATGTGAACAGCAAAAGTATCTCCCTTCTACCGCACCTGGGAAGTACAAAAGTCAATGGGAAAGTGCAGGGAGAATGCTCTGTGTTCCCTCTGGAAAAGAGAGCTTGAAGGGAACCTTTTTTTCCTCACTGGGATTTAGAGCGTTGCAGGCTCAATTGTGGCAGGGAAACACTGCTGTGCCATATCTTCTCTTCTTAACACAATCCATTTCTCGTCCCAGAAAGAGGCAGGCCCCAGGTCCAAGGCAGCCTGTTTCAAAGTGGTGCTTAAACTCCAGCATGCGTTTATGATGTCATAGGCGACTAAGCTGTGCACTAGATTCTAAGGTGTAGGCGACGGAGTGCCCGACACTTCTGGGACCGGTAAGCCACGTTCAGTTGAGGAGAACTATATGCCAAAAGAAGGGCAATGGAGACCTTCTTTTCTTAAGCCACTAGAAGCTCTAAATGTGAACAGCAGATGTATCTCCCTTCTACCGCACCTGGGAAGTACAAAACACAGAACGAAGGCGCATGGGGAATGCTCTGTGGTCCTTGTGGAGAATAGGGCTTGAAAACTGACCTGAAAACGTTCAGCGTTTTCGGAAGCCACTAGAAGGTGTCAATGTGAACAACAGAAGTATCTACCTTCTACAGCACCGGGAAGCCCCAAAGACCGCAGGAAGGCAAAGGGAGAGTGCTTTGTGGTCCCTTTGGAAAACAGGGTTTGAAGGGATTCACTAAGGATTGTTAGTGAATAGGTAAACCACATGGGACGACTTGCATCGAGCTCAAGCTCTCTCTTTCTCGTCACACAGAGAGGCAGGCCACAGGTCCAAGGCAGCGTGTGTCAAAGCAGTTCTTTAAATGCAGGAAGCTTTTACGGTGTCTTAGGCCATGAGCCTCTGCACTAGGATGCAACATGTAAACGACGGACTGCCTGACACTACTGGGACCTGTAAGCCACTTTCAGTTGAGGACAATATATATGCCAAAAGAAGGGCAATGGAGGCCTTCTTTCCCCAAGCCACTAGAACGTGTAAATGTGAACAGCAAAAGTATCTCCCTTCTACCGCACCCGGGAAGTACAAAACTCAATGGGAAAGTGCAGGGAGAATGCTCTGTGTTCCCTTTGGAAAAGGGAGCTTGAAGGGAAACTTTTTTCCTCACTGGGATTTAGAGCGTTGCAGGCTCAATTGTGGCAGGGAAACACTGTTGTTCCATATCTTCTCTTCTTAACACAATCCATTTCTCGTCCCAGAAAGAGGCAGGCCCCAGGTCCAAGGCAGCCTGTTTCAAAGCGGTGCTTAAACTCCAGCATGCGTTTTTGATGTCATAGGCCACTAGGCTGTGCACTAGATTCTCAGATGTAGGCGACGGAGTGCCCGACACTTCTGGGACCGGTAAGCCACGTTCAGTTGAGGAGAACTATATGCCAAAAGAAGGGCAATGGAGACCTTCTTTTCTTAAGCCACTAGAAGCTCTAAATGTGAACAGCAGATGTATCTCCCTTCTACCGCACCTGGGAAGTACAAAACACAGAACGAAGGCGCAGGGGGAATGCTCTGTGGTCCTTGTGGACAATAGGGCATGAAAACTGACCTGAAAACGTTCAGCATTTTCGGAAGCCAGTAGAAAGTGTCAATGTGAACAACAGAAGTATCTACCTTCTACAGCACCGGGAAGCCCCAAAGACCGCAGGAAGGCAAAGGGAGAGTGCTTTGTGGTCCCTTTGGAAAACAGGGTTTGAAGGGATTCACTAAGGATTGTTAGTGAATAGGTAAACCACATGGGACGACTTGCATCGAGCTCAAGCTCTCTGTTTCTCGTCACACAGAGAGGCAGGCCACAGGTCCAAGGCAGCGTGTGTCAAAGCAGTTCTTTAAATGCAGGAAGCTTTTACGGTGTCTTAGGCCATGAGCCTGTGCACTAGGATGCAACATGTAAACGACGGACTGCCTGACACTACTGGCACCTGTAAGCCACTTTCAGTTGAGGACAATATATATGCCAAAAGAAGGGCAATGGAGGCCTTCTTTCGTTAAGCCACTAGAACGTGTAAATGTGAACAGCAAAAGTATCTCCCTTCTACCGCACCTGGGAAGTACAAAACTCAATGGGAAACTGCAGGGAGAATGCTCTGTGTTCCCTCTGGAAAAGAGAGCTTGAAGGGAACCTTTTTTTCCTCACTGGGATTTAGAGCGTTGCAGGCTCAATTGTGGCAGGGAAACACTGCTGTGCCATATCTTCTCTTCTTAACACAATCCATTTCTCGTCCCAGAAAGAGGCATGCCCCAGGTCCAAGGCAGCCTGTTTCAAAGAGGTGCTTAAACTCCAGCATGCATTTATGATGTCATAGGCCACTAGGCTGTGCACTAGATTCTAAGATGTAGGCGACGGAGTGCCCGACACTTCTGGGACCGGTAAGCCACGTTCAGTTGAGGAGAAGTATATGCCAAAACAAGGGCAATGGAGACCTTCTTTTCTTAAGCCACTGGAAGCTCTAAATGTGAACAGCAGATGTATCTCCCTTCTACCGCACCTGGGAAGTACAAAACACAGAACGAAGGCGCAGGGGGAATGCTCTGTGGTCCTTGTGGAGAATAGGGCTTGAAAACTGACCAGAAAACGTTCAGCATTTTCGGAAGCCAGTAGAAAGTGTCAATGTGAACAACAGAAGTATCTACCTTCTACAGCCCCGGGAAGCCCCAAAGACCGCAGGAAGGCAAAGGGAGAGTGCTTTGTGGTCCCTTTGGAAAACAGGGTTTGAAGGGATTCACTAAGGATTGTTAGTGAATAGGTAAACCACATGGGACGACTTGCATCGAGCTCAAGCTCTCTGTTTCTCGTCACACAGAGAGGCAGGCCGCAGGTCCAAGGCAGCGTGTGTCAAAGCAGTGCTTTAAATGCAGGAAGCTTTTACGGTGTCTTAGGCCATGAGCCTCTGCACTAGGATGCCACATGTAAACGACGGACTGCCTGACACTACTGGCACCTGTAAGCCACTTTCAGTTGAGGACAATATATATGCAAAAAGAAGGGCAATGGAGGCCTTCTTTCGTTAAGCCACTAGAACGTGTAAATGTGAACAGCAAAAGTATCTCCCTTCTACCGCACCTGGGAAGTACAAAACTCAAAGGGAAAGTGCAGGGAGAATGCTCTGTGTTCCCTCTGGAAAAGAGAGCTTGAAGGGAACCTTTTTTTCCTCACTGGGATTTAGAGCGTTGCAGGCTCATTTGTGGCAAGGAAACACTGTTGTGCCATATCTTCTCTTCTTAACACAATCCATTTCTCGTCCCAGAAAGAGGCAGGCTCCAGGTCCAAGGCAGCCTGTTTCAAAGCGGTGCTTAAACTCCAGCATGCGTTTATGATGTCATAGGCCACTAGGCTGTGCACTAGATTCTAAGATGTAGGCGACGGAGTGCCCGACACTTCTGGGACCGGTAAGCCACGTTCAGTTGAGGAGAAGTATATGCCAAAAGAAGGGCAATGGAGACCTTCTCTTCTTAAGCCACTAGAAGCTCTAAATGTGAACAGCAGATGTATCTCCCTTCTACCGCACCAGGGAAGTACAAAACACAGAACGAAGGCGCAGGGGGAATGCTCTGTGGTCCTTGTGGAGAATAGGGCATGAAAACTGACCTGAAAACGTTCAGCGTTTTCGGAAGCCACTAGAAGGTGTCAATGTGAACAACAGAAGTATCTACCTTCTACAGCACCAGGAAGCCCCAAAGACCGCAGGAAGGCAAAGGGAGAGTGCTTTGTGGTCCCTTTGGAAAACAGGGTTTGAAGGGATTCACTTAGGATTGTTAGTGAATAGGTAAACCACATGGGACGACTTGCATCGAGCTCAAGCTCTCTGTTTCTCGTCACACAGAGAGGCAGGCCACAGGTCCAAGGCAGCGTGTGTCAAAGCAGTTCTTTAAATGCAGGAAGCTTTTACGGTGTCTTAGGCCATGAGCCTCTGCACTAGGATGCAACATGTAAACGACGGACTGCCTGACACTACTGGGACCTGTAAGCCACTTTCAGTTGAGGACAATATACATGCCAAAAGAAGGGCAATGGAGGCCTTCTTTCGTTAAGCCACTAGAACGTGTAAATGTGAACAGCAAAAGTATCTCCCTTCTACCGCACCTGGGAAGTACAAAACTCAATGGGAAACTGCAGGGAGAATGCTCTGTGTTCCCTCTGGAAAAGAGAGCTTGAAGGGAACCTTTTTTTCCTCACTGGGATTTAGAGCGTTGCAGGCTCAATTGTGGCAGGGAAACACTGTTGTGCCATATCTTCTCTTCTTAACACAATCCATTTCTCGTCCCAGAAAGAGGCATGCCCCAGGTCCAAGGCAGCCTGTTTCAAAGAGGTGCTTAAACTCCAGCATGCATTTATGATGTCATAGGCCACTAGGCTGTGCACTAGATTCTAAGATGTAGGAGACGGAGTGCCCGACACTTCTGGGACCGGTAAGCCACGTTCAGTTGAGGAGAAGTATATGCCAAAACAAGGGCAATGGAGACCTTCTTTTCTTAAGCCACTAGAAGCTCTAAATGTGAACAGCAGATGTATCTCCCTTCTACCGCACCTGGGAAGTACAAAACACAGAACGAAGGCGCAGGGGGAATGCTCTGTGGTCCTTGTGGAGAATAGGGCTTGAAAACTGACCTGAAAAACTTCAGCATTTTCGGAAGCCAGTAGAAAGTGTCAATGTGAACAACAGAAGTATCTACCTTCTACAGCACCGGGAAGCCCCAAAGACCGCAGGAAGGCAAAGGGAGAGTGCTTTGTGGTCCCTTTGGAAAACAGGGTTTGAAGGGATTCACTAAGGATTGTTAGTGAATAGGTAAACCACATGGGACGACTTGCATCGAGCTCAAGCTCTCTGTTTCTCGTCACACAGAGAGGCAGGCCACAGGTCCAAGGCAGCGTGTGTCAAAGCAGTTCTTTAAATGCAGGAAACTTTTACGGTGTCTTAGGCCATGAGCCTCTGCACTAGGATGCAACATGTAAACGACGGACTGCCTGACACTACTGGGACCTTTAATCCATTTTCAGTTGAGGACACCTATATGCCAAAAGAAGGGCAATGGAGGCCTTCTTTCCTTAAGCCACTAGAACGTGTAAATGGGAACAGCCAAAGTGTCCTCCTTCTACCGCACCTGGGAAGTACAAAACTCAAAGGGAAAGTGCAGGGAGAATGCTCTGCGTTCCCTCTGGAAAAGAGAGCTTGAAGGGAAACTTTTTTCCTCACTGGGATTTAGAGCGTTGCAGGCTCAATTGTGGCAGGGAAACACTGCTGTGCCATATCTTCTCTTCTTAACACAATCCATTTCTCGTCCCAGAAAGAGGCAAGCCCCAGGTCCAAGGCAGCCTGTTTCAAAGCGGTGCTTAAACTCCAGCATGCGTTTATGATGTCATAGGCCACTAAGCTGTGCACTAGATTCTAAGATGTAGGCGACGGAGTGCCCGACACTTCTGGGACCGGTAAGCAACGTTCAGTTGAGGAGAAGTATATGCCAAAAGAAGGGCAATGGAGACCTTCTTTTCTTAAGCCACTAGAAGCTCTAAATGTGAACAGCAGATGTATCTCCCTTCTACCGCACCTGGGAAGTACAAAACACAGAACGAAGGCGCATGGGGAATGCTCTGTGGTCCTTGTGGAGAATAGGGCTTGAAAACTGACCTGAAAACGTTCAGCGTTTTCGGAAGCCACTAGAAGGTGTCAATGTGAACAACAGAAGTATCTACCTTCTACAGCACCGGGAAGCCCCAAAGACCGCAGGAAGGCAAAGGGAGAGTGCTTTGTGGTCCCTTTGGAAAACAGGGTTTGAAGGGATTCACTAAGGATTGTTAGTGAATAGGTAAACCACATGGGACGACTTGCATCGAGCTCAAGCTCTCTGTTTCTCGTCACACAGAGAGACAGGCCACAGGTCCAAGGCAGCGTGTGTCAAAGCAGTGCTTTAAATGCAGGAAGCTTTTACGGTGTCTTAGGCCATGAGCCTCTGCACTAGGATGCAACATGTAAACGACGGACTGCCTGAAACTACTGGGACCTGTAAGCCACTTTCAATTGAGGACAATATATATGCCAAAAGAAGGGCAATGGAGGCCTTCTTTCCCTAAGCCACTAGAACGTGTAAATGTGAACAGCAAAAGTATCTCCCGTCTACCGCACTCGGGAAGTAGAAAACTCAATGGGAAAGTGCAGGGAGAATGCTCTGTGTTCCCTTTGGAAAAGGGAGCTTGAAGGGAAACTTTTTTCCTCACTGGGATTTAGAGCGTTGCAGGCTCAATTGTGGCAGGGAAACACTGTTGTTCCATATCTTCTCTTCTTAACACAATCCATTTCTCGTCCCAGAAAGAGGCAGGCCCCAGGTCCAAGGCAGCCTGTTTCAAAGCGGTGCTTAAACTCCAGCATGCGTTTTTGATGTCATAGGCCACTAGGCTGTGCACTAGATTCTAAGATGTAGGCGACGGAGTGCCCGACACTTCTGGGACCGGTAAGCCACGTTCAGTTGAGGAGAACTATAGGCCAAAAGAAGGGCAATGGAGACCTTCTTTTCTTAAGCCACTAGAAGCTCTAAATGTGAACAGCAGATGTATCTCCCTTCTACCGCACCTGGGAAGTACAAAACACAGAACGAAGGCGCAGGGGGAATGCTCTGTGGTCCTTGTGGAGAATAGGGCTTGAAAACTGACCTGAAAACGTTCAGCGTTTTCGGAAGCCAGTAGAAGGTGTCAATGTGAACAACAGAAGTATCTACCTTCTACAGCACCGGGAAGCCCCAAAGACCGCAGGAAGGCAAAGGGAGAGTGCTTTGTGGTCCCTTTAGAAAACAGGGTTTGAAGGGATTCACTAAGGATTGTTAGTGAATAGGTAAACCACATGGGACGACTTGCATCGAGCTCAAGCTCTCTGTTTCTCGTCACACAGAGAGGCAGGCCACAGGTCCAAGGCAGCGTGTGTCAAAGCAGTTCTTTAAATGCAGGAAGCTTTTACGGTGTCTTAGGCCATGAGCCTCTGCACTAGGATGCAACATGTAAACGACGGACTGCCTGACACTACTGGGACCTGTAAGCCACTTTCAGTTGAGGACAACTATATGCCAAAAGAAGGGCAATGGAGTCCTTCTTTCCTTAAGCCACTAGAACGTGTAAATGTGAACAGCAAAAGTATCTCCCTTCTACCGCACCTGGGTAGTACAAAACTCAAAGGGAAAGTGCAGGGAGAATGCTCTGCGTTCCCTTTGGAAAAGAGAGCTTGAAGGGAACCTTTTTTTCCTCACTGGGATTTAGAGCGTTGCAGGCTCAATTGTGGCAGGGAAACACTGCTGTGCCATATCTTCTCTTCTTAACACAATCCATTTCTCGTCCCAGAAAGAGGCATGCCCCAGGTCCAAGGCGGCCTGTTTCAAAGAGGTGCTTAAACTCCAGCATGCATTTATGATGTCATAGGACACTAGGCTGTGCACTAGATTCTAAGATGTAGGCGACGGAGTGCCCGACACTTCTGGGACCGGTAAGCCACGTTCAGTTGAGGAGAAGTATATGCCAAAACAAGGGCAATGGAGACCTTCTTTTCTTAAGCCACTAGAAGCTCTAAATGTGAACAGCAGATGTATCTCCCTTCTACCGCACCTGGGAAGTACAAAACACAGAACGAAGGCGCAGGGGGAATGCTCTGTGGTCCTTGTGGAGAATAGGGCTTGAAAACTGACCTGAAAAAGTTCAGCATTTTCGGAAGCCAGTAGAAAGTGTCAATGTGAACAACAGAAGTATCTACCTTCTACAGCACCGGGAAGCCCCAAAGACCGCAGGAAGGCAAAGGGAGAGTGCTTTGTGGTCCCTTTGGAAAACAGGGTTTGAAGGGATTCACTAAGGATTGTTAGTGAATAGGTAAACCACATGGGACGACTTGCATCGAGCTCAAGCTCTCTGTTTCTCGTCACACAGAGAGGCAGGCCACAGGTCCAAGGCAGCGTGTGTCAAAGCAGTTCTTTAAATGCAGGAAACTTTTACGGTGTCTTAGGCCATGAGCCTCTGCACTAGGATGCAACATGTAAACGACGGACTGCCTGACACTATTGGGACCTTTAATCCATTTTCAGTTGAGGACACCTATATGCCAAAAGAAGGGCAATGGAGGCCTTCTTTCCTTAAGCCACTAGAACGTGTAAATGGGAACAGCCAAAGTGTCCTCCTTCTACCGCACCTGGGAAGTACAAAACTCAAAGGGAAAGTGCAGGGAGAATGCTCTGCGTTCCCTCTGGAAAAGAGAGCTTGAAGGGAAACTTTTTTCCTCACTGGGATTTAGAGCGTTGCAGGCTCAATTGTGGCAGGGAAACACTGCTGTGCCATATCTTCTCTTCTTAACACAATCCATTTCTCGTCCCAGAAAGAGGCAGGCCCCAGGTCCAAGGCAGCCTGTTTCAAAGCGGTGCTTAAACTCCAGCATGCGTTTATGATGTCATAGGCCACTAAGCTGTGCACTAGATTCTAAGATGTAGGCGACGGAGTGCCCGACACTTCTGGGACCGGTAAGCCACGTTCAGTTGAGGAGAAGTATATGCAAAAAGAAGGGCAATGGAGACCTTCTTTTCTTAAGCCACTAGAAGCTCTAAATGTGAACAGCAGATGTATCTCCCTTCTACCGCACCTGGGAAGTACAAAACACAGAACGAAGGCGCATGGGGAATGCTCTGTGGTCCTTGTGGAGAATAGGGCTTGAAAACTGACCTGAAAACGTTCAGCGTTTTCGGAAGCCACTAGAAGGTGTCAATGTGAACAACAGAAGTATCTACCTTCTACAGCACCGGGAAGCCCCAAAGACCGCAGGAAGGCAAAGGGAGAGTGCTTTGTGGTCCCTTTGGAAAACAGGGTTTGACGGGATTCACTAAGGATTGTTAGTGAATAGGTAAACCACATGGGACGACTTGCATCGAGCTCAAGCTCTCTGTTTCTCGTCACACAGAGAGACAGGCCACAGGTCCAAGGCAGCGTGTGTCAAAGCAGTGCTTTAAATGCAGGAAGCTTTTACGGTGTCTTAGGCCATGAGCCTCTGCACTAGGATGCAACATGTAAACGACGGACTGCCTGAAACTACTGGGACCTGTAAGCCACTTTCAATTGAGGACAATATATATGCCAAAAGAAGGGCAATGGAGGCCTTCTTTCCCTAAGCCACTAGAACGTGTAAATGTGAACAGCAAAAGTATCTCCCTTCTACCGCACTCGGGAAGTACAAAACTCAATGGGAAAGTGCAGGGAGAATGCTCTGTGTTCCCTTTGGAAAAGGGAGCTTGAAGGGAAACTTTTTTCCTCACTGGGATTTAGAGCGTTACAGGCTCAATTGTGGCAGGGAAACACTGTTGTTCCATATCTTCTCTTCTTAACACAATCCATTTCTCGTCCCAGAAACAGGCAGGCCCCAGGTCCAAGGCAGCCTGTTTCAAAGCGGTGCTTAAACTCCAGCATGCGTTTTTGATGTCATAGGCCACTAGGCTGTGCACTAGATTCTAAGATGTAGGCGACGGAGTGCCCGACACTTCTGGGACCGGTAAGCCACGTTCAGTTGAGGAGAACTATATGCCAAAAGAAGGGCAATGGAGACCTTCTTTTCTTAAGCCACTAGAAGCTCTAAATGTGAACAGCAGATGTATCTCCCTTCTACCGCACCTGGGAAGTACAAAACACAGAACGAAGGCGCAGGCGGAATGCTCTGTGGTCCTTGTGGAGAATAGGGCTTGAAAACTGACCTGAAAACGTTCAGCGTTTTCGGAAGCCAGTAGAAGGTGTCAATGTGAACAACAGAAGTATCTACCTTCTACAGCACCGGGAAGCCCCAAAGACCGCAGGAAGGCAAAGGGAGAGTGCTTTGTGGTCCCTTTAGAAAACAGGGTTTGAAGGGATTCACTAAGGATTGTTAGTGAATAGGTAAACCACATGGGACGACTTGCATCGAGCTCAAGCTCTCTGTTTCTCGTCACACAGAGAGGCAGGCCACAGGTCCAAGGCAGCGTGTGTCAAAGCAGTTCTTTAAATGCAGGAAGCTTTTACGGTGTCTTAGGCCATGAGCCTCTGCACTAGGATGCAACATGTAAACGACGGACTGCCTGACACTACTGGGACCTGTAAGCCACTTTCAGTTGAGGACAACTATATGCCAAAAGAAGGGCAATGGAGTCCTTCTTTCCTTAAGCCACTAGAACGTGTAAATGTGAACAGCAAAAGTATCTCCCTTCTACCGCACCTGGGTAGTACAAAACTCAAAGGGAAAGTGCAGGGAGAATGCTCTGCGTTCCCTTTGGAAAAGAGAGCTTGAAGGGAACCTTTTTTTCCTCACTGGGATTTAGATCGTTGCAGGCTCAATTGTGGCAGGGAAACACTGCTGTGCCATATCTTCTCTTCTTAACACAATCCATTTCTCGTCCCAGAAAGAGGCATGCCCCAGGTCCAAGGCAGCCTGTTTCAAAGAGGTGCTTAAACTCCAGCATGCATTTATGATGTCATAGGCCACTAGGCTGTGCACTAGATTCTAAGATGTAGGCGACGGAGTGCCCGACACTTCTGGGACCGGTAAGCCACGTTCAGTTGAGGAGAAGTATATGCCAAAAGAAGGGCAATGGAGACCTTCTTTTCTTAAGCCACTAGAAGCTCTAAATGTGAACAGCAGATGTATCTCCCTTCTACCGCACCTGGGAAGTACAAAACACAGAACGAAGGCGCAGGGGGAATGCTCTGTGGTCCTTGTGGAGAATAGGGCTTGAAAACTGACCTGAAAAAGTTCAGCATTTTCGGAAGCCAGTAGAAAGTGTCAATGTGAACAACAGAAGTATCTACCTTCTACAGCACCGGGAAGCCCCAAAGACCGCAGGAAGGCAAAGGGAGAGTGCTTTGTGGTCCCTTTGGAAAACAGGGTTTGAAGGGATTCACTAAGGATTGTTAGTGAATAGGTAAACCACATGGGACGACTTGCATCGAGCTCAAGCTCTCTGTTTCTCGTCACACAGAGAGGCAGGCCACAGGTCCAAGGCAGCGTGTGTCAAAGCAGTTCTTTAAATGCAGGAAGCTTTTACGGTGTCTTAGGCCATGAGCCTCTGCACTAGGATGCAACATGTAAACGACGGACTGCCTGACACTACTGGGACCTGTAATCCATTTTCAGTTGAGGACACCTATATGCCAAAAGAAGGGCAATGGAGGCCTTCTTTCCTTAAGCCACTAGAACGTGTAAATGGGAACAGCCAAAGTTTCCTCCTTCTACCGCACCTGGGAAGTACAAAACTCAAAGGGAAAGTGCAGGGAGAATGCTCTGCGTTCCCTCTGGAAAAGAGAGCTTGAAGGGAAACTTTTTTCCTCACTGGGATTTAGAGCGTTGCAGGCTCAATTGTGGCAGGGAAACACTGCTGTGCCATATCTTCTCTTCTTAACACAATCCATTTCTCGTCCCAGAAAGAGGCAGGCCCCAGGTCCAAGGCAGCCTGTTTCAAAGCGGTGCTTAAACTCCAGCATGCGTTTATGATGTCATAGGCCACTAAGCTGTGCACTAGATTCTAAGATGTAGGCGACGGAGTGCCCGACACTTCTGGGACCGGTAAGCCACGTTCAGTTGAGGAGAAGTATATGCAAAAAGAAGGGCAATGGAGACCTTCTTTTCTTAAGCCACTAGAAGCTCTAAATGTGAACAGCAGATGTATCTCCCTTCTACCGCACCTGGGAAGTACAAAACACAGAACGAAGGCGCATGGGGAATGCTCTGTGGTCCTTGTGGAGAATAGGGCTTGAAAACTGACCTGAAAACGTTCAGCGTTTTCGGAAGCCACTAGAAGGTGTCAATGTGAACAACAGAAGTATCTACCTTCTACAGCACCGGGAAGCCCCAAAGACCGCAGGAAGGCAAAGGGAGAGTGCTTTGTGGTCCCTTTGGAAAACAGGGTTTGAAGGGATTCACTAAGGATTGTTAGTGAATAGGTAAACCACATGGGACGACTTGCATCGAGCTCAAGCTCTCTGTTTCTCGTCACACAGAGAGACAGGCCACAGGTCCAAGGCAGCGTGTGTCAAAGCAGTGCTTTAAATGCAGGAAGCTTTTACGGTGTCTTAGGCCATGAGCCTCTGCACTAGGATGCAACATGTAAACGACGGACTGCCTGAAACTACTGGGACCTGTAAGCCACTTTCAATTGAGGACAATATATATGCCAAAAGAAGGGCAAAGGAGGCCTTCTTTCCCTAAGCCACTAGAACGTGTAAATGTGAACAGCAAAAGTATCTCCCTTCTACCGCACTCGGGAAGTACAAAACTCAATGGGAAAGTGCAGGGAGAATGCTCTGTGTTCCCTTTGGAAAAGGGAGCTTGAAGGGAAACTTTTTTCCTCACTGGGATTTAGAGCGTTGCAGGCTCAATTGTGGCAGGGAAACACTGTTGTTCCATATCTTCTCTTCTTAACACAATCCATTTCTCGTCCCAGAAAGAGGCAGGCCCCAGGTCCAAGGCAGCCTGTTTCAAAGCGGTGCTTAAACTCCAGCATGCGTTTTTGATGTCATAGGCCACTAGGCTGTGCACTAGATTCTAAGATGTAGGCGACGGAGTGCCCGACACTTCTGGGACCGGTAAGCCACGTTCAGTTGAGGAGAACTATATGCCAAAAGAAGGGCAATGGAGACCTTCTTTTCTTAAGCCACTAGAAGCTCTAAATGTGAACAGCAGATGTATCTCCCTTCTACCGCACCTGGGAAGTACAAAACACAGAACGAAGGCGCAGGCGGAATGCTCTGTGGTCCTTGTGGAGAATAGGGCTTGAAAACTGACCTGAAAACGTTCAGCGTTTTCGGAAGCCAGTAGAAGGTGTCAATGTGAACAACAGAAGTATCTACCTTCTACAGCACCGGGAAGCCCCAAAGACCGCAGGAAGGCAAAGGGAGAGTGCTTTGTGGTCCCTTTAGAAAACAGGGTTTGAAGGGATTCACTAAGGATTGTTAGTGAATAGGTAAACCACATGGGACGACTTGCATCGAGCTCAAGCTCTCTGTTTCTCGTCACACAGAGAGGCAGGCCACAGGTCCAAGGCAGCGTGTGTCAAAGCAGTTCTTTAAATGCAGGAAGCTTTTACGGTGTCTTAGGCCATGAGCCTCTGCACTAGGATGCAACATGTAAACGACGGACTGCCTGACACTACTGGGACCTGTAATCCATTTTCAGTTGAGGACACCTATATGCCAAAAGAAGGGCAATGGAGGCCTTCTTTCCTTAAGCCACTAGAACGTGTAAATGGGAACAGCCAAAGTGTCCTCCTTCTACCGCACCTGGGAAGTACAAAACTCAAAGGGAAAGTGCAGGGAGAATGCTCTGCGTTCCCTCTGGAAAAGAGAGCTTGAAGGGAAACTTTCTTCCTCACTGGGATTTAGAGCGTTGCAGGCTCAATTGTGGCAGGGAAACACTGCTGTGCCATATCTTCTCTTCTTAACACAATCCATTTCTCGTCCCAGAAAGAGGCAGGCCCCAGGTCCAAGGCAGCCTGTTTCAAAGCGGTGCTTAAACTCCAGCATGCGTTTATGATGTCATAGGCCACTAAGCTGTGCACTAGATTCTAAGATGTAGGCGACGGAGTGCCCGACACTTCTGGGACCGGTAAGCCACGTTCACTTGAGGAGAAGTATATGCAAAAAGAAGGGCAATGGAGACCTTCTTTTCTTAAGCCACTAGAAGCTCTAAATGTGAACAGCAGATGTATCTCCCTTCTACCGCACCTGGGAAGTACAAAACACAGAACGAAGGCGCATGGGGAATGCTCTGTGGTCCTTGTGGAGAATAGGGCTTGAAAACTGACCTGAAAACGTTCAGCGTTTTCGGAAGCCACTAGAAGGTGTCAATGTGAACAACAGAAGTATCTACCTTCTACAGCACCGGGAAGCCCCAAAGACCGCAGGAAGGCAAAGGGAGAGTGCTTTGTGGTCCCTTTGGAAAACAGGGTTTGAAGGGATTCACTAAGGATTGTTAGTGAATAGGTAAACCACATGGGACGACTTGCATCGAGCTCAAGCTCTCTGTTTCTCGTCACACAGAGAGACAGGCCACAGGTCCAAGGCAGCGTGTGTCAAAGCAGTGCTTTAAATGCAGGAAGCTTTTACGGTGTCTTAGGCCATGAGCCTCTGCACTAGGATGCAACATGTAAACGACGGACTGCCTGAAACTACTGGGACCTGTAAGCCACTTTCACTTGAGGACAATATATATGCCAAAAGAAGGGCAATGGAGGCCTTCTTTCCCTAAGCCACTAGAACGTGTAAATGTGAACAGCAAAAGTATCTCCCTTCTACCGCACCTGGGAAGTACAAAACTCAATGGGAAAGTGCAGGGAGAATGCTCTGTGCTCCCTGTGGAAAAGAGAGCTTGAAGGGAACCATTTTTTCCTCACTGGGATTTAGAGCGTTGCAGGCTCAATTGTGGCAGGGAAACAGTGTTGTGCCATATCTACTCTTCTTAACACAATCCATTTCTCGTCCCAGAAAGAGGCAGGCTCCAGGTCCAAGGCAGCCTGTTTCAAAACGGTGCTTAAACTCTAGCATGCGTTTATGATGTCATAGGCCACTAGGCTGTGCACTAGATTCTAAGATGTAGGCGACGGAGTGCCCGACACTTCTGGGACCGGTAATCCACGTTCAGTTGAGGAGAAGTATATGCCAAAAGAAGGGCAATGGAGACCTTCTTTTCTTAAGCCACTAGAAGCTCTAAATGTGAACAGCAGATGTATCTCCCTTCTACCGCACCTGGGAAGTACAAAACACAGAACGAAGGCGCAGGGGGAATGCTCTGTGGTCCTTGTGGAGAATAGGGCTTGAAAACTGACCTGAAAACGTTCAGCGTTTTCGGAAGCCACTAGAAGGTGTCAATGTGAACAACAGAAGTATCTACCTTCTACAGCACCGGGAAGCCCCAAAGACCGCAGGAAGGCAAAGGGAGAGTGCTTTGTGGTCCCTTTGGAAAACAGGGTTTGAAGGGATTCACTAAGGATTGTTAGTGAATAGGTAAACCACATGGGACGACTTGCATCGAGCTCAAGTTCTCTGTTTCTCGTCACACAGAGAGGCAGGCCACAGGTCCAAGGCAGCGTGTGTCAAAGCGGTTCTTTAAATGCAGGAAGCTTTTATGGTGTCTTAGGCCATGAGCTTCTGCACTAGGATGCAACATGTAAATGACGGACTGCCTGACACTACTGGGACCTGTAAGCCACTTTCAGTTGAGGACAACTATATGCCAAAAGAAGGGCAATGGAGTCCTTCTTTCGTTAAGCCACTAGAATGTGTAAATGTGGACAGCAAAAGTATCTCCCTTCTACCGCACCTGGGTAGTACAAGACTCAAAGGGAAAGTGCAGGGAGAATGCTCTGCGTTCCCTCTGGAAAAGAGAGCTTGAAGGGAACCTTTTTTCCTCACTGGGATTTAGAGCGTTGCAGGCTCAATTGTGGCAGGGAAACACTGCTGTGCCATATCTTCTCTTCTTAACACAATCCATTTCTCGTCCCAGAAAGAGGCAGGCCCCAGGTCCAAGGCAGCCTGTTTCAAAGCGGTGCTTAAACTCCAGCATGCGTTTATGATGTCATAGGCCACTAGGCTGTGCACTAGATTCTAAGATGTAGGCGATGGAGTGCCCGACACTTCTGGGACCGGTAAGCCACCTTCAGTTGAGGAGAACTATATGCCAAAAGAAGGGCAATGGAGACCTTCTTTTCTTAAGCCACTAGAAGCTCTAAATGTGAACAGCAGATGTATCTCCCTTCAACGCACCTGGGAAGTACAAAACACAGAACGAAGGCGCAGGGGGAATGCTCTGTGGTCCTTGTGGAGAATAGGGCTTGAAAACTGACCTGAAAACGTTCAGCATTTTCGGAAGCCACTAGAAAGTGTCAATGTGACCAACACAAGTATCTACCTTCTACAGCATCGGGAAGCCCCAAAGACCGCAGGAAGGCAAAGGGAGAGTGCTTTGTGGTCCCTTTGGAAAACAGGGTTTGAAGGGATGCACTAAGGATTGTTAGTGAATAGGTAAACCACGTGGGACGACTTACATCGAGCTCAAGCTCTCTGTTTCTCGTCACACAGAGAGGCAGGCCACAGGTCCAAGGAAGCGTGTGTCAAAGCAGTTCTTTAAATGCAGGAAGCTTTTACGGTGTCTTAGGCCATGAGCCTCTGCACTAGGATGCAACATGTAAACGACGGACTGCCTGACACTACTGGGACCTGTAAGCCACTTTCAGTTGAGGACAATATATATGCCAAAAGAAGGGCAATGGAGGCCTTCTTTCGTTAAGCCACTAGAACGTGTAAATGTGAACAGCAAAAGTATCTCCCTTCTACCGCACCTGGGAAGTACAAAACTCAATGGGAAAATGCAGGGAGAATGCTCTGTGCTCCCTGTGGAAGAGAGAGCTTGAAGGGAACCTTTTTTTCCTCACTGGGATTTAGAGCGTTGCAGGCTCAATTGTGGCAGGGAAACACTGTTGTGCCATATCTTCTCTTCTTAACACAATCCATTTCTCGTCCCAGAAAGAGGCAGGCTCCATGTCCAAGGCAGCCTGTTTCAAAACGGTGCTTAAACTCTAGCATGCGTTTATGATGTCATAGGCCACTAGGCTGTGCACTAGATTCTAAGATGTAGGCGACGGAGTGCCCGACACTTCTGGGACCGGTAAGCCACGTTCAGTTGAGGAGAAGTATATGCCAAAAGAAGGGCAATGGAGACCTTCTTTTCTTAAGCCACTAGAAGCTCTAAATGTGAACAGCAGATGTATCTCCCTTCTACCGCACCTGGGACGTACAAAACACAGAACGAAGGCGCAGGGGGAATGCTCTGTGGTCCTTGTGGAGAATAGGGCTTGAAAACTGACCTGAAAACGTTCAGCGTTTTCGGAAGCCACTAGAAGGTGTCAATGTGAACAACAGAAGTATCTACCTTCTACAGCACCGGGAAGCCCCAAAGACCGCAGGAAGGCAAAGGGAGAGTGCTTTGTGGTCCCTTTGGAAAACAGGGTTTGAAGGGATTCACTAAGGATTGTTAGTGAATAGGTAAACCACATGGGACGACTTGCATCGAGCTCAAGCTCTCTGTATCTCGTCACACAGAGAGGCAGGCCACAGGTCAAAGGCAGCGTGTGTCAAAGCAGTTCTTTAAATGCAGGAAGCTTTTACGGTGTCTTAGGCCATGAGCCTCTGCACTAGGATGCAACACGTTATGACGGACTGCCTGACACTACTGGGACCTGTAAGCCACTTTCAGTTGAGGACAACTATATGCCAAAAGAAGGGCAATGGAGTCCTTCTTTCCTTAAGCCACTAGAACGTGTAAATGTGAACAGCAAAAGTATCTCCCTTCTACCGCACCTGGGTAGTACAAAACTCAAAGGGAAAGTGCAGGGAGAATGCTCTGCGTTCCCTTTGGAAAAGAGAGCTTGAAGGGAACCTTTTTTTCCTCACTGGGATTTAGAGCGTTGCAGGCTCAATTGTGGCAGGGAAACACTGCTGTGCCATATCTTCTCTTCTTAACACAATCCATTTCTCGTCCCAGAAATAGTCAGGCCCCAGGTCCAAGGCAGCCTGTTTCATAATGGTGCTTAAACTCCAGCATGCGTTTATGATGTCATAGGCCACTAGGCTGTGCACTAGATTCTAAGATGTAGGCGACGGAGTGCCCGACACTTCTGGGACTGGTAAGCCACGTTCAGTTGAGGAGAACTATATGCCAAAAGAAGGGCAATGGAGACCTTCTTTTCTTAAGCCACTAGAAGCTCTAAATGTGAACAGCAGATGTATCTCCCTTCTACCGCACCTGGGAAGTACAAAACACAGAACGAAGGCGCAGGGGGAATGCTCTGTGGTCCTTGTGGAGAATAGGGCTTGAAAACTGACCTGAAAATGTTCAGCGTTTTCGAAAGCCACTAGAAGGTGTCAATGTGAACAACAGAAGTATCTACCTTCTACAGCACCGGGAAGACCCAAAGACCGCAGGAAGGCAAAGGGAGAGTGCTTTGTGGTCCCTTTGGAAAACAGGGTTTGAAGGGATTCACTAAGGATTGTTAGTGAATAGGTAAACCACATGGGACGACTTGAATCGAGCTCAAGCTCTCTGTTTCTCGTCACACAGAGAGGCAGGCCGCAGGTCCAAGGCAGCGTGTGTCAAAGCAGTGCTTTAAATGCAGGAAGCTTTTACGGTGTCTTAGGCCATGAGCCTCTGCACTAGGATGCAACATGTAAACGACGGACTGCCTGACACTACTGGCACCTGTAAGCCACTTTCAGTTGCGGACAATATATATGCCAAAAGAAGGGCAATGGAGGCCTTCTTTCCTTAAGCCACTAGAACGTGTAAATGTGAACAGCAAAAGTATCTCCCTTCTACCGCACCTGGGAAGTACAAAACTCAAAGGGAAAGTGCAGGGAGAATGCTCTGTGTTCCCTCTGGAAAAGAGAGCTTGAAGGGAACCTTTTTTTCCTCACTGGGATTTAGAGCGTTGCAGGCTCATTTGTGGCAGGGAAACACTGTTGTGCCATATCTTCTCTTCTTAACACAATCCATTTCTCGTCCCAGAAAGAGGCAGGCTCCAGGTCCAAGGCAGCCTGTTTCAAAACGGTGCTTAAACTCCAGCATGCGTTTATGATGTCATAGGCCACTAGGCTGTGCACTAGATTCTAAGATGTAGGCGACGGAGTGCCCGACACTTCTGGGACCGGTAAGCCACGTTCAGTTGAGGAGAAGTATATGCCAAAAGAAGGGCAATGGAGACCTTCTCTTCTTAAGCCACTAGAAGCTCTAAATGTGAACAGCAGATGTATCTCCCTTCTACCGCACCTGGGAAGTACAAAACACAGAACGAAGGCGCAGGGGGAATGCTCTGTGGTCCTTGTGGAGAATAGGGCTTGAAAACTGACCTGAAAACGTTCAGCGTTTTCGGAAGCCACTAGAAGGTGTCAATGTGAACAACAGAAGTATCTACCTTCTACAGCACCGGGAAGCCCCAAAGACCGCAGGAAGGCAAAGGGAGAGTGCTTTGTGGTCCCTTTGGAAAACAGGGTTTGAAGGGATTCACTAAGGATTGTTAGTGAATAGGTAAACCACATGGGACGACTTGCATCGAGCTCAAGCTCTCTGTTTCTCGTCACACAGAGAGGCAGGCCACAGGTCCAAGGCAGCGTGTGTCAAAGCAGTTCTTTAAATGCAGGAAGCTTTTACGGTGTCTTAGGCCATGAGCCTCTGCACTAGGATGCAACATGTAAACGACGGACTGTCTGACACTACTGGCACCTGTAAGCCACTTTCAGTTGAGGACAACTATATGCCAAAAGAAGGGCAATGGAGTCCTTCTTTCCTTAAGCCACTAGAACATGTAAATGTGAACAGCAAAAGTATCTCCCTTCTACCACAACTGGGAAGTACAAAACTCAAAGGGAAAGTGCAGGGAGAATGCTCTGTGTTCCCTCTGGAAAAGAGAGCTTGAAGGGAACCTTTTTTTCCTCACTGGGATTTAGAGCGTTGCAGGCTCAATTGTGGCAGGGAAACACTGCTGTGCCATATCTTCTCTTCTTAACACAATCCATTTCTCGTCCCAGAAAGAGGCAGGCTCCAGGTCCAAGGCAGCCTGTTTCAAAACGGTGCTTAAACTCTAGCATGCGTTTATGATGTCATAGGCCACTAGGCTGTGCACAAGATTCTAAGATGTAGGCGACGGAGTGCCCGACACTTTTGGGACGGGTAAGCCACGTTAAGTTGAGGAGAAGTATATGCCAAAAGAAGGGCAATGGAGACCTTCTTTTCTTAAGCCACTAGAAGCTCTAAATGTGAACAGCAGATGTATCTCCCTTCTACCGCACCTGGGAAGTACAAAACACAGAACGAAGGCGCAGGGGGAATGCTCTGTGGTCCTTGTGGAGAATAGGGCTTGAAAACTGACCTGAAAACGTTCAGCGTTTTCGGAAGCCACTAGAAGGTGTCAATGTGAACAACAGAAGTATCTACCTTCTACAGCACCGGGAAGCCCCAAAGACCGCAGGAAGGCAAAGGGAGAGTGCTTTGTGGTCCCTTTGGAAAACAGGGATTGAAGGGATTCACTAAGGATTGTTAGTGAATAGGTAAACCACATGGGACGACTTGCATCGAGCTCAAGCTCTCTGTTTCTCATCACACAGAGAGGCAGGCCACAGGTCCAAGGCAGCGTGTGTCAAAGCAGTTCTTTAAATGCAGGAAGCTTTTACGGTGTCTTAGGCCATGAGCCTCTGCACTAGGATGCAACATGTAAATGACGGACTGCCTGACACTACTGGGACCTGTAAGCCACTTTCAGTTGAGGACAACTATATGCCAAAAGATGGGCAATGGAGTCCTTCTTTCCTTAAGCCACTAGAACGTGTAAATGTGAACAGCAAAAGTATCTCCCTTCTACCGCTCCTGGGTAGTACAAAACTCAAAGGGAAAGTGCCGGGAGAATGCTCTGCGTTCCCTTTGGAAAAGAGAGCTTGAAGGGAACCTTTTTTTCCTCACTGGGATTTAGAGCGTTGCAGGCTCAATTGTGGCAGGGAAACACTGCTGTGCCATATCTTCTCTTCTTAACACAATCCATTTCTCGTCCCAGAAAGAGGCAGGCCCCAGGTCCAAGGCTGCCTGTTTCAAAGCGGTGCTTAAACTCCAGCATGCGTTTATGATGTCATAGGCCACTAGGCTGTGCACTAGATTCTAAGATGTAGGCGACGGAGTGTCCGACACTTCTGGGACCGGTAAGCCACGTTCAGTTGAGGAGAATTATATGCCAAAAGAAGGGCAATGGAGACCTTCTTTTCTTAAGCCACTAGAAGCTCTAAATGTGAACAGCAGATGTATCTCCCTTCTACCGCACCTGGGAAGTACAAAACACAGAACGAAGGCGCATAGGGAATGCTCTGTGGTCCTTGTGGAGAATAGGGCTTGAAAACTGACCTGAAAACGTTCAGCATTTTCGGAAGCCACTAGAAAGTGTCAATGTGAACAACAGAAGTATCTACCTTCTACAGCACCGGGAAGCCCCAAAGACCGCAGGAAGGCAAAGGGAGAGTGCTTTGTGGTCCCTTTGGAAAACAGGGTTTGAAGGGATTCACTAAGGATTGTTAGTGAATAGGTAAACCACATGGGACGACTTGCATCGAGCTCAAGCTCTCTGTTTCTCGTCACACAGAGAGGCAGGCCACAGGTCCAAGGCAGCGTGTGTCAAAGCAGTTCTTTAAATGCAGGAAGCTTTTACGGTGTCTTAGGCCATGAGCCTCTGCACTAGGATGCAACATGTAAACGACGGACTGCCTGACACTACTGGGACCTGTAAGCCACTTTCAGTTGAGGACAACTATATGCCAAAAGAAGGGCAATGGAGTCCTTCTTTCCTTAAGCCACTAGAACGTGTAAATGTGAACAGCAAAAGTATCTCCCTTCTACCGCACCTGGGTAGTACAAAACTCAAAGGGAAAGTGCAGGGAGAATGCTCTGCGTTCCCTCTGGAAACGAGAGCTTGAAGGGAACCTTTTTTTCCTCACTGGGATTTAGAGCGTTGCAGGCTCAATTGTGGCAGGGAAACACTGCTGTGCCATATCTTCTCTTCTTAACACAATCCATTTCTCTTCCCAGAAAGAGGCAGGCCCCAGGTACAAGGCAGCCTGTTTCAAAGCGGTGCTTAAACTCCAGCATGCGTTTATGATGTCATAGGCCGCTAGGCTGTGCACTAGATTCTAAGATGTAGGCGACGGAGTGCCCGACACTTCTGGGACCGGTAAGCCACGTTCAGTTGAGGAGAAGTATATGCCAAAAGAAGGGCAATGGAGACCTTCTTTTCTTAAGCCACTAGAAGCTCTAAATGTGAACAGCAGATGTATCTCCCTTCTACCGCACCTGGGAAGTACAAAACACAGAACGAAGGCGCAGGGGGAATGCTCTGTGGTCCTTGTGGAGAATAGGGCTTGAAAACTGACCTGAAAACGTTCAGCATTTTCGGAAGCCACTAGAAGGTGTCAATGTGAACAACAGAAGTATCTACCTTCTACAGCATCGGGAAGACCCAAAGACCGCAGGAAGGGAAAGGGAGAGTGCTTTGTGGTCCCTTTGGAAAACAGGGTTTGAAGGGATTCTCTAAGGATTGTTAGTGAATAGGTAAACCACATGGGACGACTTGCATCGAGCTCAAGCTCTCTGTTTCTCGTCACACAGAGAGGCAGGCCACAGGTCCAAGGCAGCGTGTGTCAAAGCAGTTCTTTAAATGCAGGAAGCTTTTACGGTGTCTTAGGCCATGAGCCTCTGCACTAGGATGCAACATGTAAACGACGGACTGCCTGACACTACTGGGACCTGTAAGCCACTTTCAGTTGAGGACAACTATATGCCAAAAGAAGGGCAATGGAGTCCTTCTTTCCTTAAGCCACTAGAACGTGTAAATGTGAACAGCAAAAGTATCTCCCTTCTACCGCACCTGGGTAGTACAAAACTCAAAGGGAAAGTGCAGGGAGAATGCTCTGCGTTCCCTTTGGAAAAGAGAGCTTGAAGGGAACCTTTTTTTCCTCACTGGGATTTAGAGCGTTGCAGGCTCAATTGTGGCAGGGAAACACTGCTGTGCCATATCTTCTCTTCTTAACACAATCCATTTTTCGTCCCAGAAAGAGGCAGGCCCCAGGTCCAAGGCAGCCTGTTTCAAAGCAGTGCTTAAACTCCAGCATGCGTTTATGATGTCATAGGCCACTAGGCTGTGCACTAGATTCTAAGATGTAGGCGTCGGAGTGCCCGACACTTCTGGGACCGGTAAGCCACCTTCAGTTGAGGAGAACTATATGCCAAAAGAAGGGCAATGGAGACCTTCTTTTCTTAAGCCACTAGAAGCTCTAAATGTGAACAGCAGATGTATCTCCCTTCTACCGCAACTGGGAAGTAGAAAACACAGAACGAAGGCGCAGGGGGAATGCTCTGTGGTCTTTGTGGAGAATAGGGCTTGAAAACTGACCTGAAAACGTTCAGCATTTTCGGAAGCCACTAGAAGGTGTCAATGTGAACAACAGAAGTATCTAACTTCTACAGCACCGGGAAGCCCCAAAGACCGCAGGAACGCAAAGGGAGAGTGCTTTGTGGTCCCTTTGGAAAACAGGGTTTGAAGGGATTCACTAAGGATTGTTAGTGAATAGGTAAACCACATGGGACGACTTGCATCGAGCTCAAGCTCTCTGTTTCTCGTCACACAGAGAGGCAGGCCACAGGTCCAAGGCAGCGTGTGTCAAAGCAGTGCTTTAAATGCAGGAAGCTTTTACGGTGTCTTAGGCCATGAGCCTCTGCACTAGGATGCAACATGTAAACGACGGACTGCCTGACACTACTGGCACCTGTAAGCCACTTTCAGTTGAGGACAACTATATGCCAAAAGAAGGGCAATGGAGTCCTTCTTTCCTTAAGCCACTAGAACGTGTAAATGTGAACAGCAAAAGTATCTCCCTTCTACCGCACCTGGGTAGTACAAAACTCAAAGGGAAAGTGCAGGGAGAATGCTCTGCGTTCCCTTTGGAAAAGAGAGCTTGAAGGGAACCTTTTTTTCCTCACTGGGATTTAGAGCGTTGCAGGCTCAATTGTGGCAGGGAAACACTGCTGTGCCATATCTTCTCTTCTTAACACAATCCATTTCTCGTCCCAGAAAGAGGCAGGCCCCAGGTCCAAGGCAGCCTGTTTCAAAGCGGTGCTTAAACTCCAGCATGCATTTATGATGTCATAGGCCACTAGGCTGTGCACTAGATTCTAAGATGTAGGCGACGGAGTGCCCGACACTTCTGGGACCGGTAAGCCACGTTCAGTTGAGGAGAAGTATATGCCAAAAGAAGGGCAATGGAGACCTTCTTTTCTTAAGCCACTAGAAGCTCTAAATGTGAACAGCAGATGTATCTCCCTTCAACGCACCTGGGAAGTACAAAACACAGAACGAAGGCGCAGGGGGAATGCTCTGTGGTCCTTGTGGAGAATAGGGCTTGAAAACTGACCTGAAAACGTTCAGCATTTTCGGAAGCCACTAGAAAGTGTCAATGTGACCAACACAAGTATCTACCTTCTACAGCATCGGGAAGCCCCAAAGACCTCAGGAAGGCAAAGGGAGAGTGCTTTGTGGTCCCTTTGGAAAACAGGGTTTGAAGGGATGCACTAAGGATTGTTAGTGAATAGGTAAACCACGTGGGACGACTTACATCGAGCTCAAGCTCTCTGTTTCTCGTCACACAGAGAGGCAGGCCACAGGTCCAAGGAAGCGTGTGTCAAAGCAGTTCTTTAAATGCAGGAAGCTTTTACGGTGTCTTAGGCCATGAGCCTCTGCACTAGGATGCAACATGTAAACGACGGACTGCCTGACACTACTGGCACCTGTAAGCCACTTTCAGTTGAGGACAATATATATGCCAAAAGAAGGGCAATGGAGGCCTTCTTTCCTTAAGCCACTAGAACGTGTAAATGTGAACAGCAAAAGTATCTCCCTTCTACCGCACCTGGGAAGTACAAAACTCAATGGGAAAATGCAGGGAGAATGCTCTGTGCTCCCTGTGGGAAAGAGAGCTTGAAGGGAACCTTTTTTTCCTCACTGGGATTTAGAGCGTTGCAGGCTCAATTGTGGCAGGGAAACACTGTTGTGCCATATCTACTCTTCTTAACACAATCCATTTCTCGTCCCAGAAAGAGGCAGGCTCCAGGTCCAAGGCAGCCTGTTTCAAAACGGTGCTTAAACTCTAGCATGCGTTTATGATGTCATAGGCCACTAGGCTGTGCACTAGATTCTAAGATGTAGGCGACGGAGTGCCCGACACTTCTGGGACCGGTAAGCCACGTTCAGTTGAGGAGAACTATAGGCCAAAAGAAGGGCAATGGAGACCTTCTTTTCTTAAGCCACTAGAAGCTCTAAATGTGAACAGCAGATGTATCTCCCTTCTACCGCACCTGGGAAGTACAAAACACAGAACGAAGGCGCAGGGGGAATGCTCTGTGGTCCTTGTGGAGAATAGGGCTTGAAAACTGACCTGAAAACGTTCAGCGTTTTCGGAAGCCACTAGAAGGTGTCAATGTGAACAACAGAAGTATCTACCTTCTACAGCACCGGGAAGCCCCAAAGACCGCAGGAAGGCAAAGGAAGAGTGCTTTGTGGTCCCTTTGGAAAACAGGGTTTGAAGGGATTCACTAAGGATTGTTAGTGAATAGGTAAACCACATGGGACGACTTGCATCGAGCTCAAGCTCTCTGTTTCTCGTCACACAGAGAGGCAGGCCACAGGTCAAAGGCAGCGTGTGTCAAAGCAGTTCTTTAAATGCAGGAAGCTTTTACGGTGTCTTAGGCCATGAGCCTCTGCACTAGGATGCAACACGTAAATGACGGACTGCCTGACACTACTGGGACCTGTAAGCCACTTTCAGTTGAGGACAACTATATGCCAAAAGAAGGGCAATGGAGTCCTTCTTTCCTTAAGCCACTAGAACGTGTAAATGTGAACAGCAAAAGTATCTCCCTTCTACCGCACCTGGGTAGTACAAAACTCAAAGGGAAAGTGCAGGGAGAATGCTCTGCGTTCCCTTTGGAAAAGAGAGCTTGAAGGGAACCTTTTTTTCCTCACTGGGATTTAGAGCGTTGCAGGCTCAATTGTGGCAGGGAAACACTGCTGTGCCATATCTTCTCTTCTTAACACAATCCATTTCTCGTCCCAGAAATAGTCAGGCCCCAGGTCCAAGGCAGCCTGTTTCATAACGGTGCTTAAACTCCAGCATGCGTTTATGATGTCATAGGCCACTAGGCTGTGCACTAGATTCTAAGATGTAGGCGACGGAGTGCCCGACACTTCTGGGACTGGTAAGCCACGTTCAGTTGAGGAGAACTATATGCCAAAAGAAGGGCAATGGAGACCTTCTTTTCTTAAGCCACTAGAAGCTCTAAATGTGAACAGCAGATGTATCTCCCTTCTACCGCACCTGGGAAGTACAAAACACAGAACGAAGGTGCAGGGGGAATGCTCTGTGGTCCTTGTGGAGAATAGGGCTTGAAAACTGACCTGAAAATGTTCAGCGTTTTTGGAAGCCACTAGAAGGTGTCAATGTGAACAACAGAAGTATCTACCTTCTACAGCACCGGGAAGCCCCAAAGACCGCAGGAAGGCAAAGGGAGAGTGCTTTGTGGTCCCTTTGGAAAACAGGGTTTGAAGGGATTCACTAAGGATTGTTAGTGAATAGGTAAACCACATGGGACGACTTGAATCGAGCTCAAGCTCTCTGTTTCTCGTCACACAGAGAGGCAGGCCGCAGGTCCAAGGCAGCGTGTGTCAAAGCAGTGCTTTAAATGCAGGAAGCTTTTACGGTGTCTTAGGCCATGAGCCTCTGCACTAGGATGCAACATGTAAACGACGGACTGCCTGACACTACTGGCACCTGTAAGCCACTTTCAGTTGCGGACAATATATATGCCAAAAGAAGGGCAATGGAGGCCTTCTTTCCTTAAGCCACTAGAACGTGTAAATGTGAACAGCAAAAGTATCTCCCTTCTACCGCACCTGGGAAGTACAAAACTCAAAGGGAAAGTGCAGGGAGAATGCTCTGTGTTCCCTCTGGAAAAGAGAGCTTGAAGGGAACCTTTTTTTCCTCACTGGGATTTAGAGCGTTGCAGGCTCATTTGTGGCAGGGAAACACTGTTGTGCCATATCTTCTCTTCTTAACACAATCCATTTCTCGTCCCAGAAAGAGGCAGGCTCCAGGTCCAAGGCAGCCTGTTTCAAAACGGTGCTTAAACTCCAGCATGCGTTTATGATGTCATAGGCCACTAGGCTGTGCACTAGATTCTAAGATGTAGGCGACGGAGTGCCCGACACTTCTGGGACCGGTAAGCCACGTTCAGTTGAGGAGAAGTATATGCCAAAAGAAGGGCAATGGAGACCTTCTCTTCTTAAGCCACTAGAAGCTCTAAATGTGAACAGCAGATGTATCTCCCTTCTACCGCACCAGGGAAGTACAAAACACAGAACGAAGGCGCAGGGGGAATGCTCTGTGGTCCTTGTGGAGAATAGGGCTTGAAAACTGACCTGAAAACGTTCAGCGTTTTCGGAAGCCACTAGAAGGTGTCAATGTGAACAACAGAAGTATCTACCTTCTACAGCACCGGGAAGCCCCAAAGACCGCAGGAAGGGAAAGGGAGAGTGCTTTGTGGTCCCTTTGGAAAACAGGGTTTGAAGGGATTCTCTAAGGATTGTTAGTGAATAGGTAAACCACATGGGACGACTTGCATCGAGCTCAAGCTCTCTGTTTCTCGTCACACAGAGAGGCAGGCCACAGGTCCAAGGCAGCGTGTGTCAAAGCAGTTCTTTAAATGCAGGAAGCTTTTACGGTGTCTTAGGCCATGAGCCTCTGCACTAGGATGCAACATGTAAACGACGGACTGCCTGACACTACTGGGTCCTGTAAGCCACTTTCAGTTGAGGACAACTATATGCCAAAAGAAGGGCAATGGAGTCCTTCTTTCCTTAAGCCACTAGAACGTGTAAATGTGAACAGCAAAAGTATCTCCCTTCGACCGCACCTGGGTAGTACAAAACTCAAAGGGAAAGTGCAGGGAGAATGCTCTGCATTCCCTTTGGAAAAGAGAGCTTGAAGGGAACCTTTTATTCCTCACTGGGATTTAGAGCGTTGCAGGCTCAATTGTGGCAGGGAAACACTGCTGTGCCATATCTTCTCTTCTTAACACAATCCATTTCTAGTCCCAGAAAGAGGCAGGCCCCAGGTCCAAGGCAGCCTGTTTCAAAGCGGTGCTTAAACTCCAGCATGCGTTTATGATGTCATAGGCCACTAGGCTGTGCACTAGATTCTAAGATGTAGGCGACGGAGTGCCCGACACTTCTGGAACCGGTAAGCCACCTTCAGTTGAGGAGAACTATATGCCAAAAGAAGGGCAATGGAGACCTTCTTTTCTTAAGCCACTAGAAGCTCTAAATGTGAACAGCAGATGTATCTCCCTTCTACCGCACCTGGGAAGTACAAAACACAGAACGAAGGCGCAGGGGGAATGCTCTGTGGTCCTTGTGGAGAATAGGGCTTGAAAACTGACCTGAAAACGTTCAGGATTTTCCGAAGCCACTAGAAGGTGTCAATGTGAACAACAGAAATATCTACCTTCTACAGCATCGGGAAGACCCAAAGACCGCAGGAAGGGAAAGGGAGAGTGCTTTGTGGTCCCTTTGGAAAACAGGGTTTGAAGGGATTCTCTAAGTATTGTTAGTGAATGGGTAAACCACATGGGACGACTTGCATCGAGCTCAAGCTCTCTGTTTCTCGTCACACAGAGAGGCAGGCCGCAGGTCCAAGGCAGCGTGTGTCAAAGCAGTGCTTTAAATGCAGGAAGCTTTTACGGTGTCTTAGGCCATGAGCCTCTGCACTAGGATGCAACATGTAAACGACGGACTGCCTGACACTACTGGCACCTGTAAGCCACTTTCAGTTGAGGACAATATATATGCCAAAAGAAGGGCAATGGAGGCCTTCTTTCCTTAAGCCACTAGAACGTGTAAATGGGAACAGCAATAGTATCTCCCTTCTACCGCACCTGGGAAGTACAAAACTCAAAGGGAAAGTGCAGGGAGAATGCTCTGTGTTCCCTCTGGAAAAGAGAGCTTGAAGGGAACCTTTTTTTCCCCACTGGGATTTAGAGTGTTGCAGGCTCAATTGTGGCAGGGAAACACTGTTGTGCCATATCTTCTCTTCTTAACACAATCCATTTCTCGTCCCAGGAAGAGGCAGGCACCAGGTCCAAGGCAGCCTGTTTCAAAACGGTGCTTAAACTCCAGCATGCGTTTATGATGTCATAGGCCACTAGGCTGTGCACTAGATTCTAAGATGTAGGCGACGGAGTGCCCGACACTTCTGGGACCGGTAAGCCACGTTCAGTTGAGGAGAACTATATGCCAAAAGAAGGGCAATGGAGACCTTCTTTTCTTAAGCCACTAGAAGCTGTAAATGTGAACAGCAGATGTATCTCCCTTCTACCGCACCTGGGAAGTACAAAACACAGAACGAAGGCGCAGGGGGAATGCTCTGTGGTCCTTGTGGAGAATAGGGCTTGAAAACTGACCTGAAAACGTTCAGCGTTTTCGGAAGCCACTAGAAGGTGTCAATGTGAACAACAGAAGTATCTACCTTCTACAGCACCGGGAAGCCCCAAAGACCGCAGGAAGGCAAAGGGAGAGTGCTTTGTGGTCCCTTTGGAAAACAGGGTTTGAAGGGATTCACTAAGGTTTGTTAGTGAATAGGTAAACCACATGGGACGACTTACATCGAGCTCAAGCTCTCTGTTTCTCGTCACACAGAGAGGCAGCCCACAGGTCCAAGGCAGCGTGTGTCAAAGCAGTGCTTTAAATGCAGGAAGCTTTTACGGTGTGTTAGGCCATGAGCCTCTGCACTAGGATGCAACATGTAAACGACGGACTGCCTGAAACTACTGGGACCTGTAAGCCACTTTCAATTGAGGACAATATATATGCCAAAAGAAGGGCAATGGAGGCCTTCTTTCCTTAAGCCACTAGAACGTGTAAATGGGAACAGCCAAAGTGTCCCCCTTCTACCGCACCTGGGAAGTACAAAACTCAAAGGGAAAGTGCAGGGAGAATGCTCTGTGTTCCCTCTGGAAAAGAGAGCTTGAAGGGAACCTTTTTTTCCTCACTGGGATTTAGAGTGTTGCAGGGTCAATTGTGGCAGGGAAACACTGCTGTGCCATATCTTCTCTTCTTAACACAATCCATTTCTCGTCCCAGAAATAGTCAGGCCCCAGGTCCAAGGCAGCCTGTTTCATAACGGTGCTTAAACTCCAGCATGCGTTTATGATGTCATAGGCCACTAGGCTGTGCACTAGATTCTAAGATGTAGGCGACGGAGTGCCCGACACTTCTGGGACTGGTAAGCCACGTTCAGTTGAGGAGAACTATATGCCAAAAGAAGGGCAATGGAGACCTTCTTTTCTTAAGCCACTAGAAGCTCTAAATGTGAACAGCAGATGTATCTCCCTTCTACCGCACCTGGGAAGTACAAAACACAGAACGAAGGTGCAGGGGGAATGCTCTGTGGTCCTTGTGGAGAATAGGGCTTGAAAACTGACCTGAAAATGTTCAGCGTTTTCGGAAGCCACTAGAAGGTGTCAATGTGAACAACAGAAGTATCTACCTTCTACAGCACCGGGAAGCCCCAAAGACCGCAGGAAGGCAAAGGGAGAGTGCTTTGTGGTCCCTTTGGAAAACAGGGTTTGAAGGGATTCACTAAGGATTGTTAGTGAATAGGTAAACCACATGGGACGACTTGAATCGAGCTCAAGCTCTCTGTTTCTCGTCACACAGAGAGGCAGGCCACAGGTCCAAGGCAGCGTGTGTCAAAGCAGTGCTTTAAATGCAGGAAGCTTTTACGGTGTCTTAGGCCATGAGCCTCTGCACTAGGATGCAACATGTAAACGACGGACTGCCTGACACTACTGGCACCTGTAAGCCACTTTCAGTTGCGGACAATATATATGCCAAAAGAAGGGCAATGGAGGCCTTCTTTCCTTAAGCCACTAGAACGTGTAAATGTGAACAGCAAAAGTATCTCCCTTCTACCGCACCTGGGAAGTACAAAACTCAAAGGGAAAGTGCAGGGAGAATGCTCTGTGTTCCCTCTGGAAAAGAGAGCTTGAAGGGAACCTTTTTTTCCTCACTGGGATTTAGAGCGTTGCAGGCTCATTTGTGGCAGGGAAACACTGTTGTGCCATATCTTCTCTTCTTAACACAATCCATTTCTCGTCCCAGAAAGAGGCACGCTCCAGGTCCAAGGCAGCCTGTTTCAAAACGGTGCTTAAACTCCAGCATGCGTTTATGATGTCATAGGCCACTAGGCTGTGCACTAGATTCTAAGATGTAGGCGACGGAGTGCCCGACACTTCTGGGACCGGTAAGCCACGTTCAGTTGAGGAGAAGTATATGCCAAAAGAAGGGCAATGGAGACCTTCTCTTCTTAAGCCACTAGAAGCTCTAAATGTGAACAGCAGATGTATCTCCCTTCTACCGCACCAGGGAAGTACAAAACACAGAACGAAGGCGCAGGGGGAATGCTCTGTGGTCCTTGTGGAGAATAGGGCTTGAAAACTGACCTGAAAACGTTCAGCGTTTTCGGAAGCCACTAGAAGGTGTCAATGTGAACAACAGAAGTATCTACCTTCTACAGCACCGGGAAGCCCCAAAGACCGCAGGAAGGCAAAGGGAGAGTGCTTTGTGGTCCCTTTGGAAAACAGGGTTTGAAGGGATTCACTAAGGATTGTTAGTGAATAGGTAAACCACATGGGACGACTTGCATCGAGCTCAAGCTCTCTGTTTCTCGTCACACAGAGAGGCAGGCCACAGGTCCAAGGCAGCGTGTGTCAAAGCAGTTCTTTAAATGCAGGAAGCTTTTACGGTGTCTTAGGCCATGAGCCTCTGCACTAGGATGCAACATGTAAACGACGGACTGCCTGACACTACTGGGACCTGTAAGCCACTTTCAGTTGAGGACAACTATATGCCAAAAGAAGGGCAATGGAGTCCTTCTTTCCTTAAGCCACTAGAACGTGTAAATGTGAACAGCAAAAGTATCTCCCTTCGACCGCACCTGGGTAGTACAAAACTCAAAGGGAAAGTGCAGGGAGAATGCTCTGCATTCCCTTTGGAAAAGAGAGCTTGAAGGGAACCTTTTATTCCTCACTGGGATTTAGAGCGTTACAGGCTCAATTGTGGCAGGGAAACACTGCTGTGCCATATCTTCTCTTCTTAACACAATCCATTTCTAGTCCCAGAAAGAGGCAGGCCCCAGGTCCAAGGCAGCCTGTTTCAAAGCGGTGCTTAAACTCCAGCATGCGTTTATGATGTCATAGGCCACTAGGCTGTGCACTAGATTCTAAGATGTAGGCGACGGAGTGCCCGACACTTCTGGAACCGGTAAGCCACCTTCAGTTGAGGAGAACTATATGCCAAAAGAAGGGCAATGGAGACCTTCTTTTCTTAAGCCACTAGAAGCTCTAAATGTGAACAGCAGATGTATCTCCCTTCTACCGCACCTGGGAAGTACAAAACACAGAACGAAGGCGCAGGGGGAATGCTCTGTGGTCCTTGTGGAGAATAGGGCTTGAAAACTGACCTGAAAACGTTCAGCATTTTCCGAAGCCACTAGAAGGTGTCAATGTGAACAACAGAAGTATCTACCTTCTACAGCATCGGGAAGACCCAAAGACCGCAGGAAGGGAAAGGGAGAGTGCTTTGTGGTCCCTTTGGAAAACAGGGTTTGAAGGGATTCTCTAAGTATTGTTAGTGAATGGGTAAACCACATGGGACGACTTGCATCGAGCTCAAGCTCTCTGTTTCTCGTCACACAGAGAGGCAGGCCGCAGGTCCAAGGCAGCGTGTGTCAAAGCAGTGCTTTAAATGCAGGAAGCTTTTACGGTGTCTTAGGCCATGAGCCTCTGCACTAGGATGCAACATGTAAACGACGGACTGCCTGACACTACTGGCACCTGTAAGCCACTTTCAGTTGAGGACAATATATATGCCAAAAGAAGGGCAATGGAGGCCTTCTTTCCTTAAGCCACTAGAACGTGTAAATGGGAACAGCAAAAGTATCTCCCTTCTACCGCACCTGGGAAGTACAAAACTCAAAGGGAAAGTGCAGGGAGAATGCTCTGTGTTCCCTCTGGAAAAGAGAGCTTGAAGGGAACCTTTTTTTCCCCACTGGGATTTAGAGTGTTGCAGGCTCAATTGTGGCAGGGAAACACTGTTGTGCCATATCTTCTCTTCTTAACACAATCCATTTCTCGTCCCAGAAAGAGGCAGGCACCAGGTCCAAGGCAGCCTGTTTCAAAACGGTGCTTAAACTCCAGCATGCGTTTATGATGTCATAGGCCACTAGGCTGTGCACTAGATTCTAAGATGTAGGCGACGGAGTGCCCGACACTTCTGGGACCGGTAAGCCACGTTCAGTTGAGGAGAACTATATGCCAAAAGAAGGGCAATGGAGACCTTCTTTTCTTAAGCCACTAGAAGCTCTAAATGTGAACAGCAGATGTATCTCCCTTCTACCGCACCTGGGAAGTACAAAACACAGAACGAAGGCGCAGGGGGAATGCTCTGTGGTCCTTGTGGAGAATAGGGCTTGAAAACTGACCTGAAAACGTTCAGCGTTTTCGGAAGCCACTAGAAGGTGTCAATGTGAACAACAGAAGTATCTACCTTCTACAGCACCGGGAAGCCCCAAAGACTGCAGGAAGGCAAAGGGAGAGTGCTTTGTGGTCCCTTTGGAAAACAGGGTTTGAAGGGATTCACTAAGGTTTGTTAGTGAATAGGTAAACCACATGGGACGACTTACATCGAGCTCAAGCTCTCTGTTTCTCGTCACACAGAGAGGCAGCCCACAGGTCCAAGGCAGCGTGTGTCAAAGCAGTGCTTTAAATGCAGGAAGCTTTTACGGTGTGTTAGGCCATGAGCCTCTGCACTAGGATGCAACATGTAAACGACAGACTGCCTGAAACTACTGGGACCTGTAAGCCACTTTCAATTGAGGACAATATATATGCCAAAAGAAGGGCAATGGAGGCCTTCTTTCCTTAAGCCACTAGAACGTGTAAATGGGAACAGCCAAAGTGTCCCCCTTCTACCGCACCTGGGAAGTACAAAACTCAAAGGGAAAGTGCAGGGAGAATGCTCTGTGTTCCCTCTGGAAAAGAGAGCTTGAAGGGAACCTTTTTTTCCTCACTGGGATTTAGAGTGTTGCAGGGTCAATTGTGGCAGGGAAACACTGTTGTGCCATATCTTCTCTTCTTAACACAATCCATTTCTCGTCCCAGGAAGAGGCAGGCCCCAGGTCCAAGGCAGCCTGTTTCAAAACGGTGCTTAAACTCCAGCATGCGTTTATGATGTCATAGGCCATTAGGCTGTGCACTAGATTCTGAGATGTAGGCGACGGAGTGCCCGACACTTCTGGGACTGGTAAGCCACGTTCAGTTGAGGAGAACTATATGCCAAAAGAAGGGCAATGGAGACCTTCTTTTCTTAAGCCACTAGAAGCTCTAAATGTGAACAGCAGATGTATCTCCCTTCTACCGCACCTGGGAAGTACAAAACACAGAACGAAGGCGCAGGGGGAATGCTCTGTGGTCCTTGTGGAGAATAGGGCTTGAAAACTGACCTGAAAACGTTCAGCATTTTCGGAAGCCACTAGAAGGTGTCAATGTGAACAACAGAAGTATCTACCTTCTACAGCACCGGGAAGCCCCAAAGACCGCAGGAAGGCAAAGGGAGAGTGCTTTGTGGTCCCTTTGGAAAACAGGGTTTGAAGGGATTCACTAAGGTTTGTTAGTGAATAGGTAAACAACATGGGACGACTTACATCGAGCTCAAGCTCTCTGTTTCTCGTCACACAGAGAGGCAGGCCACAGGTCCAAGGCAGCGTGTGTCAAAGCAGTGCTTTAAATGCAGGAAGCTTTTACGGTGTCTTAGGCCATGAGCCTCTGCACTAGGATGCAACATGTAAACGACGGACTGCCTGACACTACTGGCACCTGTAAGCCACTTTCAGTTCAGGACAACTATATGCCAAAAGAAGGGCAATGGAGTCCTTCTTTCCTTAAGCCACTAGAACGTGTAAATGTGAACAGCAAAAGTATCTCCCTTCTACCGCACCTGGGTAGTACAAAACTCAAAGGGAAAGTGCAGGGAGAATGCTCTGCGTTCCCTTTGGAAAAGAGAGCTTGAAGGGAACCTTTTTTTCCTCACTGGGATTTAGAGCGTTGTAGGCTCAATTGTGGCAGGGAAACACTGCTGTGCCATATCTTCTCTTCTTAACACAATCCATTTCTCGTCCCAGAAAGAGGCAGGCCCCAGGTCCAAGGCAGCCTGTTTCAAAGCGGTGCTTAAACTCCAGCATGCATTTATGATGTCATAGGCCACTAGGCTGTGCACTAGATTCTAAGATGTAGGCGACGGAGTGCCCGACACTTCTGGGACCGGTAAGCCACGTTCAGTTGAGGAGAAGTATATGCCAAAAGAAGGGCAATGGAGACCTTCTTTTCTTAAGCCACTAGAAGCTCTAAATGTGAACAGCAGATGTATCTCCCTTCAACGCACCTGGGAAGTACAAAACACAGAACGAAGGCGCAGGGGGAATGCTCTGTGGTCCTTGTGGAGAATAGGGCTTGAAAACTGACCTGAAAACGTTCAGCATTTTCGGAAGCCACTAGAAAGTGTCAATGTGACCAACACAAGTATCTACCTTCTACAGCATCGGGAAGCCCCAAAGACCGCAGGAAGGCAAAGGGAGAGTGCTTTGTGGTCCCTTTGGAAAACAGGGTTTGAAGGGATGCACTAAGGATTGTTAGTGAATAGGTAAACCACGTGGGACGACTTACATCGAGCTCAAGCTCTCTGTTTCTCGTCACACAGAGAGGCAGGCCACAGGTCCAAGGAAGCGTGTGTCAAAGCAGTTCTTTAAATGCAGGAAGCTTTTACGGTGTCTTAGGCCATGAGCCTCTGCACTAGGATGCAACATGTAAACGACGGACTGCCTGACACTACTGGCACCTGTAAGCCACTTTCAGTTGAGGACAATATATATGCCAAAAGAAGGGCAATGGAGGCCTTCTTTCCTTAAGCCACTAGAACGTGTAAATGTGAACAGCAAAAGTATCTCCCTTCTACCGCACCTGGGAAGTACAAAACTCAATGGGAAAATGCAGGGAGAATGCTCTGTGCTCCCTGTGGGAAAGAGAGCTTGAAGGGAACCTTTTTTTCCTCACTGGGATTTAGAGCGTTGCAGGCTCAATTGTGGCAGGGAAACACTGTTGTGCCATATCTTCTCTTCTTAACACAATCCATTTCTCGTCCCAGAAAGAGGCAGGCTCCACGTCCAAGGCAGCCTGTTTCAAAACGGTGCTTAAACTCTAGCATGCGTTTATGATGTCATAGGCCACTAGGCTGTGCACTAGATTCTAAGATTTAGGCGACGGAGTGCCCGACACTTCTGGGACCGGTAAGCCACGTTCAGTTGAGGAGAAGTATATGCCAAAAGAAGGGCAATGGAGACCTTCTTTTCTTAAGCCACTAGAAGCTCTAAATGTGAACAGCAGATGTATCTCCCTTCTACCGCACCTGGGACGTACAAAACACAGAACGAAGGCGCAGGGGGAATGCTCTGTGGTCCTTGTGGAGAATAGGGCTTGAAAACTGACCTGAAAACGTTCAGCGTTTTCGGAAGCCACTAGAAGGTGTCAATGTGAACAACAGAAGTATCTACCTTCTACAGCACCGGGAAGCCCCAAAGACCGCAGGAAGGCAAAGGAAGAGTGCTTTGTGGTCCCTTTGGAAAACAGGGTTTGAAGGGATTCACTAAGGATTGTTAGTGAATAGGTAAACCACATGGGACGACTTGCATCGAGCTCAAGCTCTCTGTTTCTCGTCACACAGAGAGGCAGGCCACAGGTCCAAGGCAGCGTGTGTCAAAGCAGTTCTTTAAATGCAGGAAGCTTTTACGGTGTCTTAGGCCATGAGCCTCTGCACTAGGATGCAACACGTAAATGACGGACTGCCTGACACTACTGGGACCTGTAAGCCACTTTCAGTTGAGGACAACTATATGCCAAAAGAAGGGCAATGGAGTCCTTCTTTCCTTAAGCCACTAGAACGTGTAAATGTGAACAGCAAAAGTATCTCCCTTCTACCGCACCTGGGTAGTACAAAACTCAAAGGGAAAGTGCAGGGAGAATGCTCTGCGTTCCCTTTGGAAAAGAGAGCTTGAAGGGAACCTTTTTTTCCTCACTGGGATTTAGAGCGTTGCAGGCTCAATTGTGGCAGGGAAACACTGCTGTGCCATATCTTCTCTTCTTAACACAATCCATTTCTCGTCCCAGAAATAGTCAGGCCCCAGGTCCAAGGCAGCCTGTTTCATAACGGTGCTTAAACTCCAGCATGCGTTTATGATGTCATAGGCCACTAGGCTGTGCACTAGATTCTAAGATGTAGGCGACGGAGTGCCCGACACTTCTGGGACTGGTAAGCCACGTTCAGTTGAGGAGAACTATATGCCAAAAGAAGGGCAATGGAGACCTTCTTTTCTTAAGCCACTAGAAGCTCTAAATGTGAACAGCAGATGTATCTCCCTTCTACCGCACCTGGGAAGTACAAAACACAGAACGAAGGTGCAGGGGGAATGCTCTGTGGTCCTTGTGGAGAATAGGGCTTGAAAACTGACCTGAAAATGTTCAGCGTTTTCGAAAGCCACTAGAAGGTGTCAATGTGAACAACAGAAGTATCTACCTTCTACAGCACCGGGAAGCCCCAAAGACAGCAGGAAGGCAAAGGGAGAGTGCTTTGTGGTCCCTTTGGAAAACAGGGTTTGAAGGGATTCACTAAGGATTGTTAGTGAATAGGTAAACCACATGGGACGACTTGAATCGAGCTCAAGCTCTCTGTTTCTCGTCACACAGAGAGGCAGGCCGCAGGTCCAAGGCAGCGTGTGTCAAAGCAGTGCTTTAAATGCAGGAAGCTTTTACGGTGTCTTAGGCCATGAGCCTCTGCACTAGGATGCAACATGTAAACGACGGACTGCCTGACACTACTGGCACCTGTAAGCCACTTTCAGTTGCGGACAATATATATGCCAAAAGAAGGGCAATGGAGGCCTTCTTTCCTTAAGCCACTAGAACGTGTAAATGTGAACAGCAAAAGTATCTCCCTTCTACCGCACCTGGGAAGTACAAAACTCAAAGGGAAAGTGCAGGGAGAATGCTCTGTGTTCCCTCTGGAAAAGAGAGCTTGAAGGGAACCTTTTTTTCCTCACTGGGATTTAGAGCATTGCAGGCTCATTTGTGGCAGGGAAACACTGTTGTGCCATATCTTCTCTTCTTAACACAATCCATTTCTCGTCCCAGAAAGAGGCAGGCTCCAGGTCCAAGGCAGCCTGTTTCAAAATGGTGCTTAAACTCCAGCATGCGTTTATGATGTCATAGGCCACTAGGCTGTGCACTAGATTCTAAGATGTAGGCGACGGAGTGCCCGACACTTCTGGGACCGGTAAGCCACGTTCAGTTGAGGAGAAGTATATGCCAAAAGAAGGGCAATGGAGACCTTCTCTTCTTAAGCCACTAGAAGCTCTAAATGTGAACAGCAGATGTATCTCCCTTCTACCGCACCAGGGAAGTACAAAACACAGAACGAAGGCGCAGGGGGAATGCTCTGTGGTCCTTGTGGAGAATAGGGCTTGAAAACTGACCTGAAAACGTTCAGCGTTTTCGGAAGCCACTAGAAGGTGTCAATGTGAACAACAGAAGTATCTACCTTCTACAGCACCGGGAAGCCCCAAAGACAGCAGGAAGGCAAAGGGAGAGTGCTTTGTGGTCCCTTTGGAAAACAGGGTTTGAAGGGATTCACTAAGGATTGTTAGTGAATAGGTAAACCACATGGGACGACTTGCATCGAGCTCAAGCTCTCTGTTTCTCGTCACACAGAGAGGCAGGCCACAGGTCCAAGGCAGCGTGTGTCAAAGCAGTTCTTTAAATGCAGGAAGCTTTTACGGTGTCTTAGGCCATGAGCCTCTGCACTAGGATGCAACATGTAAACGACGGACTGCCTGACACTACTGGGTCCTGTAAGCCACTTTCAGTTGAGGACAACTATATGCCAAAAGAAGGGCAATGGAGTCCTTCTTTCCTTAAGCCACTAGAACGTGTAAATGTGAACAGCAAAAGTATCTCCCTTCGACCGCACCTGGGTAGTACAAAACTCAAAGGGAAAGTGCAGGGAGAATGCTCTGCATTCCCTTTGGAAAAGAGAGCTTGAAGGGAACCTTTTATTCCTCACTGGGATTTAGAGCGTTGCAGGCTCAATTGTGGCAGGGAAACACTGCTGTGCCATATCTTCTCTTCTTAACACAATCCATTTCTAGTCCCAGAAAGAGGCAGGCCCCAGGTCCAAGGCAGCCTGTTTCAAAGCGGTGCTTAAACTCCAGCATGCGTTTATGATGTCATAGGCCACTAGGCTGTGCACTAGATTCTAAGATGTAGGCGACGGAGTGCCCGACACTTCTGGAACCGGTAAGCCACCTTCAGTTGAGGAGAACTATATGCCAAAAGAAGGGCAATGGAGACCTTCTTTTCTTAAGCCACTAGAAGCTCTAAATGTGAACAGCAGATGTATCTCCCTTCTACCGCACCTGGGAAGTACAAAACACAGAACGAAGGCGCAGGGGGAATGCTCTGTGGTCCTTGTGGAGAATAGGGCTTGAAAACTGACCTGAAAACGTTCAGCATTTTCCGAAGCCACTAGAAGGTGTCAATGTGAACAACAGAAGTATCTACCTTCTACAGCATCGGGAAGACCCAAAGACCGCAGGAAGGGAAAGGGAGAGTGCTTTGTGGTCCCTTTGGAAAACAGGGTTTGAAGGGATTCTCTAAGTATTGTTAGTGAATGGGTAAACCACATGGGACGACTTGCATCGAGCTCAAGCTCTCTGTTTCTCGTCACACAGAGAGGCAGGCCGCAGGTCCAAGGCAGCGTGTGTCAAAGCAGTGCTTTAAATGCAGGAAGCTTTTACGGTGTCTTAGGCCATGAGCCTCTGCACTAGGATGCAACATGTAAACGACGGACTGCCTGACACTACTGGCACCTGTAAGCCACTTTCAGTTGAGGACAATATATATGCCAAAAGAAGGGCAATGGAGGCCTTCTTTCCTTAAGCCACTAGAACGTGTAAATGGGAACAGCAAAAGTATCTCCCTTCTACCGCACCTGGGAAGTACAAAACTCAAAGGGAAAGTGCAGGGAGAATGCTCTGTGTTCCCTCTGGAAAAGAGAGCTTGAAGGGAACCTTTTTTTCCCCACTGGGATTTAGAGTGTTGCAGGCTCAATTGTGGCAGGGAAACACTGTTGTGCCATATCTTCTCTTCTTAACACAATCCATTTCTCGTCCCAGGAAGAGGCAGGCACCAGGTCCAAGGCAGTCTGTTTCAAAACGGTGCTTAAACTCCAGCATGCGTTTATGATGTCATAGGCCACTAGGCTGTGCACTAGATTCTAAGATGTAGGCGACGGAGTGCCCGACACTTCTGGGACCGGTAAGCCACGTTCAGTTGAGGAGAACTATATGCCAAAAGAAGGGCAATGGAGACCTTCTTTTCTTAAGCCACTAGAAGCTGTAAATGTGAACAGCAGATGTATCTCCCTTCTACCGCACCAGGGAAGTACAAAACACAGAACGAAGGCGCAGGGGGAATGCTCTGTGGTCCTTGTGGAGAATAGGGCTTGAAAACTGACCTGAAAACGTTCAGCGTTTTCGGAAGCCACTAGAAGGTGTCAATGTGAACAACAGAAGTATCTACCTTCTACAGCACCGGGAAGCCCCAAAGACCGCAGGAAGGCAAAGGGAGAGTGCTTTGTGGTCCCTTTGGAAAACACGGTTTGAAGGGATTCACTAAGGATTGTTAGTGAATAGGTAAACCACATGGGACGACTTGCATCGAGCTCAAGCTCTCTGTTTCTCGTCACACAGAGAGGCAGGCCACAGGTCCAAGGCAGCGTGTGTCAAAGCAGTTCTTTAAATGCAGGAAGCTTTTACGGTGTCTTAGGCCATGAGCCTCTGCACTAGGATGCAACATGTAAACGACGGACTGCCTGACACTACTGGGTCCTGTAAGCCACTTTCAGTTGAGGACAACTATATGCCAAAAGAAGGGCAATGGAGTCCTTCTTTCCTTAAGCCACTAGAACGTGTAAATGTGAACAGCAAAAGTATCTCCCTTCGACCGCACCTGGGTAGTACAAAACTCAAAGGGAAAGTGCAGGGAGAATGCTCTGCATTCCCTTTGGAAAAGAGAGCTTGAAGGGAACCTTTTATTCCTCACTGGGATTTAGAGCGTTGCAGGCTCAATTGTGGCAGGGAAACACTGCTGTGCCATATCTTCTCTTCTTAACACAATCCATTTCTAGTCCCAGAAAGAGGCAGGCCCCAGGTACAAGGCAGCCTGTTTCAAAGCGGTGCTTAAACTCCAGCATGCGTTTATGATGTCATAGGCCACTAGGCTGTGCACTAGATTCTAAGATGTAGGCGACGGAGTGCCCGACACTTCTGGAACCGGTAAGCCACCTTCAGTTGAGGAGAACTATATGCCAAAAGAAGGGCAATGGAGACCTTCTTTTCTTAAGCCACTAGAAGCTCTAAATGTGAACAGCAGATGTATCTCCCTTCTACCGCACCTGGGAAGTACAAAACACAGAACGAAGGCGCAGGGGGAATGCTCTGTGGTCCTTGTGGAGAATAGGGCTTGAAAACTGACCTGAAAACGTTCAGCATTTTCCGAAGCCACTAGAAGGTGTCAATGTGAACAACAGAAGTATCTACCTTCTACAGCATCGGGAAGACCCAAAGACCGCAGGAAGGGAAAGGGAGAGTGCTTTGTGGTCCCTTTGGAAAACAGGGTTTGAAGGGATTCTCTAAGTATTGTTAGTGAATGGGTAAACCACATGGGACGACTTGCATCGAGCTCAAGCTCTCTGTTTCTCGTCACACAGAGAGGCAGGCCGCAGGTCCAAGGCAGCGTGTGTCAAAGCAGTGCTTTAAATGCAGGAAGCTTTTACGGTGTCTTAGGCCATGAGCCTCTGCACTAGGATGCAACATGTAAACGACGGACTGCCTGACACTACTGGCACCTGTAAGCCACTTTCAGTTGAGGACAATATATATGCCAAAAGAAGGGCAATGGAGGCCTTCTTTCCTTAAGCCACTAGAACGTGTAAATGTGAACAGCAAACGTATCTCCCTTCTACCGCACCTGGGAAGTACAAAACTCAAAGGGAAAGTGCAGGGAGAATGCTCTGTGTTCCCTCTGGAAAAGAGAGCTTGAAGGGAACCTTTTTTTCCCCACTGGGATTTAGAGTGTTGCAGGCTCAATTGTGGCAGGGAAACACTGTTGTGCCATATCTTCTCTTAACACAATCCATTTCTCGTCCCAGGAAGAGGCAGGCACCAGGTCCAAGGCAGCCTGTTTCAAAACGGTGCTTAAACTCCAGCATGCGTTTATGATGTCATAGGCCACTAGGCTGTGCACTAGATTCTAAGATGTAGGCGACGGAGTGCCCGACACTTCTGGGACCGGTAAGCCACGTTCAGTTGAGGAGAACTATATGCCAAAAGAAGGGCAATGGAGACCTTCTTTTCTTAAGCCACTAGAAGCTGTAAATGTGAACAGCAGATGTATCTCCCTTCTACCGCACCTGGGAAGTACAAAACACAGAACGAAGGCGCAGGGGGAATGCTCTGTGGTCCTTGTGGAGAATAGGGCTTGAAAACTGACCTGAAAACGTTCAGCGTTTTCGGAAGCCACTAGAAGGTGTCAATGTGAACAACAGAAGTATCTACCTTCTACAGCACCGGGAAGCCCCAAAGACCGCAGGAAGGCAAAGGGAGAGTGCTTTGTGGTCCCTTTGGAAAACAGGGTTTGAAGGGATTCACTAAGGATTGTTAGTCAATAGGTAAACCACATGGGACGACTTGCATCGAGCTCAAGCTCTCTGTTTCTCGTCACACAGAGAGGCAGGCCACAGGTCCAAGGCAGCGTGTGTCAATGCAGTTCTTTAAATGCAGGAAGCTTTTACGGTGTCTTAGGCCATGAGCCTCTGCACTAGGATGCAACATGTAAACGACGGACTGCCTGACACTACTGGGACCTGTAAGCCACTTTCAGTTGAGGACAATATATATGCCAAATGAAGGGCAATGGAGGCCTTCTTTCGTTAAGCCACTAGAACGTGTAAATGTGAACAGCAAAAGTATCTCCCTTCTACCGCACCTGGGAAGTACAAAACTCAATGGGAAAGTGCAGGGAGAATGCTCTGTGTTCCCTCTGGAAAAGAGAGCTTGAAGGGAACCTTTTTATCCTCACTGGGATTTAGAGCGTTGCAGGCTCTATTGTGGCAGGGAAACACTGTTGTGCCATATCTTCTCTTCTTAACACAATCCATTTCTCGTCCCAGAAAGAGGCAGGCTCCAGGTCCAAGGCAGCCTGTTTCAAAACGGTGCTTAAACTCTAGCATGCGTTTATGATGTCATAGGCCACTAGGCTGTGCACTAGATTCTAAGATGTAGGCGACGGAGTGCCCGACACTTCTGGGACCGGTAAGCCACGTTCAGTTGAGGAGAAGTATATGCCAAAAGAAGGGCAATGGAGACCTTCTTTTCTTAAGCCAATAGAAGCGCTAAATGTGAACAGCAGATGTATCTCCCTTCTACCACACCTGGGACGTACAAAACACAGAACGAAGGCGCAGGGGGAATGCTCTGTGGTCCTTGTGGAGAATAGGGCTTGAAAACTGACCTGAAAACGTTCAGCGTTTTCGGAAGCCACTAGAAGGTGTCAATGTGAACAACAGAAGTATCTACATTCTACAGCACCGGGAAGCCCCAAAGACCGCAGGAAGGCAAAGGGAGAGTGCTTTGTGGTCCCTTTGGAAAACAGGGTTTGAAGGGATTCACTAAGGATTGTTAGTGAATAGGTAAACCACATGGGACGACTTGCATCGAGCTCAAGCTCTCTGTTTCTCGTCACACAGAGGGGCAGGCCACAGGTCCAAGGCAGCGTGTGTCAAAGCAGTTCTTTAAATGCAGGAAGCTTTTACGGTGTCTTAGGCCATGAGCCTCTGCACTAGGATGCAACATGTAAACGACGGACTGCCTGACACTACTGGGACCTGTAAGCCACTTTCAGTTGAGGACAACTATATGCCAAAAGAAGGGCAATGGAGTCCTTCTTTCCTTAAGCCACTAGAACGTGTAAATGTGAACAGCAAAAGTATCTCCCTTCGACCGCACCTGGGTAGTACAAAACTCAAAGGGAAAGTGCAGGGAGAATGCTCTGCGTTCCCTTTGGAAAAGAGAGCTTGAAGGGAACCTTTTTTTCCTCACTGGGATTTAGAGCGTTGCAGGCTCAATTGTGGCAGGGAAACACTGTTGTGCCATATCTTCTCTTCTTAACACAATCCATTTCTCGTCCCAGAAAGAGGCAGGCCCCAGGTCCAAGGCAGCCTGTTTCAAAGCGGTGCTTAAACTCCAGCATGCGTTTATGATGTCATAGGCCACTAGGCTGTGCACTAGATTCTAAGATGTAGGCGACGGAGTGCCCGACACTTCTGGGACCGGTAAGCCACGTTCAGTTGAGGAGAACTATATGCCAAAATAAGGGCAATGGAGACCTTCTTTTCTTAAGCCACTAGAAGCTCTAAATGTGAACAGCAGATGTATCTCCCATCTACTGCACCTGGGAAGTACAAAACACAGAACGAAGGCGCAGGGGGAATGCTCTGTGGTCCTTGTGGAGAATAGGGCTTGAAAACTGACCTGAAAACGTTCAGCGTTTTCGGAAGCCACTAGAAGGTGTCAATGTGAACAACAGAAGTATCTACCTTCTACAGCACCGGGAAGCCCCAAAGACCGCAGGAAGGCAAAGGGAGAGTGCTTTGTGGTCCCTTTGGAAAACAGGGTTTGAAGGGATTCACTAAGGATTGTTAGTGAATAGGTAAACCACATGGGACGACTTGCATCGAGCTCAAGCTCTCTGTTTCTCGTCACACAGAGAGGCAGGCCACAGGTCCAAGGCAGCGTGTGTCAAAGCAGTTCTTTAAATGCAGGAAGCTTTTACGGTGTCTTAGGCCATGAGCCTCTGCACTAGGATGCAACATGTAAACGACGGACTGCCTGACACTACTGGGACCTCTAAGCCACTTTCAGTTGAGGACAACTATATGCCAAAAGAAGGGCAATGGAGTCCTTCTTTCCTAAAGCCACTAGAACGTGTAAATGTGAACAGCAAAAGTATCTCCCTTCTACCGCTTCTGGGTAGTACAAAACTCAAAGGGAAAGTGCAGGGAGAATGCTCTGCGTTCCCTTTGGAAAAGAGAGCTTGAAGGGAACCTTTTTTTCCTCACTGGGATTTAGAGCGTTGCAGGCTCAATTGTGGCAGGGAAACACTGCTGTGCCATATCTCCTCTTCTTAACACAATCCATTTCTCGTCCCAGAAAGAGGCAGGTCCCAGGTCCAAGGCAGCCTGTTTCAAAGCGGTGCTTATACTCCAGCATGCGTTTATGATGTCATAGGCCACTAGGCTGTGCACTAGATTCTAAGATGTAGGCGACGGAGTGCCTGACACTCCTGGGACCGGTAAGCCACGTTCAGTTGAGGAGAAGTATATGCCAAAAGAAGGGCAATGGAGACCTTCTTTTCTTAAGCCACTAGAAGCTCTAAATGTGAACAGCAGATGTATCTCCCTTCTACCACACCTGGGAAGTACAAAACACAGAACGAAGGCGCAGGGGGACTGCTCTGTGGTCCTTGTGGAGAATAGGGCTTGAAAACTGACCTGAAAACGTTCAGCGTTTTCGGAAGCCACAAGAAGGTGTCAATGTGAACAACAGAAGTATCTACCTTCTACAGCACCGGGAAGCCCCAAAGACCGCAGGAAGGCAAAGGGAGAGTGCTTTGTGGTCCCTTTGGAAAACAGGGTTTGAAGGGATTCACTAAGGATTGTTAGTGAATAGGTAAACCACATGGGACGACTTGCATCGAGCTCAAGCTCTCTGTTTCTCGTCACACAGAGAGGCAGGCCACAGGTCCAAGGCAGCGTGTGTCAAAGCAGTTCTTTAAATGCAGGAAGCTTTTACGGTGTCTTAGGCCATGAGCCTCTGCACTAGGATGCAACATGTAAACGACGGCCTGCCTGACACTACTGGGACCTGTAAGCCACTTTCAGTTGAGGACAACTATATGCCAAAAGAAGGGCAATGGAGTCCTTCTTTCCTTAAGCCACTAGAACGTGTAAATGTGAACAGCAAAAGTATCTCCCTTCGACTGCACCTGGGTAGTACAAAACTCAAAGGGAAAGTGCAGGGAGAATGCTCTGCGTTCCCTTTGGAAAAGAGAGCTTGAAGGGAACCTTTTTTTCCTCACTGGGATTTAGAGCGTTGCAGGCTCAATTGTGGCAGGGAAACACTGTTGTGCCATATCTTCTCTTCTTAACACAATCCATTTCTCGTCCCAGAAAGAGGCAGGCCCCAGGTCCAAGGCAGCCTGTTTCAAAGCGGTGCTTAAACTCCAGCATGCGTTAATGATATCATAGGCCACTAGGCTGTGCACTAGATTCTAAGATGTAGGCGACGGAGTGCCCGACACTTCTGGGACCGGTAAGCCACGTTCAGTTGAGGAGAACTATATGCCAAAAGAAGGGCAATGGAGACCTTCTTTTCTTAAGCCACTAGAAGCTCTAAATGTGAACAGCAGATGTATCTCCCTTCTACTGCACCTGGGAAGTACAAAACACAGAACGAAGGCGCAGGGGGAATGCTCTGTGGTCCTTGTGGAGAATAGGGCTTGAAAACTGACCTGAAAACGTTCAGCGTTTTCGGAAGCCACTAGAAGGTGTCAATGTGAACAACAGAAGTATCTACCTTCTACAGCACCAGGAAGCACCAAAGACCGCAGGAAGGCAAAGGGAGAGTGCTTTGTGGTCCCTTTGGAAAACAGGGTTTGAAGGGATTCACTAAGGATTGTTACTGAATAGGTAAACCACATGGGACGACTTGCATCGAGCTCAAGCTCTCTGTTTCTCGTCACACAGAGAGGCAGGCCACAGGTCCAAGGCAGCGTGTGTCAAAGCAGTTCTTTAAATGCAGGAAGCTTTTACGGTGTCTTAGGCCATGAGCCTCTGCACTAGGATGCAACATGTAAACGACGGACTGCCTGACACTACTGGGACCTGTAAGCCACTTTCAGTTGAGGACAACTATATGCCAAAAGAAGGGCAATGGAGTCCTTCTTTCCTTAAGCCACTAGAACGTGTAAATGTGAACAGCAAAAGTATCTCCCTTCTACCGCTCCTGGGTAGTACAAAACTCAAAGGAAAATGCAGGGAGAATGCTCTGTGTTCCCTCTGGAAAAGAGAGCTTGAAGGGAACCTTTATTTCCGCACTGGGATTTAGAGCGTTGCAGGCTCAATTGTGGCAGGGAAACACTGCTGTGCCATATCTTCTCTTCTTAACACAATCCATTTCTCGTCCCAGAAAGAGGCAGGCCCCAGGTCCAAGGCGGCCTGTTTCAAAGCGGTGCTTATACTCCAGCATGCGTTTATGATGTCATAGGCCACTAGGCTGTGCACTAGATTCTAAGATGTAGGCGACGGAGTGCCCGACACTTCTGGGACCGGTAAGCCACGTTCAGTTGAGGAGAACTATATGCCAAAAGAAGGGCAATGGAGACCTTCTTTTCTTAAGCCACTAGAAGCTCTAAATGTGAACAGCAGATGTATCTCCCTTCTACCGCACCTGGGAAGTACAAAACACAGAACGAAGGCGCAGGGGGAATGCTCTGTGGTCCTTGTGGAGAATAGGGCTTGAAAACTGACCTGAAAACGTTCAGCATTTTCGGAAGCCACTAGAAAGTGTCAATGTGACCAACACAAGTATCTACCTTCTACAGCACCGGGAAGCCCCAAAGACCGCAGGAAGGCAAAGGGAGAGTGCTTTGTGGTCCCTTTGGAAAACAGGGTTTGAAGGGATTCACTAAGGATTGTTAGTGAATAGGTAAACCACATGGGACGACTTGCATCGAGCTCAAGCTCTCTGTTTCTCGTCACACAGAGAGGCAGGCCACAGGTCCAAGGCAGCGTGTGTCAATGCAGTTCTTTAAATGCAGGAAGCTTTTACGGTGTCTTAGGCCATGAGCCTCTGCACTAGGATGCAACATGTAAACGACGGACTGCCTGACACTACTGGGACCTGTAAGCCACTTTCAGTTGAGGACAATATATATGCCAAAAGAAGGGCAATGGAGGCCTTCTTTCGTTAAGCCACTAGAACGTGTAAATGTGAACAGCAAAAGTATCTCCCTTCTACCGCACCTGGGAAGTACAAAACTCAATGGGAAAGTGCAGGGAGAATGCTCTGCGTTCCCTTTGGAAAAGAGAGCTTGAAGGGAACCTTTTTTTCCTCACTGGGGTTTAGAGCGTTGCAGGCTCAATTGTGGCAGGGAAACACTGCTGTGCCATATCTTCTCTTCTTAACACAATCCATTTCTCGTCCCAGAAAGAGGCAGGCCCCAGGTCCAAGGCAGCCTGTTTCAAAGCGGTGCTTAAACTCCAGCATGCGTTTATGATGTCATAGGCCACTAGGCTGTGCACTAGATTCTAAGATGTAGGCGACGGAGTGCCCGACACTTCTGGGACCGGTAAGCCACGTTCAGTTGAGGAGAACTATATGCCAAAAGAAGGGCAATGGAGACCTTCTTTTCTTAAGCCACTAGAAGCTCTAAATGTGAACAGCAGATGTATCTCCCTTCTACCGCACCTGGGAAGTACAAAACACAGAACGAAGGCGCAGGGGGAATGCTCTGTGGTCCTTGTGGAGAATAGGGCTTGAAAACTGACCTGAAAACGTTCAGCATTTTCGGAAGCCACTAGAAGGTGTCAATGTGAACAACAAAAGTATCTACCTTCTACAGCATCGGGAAGACCCAAAGACCGCAGGAAGGGAAAGGGAGAGTGCTTTGTGGTCCCTTTGGAAAACAGGGTTTGAAGGGATTCTCTAAGGATTGTTAGTGAATAGGTAAACCACATGGGACGACTTGCATCGAGCTCAAGCTCTCTGTTTCTCGTCACACAGAGAGGCAGGCCACAGGTCCAAGGCAGCGTGTGTCAAAGCAGTTCTTTAAATGCAGGAAGCTTTTACGGTGTCTTAGGCCATGAGCCTCTGCACTAGGATGCAACATGTAAACGACGGACTGCCTGACACTACTGGGACCTGTAAGCCACTTTCAGTTGAGGACAATATATATGCCAAAGAAGGGCAATGGAGGCCTTCTTTCGTTAAGCCACTAGAACGTGTAAATGTGAACAGCAAAAGTATCTCCCTTCTATCGCACCTGGGAAGTACAAAACTCAATGGGAAAGTGCAGGGAGAATGCTCTGTGTTCCCTCTGGAAAAGAGAGCTTGAAGGGAACCTTTTTTTCCTCACTGGGATTTAGAGCGTTGCAGGCTCAATTGTGGCAGGGAAACACTGTTGTGCCATATCTTCTCTTCTTAACACAATCCATTTCTCGTCCCAGAAAGAGGCAGGCTCCAGGTCCAAGGCAGCCTGTTTCAAAACGGTGCTTAAACTCTAGCATGCGTTTATGATGTCATAGGCCACTAGGCTGTGCACTAGATTCTAAGATGTAGGCGACAGAGTGCCCGACACTTCTGGGACCGGTAAGCCACGTTCAGTTGAGGAAAACTATATGCCAAAAGAAGGGCAATGGAGACCTTCTTTTCTTAAGCCACTAGAAGCTCTAAATGTGAACAGCAGATGTATCTCCCTTCTACCGCACCTGGGAAGTACAAAACACAGAACGAAGGCGCAGGGGGAATGCTCTGTGGTCCTTGTGGAGAATAGGGCTTGAAAACTGACCTGAAAACGTTCAGCGTTTTCGGAAGCCACTAGAAGGTGTCAATGTGAACAACAGAAGTATCTACCTTCTACAGGGCCGGGAAACTCCAAAGACCGCAGGAAGGCAAAGGGAGAGTGCTTTGTGGTCCCTTTGGAAAACAGGGTTTGAAGGGATTCTCTAAGGATTGTTAGTGAATAGGTAAACCACATGGGACGACTTGCATCGAGCTCAAGCTCTCTGTTTCTCGTCACACAGAGAGGCAGGCCACAGGTCCAAGGCAGCGTGTGTCAAAGCAGTTCTTTAAATGCAGGAAGCTTTTACGGTGTCTTAGGCCATGAGCCTCTGCACTAGGATGCAACATGTAAACGACGGACTGCCTGACACTACTGGGACCTGTAAGCCACTTTCAGTTGAGGACAACTATATTCCAAAAGAAAGGCAATGGAGTCCTTCTTTCCTAAAGCCACTAGAACGTGTAAATGTGAACAGCAAAAGTATCTCCCTTCTACCGCACCTGGGTAGTACAAAACTCAAAGGGAAAGTGCAGGGAGAATGCTCTGTGTTCCCTTTGGAAAAGAGAGCTTGAAGGGAAACTTTTTTTCCTCACTGGGATTTAGAGCGTTGCAGGCTCAATTGTGGCAGGGAAACACTGCTGTGCCATATCTTCTCTTCTTAACACAATCCATTTCTCGTCCCAGAAAGAGGCAGGCCCCAGGTCCAAGGCAGCCTGTTTCAAAGTGGTGCTTAAACTCCAGCATGCGTTTATGATGTCATAGGCCACTAGGCTGTGCACTAGATTCTAAGATGTAGGCGACGGAGTGCCCGACACTTCTGGGACCGGTAAGCCACGTTCAGTTGAGGAGAACTATATGGCAAAAGAAGGGCAATGGAGACCTTCTTTTCTTAAGCCACTAGAAGCTCTAAATGTGAACAGCAGATGTATCTCCCTTCTACCGCACCTGGGAAGTACAAAACACAGAACGAAGGCACAGGGAGAATGCTCTGTGGTCCTTGTGGAGAATAGGGCTTGAAAACTGACCTGAAAACGTTCAGCGTTTTCGGAAGCCACTAGAAGGTGTCAATGTGAACAACAGAAGTATCTACCTTCTACAGCACCGGGAAGCCCCAAAGACCACAGGAAGGCAAAGGGAGAGTGCTTTGTGGTCCCTTTGGAAAACAGGGTTTGAAGGGATTCACTAAGGATTGTTAGTGAATAGGTAAACCACATGGGACGACTTGCATCGAGCTCAAGCTCTCTGTTTCTCGTCACACAGAGAGGCAGGCCACAGGTCCAAGGCAGCGTGTGTCAAAGCAGTTCTTTAAATGCAGGAAGCTTTTCCGGTGTCTTAGGCCATGAGCCTCTGCACTAGGATGCAACATGTAAACGACGGACTGCCTGACACTACTGGGACCTGTAAGCCACTTTCAGTTGAGGACAACTATATGCCAAAAGAAGGGCAATGGAGTCCTTCTTTCCTTAAGCCACTAGAACGTGTAAATGTGAACAGCAAAAGTATCTCCCTTCTACCGCTCCTGGGTAGTACAAAACTCAAAGGGAAAGTGCAGGGAGAATGCTCTGCGTTCCCTTTGGAAAAGAGAGCTTGAAGGGAACCTTTTTTTCCTCACTGGGATTTAGAGCGTTGCAGGCTCAATTGTGGCAGGGAAACACTGCTGTGCCATATCTTCTCTTCTTAACACAATCCATTTCTCGTCCCAGAAAGAGGCAGGCCCCAGGTCCAAGGCAGCCTGTTTCAAAGCGGTGCTTAAACTCCAGCATGCGTTTATGATGTCATAGGCCACTAGGCTGTGCACTAGATTCTAAGATGTAGGCGACGGAGTGCCCGACACTTCAGGGACCGGTAAGCCACGTTCAGTTGAGGAGAACTATATGCCAAAAGAAGGGCAATGGAGACCTTCTTTTCTTAAGCCACTAGAAGCTCTAAATGTGAACAGCAGATGTATCTCCCTTCTACCGCACCTGGGAAGTACAAAACACAGAACGAAGGCGCAGGGGGAATGCTCTGTGGTCCTTGTGGAGAATAGGGCTTGAAAACTGACCTGAAAACGTTCAGCATTTTCGGAAGCCAGTAGAAAGTGTCAATGTGAACAACAGAAGTATCTACCTTCTACAGCACCGGGAAGCCCCAAAGACCGCAGGAAGGCAAAGGGAGAGTGCTTTGTGGTCCCTTTGGAAAACAGGGTTTGAAGGGATTCACTAAGGATTGTTAGTCAATAGGTAAACCACATGGGACGACTTGCATCGAGCTCAAGCTCTCTGTTTCTCGTCACACAGAGAGGCAGGCCACAGGTCCAAGGCAGCGTGTGTCAATGCAGTTCTTTAAATGCAGGAAGCTTTTACGGTGTCTTAGGCCATGAGCCTCTGCACTAGGATGCAACATGTAAACGACGGACTGCCTGACACTACTGGGACCTGTAAGCCACTTTCAGTTGAGGACAATATATATGCCAAAAGAAGGGCAATGGAGGCCTTCTTTCGTTAAGCCACTAGAACGTGTAAATGTGAACAGCAAAAGTATCTCCCTTCTACCGCACCTGGGAAGTACAAAACTCAATGGGAAAGTGCAGGGAGAATGCTCTGTGTTCCCTCTGGAAAAGAGAGCTTGAAGGGAACCTTTTTTTCCTCACTGGGATTTAGAGCATTGCAGGCTCAATTGTGGCAGGGAAACACTGTTGTGCCATATCTTCTCTTCTTAACACAATCCATTTCTCGTCCCAGAAAGAGGCAGGCTCCAGGTCCAAGGCAGCCTGTTTCAAAACGGTGCTTAAACTCTAGCATGCGTTTATGATGTCATACGCCACTAGGCTGTGCACTAGATTCTAAGATGTAGGCGACGGAGTGCCCGACACTTCTGGGACCGGTAAGCCACGTTCAGTTGAGGAGAAGTATATGCCAAAAGAAGGGCAATGGAGACCTTCTTTTCTTAAGCCACTAGAAGCTCTAAATGTGAACAGCAGATGTATCTCCCTTCTACCACACCTGGGACGAACAAAACACAGAACGAAGGCGCAGGGGGAATGCTCTGTGGTCCTTGTGGAGAATAGGGCTTGAAAACTGACCTGAAAACGTTCAGCGTTTTCGGAAGCCACTAGAAGGTGTCAATGTGAACAACAGAAGTATCTACCTTCTACAGCACCGGGAAGCCCCAAAGACCGCAGGAAGGCAAAGGGAGAGTGCTTTGTAGTCCCTTTGGAAAACAGGGTTTGAAGGGATTCACTAAGGATTGTTAGTGAATAGGTAAACCACATGGGACGACTTGCATCGAGCTCAAGCTCTCTGTTTCTCGTCACACAGACAGGCAGGCCACAGGTCCAAGGCAGCGTGTGTCAAAGCAGTTCTTTAAATGCAGGAAGCTTTTACGGTGGCTTAGGCCATGAGCCTCTGCACTAGGATGCAACATGTAAACGACGGCCTGCCTGACACTACTGGGACCTGTAAGCCACTTTCAGTTGAGGACAACTATATGCCAAAAGAAGGGCAATGGAGTCCTTCTTTCCTTAAGCCACTAGAACGTGTAAATGTGAACAGCAAAAGTATCTCCCTTCGACTGCACCTGGGTAGTACAAAACTCAAAGGGAAAGTGCAGGGAGAATGCTCTGCGTTCCCTTTGGAAAAGAGAGCTTGAAGGGAACCTTTTTTTCCTCACTGGGATTTAGAGCGTTGCAGGCTCAATTGTGGCAGGGAAACACTGTTGTGCCATATCTTCTCTTCTTAACACAATCCATTTCTCGTCCCAGAAAGAGGCAGGCCCCAGGTCCAAGGCAGCCTGTTTCAAAGCGGTGCTTAAACTCCAGCATGCGTTAATGATATCATAGGCCACTAGGCTGTGCACTAGATTCTAAGATGTAGGCGACGGAGTGCCCGACACTTCTGGGACCGGTAAGCCACGTTCAGTTGAGGAGAACTATATGCCAAAAGAAGGGCAATGGAGACCTTCTTTTCTTAAGCCACTAGAAGCTCTAAATGTGAACAGCAGATGTATCTCCCTTCTACTGCACCTGGGAAGTACAAAACACAGAACGAAGGCGCAGGGGGAATGCTCTGTGGTCCTTGTGGAGAATAGGGCTTGAAAACTGACCTGAAAACGTTCAGCGTTTTCGGAAGCCACTAGAAGGTGTCAATGTGAACAACAGAAGTATCTACCTTCTACAGCACCAGGAAGCACCAAAGACCGCAGGAAGGCAAAGGGAGAGTGCTTTGTGGTCCCTTTGGAAAACAGGGTTTGAAGGGATTCACTAAGGATTGTTAGTGAATAGGTAAACCACATGGGACGACTTGCATCGAGCTCAAGCTCTCTGTTTCTCGTCACACAGAGAGGCAGGCCACAGGTCCAAGGCAGCGTGTGTCAAAGCAGTTCTTTAAATGCAGGAAGCTTTTACGGTGTCTTAGGCTATGAGCCTCTGCACTAGGATGCAACATGTAAACGACGGACTGCCTGACACTACTGGGACCTGTAAGCCACTTTCAGTTGAGGACAACTATATGCCAAAAGAAGGGCAATGGAGTCCTTCTTTCCTTAAGCCACTAGAACGTGTAAATGTGAACAGCAAAAGTATCTCCCTTCTACCGCTCCTGGGTAGTACAAAACTCAAAGGAAAATGCAGGGAGAATGCTCTGTGTTCCCTCTGGAAAAGAGAGCTTGAAGGGAACCTTTTTTTCCTCACTGGGATTTAGAGCGTTGCAGGCTCAATTGTGGCAGGGAAACACTGCTGTGCCATATCTTCTCTTCTTAACACAATCCATTTCTCGTCCCAGAAAGAGGCAGGCCCCAGGTCCAAGGCGGCCTGTTTCAAAGCGGTGCTTATACTCCAGCATGCGTTTATGATGTCATAGGCCACTAGGCTGTGCACTAGATTCTAAGATGTAGGCGACGGAGTGCCCGACACTTCTGGGACCGGTAAGCCACGTTCAGTTGAGGAGAACTATATGCCAAAAGAAGGGCAATGGAGACCTTCTTTTCTTAAGCCACTAGAAGCTCTAAATGTGAACAGCAGATGTATCTCCCTTCTACCGCACCTGGGAAGTACAAAACACAGAACGAAGGCGCAGGGGGAATGCTCTGTGGTCCTTGTGGAGAATAGGGCTTGAAAACTGACCTGAAAACGTTCAGCATTTTCGGAAGCCACTAGAAGGTGTCAATGTGAACAACAAAAGTATCTACCTTCTACAGCATCGGGAAGACCCAAAGACCGCAGGAAGGGAAAGGGAGAGTGCTTTGTGGTCCCTTTGGAAAACAGGGTTTGAAGGGATTCTCTAAGGATTGTTAGTGAATAGGTAAACCACATGGGACGACTTGCATCGAGCTCAAGCTCTCTGTTTCTCGTCACACAGAGAGGCAGGCCACAGGTCCAAGGCAGCGTGTGTCAAAGCAGTTCTTTAAATGCAGGAAGCTTTTACGGTGTCTTAGGCCATGAGCCTCTGCACTAGGATGCAACATGTAAACGACGGACTGCCTGACACTACTGGGACCTGTAAGCCACTTTCAGTTGAGGACAATATATATGCCAAAGAAGGGCAATGGAGGCCTTCTTTCGTTAAGCCACTAGAACGTGTAAATGTGAACAGCAAAAGTATCTCCCTTCTATCGCACCTGGGAAGTACAAAACTCAATGGGAAAGTGCAGGGAGAATGCTCTGTGTTCCCTCTGGAAAAGAGAGCTTGAAGGGAAACTTTTTTTCCTCACTGGGATTTAGAGCGTTGCAGGCTCAATTGTGGCAGGGAAACACTGCTGTGCCATATCTTCTCTTCTTAACACAATCCATTTCTCGTCCCAGAAAGAGGCAGGCCCCAGGTCCAAGGCAGCCTGTTTCAAAGTGGTGCTTAAACTCCAGCATGCGTTTATGATGTCATAGGCCACTAGGCTGTGCACTAGATTCTAAGATGTAGGCGACGGAGTGCCCGACACTTCTGGGACCGGTAAGCCACGTTCAGTTGAGGAGAACTATATGGCAAAAGAAGGGCAATGGAGACCTTCTTTTCTTAAGCCACTAGAAGCTCTAAATGTGAACAGCAGATGTATCTCCCTTCTACCGCACCTGGGAAGTACAAAACACAGAACGAAGGCACAGGGAGAATGCTCTGTGGTCCTTGTGGAGAATAGGGCTTGAAAACTGACCTGAAAACGTTCAGCGTTTTCGGAAGCCACTAGAAGGTGTCAATGTGAACAACAGAAGTATCTACCTTCTACAGCACCGGGAAGCCCCAAAGACCGCAGGAAGGCAAAGGGAGAGTGCTTTGTGGTCCCTTTGGAAAACACGGTTTGAAGGGATTCACTAAGGATTGTTAGTGAATAGGTAAACCACATGGGACGACTTGCATCGAGCTCAAGCTCTCTGTTTCTCGTCACACAGAGAGGCAGGCCACAGGTCCAAGGCAGCGTGTGTCAAAGCAGTTCTTTAAATGCAGGAAGCTTTTCCGGTGTCTTAGGCCATGAGCCTCTGCACTAGGATGCAACATGTAAACGACGGACTGCCTGACACTACTGGGACCTGTAAGCCACTTTCAGTTGAGGACAACTATATGCCAAAAGAAGGGCAATGGAGTCCTTCTTTCCTTAAGCCACTAGAACGTGTAAATGTGAACAGCAAAAGTATCTCCCTTCTACCGCTCCTGGGTAGTACAAAACTCAAAGGGAAAGTGCAGGGAGAATGCTCTGCGTTCCCTTTGGAAAAGAGAGCTTGAAGGGAACCTTTTTTTCCTCACTGGGATTTAGAGCGTTGCAGGCTCAATTGTGGCAGGGAAACACTGCTGTGCCATATCTTCTCTTCTTAACACAATCCATTTCTCGTCCCAGAAAGAGGCAGGCCCCAGGTCCAAGGCAGCCTGTTTCAAAGCGGTGCTTAAACTCCAGCATGCGTTTATGATGTCATAGGCCACTAGGCTGTGCACTAGATTCTAAGATGTAGGCGACGGAGTGCCCGACACTTCTGGGACCGGTAAGCCACGTTCAGTTGAGGAGAACTATATGCCAAAAGAAGGGCAATGGAGACCTTCTTTTCTTAAGCCACTAGAAGCTCTAAATGTGAACAGCAGATGTATCTCCCTTCTACCGCACCTGGGAAGTACAAAACACAGAACGAAGGCGCAGGGGGAATGCTCTGTGGTCCTTGTGGAGAATAGGGCTTGAAAACTGACCTGAAAACGTTCAGCATTTTCGGAAGCCAGTAGAAAGTGTCAATGTGAACAACAGAAGTATCTACCTTCTACAGCACCGGGAAGCCCCAAAGACCGCAGGAAGGCAAAGGGAGAGTGCTTTGTGGTCCCTTTGGAAAACAGGGTTTGAAGGGATTCACTAAGGATTGTTAGTCAATAGGTAAACCACATGGGACGACTTGCATCGAGCTCAAGCTCTCTGTTTCTCGTCACACAGAGAGGCAGGCCACAGGTCCAAGGCAGCGTGTGTCAATGCAGTTCTTTAAATGCAGGAAGCTTTTACGGTGTCTTAGGCCATGAGCCTCTGCACTAGGATGCAACATGTAAACGACGGACTGCCTGACACTACTGGGACCTGTAAGCCACTTTCAGTTGAGGACAATATATATGCCAAAAGAAGGGCAATGGAGGCCTTCTTTCGTTAAGCCACTAGAACGTGTAAATGTGAACAGCAAAAGTATCTCCCTTCTACCGCACCTGGGAAGTACAAAACTCAATGGGAAAGTGCAGGGAGAATGCTCTGTGTTCCCTCTGGAAAAGAGAGCTTGAAGGGAACCTTTTTTTCCTCACTGGGATTTAGAGCATTGCAGGCTCAATTGTGGCAGGGAAACACTGTTGTGCCATATCTTCTCTTCTTAACACAATCCATTTCTCGTCCCAGAAAGAGGCAGGCTCCAGGTCCAAGGCAGCCTGTTTCAAAACGGTGCTTAAACTCTAGCATGCGTTTATGATGTCATAGGCCACTAGGCTGTGCACTAGATTCTAAGATGTAGGCGACGGAGTGCCCGACACTTCTGGGACCGGTAAGCCACGTTCAGTTGAGGAGAAGTATATGCCAAAAGAAGGGCAATGGAGACCTTCTTTTCTTAAGCCACTAGAAGCTCTAAATGTGAACAGCAGATGTATCTCCCTTCTACCACACCTGGGACGAACAAAACACAGAACGAAGGCGCAGGGGGAATGCTCTGTGGTCCTTGTGGAGAATAGGGCTTGAAAACTGACCTGAAAACGTTCAGCGTTTTCGGAAGCCACTAGAAGGTGTCAATGTGAACAACAGAAGTATCTACCTTCTACAGCACCGGGAAGCCCCAAAGACCGCAGGAAGGCAAAGGGAGAGTGCTTTGTAGTCCCTTTGGAAAACAGGGTTTGAAGGGATTCACTAAGGATTGTTAGTGAATAGGTAAACCACATGGGACGACTTGCATCGAGCTCAAGCTCTCTGTTTCTCGTCACACAGACAGGCAGGCCACAGGTCCAAGGCAGCGTGTGTCAAAGCAGTTCTTTAAATGCAGGAAGCTTTTACGGTGTCTTAGGCCATGAGCCTCTGCACTAGGATGCAACATGTAAACGACGGACTGCCTGACACTACTGGGACCTGTAAGCCACTTTCAGTTGAGGACAACTATATGCCAAAAGAAGGGCAATGGAGTCCTTCTTTCCTTAAGCCACTAGAACGTGTAAATGTGAACAGCAAAAGTATCTCCCTTCGACTGCACCTGGGTAGTACAAAACTCAAAGGGAAAGTGCAGGGAGAATGCTCTGCGTTCCCTTTGGAAAAGAGAGCTTGAAGGGAACCTTTTTTTCCTCACTGGGATTTAGAGCGTTGCAGGCTCAATTGTGGCAGGGAAACACTGTTGTGCCATATCTTCTCTTCTTAACACAATCCATTTCTCGTCCCAGAAAGAGGCAGGCCCCAGGTCCAAGGCAGCCTGTTTCAAAGCGGTGCTTAAACTCCAGCATGCGTTAATGATATCATAGGCCACTAGGCTGTGCACTAGATTCTAAGATGTAGGCGACGGAGTGCCCGACACTTCTGGGACCGGTAAGCCACGTTCAGTTGAGGAGAACTATATGCCAAAAGAAGGGCAATGGAGACCTTCTTTTCTTAAGCCACTAGAAGCTCTAAATGTGAACAGCAGATGTATCTCCCTTCTACTGCACCTGGGAAGTACAAAACACAGAACGAAGGCGCAGGGGGAATGCTCTGTGGTCCTTGTGGAGAATAGGGCTTGAAAACTGACCTGAAAACGTTCAGCGTTTTCGGAAGCCACTAGAAGGTGTCAATGTGAACAACAGAAGTATCTACCTTCTACAGCACCAGGAAGCACCAAAGACCGCAGGAAGGCAAAGGGAGAGTGCTTTGTGGTCCCTTTGGAAAACAGGGTTTGAAGGGATTCACTAAGGATTGTTAGTGAATAGGTAAACCACATGGGACGACTTGCATCGAGCTCAAGCTCTCTGTTTCCCGTCACACAGAGAGGCAGGCCACAGGTCCAAGGCAGCGTGTGTCAAAGCAGTTCTTTAAATGCAGGAAGCTTTTACGGTGTCTTAGGCTATGAGCCTCTGCACTAGGATGCAACATGTAAACGACGGACTGCCTGACACTACTGGGACCTGTAAGCCACTTTCAGTTGAGGACAACTATATGCCAAAAGAAGGGCAATGGATTCCTTCTTTCCTTAAGCCACTAGAACGTGTAAATGTGAACAGCAAAAGTATCTCCCTTCTACCGCTCCTGGGTAGTACAAAACTCAAAGGAAAATGCAGGGAGAATGCTCTGTGTTCCCTCTGGAAAAGAGAGCTTGAAGGGAACCTTTTTTTCCTCACTGGGATTTAGAGCGTTGCAGGCTCAATTGTGGCAGGGAAACACTGCTGTGCCATATCTTCTCTTCTTAACACAATCCATTTCTCGTCCCAGAAAGAGGCAGGCCCCAGGTCCAAGGCGGCCTGTTTCAAAGCGGTGCTTATACTCCAGCATGCGTTTATGATGTCATAGGCCACTAGGCTGTGCACTAGATTCTAAGATGTAGGCGACGGAGTGCCCGACACTTCTGGGACCGGTAAGCCACGTTCAGTTGAGGAGAACTATATGCCAAAAGAAGGGCAATGGAGACCTTCTTTTCTTAAGCCACTAGAAGCTCTAAATGTGAACAGCAGATGTATCTCCCTTCTACCGCACCTGGGAAGTACAAAACACAGAACGAAGGCGCAGGGGGAATGCTCTGTGGTCCTTGTGGAGAATAGGGCTTGAAAACTGACCTGAAAACGTTCAGCATTTTCGGAAGCCACTAGAAAGGGTCAATGTGACCAACACAAGTATCTACCTTCTACAGCACCGGGAAGCCCCAAAGACCGCAGGAAGGCAAAGGGAGAGTGCTTTGTGGTCCCTTTGGAAAACAGGGTTTGAAGGGATTCACTAAGGATTGTTAGTGAATAGGTAAACCACATGGGACGACTTGCATCGAGCTCAAGCTCTCTGTTTCTCGTCACACAGAGAGGCAGGCCACAGGTCCAAGGCAGCGTGTGTCAAAGCAGTTCTTTAAATGCAGGAAGCTTTTACGGTGTCTTAGGCCATGAGCCTCTGCACTAGGATGCAACATGTAAACGACGGACTGCCTGACACTACTGGGACCTGTAAGCCACTTTCAGTTGAGGACAATATATATGCCAAAGAAGGGCAATGGAGGCCTTCTTTCGTTAAGCCACTAGAACGTGTAAATGTGAACAGCAAAAGTATCTCCCTTTTATCGCACCTGGGAAGTACAAAACTCAATGGGAAAGTGCAGGGAGAATGCTCTGTGTTCCCTCTGGAAAAGAGAGCTTGAAGGGAACCTTTTTTTCCTCACTGGGATTTAGAGCGTTGCAGGCTCAATTGTGGCAGGGAAACACTGTTGTGCCATATCTTCTCTTCTTAACACAATCCATTTCTCGTCCCAGAAAGAGGCAGGCTCCAGGTCCAAGGCAGCCTGTTTCAAAACGGTGCTTAAACTCTAGCATGCGTTTATGATGTCATAGGCCACTAGGCTGTGCACTAGATTCTAAGATGTAGGCGACGGAGTGCCCGACACTTCTGGGACCGGTAAGCCACGTTCAGTTGAGGAAAACTATATGCCAAAAGAAGGGCAATGGAGACCTTCTTTTCTTAAGCCACTAGAAGCTCTAAATGTGAACAGCAGATGTATCTCCCTTCTACCGCACCTGGGAAGTACAAAACACAGAACGAAGGCGCAGGGGGAATGCTCTGTGGTCCTTGTGGAGAATAGGGCTTGAAAACTGACCTGAAAACGTTCAGCGTTTTCGGAAACCACTAGAAGGTGTCAATGTGAACAACAGAAGTATCTACCTTCTACAGGGCCGGGAAACCCCAAAGACTGCAGGAAGGCAAAGGGAGAGTGCTTTGTGGTCCCTTTGGAAAACAGGGTTTGAAGGGATTCTCTAAGGATTGTTAGTGAATAGGTAAACCACATGGTACGACTTGCATCGAGCTCAAGCTCTCTGTTTCTCGTCACACAGAGAGGTAGGCCACAGGTCCAAGGCAGCGTGTGTCAAAGCAGTTCTTTAAATGCAGGAAGCTTTTACGGTGTCTTAGGCCATGAGCCTCTGCACTAGGATGCAACATGTAAACGACGGACTGCCTGACACTACTGGGACCTGTAAGCCACTTTCAGTTGAGGACAACTATATTCCAAAAGAAGGGCAATGGAGTCCTTCTTTCCTAAAGCCACTAGAACGTGTAAATGTGAACAGCAAAAGTATCTCCTTTCTACCGCACCTGGGTAGTACAAAACTCAAAGGGAAAGTGCAGGGAGAATGCTCTGCGTTCCCTTTGGAAGAGAGAGCTTGAAGGGAACCTTTTTTTCCTCACTGGGATTTAGAGCGTTGCAGGCTCAATTGTGGCAGGGAAACACTGCTGTGCCATATCTCCTCTTCTTAACACAATCCATTTCTCGTCCCAGAAAGAGGCAGGTCCCAGGTCCAAGGCAGCCTGTTTCAAAGCGGTGCTTAAACTCCAGCATGCGTTTATGATGTCATAGGCCACTAGGCTGTGCACTAGATTCTAAGATGTAGGCGACGGAGTGCCTGACACTCCTGGGACCGGTAAGCCACGTTCAGTTGAGGAGAAGTATATGCCAAAAGAAGGGCAATGGAGACCTTCTTTTCTTAAGCCACTAGAAGCTCTAAATGTGAACAGCAGATGTATCTCCCTTCTACCACACCTGGGAAGTAAAAAACACAGAACGAAGGCGCAGGGGGAATGCTCTGTGGTCCTTGTGGAGAATAGGGCTTGAAAACTGACCTGAAAACGTTCAGAATTTTCGGAAGCCACTAGAAGGTGTCAATGTGAACAACAGAAGTATCTACCTTCTACAGCATCGGGAAGACCCAAAGACCGCAGGAAGGGAAAGGGAGAGTGCTTTGTGGTCCCTTTGGAAAACACGGTTTGAAGGGATTCTCTAAGGATTGTTAGTGAATAGGTAAACCACATGGGACGACTTGCATCGAGCTCAAGCTCTCTGTTTCTCGTCACACAGAGAGGCAGGCCACAGGTCCAAGGCAGCGTGTGTCAAAGCAGTTCTTTAAATGCAGGAAGCTTTTACGGTGTCTTAGGCCATGAGCCTCTGCTCTAGGATGCAACATGTAAATGACGGACTGCCTGACACTACTGGGACCTGTAAGCCACTTTCAGTTGAGGACAACTATATGCCAAAAGAAGGGCAATGGAGTCCATCTTTCCTTAAGCCACTAGAACGTGTAAATGTGAACAGCAAAAGTATCTCCCTTCTACCGCACCTGGGTAGTACAAAACTCAAAGGGAAAGTGCAGGGAGAATGCTCTGTGTTCCCTTTGGAAAAGAGAGCTTGAAGGGAAACTTTTTTTCCTCACTGGGATTTAGAGCGTTGCAGGCTCAATTGTGGCAGGGAAACACTGCTGTGCCATATCTTCTCTTCTTAACACAATCCATTTCTCGTCCCAGAAAGAGGCAGGCCCCAGGTCCAAGGCAGCCTGTTTCAAAGTGGTGCTTAAACTCCAGCATGCGTTTATGATGTCATAGGCCACTAGGCTGTGCACTAGATTCTAAGATGTAGGCGACGGAGTGCCCGACACTTCTGGGACCGGTAAGCCACGTTCAGTTGAGGAGAACTATATGGCAAAAGAAGGGCAATGGAGACCTTCTTTTCTTAAGCCACTAGAAGCTCTAAATGTGAACAGCAGATGTATCTCCCTTCTACCGCACCTGGGAAGTACAAAACACAGAACGAAGGCGCAGGGAGAATGCTCTGTGGTCCTTGTGGAGAATAGGGCTTGAAAACTGACCTGAAAACGTTCAGCGTTTTCGGAAGCCACTAGAAGGTGTCAATGTGAACAACAGAAGTATCTACCTTCTACAGCACCGGGAAGCCCCAAAGACCGCAGGAAGGCAAAGGGAGAGTGCTTTGTGGTCCCTTTGGAAAACAGGGTTTGAAGGGATTCACTAAGGATTGTTAGTCAATAGGTAAACCACATGGGACGACTTGCATCGAGCTCAAGCTCTCTGTTTCTCGTCACACAGAGAGGCAGGCCACAGGTCCAAGGCAGCGTGTGTCAAAGCAGTTCTTTAAATGCAGGAAGCTTTTCCGGTGTCTTAGGCCATGAGCCTCTGCACTAGGATGCAACATGTAAATGACGGACTGCCTGACACTACTGGGACCTGTAAGCCACTTTCAGTTGAGGACAACTATATGCCAAAAGAAGGGCAATGGAGTCCTTCTTTCCTTAAGCCACTAGAACGTGTAAATGTGAACAGCAAAAGTATCTCCCTTCTACCGCTCCTGGGTAGTACAAAACTCAAAGGGAAAGTGCAGGGAGAATGCTCTGCGTTCCCTTTGGAAAAGAGAGCTTGAAGGGAACCTTTTTTTCCTCACTGGGATTTAGAGCGTTGCAGGCTCAATTGTGGCAGGGAAACACTGCTGTGCCATATCTTCTCTTCTTAACACAATCCATTTCTCGTCCCAGAAAGAGGCAGGCCCCAGGTCCAAGGCAGCCTGTTTCAAAGCGGTGCTTAAACTCCAGCATGCGTTTATGATGTCATAGGCCACTAGGCTGTGCACTAGATTCTAAGATGTAGGCGACGGAGTGCCCGACACTTCTGGGACCGGTAAGCCACGTTCAGTTGAGGAGAACTATTTGCCAAAAGAAGGGCAATGGAGACCTTCTTTTCTTAAGCCACTAGAAGCTCTAAATGTGAACAGCAGATGTATCTCCCTTCTACCGCACCTGTGAAGTACAAAACACAGAACGAAGGTGCAGGGGGAATGCTCTGTGGTCCTTGTGGAGAATAGGGCTTGAAAACTGACCTGAAAACGTTCAGCATTTTCGGAAGCCAGTAGAAAGTGTCAATGTGAACAACAGAAGTATCTACCTTCTACAGCACCGGGAAGCCCCAAAGACCGCAGGAAGGCAAAGGGAGAGTGCTTTGTGGTCCCTTTGGAAAACAGGGTTTGAAGGGATTCACTAAGGATTGTTAGTCAATAGGTAAACCACATGGGACGACTTGCATCGAGCTCAAGCTCTCTGTTTCTCGTCACACAGAGAGGCAGGCCACAGGTCCAAGGCAGCGTGTGTCAATGCAGTTCTTTAAATGCAGGAAGCTTTTACGGTGTCTTAGGCCATGAGCCTCTGCACTAGGATGCAACATGTAAACGACGGACTGCCTGACACTACTGGGACCTGTAAGCCACTTTCAGTTGAGGACAATATATATGCCAAAAGAAGGGCAATGGAGGCCTTCTTTCGTTAAGCCACTAGAACGTGTAAATGTGAACAGCAAAAGTATCTCCCTTCTACCGCACCTGGGAAGTACAAAACTCAATGGGAAAGTGCAGGGAGAATGCTCTGTGTTCCCTCTGGAAAAGAGAGCTTGAAGGGAACCTTTTTTTCCTCACTGGGATTTAGAGCGTTGCAGGCTCAATTGTGGCAGGGAAACACTGTTGTGCCATATCTTCTCTTCTTAACACAATCCATTTCTCGTCCCAGAAAGAGGCAGGCTCCTGGTCCAAGGCAGCCTGTTTCAAAACGGTGCTTAAACTCTAGCATGCGTTTATGATGTCATAGGCCACTAGGCTGTGCACTAGATTCTAAGATGTAGGCGACGGAGTGCCCGACACTTCTGGGACCGGTAAGCCACGTTCAGTTGAGGAGAAGTATATGCCAAAAGAAGGGCAATGGAGACCTTCTTTTCTTAAGCCACTAGAAGCTCTAAATGTAAACAGCAGATGTATCTCCCTTCTACCACACCTGGGACGAACAAAACACAGAACGAAGGCGCAGGGGGAATGCTCTGTGGTCCTTGTGGAGAATAGGGCTTGAAAACTGACCTGAAAACGTTCAGCGTTTTCGGAAGCCACTAGAAGGTGTCAATGTGAACAACAGAAGTATCTACCTTCTACAGCACCGGGAAGCCCCAAAGACCGCAGGAAGGCAAAGGGAGAGTGCTTTGTAGTCCCTTTGGAAAACAGGGTTTGAAGGGATTCACTAAGGATTGTTAGTGAATAGGTAAACCACATGGGACGACTTGCATCGAGCTCAAGCTCTCTGTTTCTCGTCACACAGACAGGCAGGCCACAGGTCCAAGGCAGCGTGTGTCAAAGCAGTTCTTTAAATGCAGGAAGCTTTTACGGTGTCTTAGGCCATGAGCCTCTGCACTAGGATGCAACATGTAAACGACGGACTGCCTGACACTACTGGGACCTGTAAGCCACTTTCAGTTGAGGACAACTATATGCCAAAAGAAGGGCAATGGAGTCCTTCTTTCCTTAAGCCACTAGAACGTGTAAATGTGAACAGCAAAAGTATCTCCCTTCGACTGCACCTGGGTAGTACAAAACTCAAAGGGAAAGTGCAGGGAGAATGCTCTGCGTTCCCTTTGGAAAAGAGAGCTTGAAGGGAACCTTTTTTTCCTCACTGGGATTTAGAGCGTTGCAGGCTCAATTGTGGCAGGGAAACACTGTTGTGCCATATCTTCTCTTCTTAACACAATCCATTTCTCGTCCCAGAAAGAGGCAGGCCCCAGGTCCAAGGCAGCCTGTTTCAAAGCGGTGCTTAAACTCCAGCATGCGTTAATGATATCATAGGCCACTAGGCTGTGCACTAGATTCTAAGATGTAGGCGACGGAGTGCCCGACACTTCTGGGACCGGTAAGCCACGTTCAGTTGAGGAGAACTATATGCCAAAAGAAGGGCAATGGAGACCTTCTTTTCTTAAGCCACTGGAAGCTCTAAATGTGAACAGCAGATGTATCTCCCTTCTACTGCACCTGGGAAGTACAAAACACAGAACGAAGGCGCAGGGGGAATGCTCTGTGGTCCTTGTGGAGAATAGGGCTTGAAAACTGACCTGAAAACGTTCAGCGTTTTCGGAAGCCACTAGAAGGTGTCAATGTGAACAACAGAAGTATCTACCTTCTACAGCACCAGGAAGCACCAAAGACCGCAGGAAGGCAAAGGGAGAGTGCTTTGTGGTCCCTTTGGAAAACAGGGTTTGAAGGGATTCACTAAGGATTGTTAGTGAATAGGTAAACCACATGGGACGACTTGCATCGAGCTCAAGCTCTCTGTTTCTCGTCACACAGAGAGGCAGGCCACAGGTCCAAGGCAGCGTGTGTCAAAGCAGTTCTTTAAATGCAGGAAGCTTTTACGGTGTCTTAGGCCATGAGCCTCTGCACTAGGATGCAACATGTAAACGACGGACTGCCTGACACTACTGGGACCTGTAAGTCACTTTCAGTTGAGGACAACTATATGCCAAAAGAAGGGCAATGGATTCCTTCTTTCCTTAAGCCACTAGAACGTGTAAATGTGAACAGCAAAAGTATCTCCCTTCTACCGCTCCTGGGTAGTACAAAACTCAAAGGAAAATGCAGGGAGAATGCTCTGTGTTCCCTCTGGAAAAGAGAGCTTGAAGGGAACCTTTTTTTCCTCACTGGGATTTAGAGCGTTGCAGGCTCAATTGTGGCAGGGAAACACTGCTGTGCCATATCTTCTCTTCTTAACACAATCCATTTCTCGTCCCAGAAAGAGGCAGGCCCCAGGTCCAAGGCGGCCTGTTTCAAAGCGGTGCTTATACTCCAGCATGCGTTTATGATGTCATAGGCCACTAGGCTGTGCACTAGATTCTCAGATGTAGGCGACGGAGTGCCCGACACTTCTGGGACCGGTAAGCCACGTTCAGTTGAGGAGAACTATATGCCAAAAGAAGGGCAATGGAGACCTTCTTTTCTTAAGCCACTAGAAGCTCTAAATGTGAACAGCAGATGTATCTCCCTTCTACCGCACCTGGGAAGTACAAAACACAGAACGAAGGCGCAGGGGGAATGCTCTGTGGTCCTTGTGGAGAATAGGGCTTGAAAACTGACCTGAAAACGTTCAGCATTTTCGGAAGCCACTAGAAGGTGTCAATGTGAACAACAAAAGTATCTACCTTCTACAGCATCGGGAAGACCCAAAGACCGCAGGAAGGGAAAGGGAGAGTGCTTTGTGGTCCCTTTGGAAAACAGGGTTTGAAGGGATTCTCTAAGGATTGTTAGTGAATAGGTAAACCACATGGGACGACTTGCATCGAGCTCAAGCTCTCTGTTTCTCGTCACACAGAGAGGCAGGCCACAGGTCCAAGGCAGCGTGTGTCAAAGCAGTTCTTTAAATGCAGGAAGCTTTTACGGTGTCTTAGGCCATGAGCCTCTGCACTAGGATGCAACATGTAAACGACGGACTGCCTGACACTACTGGGACCTGTAAGCCACTTTCAGTTGAGGACAATATATATGCCAAAGAAGGGCAATGGAGGCCTTCTTTCGTTAAGCCACTAGAACGTGTAAATGTGAACAGCAAAAGTATCTCCCTTCTATCGCACCTGGGAAGTACAAAACTCAATGGGAAAGTGCAGGGAGAATGCTCTGTGTTCCCTCTGGAAAAGAGAGCTTGAAGGGAACCTTTTTTTCCTCACTGGGATTTAGAGCGTTGCAGGCTCAATTGTGGCAGGGAAACACTGTTGTGCCATATCTTCTCTTCTTAACACAATCCATTTCTCGTCCCAGAAAGAGGCAGGCTCCAGGTCCAAGGCAGCCTGTTTCAAAACGGTGCTTAAACTCTAGCATGCGTTTATGATGTCATAGGCCACTAGGCTGTGCACTAGATTCTAAGATGTAGGCGACGGAGTGCCCGACACTTCTGGGACCGGTAAGCCACGTTCAGTTGAGAAAAACTATATGCCAAAAGAAGGGCAATGGAGACCTTCTTTTCTTAAGCCACTAGAAGCTCTAAATGTGAACAGCAGATGTATCTCCCTTCTACCGCACCTGGGAAGTACAAAACACAGAACGAAGGCGCAGGGGGAATGCTCTGTGGTCCTTGTGGAGAATAGGGCTTGAAAACTGACCTGAAAACGTTCAGCGTTTTCGGAAGCCACTAGAAGGTGTCAATGTGAACAACAGAAGTATCTACCTTCTACAGGGCCGGGAAACCCCAAAGACCGCAGGAAGGCAAAGGGAGAGTGCTTTGTGGTCCCTTTGGAAAACAGGGTTTGAAGGGATTCTCTAAGGATTGTTAGTGAATAGGTAAACCACATGGGACGACTTGCATCGAGCTCAAGCTCTCTGTTTCTCGTCACACAGAGAGGCAGGCCACAGGTCCAAGGCAGCGTGTGTCAAAGCAGTTCTTTAAATGCAGGAAGCTTTTACGGTGTCTTAGGCCATGAGCCTCTGCACTAGGATGCAACATGTAAATGACGGACTGCCTGACACTACTGGGACCTGTAAGCCACTTTCAGTTGAGGACAACTATATGCCAAAAGAAGGGCAATGGAGTCCTTCTTTCCTTAAGCCACTAGAACGTGTAAATGTGAACAGCAAAAGTATCTCCCTTCTACCGCACCTGGGTAGTACAAAACTCAAAGGGAAAGTCCAGGGAGAATGCTCTGTGTTCCCTTTGGAAAAGAGAGCTTGAAGGGAAACATTTTTTCCTCACTGGGATTTAGAGCGTTGCAGGCTCAATTGTGGCAGGGAAACACTGCTGTGCCATATCTTCTCTTCTTAACACAATCCATTTCTCGTCCCAGAAAGAGGCAGGCCCCAGGTCCAAGGCAGCCTGTTTCAAAGTGGTGCTTAAACTCCAGCATGCGTTTATGATGTCATAGGCCACTAGGCTGTGCACTAGATTCTAAGATGTAGGCGACGGAGTGCCCGACACTTCTGGGACCGGTAAGCCACGTTCAGTTGAGGAGAACTATATGGCAAAAGAAGGGCAATGGAGACCTTCTTTTCTTAAGCCACTAGAAGCTCTAAATGTGAACAGCAGATGTATCTCCCTTCTACCGCACCTGGGAAGTACAAAACACAGAACGAAGGCGCAGGGAGAATGCTCTGTGGTCCTTGTGGAGAATAGGGCTTGAAAACTGACCTGAAAACGTTCAGCGTTTTCGGAAGCCACTAGAAGGTGTCAATGTGAACAACAGAAGTATCTACCTTCTACAGCACCGGGAAGCCCCAAAGACCGCAGGAAGGCAAAGGGAGAGTGCTTTGTAGTCCCTTTGGAAAACAGGGTTTGAAGGGATTCACTAAGGATTGTTAGTGAATAGGTAAACCACATGGGACGACTTGCATCGAGCTCAAGCTCTCTGTTTCTCGTCACACAGAGAGGCAGGCCACAGGTCCAAGGCAGCGTGTGTCAAAGCAGTTCTTTAAATGCAGGAAGCTTTTACGGTGTCTTAGGCCATGAGCCTCTGCACTAGGATGCAACATGTAAACGACGGACTGCCTGACACTACTGGGACCTGTAAGCCACTTTCAGTTGAGGACAACTATATGCCAAAAGAAGGGCAATGGAGTCCTTCTTTCCTTAAGCCACTAGAACGTGTAAATGTGAACAGCAAAAGTATCTCCCTTCGACTGCACCTGGGTAGTACAAAACTCAAAGGGAAAGTGCAGGGAGAATGCTCTGCGTTCCCTTTGGAAAAGAGAGCTTGAAGGGAACCTTTTTTTCCTCACTGGGATTTAGAGCGTTGCAGGCTCAATTGTGGCAGGGAAACACTGTTGTGCCATATCTTCTCTTCTTAACACAATCCATTTCTCGTCCCAGAAAGAGGCAGGCCCCAGGTCCAAGGCAGCCTGTTTCAAAGCGGTGCTTAAACTCCAGCATGCGTTAATGATATCATAGGCCACTAGGCTGTGCACTAGATTCTAAGATGTAGGCGACAGAGTGCCCGACACTTCTGGGACCGGTAAGCCACGTTCAGTTGAGGAGAACTATATGCCAAAAGAAGGGCAATGGAGACCTTCTTTTCTTAAGCCACTAGAAGCTCTAAATGTGAACAGCAGATGTATCTCCCTTCTACTGCACCTGGGAAGTACAAAACACAGAACGAAGGCGCAGGGGGAATGCTCTGTGGTCCTTGTGGAGAATAGGGCTTGAAAACTGACCTGAAAACGTTCAGCGTTTTCGGAAGCCACTAGAAGGTGTCAATGTGAACAACAGAAGTATCTACCTTCTACAGCACCAGGAAGCACCAAAGACCGCAGGAAGGCAAAGGGAGAGTGCTTTGTGGTCCCTTTGGAAAACAGGGTTTGAAGGGATTCACTAAGGATTGTTAGTGAATAGGTAAACCACATGGGACGACTTGCATCGAGCTCAAGCTCTCTGTTTCTCGTCACACAGAGAGGCAGGCCACAGGTCCAAGGCAGCGTGTGTCAAAGCAGTTCTTTAAATGCAGGAAGCTTTTACGGTGTCTTAGGCCATGAGCCTCTGCACTAGGATGCAACATGTAAACGACGGACTGCCTGACACTACTGGGACCTGTAAGCCACTTTCAGTTGAGGACAACTATATGCCAAAAGAAGGGCAATGGAGTCCTTCTTTCCTTAAGCCACTAGAACGTGTAAATGTGAACAGCAAAAGTATCTCCCTTCTACCGCTCCTGGGTAGTACAAAACTCAAAGGAAAATGCAGGGAGAATGCTCTGTGTTCCCTCTGGAAAAGAGAGCTTGAAGGGAACCTTTTTTTCCTCACTGGGATTTAGAGCGTTGCAGGCTCAATTGTGGCAGGGAAACACTGCTGTGCCATATCTTCTCTTCTTAACACAATCCATTTCTCGTCCCAGAAAGAGGCAGGCCCCAGGTCCAAGGCGGCCTGTTTCAAAGCGGTGCTTATACTCCAGCATGCGTTTATGATGTCATAGGCCACTAGGCTGTGCACTAGATTCTCAGATGTAGGCGACGGAGTGCCCGACACTTCTGGGACCGGTAAGCCACGTTCAGTTGAGGAGAACTATATGCCAAAAGAAGGGCAATGGAGACCTTCTTTTCTTAAGCCACTAGAAGCTCTAAATGTGAACAGCAGATGTATCTCCCTTCTACCGCACCTGGGAAGTACAAAACACAGAACGAAGGCGCAGGGGGAATGCTCTGTGGTCCTTGTGGAGAATAGGGCTTGAAAACTGACCTGAAAACGTTCAGCATTTTCGTAAGCCACTAGAAGGTGTCAATGTGAACAACAAAAGTATCTACCTTCTACAGCATCGGGAAGACCCAAAGACCGCAGGAAGGGAAAGGGAGAGTGCTTTGTGGTCCCTTTGGAAAACAGGGTTTGAAGGGATTCTCTAAGGATTGTTAGTGAATAGGTAAACCACATGGGACGACTTGCATCGAGCTCAAGCTCTCTGTTTCTCGTCACACAGAGAGGCAGGCCACAGGTCCAAGGCAGCGTGTGTCAAAGCAGTTCTTTAAATGCAGGAAGCTTTTACGGTGTCTTAGGCCATGAGCCTCTGCACTAGGATGCAACATGTAAACGACGGACTGCCTGACACTACTGGGACCTGTAAGCCACTTTCAGTTGAGGACAATATATATGCCAAAGAAGGGCAATGGAGGCCTTCTTTCGTTAAGCCACTAGAACGTGTAAATGTGAACAGCAAAAGTATCTCCCTTCTATCGCACCTGGGAAGTACAAAACTCAATGGGAAAGTGCAGGGAGAATGCTCTGTGTTCCCTCTGGAAAAGAGAGCTTGAAGGGAACCTTTTTTTCCTCACTGGGATTTAGAGCGTTGCAGGCTCAATTGTGGCAGGGAAACACTGTTGTGCCATATCTTCTCTTCTTAACACAATCCATTTCTCGTCCCAGAAAGAGGCAGGCTCCAGGTCCAAGGCAGCCTGTTTCAAAACGGTGCTTAAACTCTAGCATGCGTTTATGATGTCATAGGCCACTAGGCTGTGCACTAGATTCTAAGATGTAGGCGACGGAGTGCCCGACACTTCTGGGACCGGTAAGCCACGTTCAGTTGAGAAAAACTATATGCCAAAAGAAGGGCAATGGAGACCTTCTTTTCTTAAGCCACTAGAAGCTCTAAATGTGAACAGCAGATGTATCTCCCTTCTACCGCACCTGGGAAGTACAAAACACAGAACGAAGGCGCAGGGGGAATGCTCTGTGGTCCTTGTGGAGAATAGGGCTTGAAAACTGACCTGAAAACGTTCAGCGTTTTCGGAAGCCACTAGAAGGTGTCAATGTGAACAACAGAAGTATCTACCTTCTACAGGGCCGGGAAACCCCAGAGACCGCAGGAAGGCAAAGGGAGAGTGCTTTGTGGTCCCTTTGGAAAACAGGGTTTGAAGGGATTCTCTAAGGATTGTTAGTGAATAGGTAAACCACATGGGACGACTTGCATCGAGCTCAAGCTCTCTGTTTCTCGTCACACAGAGAGGCAGGCCACAGGTCCAAGGCAGCGTGTGTCAAAGCAGTTCTTTAAATGCAGGAAGCTTTTACGGTGTCTTAGGCCATGAGCCTCTGCACTAGGATGCAACATGTAAACGACGGACTGCCTGACACTACTGGGACCTGTAAGCCACTTTCAGTTGAGGACAACTATATTCCAAAAGAAGGGCAATGGAGTCCTTCTTTCCTAAAGCCACTAGAACGTGTAAATGTGAACAGCAAAAGTATCTCCTTTCTACCGCACCTGGGTAGTACAAAACTCAAAGGGAAAGTGCAGGGAGAATGCTCTGCGTTCCCTTTGGAAGAGAGAGCTTGAAGGGAACCTTTTTTTCCTCACTGGGATTTAGAGCGTTGCAGGCTCAATTGTGGCAGGGAAACACTGCTGTGCCATATCTCCTCTTCTTAACACAATCCATTTCTCGTCCCAGAAAGAGGCAGGTCCCAGGTCCAAGGCAGCCTGTTTCAAAGCGGTGCTTAAACTTCAGCATGCGTTTATGATGTCATAGGCCACTAGGCTGTGCACTAGATTCTAAGATGTAGGCGACGGAGTGCCTGACACTTCTGGGACCGGTAAGCCACGTTCAGTTGAGGAGAAGTATATGCCAAAAGAAGGGCAATGGAGACCTTCTTTTCTTAAGCCACTAGAAGCTCTAAATGTGAACAGCAGATGTATCTCCCTTCTACCACACCTGGGAAGTACAAAACACAGAACGAAGGCGCAGGGGGAATGCTCTGTGGTCCTTGTGGAGAATAGGGCTTGAAAACTGACCTGAAAACGTTCAGAATTTTCGGAAGCCACTAGAAGGTGTCAATGTGAACAACAGAAGTATCTACCTTCTACAGCATCGGGAAGACCCAAAGACCGCAGGAAGGGAAAGGGAGAGTGCTTTGTGGTCCCTTTGGAAAACACGGTTTGAAGGGATTCTCTAAGGATTGTTAGTGAATAGGTAAACCACATGGGACGACTTGCATCGAGCTCAAGCTCTCTGTTTCTCGTCACACAGAGAGGCAGGCCACAGGTCCAAGGCAGCGTGTGTCAAAGCAGTTCTTTAAATGCAGGAAGCTTTTACGGTGTCTTAGGCCATGAGCCTCTGCACTAGGATGCAACATGTAAATGACGGACTACCTGACACTACTGGGACCTGTAAGCCACTTTCAGTTGAGGACAACTATATGCCAAAAGAAGGGCAATGGAGTCCTTCTTTCCTTAAGCCACTAGAACGTGTAAATGTGAACAGCAAAAGTATCTCCCTTCTACCGCACCTGGGTAGTACAAAACTCAAAGGGAAAGTCCAGGGAGAATGCTCTGTGTTCCCTTTGGAAAAGAGAGCTTGAAGGGAAACATTTTTTCCTCACTGGGATTTAGAGCGTTGCAGGCTCAATTGTGGCAGGGAAACACTGCTGTGCCATATCTTCTCTTCTTAACACAATCCATTTCTCGTCCCAGAAAGAGGCAGGCCCCAGGTCCAAGGCAGCCTGTTTCAAAGTGGTGCTTAAACTCCAGCATGCGTTTATGATGTCATAGGCCACTAGGCTGTGCACTAGATTCTAAGATGTAGGCGACGGAGTGCCCGACACTTCTGGGACCGGTAAGCCACGTTCAGTTGAGGAGAACTATATGGCAAAAGAAGGGCAATGGAGACCTTCTTTTCTTAAGCCACTAGAAGCTCTAAATGTGAACAGCAGATGTATCTCCCTTCTACCGCACCTGGGAAGTACAAAACACAGAACGAAGGCGCAGGGAGAATGCTCTGTGGTCCTTGTGGAGAATAGGGCTTGAAAACTGACCTGAAAACGTTCAGCGTTTTCGGAAGCCACTAGAAGGTGTCAATGTGAACAACAGAAGTATCTACCTTCTACAGCACCGGGAAGCCCCAAAGACCGCAGGAAGGCAAAGGGAGAGTGCTTTGTGGTCCCTTTGGAAAACAGGGTTTGAAGGGATTCACTAAGGATTGTTAGTGAATAGGTAAACCACATGGGATGACTTGCATCGAGCTCAAGCTCTCTGTTTCTCGTCACACAGAGAGGCAGGCCACAGGTCCAAGGCAGCGTGTGTCAAAGCAGTTCTTTAAATGCAGGAAGCTTTTCCGGTGTCTTAGGCCATGAGCCTCTGCACTAGGATGCAACATGTAAACGACGGACTGCCTGACACTACTGGGACCTGTAAGCCACTTTCAGTTGAGGACAACTATATGCCAAAAGAAGGGCAATGGAGTCCTTCTTTCCTTAAGCCACTAGAACGTGTAAATGTGAACAGCAAAAGTATCTCCCTTCTACCACTCCTGGGTAGTACAAAACTCAAAGGGAAAGTGCAGGGAGAATGCTCTGCGTTCCCTTTGGAAAAGAGAGCTTGAAGGGAACCTTTTTTTCCTCACTGGGATTTAGAGCGTTGCAGGCTCAATTGTGGCAGGGAAACACTGCTGTGCCATATCTTCTCTTCTTAACACAATCCATTTCTCGTCCCAGAAAGAGGCAGGCCCCAGGTCCAAGGCAGCCTGTTTCAAAGCAGTGCTTAAACTCCAGCATGCGTTTATGATGTCATAGGCCACTAGGCTGTGCACTAGATTCTAAGATGTAGGCGACGGAGTGCCCGACACTTCTGGGACCGGTAAGCCACGTTCAGTTGAGGAGAACTATTTGCCAAAAGAAGGGCAATGGAGACCTTCTTTTCTTAAGCCACTAGAAGCTCTAAATGTGAACAGCAGATGTATCTCCCTTCTACCACACCTGTGAAGTACAAAACACAGAACGAAGGTGCAGGGGGAATGCTCTGTGGTCCTTGTGGAGAATAGGGCTTGAAAACTGACCTGAAAACGTTCAGCATTTTCGGAAGCCAGTAGAAAGTGTCAATGTGAACAACAGAAGTATCTACCTTCTACAGCACCGGGAAGCCCCAAAGACCGCAGGAAGGGAAAGGGAGAGTGCTTTGTGGTCCCTTTGGAAAACAGGGTTTGAAGGGATTCACTAAGGATTGTTAGTCAATAGGTAAACCACATGGGACGACTTGCATCGAGCTCAAGCTCTCTGTTTCTCGTCACACAGAGAGGCAGGCCACAGGTCCAAGGCAGCGTGTGTCAATGCAGTTCTTTAAATGCAGGAAGCTTTTACGGTGTCTTAGGCCATGAGCCTCTGCACTAGGATGCAACATGTAAACGACGGACTGCCTGACACTACTGGGACCTGTAAGCCACTTTCAGTTGAGGACAATATATATGCCAAAAGAAGGGCAATGGAGGCCTTCTTTCGTTAAGCCACTAGAACGTGTAAATGTGAACAGCAAAAGTATCTCCCTTCTACCGCACCTGGGAAGTACAAAACTCAATGGGAAAGTGCAGGGAGAATGCTCTGTGTTCCCTCTGGAAAAGAGAGCTTGAAGGGAACCTTTTTTTCCTCACTGGGATTTAGAGCGTTGCAGGCTCAATTGTGGCAGGGAAACACTGTTGTGCCATATCTTCTCTTCTTAACACAATCCATTTCTCGTCCCAGAAAGAGGCAGGCTCCAGGTCCAAGGCAGCCTGTTTCAAAACGGTGCTTAAACTCTAGCATGCGTTTATGATGTCATAGGCCACTAGGCTGTGCACTAGATTCTAAGATGTAGGCGACGGAGTGCCCGACACTTCTGGGACCGGTAAGCCACGTTCAGTTTAGGAGAAGTATATGCCAAAAGAAGGGCAATGGAGACCTTCTTTTCTTAAGCCACTAGAAGCTCTAAATGTGAACAGCAGATGTATCTCCCTTCTACCACACCTGGGACGAACAAAACACAGAACGAAGGCGCAGGGGGAATGCTCTGTGGTCCTTGTGGAGAATAGGGCTTGAAAACTGACCTGAAAACGTTCAGCGTTTTCGGAAGCCACTAGAAGGTGTCAATGTGAACAACAGAAGTATCTACCTTCTACAGCACCGGGAAGCCCCAAAGACCGCAGGAAGGCAAAGGGAGAGTGCTTTGTAGTCCCTTTGGAAAACAGGGTTTGAAGGGATTCACTAAGGATTGTTAGTGAATAGGTAAACCACATGGGACGACTTGCATCGAGCTCAAGCTCTCTGTTTCTCGTCACACAGAGAGGCAGGCCACAGGTCCAAGGCAGCGTGTGTCAAAGCAGTTCTTTAAATGCAGGAAGCTTTTACGGTGTCTTAGGCCATGAGCCTCTGCACTAGGATGCAACATGTAAACGACGGACTGCCTGACACTACTGGGACCTGTAAGCCACTTTCAGTTGAGGACAACTATATGCCAAAAGAAGGGCAATGGAGTCCTTCTTTCCTTAAGCCACTAGAACGTGTAAATGTGAACAGCAAAAGTATCTCCCTTCGACTGCACCTGGGTAGTACAAAACTCAAAGGGAAAGTGCAGGGAGAATGCTCTGCGTTCCCTTTGGAAAAGAGAGCTTGAAGGGAACCTTTTTTTCCTCACTGGGATTTAGAGCGTTGCAGGCTCAATTGTGGCAGGGAAACACTGTTGTGCCATATCTTCTCTTCTTAACACAATCCATTTCTCGTCCCAGAAAGAGGCAGGCCCCAGGTCCAAGGCAGCCTGTTTCAAAGCGGTGCTTAAACTCCAGCATGCGTTAATGATATCATAGGCCACTAGGCTGTGCACTAGATTCTAAGATGTAGCCGACGGAGTGCCCGACACTTCTGGGACCGGTAAGCCACGTTCAGTTGAGGAGAAGTATATGCCAAAAGAAGGGCAATGGAGACCTTCTTTTCTTAAGCCACTAGAAGCTCTAAATGTGAACAGCAGATGTATCTCCCTTCTACTGCACCTGGGAAGTACAAAACACAGAACGAAGGCGCAGGGGGAATGCTCTGTGGTCCTTGTGGAGAATAGGGCTTGAAAACTGACCTGAAAACGTTCAGCGTTTTCGGAAGCCACTAGAAGGTGTCAATGTGAACAACAGAAGTATCTACCTTCTACAGCACCAGGAAGCACCAAAGACCGCAGGAAGGCAAAGGGAGAGTGCTTTGTGGTCCCTTTGGAAAACAGGGTTTGAAGGGATTCACTAAGGATTGTTAGTGAATAGGTAAACCACATGGGACGACTTGCATCGAGCTCAAGCTCTCTGTTTCTCGTCACACAGAGAGGCAGGCCACAGGTCCAAGGCAGCGTGTGTCAAAGCAGTTCTTTAAATGCAGGAAGCTTTTACGGTGTCTTAGGCCATGAGCCTCTGCACTAGGATGCAACATGTAAACGACGGACTGCCTGACACTACTGGGACCTGTAAGCCACTTTCAGTTGAGGACAACTATATGCCAAAAGAAGGGCAATGGAGTCCTTCTTTCCTTAAGCCACTAGAACGTGTAAATGTGAACAGCAAAAGTATCTCCCTTCTACCGCTCCTGGGTAGTACAAAACTCAAAGGAAAATGCAGGGAGAATGCTCTGCGTTCCCTCTGGAAAAGAGAGCTTGAAGGGAACCTTTTTTTCCTCACTGGGATTTAGAGCGTTGCAGGCTCAATTGTGGCAGGGAAACACTGCTGTGCCATATCTTCTCTTCTTAACACAATCCATTTCTCGTCCCAGAAAGAGGCAGGCCCCAGGTCCAAGGCGGCCTGTTTCAAAGCGGTGCTTATACTCCAGCATGCATTTATGATGTCATAGGCCACTAGGCTGTGCACTAGATTCTAAGATGTAGGTGACGGAGTGCCCGACACTTCTGGGACCGGTAAGCCACGTTCAGTTGAGGAGAACTATATGCCAAAAGAAGGGCAATGGAGACCTTCTTTTCTTAAGCCACTAGAAGCTCTAAATGTGAACAGCAGATGTATCTCCCTTCTACCGCACCTGGGAAGTACAAAACACAGAACGAAGGCGCAGGGGGAATGCTCTGTGGTCCTTGTGGAGAATAGGGCTTGAAAACTGACCTGAAAACGTTCAGCATTTTCGGAAGCCACTAGAAAGGGTCAATGTGACCAACACAAGTATCTACCTTCTACAGCACCGGGAAGCCCCAAAGACCGCAGGAAGGCAAAGGGAGAGTGCTTTGTGGTCCCTTTGGAAAACAGGGTTTGAAGGGATTCACTAAGGATTGTTAGTGAATAGGTAAACCACATGGGACGACTTGCATCGAGCTCAAGCTCTCTGTTTCTCGTCACACAGAGAGGCAGGCCACAGGTCCAAGGCAGCGTGTGTCAATGCAGTTCTTTAAATGCAGGAAGCTTTTACGGTGTCTTAGGCCATGAGCCTCTGCACTAGGATGCAACATGTAAACGACGGACTGCCTGACACTACTGGGACCTGTAAGCCACTTTCAGTTGAGGACAATATATATGCCAAAAGAAGGGCAATGGAGGCCTTCTTTCGTTAAGCCACTAGAACGTGTAAATGTGAACAGCAAAAGTATCTCCCTTCTACCGCACCTGGGAAGTACAAAACTCAATGGGAAAGTGCAGGGAGAATGCTCTGCGTTCCCTTTGGAAAAGAGAGCTTGAAGGGAACTTTTTTTTCCTCACTGGGATTTAGAGCGTTGCAGGCTCAATTGTGGCAGGGAAACACTGCTGTGCCACATCTTCTCTTCTTAACACAATCCATTTCTCGTCCCAGAAAGAGGCAGGCCCCAGGTCCAAGGCAGCCTGTTTCAAAGCGGTGCTTAAACTCCAGCATGCGTTTATGATGTCATAGGCCACTAGGCTGTGCACTAGATTCTAAGATGTAGGCGACGGAGTGCCCGACACTTCTGGGACCGGTAAGCCACGTTCAGTTGAGGAGAACTATATGCCAAAAGAAGGGCAATGGAGACCTTCTTTTCTTAAGCCACTAGAAGCTCTAAATGTGAACAGCAGATGTATCTCCCTTCTACCGCACCTGGGAAGTACAAAACACAGAACGAAGGCGCAGGGGGAATGCTCTGTGGTCCTTGTGGAGAATAGGGCTTGAAAACTGACCTGAAAACGTTCAGCATTTTCGGAAGCCACTAGAAGGTGTCAATGTGAACAACAAATGTATCTACCTTCTACAGCATCGGGAAGACCCAAAGACCGCAGGAAGGGAAAGGGAGAGTGCTTTGTGGTCCCTTTGGAAAACAGGGTTTGAAGGGATTCTCTAAGGATTGTTAGTGAATAGGTAAACCACATGGGACGACTTGCATCGAGCTCAAGCTCTCTGTTTCTCGTCACACAGAGAGGCAGGCCACAGGTCCAAGGCAGCGTGTGTCAAAGCAGTTCTTTAAATGCAGGAAGCTTTTACGGTGTCTTAGGCCATGAGCCTCTGCACTAGGATGCAACATGTAAACAACGGACTGCCTGACACTACTGGGACCTGTAAGCCACGTTCAGTTGAGGAGAACTATATGCCAAAAGAAGGGCAATGGAGACCTTCTTTTCTTAAGCCACTAGAAGCTCTAAATGTGAACATCAGATGTATCTCCCTTCTACCGCACCTGGGAAGTACAAAACACAGAACGAAGGCGCAGGGGGAATGCTCTGTGGTCCTTGTGGAGAATAGGGCTTGAAAACTGACCTGAAAACGTTCAGCGTTTTCGGAAGCCACTAGAAGGTGTCAATGTGAACAACAGAAGTATCTACCTTCTACAGCACCGGGAAGCCCCAAAGACCGCAGGAAGGCAAAGGGAGAGTGCTTTGTGGTCCCTTTGGAAAACAGGGTTTGAAGGGATTCACTAAGGATTGTTAGTGAATAGGTAAACAGCATGGACGACTTGCATCGAGCTCAAGCTCTCTGTTTCTCGTCACACAGAGAGGCAGGCCGCAGGTCCAAGGCAGCGTGTGTCAAAGCAGTGCTTTAAATGCAGGAAGCTTTCATGGTGTCTTAGGCCATGAGCCTCTGCACTAGGATGTAACATGTAAACGACGGACTGCCTGACACTACTGGAACCTGTAAGCAACTTTCAGTTGAGGACACCTCTATGCCAAAAGAAGGGCAATGGAGGCCTTCTTTCCTTAAGCCACTAGAACGTGTAAATGTGAACAGCCAAAGTGTCCCCCTTCTACCGCACCTGGGAAGTACAAAACTCATAGGGAAAGTGCAGGGAGAATGCTGTGTGTTCCCTTTGGAAAAGAGAGCTTGAAGGGAAACTTTTTTCCTCACTGGGATTTAGAGCGTTGCAGGCTCAATTGTGGCAGGGAAACACTGTTGTTCCATATCTGCTCTTCTTAACATAATCCATTTCTCGTCCCAGAAAGAGGCAGGCCCCAGGTCCAAGGCAGCCTGTTTCAAAGCGGTGCTTAAACTCCAGCATGCGTTTATGATGTCATAGGCCACTAGGCTGTGCACTAGATTCTAAGATGTAGGCGACGGAGTGCCCGACACTTCTGGGACCGGTAAGCCACGTTCAGTTGAGGAGAACTATATGCCAAAAGAAGGGCAATGGAGACCTTCTTTTCTTAAGCCACTAGAAGCTCTAAATGTGAACAGCAGATGTATCTCCCTTCTACCGCACCTGGGAAGTACAAAACACAGAACGAAGGTGCAGGGGGAATGCTCTGTGGTCCTTGTGGAGAATAGGGCTTGAAAACTGACCTGAAAACGTTCAGCGTTTTCGGAAGCCACTAGAAGGTGTCAATGTGAACAACAGAAGTATCTACATTCTACAGCACCGGGAAGCCCCAAAGACCGCAGGAAGGCAAAGGGAGAGTGCTTTGTGGTCCCTTTGGAAAACAGGGTTTGAAGGGATTCACTAAGGATTGTTAGTGAATAGGTAAACCACATGGGACGACATGCATCGAGCTCAAGCTCTCTGTTTCTCGTCACACAGAGAGGCAGCCCGCAGGTCCAAGGCAGCGTGTGTCAAAGCGGTGATTTAAATGCAGGAAGCTTTTACGGTGTCTTAGGCCATGAGCCTCTGCACTAGGATGCAACATGTAAACGACGGACTGCCTGACACTACTGGGACCTGTAAGCCACTTTCAGTTGAGGATAATATATATGCCAAAAGAAGGGCAATGGAGGCCTTCTTTCGTTAAGCCACTAGAACGTGTAAATGTGAACAGCAAAAGTATCTCCCTTCTACCGCACCTGGGAAGTACAAAACTCAAAGGGAAAGTGCAGGGAGAATGCTCTGTGTTCCCTTTAGAAAAGAGAGCTTGAAGGTAACCATTTTTCCTCACTGGGATTTAGAGCGTTGCAGGCTCAATTGTGGCAGGGAAACACTGCTGTGCCATATCTTCTCTTCTTAACACAATCCATTTCTCGTCCCAGAAAGAAGCAGGCCCCAGGTCCAAGGCAGCCTGTTTCAAAGCGGTGCTTAAACTCCAGCATGCGTTTATGATGTCATAGGCCACTAGGCTGTGCACTAGATTCTAAGATGTAGGCGACGGAGTGTCCGACACTTTTGGAACCGGTAAGCCACGTTCAGTTGAGGAGAAGTATATGCCAAAAGAAGGGCAATGGAGACCTTCTTTTCTTAAGCCACTAGAAGCTCTAAATGTGAAGAGCAGATATATCTCCCTTCTACCGCACCTGGGAAATACAAAACACAGAACGAAGGCGCAGGGGGAATGCTCTGTGGTCCTTGTGGAGAATAGGGCTTGAAAACTGACCTGAAAATTTTCAGCGTTTTCGGAAGCCACTAGAAGGTGTCAATGTGAACAACAGAAGTATCTACCTTCTACAGCACCGGGAAGCCCCAAAGACCGCAGGAAGGCAAAGGGAGAGTGCTTTGTGGTCCCTTTGGAAAACAGGGTTTGAAGGGATTCACTAAGGATTGTTAGTGAATAGGTAAACCACATGGGACGACTTGCATCGAGCTCAAGCTCTCTGTTTCTCGTCACACAGAAAGGCAGGCCACAGGTCCAATGCAGCGTGTGTCAAAGCAGTGCTTTAAATGCAGGAAGCTTTTACGGTGTCTTAGGCCATGAGCCTCTGCACTAGGATGCAACATGTAAACGACGGACTGCCTGAAACTACTGGCACCTGTAAGCCACTTTCAATTCAGGACAATATATATGCCAAAAGAAGGGCAATGGAGGCCTTCTTTCCCTAAGCCACTAGAACGTGTAAATGTGAACAGCAAAAGTATCTCCCTTCTACTGCACTCGGGAAGTACAAAACTCAATGGGAAAGTGCAGGGAGAATGCTCTGTGTTCCCTTTGGAAAAGAGAGCTTGAAGGGAACCCTTTTTTCCTCACTGGGATTTAGAGCGTTGCAGGCTCAATTGTGGCAGGGAAACACTGTTGTTCCATATCTTCTCTTCTTAACCCAATCCATTTCTCGTCCCAGAAAGAGGCAGGCCCCAGGTCCAAGGCAGCCTGTTTCAAAGCGGTGCTTAAACTCCAGCATGTGTTTATGATGTCATAGGGCAGTAGGCTGTGCACTAGATTCTAAGATGTAGGCGACGGAGTGCCCGACACTTTTGGAACCGGTAAGCCACGTTCAGTTGAGGAGAACTATATGCCAAAAGAAGGGCAATGGAGACCTTCTTTTCTTAAGCCACTAGAAGCTCTAAATGTGAACAGCAGATGTATCTCCCTTCTACCGCACCTGGGAAGTACAAAACACAGACCGAAGGCGCAGGGGGAATGCTCTGTGGTCCTTGTGGAGAATAGGGCTTGAAAACTGACCGGAAAACGTTCAGCATTTTCGGAAGCCATTAGAAAGTGTCAATGTGAACAACAGAAGTATCTACCTTCTACAGCACCGGGAAGCCCCAAAGACCGCAGGAAGGGAAAGGGAGAGTGCTTTGTGGTCCCTTTGGAAAACAGGGTTTGAAGGGATTCACTAAGGATTGTTAGTGAATAGGTAAACCGCATGGACGACTTGCATCGAGCTCAAGCTCTCTGTTTCTCGTCACACAGAGAGGCAGGGCACAGGTCCAAGGCAGCGTGTGTCAAAGCGGTGCTGTAAATGCAGGAAGCTTTTACGGTGTCTTAGGCCATGAGCCTCTGCACTAGGATGCAATATGTAAACGACGGACTGCCTGACACTACTGGGACCTGTAAGCCACTTTCAGTTGAGGACACCTATATGCCAAAAGAAGAGCAATGGAGGCCTTCTTTCCTTAAGCCACTAGAACGTGTAAATGGGAACAGCAGAAGTATCTCACTTCTAGCGCACCTGGGAAGTACAAAACTCAAAGGGAAAGTGCAGGGAGAATGCTCTGTGTTCCCTCTGGAAAAGAGAGCTTGAAGGGAACCTTTTTTTCCTCACTGGGATTTAGAGCGTTGCAGGCTCAATTGTGGCAGGGAAACACTGTTGTGCCATATCTTCTCTTCTTAACACAATCCATTTCTCGTCCCAGAAAGAGGCAGGCTCCAGGTCCAAGGCAGCCTGTTTCAAAACGGTGCTTATACTCTAGCATGCGTTTATGATGTCATAGGCCACTAGGCTGTGCACTAGATTCTCAGATGTAGGCGACGGAGTGCCCGACACTTCTGGGACCGGTAAGCCACGTTCAGTTGAGGAGAAGTATATGCCAAAAGAAGGGCAATGGAGACCTTCTTTTCTTAAGCCACTAGAAGCTCTAAATGTGAACAGCAGATATATCTCCCTTCTACCGCACCTGGGACGTACAAAACACAGAACAAAGGCGCAGGGGGAATGCTCTGTGGTCCTTGTGGAGAATAGGGCTTGAAAACTGACCTGAAAACGTTCAGCATTTTCGGAAGCCACTAGAAAGTGTCTATGTGAACAACAGAAGTATCTACCTTCTCCAGCACCGGGAAGCCCCAAAGACCGCAGGAAGGCAAAGGGAGAGTGCTTTGTGGTCCCTTTGGAAAACAGGGTTTGAAGGGATTCACTAAGGATTGTTAGTGAATAGGTAAACCACATGGGACGACTTGCATCGAGCTCAAGCTCTCTGTTTCTCGTCACACAGAGAGGCAGGCCGCAGGTCCAAGGCAGCGTGTGTCAAAGCAGTTCTTTAAATGCAGGAAGCTTTTACGGTGTCTTAGGCCATGAGCCTCTGCACTAGGATGCAACATGTAAATGACGGACTGCCTGACACTACTGGGACCTGTAAGCCACTTTCAGTTGAGGACAACTATATGCCAAAAGAAGGGCAATGGAGGCCTTCTTTAGTTAAGCCACTAGAAAGTGTAAATGTGAATAGCCAAAGTGTCCTCCTTCTACCGCACCTGGGAAGTACAAAACTCAAAGGGAAAGTGCAGGGAGAATGCTCTGCGTTCCCTCTGGAAACGAGAGCTTGAAGGGAAACTTTTTTCCTCACTGGGACTTAGAGCGTTGCAGGCTCAATTGTGGCAGGGAAACACTGCTGTGCCATATCTTCTCTTCTTAACACAATCCATTTCTCGTCCCAGAAAGAGGCAGGCCCCAGGTCCAAGGCAGCCTGTTTCAAAGCGGTGCTTAAACTCCAGCATGCGTTTATGATGTCATAGGCCACTAGGCTGTGCACTAGATTCTAAGATGTAGGCGACGGAGTGCCCGACACTTCTGGGACCGGTAAGCCACGTTCAGTTGAGGAGAAGTATATGCCAAAAGAAGGGCAATGGAGACCTTCTTTTCTTAAGCCACTAGAAGCTCTAAATGTGAACAGCAGATGTATCTCCCTTCTACTACACCTGGGAAGTACAAAACACAGAACGAAGGCGCAGGGGGAATGCTCTGTGGTCCTTGTGGAGAATAGGGCTTGAAAACTGACCTGAAAACGTTCAGCGTTTTCGGAAGCCACTAGAAGGTGTCAATGTGAACAACAGAAGTATCTACCTTCTACAGCACCGGGAAGCCCCAAAGACCGCAGGAAGGCAAAGGGAGAGTGCTTTGTGGTCCCTTTGGAAAACAGGGTTTGAAGGGATTCACTAAGGATTGTTAGTGAATAGGTAAACCACATGGGACGACTTGCATCGAGCTCAAGCTCTCTGTTTCTCGTCACACAGAGAGGCAGGCCACAGGTCCAAGGCAGCGTGTGTCAAAGCAGTTCTTTAAATGCAGGAAGCTTTTACGGTGTCTTAGGCCATGAGCCTCTGCACTAGGATGCAACATGTAAACGACGGACTGCCTGACACTACTGGGACCTGTAAGCCACTTTCAGTTGAGGACAATATATATGCCAAAAGAAGGGCAATGGAGGCCTTCTTTCGTTAAGCCACTAGAACGTGTAAATGTGAACAGCAAAAGTATCTCCCTTCTACCGCTCCTGGGTAGTACAAAACTCAAAGGGAAAGTGCAGGGAGAATGCTCTGCGTTCCCTTTGGAAAAGAGAGCCTGAAGGGAACCTTTTTTTCCTCACTGGGATTTAGAGCGTTGCAGGCTCAATTGTGGCAGGGAAACACTGCTGTGCCATATCTTCTCTTCTTAACACAATCCATTTCTCGTCCCAGAAAGAGGCAGGCCCCAGGTCCAAGGCAGCCTGTTTCAAAGCGGTGCTTAAACTCCAGCATGCGTTTATGATGTCATAGGCCACTAGGCTGTGCACTAGATTCTAAGATGTAGGCGACGGAGTGCCCGACACTTCTGGGACCGGTAACCAACGTTCAGTTGAGGAGAAGTATATGCCAAAAGAAGGGCAATGGAGACCTTCTTTTCTTAAGCCACTAGAAGCTCTAAATGTGAACAGCAGATGTATCTCCCTTCTACCGCACCTGGGAAGTACAAAACACAGAACGAAGGCGCAGGGGGAATGCTCTGTGGTCCTTGTGGAGAATAGGGCTTGAAAACTGACCTGAAAACGTTCAGCATTTTCGGAAGCCACTAGAAAGTGTCTATGTGAACAACAGAAGTATCTACCTTCTACAGCACCGGGAAGCCCCAAAGACCGCAGGAAGGCAAAGGGAGAGTGCTTTTTGGTCCCTTTGGAAAACAGGGTTTGAAGGGATTCACTAAGGATTGTTAGTGAATAGGTAAACCACATGGGACGACTTGCATCGAGCTCAAGCTCTCTGTTTCTCGTCACACAGAGAGGCAGGCCACAGGTCCAAGGCAGCGTGTGTCAAAGCAGTTCTTTAAATGCAGGAAGCTTTTACGGTGTCTTAGGCCATGAGCCTCTGCACTAGGATGCAACATGTAAACGACGGACTGCCTGACACTACTGGGACCTGTAAGCCACTTTCAGTTGAGGACAACTATATGCCAAAAGAAGGGCAATGGAGGCCTTCTTTCGTTAAGCCACTAGAACGTGTAAATGTGAATAGCCAAAGTGTCCTCCTTCTACCGCACCTGTGAAGTACAAAACTCAAAGGGAAAGTGCAGGGAGAATGCTCTGCGTTCCCTCTGGATACGAGAGTTTGAAGGGAAACTTTTTTCCTCACTGGGATTTAGAGCGTTGCAGGCTCAATTGTGGCAGGGAAACACTGCTGTGCCATATCTTCTCTTCTTAACACAATCCATTTCTCGTCCCAGAAAGAGGCAGGCCCCAGGTCCAAGGCAGCCTGTTTCAAAGCGGTGCTTAAACTCCAGCATGCGTTTATGATGTCATAGGCCACTAGGCTGTGCACTAGATTCTAAGATGTAGGCGACGGAGTGCCCGACACTTCTGGGACCGGTAAGCCACGTTCAGTTGAGGAGAAGTATATGCCAAAAGAAGGGCAATGGAGACCTTCTTTTCTTAAGCCACTAGAAGCTCTAAATGTGAACAGCAGATGTATCTCCCTTCTACCGCACCTGGGAAGTACAAAACACAGAACGAAGGCGCATGGGGAATGCTCTGTGGTCCTTGTGGAGAATAGGGCTTGAAAACTGACCTGAAAACGTTCAGCGTTTTCGGAAGCCACTAGAAGGTGTCAATGTGAACAACAGAAGTATCTACCTTCTACAGCACCGGGAAGCACCTAAGACCGCAGGAAGGCAAAGGGAGAGTGCTTTGTGGTCCCTTTGGAATACAGGGTTTGAAGGCATTCACTAAGGATTGTTAGTGAATAGGTAAACCACATGGGACGACTTGCATCGAGCTCAAGCTCTCTGTTTCTCGTCACACAGAGAGGCAGGCCACAGGTCCAAGGCAGCGTGTGTCAAAGCAGTTCTTTAAATGCAGGAAGCTTTTACGGTGTCTTAGGCCATGAGCCTCTGCACTAGGATGCAACATGTAAACGACGGACTGCCTGACACTACTGGGACCTGTAAGCCACTTTCAGTTGAGGACAATATATATGCCAAAAGAAGGGCAATGGAGGCCTTCTTTCGTTAAGCCACTAGAACGTGTAAATGTGAACAGCAAAAGTATCTCCCTTCTACCGCTCCTGGGTAGTACAAAACTCAAAGGGAAAGTGCAGGGAGAATGCTCTGTGTTCCCTTTGGAAAAGAGAGCTTGAAGGGAAGCTTTTTTTCCTCACTGGGATTTAGAGCGTTGCAGGCTCAATTGTGGCAGGGAAACACTGCTGTGCCATATCTTCTCTTCTTAACACAATCCATTTCTCGTCCCAGAAAGAGGCAGGCCCCAGGTCCAAGGCAGCCTGTTTCAAAGTGGTGCTTAAACTCCAGCATGCGTTTATGATGTCATAGGCCACTAGGCTGTGCACTAGATTCTAAGATGTAGGCGACGGAG